>NC_073263.2:64140907-65390907 GCF_029289425.2 Pan paniscus
ATTAAATCCATAGGAGACTCTCTGGTTCTTAGTAAGCCCTCAAAAATCAATATTACTTTTATTATTTTAAACCTGATTGAAAAGTTTATAAAATATCGTTTTACAAAATTAATAGTATAATGTTTAAGTTATTATCTTCATTTAAAAAGTAAGCTATTTAATTTACTTCTGAGGAAATAAATTGAGTCATTTTATAAGTGTGTGGTTTCTAATTCCAAGAATGAACTTTGGAAACAAGAAATAATTTATAATTATTATTTCTCACAGAAAAGCTGATATTTTTGTCAATGGCATAGATTAAAAAATGAAACGATGACTTAATAATTACATGTTGAATCTTTGCTCACTAATCCATATTTAAGCTCTTACTATAAGACTTTTTTACCCTCATATGAACACAAATTTATGATATTTATCAATAATTCATCCTTATTTTGCAATTTTTATTGCTGGATGTTTCAAGTATTATCACTGTTTTTATACCAATTCTCAGATTTTTGAATTCCCAACATCAGAGGAAGGCTTTTTTCCCTTTAAGATGGAATGGTTTCCTGAAATCCATACTTCATCTCTCACAATGACATTCATTTTGAAATGTGTATTCTCAATCTTTAAACTACTTTCTCTATACCCACAATTTTTCAGCTTTCCAAAATATTTCTCTCAAGATGATGTTACCCTCCAGAGTATAATGCTAGATATTTTCTCTGAACAATGAAAAATTCCTGAAAAAACAGTTTTCACTCACCCTCTAAACCTTTTTGTATTTGTACAATTTTTAATTATTTTTATTTTTTTCCATTAAAATAAGTCTCAGTTTATCAATGACTCTCTAATCAATACATCTTATAATATTATTATCATTATTCTTTAATTGTCCTGATTATTTTACTCTATATCTTCTTTCCTTATTTAGTTTTGTTTTGCATTTACTTTTGGTTACACTTTAGTCTTTGTGGTTCATCTTTCACCTCTGATTACACCTTCTACAATTCTTTTACTACATGCACTTCTATATGTCTATATCTATTTGTATATGTCAGTCTGAAAAGATAGCTGTTATTAAACCCTTCCTTTCCCCAAACTTCAAGTGTTGCCTCTCTGAAGAAAATTCAAAACCATTTTTTCACATGTGCATGATTCGTAGTTCCTTGATGGAAATAGCTACCAGTGGTTAAGTTATCCCTCCTTTCATCTACCTACCCAACAAAATTCTGTTGCATACCTTTAAAGGTATTTGGTTTTATTTGGTTTAATTTTTTTATCTGTGTATATATGTTTTTAGTTTTAAGGATTACTCAGGCCTCATTTCGCATAGTAAAAATAGTGAAAACAGATTGCACAAAGGCAGTGACAAAGAAAGTGAAAGAAGGAATCACTTTCAAGACACATTTATAAAGAAGTGCTTAAAACATCTAAATGATAATTCTTCAGCTTTTCTCTCTCACCTTTTCTCTCCACAATTGTCCACCTTTTCTCTCCCTTCTCCTGTCACTCTTATTTTCGGTGGTAACTAGATTATGCTATTTTGAAGTTTAAACCTATGAAGTGAAGAGTAGTAAAGACTTTGTGTTGTTGCCATGCTCAAAAAAGTAGGGTGAGCTTCATTGGCATGCAAACTATGCAGTAACACAATATGTTGTCCTCTGAAGTGCTGCATACTTTTCTGCACTTGGCCTTGTAAATTATGTATCCAGTCTTGCCTGTAATAGTGTGCTGGAATGTATAATGCCTATGACAGACTGCCTTTCTGAACAGCCACCACCCTATATAATGTTTTCAATCACTTCTACCTCAATTATATTAGAAGGCTTTTGGGTAGTTTTTCTACTTGTACTTTTGCCATTCTTTACAATGCTGTTAACCTACATTTAAATCCAAATTCAATATAACATTAACTGTGAATTCATTATCCTGGCATTTCAAACATTACCTAGTATTATCCAATCCAGTTTTCTTCCACTGCTAACACACAGCAGGTATACACCTCAGAAAAGCGTCACTACTCTTTTCCTTGAACATGTTTCTATGCTGCATTACTTCAGGTCTTCCTAGAAGCAGACACCAAGACAGGATTAGACATACAAAATATTTAATGGGAAAATTGCTTTTGAGAGAAAAGTCAGGAGCAACTGGAAAAAGTGAGGAAAATCATCATATCTTTTTGCGCATCTGAATATTTCATCATACTTCTTTATTAAGTTCTATCATTGTTAATACTTTCTGTGGTCTTCCTGAAATATCAGTTGGCTATGAATTATTTCCCTTTGAAAGGCCATAGTAACTCTCTTTTTCTAACTATACACACATACAAACACACACATACACTCCTCGTATATATTAGAATATGACAGATTATATTTCAGAATGTAGGAAACGGATTAATTTTTATTGAATCTCAAGAGATGTAAGGAAGAGAAAAGCAGCCCTGGCATCTGGCCTGGTAAGGATAAACTAGGCCACTGAGTAGCCATGATTGTTCAAGACAAAAACAAAGCCACTTTATCATCATGTAACCTAGCTAGCGTTTTACAAACTTTTTTTTTTTAACGGAAGTTGATTATGTTAACTATGTGTACAGTTGACTCCAAAATATTTATTGTCACTTTGTCTTACTGATTTATGTGAGGATAATAAAAGTTTCACCATATAGGTTTCTGTAGGGATTAAATGAGTTACTTACATATTAATTGCCCATAACTTTGCCTGGCAGATGGCAAATGCTCAATAATGGTAGAGTAATGCTATTGTTGTTATTGTTTTCCCAGTTTTCAAACAGAGGTTTTGTTTCCACTGTTTTGAAATGCTTAGAAATACTCATTTGATATAATATCAAGGCAAGCACAAAACTTAGTTTGTACATGACATGACTAGAGACAGCCCATGTAGCACATTCTTTATACTTATATTAATGAGTTTTATTTATTTATTTATTTATTTATTGAGATGGAGTTTCATTCTTGAGATGGAGTTTTGTTCTTGTTGCCCAGGCTGGAGTGCAATGGCACAGTCTGAGGTCACTGCAGCCTCTGCCTTCCAAGTTCAAGTGATTTTCCTGCCTCAGTCTCCTGAGTAGCTGGGATTACAGGATCCTACCACTACACCCAACTGATTTTTTTGTATTTTTAGTAGGGACAGGGTTTTGCCATGTTTGCCAAGCTGGTCTCCAACTCCTGGGCTCAGGTGATCCGCCTGCCTTAGCCTCCCAAAGTGCTGGGATTACAGGCGTGAGCCACCGCATCTGGCCATGAGTAATATTTATAATAGTTCACAACCCTATCAGACTAAAAGCCTCCTTTTAAAAAAATATTTTCTAATGTAATTTTTGCTATTGTGAAATGAATTTCAAACATAAAATAGCATACTTATATATATAACAAAACACTAATGCATCATTATAATTATACAAAAATGAAAAGTTTTATTTCATGAATAGAATAATAATATATAACTTATTATAAATGTAATGCAAAATAATGTGCAAATGGTCAGGTTTAACCTTACAGGAAAACATCGAATTATTCAGGCACTTGTATTTCCGCATAGAAGCAGCATAAATGCAACAGCTACAAATGTGTTGTATTGGGATATGAATACCACAAATATCAGTGCCTTTGGTGAAATAATTTTTAAAATATTGAACAATGCTTTAAAATGTTCAAAAAAGTAGAGTAT
Source organism: Pan paniscus (assembly GCF_029289425.2). NCBI lineage: Eukaryota > Metazoa > Chordata > Mammalia > Primates > Hominidae > Pan > Pan paniscus. The sequence continues at coordinate 64,144,583 of NC_073263.2, forward strand.
GTTCTTTATTTGGTAAACATGGTAATTTAACTTTGAAAAAAATAGAGGCTATTTTAAAACTGAAAAAATTTGCTTTGGTGTTAGCTGTATTAGACACTATGCTCAGAAAACTATTAGTCATGTTGTCATGTTCATTAATGTATGGTGAGACACTTGGAAGTAGTGTGAAATGTCAGAAAATTATTCACTGAGGACAACCATCCCCAGCAAGGCAGCATGCTTAGTATCTGAATACACCCATTAAGTCAGTAGCATGCCCTTCATTTCCAAAATGCCCCATATGTAGGGACTGCCCCATGCAAACTTAGAGGTTGGATAAAAAGGACAAAGAAAGTCAAATCCAAAATAAATCATGCCTACCGAGAAAGTTGGATTGCTATAAACTGAGGAATTACACATTCACAAATTAAAATTCAAATGTTAAACAACCGAGTTTGTACAGATGTCAAATAGAAACTAGAAAGTACATATTTTGGAAAAATGCTATATGCTAAAAAGTTAATAGTCAGATATGGGAAGTGTTGGCCCTGATAGTGCTGAATAATTGATATACTGGAGGAGTGGTTCCAGAAATAGTGGAACAAAGGGCCAAAGTTATTTAAAGCAATTAACAATGTCTGGATTACATGTGTCCATGGTATATATTTTTAATCTCTTGTTGAGAAAAATATTTTGAGAAAAAATACCAGTTTAATGCCACAATATATTTTTTCATAAAGAGTAAATTTGATTGTAATTTATACGACTTTCTTACAGAATTATTCATCTAATTATAAAAAAAGTATTGAGTTTTCACAAGAGTAAAATTAAATAGGTTTAAAAAATAGAAATTAACATTTATTTAATATTTATTTATATAATTATTCCTATATATTTTACAAAATAAAATAAGAGGAAATGTTTAGGTTTGATATTTACAGATGTGTCTTAGATCACATTTTTTCAAGCTTAATTTAAATTTGAACTTAAGCTTAATTTTAAATTTGCATCAGTGATTTATTTTAATTTGACTTTGACATTTTGGAAATTAGATTGCAATACTCCCAAGACTATTTGCTGAAGAGTTCCCAATGAAATATATTTAAATTTCAATTAAAATGTATTATTACATTCTCATGCTTTATTTTGAGGAAACAGGGTGGAAATTGTTTTGTTTTTAACCTTTAGAGTCTTATCTATAGAAATGGTTTACTAAAATAATGAGTGACATCTATTTCACAAATGGTTTTTAACCTATATAATATACAAAACATATTTAAAGTACTTTTGTAGATAAAACTTTGGTGTGTTTAAAGTTTCTAGAAAACAAGTTCTAATATCTAATACACATAGATTATTAACATGTTTGAAGGCAATTTAAATGTCCAAAATTTAGAAGGTGGTCTTGGCCAGGCACGGTGACTCACACCTGTAATCCCAGCACTTTGGGAGGCCAAGGAGGATGGAACACCTGATGTCAGGAGTTCAAGACCAGCTTGGCCAACATGGTGAAACCCCGTCTCTACTAAAAATACAAAAATGAGCCATGTGTGGTGGTGCACACTTGTTAATGCTAGCTACTCAGTAGGCTGAGGCAAGAGAATTACTTGAACCCAGGAGGCAGATGTTGCAGTGAGCCAAAATTGTGCCATTGCACTCCAGCCTGAGTGACAGAGTGAGACTCCATCTCAAAAAAATAAAAAAGAAAGCAGTCTTACTTAAACTATTATTGTATAGTACAGCAAATTATTACTAAGATTTTATTGAGGATAAAAATACAAATCAACTATTACCTTAAGGTCTATTACCCAATTTGTGGGTCAACTACAGTAGAAATTTAATTTAGCGCTGATTTTTCTCTTCTAAAATAAGTTTTGATCAATCATGGTTTTAGAAAATAAATACTATTATAATTTAAAAATTATCATTATTAACACGTACTTAGGAAAGTAACTCTGCAGCTAAAATATTTATGTGACCTAAGTATTATTAACGTATCTTAATAAAGAGTTTCCCAAAGGGAACTCAGGCAGTAATAGGATTAGTTTTTATATGAGATTTAAGTGAGTTGTAAAATCTAATAAACCTGAATTATGAAAAACTGTTCAGAGTATCTAGTCAGTTTTATATTATGCACTGCCACTCAGAGAGAGTATTAAGTAATGTCATAATTTATTGAAATCAGTGTAATATATTTAGAATTGGTTCGTTGGCTGTATAATAATTTATGGTATCTGAATGTATGAGTTTACTTATTATTGCATGGATATTGGTTTTTCCAAATAATCAGGAAGATTCTGATTGACACCTTGAAGATATGCTTTTCTCTTAAAGATTCATGGTACCAAATAATTGCTTTTAGGTTTCAGTTGTTGTTGATTTTGTTTTAAACCCAATGTGTTGTTATAAGATTGTTTTTAGAGAATTAGATAAGAATGGATGGAGGCTTCCTAGTGAGAGATAAAACAACTGGGAGGTTGGTAATTTTCCTAGGGATACTGGAAATAAAAAATGATTAAAATATAGCTCATCGGACCAGCTGCCATTTACAAAAGCAATGAGTTCTTGGAGTTAGGTGAAATATCATTCACCCTTTCACTGTAAATTAACAAAAGAGAAAATGAATAGTAACAGAATTTTTGAATGTTAATGTAGAAATACATTAAATTGCAGCCTCACTGGGTTTTAAGAACAAAGAATGTCTAAAAGGCAAGAATGGCTGATGTTGTTGAAATTTTTGGAGCGTTCACATAAAAAATAGGATTACAAATTATAATCATCTTAAAATTCCCAGAAATTTCTGGAAGAATATAGGCTGTGAAAAAGCACCTCTTCACCCAGCCTGTCACAACTACCTCCAACACCAACATAAACCACTTGGGACACAGAGGTTTGTTCCACAAATACTAATGCTATCACCTATGACACACCTACTTTGCAAAGACTGGAGAATTCACCTGCTTTCCCAGCTCACTTCTGCGATTCCCAGCACCTGAGTAAGCCATCTGGAGGCCCAAGAATTGGCCTGCTTGAACTTCCTAACACCAGTGCAAGTGTATGCTGCCCTGGCACACTTGGCCCCCTACTGCTACAATTGGGACTAGAAGACTGGCCCACATGGCATCCCAGTCTTCAGTAAAATTTCACCACAACCTCTACTAACAACCGTACCCTAACCCACTAGGAAATTATAAACATCACTGACACTATTTATAGCAGAAGAAATAATCTAGAGACTACAATACTACATGCACCCAGAATCAAGCCAAAGTGCCCCACCCGACCAATACCAGAGTCACAAAAAAGTCATCTCTCGTAAAAGGAAATTCAAAAACAGTATTGGAATTCGTGGATGAGGCCACTGTTACAACTATGTGCAGATACCAAAGTAAGAAGACTAGAAACATAAAAAAAGCAAGAAAATATAACACCTCCAAGGGAATATGATAATTCTCCAGCAACAGATTTGAATAGAAAAGAAATTTCCCCAAACCCCCAAAAAGAATGCAAAATTTGACACTAAAGCTCAATGAGATATGAGAACACTGAAAAATAGTACAAATAAATCAGAAAGACAATTCAGGATATAAATGAGTAATTCACCAGAGATAGATATCATAAAAAGAACCTAATCAAAATTTTGAAACTGAATAATTTATTGAAATAAATAAAAAATACATTTGAAAGTTTTAAAAACAGACTAAATCAAGAAGAAAAAAGAATCTCAGAATTGGAAAATAGCTGTTTTGAAATAATCCCATCACATAGAAATAATAACAAAAAGAATGAGCAAGGCCTTCATGATATATTGAACACCATAAAGGAAACAAATATCCAAAGTTTTGGTGTCTCAAAAGGTAAACAGAAACCAAAAATATTAGAACACTTATTTAATGAAATAATATATAAAAACTCCACAAGTCTAGCAAAATATTTAGATATCCATATACAGGAATCTCAGAGATACCCAAATAGATACAATTCAAAAAGGTCTTCTAAATAGCATGTTATAGTCAAACTGTCAAAAGTTAAAAACAAAAAAAATTAATAAAAACAGCAAGAAAAAAAGCATCTAGTCACGTATAAAGGAATCTTCACCAGAATAACAGCACACTTCTCAGGAAAAAATCTTACAGGCTAGGAGATAATTGGATAATATATCTAAAGTGCCAAAAGTTAAGAACTGTCAGCCAAGGATACTATACCTGGCAAAGTTAGCCTTCATAAATGAAGGAGAAATAAAATCCTAGACTAGCAAAAGCAGACAGAATATATCATTACTAGACTGTTCCTATAGGAAATGCTTAAAAGACTTCTATACCCAGAAGTGTAAGAATGACATCCACCATCATGAAAACACATGAAAACATAAAACCCATTGGTAGACCAAACACACAAACAAAAAAGAGAAAAGACTAAAATATTACCATGACAGAAAACCACCAAAGCACTATAATATATGATAAAAGGGGGAAAAAGAAAGAATATTAAAAAAAACCAGAAATCAGTAAAATGAGGGAAATGAGCTCTCACAATGAATAATAATAAATGTCTCTCAAAATGAATAATAATCTTTATTTAAATGGATTAAGTTTTCCACTTACAAGACATAGATTTGCTGAAGATAAACAAATAACAAATGACCCAAGTTTATACTGCCTACAAAAATTCACCTAACCTGTAAAGACACATATAGACTGAAAGGAAAGGGATTCAAACAGAAACCAAATGTGAGCAGATGTAGCAATACTTATATACTTATATCAGATAACACATACTTTAAGTCAAAAATAGTAAAAAGACACAAAGAAGATTATTATATAATCATTATATATCATTATATAATAATGATAAAGGGATCAATTCAGTAAGAGAAATAACAACTCTAAATATACATGCACCCAACACTGGAGTATTAAGATTATAACACAAATGTTATTATATCTAATGGGAGAGATAGACTCCAATACAATTATCACTGGAGACTTCAACACCCAACTCTCAGCATTAGACAGATCATCTAGAAAGAAAATGAACAAAGAAACATTGAATTTAAATTGCACATTAGATTAAATGGACATAAAAGACATTTACAGACCATTTTACCCAACAGCTATAGAATATATATTCTTCTCATCAGCACATGAAACATTCACCAGGATAGACCATACATTAGGACACAAAACAAATCCAACAAATTTGAAACAAATAGATATCATTAACTTTTCAGACCACAGGGAATAATGCAAAATCAATAACAAGAGAAACTTTGAAAAGTGTGCAAATACATGGAAATTAAACAACATACCTTTAAATGACCATTAGGTCAAAGAAGAAATTAAGGACAAAAATCAAAAGTTTCTTGAAAGGACTAAAAATAGAAACAACACACCAAAACATATGGTATATGGTAAAAAAAAAAACAATGCTAAAAGGGAAGTGTATTACAATAAACTCTTACGTCGAAAAGGTAGAAAAAAGACTTTAAATAACCAACCTAACAAAGCACTTCTAGGAACTAGAAAAAGTAAGAACAAATCAAACCCAAAATTAGTAGAAGGACAGAAATAATATAAGATCACAACAGAACTAAATGAAATTGAGACCAATGAAACAATTCAAAGGATCAACAAAATAAAAAGGTGATTTTTTTAGAAAGACAAACAAAATTGATAAAGTGACACTACAAACAATTGGAAAGACATCCTATGTTCATGGATCAAAAGAATTAAAATTATTATACTGCCCAATCAGTTTATAGATTCAATGCAGTTCCCACCAAATTCCAATGACATTTTCACAGATTTTTTTTAATCCTAATATGCGTATGAAACTAAAAAACAGCCTAAAGGACCGAAGCAATTCAGAGCAAAAAGAAGAGAGCTGGAGGCATCATACTACCTGACTTCAAAATGCATTATAAAGCTACGGTAACTAAAACAGAATAGTATTTGTGTAAAAACAGACACATAGACCAAAGGAACAGAATAGAGAGCCCACTTATGTAATAAATCCACATACTTAACAGCCAACTGATTTTTGACAGTCTTCAAGAACATATCTCAGGGAGAGAACATCTTTTTCAATAAACGGTGCTGAGAAAATTGAATATCCATATGCAGAAGAAAGAAATTGGGCTCATATCTCTCTGAATAAAAAAATCAATGCAAGATCAATTAAAAACTTAAAACTATAAAAACACTAGAAGAAAACATAGTAAAACACTTTAGGACATTGGTTTATACATTGACTAAAACATATAAAACACAGGTAACAAAAATAAAAATAGACAAATGAGACTATGTTAAAATTTTTCTGCATAACAAAGAAAAAAATCGACAGAGTGAGGAGATAACCTTTCAAATGGGAGAAAATATCTGTAAAGCATTCATCCTGACAAAAGACTAATATCCAGGATATACAAGAAACACAAACACCTCAGGAGTTAAACAAACAAACAAACAAACAAAAAACCAGATTATCCCTGTAAAAACTGGGAGAAGGATATGAATAGATAACTCTTAATCATAAGGGAGATGCAAATTAGAACCACAATCAAATAGCATCTCATCCTACTTAGAATAGCCATTGTTAAAAAGACAAAAGATAACAGATGCTGGCAAGGATGCAAAGAACAAAGGAACTTTTACAGAATTTTGATGGAAATGTAAATTACTACAGCCACTATAAAAAACAGTACAGAGATTTCTCAAAAACTAAAATTAGAACTACCAAATTATCTAGCAATCCTGCTTTCAGCTATTTACCCAAAAGAAAATAAACTAGCATATCAAAGCGGTACCTGTTCTTAAGTGTTTATTGCAGCACTATTCACATGAGCAAAGATATGAAATCAACCTAAGTGTCCATCCATAGATAAAGGAATAAAGAAAATATGGTACATATGCACAATGAAATGGGATACTATTCCACCATAAAAAAAGAATGATATCCTACCACTTGCAACAACATGGATGAAGCTCAAAGTCATTATGTTAAATGAAATAAGTCAGGCACAGACAGACAAATATTGAATATTCTCACCCATATGTGGAAACTAAAAAAGTTGATCTCATGGAGGTAGAGAGGAGAAAGGTAGATACCAGAAGCTGAGAAACTATGTTTGAGTGGGAGAAGGGGATTGAAGAAAGGTTGGTCAATGGGTAGAAACATAAAGTTAGATAGAATGTAAAAGTTCTAATGTTCGACAGCAAAGTAGATTGACTATAGTTAACAACAATGTATTAAACACTTCAAAATAGGTAACAGCTAGGACTTGAAATTTTCACAACACACAGAAATGATAAATACTCAAGCTGATGGTTACCCTAAATACCCTGACTTGGTCATAACACATTCTATGCATGTAACAAAATAGCACAGGTACCTCATAAACACGTAAAATATTTTGGATCAATAAAACAGCTCCGCTTTGTCTTGAACTGTTTTCATTAATCCTTTACGTATGCATAATCCCTTACCATCTCCAACAGAAATGGAAACCCACTTTTAATTCCTGTGTCTCAACCAGCATTTATAGTCACATTTAGTCTTCTTTTGGCCTGAGGCTGTTTCAGTGTGTAATGAGGAATTTGACTGGTTTTAGCCCTGGTTCCTGAGAGATAATGTTTAAATCTTTGGAATTTGTCCGGTAATAGGCATGTATTTATTATTCATGGTGAATCTCTCATACCACACCTGATAGTTTATGCTAAGTAGGTGACTCCAGTTGGGCCCCTAGTTTATGCTAATAATATAACTAAACATGGAGCTGGCCACAATAGACTAATCATATGATTAGAGGATTTGGGCTTCAAGCCATATGATATCAACCTGATCTCTATGGAGAAAAGGGAGGATTGAGATTCAGTTTGACCACATCTATTAATTTAGTCAATTATACTTATCTAATGAAGCTACATGAAAAACATAAACAGTGAAACTTGGGTAACCTCCCTGGTTGGCTATACTCTGGTTATTGTTACACATTGATGTGCCGGGAGGGCAATAGATCTCTGAGGATGACAGAAACTTCATGGTTTGGGTACTCTCCAACCTTGCTTTATGTGTCTCTTTGAATGGTTCTGATTTATACCTCTTTTCCTATAATAAACCTGTAATTGTCAGGCCTCTGAGCCCAAGCGAAGCCATCATATCCCCAGTGACCTGCACATATACATCCAGATGGCCTGAAGCAGCTGAAGATCCACAAAAGAAGTGAAAATAGCCTTAACTGATGACATTCCACCATTGTAATTTGTTTCTGCCCCACCCTAACTGATCAATGTACTTTGTAATCTCCCCCACCCTTAAGAAGGTTCTTTGTAATTCTCCCTACCCTTGAGAATGTACTTTGTGAGATCCACCCCCTGCCCACAAAACATTGCTCCTAACTCCGCCGCCTATCCCAAAACCTTTAAGAACTGATGATAATCCACCACCCTTTGCTGAGTCCTTTTTCGGACTCAGCCCGCCTGCACCCAGGTGAAATAAACAGCCTTGTTGCTCAGACAAAGCCTGTTTGGTGGTCTCTTCACATGGACACATGAGACACTAATAATAAGTATGAAGTGTTCTGAGTTTTGTAAGTCATTCTAGCAAATTTTCTAACCTGAAAGGATAGGAACCTCAAAAATTTTAGCCCTGTGTTCAGAAGTAAAAGTAGCCTAGGAACCCCAAAATTGTGGCTTGTGTCTGCAGTAAGTGGCTGACTGTGAATGCATTGTGGAGAAATATTCTTTCAGACTGTGAAGTTTGGTCTAATACTAGGTAGTTGGAGCCAGAAGTATTTGCACCTGGGATGTTACGTAGCTGTGTCTGTCTTAGTCAGTTCAGGCCACTAAAACAAAATGCCATAGACTAAGAAACTAACATTTACTTTTCACAGTTTTAGAAGCTGGAAGATTCAAAATCAAGGTGCTGGCAGATTCAGTGTCTGGTGAGGGCCCTCTTCTTAATCTGCAGATGGCTATCTTCTTGCTGTATTCTCACCTGGAGGAAAGTGAGATCCTGTATCTGTTTTACAAAATCATTAATTCCATCGTAAGAATTCCACCCTCAGGAACTACTGTAGCCATAATTACCTCTCAAAGACTCCACCTACAAATACCATCACACTGGAGGCTAGAACTTCAACATGTGAATTTGGGGGGACAAAAACATTCAGTCCTTAAGATTGTCCAAAGAGTAAACCATATTGAGACAGGCTTTTTCCCTTGACCTGCCCCCTTCGCGGGCAGGAACTGGAGTGGCTCATTTCACTCAGCCCACCACTGGCCACTCCTTGCAACAGGGAGCCGGGGAGCATGCGAATGCGGGAGCCAGAGGGAACGAACTCTGAAACCAGCCGGCCACTCATCTCTGGCCCGAGCAGGCTCTGTGTGCGCCCTGCAGCAGTGTCCAAGCCCCCGCCCTCTTGGCACTTGGGTTCTTGTTCTGGGTCCAGGAAGAATTAGATCACATGAAGGGATTAAAAGGTAGTGTATGCAGAGGATTTTAATGGGTGATGGTTCTCAGTGGGACGGGAGTTGGAAAGGGGATGGTGTGGGAAGAAAGTGATTTTTCCCTTAAGCTGCACAATGTGAAGATAGTTGCGTCTAGGCGTAGTCTCTGACACTCAGCTGCTTGCACTCCCAAATGCTTGCATCAACCGCTTGTGTAGAGCTGCCAGCTGAGGTCTTTTTATGGACACAAGATAGGGGCATGGCAGGCCAAAAAAGCAACATTTGGGTAGAAAAACAGGGACAGCTGTTTTCACTTAAGGCTTAAGGGTGGGGTTTAGTTGGGAGCCCAGCCATTCTGTGTTATTTCCCCCCTCTGAAGAGGCACATGTAACTGCCATTAGAATATGGATGACTGCTCTTAGCTACTTCGTGCTGAAAAGGGGCACTGTTTGGGGAAATCGGCAGTCAGATCCCTCCCAGAGGTCTACCCAAGGGTCACTGGTAAAAAGGAGCCATCATCCAAAGCTCCAGCTGCCTGCCCATTTTGGAGCCTCGATGGCCTCTAGGCAAAAGAAAAAACAAACTTCACAAGTTTAAGTATCCATGGATCAAACATGTGTATCATACAAGGAAAGAATCTAGTGCCAAAAATCTCAGAAATAAGAAGTGAAATATACTAACTACATTGCACCTTGAGATGTCTCACTTGGTGAAAGAAATTAAACCTTGTATGGGAGTGATTAAACTTTAAGAGAGAGGTAACTATTCTTGCCATATCTCCAGCAGTTAACAGGTGAACCTTAGGAATTCTCGGGTTTGTAGGCTTGCATGTTGGCCATTAAAGCTTTTGCCTCTTTCTTGTGTCTAAAAGACCGAGGGGGGTACTTTCAGCAGGTCCTCTAAAGGACTGTCTTGTCCCAGGGTCCGTTTCTGAATATAAACTGGAGGTAGTCAAGTTTTTTGGTTGTCCATTCTGAAAGACAGGAAATTTGGCATCCCCCATTCCCTTCCTTCCTTCCGTGAAAACTCAGGTGTGAGGGAGAAAGAAAGTGGATGAATTCCCTTTTCTTTTGTGTCCGTATCCCCGAGTTCCAGTGACCTTGGCAGGTGCCACCTATGGGTACCAAAGCGGCTTTCACCCATGTTGACAGGGGAGCCTAAGGGGTAGGAATATCCGCTCTTACGCACATACGCCCTATCCGCCGTGCTGTCGACAACCTTTGAGTTCCCTGGGCCTCATCTATACCATGGAGCATGGCCTCCTTCCGTGAAGCTAGGGTTTAATTGGTAGGAATTGGTCCTGCCCATTTACACTGTGCCTGTTGGCTGGCTTTGGATCCCTCTGATATGGTTTTCCTTTCTAGGGCTTCAACCTGAAGCTTGGAATCAAATTTGAGGGGAAAAAAAGTATTTCAGGGGCTGCTTGGGAGTCATTTAGATGTCCCAGACAAGCTTTGCCAAATTTGCCATTATCAGCCAGCAGGGGACGCTCCCCTGTTTCCTCCTTATTCTAGCAAAGCGCAGAGGTTGGAAAAGAATCCTCTCACTTAGAAAAAGAAGCAAAACAACTTAAAAGTGCATAAGGGGTTGGGGGCAGGGGTGGGGAAAGAGCCTCTTGCTTTGTAGAAAGGTTCCTTTAATAACTACTCAGACCGACTAGACCTCCGTGAAGGGAAACAGAGCCAACATTCCTTTTACTTGATGGGAAGGGAGAGATTGTAGAGTCTTGGAAAAGAGGCCGATCCAACAGTTCTGAATTTAAACTCACCCTTTTTCGTATCTCTGCCGGACCCCCAGATGAGACAGGATTGTTCCCTTGGCCTCCTTCATGGGTGGGAACTGGAGTGGCTTGTTTCACTCAGCTCGCCGCTGGCCACTCCTCCTGAGAGGGAGCAAGCAGGTGCGGGAACCAGAGGGAATGAGCGCTGAAACCGGCCGGCCAGTCCTCTCTGGTGGGAGCAGGCTGTGTGTGGCCCCACAACAGCATCGAACCCCCGGCCCTCTCGGCACCCAGGTTCTTGTCTGGCACCCAGGTTCTTGTCTGGCATCCAGGAAGAATCAGGTCACATGAACAGATTGAAGGGTAGTATTTGCAGAGGATTTTATTGGATGATGGCTCTCAGCAGGATGGGAGTTGGAAAGGGGATGGTGTGGGAAGAAGGTGATCTTTCCCTGAAGCCACACCATCTGAAGTTAGCCGCATCTATCCACAGTATTTGATGCTCAGCCTCTTGTACATCCGACATTCACCAGTTTGTATCCCCAACGCTCTGCTGCTTGGATCCCCAACCAGTTGCACCAGCTGCTCGTGTTGCTCTGCCAGCTGAAGTCTTTTTATGGGCACAGGATTAGAGCATGACAGGCTAAAATAGCAACATTTGGGTGGAAAAACAGGGTCAGCTGTTTTCACCTGGGGCCGTGGTTCTAGGCTTGAGGGTGGAGTTTAGCCGGAAGCCCAGACGTTCTGTATCAATATCTCAAACCAAATATTCAGTATCAACAAGCTTTAATTCTGTGAATAATTTCTGGACTTTATGAAAGTTCCTCTGAAAATTTTATTCATGGAACATAAAACCCACCACAACTGCCAGTTAACGATTATAATTTCTCAAGGAAAAGAGATGGGACTATGATTATTTTCTACTGTCTTCAAAGCAAGGTGCTTTAGGAATATATTACTCATTCTGGAAGACACTACAAAATTTGTGACATAAATATTTTTCAAATTTCTTCCAATTTCTTGCAATACATTTTTTTCTGTTTAGAAATAACACTAATACGCTTTTAATATCTTAGTATAATTTATAGGTTAAGTGTGTAATCTCTAGTGTCAGATTGCTGTTGAATTGCAGGGAAATATTTTCATTTTTTGCATGATCAAAGCTCTCTGATCAGAGAAAATTAATATAAAGCTAAAGAACATATCTTTTTCCTTATAGATATATTTGTTCTTTGCATTCTAAGGTGATAGATGATGCAGAGTCATGTGCTTATTTGTTAAAAGGGGGTTAAACCCATAGCCATTGGTTTACTATCCCAAGGGTTTTGAACATCAAAGGAACTTCTTTTCTCCAAAATATGAATTATTTACATTAGAAAATTAAGGTCCTTTTTCTTTTTTATCTCTCAGGAGACGCTATTGTGGAACATTCCTATATAAGTTCTACAATTCATATTTTGGGGGGGTTCTATTTTTGTCTTGCAAGAACTTGCTTTTGCACATGTAGGATCTGTTTCTCTTCATCTACTCATTTACACCATAGAGGAGAGAATTGGACATTAGAAACTTCAACAGTTTTTTGTGCTTAGTAATAAAACCTATGATCTCTGATACAGGAAACTCATGTTTGATATCCAGAAAAATAAATCAATATAGATATTAAAAACTTATTAACTGGATGGCTTAAGTGCTCAGCTGTGAATGTTTTCTCCTCTATAGATGTATGCATGTTTGTTAATCTTTCTGTGCCTCAGTTTCCAGTATAGAATAGAAGCCCCAATTCTACTTACCTAAGAGGGTTTTGTTAGCTTTAAACACATTATATGATGTATTTAGAGAAGTGACTGAAACATTGTGGTATTAAATCATCACTTATGCTACATTTGTTATGCAACAGGCACAATTTTAATTGCCTTAACAAATAGTAAATCCTATGACAACCTTATGAGGTAGATGATATTGTTAGTTATATTTAAAAATTGGAAAACTGGAGAACAGAGATATTTTACAAATTTCCTAAGGTTATGTTTCTCAGTGGGCAGGTCTATGTAAACCTACCTCAAAACCCAAGGAAGCTGAGATGCTGAAGAAAGAGGCTGACAAATCCAGTTTCTTAGGAACAAACATTTAATGGGGATTTACGAACAGAAACCACATCTCCATTTCTGGCAGTGGAGATATGACATGGTTGATTCCTAAAAAATTACCCTCCAGACTCAGGGCTTATATACCATAGGGAAGGGGTAATTTGGAAGGGATATCTAGGACAATTGAAGTACAAGAACATCAACGTTGTTAGGTCTAAAAGCAGGATTTACAGTAAGTACCCGTTCTTACACAAGGAACAACAGATAAACTGGAAATCTTGGCAGCGTTTCCACAACTGGGGTTAATCACAAGCCAACATATCAGATTAGCATACAAGATGAAATTGCATTAGCCTCCACAGGTTACACAGCAGATAGGAGAAAGAGCTAACATCTGAATACAGGTAGCCTAGTTTCAAGGTCAAACTAAGTAAACATTTTTAATATTAGCTCAGTAAATAGTAGTTGTTGTCATTATTATGATCAAGGTTTAAAAAAAATAAAAGAAGACCATCAATTTTCTTCAAATGCCTGAAGACAGGTAATAAAAAGGTTCAGAGTATTTTTTCATGACATATTTAGGTTGCCTTACTCATCCTGCTAAGTAACACATGTATACTTCTTCAATGAAATGACTGAAAACTCTGATGAAGCGTGTCTTATTTTGGATCCAAGAATCACTAAACCAATTTCCAGCAGAAATCTGAACTTTGTCCAAACCTAAGAAGGCCCTTAGATTCTGTTCTATTTTATGCCCCACATTTTCTCTGAGGAAATGAGTAGACAGCTGAAGATTTGAAAGACTCAGTGTGTGAGGGAAGGAAAAAAATAGAGACAACAATTGGCTTATATATAACACTATAAAACACTATCTGTTTCCATCTTAGTGTTTCTTAAAATAAATTTCCTTTTCTCTTTATTATTGATGATAAATAAACAATTAATTTTGTTCTTGCTAAGTCTGGGGCTAACTACATATACTTGGTTATATTGAACAAACACACCCATATAATATTAAATCTGAAATACTTATGTATTTCTGACCTAGTACTAGAATTATTGGCATAGGTCCCAATGCTTTAAAAAATGACTTTTCATTCAACATTTTTTTCTATCACTTATGCCATTTTCTTACCAACATATGTTGGTATATGGTAAAGGACTGACTGTTACAGCGTATATGATTCTCAGCAATACTTTGCCTCTAGCTTTTACTGTCTCTGTGGGCTTGCTATTGGAAAGAGGAACTCCATCATTCCTTTTGTACTGACTGCAACACTAAACTTTCCAGAGAGATCAATCTACTTGCAATTTGCAGTTGTGGCTGGCACTTTATTTAATGCCTCTTGGTGACAGAAAATGGAGTAACACTTGTTCTAAAATGTTTTGTGCTTTCGTAGTGCTCCCTTGTTGTTAGTAAAAAGCATAGTTATTCTTCCATTTCAGAAGCATGTTAGCAAGTGTATTAGAATAACTAATTATAGCTACAACAATTATAACTCTAAATTATAAATTCATTAAGGTCACCATTTATATGTAATATTTCATTAAAAAGAAACTTGAAGTTCAATTTACTTTTTCTACCATGTAAGAAAAAGTTACATGGTTCAGCCATGTAAACATGAACATTGTTTTAAAGAATTTGGAGAGTTATTTAGATAACCTGGAACAATGCAATTAAGATTTTGATTTCTGAATCCAAGACAGATAAATGAAAAAGAAAACAACAAAACACACAAAAAAGCATATTTATTGAGTAAAGTAATAAGAAGGCAGAGCATCACTAAAAGATGTTCATCTCCTTCTGCCACTTAAATTGTCACCCTGTCACTCAGCTTTAATGGCTGTTAGTCACTCACCCACAGGATCACCAGCACAATTTCTTAACAGTGTGAACCCAGGAGTGTAGTTGAGGCTTTAAATATATCTTTTTATCTTAAAATTTTTGAATGGAGTATCTGTGTAAGATAATCAAGAATGATAATTAAACTATAGAAAACCCTCTACAATTAATTCACCATAAAGACTTCCAAAAATAAAAATGAATAAGGAGAAAAAATCATAGTTTTATAATAATGATTATATAAATATTCCTGATAAAATGTATGACTATGGTACAGGATAACTTTTGCTTATGCATAATTTATCGAGAGATTATACCTTACAGAATAGTTCTTATGGTTTTTAAAATTAGAATTGTTAGTAGTATTCCTATTGAAAAAAAAGACTGCATTTCTGGTTTTACTAGTTTGTTATGTTTTATTTTCTACAAGTCTTTGAAGGCCAAATGTTATCTTAAAGTATACATAACAGCTAAGGAATTTCATGTAACTGATTGAGGTTCCAGTGGAGTTACAAAACCTGAAATTCCACTTATTTTCTATTTCTTCAGGAATAGATAACAGTAGAAAAGTAAAATTTATTATTAATGTAGGTTGGTCAGGATTGTGGCCTGAAAAATTTTGATACAGACTGTAAGCTGAATACTCAGAAATGCAAAAAGTACATGTTTATGAAGTAAATAAATATACATCTTTTATTTGAGAAATAATACACTCCTTTATATATTTTTAGGATGCCCTGAAAAAAATGTGGCAATACACAAGATTAACAAATGAACTCCAATTTTAAGGAAATGCTTTATTCAATTTTATGGTTCATATTAATTGAGACATATAAATTCAAGTTGAGCATTAAGAGTAGTTCAAACATACATAATGCTCAATTTTATTGTTCACACATAAAGATTTTTCTAAACTTTGATTACTACAACATGAAACTCACTTATATCACTTAAAACTTGAGATAAAAGCTGCCACTTTGTTTAAGTGTTCTCATTATTTTTTCTTAAGCATATATTATTTTATTATAAATGGAAAAATGCTGGTTCAGAATTCAAACAATAAACTTTCTCTTAGTCCATCCATCCAATGCACGTGGGATTGCTTATGGCAATAATTTATCCTATGTGACCTCATTCATTTTTTAAATAGTATACTAATAATTGTTCACATTACTTAGAAACTTTATCAAAGGGTGTGAATAAAATGATCTACAAAAGTCAATCACTTTCCTATATACAGGCACACCTTGGATGTATTGTGAGTTTAGTTCCAGACCACTTCAATAAAACAAATGTCACAATAAAGCAAGATACAATGTTTTCCTTTCCTAATGCAAATAAATGTTTACACTACATGGTAGTTTATTATGTGTGCAATAGCATTTGTCTAAAAAATAATGCACATGCCTTAGTTTAAAAATACTTTGTTACTAAAAATTGCTAATGATCATCTGAGCCTTCAAGTTATAATATTTTTTTCGGGTGGAGAGTCTTGCATGGATACTGATGGCTGCTGACTGATCAGAGTGGTGGTTGCTGAAAACTGAGGTGTCTGGGGCCATTGCTTAAAATAAGAAATTAATAAAATTTGTTGCATCAGTGGACTTTTTCTTTCATAAAGTATTTCTCTGTACCATGTGATACTCTTTGCTAACACTTTAACCACAGTAGAAATTCTTTCAAAATTAGAGTCAATTCTATCAAAACCTACCACTGCTTTCTCATCTAAGTTTAGGTATAATATGTTGCCATTTCAACAATGTTCACAGAATCTTCACTTTGAGTAAATTCTATCTCCAGAAACCACTTCCTTTGCTCATTCATAAGAAGCAATTACTCATTCATTGAAGTTTTATCATGAGACTGCAGAAACTCAGTAACCTCTTCAGGGTCCACTTCTAATTCTATTTCTCTTGCTATTTCCATCACATCTGCAGTTACTTCTGCCACTAAAGTAATAAACCCCTTAATGTAATCAATGAGGGTTGGAATCAACTTATTTCAAACTCCTGTTAATGATAATATTTTGGCCTTCTTCCATGAAGTAGAACATTTATCAATTACATTCACTGTCATATGAGCAGTTTGTGGTACCCCAAAACAACTACAATAATATCAAAGACCTATGATAGTGATCACAGATCACCATAACATATATAACAATACTTAAAAATTTTAAATATTGTGAGAATTATTAAAACGTGACACAGACACACAAAGTGAGCACATGCTATTGAAAATGTGGCATTGATATACCTGCTAGATGCAGGGCTGCCACAAACCTTCAGTGGGTAAAAAGTGCAATATCTGCAAAATACAACAAAGTGAATGCAATAAAATAAGGTATGCCTGTATCAGCAATGAACAAGTAAAATTTGAAATTTAAAGAACAATACCATTTACACTGGTATTACCCAAAATTGAAATACTTAGGTATAGACATAGCAAAATATGCAAAAGATCTATATTAAGAAAACTACAAAAGTTTTATCAAAAAATCAAATGACTAAATAAATGTGGAGGTACACCATGTTCATGGATAGGAAGATTCGATACTGCCAAGATGTCTGCTATGTTCTGAATATTTGTGTTCCTTCAATTTTATATGTTGAAATATAATCTCCAATGTGATAATACTAAGAAATGTGGCCTTTTCAGAAGGGATTAAGTCATGAGGGTAAGGCCTTCATAAATGAAATAAGTGCCTTATGAAAAGAGACTTGAAGCAGTTTCTTTGCCTCGTCCAACATATGACACAACTAGAAGGCACCATCTGTGAAGCAGACACCAAAGATACTGGTGCTCTGATCTTGTGCTTCCCAGCCTCCAGGACTGTGAGCAATTAATTTTTGTTGTTTATACATTACTCAGTCTAAGATATTTTGCTATTGCAATCTGAATGGACTAAGACAATGACTGTTCTTCACAATTTCATCTGTAGATTAAATGCAGCCTCAAACAAAATCCTAGCAAGTTATTTTGTGGATATCAACAAATTTATGTTAAAGTTTTTAGGAATCAGCAAAAGACTCAGAATCACCAAAACAATATTGAATGTGAAAAAAATTGGGGAGAATAATACCACTCAACCTCAAGACTTAATGCAAAGTAACAGCAATCACAACAGTGTGATATTAGTAAAAGGACAGGCAAATAAATCAGTGAAACAGGATAAAGCATCGAGAAACAGTCAGGTAAATATACCCAAATGACCTTTGTCGAAGACGACTGGTAATCTAATGAAGCAGATATACCTTTCAACAAAGGGTACTAGAATAAGTGGATATCCTGCTGCAAAAACAAATAAATAAATCTAGATACATATGTTACTTTACAAAAATTAACTCACAATAGATGATAGAGCTAAATATAAAAGGCAAATTTATAAAACTCTTAGAAGATAACATAGGAGAAAATCTAGATGACTTCAGGCATGGTAATAATTTTCAAATTAATTTAAAATTTTTAAAATTTACTATTTTAAATTTTAAAAATAATTGTTTGGTTCTGAATTTTAAACCCAAAGGAATGATTCATTTAAAAAGTTGATAACGTGAAATTCATTAAAATTAAAAATTTTCTCTCTACAAAAGAAACTACTAAGAGAAAAATAAGATAAGCAACCAATGGAGAGAACACATTTACAAAAGATATCTGATAAAGAACCTATCCAAAATATACAAAGGACTCTTAAAACTCAATAAAGGAAAACAAATACCTTAATTAAAAAAATGGACAAAAGACCTTCACAGATACATTGCCAAAGAAAATATAAAGATGGAAAAGAAACATAAGAAAAGATGCTCCGCAGAATATTTTATCAAAGAAATGCAAATTAAAACATCAATCACATGTTAATACACACCTATCAAAATTACTGAAATCCCAAACACTGACAACATCAAATGTTGGTGACAATGTGGAGAAACATAAACACTCATTTATTGCTAATGTAAATGCAACATGATACAGCCACTTTGGAAGATGATCTGGAGATTTTTTACAAAACAAAACATACTCTTACCACACTATCCAGCAGTCACATTCCTTGGTGTTTACTCAAAGATGTTGAAACTTGTATCCACACAAAAATCTGCATACAGATGTTTATGAAAGCCTTATCTATACTTGCCAAAATATGGAGGCAACCAAGATATTCTTCAATAGATGAATGAGAAATAAATAGTGGTACATCCAAACCATGAAATATAGTTCAGCACTAAAATGAAATTTGCTTTAAACCATGAAAAGACATAGAGTAATCTTAAATGCGTAATAGTAAATGAAAGAAGTCAATCTGAAAAGGCTAATAATGTATAATTCAGACTAGATGACATTTTAGAAAAGGCAAAACTATGAAGATGGTAAAAAGATCAGTGGTTGCCAGGGTTGATACAAAAGTGAGCTCTCTCTTTTATGGGCTCTTTCACCTTCTACAGTGGAATAATGCAGCAATGGGGCCATTGCAGGGAGCTGACAACATCCTCTTGGGCTTCCCAAACACTAGAACTGTGAGCCAATTAAGCCCCATTTTTTAAAAGTGAATTACTCAGATGTAAATAATCTGTTATAGCAGCAGGAAGCAGACTAAGACCAGCAGAAATAAAACAACCAACAGTTATTGAGATCTTAGCATGTGCTAATTACCTTTCAGAGATCTTTATTTGTATGAACTTACATAATACTCATACCAAGCTTATGAACATGTGATGTTATAATTCCTATTCTATCCAGGAGGAATTTGAGGCACAGAGAGACTTTGTAAACTTCTAAATAGCATTTCAACAAAATGGTAGATCCAGGTTTAAACCTGGGTACGCTAGCTTCAGTGTCTGTGCTCTCCTAACAAGTATTGTTAACATTATTTAAATAAAGAGATAGAAACTTATTGACTCACTCAAGGATTTATTCTGCTAAAAATTGACCAAATGTAATCAAGACCTTTTTTTAACGTTAACTTTATATTTACTTCAGATTGACTAATCATATGCAAATTCAATGTCAGTAATAGTATTATTTTGTAGGCAAAGACTAATTTTCTTAAGGATTTTTGTGGTTGATAATTCAAATAGCTACCTTTACTGATGTTAGTACCTGTTATAAATACATTTTTTATTTAGTATAGGATTCTTTCTTTTTTTGCTTGAATATGACTTTTAAAAAATTGGTCTTCCTTCTTAATAGGTCTGAAATAATTATAAATGCTGATTTTTGTTTTGGCAGTCCTTCATTACTGGCCTAAGTAAAGCAATATATAACTCATCATCAATCAGCCAATGTTAAAACTATTTTTAATTAAAAAAATACAGGCCTCCAGAAAGCCACTTCAATTCTCCACTGGAATTTGCTTACTGGCCAAAGCATATATTAATGCTTGAGGCTGAATAAGATGAACATATGTGTACCTATTTTCATACTGTTCCACTTGACTACCTTCCATTGGCATTGTTATGCTTAGTATCACATAACACTCTCCTATAAACAGTAAAATAAACCCCATATTGCAAATGTTCAGTGATGTACACAGGGTGTGTATTGGCCTCTGTCTAATGTAGTCTGGTTTCTGTAGGTTTAAGAGTAGTAAAGATTATTTCCTTTGCTCATATATTACAGATGGTTGCATTAGTCTGTCTTTTCATTGCTATAATGAACTACTTGAGACTGGGTAACTTATATAGAAAAAGAGGTTTAATTGAATCACAGTTCCACAGGTTGTACAGGAAGCTTGTCTGGGAATGTTTCAGGAAACTTAAAATCATGGTGAAAGGCAAAGGGGAAGCAGATATGTCTAACATGGCCAGAGAAGGTGGAAAAGGGAGCAGCGGGAGGTGTTACACATTTTTAAACAACCAGATTTTGTGAGAAATCACTCATTATCACAAGAAGAGCAAGGGGGAAATCTGCCCTCATGATCTAGTCACCTCCCACCCGGTGTCTGCTCCAAGATTTGGGATTACAATTTGACATGAGATTTGGACAGGGACAAAAATCCAAACCATACCAGTCATGTTTAAGGCAGGTGTTTATTTCTTAGCTTTTTAAAAAGTTTACTTGAAGTCAATAATTACATGTTTGTTATTTATTTTTTTTTTACTTTTTACCCATTATTTAATATTGTCTTTGATATTTTAACAGGTAATATAATTTAAACAAGAATAGTACTCACATATAATTAAATTATCACAATATAAATTTTTTCATTAAATAAACTTAATAGCCAAAAAGAATTATTCACAAATACATGTCTTTTTCATGGTGATAATGATAATTACATACTAACATAAATCACTACAATCCCAAATTATTTGGGAAATAATAATTGGTATTTTGTATTAAATTATGCATATGTTTTTCCTATGCATAATTTGTATTTTTGCATTAAATTATGCATAGGAAAAACATATGCATAATTTCATAGAAAATGTCAATTATTATTTCCCAAAGAATTTCTGTTAGGAATGCAAACAGTATCTTGTTTAACATAATATAATCCTATATAGACTAATCCATACATTTTGTTTTAAAATAAATTCTAATGTAAACTATTTAATATATGTGTATTTTAATTTTTCCAATATTTCATATGTAAAAGGAATAGTAATTGATTAACTCTACCCCACCTCCTTCATCATTCTGCTATCAAAAGTATCATATTTTTCAGCCTTATATACTTAGACTTCTTAATATCTGTATAGATGTTCTCTGTGATTTATATATGTGAGATAATATAATCTATTTGGACTACACAGCTTTTTTATATAAACACTTTAAATGACATTTTTTTCTTTTTTACCTGATTACCTTACCTGTTTACAAATTCTACTTTATAGTTTACAAGACATTATGTTGTTTCAGAGAAAAGCTCCTATCAACTGTGTTTTTCCTGTGTTCTCCCACTGCCAAGTCAATCACCAATACAGAAGCAGACTTCTGTGACCAAATGTGTTGGTATTTTCCCCACACACCAAGCTGCAGACACCAGCGGAGTGTCCTCCAATTCAATTTTCACACTATCTACCTAGAGATAGTGTCAGATCCCACATGTTGGGGGCTGAGTCCCCAAGATTGCCCCACCCCCTTTAGATGCTTGTCACAGGTCCAAGCCTCTGGAACTTCTGACCCACTGGCTTCAAGTTGGGGTTCCCATGAGCCCCTGTTTGGGTCGGATTAATTTGCTGGAGCAGTGCACAGAACTCAAGGAATCACTTACACTTACCAGTTTATTATAAAGGATATGACAAAGGATACAGATGAAGTGACACACAGGGCAAGGTATGGGGGAAGGGGTGTGGACCTTCCATGCCCTCCCTGAGTACAGCATCCTCCAGAAACCACCATGTGTTCCACTTTGTAGAAGCTCCTCAAACCCAGGCCTCGGGCTCTTATGGAATCTTCATGATGTCAGCATTCCTTCTCCCAGATTATAGGGTGGACTCCTCTCTGGAGAGGGTCTTAAGACCCACAGTCAGAAAGGCATGGGAAGTTTAGAGCCCTGCCTTTGGGCAAGTACAAGGAAGGTAAGAGCGAGATTCTGTTTCCTGAGTTCTAAAACAGCCAACATGATAACAAAAAACTTTAACAAGGGCTATGGGAATTATAAGCCAAAAACCATGAATGAAAACCAATATATATCATAACACCACATATATAAAAAATAAGAACAAACACAACTATATATAACTGTTTGCACAAATTCATCTTGCTAATTTTCCAAATATTTAATAGTGTATATATTATTAAATCTAATATAAATGTTAATGTCTCAAAAACAGAGCTGTATGAACCCAGGAGCCAAAGCAAAACATTTCAAAACATTTTTCTCAGATTTTGTCACACGATCACTTATTATTTATGTTCTTGATACCAAAAATAATATATATTTATTTTATAATGCTAAATATTTCTGTCATATGTTATGACTGTAGCAATGCATAACTACTTTTGGAATCTTAGTGTGATATTTACCTAGGTTAACAATAGAAAATAATATTTTCAACATACACTGTAGTCAATTTGAAATGCATAAACTTTTTAAAATGAATATTATATCTAATTTGTACACTAATATATTAAATAGATATAATTCAGATATCTTTCACATACCAATTATACTTCACAATTATAGATCAAATCAAAGTTGTCTATTTATAATATTTGGAGTGAGTGAATAATTTAATATATATTTAAAGAGTTCTGTTTCTTCCTCCATAGTCAAACAATTATTTCTAGCTATAACAATAAATAAATTGAGGCACTAATCATGTTTTATGATGATTATGATATAATTTGCTTTTATAAATACATGCAGTTATGATTTTTTTTTCCAGGCCATAGAAGCACTCGAAAATTTACACAGACATATAAATATTAGCACATTTATTTTAAATTACTCAGATTTATAACTTACCAGATTTTTATTAAATTGATGCAAAAGTAATTGCGGTTTCTGCCAATAAAAGTAACGCCAAAAACAACAATTGCTTTTGCACCAACCTAATATCATACAGGAAGAAAGCAGTGATACGTTGGATTCCACAAGGCCTGGTGTTCAACACCAACATTAACATGAATTACAGCATTCTTAGAAACAGGTGCTTTTAGTCACCTCAGGCTAAGATTGCACGTGTCCAATGGGAAGTAAAATCAAAGTTTTCTTAATAAAATATTGCACTGAAACACATATTTGTTAGAAGAAGTGAGTTATTTTATTAAACATGTCTATAGGAATTTAGGATGTTTTATGAAAGTGTTATACCAGTATATACTACAAACTTGGCAATAGTTCCATTTCCCCTTAGAAATGATTGGTCTAGCTATAAAAATCCCTCAAGTCAATTTCTGGTCTTCTATCATTTCCTAAAATTTCTGGGAATTAAATTGTCTTTCATCAGGCTGACAGAAAACTAGACCTCTGGAAGGGGTATGGGTGTTCCTTTTTAGAAAGTAAGATTATCCTGATGAGTACACTCTAGATTTTCTGCTTTTCTCAAGTGTTACAGTGAAACCTCAAAGACTTCTATTCTGAGTTACTTCTTAAATCTTACATAAGATATGCAAGATAGAAAATTTATATACATTTAGAAAATATACAAATATTCTTTATTATATTGAAAATATTTTATATACAGTCACTGAAATCTAATAAAATGCAAACATTCATTTGTTCCACAAATTTATATTGAGTATTTATTAAGCGCCAGAAATATTTTAAGGACAGAAAATAGATTAGTTTATATAATGAAAAAAATTTTTGTCCTCATGGGCAAATATATCTTGTCTCATATGTTCTGTGTCAGGAATCTAGTAGCAGTTTACCTGGGTGATTTTGGCTCTAGCTTTCAATGTTACTGCAGTCAAAACTAGTCAGGCAGGAATGCAGTCTTATGTGAAGGCTCACGTGAGAATGAATCTTTTTTCAAGCTTATTAACATGGCTTTGGAAGGCCTCAGTTTCACATCTACTGTTAGTTCCTCACTGCGTGTCTGTCTCTATAGGCTAATGGAGTATCCTAATAACATAGATGCTCACTTCTGTCAAATACCATTGGTCACATAAAAAGACTCTTGGAAAATGTGTGGAGAGACCACAAAAGGGTGTGAATTCAACTGGCTGGAGATCACTGTGACCACTTTGGAGGTTGAATATCACAAGGGGTAAAGAATATTATTGGGGAATCCCATAGAAGGTTTTAAGTGGAGAAATAAATGTAATATATTTAAGTTATTGTTTAGAAGGAACAATCTGGCTATCATGATAAAAACGGATTTAGTTAATAAACCTCTCTAACATGAAGTGTGCAAGCTCTGCTGGTCTACTACAGAGTAAAAGCAAAAGTTTATGTATACATATACACATACACACATATACATGTACACATACATGTACATATATACAAACAGATATGCATATACATACATACAGGCATATGTATACATACAAACATAGATATATTTAAGCTTATAGAAATGGTCCTAAGGATAAACAGCAAATCAAGAGACATTTCTTCAAGAAAATCTAGAAATATTCAATAAGAAAGATGATAGTCTGTGGCATTTGAACAAGACCACTTCTTTCTTCCCCACTCCCAGCTCAGTTAGGTGAAGACTGCATTCTAGATTGCTTCAAACAAGAACAGGGCTCCTTCTATTCCCGTTTTTCAGTTGGAGTGCTTTCTGTTTTAAATAATCAGGACTTGGCATTTCAAATCCTGCCTTAGATATCCAAAGATAAGCCTAAGCCCAAGGTTGGTACAGTTGAGAGGTGAGAATTTCCACCTGCTGTCCATCTTCCACCTATGTACTAGAGGCTCCGCCTAGGGCATGGTATGCGTAGAATACTGGGGTCCTCCTTGACCTTGCCACTGCTAATGCAGTGGCTATTCCATGCCATTAGAAATAAGCCAAGAGAACCTTGGGATGCTGCCTTCACACATCCACATGACTGAGTACTCAGATTCTAGAACAGGGGGACACTCAGAGAAGTGTAGGCCATTTTCAATCCAGTTCCAGCGCTGTCACTCAGCGATTTTTTTTCTCACTGAGGGGATAAGCAGGGTTTACAAAAGATAATTTCTTTTCCATTTCCAAGGGTATTGACTTCATTTGAAAGAGTTTGGGAAAATAGATTTGACCTGATAGTAGAAACAATTAGCAAACTTGAAGATAAATTCATTGAGATTATGCAAGCTGACAAATAGCACAAAGAATCTAAAAAATAAACAGAGCCTCAGAGAAGTGTGGGAAATCATCAAGCACACCAATTCACATGTAATAACAGTGCCAGAAGGAAAGGAGAGAAAATAGAAACAAACAAAAAAATCTTTAAAAAACAATGTCAAAAATATTCCCAAATTTATAGAAGGGCACTAATTCACACATCCCGGAGGCTCAACAAACTCCAAGTAGGATAAACACAAAGAGATCCACAAACAGGCACATCGAATTAAAAATACTAAAAGTCAAATACAAGGAAGAAAATCTTGAAAGCAGCAATAGAAAAATAACTCATAACAAAAAAATCCTAATAAAATTAGCAGCTAATTTCTCAGCAGAAACAACGGAGGCCAGAATGCAGTGGGATAATCCAAATACTTAAAGACAACGACTATCAACCAAGAATCGTGTATCCATGGAAACTACTTTTCAAAAATTAGCAAGACTTTGTAGATACACAAAAACTGAGATAACTTGTTTCTAGCAGACCAACATGAGAGATATGAAAGAAATTTCTTTAGGCTGAAAGCAAATGACCTGAGATAGTACATCATATACATACACAAAAATAAATAGCATCAATAAGATTATTGTGATGGTTAAATTTATGTGTCAATTTAACTAGATCACAGGGTGCACAGATTAAACATTATTGCTGCATATGTTTCTGAAGGTGTTTTCTGATCTCATTAGTATCTGAATAGGTGAACTAAAAACAGTAGATTGTTCTCTCCAATGTGGGTTGTCCTGATCTAATCTGTTGAGGGCTTGAATAGAAAAAAGGCAGAGTAGAGGAGAATGCATCTGTTACACCTGATTGCTGAGCTAGGATATCAGTCTTCTGACTGATTGTTAAATATAAATTCTAAATTTTTCTTCAAAGAATTAATATGTCACCATATTCAATTATATGCCTTCTACTTTTAAACTT
Source organism: Pan paniscus (assembly GCF_029289425.2). Lineage (NCBI taxonomy): Eukaryota > Metazoa > Chordata > Mammalia > Primates > Hominidae > Pan > Pan paniscus. Next base: position 64,171,298 of record NC_073263.2, read on the forward strand.
AACTTTCTCGTAAGGCAACATTTCCAATTGCCTACTCCACCCTGACTCATTCTCCATCCTGACTTATTCCTCACCTTGACTCATTCGGATTACCTGCTCCACCCTGACTCATTCTCTGCCTTGACTCATTGTGATTACCTGCTCCACCCTGACTCATTCTCCACCCTGACTCATTGTGATTACCTGCTCCACCCTGACTCATTCTCCACCCTGACTCATTGTGATTACCTGCTCCACCCTGACTCATTCTTCACCCTGACTCATTCCAATTATGTACTCAACCCTGACTCATTCCAATTCATTCTCCACCCTGACTCAATTCATAACCATTTTTCCCGCCAAACCACTCACCCTGTCACTCTCTTTAAATTAGTCAATCGGAATTAGTTTAGCCTGTGCCGTCTAACCCTACCCAATAGGAGAACCACACAGCAGTAGGGACCACATGCATCAGGAATAAGAACACCTTTCCCTCCCTTGTCCAGGTGTATGCTCACCATTGCTCCATCTGTGAGGGCATACCCTTCTATAGAAGTACTTTGCCTTGCTGAGAATTAAAAAGAAAATTTTATATTTGAGTACTGTTTCTTCTGCAGCACCAAAACTTTATTTATAACACTGATGACTTACTTAAAACAGTGTCTACCCTGGTCCTTAGGACATCAGACTCAGATTGAACTATACCACCAGATTTCCTGGGTCTCCAGCTGGTAGACAGCAGATAATTTTACTTTTCAGCCTCCATAATTGTATAAGTCAATTTCCCTTGTTGCTTTATTTTCTATTTATCTGAAGAACCTCAGATTTCAATTCAAATTTTAGTACCACCCCAGCACCTCTCTTTGCTTCTATACTCAAGTCTCAGCAGGCTGCTAAGGGTAAGATACAAAATATCTGAGGAACGTGTGGAAATGAATACTGAGAGTGTGGGATAATCATAAAAGAAAACATAAAGTTGGTTCAGGCCAAATTTATTGATATGGGCTCACTAAGCAAACATTCTGCATTTAATTTTGCAGCTTGGGGAGGTAGAAAGTGCACTTAGAGTTTGTGTGAGTAGTTGGGTGAAACTGTGATGGAAAGGTAGCCCACAGTGAGCAAACCGGAAATGCTGCATCTGCTTTCATTTAATGGAGAAAGAGATTCAAAGGCTTAGAGAAATGGAATGTTAGAGTAGATTTGTCATTTAAGACCCACTCACCCACATGGGAGAGTCCAGAAGTCATTCCTGTCACCAACACTGTGAGAAATTTGTGACAGGAGCATTTTTGAAGAGCTCTGTGAACACTCTGCTCTATAGGCCAGGTCTTTCAGTGAGAACTGCAGGCACTCAATTGGAAAATCTAAATGCAAAGTAGGTAATTGTGTCCTGGGGCAGCAGGGGCCAGGTGGCGGAACTGGCAAGTTGTTGCACTTAACTGCCAAAAGCAGGATAGGTGCAGTTACCATAATTAACAGCAGAGCTAAAGCAGCAACTGATTGACACAGACACATGGCATTGACTAGTTAATCATGCTATTCCTAGAAGTTAAATAGATAGGAAGCCTACTAAATTCTTACTTGATCTGTGCAAGCAGAAAAGCCTAAGCAAGTAAACAGAAGTCTAACCTGAATCATAAAAACAGAGAGTCATGTTCTCTCCATTAATTTCCAGACATGAGCCAGTTTATAGATCCAGAAACCCTTGAATTAAAAGAAAGCTGGGTCCTTTGAGGAAGGACCATGGAACACTACTGAAAATTTAAACTGTTAATCTTTCTCCCAGTCATCTCCAAAAGGACCAATAGTCTCATCAGAGTAACTGTGAATTGGAAAAATTGAAATAATTAAACATTTCTGGGACTACTGGACACTGGCTCTGAATTGACACTAATTCCAGGAAACAAAAAATCATCATTGTGACCCACTAGTCATAGAATGGGCTTAATGAACGTCAGGTGATTAATGGAGATTTAACTAGAGTCTATCTCTCAGTGGACCTAGTCAGTCCAGAACCCATTCTGTGGTTATTTCCCCAGTTCTAGAATGAATAATTGGCATAGATGTACTCAGCAGCAGACAGAATCTCTACAGTGACTCTCTTACCTGTAGAATGAGGGCTGTTATGGTGGGGAAAGCAACTGGAGGCCATTAGAATGGTCTCTACCTAGAAAAATAGTAAAACAAAAGCAATACTGCATTCCTGGAGGACTTGCGGAGATCAGTGCCACCATCAAGGATTTGAAGGGGGCAGGGGTGATGATTTCCACCACAACATCATTCAAATCAACTATTTGGCCTGTTTGGAAAACAGATGGATGTTAGAGAATGACAGTGGATTATTGTAAGCTTAACCAGGTGGTGACCCCAATTACAACTGCACTATCAGATGTGGTTTCATTGCCTGGGCAAAATAATATATCCCTTGTTACCTGTATTAATCTAGAAAAGGCCCTTTTCTCCATGCCTTTTGATAAGGCCTACCAAAATAAGTTTTGTTTCAGCTGGCAAGGCCAGTAATACATCTTCACTGTTCTACCTCATGGGGATATCAACTCTCCAGCCCTGAGTCATAATTTAGTTCACAGGATTCTTGATTACCTTTCCTTTCCACAAGATATCACACTAGTCTATTACATTGATGACATTATGATGATCAGACCTAGACAGCAAAACATAGCACCTACTCTAGACATATTGGTAATTCATTTACATGCCAGAATAAAAGAAATAAATCCAGAAAAAGCTCAGGGGCCTTCCATCTTGGTGAAATTTCTAGGGATCCAGTGGCGTGGGGCATGTTGAGATATTTCTTTTAATGTGAATAATTAGTTGTTGCACCTGGCTCCTTCTAAAGCCAAGACAAAGGCGCAACATGTAGTGAGCCTCTTTGGATTTTGGAGGCAACATATTTCTCAACTGGGTATGTTACTCCAGCCCATATACTAAGTGACTTAAAAAGATATTACTTTTTAATAGGATCCAGACAGAAGAGGACTCTGCAACAGATTCAGGCTGCTGTGCAAGTGGCTCTGCCTCTTGGGCCATACGGCCCACCTTATCCAATAGTGCATTAAATGTCAGCAGCAGAAAAGAATGCCGTTTGGAGACTTTGGCTGGCTCCTATTGATGAATCACATCACAAATGCTTCAGATTTGGAGCAAAGCTCTGCCATCTTTTAAGACACAGCCCTTGACCTGCTACCATGCTTTAGTAGAGACTGAATGCTTAATATGGGCCACTAAGTTACCATGAGACCTGAGATGCTTATCATGAACTGAGAGATATCTGACCCACCAAACCATAAAGTTGAGCTTATACAACAGTATTCTATCATCAAATGAAGGTGGTATATACATGCTCAAGCCTGATCAGATCGTGAAAGTATAAGTAAGTTGCATGAAGTGACCCAAATGCCTATGGTCCCCACTCCTGCTACAATACGTTTCTCTCCCAGTCTGCAATTATGGGCTCATGGAGATTTTTCTACATTGACTTAATGGAAGAAGAAGAGTCAGGTCTTGTTTATAGACAATCCTGCATAATATACAGCAACCATCTGAAAGTGCACAGCTGCAGCACTATAGCCCCTTTCTGGGGCATCCTTGAAGGACAGTAGTGAAGAAAAATCCTGTCAGTGGGTAAAACTTTAAGCAGAGCACCTGGATGTGCACTTCACTTGGAAGGAAAAATGACCAGTCATGTGATTATAGACCAATTCTTTGCCTGTGTCCAATATTTTGCCTCAATATCCAGGAATTTGGAAGGAAGATAATTGGAAGAGTGATGGTAAGAAATGTTGAAGAAGAGGTATATGGATAGACTTCTCTAAATGGGCAAAGACTTTGAAGATATTTGTCCCATGTGAATACTTACCAAAGAGTGACTTCAGTAGAGGAAGATTTAAATAATGAAGTGGATAGGGTAACCTATTCTGCTGAAACTAGTTGACCTTTTTCCCCAGACATCCTTGTCATCATACAGTGGACTCTTTAAAAAAGTGGCCATGGTGGTAAGGGTGGTGATTATGCATGAGCTTTGCAAAATGGCTTTCTACTTACTAAGGCCAACATGGCTAAAATCACTGCTGATTGATGCTAATTTTAAGGGCCAATTGGACACTACTCCACTATGAAGAAAAGGAACGGTATGCCTGGTATATAAAAAATCTTTTAGAATGTCTTTTAGTATTTCCATGCCCTGTGATTAAGGTCAATGGAAAATTACAGTGACCTAGTCCAGGCAGGACTACTAATGGTCCAGACCCTTCAGGAATACGGTTTTAGGTTATTCTACTAGGTAAAGAACCATGAGAAGCTGAGGTGCTGCCTGAAGGCAAAGGCAAAACAGGGTGCTTAGAGGTAAAAGGTAATAATAAATACCAGCTACGATCATGTGACCAGTTACAAAATTGAGAATTGTAATTGTCATAGTTTGTTATGAATACATTTGTGTGTGTATATTTGATTTGTTTCCTTTCTTATTACCCTATCATGTCACATAAGAATATTAACTTTATATCATAACATATAAATATTGATACTTTTGTATCATAGTATTTAAATTACAGAAAATGGGCAAAGAGAAAACAACACTCAAGGACTTTATCTGTTTTGAGGAGGGGTTTGTGTATTTTTGATTCTACACAGGACAGTTCTATCAAGTCAGACAAATTTATAATCTTATTGCTTTTATTTAGAAAATAAGTGTAGTGTAAGAAAATGCATATGGGTGCCAAGCTGTCAAAGATTTGACTTGTGATAGTTATATACATTAACTTGACTGGATCCCAGGATGTGCAGCTATTTGGCTGAATATTATTTCTAGATGTATCTGTGAATGTGTTTTTAGATTAGATTAGCATTTGGAGAGGTAATAATATACTCAGTAGAGCAGATTCTCCTCCTCAATTTGCATGGGCGTCTATTCAATCCAATGAAGGGCTAAATAGAACAAAAGGCAGAAGAAGGAATAATTCAATTCTGCTGTCTGACTACCTGAGTGAAACTTAGGTCTTGTACCCTTGGAGTGAGACACACCATTGCTTCCCACAGTTCTCAGCCTCTGGACGTGTACTGAACTACAACACTGGTTTTCCTAGGTCTCCAGCTTATTATTTATATTATCTGAAATATTTTTAGAAACACACAGAAGCAGGTAAGTTGTGTGTATATGCTTTCACAAATCAGCACAGTTTAGAAAACATACTCTCCTTGTGAATTCCAGTTATAATGCAAAGTTACATAATATGGACATGAGTTTTTTTTATTATAAACAGAAATATATTAGGAACTGTGTATCTGTTATAAATTGAACTAAATATAATCATGGTCTTCAATAGCCGTTATGTTACCTAATGTTTAAAAGTTCACTATTCTTAACATCATCACTAAAAATAAATTTGTGATGAACACTTATCTTAATATTTCATATTTAATTATAGAATCATATCATTTTAACTGCTGCTACTGATAACTTTTTTTCCAGCTTCTTTATTTTATAAAAGGGACTTTATGACACATTTTTTTCATTCTGATGGTTACATTAATAAAGAATGAAGAAGTATTATTAGAGAGACTTATAGTCTTTTAGTGTAGAGAGACATTATCAAACTAATTTTAGATGACTGACTATAAAATCTAAGAAGCTTTTTTACTTGCTTAGTTATAAATTAGTATTAAATATAAAAACAAGCAGTATTGAAATTGTAGTGCACATTCTGGTAAACATTTTCTTTAAAGAGGCAGATAGTAAATATTTTTATGCTTTGTGGGCCAGTCTCTAATGCAGCATGGCAACCCTATGGCATGAAAACAGTCATAGACATACACAAAAGGATGAGTGTGACTGTGTTCCAATAAAAATGTAAATAATAAATACAACGTGAGTTGGATTTGGTCAATGGTCCATAGTTCGCTGACTCCTAATCTAGTGTTCTATAAGATAATTATGATTTATGTGCCTAGAAAACTCTTTACCTTTTTAAGTCCATAGAATTCACATAGTTTATGTTGTTGGCCTGACATTAGATAAATTCACATTAAAACCGTTTTGGTACAAATTTAATAAAGACCGTTAAATACATTACGTTGATTGAGTCCAAGGCAAAGTCTATGCTCCAAAATTATTAAATGATTATTATTAACCCAATTAAAGATTTATTTTGCTTATTTTAATTTTAACTATGTTCAAGTTTCTCTTTCATGCAAACTTATTAAAACACTTTAGTTCTAAGGTAAATAGGAGTCATTGACTTATTTTTTGTTTGTTTTGTAATTTAGACTTATCTCTCTTTGCAAACAGAAGATTGAGACTGATTTATTGGCATGGATAATACAAAAGCAAACTACTCAATTCCTCCACATCTTAGGGGATTGTCTTTGGATTAGAGGTGCCAGAAGGTCGGTATACAATTTCTGTAAGGTTATTATTCTAAACGTATTTTTGGATGATTATTGTGTGTTAGGTGCTGAGGCAGATATAAGGATAAATGAAGAATTTTTTTCCCTTGTACAATACAGTAATTTTTGAATTCCAGCTGTTATTAGTACTTGTGTATGTCTCTTACAGAAGTAACCTCTCGTTCTGTACATATTTCTGAAACTCACTCACCACTGTTATATTAACAGTAAGCACTTGATATTCCTTCTGCCCTGGAAGTTTTCCATGCTAGCCAGCAGGCTACTACTAATAATTTTCCATTCTCCATTTTTCGAACTTAATGAAAGAATGATGAGTGTTTTCCAGGATTTGCCCTTACCACCTGATATCTTCTGGTAAAAGCCACTTTTAATTCATTTTCTTTGTCTATTTCATTTTCTTCTCCTCCTGCTTTCCCCCTCTTTCTGTTTATTCTTTTTGTCAAGATATTCAATTTATTATAGCTATTAAAATAATATAACTATTTCCTCCTAGGGATATCAGCAAAAGAGAAACAGAAAGAGATGGTTAGGGAAAATAACTATACATGTTACATAAAATTAAAATTTTTTGTAAATGACTACTTTTATTATTTATTGTTATATGAAATGAAACAACAATTTTAATTACCATGCCTTTTAGGCTATGGATAACATGTTGGAGTTTGCTGAAAAAGAATGATCTAAACTAAAAAATTAGCTATCTTCTGTATTGTCATTTTCAAACTAAAACTAATCTTTATTTTTAGTTTAGAATTTTGCATTAAACTTTAAAAATGTGATATTTATCATCTATCACAGAATATTTCAAATTAATGTTTCTTAATATAAACCAGTGAAGTGATAGAATATTTCAAGTTATTTATGCTTTTTTGTTTTCACCAGGAACCAAATTGTGAGGCTTCTTGATCTGGAACTCCCTAGACTCTGGAACTGTGAGAAATAATATCTCTTGTTTAAGCCATCAGTCTATGATATTTTGTCATAGTAGCCTTAGGAGACTAATACAGTTGGGATATAGGCAATGGAGACCAGAGGAGAACATTCTATTTAATCTGAATGAATTTTTCAGTAATATTAAACCCTCAAACTCATATATACTTAAAATGTGCTAGATTCTGATTAGTTATTAGGTAATTTAATAATTATAACCACCCTATTTTAGTTTTCCAGGACTGCTATAACAAATCACCACAAACTGTGTGGCTTATAGCAATAGAAATTTATTTTCTCACTGTTTGGGAAGGTGGACATTTGAAATCAAGGTATGAGCAGAGATGTCTTCTCTCGAAGATTCTAGGAGTGAATCTATCTCATACCTTTCTCTTAGTTACAGTATCACCATCAGTCTCTGGCAGTCCTTGACTTGCAGCTGCATGAGTCCAGTCCCTGCCTCCATTGTCCCATGATATTCTCTCTGTGCATCTCAGTCTTCACATGATGTTTTCTGTTTTTATAGGGAAAGCAGTCATGATGAGTTATAACCTGCATTAATGACCACATCTTCATTGATTATATCTGCAAAGCTTATTTTTAAGTAAAGTCATATTCACAGATACTGAGAACTGAGACTCCAACATAACTTGTTGGAGGACACAATTCAACCCATAACACAGACTATGAGAGAAAAATATTTTTAAAAACAATTGTTATTATCTACATTTTATAGATGAGGAAATTTGGGTCTTGAGCACTTAAATGATTTACCATGGTCAGATAATTAGTAAGTGGCAAAGCTATACTTTGAAGCCAGAAAGCTGGGCTAGAAATTTATTGTCTTAATCTTGAGCAATATTGCCCAATCCCAGGAAGTATAAAACATACGTTCATATGATAATATTAAATTTTCATCCTTTGCCTCTCCTTTTAATCTAGGCAAAATAAGTTCCGTAAATTGCAGTGAAAATGAACTGGAATAAACATCCTTAAACACAAATATGCACTTAAACACAAATATGTGTTGTGGAAGTATATTTAAAAAAACATACTTTCCCTCCAAACTAAAAACAACCTTTGCAAGTATAGTCAGCTTGGAACTCAAATACCAAGGAACAGAGCCTGATGACTTTGAACAGTACTGTTGTCTCTTATTTCACACTTTGACAATCGGTCATCGAACACTGCCCATCATTTACCAGTGTTGGTGTGACATATTTCAGCAGTTTGAAATGATTTGTGTCAGTTTCAGGAAATCAAATAGAAATGTTGTATATTCTTCCCCATGAAATATACTTCCATGTATGGGATTTTATTTTAATCATGCTGGAGGAAGATGTTTTTGTCAACATTTTTTCTTTGAAATTGGTAAATAACAATAAAAATATATTTTTAAAAATGTATACTGCGTTCAAATTCAACAGATACATAGTGAACACCAAGAAGGGGTATTTATACACAATGCACAAGCTTCATGAAGGCAGGTTTATGTTGATTTATAAATAGCTATACCTCCAATGCCTAGCATATTGCCTGAGGAAAAATATATTATTTGCATGAGTGAAAGATAGAGTAGATACTGTTCCTTCTCTTCAGGAGCTCTGATTTTAAAAATCAAGGTAGATTATTTATAAATAGGGGTAGACTAAATAACAAATAAATATAATATAATTCAGAATATTATTATGAGATGGTGGAGAAATAGCAATGTTTTTTAAAAACCCAGAAAAAGAATAGTTCACATCCATATGAGAAAAAGTTAAAGTTTAGAAAGTTTAGCTATAATTTGAAAATAAGGGAGTAATACGAAGGCTGAGGAAAAATAAGTTATTTGAATCTCTTAGGCACAAATATTTGTAAAATTTTTAAATCATGCTACCTGCACCCATGTCTGCACATCCCATCCATCAGCAAAATCTTCTGTTCGACTTGAAATATATATTCAAAATTTGATCATATCCCACCTCTTTCTCTGCAGCTACCTGAGTCCAAGACACCATCATCTCTCACCTACATTATTGAAATGGGTCTCTAACTCCTTCTTCTATTTTCATTCTTGCCTTCATTCATCTATTCTGAATATAGCAGCTAAAATGATTCTCTTCTAGGATTTCAGATAGATTGTATCATTTCCCTACTCAGCTCTCCAGTGGCTTTTCATCACATTCAGGTTAAAAGCCAGTTCTTATAATAGCCTACAAAGCCTTCTGACCTTTCCTTCTTTTTGCTTGGATATTCCATTCCAGTCATACTGATCTCAGTATTTCTCAAAGGGTATAGGAATGGTCCTACCTCAAAATTTTTGCACTTGTTCTCTCTTCCTATTTTATTTTTTTCTGAAAACATCTGCTCCATTTGCCTACTAGTTTTTCCAAGAGTCCAATAAATGTCTCCTTCTATGTGTGCCTTTTCTGGCTATCCTATATATACATATTTATCTTATACATACATTTATGGTTTTATTTAGTCTTCATCATCACCTCATCATCTAATTATATATAATATATATATTATTATATATATTATATAATATATATAATTATTATATATATTATATATATATATATATTTTTTTTTTTTTTTTGAGACAGAGTCTTGCTCTGTTTCCCAAGATGGAATGCAGTGGTGCCATCTTAGCTCACTGCAATCCCACCTCCTGGGCTCAAGAGGTCCTCCCACATCAGCCTCCTGAGTAGCTGGGACTACAGGAACATGCCACCACATCTGGCTAATTTTTCTATTTTATTTTTTGGTAGAGATGAGGTCTTGCTAACTTGCCCAGGCTAGTATTGAATCCCTGGGCTCAAGTAATCCTCTTGCTTTGGCCTCTCAAAGTGCTGGGATTTCAGATGTGAGCCACTGCACCCAGGCTTCTAATTATATAATACCGTTCCAATTTTTCTTTTTCATTTTTATTCTGTCTTTACTGATTGGTAACCTCTATGATCCCAGGAATTTAACTCTTTGTTCACTACACTATTTCTATTTTTAAGAACTATAGCTGGAACAAATTATATACCCAGGGATTTTTGTTTGTTTGTTTGTTTAATGAATGAGTGACTGACACTTTACATTTTGAACCTAAAAATATATTGTATTATATATTGTATCATAATTCAAAAAAAGGAGTTTGGAAGACGTCATTTTTTTCTATTCATCTATTTATTTCTATTTTTTTCTATTCAATTGTCATTGTTTCTTGGTATTAGAACCCTAATTTTAAAAAATGTGTTACACAATGTTATGCTTCATAGGTACCCTCCCCAGCAATCCTGCTAATCAGTAAATGACAGTTGCTTTGCCAGTAGTATGCTTAGGCATGAGAATCTGACTCCTCTAAATAATGACTCATAAAAGGAAATCTTTTTTATGGGCTCATGAGAAAGTTTATGTTCCTAGTATTAAAAGGAGAAATGTCCTTCCTATCTTTTTTATGTCATTGTGTGAGTATACAATCATTGACGTATGGCCATCATGAATAAAGAAGGAGAAAGTCCAGGGAATTGCTGAAATGCTGCACTGAAACCCTGATGATGTAGAAACAGCAAAAGAACAATACAAATAAACACAAACAAATAAACAACAACAACAAAAAACTATATCATTTCTGACCCTGAGCTACTTTTAATGTGAGACAATAAAACTCTTATTCCTTCAGGCCATTTTATTTGGATTTTTTTACTGCTGACTTACTGAAACTATCTCATGTAAATTATGCCCATGGTTTATAAAAAAGGTAATTCAGGAGAAGGAGATCCTCATTCTATTTGTGTTGGATTTTAAATTTATGTGTGTATTTTTTAGTTTATCTTTCACTTCTACCAAAATAGGATTTAAAACAACCTACCAAGACATATATTTAATACCACAGAAGGGATATATTTGCTATATAATTTATATATATATATAAACAAGAAAGCAAAAATAAAGGTAATTGTAAATTACATTCTAAGATACACAACTGAATAATTAAAGCTAAGCTATTATTTATTTGTGAATTCTTAAATAGCCAAATCAGAAATAAATACAATAAATTATGAGAAGTTCAGCATCCATATTGTGAAATTTTTCTTACAGTTATTCGGGAGAAGCACAGATGTTCCTGGTACTAAGACCCATGGAAAACAATTTTTATGATTCCTGTGAGCAGCATACTCAGCAGCACACCTAGACAATTAAAAAGTTTCTAATTACCACTTTTGCCCATCCCCATGTCACTACCTCATACAATGCCAACATTTTATCTCGTCATTCTGACTAGATCACTGTTCTATTTTATTTCCTTGAGTCCAGGTTTACCCCCTCCGACACATATAATTAAATCCTATTATAGACTGCCAAGATAGTTCAGATAAAAAAGTAAAAATGTAGACGTTGTCTTAACTCTAAATTAATTTACTGTCTAGACAGTAAATGTATGTAAGTAACATGACAGGAGACTTCTGGCTGTATCTGTGAAGGATAGCTTATGGAAGATGAAAAATCTAAACCAGAACAACAGCAATAAAAAAGCAAATCTGCTAAAATACACAATAATATTAAAAATATAAAGAAAATCTTCCGAAGAAATCATAACTTGAAGGTAGGATCACAGAAAAATATAAACTACAGAGTTGAACCAACAATCACTGGGACCTTTTTTTCCCTTGGAACATTTGCCAATTAATGACATGGAACAAAGGCCAATAAACCAAAAATTTGCCAAGAATGAAAGAGGATGGCAGATTTTATTCTTACAATCATACTGTGCTTGACAGACTGAGGCTGAAATGATAAGAAAGTGAAAAAAAATTAGTAGCTAAGATATCAGTGAGAAGAGAGGCTCAGTGATGTTAACTTTTCATTTAATTGTTTGCCCCAAGTCAAGGACAGTGTAAGAGGCACTCTCACCATATGGAGGAGATAAAAATTTGAGTCCATGACACACAGAATTGGAATCATCCACATCTTCAGTCGTGATCCTTGGAGGGCTTTATCCTAGAAATGAAAATAAATCCTATGTACATAAACTTTAGAAAACAAAACAAAAGTTTGCAACATTACAGCACAGCCTTGAACAAGTTCATGTAATATGCCCTAACTGTATCTGTCTACAAGAGAATAGGATGATAAAAGAAGAAAAAAATCATTTAGAGCCTTGTAAAAGTTTCATAGTCAATGTCCAATGTTAAAATATCAAGGATTAAGAAGGAAAAGAAAAGTGATGAAAATAGGCCAAAAGATAACTAAGTTATTGAAATTATCAGCAATTGACTTTAAATACAAAATGACTCACATGTCAAAAAAAAATAGATGTAGAGAGTCATGCTAGAAAACTAAACAGGAAAAATCAAAATCAAATAAGAAATATGGGATTCAGAAAAACAAATTGAAATTAGGAACTCAGTCAATACATTTTATAGCAAATTGGAAAAGGGAACAGATTAGAGAACTGGAGAAAGTTGATATAAAATATTCTAACCAAAGCACAGAAAGTAAAATGGTTAGAAAGTATATGAAATAAGTAGGAGAGGAGAAAGTTCTAACATTAGTGTAATTGGAGTTTCAGATGAGGATGAAAGAGAACAATTTAGAAGCAAAGTTTGAAAAATAATGGACATGACATTAAATCTATAATGTTTAGTAAACACACCCATATCAATTAATTCAGCCCTATCTACTATTACATCCTTTCCTCTTTGGTCCAACACCCTTAATTTTCATCACCATACATATTCTGTTTTCTGTCAAAATATATTAGGGAATTCTTGTAATTATCTTGATATTTAAGTTATTTTCTCCTAAGTTATAATGTATAGCAACTTCCCCAGATCATGTTCATATTTGAGAAATAGCTATGGATCTAATAGCAACAGGGAAATTGTAGTGGGTTTTGAGTAAAATGGGAATCTACTTATAAGGCGTCTTCCACAAATGAAGCTATCATTGTGTTTTCAAGAACAAAAGGAGTATCTTCTTAGAAAACACGATAAGTTACTGCTACTTTCATTCAAAATAATCTTTTTTTTTTTTTTTTGAGAAGGAGTCTCACTGTCGCCGAGGCTGGGCTGCAGTGGCCCTATCTCGGCTCACGGCAAGCTCCACCTCCCAGGTTCACGCCATTCTCCTTCCTCAGCCTCCCGAGTAGCTGGGACTACAGGCGCCCACCTCCACGCCCGGCTAATTTTTTGTATTTTTAGTGGAGACGGGGTTTCACCGTGTTAGCCAGGATGGTCTCGGTCTCCTGACCTCGTGATCAGTCTGCCTCCGCCTCCCAAAGTGCTGGGATTACAGGCGTGAACCACCGCACCCTGCCCCAAAATAATCTATCTTATATCATGGTCTTTACATAATCATTGTTACCAAAACAGTCACGTACAACAGCCACATGAGCTTCCAAGATACATGGATCAGTTGGTACTTCATCATAATCAGTTACAGTGATAGCTTGATTAAGATTCCACTGCATGTCAGAGATTACTAGTATTTTATTTTCCATTGGCAAGGAGCTCAGCACTGTGCTTAAGCTCAAGGGCAAAACCAACACCAAATTCCACTTTTAGGGACTAGTCTTTTAAGTCCACTCCTGATACCAATTTTGTATCCAAACAATTACTCCTGATACCAATTACTCCAATCAGGCAAGAAGCCATGCAGTGACATAAAAAGGGCAATTTTAATATAAAAAATAAACATGGCTCTAAGATACCACTTAATTAATAATAATACACTTATTTTTAATTAAAAGTAATTATAAGGTATAAGAAATATTTACATGGTATCTTAGAGCTGAGGGAGACTGCACAGGGATAGTCATACTTAGAAGGGGGCCCACTACCAAAACGGGCTTAGATCTCCACAGAGGTGTAGTTACAGGCTTCTATATAAGAGAAAACTTTGTTGGTTTGCCTGGCCTAGAGTTCATCCACAACTGTGGGGCAAGCAGGAACAACAAATTACCTAGAAAACAGGAGGGATACCACTGGTAAGCCACAGCCAGTGGTTAGGCAGATGAATTCAGAGAAGGGGCGCCAGTGAAGGCAGAAAGCCTCAAATGCATGGTGTTTATGTTGGGAGATACATGGTGTTGCTAAGGCTGCAGCATCAAGAAAAATGGGAAATAAAGCTCTGGGGCCTTGGGGCAGGTAAGCGTAGGAAACGTCGAATCTGCAGAAGCCATGCAGCATACAGGGTCTGTGGTGAGATAGCTGCAGTGAGATGATCACCAGCCTGAGCCAGGGCTGCAAGGATGCCAAGAGATCATACTTCTAGATGTGTACTCGGGGCAGTTCTGATGCCCATATCACAGACCAAAATGTGCAACTCTGGAAATGCAAGCGCACTCCTTTCTCCTGCAATGTCCCTCCAGTGACCTTTGCTGAGGAAGCTTAAATTGTAGTCTATATAAAGAAGAAATATTTAGAGGAAATATGACTGTTATCACAGAAAATATATTGTGGAGTGAATTTGGAGCTGAGAGGTAGTAAATTGATAACTATCACAGAAATCAATGATATATATTAAAATATATACAATTAATACCATGAATATCCCCTTGATATCAGTTGATTCCCTTTTAAGACAGTCTTTGAATCCTGGATCTTATTTAACTCGTATTAAGTCAATAATCACAGCTAACACTATGTTTCTCCATTACATTTTTCTTTATATTGCCATCTGATACATTCACACACTTTAAAAAACCTTACTGGTCATGGAATAGAAATATATAATGCAATATGCTTATGATGAAAAACAATTCATCATTCAAACACAACATACAAAATACAAAATGTTAATTATAAATATGCTAAAATTATTATTATATTTGATTAATTGTATAACTGACACAATCATCTTTCTATTTTCATTTAACGTTCTAAAAGTTTGCAGTTCTAGATGTTTTCACAATTTGATATTAATTCATTTTGTACAGCTGCTCAGTCAGCATGTGGCCACTAACACATCATATGCTTTGTCACATAATATGGTGTGATTTAATGGGAAGAAGAGATCATTCCTCTTGGGGAATGGGTGACTCTGGACACCAGTTGTCAGTTATTAAAAATTTTGATTTTAAAACTTCTTTAAGAAATGGATGCATTTGACTTGCTCCAAACTGGTTATTTTGAAGGAAACATATTGTCATCTTATTCCACACGGGGTTTTTTTTTTATAGGCTCTCACTCATTTTGAACATCACAAAGCTTTGAAAAAATGCATATTACTTAATTATTGAGTGCACATTATTCCTCTTAAATACTATGGATTTCTGATTACTTGACTTTTTATTCTGTTTATTTTGCTTAGAGGTCAAAGTATTTCAGTTGCTCTTTATACAATTTCAACTTATTGACAAAATCTTTAAAAATCATATTGAAATCCCATGCATTCAAGTATCCAGAATTTTGGTATAAAATAAATTGATTTTTTTAAACTTTTCAGATTTACATTTTCGTTACAAAAACTTGAAAATTTGCCAGATAAAATTTGCAATTGCCAGGTAGATATAGAACCACATACGTATGTGTAAAATTTAAAAATCACATGTGTGTATTTATAATCTACATGTTTTGCAACTCATTTACTTTGACACATTGTAAATTGCACACATACTACATTATAGAATACTTGACAAAATTTTAGTAATAGAATTAATATAGGGCATGAGCAGTTTCAGATTGTCCATTTTTTAGATGTAAAAACTGGGATTTGAATAAATATTAGCATATACCCACATTCTTTTAGGTATTTTTATTAGGTATTAGGCATCTATTTCATAAAACATTTATTAACAAGCAGCTACATATGAGATTAGACTTGAAAAACCAGCTGACTCAGGAGGGAAATACATGGTCTATCTTCATTAAAAGACAGGAAAGTTTGTAATGTATATATCTTCATTTTTCCTTATTAACTTCCTAACTTTTGCTACTTTCTCCTTAGTCCCAGGTAAAAATCTTATCCGGATTCCAGTTATTAGAGGCCTCTTTAAAATTATGATAATGGTGATAATTGTTGAGAAAACAAATTACTTTCTACTAATCCAAATTGGAATTAGTAATCTACGATATTCATGTGTAACAAGTCAAGAAGGATGGTTTTACTTTTACTTACTGTTTCTGGAGCCAGTCTCGTTTAAACTTGTGATCAAAATAGGATTAATTATAATCCTAGCAGTTCCTGTTGAATTATTTTTGATCATCTACTCTCACACTCTCCAGTAACAGAACATTAAGTTGGATTTATATTACAACAAATATACCAGGTGAATCTGCTTCATTTTTACACAATATTGAGTCTTGTGTAACAACAAACACCCCGAATGGTTCTCCTAAGGAAGAAATAATAGTTATTTCCAGAGAAGCCACTAGAGATTTGGTCACAGAGGAGCAGGAAACCCATAACTCACAACCTTGCCTTATGTCTTCTAATTTATAATGAAGTAGAATGATTACTGTTCCTCCAATATTTATTCCTCAGTGCCTGGAGGAGAGAAGTGTTTTGAGTGTAAACGTTTCTTTGCAAGGATAATTTGACTGCTGTGGTTGGCAATCAGTGAATTTATTCTTAAAAGAGTATGTCTAAAAAATAAAATGCACACATACGATTCAGTCTTTCCTTCAGGAAGAGTGTACTTTATCATAGTTTACTGATGTTTCTTTTGGCTTCTGAACTCATTGGCAATATCAGACATATTTTAGAATTGTTGAAAAATTTAGTAAATCTCTGATCATGATTATTTAACATGCCAGCTACAAAAATTCAAGTGATTTTAGATTTCATGTGTAATTTTAAAAGATCTTTAATTATCAGTACTCGATAACCAGGCCCTGGAAAGTAGCCTCCTTAAATAAAAGACATGCAGGCTTAAGATTTATTTTCTTCATGGTAAATCCAACTCCAAAAGAAAGCAAATAATTTCAATAAGCAGTTACAATAAAGTGAGAAATATTTTGAGAGAAATACAGGATACTTCTGGATGTATTTAGCAAGAAGCTTCTAACTTAATGTGGAGGCATTCTGGGAGGAAAGAAAAAAGTAAAAAAAAAAAAAAATGACTTTACCTAAATAGAGATGTCATGTACAAAATATCAGGGAAAAAAATTGAATGAAGTTCTCGTTGGAATAAAAATTGAAATTGAACCTTATCCTGAGGGTACTGGGGTACCACTGCAATGATTTTAGAAGGTGTCAAAATCAGATCTATACTTTTAATGCAAAGGTAGTTATATTTAAATAGAAAGATTCTTGCTTTATTTCACTGACTATACAGACACCTGCAAACACAGTGTGTGTCAGAGGGTAAGTGAGACTTCAAGTATAAAATATAAAATTAAGAGCTTTCTGCATTTAAGAGCATACAGAATGCCTTTTTCTTTTAGGACATCTTGAAATTCTCTGTCAAGATAATGAAAGCAATGGATTTTATTCCCCAGATAAATGTCTCCTCCTCAAACATAAACACAGTATTAAAAAATAAATATATGAAAATATTAAAATATTAACATTAATATTATATGGAAATTACTAACACCTGTTTATGGTTTTCCAATATTGTTTTTTTCTTGAGCGAATTTTCTTTCTTTCTTTCTTTCTTTTTGAGATACTCTCACTCTGTCACCCAGGCTGGAGTGCAGTGGCGTGATCTCAGCTCACTGCAACATATTCCTTCCAGGTTCAAGGGATTCTCAGTCCTCAGCTTCCCAAGTATCTGGGATTACAAGCACGCACCATAATACCTGGCTTTTTTTTTTTTTTTTTTTTGTATTTTTAGTAGAGACAGGGTCACCTTGTTGTCCAGACTGGTCTCAAACACCTGGCCTCAAGCGATCTGCCTGCCTTCACCTCCCAAAGTGCTGGAATTACAGATGTGAGCCACCATGCCTGGCCTCTTGAGTGAATTTTCTTTGCCCATCCTCCTGGAATTTCACCCTACATGATGGTAAGTGACATTCATTAAGATAGGAAAACAAAACAAAACACAGAAGAAAAAATTATTAAAACAAGGAGAGTAGTTAGGATGAAAATAGGAAGATAAATAACTTGTTCCTTTTTGATATGTTTATGTTGAGATAACTAAAAGAGAATCAAGTGGATATGAACTTTAAGAAGTTAAAGCTTAGATAAGAGGTGTGGATTGGAGATATTGATATAAGTGAATAATCAAATATTATATTTATCAACAGAGAACAAAAGAACCTGAATGTCAAGAATCTTATCTCTGCTATTTATTCTGCCTTCTTTATGCTAGCACCTTACAATGTTATTTCAGAAATGAAATACCACAGATTATTTTTTCATTGAAGCTATATGTTATCTATTGTTCTTAATCAAATGTCACAGTAAATTGAATTGTCCAGGGAGGAGCCAAGTCAAATTTCTTTTCAGTATAAAAAAAGTATGCGATTCTTCAAAAGTGACACAATTTCAAGAAATTTGGTGTGTTTCTGTTAGTCATTCATGTGTAGCATTTAAAAGAAAATGCCTTTTGAACATACATATAATTTACTCATTCAGTATATTTACTGAGGGTCTATTATGTGGCAGGCACTGTTCCTAAAAGCCAAAAATACAATGATAACCCAGAGAAACAAAGTTTATGCTCTCATTCCATTGAAATCAGCAAAGAAACTTGATGTTTAACATATAAAGCAGTTACAAATGCATGAAACATAAAAAAGAAGGGTTAGGCAATAGGAAGTATTGTGAAGTGGTATTTTAATACTGGTATCAAGGAAGGCTTTAATACAGAAGTGGTGCTATACCTGAATATAATGAAAAAATAAGCCATTCAATGGAGAATGAATATAAGGCTCCAGCTTTTTAATGCTCAAAGCCTGCAAGAATGTCAGAATGGCTGGAAAGGAGTGAGCGAGAAGATAGAATAGTGTGTGATGAGTAATTAATAGATATGGGAAGGGTTCTTATCATGTATGACCTCTTTTTCCACACAAGATATTGTGGTTTTTATTCTTGGCATAAACAGGAGCAGCCATTAGAGTGTGGGACTACAAAGTGATGCCATCTTCTTATTGTTTTTATATTATTATCTCAGGTTGAAATTGTGCTACGAAAACAACAATGGAGTATCATGTGTTAAAGGGTGGCTTGTGAAGAAGGAAGAGATTCTAGAAGAATCTAAAATAATGATATTTGACCAGAGTCTTAACTGAGGTATGGGAGTGAATCACATGGAGATCTCTAAGGGATATTCCAGGCAATTGCTTTGGAGAAATAGCAGTAAGTACAGTTTGATCTGAGTTGGCCTGGTAGAGAGAATGAAAGGCAATAATATTGGAGAAGCAGATTTGTGACAGATCACATAGTGCCTTTTAGAGTATGGTCATGTGCTTGAGATTTTGGGGAACTGATTTGAAGGTTCTGAGCAGGAAAGTGACAGGCTTACTCTTTTACTGAAAACACAACATTGTTTCACCAAGGTGACTTTTACTGCCAGGGAACAAATAGTTTTTAGAAGAACAGAAGAGAAGAGGCAGGAGCGGCACCTCTGAAATTATTGCAGGAGTCCAGTTGAGGGAGGGTGGTGGCAGGGTGTAGGGTCGTAATGGTGGCGCATGGTGGGCAATTTGTGATATATTTTAGGTAGATTCAGACAATGTGAAAACAGATTGCATGTTGAGTATTAGAAGACTCAAGGAAACTCTTTTTAATAAGATCTTACTGTTCTCTTTCAACCTTTCATTTTCAAATTTTTGGTGATAATGTTATTTTGTTTCCATTTAATCCTTCTCTTTTGTCAAAGCTCAGAATGAAAGAGAAACAGCAAATAACCTCTCTCTAGCTCTTGCCCTTGTTTCCCACTGTGTTATTTCTTTCTACTCAGATGTACATGTATGCTGCTAAACAGAATTATACATTTTTGTTTGGAAAAAAATAGAACATTCAATGCCTGATGAGCATCACAATAAACTTTTCTCATAAGTAAACTTCCTTACAGTGCCAGACACAAAATGTCAAGGAGTTGTTTAGCACTATTTCACAGACATCAATGTTTTTATTCCCTGCTCAGCAGAGTTCTGTATTCGGTGACATTGCAAAGTCATTTGAAGGGAAGTTGCCTGGTGAGAGGGAAGATGATAGTCTTGTTCGTCTTTTAAGTAACTAAAAATGTTTCAGCAAGACAAATTTCACAGTGTTCTAACTCAGTTTTTCTTCCCTTTTCCAAGTGAACATGTGAAGACTGGAAACTGAAGAAATGCCCTTCTAACTGGTGGGCAAAAAAAAGGGCAGTTTTCTCCACTCTTTCAATCTCTCATTAAATTATTGAGTATTATAAAAGAGAATGGTTAATTCATGTAGGGTAAGATTATTTATCTTATTTTACATTTTTGGAAACTAAGCATTTGAAAACAAAACATAGCGAGTCTCACCCTCCAACTCCAAGGAAATTTCAATTTAGATGGTTATACTCACAGGAAATGCATTTGATACAGGTCTTGAAGTATAATTCAAATCTCAAAAAAGAGACTGAGGATGGACACATGAAGAGGAATGAGAAATGGAAGATACAGTGCTGTCAAAGAAAATAATGCACTCGGAGTTAAACAGTCGAGGAAGACTTTATTAAAGATTATTATTAAAGACTTTATTAAAGACTGTTATGCTAGAGATCAAGACTATTGCAATAGAGGAGAAAAATGGAATTTAACTCCCCTAAAAAAAAAGGCAGGAGAATTTTAAATATTTTTTTTAAGAGCTGGGTTGTTCTACAGCCTAAGAGAACATCAGAAGGGATATTGGTCCATGTGATTAGGCCCTCTGTGTTTGCTACTTAGTGCTTAGGGAAGTTAGGCTCTTACCCTCCCACATAGACCGGGAGACAGAGACTGCCTTTGATAATTACATTTCAAAGGGATGACTCCTATGTCTTTGAGAAAGGGTTATAAAACAAGGTTTTAAAACAGGGTTTATAAAACAAGCATTAGGCTGGAAGAAAATTTATATCTCAATGGAGAGAGAAAAAATTAAAATGTGAAGTTTTCTAAAGTAAATGCTCTAAGAAAAGGGAGGACAGGGGCCTAGAGTCAGGCAGAAGCCTGTCTAAAGTCTAGTCAATCAAAGGAGAACATTAAGGCCATCGTGGTTAGTACAAAATGAAGAACATGGGTAGAGAGGTTGACCTGCACCAAATCATGAGGTCTGGAGCCATTCCTTTTTCTTGGTGCTATTATTGGAATATTGTTGTGGTTTTGATATAAAGGGTAAAAGGAGATAGAGACATACTCAAGTAAACTCTCTAGGAAGCTACTATATTAGTCATAAACACTAGTTAATAAAGTCCTAATGTAGTATTAAAGGCCATGTAAATGAAAGGATAGATGATCAAAGAATTACTGAATGAAGTAAAATATTTATTATATCTATCCATTCATCTATCTATCTATATTTACATATTTTCTGTCTTTATTTCTGGTAAACCAAAGTTTTCTGCAACTAGATTTTGCTTCTTTTGATTCTCCTGTGACTGTTGACAGTTTAAATAGTCACACAGGGCCCACAGGTTTAACAGACTGATGTCCATCGGTTAAAATAACAGATGAGCAAAACTCTTGAGCCACTGAAGTTACTTAAGATTATAATTACTGTGGCATTAGAGTTCCTAGATGTCTGTATAATCCCTGTCCATTCTCTGGATGATGGTTTAATGGTTTTGTTTCTGACATTAAGAATGCTGTTTCCAATATTCATGGCAAATTAATTCACTAGGGAAAGGTGAGTGACAGTGTACTGCCAGTGGTCATGACTTCCTCTTAGGCTGTCATTTAGTCTGTTGTTTTCTGTTTTTAGCATAAAGAAAACTTTCACTTGTTTGTGTCAACAATGCTCTCCCAAAGAGCTTAATCGTGTCTGTCTGCATAACAAACTGTACAACTGAGCCAATGCAAACATTAGATACGTAGTGTGTCACATAATTGCTTAACTCTGATGCATATTTGGGAAAGGTCATTTAGAGTTCCTAAATGAAAAATGTTGTCAATTTTAATTTACTCTTAGCAGAGTTAAATGAATAGTTTTCATGGCACTGAAAAAAATTAAAAATTAAGTAGCTGTAATGCTTACTCTGATTTTTAAAAATGCACTCATTCAGATTATCATCTTTACCCAAAATTTATTTCATTCTTTTATCAGTCATCTCATTTTTTTGGAATTCTTCTTTGTCTTTGTATTTATTTTGAATAATCAAAGTAATTAATGATACACCAAGTGATATTTTTTGGTTAACTTTAGAAAAAAAAACTTTAGAAAAAAAAATAGATAAAGTCCAGATGTGAGTGGAATATATTTACCTCTAGGTTTTATAAAATTTAGTATCAATCTTATGCTATTCCTATTTTGTTTTTTGTATTGAAATGCATCATCTTTATCCTGACCACATTCAGACACTATGATATGATAGATAAGTATATGTGTCTCTGTGTGTATTTGAACGTGATACATTGAAAAAATTTTTTCTACTTTATCTGTGAAAGTTAAAAACTAAGATCCAACTATGATTGTGCCAAGTTAAAACTGAGAACAAATGTGACACATCAAGATGTAGAATCCTTGAACTTTAGTTTCTATGACCTGTTATTGATTGCTGAACTGCTTGTCATGGAGAGACTGCACAGGTCTCAGGTCAGTCAGGGTAGGTCATACTTTGATCACACAAACAGAAGTTTTTGTTTACAGAATATGGTTCAGAATTGTTTTATAACTTCTTAAACTGTGTATAAAACTATTTTGACTGGTAACAACTAAATCATGGATTTGGGTTCATTTGATTCACATGTGGTTCTATGGTAAAGAAATTAGAAAAAAACATTATTATGCCAACATTTGTTATTTTAGGGAATAATAAAGGTGAAACAAATTGATCATGGTATACAGATTTATGTAATAGTGTATGTAGGAATGTAAATTCCATCCAACTAACCCACATTGTTCTGGTGATCAGTAAGGACACTTCTGTGAGAGAGAACACACAGTGGTTCTTTTGCTCCTCGTGATTGATTAGAAAATATTCATGCATTTCAGAAATATGCACAGCGCCTCTACTGTGCACCGCAGATGAAGGGACAGTCAAGGTTATATAATCCTTGCTCTCATGTAGCTTGCACTTTAGCACTCTGCCTTGCCGTTAGTAAAAACAAGAAAGTTCAGTATCATTTTATGGTAATATATGTTAAGGCTATTGTTATATATAACAAGCACTTAATCTATTTCAGTAAATTGAAGGAATACATTCTTTCAAGTGCTAACCCTTTGTTCATTTTTCTGCCTCTGATCAAGGTAATCAAAATTATGATAGTGGGAAAATCTCTAAAGTGAATGGCTAGTTACAAAAAGGGATTAAGAAAGAATTGCATGCATTTCATGCTTGATATGTGTTACTAACAATATTTTCATTAATAAATGTTAACATATAAGGCCTAAATAAATGACCGATGCAGAAATACATGGTGTCTATTTTTAGGATTTTTAAAATATAAAGTATATTAATGTGTGTATTAAGCAAGGGAAGTGTCCAAATTCAAGAATTTGTGTGTATGTTTAATAATGTCAAATTACTGTGTGTAGGGGGAAAAATGCCTATAAAGTAGATAATCTAGCTTGTGGGCATAATTGAGGTGATGCATTTGTGTTATAGTTTCTTTTTGTAATCATTCAAATGTTCCTATTAGAATGTACATTAAAAGTATAAAAAAATTATACCTCAGATATATATTTATTTCAAGATGGTAAAAGTTTCATATTTATTTTTATTTTAAATGATTCATAAAGTTTCTATTCCATCCTTCAGAGAAAGCCTTAAATCATCATTAAACAATTTCAGGAAAACTAAGCGTATACATAAAGTCAATTTCAACATTTTAATTGATTTCTTTCATGTTTGAGTTGAAATATGATTACTTGGAAATTTTACATTTTGATATTCTTAATACGATTTTAAATTTTGTTTTAAATTTAAATATCAATTTTCAAATTCAAATACACTTTTATACCTATAATGACTAAGCATATGCATGGACAATGTTTTTAAGTAATCCATTTTTTAAAAGTAAATTTAGAGGAGAGAAAATTAAAGTTAAAAAAAAGATGATGGAAAGACGAGAGGTCCTCTAAATGCCATATATTTTAAATTATTAGTTTGTATAACTTGAGGGAGCATATTTTTCTTTCCTATTTTCTTTCTCTTTTTTTTCAATTTTTTTCTACCAGATTAACCAATAGACACCTGATATAGTTCAAAAAATGCCTTTTGTTCTTAATTTTCCCAGAATTTATATTCTCAGCAACTGTGCTATAAATACAAATGACTTTTCATTGTTATGTAAGCGTTTAGAGATTTAATATACTTTTCCATCTGTGAGATAGTTATCATTTACCATTTTCACATTATTTTATCGTTACCAATAATAAATTGACTACAAAGATTCAAATGTACTAGCTGACTTAACTTTACTGAATTACCATTCATATCTTGATAAGTCTTTATAAATGAATGTACCACATACAGATAACATCTGATTATTGGTAGAACTAAAGTGTTTCAGTCTGTGCTTTAGAATGAAAGTTGTTTGTGATAATATACTTTTCATGCTTCAGAGTTTATTATAGAATAATATTTGAATGGTTTGGAAAATTATACAATTTTATTTGCTTAAGTAGGTCTTGTTTGATGTCCCTTATCTCTTTTTTTTTTTTTTTTAGAATATTTCACAGCATTTGTCTTTGGTAGTTTAAATATACTTTTTCCTAAGATACGTTTAGTTCTGCCTATACCATAATGTGGCAGCAACTTGTTTCTTTTAAAAGAAGAAAGCAGAGATTTTCACTCTAACAAAGTAGTCAGGATATCTTTGTCCACATGTTAATCAACCATTAGGTAGATTTCTGTAAGATCTGTTTATAAATCAAAAACAAAATTCAATTATCTTATTCCTTACAATTAATCAGAAAATCACATCAAATAAGCAATGGATATTGCTGTATTTATTAGAGTATCCATTGCATAGTATTGCAATCCTATATTTTCAAGAAATCTTCGATAGCGTTAATATTTGGGGAATGCATGGCACTACTCCTAATTACAGAAGTTCCAGATGGTCCAGTATTTCCTATCCTCATTCTCTGGTAGCTAAAGTGCAGATTTTAATCAAGGCTCCACCTGTTAGACACCCACTGAGTGCTTTCAGATGGGATGGATCCTTGTGAATCCAGAGCTGAGATTAGAACTCATTCTTTTTTTTTTTTTTTTTTTGAGATGGGGTCTCACTCTGTCGCCCAGGCTGGAGAGCAGTGGCACAATCTCGGCTTGCTGCAAGCTCCGCCTCCCGGGTTCACGCCATTCTCCTGCCTCAGCCTCCCGAATAGCTGGGACTACAGGCGCCCGCCAACACCCCTGGCTAATTTTTTGTATTTTTAGTAGAGACGGGGTTTCACCGTGTTAGCCAGGATCGTTTTGATCTCCTGACCTCATGATCCGCCCGCCTCGGCCTCCCAAAGTGCTGGGATTACAGGCATGAGCCACTGCGCCCGGCCTAGAACTCATTCTTAACAGGATGTGTCAGCAGAACAGAGGAACAGTGTCTGGTGGTAGGCACGTCTATCATGGCAATGCACTTTAGTGGGAGGAGTGGCAGCACGCTCTACGTAGATTATTCGTTAGATGCCAACTTGGGAGTGGCTTTTCTAAAACCTATTCTAACTTCCTTTATGTCAACAATGTGAATTTTCTGACATCCCCCCATGAAGTCATATTTGCTTACTTAGTTTTGGTTGCTTTCTACAAAGAACCCTGAAAAGTATAATTTCTCTATGAAATCTTATACAAGCACCCATGATACAAGATAGACGTAATGCTTTTATTCTTATATAAACAAGTATAATTCTACAGTTATTAACTAATATAAAGTAGAGCCTAGCATCCTTCCATATGCAGATGGTGTGTAGTTTAAAAGTCAGAGATTATTTATTTTTTGAATGCTTTAAACATTTTTACTAATTTCAGTTAGTGTTAGTCATGAACTTTAAATGTATTTTTCTGATTGTGTAAGTTACATTGCACGTAACATAGCTAATTATGTGACATAAATTACATAGTCATCCTCAATATTCATGAGATATCTGTTCCAGGATCTCCTCAAGTCCCAGATATGAAACAGTACAGTATTTGCATATAGCCTATGCATATCTTCTCATATACTTTCAATTATCTCTGGAATACTTATAATACTAATACAATGTAAATGCTACATAAATTGTTGTTATACTGTATTGCTTATGGAATAATGACAATGAAAATCTGTGCATATTCAGTACAGACACAACCACCCTATTTTTCCCAAATATTTTCGATCCGTGATTGATAAACTTAATAGATGCAGAACCCATGAATACTAAGGGTTGACTGTATTTATAAATGTAAGCTTGCCTGCCTGCAAACCTGTTCTTCTTTCTCTCTTTGTTTTAAAAATACAGGACCAGAGCTTTCTTTAGTGTTGTGATGAATATAAATTACCCCTACTCTCTGGAAGCTTGAAATCTATACTTTTAAATAGTATGAGTTCACTTGCTGAAAATCTAACTAGGGATAGAAAAACTGAGGCTGTCACATGCTTCTTTGCATGGAGTCTAAAACCCTGAGGGATTAGATGGTTTGCTTAGAATCTCACTATGCAGGGGTATGTTCATGAAAGGGTTGGAGTGGTATGAAAATGTAGAAGGTAGGCTTCTCCCTAAGCCTACAGAAGAATGTTATAGGATGTCCTAGATGTTTATGAAAGGCTATATTTTGTATTTTCCAGAGATGTTTGAAATTCACTGTTGCATAGTCCATTATGAGAGGAAGATCCATAAACAAGCAAGCAAACTTTTACCTCTCTAGCTGGGATTTTAATGTAACTTACTTTAAAAAATAAGCAGTTCATTTAAAAAGAGAGAGAGACAGAAACGGTTTCTAACCATGGCATTTCAACTAGAAGAATTATACTATTTGCCTCTCTCAAAGTGTAGATTATTGATGACAGACTCTTAGAAAGCGGCTGTGCTCTTTGAGTGGATATTATGGGAACATAATAGAATATATCTTTGTATTTATTTCTTTTTTTTTTTTTTGCCCTCCCTAATATTTTTCACATGTGAGTGAAAAATCTACTCAGAGCTGAACTAAGTATAGCAGCAAACTCAACCTCCACTCATTTCTCAAGATTGTCAGATGCTCTTGAATTTCCTCATAAATTATAGAAATACTATTCGGGGCTGGGCGCAGTGGCTCACGCCTGTAATCTCAGCACTTTGGGAGGCCGAGGCGGGCGGATCACAAGGTCAGGAGATCAAGACAATCCTCGCTAACACGATGAAACCCCGTCTCTACTAAAAATACAAAAAATTAGCCGGGCGTGGTGGCGGGCGCCTGTAGTCCCAGCTACTCGGGAGGCTGAGGCAGGAGAATGGAGTGGACCCTGGAGGCGGAGCTTGCAGTGAGCCGAGGTAGGGCCCCTGCACTCCAGCCTGGGCGACAGAGCAAGACACTGTCTCAAAAACAAAAAACAAACAAACAAAAAAGAAATACTATTTGGATGTTTTATTTTTGCCAACTCAATAATGCACGTTTATTAACTATTGGCTCTTAAGAAAGCATGTTCAAACATATCAAAATGTGTTATTGTTTATATTTGATTTCTATAGAAGCATTATTTAAATTTTATATTTATTTCTAACATGATTGCAATAATAGAAAAGAAGCTTAAATTTCAGTGCCTAAGATTATAAAAATAAAAATGTATTTACTATAAAACAACTGTATCTATGCTCCTCTGATGATAGCAAAAAGAATATACTGTATCATTGTTGATTTTACAGAAAAAGTACTGAACACAACCAATTGTTAATAAACTCTCATATTATCTTTTATAAATATTTGTTAAGTGTGAGGGAATCTGAAATATATTTCCAAGTTTCTTAATCAAATCCTTAAAATTTTTGCCACTGAAATCATACTTTGATAATATCTTTAATGTCAAGAAATATAAAAGTGAGTAATAGAAATAATAAGTAGGGATAAGCTCATCCAATTTAATACATTAGTAATTGACAATAACTCTTGAAGGGTTTTGGACAGTTTTCCAATCCTGGAATGAAAATTTATTAGAATTTCTGATCAGATTATAATGCTCTTACATAATTTGTTAAATGGCTTATGTCAACAGGACAAAAAAACATGGATACAGATAGAAATGTTTGGCCTCTTTTAGTGTTTGAGTAACTATTGTATGTTGGTAGCATAGCTCAAAGGAAAACAATACCTAAAGAATCCTCTCATTTGAGCCTCTCTAATGTATATGGCACTGATCTTTAGTAATCATTCAATATAAGCAGGATGATATCCTGAAAGGCTAGGAAAATTACAAAGTCTTAATAAACCAAAATATATCATAACGGAATTGTCTTAATTCAGTTCATCAAATAAGTAGTCACTTCCATGTCTTTCAGATATTCCAATATAACATTAATGTGTAACTGAAAGCTACAATTTTCATTGTGATTACTCTCTATTGATTGTCCACTACAAATAATAGTTTCACATCATGTGGTTATAGTTATAGTTCATATAAAATTGCACATAATTTTATTATTAATGTTATTTTGTCTAGTTTTCAGGTAAGGTAGAATCATTGAAAAATAATTAAATGTAAAATTTGAATCTAAACATCACCAGGGTAGAATTATTATTAATAATTTATGTTTTTATCTTTTTTGCCATTTTCAAAATTTTCTAAAAATTTTGCTATTTTTGAAATCAGATTGTATATTTTGAATTAGTTATTTCAAAATCTTCCTTTTAGGTTACTAATAAAATAAAAAAATAAAAAAAGATAAATATTTAAAAAAATATTTTTAATTAAGAAAAGAAGCAGATTGTCCAATATAAAATTGAAAGATAAAAAATATAATTGCTAAAACTCTTTTATAATAAAAAAGGCTTGTAGAATAAAATAAAATCCAGTCTCTGCATTAACAAAGAATTGTGTGTAGTAAAATCTTTTTAGCCAGTGTATAAATAACTGTATAAATAATCTAAATTGTTTATTACAGATATAATTGAAAAGTATTTTGTAAGTTTTAACCAATTGAATTATACAATTCAAATTTGGAGTATAGACAAGGATTGAGACATATACTATTATTGGAGGTGGAAGGCCGGAACAAATGGTGAAGCTAAAGAAGGCCAAGTTTCTCTTCCATTTCAAGAATTCACTTTGGTAACATGTGTTTACAGTCTTTATTCTTATCTGAAACTGAATGAAGACAGGCCCACAAATTAATTTCACAAATATTCTTTCTAAAATTATGTTTATTAATTCATTTACCTGTTCAGGTTCTATTGTATGTAATTTCTGGAGAATTATATATTTTTGATTGGCATATGTGTGAGTCCCTGAATAGATAGGCACACCATTTATGTCTATCACATATAAATGAGGTGCTTGCCTGAATACAGAACCCTCAGATCAAAAAATTTTGTGCTAAATTCCTTAGTGATTGATAGATTGCCTAAATTTTCTTCCAGGGTTTTTATAGTTTTGGGTTTTACATTTAAGTCTTTAATGCATGTTGAGTTAATTTTTGTATAAGCTGTAAGGAAGGGATCCAGTTTCAATTTTCTGCATATAGCTAGCTGGCCAGTTCTCCCAGCACCATTGATTAAATAGG
The DNA here is from genome assembly GCF_029289425.2 of Pan paniscus. Lineage (NCBI taxonomy): Eukaryota > Metazoa > Chordata > Mammalia > Primates > Hominidae > Pan > Pan paniscus. Next base: position 64,201,334 of record NC_073263.2, read on the forward strand.
AAATCCTTTCCCATTGCTTGTTTTTGTTGGGTTTGTCGAAGATCAGATGGTTGTAGATGTGCAGTTTTATTTCTGAGTTCTCTTTTCTGTTCCATTGGTCTATGTGCCTGTTTTTGTACCAGAACCGTGCTGTTTTGCTTACTGTAGCCTTATAGTATAAGTTGAAGCCAGGTAGCGTGATGCCTCCAGCTTTGATATTTTTGCTTAAGATTGTCTTGGCTATGCAAGCTCTTTTTTTGTCCCATATGAATTTTAAAATAGGTTTTCTAATTCTGGGAAGAATGTCAATGGTAATTTAATGGGAAAAGTATTGAATCTATAAATTGCTTTGGGGAGTACGGCCATTTTCACAATATTGGTTCTTCCTATCCATGAATATGGAATGTTTTTCCATCAGCTTGTGTCCTCCCTGATGTCCTTGAGTAGTAGTTTGTAATTCTCCCTGAAGAGGTCCTTCACTTCCCTTGTTAGCTGTATTCCTAGGTATTTTATACTCTTTGTGTAAATTGTAAATGGGAGTTCATTCATTATTTGGCTTTCTGCTTGTCTGTTGTTGATGTATAGGAATGCTTGTGATTTCTGCATATTGATTTTTGTATCCTGAGACTTTGCTGAAGTAGCTTATCAGCTTAAGAAGCTTTTGGGCTGAGTCAATGGGGTTTTCTAGATATAGGATCATGTCATCTACAAACAAAGACAATTTGACTTCCTCTCTTCTTATTTGAATACAATTTATGTCTTTCTCTTGCTCGATTGCCATCTCATGCCAGTCTGAATCACGATGATTAAAAACTCAAGAAACAGCAGATGCTGGTGAGGTTGAAGAGAAATAAGAATGCTTTTACACTGTGAGTAGGAATGTAAATAAGTTCAACCATTGTAGAAGACAGTGTGGCAATTCCTCAAATATTTAGAACTGGAAATACCATTTGACCTAGCAATCCCATTACTAGGTATATACCCAAAGAATATAAATCATTCTAGTATAAAGATACATGCATGTGTATGTTCACTGCAGCACTATTCACAATAGCAAAGACATGAAATGAACCCAAATGCCTATCAATGATAGACTGGATGAAGAAAATGTGGTACATATATACCATGGAATACTATGCAGCCATAAAAAGGAACGAGGTCATGTCTTTTGCAGGGAAATGGATGAAACTGGAAGCCATTATCCTCAGCAAACTAATGCAGGAACAGAAAACCATACACTGCATGTTCTAACTTATAAGCAGAAGCTGAACAATGAGAACACATGGACACGGGCAGGGGAACAACACTAACTGGGGCCTGTCAGGGAGTGTGGGCAGGGGAGAGCATTAGGGAAAGAGCTAATGCATACTGGGCTTAATATCTACATGATGGGTTGATCTGTGCAGCAAACCACCACGGCACACGTTTACCTGTGTAACAAACCTGAACATTAAAAAATTCCATAGTGATTGCTTCATTTTCTTCTGAAGTTTTGTGATACAGAAAAGCAATTACCAGTTTGAAGAAAATGAGATTTTTTGTCCAAATTTTTGTTATTCTTGAAACTCAAAAGATGGCAGGATTTTTTCTAAAGAAATACTTGTTGGCTGTTTTTTTTTGTTTATGTTTTGTTTTTTATTTTCTTTTCAAAAATCAGAATCAGAAGTTTAATGTACATATTCAGGATGTTTTTAACTCGGTAAGCATCTGGCCATGATGGATAGTATGACAGTTATTTTCAAGATTTTATGTTCTTCTTCAACTGCTCTATCTCCTTTTCTTCTATTACCATTTTACAAATTTTCTTTCTTCTTATGGCTTTTTTTCCCCCAGATTCAAGGAGATTGTGTATTCTTTCAACATAGTAACTACATAAACTTATAAAGTTGTTTTTTTCAGTTTTCATTAACAAATTTTTAAAAATATTTGTTTGCCCTTTCATTTTTTTTTAATGTATTCTCCAGCTGTAGTTTCCAAAGGCAATAAAAGTTTTGAAAACAGGAATCAAGGACTACCAATAGTATAGGGGGTGCAAGCTGCTGTATATCAAACCCAGTGCCAATATCAGCAAGCAAGCTACTGAGTCTGGTGCCCAGAAGTGGCAGTAGGTTCTTTTGTCATGTGAATTTGTTGTCATTCAGATGATACAGCTCCAAATCTAATTATCTACCAATGATCCTATAAGTTATGTATAATTTTACTAACAAACATATTTTGTCCTAGAATTGTTCAGTTTCTGTTTATGTTATTTGTATCTGAGATCTAACTCAAAATAGGAAATCAGAATTATTTGCTCCTTGGCCTCTTTTGTTTATTTTCTCATGTATTCTGTGTTATATATCTTTGATTTACATTCTCATATATAATTTTATGGATGATATATTATTGCTACCATTTTAAAGATTTGTTAGCTACAGCTACCTTCCTTTCATTTTTTCTGTATTTTTAAAAATAATCATTGTTATTCTTTAATCTTTTTAGATAAAATTTTAATTGTTAATGTTTATATATAATTCTCCTCAACACACAAATTCTGAAGTTTATTCTGGTCAGGAGGTAGATATTTTATATAAAGAAAGCCCCCTAGAATAATATCACAGGCCCTTCTGGAAAGAATATGACCAGGTGCTTTCTCCATGGTAACTGTCCCAGATAGAATTTCTATTTACAGAGACCCTATCTGTTCAAGATAATTCATATTAGTTGAGCTCTAGTCTAATTTATATGAACTGAACTGATTTAACCATTTACTGTCCTTTTAAGTGCCTTTGATTTCTGAGCCCTATATATTTATTTTTGTCAGTTCATTTATTTTTTCATTACAGGTCTGAGCATTTCTCCTCGCGTTCCTAATATTTTATACTGCGGCCTTACTTACAACTTATTTCATTGGCTGTTCTTCCCAAATACGTTTTTAAGCTTGCAATTCAGCCATTCCAAATGTGCTCTAATAATCACCTGCATTTGACTGTTCTAAATTAGCCAAATTACTCTCTACTTTTTCAATTATTTCTGATAGTTGTACTTATTATTTTATTCAACACATGTATAATACATTCCCATTCTTCTAATTAAAGGTGATGATTACTTTTATTCAAAATTAATGCAACATTATATGGCAAGAAAAATGCCCATACTATTAATAGGCACTAAGCATACATTGTGGTTTCTTTAATAGCCATGTGGGAAATTTACACTGTTTTTTTTTTGTTTATAACCATAAATAAATTAATTAATGTGAATTAACACTGGCTCTGAAGAGATAGAATTTAATCAAACTCCATTATCCTATTAGTATTGGTAATGTTTGAGGAAGCTGTTTGGGTCTTATTAAATTCTCAAAGCTCTGTGGTTCCATAGCTCTGAAATGGTAATTAAATTGATGGAAAACATTCAATCTTGATTGTAGATTCCTTTATATTATTTAAAGTTTTAACCAAGAAAACCACATAATAATGAATCATACAATAAAGTTAAATAAATGCCAAGAACATTTATTTTTTAAGGTACAGAATTATATCATTGATTATCCTTTTTGTCCTTGCCTCTGTGATCTCTATTTTCAACAAATAACATATCAACCAGATTGATCCTTCTAAATGCCAATGGATCTCATTATTCACCTACTCAAGATTCTCCAGTGCACTTCCATCATTATCAGATTAACAATCAAATTCTCAATGGTCTATGAAGCCCTTTATGATCTTTCACCACTCTCTCTTTCTCTCTCTACTTTAGGCATACTATCTTTATTACTATTCCTTTAACATGACAGATCCTACAACAAGGTCTTTTCCTTTGCTATTCTCTCTTTGCTTTTTCTGAAAGCTCTTCCTTCAGATAGACTCATCAGCATAATTTATATCTTAATCTCATCAGGGCTTTGTTCAAGTTTTTCATAATTTGTAGAGTTCTATGTACTTCGGAAAATACAAAGTCAGTGGGATTTTCTCTGGAAGAGAGTTTTATTCATTCTGTTTCTTCCATGGAGAGAATCATCACAGAACCCTTTCATCCTAATCTATGTAGTTTGACTTCAGGTTTTGCCTAAAAATTGAACCTGGGGTATTTGAAAGGTTGAACATTTTTTGAATAAAGTTAAAGGGTTGCCTATATACATTAGCTAAATACAAAATAAAGAACTGTTAAACACATATAATTTTAACAAAATAAAAGAAAAATGACTAGAGAGATAGTGCTATATAGAAGAGAAAAGAAAGCTGCTACAAAGATGGTGCATCATTAGCCAGGAATAGTGGTGCCTGCCTAGAGTCTCAGTTACTAGGGAGGCTGAGGCTGTAGGATCACTGGAACTCAGAATTTCAAGACCAGCCTGGGCAACATAGTAAGACCTTGTGTCTAAAGAAGAAAAATAGATTGTGCGACAAAAGGGGTGTGAACAATAAAGTAGGTTTTTCACAGGACCCTGGAGAGACCCAGGTGCCGAATGTTGTTTTCAAAGGATGAGTAAAATAGTAGCTGAAAAAGTAATTTGAAATTTTTAACATTGAAAACTTGTCCCCTCTCTATATCCAGTGTTCAAGCAATTGGACTTCTATACCCCTAGGTAGTAGATAACAAGTGTTATTGGGAAATTTCAGTAACCCAAAGGACAAGATTCCAAGCTTTGGTATTTTAGAGTTAATTAGCCTAAAGCAAAACTTGCTGATTGACAGGGACATTAAGTTACTAAGTTCCTAATTGTTTTTTTGTGTGTGTGTGCTATTTTATTCTTATATACCAACAGTTAACTCATGATAACCAGACAGTTTAGGAAAGTTTGCAACACAAAATAACGAAGGATGATATCAAAAAGTAATTACCCTAGAGGAAACAAAGATAACCCATGAAATAAAAGAAAATTTAAACAAATATCACTCTAATTAGGATGTTCAACAAATTTCCAGGAAACACTGTATCTATCATAAAGAGAATGTTTGGGGAAAAATCTGAGAAAAATAAATCTGGAAAAATATAACTATAGATATTTATGTGAAATAACTGGGAACTGTAGGAAAATTAAGGTAAAACATCTCCCAGAAAGTAGGGAAAAAAAGACAGAAGTAAAAAGCATGAGCAAAAATGTAATATAGAGAAAATTTTCAGGAAATCCACCATCTGATTTATACAATTCTCTGTAAATTATAAAAATAGAGAAAATTGAAGGAAGAAAATCTGCAAAACAATAGTGGAAATCTTCAAGAGAAAAATTATAGTACTCTCCAGATCAGATTTTATACATTAAATAAACAAATGCACACACATCTCAAGGTATATTTTCATGAGATTGTAGTAAAATTGGAGAAATGCACCTAAAAGCTGCTAGACAGATAAACAAAACAAAACGAAACCAAACGGGTTATCTACAAACAAAATGGCCTCTAACTTTTTCAAGAACTACGTTAGCCATTGGAGGGCAAGGGAGCAAGGCTTTCATGTTTCTCAGGGATGCTCTCTTCAACTCTTAAATGTGTAATTTCCTAAGCTATCAATTGATTAAAACACTATAAAACATTTTTCAGAGATGCCAGGACCTCCCACACACCCACTCCTCTGAAATTATTGGCATCTGTTTTAAGGAAGACCTGTAATTGGGACTGGAGTCAAAGGCAGCCTCAGGAAAGGTGGTTCACAGCAGGAACAGAGGGCAAACAGTTTAGATGAGGCAGGAGAGTGAAAGAGTGTGTTTTAAGAAGAAGGTGTCAAGGGTCAGACTTAATAAAATACCGGCGGTGTAACTTAAACATTTCTAAAAGTTCAAATGAGGAGATACAATAAATAAATAATGCAAAGACAGCAAAAGACAACAAAAGCCTATTAAAAATGCAATTAATAAAAAAATAGAAAAACCAAACTGCAATTATAACACAGTAATATTTCTAAAGGCATGCATAATAACATAAATTTAATTTTAACTAAAATATGGCTAGAAAAATACTGAGAAAATTCATGACAGGTCTGATGGGTAAAGGAGGGGAAAAAGTAAAACAACATTTAGTCCCTTATAGCAAGGTGGCAATAATAAGGTCTAACACGAGTGTTAAACAACACAATGCACATATTAAAAACATGAAGGTAACTGCTGAACAATGTTTAAAAGTGAGCGTATTTGAGAAGCAGGGATGGGGTGAAGGTGGCATTGGGAGTATGGCGAAATAGGCGAGTAACATTTTTTACTATATTCTTTTGGTACTTCTTAAATTTTTTTTGCTAAGTTATGAACTATTTTGATTAAAGCTTTTTTTTTCAGTTTAAAGAAGCATTAAAATATCTGATATGGTAGGACTCCATTGATTTTTATGGACTTGCAGAAGTCAGGATTTACTTATAAGGTTATCTTCGTTTTAGACAACAAAATACTACCACAAATACATTAGAAGGAGACATTTTAGCCTAGCGAAATAAAACAATGTCTCTCTCTCTCTCTTCGTCGTGCTTTTGGCTCTGAAATTCACTTTACCTGACTTTATTTGGTTTGATTATTTCTACTCCCACTTACCATTTGTTTATTTTTTGCAGTATTTCATTCCTATCTTTTTTTTTTTTTTTTTGAGACGGAGTCTCACTCTGTCACCCAGGCTATAGTGCAATGGCAAGATCTTGGCTCACTGCAACCTCCACATCCCTAGTTCAAGGAATTTTCCTGCCTCAGCCTCCCAGGTAGCTGGGATTACAGGTATGTGCCACCACACCTGACTAATTTTATCTTTTTAGTAGAGACAGAGGTTTCACCATGTTGGTCAGGCTGCTCTCGAACTTCTGGCCCTCATGTTATCCACCTGCCTCAGAGCCCCCCAAAGTGCTGGAATTACAGGCGTGAACCACCACACCTGGCCTCATTCCTATTCTTTTAACTTTTACGTTTCTTGTCATTTTGTACTTGATGTGTCATTAATAAACTGCCAGATTTTGTTTTGTAACCACTTTGAGATGCTTCAGGTTTTTGTATTTTATAAGAATAATTTAAATCATTTGCATTTATGGTGATAAATAATCTATTTGGTTTTATTCCTTCTCTTCATTTTGGTTTTACTATTAATTATTTATTGTTGTATTTTCATTTTACTCTTTCATCATGCTTGTTTTATTGGTTATGTTTCTTTTCTTTCTCTCTCTCCTGTTGATTTCAACTTACTAGTTGTCTGAAACCCTTTTGGGCCACCTTGGCATTTTGCTCTTTACCTGCCAAAGCTGGAAACTTGGCTGTCCCTAGCCAGCCTCCAGAAGGTCTGTGGTATCAGCTTGTGAGACCCACAGAGATTCCGTCTCCCTCCACGTGCGTACTTGAGTATTTCTGTGTCAAAAACCATAGGAGCATAAAGCATTACAAGATTTTTGTTTTTTCCATAGGATGTTTCCTTTGGGAAATTATTTTTTCTTTGTATAGACTGATTTTTTATGAATATTTTTAGTTTTAGGATGGAGTAGCACATGTAGGTGTGGATGTGAGAGTGTGAATATTCTTTTCTAAAATTGCCTTCCTAAAGGAGATGGAGATCAGAGGATGTTGATTTCAGAAACGACCTAGAGGCGTTATCTGCCTCTGATGTTCGCACCAGACTGTAAAAGGAACCAGACTGAAACTTCCAAAGTTGCATTTACACTGCTTGGCTGATTCCCATATGTGGTATTACTGAGGATGGAATATCTTATTCTGTGATAAAGATTCTCCAGCGAATTGTACAGTTGTGGAGGTTTTCAATGGAGGCCAAATAGGACAAGGCCAAGATCAGTGGGTGGGAATTAGTCTGATTTTAATTTTTCTTCATGGGAGTAAGTGTACAGAATATAAATCACCCTGCCTCTCGGTGAGTATTACAGTGTTAAAATACTGGGATGTGGAAGAAAACCACCTGTGATGAAAAATATTGATCAGCTGTGCGACCTTGAACAAATAACATAAACTTTCTTTGCCTCAGTTTCTTTATCTGTAGAATATTGGTAATATTTTTGCCTATTCGTGGAATTGTTATGCAACTTAACAAATAGTACCATGTAATGTGATTACAACAGGGCTTGGCACATTAATAATATATTTTAGCTGTCATTTATTCTACAAATAAACTCTACTATGTTCTATACTATGCTGTCTATCCTGCAGAACTTCTAATTGCATATATTAGTATTTTAGTTTTTAATCTTTGATTTTTCCATCTTCAAGTTTTATTTAACTGTTACCTTCTCAATGAAGCCTCTCCTGACCACTCTTTAAAACTACATCTCTCCATGTTGTTTAATCCCTTCTCCTCCCTTAATTTTCTCCTTAGTATTTAATACCTTGTAGTATACCTGCCTTATAATGTTATTTTACTTAACTATGTATCTGCTCCCACTAGAACAATGATCTGTTTCTGTGTGGTTTGCTACTGTATCTACAGTTCCTAGAATATTGATTGGTACCCAAATTGAGCAAAATAAGTCTTTTTAATTTAATTAAATTATTAAATTTTAATCCTGAATTTATTCCTGAAGAGTCTTATCTAAAAGTAGAAATGAAGGGATCAATAAAAGGCAACTGATTTCAGGGCAAATACAAGAGAAGAAAGCTGTTGATGTTTATATTTTGAATGATTAGAGATTAGACTATAGACATGAATGAATGAATAATGTTAGAAACTGGGGTCTGTTATTCATTAGGAAACTCATGTGACTCCTAGACTATGGATTCAGGAAATGGTCAGATTTAATATATGGCATTCACTTTTTAAATTAATTTTAATTTAATTCATGTATATTTATCTTGTAATGTTTGCTACATACAGAGTTCTTTATATTATTATCTCCTGGCCTTTATTCTGTATTAAGAGATGTGTCTTCCTGTAGCAAATCAGTGCAGAGTGAGCCACAGCTGCTGACATGCAGCAGGACTCAAGAGGGAAAATGGTGAAGTTCAGAAACGTAGAGAAGTTATCATGGAACAAGGTGAGATGAGGTGACAACCGAGATGGGTTTTTGGAACTTGTTAGCCTTCCCTTATTCATAAAGTTAACTTTGGCAATTGTTGCCCATCTGTTGTATGGAGTCCAAGAGCCATATTTTGCTTCTTGTTGGTCAACAGCGTTTCAGATTGAAGCACTGAGAGCCAGGATCACATTTATTGCCTCTGAGAGAGTTCTTCTTAAGCTTTATACTTTTCTGTGGTGAAATTCCTGTCTTGTGGCTACAGGGTTCCAAATGTTGTCTTGTATCTTATACTATTTCTCCCTTGTATTCTTGTGTATCTATCTTGTGTTCCTTAGTTTGCATTCCTGAAGCCAGTTCAGATTAACATGAGAAAAGTTTTCTTATCATAGGATATTAGGAATAAAGCATATGTGTAGATATATAGAGATTCATGTATTTACTTAAGGAAAATGAACAAATGGAAAAATGCTAGAAATATTTTGTTCTAGAAAAAGCAAGTGGTTATAACAACAATGGAAAATTTAGGAAAAAACTTTAAATTTTGAAAATGAATAAAAACTAGAATGTACGTTTTGAAATCTCTGTGGACCCAGAGGAAATATCATACTGGCACAAATCTTTCATTTAAATTGTTGAAAATATAATTGCCAAAGTTAGTCACAGAACCAGATTAGTCCTAAAACTGTAAGAGTGGTTCCTGTCTAGACCATATAAAAATGAAGTCATGTAGTAAAAGAGAAGAAAAAAAGGGAATATTGGCCAATCAAGGAGAAAAAGCAAGCAAACAACAAAAAAGTGAAAGATTTGTGTCTTTTTTGAACTTCAGAATCCTTAGGAGAGAGAAGAGACAACACATTTCCTATTAGTTTTATATTAAGGAATATTAGAATACCACATTTTGTATACTATATCAATGTAATATGAAGAAAACATAAAAGCACCAATCACTATATGATTAGGCAGCTTTCCCGTAATAGCGAGTTGTTAATAAATTCAGTTTTACATAGTTTTTTCTTTGATATCTTGTGTTGCTTATCTTTTAATTAATTTCATAAAATGTAACTTTCAACCTACCAGTGTCTTCTGCATCCTTTATTGGATATTAAATTACTTTAAAGTTTTGCATATAAATACATATGTATTTGAATATGTACACGTATGAAAATAAATCATTGTAATCACTAGTTGCAGCCAAGGCTAAGTATAGTAGAAATCATCAGCCTCAGGTTTAAATAACTGTCAATGAGAAACACCGAGTAAATGATATGTTGTTGATACAGTTGTTTCCAAAATTCATATACGATTAGTCATTATATTTCGTGTGGTAAGACACTAATACGTTAGAAAATATTTTTTGACCAGAATCCGTAAAATGTAAACTAAAAATATACTTTGATCTAGCTAATAGAGTTGAATTTCTAGCTTTGTGTACTAGAAATGAACAAGTAACTCTTGTAAACTTCAGAGATTTGTTTGAATATTTAATTCCCAAGTAATAAAATTATCTGAAAGTTTTCCTTCTCTCATGAAACAAATGCAACTAAAAATTTAAAGTTGCTTAGGTAAGTTCAACTTAAAACACGAGACAGCATATTACTATACACAAAATATATTTAATCATATATTTAACTATACAATAGTATATAGTTCCTCATATAATTGTTTTTCAGAGTTCTAACATTTACTAGAATTGGCATATTTAACTATCACAGCAACCTTAGGAGGTAGAAAATACTAAAGCTGAGGAAGACGTATTTTACATACAGTTGCCAAGGTCATACTAGTTGTATGTGCAACATAGTCAGGATTCAAAGCCAAGTGGTCTGACTCCAGGACTGAAAATATTAATCACAATGTGGAGTTAATTCCCAAGTTGTCAAAATTTGAAAGTTTTTTATTTCTGGTTTTCTAAGTTGTAAAATTTACACATTTTAATTCTGATGAGCTTTTTAAAAATATGGACAATATTTTGATTGGTAGTTCACAGACATAAGGGGAAAATACATATTTTATTCATTGAAAAATGTTTTCATGTTTTTGTTCTTTCAAACATGTATTGTAACAACATGAGTTTGTTGGTTTTATGTCTCAATTTTATCATTTCTTACTTGTTTTCTACATCTTTCAAACCATTTAAATGAGTATCACTATAAAGTTCTCTTATATAATAGTATTTATATAAAAATCTCTTTGAGTATTTACTGTTTTGTATATTGGTTGTTATACTGCCTGATGAATACATTTTTATGGATTAATATTTTATTTGTAAATTGTACTTTTGTTATCACTTAATATATCACTTTGTTCTAAATGGTAATTTAACCTTTAAAACCATCTTTCACTAACTTAATATATTGTCTTGAATTTTAAGAAATATATCTGATAATGCTTTGAGGAGCTACATTAACTGGAATATTTTTCAAAGAAGCCCAACTCTATTTTCACAATATATTCTTATTATTCTATCTTCAATTTTTTTTTTCCTTTCTTGCTTTGTGTTATATTTTGGGAGTCAAAATGTTTTTCCTATTAATAAACAAGAAGAGTTTATCTTTAAAAAAAAAAGCAAAGCAAAAATTTGTCCTCACAGAGAATGCTAGCTGTCATTTATCCTATACTTTTCCATTTGAATTATTTTTTAATCTTCTTCTTATCACTTATTGAGGATGAAAATGTTACGCATAATTGCTAAAACAATCTCCAGTACCTAGCAAATTTGCATTTAATCTAACAGTGCTAAACTAAAATAAATATTTATCTAGCTCCCTGCCAAATCCTGCCCATGTGTGCAAATAATTTTTAGGCCATACTGCCTACATTTCTGATGGTGGGAGCCAGGGTACTTTGAACTGAAGCAAAGAGATGCTGAAGGGATAGAGACTTCTTGTACCAGTGTTCACATAGACCAGATGAAACACTGTTTCCCGGTCAGACAAAAACTCCTCACAAATTTTGGAATTAAGCTAGTCATCAATCTAAATTTCTTGGAAAGAAACTCTTCCTATGTCATCAAAATCATTTTCATGGAAAACTAGAAAAAATATGAGATTGATTTTTAAAATCAGTGTCATCTTCACACATTTTAATGTTTATATTTTCAACTGATTTATCTCTGCTCTTCTCTTCCCTGCCATTCAAGCTGAAACTATTTTAAAATTCTGATTTTATATAAAAAACACATTCTTTGTTAACTTCTTCATGCATTATACCTTGTAGAACATGTTCTTCTTTATAGATTTTCAGATAAGAGGGCGTGTTAAGAGAACAAGCACAGGTCTGGGATTTGAAAACATTAGCTTCTAGTCCTATCTGCCACTTGTGAGTTCTGTGACATTTTGCCTCAGTTTCTCTATGTCTAAAATAAAGATAAGAATTACTGCAGCATCAGAAGAGTTCTGAGACTTAGAGAAAACATATAGTTATTGCCTGCCACATGATTTGAACCTTTACTACCTAGAGCATTATTTTTAAAGGTATTTACATCTGGAAAATTTCTAACTCATATTTGATAAATTTAAAAATATTTGTAATCATTATTTAAGATTTTGAAAAAAAGAAACATTCACCTCTCCCCCCCTCCAAAAGTTAGGGCAAAGTAAAATATGTTGAAAATTGAGATATTTTAAATTACACTATGTGATAATGAAACAGTGGTATGTTATACACAATGAATAAATTATTAATATTAACTCTGCATCAGACATAAATGCAGTATTTATTATGTTAATAAGTTATTTTAAACTGATCTAACACATTTTTCTTGAGAAAAAGTCAAGAAAATGAAAAGCACTTTAAATATAATTTAAATTAATTTATACTTAAGGAATTACAAAAGTTCTATATTAATTCAGCTATCAGTTCAAAAATTTTAAACGTAAAAAATCACAATGCATTATAAATTACTAAATTGTAATGATGCTGCCAATGTATTTCAATATTAATAGTGCCCTTAGTGTTGGGGCTGAATAGACCCTTTATTCCAAATTTTATTCTAATACTTTGACGGATCTTATAAGATAGCTTACTCCCAAATAATTAGGACTTCTATGAAATTTTGGAAATAAATATGAATACCTAGGCACAAATCGTTGACTTTGAAGATTATATGAAGACTAAATGCAGATTAATGTTAAATTTGTTTGTTCCAAATAGTCAAACACAGTTTATAAACCAAGCAATTGTTTATAAAATAATTTTTAAAAATAATATTTATCAAAATTATTTGAAATACTAACATTTTTTATCCATGTAATAATAGTCTATTGTATTGAGTATGCTTTTCTAAAACTAATTTTAGGCCTTTCTACAGAATCATCAGCTGCAACCTGAAAGGTAAAAAGAGAATATAGAAGTTCATTTTAACAGATAACCTTGCTGTTTCTATAATTTTATTAGCTACAGAAAAACAAAAACAAAACAATAGTAATTTTAAAAAGCAAGAATAAAACAATGACCTAATTTAATTTAATAACTCAAGTAATAAACTAAAAATGAAACAAGCATGACTTGAAAGGATGTTTCATAGATTCCAAGAGCAAGAATATAGTTAGGCTTCAAGAAACGGACTACCAGTAATCTTTTTTTTTTTTCTTTTCTTCTTCTGATTTTTCTCTTTGCCTTTCTCTGTGTTCTCTCTTCAGTCATTTATCCTTTACTCTTCCTTCAAGGTAGACCACTTCACAACTCCTGAAGTTATACAGGTGACAGGATAAGATGATAACCTGTGACTTTGCTATAATTGTATTTTGTCCAAGGCCCAAAGGCTGAAAACCATAGATTGGATTCCATTCACCTGAACATTCAAATGGCAGAAAGAAATCTTTCATTGCAGATGTGTTAAAACTATGAACGCTTTTTTGCCAATGTGATCCATCACCTGCTTCCAGGCTATTTAGAATTCATCAGGAGAAACTATTCACTAGGAAAGAGGATTCAATAGGGTAGAAGAGATGGGAGAAGAAAAACTTTTGAAAAAGATTCAAGGAAACTCTTCATAAAAGAACCCAACAATGAAGGCTCACTGTGATGATTAATATTGAGTGTCAACTTGAATAGACTGAAGGATACAAAGTATTGTTCCTGGGTGTGTCTGTGACAGTGTTGCCAAAGGAGATTAACACTTGAGTGAGTGGACTGGGAGAGGTAGACCCACCCTCAGTCTGGGCGGGCACCACCTAATCAGCTCCGGCATGGCTAGAATAAAGCAGGCAGTAGAGCCTGGAATGAAGAGACTTGCTGAGTCTTTCATCCTTCAACTTTCTCTCATGCTGGATGTATCCTGCCCTTGAACATCAGACTCCAGGTTCTTCAGATTTTGGACTCTTGGACTTACACCAGTGATTTCCCAGGGGCTCTGAGGTCTTCAGCCAATGACTGAAGACTGCATTGTCGGCTTCCCTACTTTTGAGGTTTTGGGACTTGGACTGGCTTCCTTGTTCCTTAGCTTGTGGCTGGCCTATTGTGGAACTTCGCCTTATGATCATGTGAGTGAATTCTCCTAATAAACTCCCTTTCATATACATCTGTGCTGTTAGTTCTGTCCCTTTGGAGAACCTTGACTAATACACTCACCAAATAATGAGGAGCATCTAAATCCCACAAGGGTCCCACAAGAGAAAGACAATTAGGGGATATAGATTCTAGATAACCACCACATTAGTCAGTCAGACCTTTCTTGATCCTCATCTCCTTTCCCCTGTTCTAGCTGAGAAGACTCCCTTATTTCCTTGTGTATATATAAAATCTTATTAAGGATATATATATAGTGATATATATAATATCTTATAAAATTGTATAAGATATTAATTATATGTGACTTATATAATTATATATAATATCTTATGTATATATAAAATGTGAGATTATATATAATTATAGAACATATAAATTCTATATTTAGGATATAATTATAGAATATATAAATTCTATAATTATACATAAATATTATATAATTATGTTGCAAGAATTTTCCTAGTTCGGCCAAAGGTGGGGTTCTTAGCTATCCCACAATCATGAAAATTTAGCCTTGCAGATGGTTTAAAGGATGAGTAAAGCAGGGTTTTATTGGGTGAAAAGGGAAAAAAAAGGAAAAAAGGGATCCTGTGTAAGGCCAGAGTCCCTGCTAGAGTGCCTCCCACCTGCTGTTTGAATCTCAGTTTCCACACAGGAAGAGGAGGGGCCAGGCTCCTCCCACTGCAAATGGCGCAAATATCCCAAGCCTCCATCTCAGTGGGCAGGCTGGTTGGAGTTTTACCAGGGACTGGGGAAACTCCGAACCCGGCTGTCTAATTCCCCCTCCAAAGAAGTACATCTAACTGCTGGTGATTAAAATAAGGACAAAGACCAATCTTATATGCTTCCTGCTGACATGGGGTGCTGTTTTGGGGAAACCACAATCAGAACTCCCTCAGAGGCCTATCTAAGGGTTTCCAGAAGGAGCCATCATCAGAAGCCCCAGTTGCATGAACATTGAACAAAGCTGGTTATTAGAAAACATGTATCAAAATGAAACAAGGGGAGGGGTAAGGACAGCTCAAAAATTTTGAGGCTTTTTACCAGTTTGCACAGGGAGAGGGAGGCCAAAACTCAACTGGCCAAAAAAATACTTTACCTTTTTGCTGGCATGTTGGGCTCCTGGGTTCCCTTCCTCTAAGCCCAATCCTGAGCCAACCAGTTTAAGGTTTGGGAAATTAACTCTTTCCAGTTTGAATGACGGATCTGAGGGGAGTGTCTCATAATACGGAGACACAGTTACTTATCAGTGAAGAGAGAACTGAGAAGAAACAAACAAAAAAAGAGAGACTTTTTTCAAAGGAGTTCCAGGGGTTTGGGGTGCATTTGAAAGGGGTACAGACTGAGGATGAATGGCTACCCATCTAGAAACAGGGGAGCAGGCATCCCTGGTTCCCTCTTCTTCCTAGCAGATACCCGGGGTATGTGAGGGAGAGAAGGAACAGCCTCCTCTTTCCCTCTTCTGTCCTTGCATCCCCGAGTTCCAGCGACCTTGGCAGGCACCTCCTTAAGTTCAAAAGGGGCTTGCACCTATGAAGCAGGGAGGCCTAGAGAATAGGAGTTATCTGCTCTCACCTATGTCTCTTTCCCACTTACTGTCAGTAGTCATGGAGTTCCCTAGACCTCATTTATGCCACAGATATTAATGTGGCCTTTATCCATAAAACAGGAAGCTTAGGGTTGGCTTAATCATCAAGAATCAGCCACGCTCACCTGCGCTTGGCCTCTTAGCCTCTGTTATCATTTGCCTCTGGATCCCTCAGCTCCAGTTTTCCTTCCTAGGTATTTGACCTGAAGCTTGAAATTGAGTTTGGGACAAAAATATGTTTCGGGAGGTTGCATGGACTCCTTATCATAAGCCAAATGCTAAGGTGAAACTGTGGAACTGAGTCCTACTCCAACAAGGGAGAGGAAAGGATGGCTTGCAATATACCCAGATAACTGGTGTCTATAGTCATGGCTGCTAAGATTTGGGTGCATGGTGCTTGGCTTTGGTTTGCTCCCTTGGTCTTACTTTCCTAAAACGAAACCTCTAAGTGATGGGCATCCTATTTATTCCCATCACCTGGCAGGATTTGCAGGACAATTGCTCAGAACTAGAATATTGATCGGGATTCTACATCACCCATCCCTCGTGTTCTTTCTGAGCTGCAGCCAGAGGTTGCTGTTGGTTCACAGGAACAAGCAGGGTTGGTCTAAAATGTAGGTGAAAACTTAAAAACAAATAGTGAGTTTAGAATTTAACGCAAATATATGATAAGTTTTGAAACATGATTTTCCTCTCTCCAGTCCTCATGTTTGTTAAAAAACAAATCATCATAGGACTGAGTGGTTTGCAAAATAGACTTTAGTTTTATACTTGGCCTGATTATTTGCATAAAGTGCAGCAAGAATAATTAGTTCTACATAGGCCTTTTGGATTGGCTTTTGTGGAATTCTGTTTCACAAGGAATCTCAGATAAGACCTTTTAAAGCCAAACCCAACCATGGGTTTGTATCCTCAAATACCTGTGAGTTGGGTGGTCCTCTCCTCTTAAGGTACCAAGATAAACTTGGAGCTCCTCGACCTGTTAGAAAGAGACATTCATTACTGACCTCAGGTCAGGAACTGTGTACAGGGATTGTGTAGATGAGGGTATGAGGCCAGTTTCCCCCTTGGGCTTTTATTGGCTCTGCAAATCGAGATTGACTCCTTAAAGGGAAGCATGTCCTTCCAGTCAAAGCCTTGATAAAGTAACCATTTTCTCCAATTGTGTCCCGCTGCAACAACAACAACAACAAAAAAAATGGACTCATTGCACTGATGCAAGCAACTATATTGCCATAAGTTAAGAATACTCACAGATAGTTTACAAATTCTATAGGAACCAGGCAGGGAAACAAACATTCTCCAAATTTTGATCATAGGGATATATCTTAATCAATTTTTAAAGGCCACAAATAGTTCAAAATAAATTTCTTTGACTCTAAAAAACTAAACAAGGATCAGCAATATTCCAAGCAAAAGTCAAAAAGTTGCTTCAGTTTCCTGAGTTCAGTCCATTCAGTTAACCCTGGTTTTGCTTGATATTGAGCATTTCAGCTCTGCGTTGTTGTAACCAAGTGAGTTATAGAGAAACGCCACACTTTGAGACTAATTCAGGAGTCCTTTATTGCTGGCGACCGAAAGACGTCTAGAGCTCGAAATTCTCTCGGCCCTGAACAAGGGGCTAGATTTCTTTTTATACCTTGGTCTAAATAAGGGAGGAGGAGTCTAGCTGAAGCAATTTTTACAGAAGCAGAACAGGCAAAAAGTTGAAAGATAAATGGTTACAGAAACAGTTACAGGAAAATAAACAGCTCTGGGTGCAGGGGCTTAAGCTATCACAAAGTGATAAACACAGGGGCTTTGGGTACCATCAACCGAGCGTGTTTTCAGGAGCGGCTGGTACAGCTTGCCTCAGTATCTTATCAATAAGGGCATTCCTGGATGTGCTTGGAGTCAGTTTGCACCAGTTATGTCCTTAAGGGAGGGGGCAAGGGGCTGCAAGCGAAGGAACCAAAATGGAATCTGTCTGGCTCTCTCAGCTAAGAGAGAGTCAATCAGATTAAAACAAGGTAGGGTATCACAGCATGAGTCCTGTACATCTTCCTTTATTTCAATGTTACAATCTCTAAAGTTATCAGAAGGCTGTATTTGAGAGCACATGCTAACATTTTATAAGTCATTATAAACCGTCTTTGAAAAGGATTCAAACAAGACAACAATTGTCTGTGAATAGCAAAATGTCAAGGGTAGTTACAGCTAGAAACACTATTGACCAAGAAGTTTGGTTATCTCTGTGGTTTACAATAACCTAACATAACAACCTTAATTATGGTTGATAGCATATACTCTGACATTAGAATTTTAGAAATCCCATACAACTTTGGAACATATATTAGCATTATTCACAAAAATATAACCTGAAGAAGATTGAACATCATTTTGGCAATCCCATGTACCTAAATATGTCAAATAATTCTGTTTACCTGTCTTCTGGACACTTCAGCGGCCCTGTGAACTATCTGAAAAGCTGGGTGTCAGAAAAGACAAATTTTGAAACTGAAGTTTGATTTTGGGGAGGCTGTTAAGTGTTCGAGGTTTAAAACACTTGATATTATTCTTATATGTAAAAATGTTTATTTAGAAATAGAATGCTTGTTCCCTGGTGCTTCAAAGAAATAGCACTCGAACATAAATTTAATTCTCTCGACAAGGCCATTTTTACTTTCTGCAGAAAAGGGGCTCATTGTAGATGGAACAATGGTGAGAGCACACCTGAACAAAGGAGGGAAGCAATTTTTATCCCTTACCCAGTTTTTTCCTGCTACTGTATCCTGTCTTCATTGGCTAGGGCCAGACCTCACAATCTAAACTAAAATCCAATTGGCTAACAGTTTAAAACTTTTCTAAATAAGTAAAAGTAATGGAAAGACAAAGGAAAAGAGGAAGTTGCTTATGCCAAATAGGGAAGGGGCCTAGGCTGTGAGCTGGAATGTGCCTGCGCATGTCCAGCACAAACATCTTGGTTAAGGTACAAGGACATAGAATGTACAACATGCCTGTGAGTATGTTTAACAGCTACATAGGATAGGGCTTAACAAAGAGTTATTAGAACAAAGCAAGGAGGCTTCAAGGAAGTTAGTTTTTAAAATGAACTATTATTTTTAACACTTATGATTTATTCTTTAACAAGAAGGGAAACTTCGAAGAGGAACTTTTACTTTCTACATTATGAAACAGAATTCCAGATTACCTTAAGTTATATATTTTGCCAAAATGATGACTTAGTAATTTTAAAGATGCAAAAACATTTTATGGCCTTTTACAAATTTTGCCAAAGAGCAGAGTAGCACCTTAAGAAAACCTTGTTATGCTTTTATTTCAATGCTCAATTTACAGAAAAGCTACATATTACCCTTTTTTGAATTTATGTTCACACAGAGAACCTTTTCTGCAAGATCAATTTCCACAATTCTTCCATCACTTCTTTGAACCTTCAGCTTTTTCCTAATTTAACTCATAACAATCCTTTAACCCTAGGCTAAAGTTTACATTTCCATGCCTTCTTATAACCTTTTACTAAAACCCACATTTTACTGTTCTTACTCCCCTTGCATGTAAATCTATTTTCAATAGTTTCAATTACATGTTATAAATGGTAACTCCTAGCGATTTTTAACTTAAAGATAAAACTTGGTAAGTTGCTTTAATTGAGTGCTAAGTGTAGCCAAGTTTTGCCTTCTTAATTAAGGGTGTGTTTAGTTCCATATGTCACTAGGCCTTACCAGTTGTGGAGCTGGCAAGTCAAATAGTTCTCAAAACCCCAAAAGCTGTTTGTAACCTCAAAACACTTAGCAAACCTTGCATCTGAACTGCATTTTCCCAAGTCTTTAGGGCTGTTTTTATTCCACAAAGATTAAAGTCATGTGAACTGAAACGTTCCACAGCTTTTAATTTCCCTTTAAAAAATATTAGATCCAAGCACTTGTCTTTAAGTCAAATTAATAAAAGCTCTTTTTACAGACATCACACTTGGCACATACACAGACAGGCAGAAGAAACCCAATCACTGGGTGGGGTCCTTTGAGAGACAGAGCTAGGAAAACATGCAGATATCCAAGCAGAGAGGGCTCATCTCCTAAGGCAGGATTGCTAAACAAAGCCTTGCCAAGCATTTCTGGCCATGTCCCCAGGATGTAAAACAAGATGGTGAGAGGTGAAGCCGGCTGGGCTTCTGGGTCTGGTGGGGACTTGGATAACTTTTCTTTCTAGCTAAAGGATTGTAAACACACCAATCAGTGCTCTGTGTCTAGCTAATGGTTTGTAAATGCACCAATCAGCACTCTGTAAAAATGCACCAATCAGCACTCTGTGTCCAGTTAAAGGTTTGTAAGCACACCAATCAGCACTCTGTAAAAATGGACCAGTCAGCACTCTGTAAGATGGACCAATCAGAGCTCTGTAAAACGGACCAGTCAGCAGGATGTGGGCGGGGCCAAATAAGGGATTAAAAGCTGGCCACCTGAGACAGCAGCTGCAACCCACTTGTGTCCCCTTCCACACTGTGGAAGGTTTGTTCTTTCGTTCTTCACAATAAATCTTGCTGCTGCTCACTCTCTGGGTCCGCACTACCTTTATGAGCTGTAACACTCACCATGAGGGTCTATGACTTCATTCCTGAAGTCAGTGAGACCACGAACCCACCAGGAGGAAAAAACAACTCTGGACGCGCCACCTTTAAGAGCTGTAACACTCACTGCGAAGGTCTGCGGCTTCACTCCTGAAGTCAGCAAGACCATGAACCCACCAGAAGGAAGAAACTCTGGACACATCTGAACATCTGAAGGAACAAACTCTGGACACACCATCTTTAAGAACTGTAACACTCACTGCGAGTGTCCGTGGCTTCATTCTTGAAGTCAGTGAGACCAAGAACCCACTGGAAGGAATGAATTCCAGACACAATGGAGGCTTAGAATTTTGTTAGGAACTATACAGACATGCAAAGCACACCAGACTGGCCACAGCCCAGGACTAGCCCCACAAAGACTTTTTCACAATGAAAACTTTATAGAGAGTACAAACAGTGGTAGTTGGGGGCCTGGCCCAGTAAACATGTCTTCTAAAAGGAAAAAAAAGGCAAAACTTTTAACAGTTAACTGCTGAGTAGAGAAGGGAAGAGAAAAAAAAACAGTTTAAAAATGCCTTTCCAATAGAGCTGAACCCCTTAGCAGGAGAAGGAGAAAGCTCCCGTGCCTGGTGGGAACCAGCCAGCCGGCTGTGTGGGAGCCTTGAGCCATGTGTCCCAGCCCCAGCACAAAGTGGGGAATGGCTAGGAGCTGCTGCTTGCTGGTCCAGTCTCAAAAAAGGAAGGAAGAGCCTATGAAAAGGCAATTATAGGATATAATAAATTCCTCTTCAAAGGTTTTAGCCTGTAAATTGTTAAGTACAATGAATTCTGAGATCCTCTTCAAAGAAGCAATATATCAGTATGTTCAGCTCTCCTGTTCGTTCTTCATTTCAAAGTTCAAATTACTAGTTCTCTTCATCTCCTTTCCCCTAGTGTCAGTAAACAACCTGCTCCTAGCCTCTATTACCTGCTCCATTCTGAGTCACCCCTGGTCACCCATTCTGTAACCATCCTTCCTGCCAAACTACTCACCCCGCCACTCTGACTCTACCCCTGCTCTCTTTAAAACAGCCAATTGGAATTAGCTGAGACTGTGGGGTCCAACCCTAGCCAATAGGGGAACCACACAGCAGTAGGGGCTACCTGCGTCAGGACTAAGAACCCCTTCCACCTTCCTTGTTCATATGTGCTCTCGCCATTTCTCCATCCATGAGTCGCACCCTTCTATAGAAGTAAAATTGCCTTGCTGAGAAAATTAAATTTATGTTCAACTTTCTATTTCTTTTGCGGCACCAAAAATTTATTTCCAACACCATGAAAAGGCTCCTGACCCCTGGGAGCAACACAGGGAGGGGGTGCAGTTTCTCGTAAACTCAGAAGTCCGAGAATGAAAAGGCTTAGAAACCACTGTGAGAGGTTTTGAGTCCCCATTTCACTTACTGCTTCCCGAGCCTCCATGTTGCATGCCAAAAATGTTGCAGGACTTTTTCTAGTTCAGCTAAAATGAGGTTCTTGTCCGTCCCAAGCCATGAAAATTTAGGCTTGCAGGTAAAGAGTGAGTAGAGTTTTATTGGTTGAAAATGGAAAAAAAAAGGAAACAAGGATCCTTCCTATGGCCAGAGTCCCTCCTAGAGTGCTTCCCACCTGCTCTTTGAATCTCAGCTTCCACACAAGAAGAGTAGGGGCCAAGCTCTTCCCACTGCAAAGGGCGCAAACATCCCAAGGCTCCACTCAGTGGACAGGCTCGTTGGAGTTTCTCCAGGGCCCCCTCCCACCTGGCTGTCTCAAATATAAATAATTATATATAATTATATATAATTTGATATATAATTATATTATGCCTATAATAAATATTATAAATAATATATAAATAATATAATATATAATATAATATATAAATAATATAATATATAATATAATATATAAATAATATAATATATATTATGTTGTATATTATAATATATAATATAATATATATTATGTTGTATATTATAATATATAATATATAATACAATATATAATATGTTGTATATTATAATATATAATACATAATATATATAATGTATAATATAATATATTATATAATGTATAATATATAATGTATAATATAATATATTACATATAATGTATAATATAATATATTACATATAATGTATAATATAATATATTACATATAATGTATAATATAATATATTACATATAATGTATAATATAATATATTACATATAATGTATAATATAATATATTACATATAATGTATAATATAATATATTATATATAATGTATAATATAATATATTATATATAATGTATAATATAATATATTATATATAATGTATAATATAATATATTATATATAATGTATAATATAATATATTATATATAATGTATAATATAATATATTATATATAATGTATAATATAATATATTATATATAATGTATAATATAATATATTATATATAATGTATAATATAATATATTATATAATGTATAATATAATATATTATATATAATGTATAATATAATATAATTATAGGCTATATATATCTAAAATCTGTCAGTTGGAGAAGGAGGAGGTGGAGAAAGAGAAGAAATTCACTGTTAGTTTCTGGCCTATGGTGGGATCAATCCGGATGAGGGAAAGATGTTTAGGTTAGATAATATTTAGATTTTGACATTACATTAGCTTGAAAAACACTTCCACTAAAAATAAAAGTCACTCACTTTTTTTGTAAATCTAATTGAGAGTGATTAGAAAAGCTATAAATTTTCACAAAATTATATCCTAGGGCAAATTTAAACACAGTTAACCAGTTAACCCTCTGTATCAATGGACTCTGCATGTATGGACAACCAATTACAGTTCAAAAATATTCAGAAAAACAATTTATGAAGTTCCAAAAAATAAAACTTGAGTTTTTACATTGCATCAATGAAATAAAATGTACAGGTGAAGTGTATAGGTACTATACTTAATACTATAAATAATCTAGAGATGACTTAAAGTATATAGATGGATTTTCATATTAATTGCAAATACTACACCATTTTATATCAGGGACTTTGGCACCCACAGAGGTTGGTATCAACCCTCAATGGAAACATAGGAACGACTGTGTAACAGTATCAGGTGAGAAGGTGAGAAGTTTGAGAGTCTCTGTCTGCAGTCAGATGGATTCAGTTTGTTCAAAAAGCTAGTTATGCATTTGAGAACTCTAACCACATTCCATTTTTCATTTGCTGCGTTATAATTTGAAATTCTTGGAATTTGATTGTTTTATCTTGCCTTAAGTATTTTCATCAGTAGTATTGTGTGTGATAAAGAAAATATGGCTGCTGGGACTCCCATACTTTATTCAGGTACCAAAAAACAGATACTATCTCAAATATGGTAAGTACATTCCTTTAAGTTATCATTTTACCTTATTTTGCCATATTTACAACTACAAAGCTCATAAACAACATAGTCCTGCTGGTACTTAAAATTAGAAAACAAATAAGCATGTTCCATTTCCCATTATCTTTTCTTATATTTTTGTATTGCTGTTTCCTGATTCTAAATAAAAATAGACTATCATATTGGCAGGAGATAATTAGGATATTGTTATCTAAAATAAATTTGAAAAAGCTATGCTTAATAAAAAAAGGAAAACAATCAAAATGTTTATATAACAAAATATCTGCTTACTGTCTTGTACTTTGCTAAATGCTCCACTTGTATTACCTCTTTTAACTCTGACAACTATCTATGTTAGGTTATGTGTGTTTTGTGTTTTCATACTTATTATACACATGATAAAATAAGACTCAAAGTGATTAAATAACTTGTCCAGAGTTACATAGTTAGTTCAGTCTTTTTCATCACTTGATACTGCCTTCTAAGGGCTTTGCAATGCAGGCTTTTCTTTTATAATTTACCAAACATAACTTGGTCGGTGCAGACATGCCAAGCAATTTTAGCACTCAGGGAACCCTCATTTATCTAGTGTACTACAAGCAGGGTTGTTCTCCTCTCATCTTACTGCTCTGATAAATCACTGCCCAAGGATCCTTGGCAGTTTTTTTCTGAAAAGAAAAGGTTTCACATTCTGGCTAAAGTGTTTAATAGAAATGAAGCACCACATATAACTATGAAGGGCTACATCAACACTTCTAAACCCAAACCTTCTTCTCCTCAGTGCATACATAGGTTCTCATCTGCTAAATAGGGAGCTACACTTGGACTTTTAGCAGCCCTTACAGGCACCCACCACTAAAATAGAAATCTGACTGTAAACTGCCTGATTGTTCCTTTTCCTTAGGACTCTTACCTAATCAAAGAAATTCTTTGACTTCACATCTAAAGTACTATTCAATACCAGCAAGGCAAATTAGAAAGAAAAAAAAAAAGTAAATTTACATTTCAAGTGAAAATTTACATGTGTTTTTGTTTCAATCACCTGAAATTTCTTAAGCAAAACTGAGCTCAATTGTCTAAATTCTCTCAGCAATGTAATGCTCAGGCTATCTTTTATGATAGTTCTGACTGTAGAATTTACTTTTCGTGATTCACACAGCATCCTTCAATATATTACTCCAGTGACTTTAAAGTCTCTCAAGAGGATCATGACACATAAATTTGAAATTTCATACTGTTTAGAAAATTAGTTTTGCCTGAAAATGTTTAAACTTAATTTCTATGAAAGGGATATTTGTTTCTAGAAAGCCCCCTCGAAGTTTAGCATTTTTCACTTGTGATTCGATAAATATAAATTTATTGCCATAAAAAGCAAGAATTTTCTTCGAGAATTATATTGCTATCACCTACTTAAAGAAGACAAAATTATCGATTTTGTCAATTGTATCCATCAACACTCCCTATCTAGTTGATACCTCGGTTGCGAAAATTTCCTGTTTATTATTCAATTGTTCAGTAAATACTTCTTAACTCCCAAATGTGTGGTACAGAAGACAATATTAAAGGCTTTGTCTTTGTGAAATGGAAAATACATAGCTCCGGGCCCCACATATTCTCTCTTTTTTAGTGAAATAGTCCACTAAATTTTTATCATTTACAGAAAATCCTTTAATCATTCCTGTCCTTCCTGCATCTTCCCTTTGTTTCATCAGCACATCAAATTGATTTATAAATTGTGCTTATTATATCTCAGGAATTTTCTTGAGTCTAGCCTATTTGATCTGTTCTTATTCAACTGTATGTATACAGTTGTGTATATATATACACTGAGAAACAACTGTATATGTGTTATGTATATATGTGTGTATGTGTGTGTATATATATGTATATATATATATATATACACACACACAGTTGAAAACACATATACATATACAGTTTCTCAGTATAGGGTGGGGGATTTGTTCCAGTAATCTCTGCATATACCCAAATCCGCATACTCAAGTCCTGCCGTCAGCCTGTGGAACCCACTTATATGAAAAATTGGCCCTCCATATACATTGGTTTTGTATTCTTTGAATACTGAATTTTTCCCTCCGCAGTTGGTTGAAAAAAATGAACATATATGTAGACTAAGGCAGTCCAAACCCATGTTGTTCAAGGTTCAGCAATATTTCTTTCTTACAACAAAATCTTTTTAAAATTGTTATCTCCATCTCACCTCTTTTTTTTTTTTTTTGAGGCGGAGTCTCACTCTATCACCCAGGCTGAAGTGCAGTGGCATGATCTTGGCTCATTGCAACCTCTGCCCCCTGGGGTTCAAGCAATTCTCCCACCTCAGCCTCCCAAGTAGCTCAGATTACAGGCATACACCAATATGCCTGGCTAATTTTTGTATTTTTAGTAGAGACGGGGCTTCACCATGTTGGCCAGGCGGATCTTGGACTCCTGAAGTCAAGTGATCTGCCTGCCTTGGCATCCCAAAATGCTGGGATTACAGGCGTGAGCCACCGCGCCCGTCCCATCTCACCTCTTAAATTTAATATACATTCCACCAACCACTAATCTTGCTGAAAAAGTTTTAATCACACATTCTACTTGGTGAGAGGCAAGAGACAGGTGGATGTGGGAGGAGGGGGGAAACAGATGACTTGAGAGGTGAGGGTGGGGCTTCCCATTTCAAATGATAAAAAAAAGTCCATCTCTCTCTGTTTAAGGTCATTTACAACCACATTCACTCTTTTCTGTTTTCTACACTTGAGACAGAATGGAGATACCTTCTGAAACTATAATATCAGGATATCTTCTCACTGTCTCACTCCTATATACTATCTCTTCTAACCCCTCTTTTTTCTTTTTTTTCTATAAATCTAATTCTTTCTCTTCTGTTCAACTTTTTTTCATTACGCCAAGCCCCCTTCCTTTCTTTGTGAGACATTCTTAAGAGTGGATTCTAGTCTCCTGTCTACTCACTTCTGAATTGACAACATTTGGTCTATTTTGGAAGTGAAATTACTTATAGTACCTTTTGGCCTTCAGTTCTTGCCTTATTACAGGTTAGTCCGTAATAGCTAGAAATTGAATGAAATGATGCAGGCACAAGACCTTTCCTTTAATTTTGGAAGGTCTAAAACACATTCATCTCTGTACTTCTTTTTTTATTAATTCTTTTTTAAAAATGTAGTAGAGGCTGGGCATGGTGGCCCACACCTGTAATCCCAGCACTTTGGGAGGCTGTGGCAGGCGGATCACTTGAGGTCAGGAGACCAGTCTGGCTAACATGGCAAAACCCCATCTCTACTAAAAATACAAAACTTAGCCGGGTGTGATGGAGGGCACCTGTAATCCCAACTACTCGGGAGCCTGAAGCAGGAGAATCAGTCGAACCTGGTAGGCGGAAGTTGCAATGAGCCAAGATTGGCCACTGTACTCTAGCATGGGCGACAGGGTGAGAATCTGTCACCAAAAAAAAAAAAAAAAAGGTAGTTGAAATTACATACAAATTACTTCAAGATAAATGGTGGTAGCATACAACTTGCACTAAAATATATAAATGCTTGATTGCTCACTGGTTGACTCTTGTTTTCAAATTTTGAAAACAGAAACACTGCCTTTTCTATCAAGGTATACAAAAACTAACAAGATGCTTTAGTTGAATCATAATTTTTTTAAGGCTTCAAATTTATCCAGCAGCTCACTATTTTCTTCATGGAATATTTGTATGCATTTTTTTTTTCATTATCAGTGGTGTAACATATCAAGCTTAAGCTCTGTAGTACCATTTTGTATACCTTTTAAAAATATTCATGGTGAAACACTTATTTGTACTTTTTTTACAAGGCCCAATAAAAAAGATAAATCATTAATGGAAAAATTAGAACTATTAACCTGTAATAGTCATTCCATCACTGGCACTATAATTGAATTAAAATATGCATCCATGCATCACAGACTCTTCCATTTACTCAACTAGCTTTTTTTTCATGTAATGGAAAGATTAGGTATTCTCAGGCATTAATGTCGAAATCACTCCTTTGGATAATGAATCTTACAACTAAAAACAGTTAATGTAATACTAAAGCTATGAAATAGAAAGAAGTATATATTTTTTGAAAAAATTTGCTAACTCATAAAATGGAAAATATGATCCCAAGAATTTAGAGCTTTCATTTTAGGAGAACTTTATGGAGAAAATGGTGTTAGGACCCCAGCTGTGGTTTTTAAAAAGACATTTATTTCAATTTAAATTCAATCTATTTTTACTTTAATGACAGTGCCGGTGGCTATTTTATGAACAGTTGCTTAGATTCAAATTACAATGTAACTTTCTAATTGAAAAGTTTAATTTCTTTTTAACTATAATAAAAAATAATTACATTCTGTGAGTGGTTCAAAAAAATTCTTAGTTGTTTCCCATACAGTCACTGTTTGTTAAATTCTCATTTTGAGAAAAGCTTTGATTAAAATGACTCCAAGGGTGTATATGTAGATTTCTTTATTGAATAAAAATTCTCATTTTTTGTATGCTCAAAGAATATTATTTTTGAAATTTTACATTATTTTACAAAATAAAACAGCTTGAAGGGGGATATATGTTCATTTATTTACATACTTTTGGTGATACCATGAGCTGTTATTTCTAGAACATTTTTCAGTATTTTTGAAATTTCCTTGAAGTTGTATTATTGATGGAGCTCAATAAATTTCTAGTAGAAAACTGGCTCTTCTGGAAGGATAACATTTAGTCCTATTAATCGAATATTATCTATCATACTTACAATGACAAAAAATAACATCAATCTGGACTAATATATACAAGCCTCCTACTTCCTAAAGTGTGTATTTTTTTCCTTTGGATTTGAGATCTCAATCTAATAGTATATTTTGTACTTTTAATGAGAATACCTTTAGCATTGCCATTTATTAATAAGCATACTCTCATATTTAGCTGTTAAACTGTATTTTAATTGTATATAGATATGATTTTTCCATTTTTACATGGCAATTATAGTCAATTATGACCCTGATTATTAAATGTGTTGGGGCAGACCAAATGGGTACATAATAAAGAACTGAGGCTGATCGAATTGTGTGAGGTATTCCCTTTATGAGGGCTAGAACTGAGTATAGATAATGGGGAAGTGTTTAAATCCAGAGATTTCACATTATATTTACAAAAACAGGCAACTGCTAGTCTTGACGTGAAATAAGAATATGCAAGATCCAAACCGAAGTAAAAAGGGTATCCGAGACTGCTACACTGTAGCACAGTAACAGTGAGCTAGAAATTGATGATATTAGATTTAATCAGACAGGCAGTTTTTTCTACTATGAATTCATTAGCAATTAGTAGCATACCAAGCAGTCTTAACCTGAAATTGGCTGCACAACAAAACCCAATATCCTTCAAGTGAGAAGGGAATTGAGGATACCTCTGAAGCAAGGATTCAAGTATTAAAAACAGAGAAAAGGACACAAAGTCATGATAAGCCAGTAACATTTATGGTATTAAGATAAGCTCCATCATAGTGATACCTTCTCTATGGATTTACACACATACAGTGTGTCGTAATTCAGTTGTAATTACTTCCCAAAGGCAGTAGTGAGAACTATTCAGCTGTGAGATTCAAAGGATGAATCTGATACAATTCTCCGTGCTCTTTACTGAATATAATACTGGACCATTACACCCAGTTCTTACTGGGATTTTTCATTCTCACTGGCCATATTTTTTTTCCCTAAGTACTATTTAGTTACACACTTTCACAGTAATCCTTGTTTTTTATTTTTTATTTTAAGTTCCAGGGTACATGTGCAGGATGCGCAAGTTTGTTACATAAGTAAACGTGTGCCATGGTGGTTTACTGCGCCTATCAACCCATTACCTAGGTATTAAGTCCCGCATGCATTAGCTATTTTTCCTGATGCTCCCCCTCCTCATGCCTGCCACCCCCACAGACCCCAATGTGTGTTGCTCCCCTCTCTGTGTCCACGCGTTCTCATCATTGTTCAGCTCCCACTTATAAATGAGAACATGTGGTGTTGGTTTTCTGTTCCTGCGTTAGTATGCTGAGGATAATGGCTTCCAGCTCCATCCATATCACTGCAAAGGACATAATCTTGTTCCTTTTTATGGCTGCATAGTATTCCATGTAAGCCTTGTTATTATATTGCCTTTTGATTTTGAATAAAAATATTAATATAATGTGTCTGTACGTTAAATTAATCTAGTTGTACATGTATAAAACATACCAACTAATCAAATGCAAGTATAAATATAGATGTAAATATTTAAAATTAAACATAAATATAAATATTTTTGTTGTACTTAAAACAGACCATGTTGCCATACTGTTAGTCATTTTGCTTCTTCCTCTGAAAAGTTCCAAATTAAATGTATCTATTTACCTGGAATGAAGTTAACACATTCATTTAGGATTTACAGATTATTTCACATAATTGATGTGCCACAATTTGTTAAAATTTTCCCCTCTGATTGGTATTTACTCTTTAAATGTTTTCATAATACAAATAGCATTTCACTAAACATCCTTTATCATGTATTTACCTTTATGTATTCATGCATTTATTTCTATGGGTGAGAATCCCAAGAAGACTGTTAGGTCAAAAGTTTGTTGTTGTTTTCTTTTTAAGAAATACATATGTTCAATATTATCAAAAAAGTCTAATGTGGCAAGCGAAACGACATCTCTACATTAATGTAATTTGCGCTTTGCAAAACAATAGGAGAGTTGTTTCTTTTATTTGTTAATATCCGTTAGAATTTGTACTCTTTAGAAGTAGCTTTTTAAATTCTTTGTCCATTTTTGATTTCAAGTTGCAAATTTTTAAAAAAATATATCACAGTTTTTTATTAGTCAGAATTCTTAGAATTGAACAATGAAAAAAATGGCCGAAATTAAACTGAAAGGAAATACATAGAAAGTATATTGAGTAGCCTAGAATAT
This sequence comes from Pan paniscus, assembly GCF_029289425.2. Lineage (NCBI taxonomy): Eukaryota > Metazoa > Chordata > Mammalia > Primates > Hominidae > Pan > Pan paniscus. The sequence continues at coordinate 64,232,248 of NC_073263.2, forward strand.
TTAACACAAGTCTGAAGAAACAGGCTAAGAGAGAAGGGAAAGGACAGGAGGAGCTAGACATCTCAGTAGCTATTTCACCATGATCTGTCAGGCAAAAACCACGCTGCCACTGCCTTTAAACGGTGTGCTCAGAATTCGCTCTAGTGCCATATGTGAAACTGGGCACTGGTCATGCTGCCAGCACAACTTCAGGTACTTCTGCCATAGCTACTAATGAAAATAAGATTTTGATGTCATCACTATCCTCCAAGAGAATCCATGTATTCATTCTTTTGTTAGCTTCTTGATCGGCATTGATTAATTCAGATTGCTCTACTCTAATTCATACTCTTGTATTCACACTTCCTCGTCGGTATTTGAGCTTCCAAGTAGACGGTGATTACATTTTTTTTAAATAGTACTCTCTTTACTGGAATACTGGCTTTATGATCCACCAAACTAACTGTATAGGGGAATCTCCAATTATAGAATGTGTACTCAGATACAGTGCATTCGATATTAAAAAATATATGTTAACCCTAATTATATTAACCTTACCCGTGCTTCTGAATTGTAAATTATTTCTCTATATTCTATGCTAGGCTTCGTTCATGGCATATATCAACAAATTCACTGTGAAAGCCCAATTCAAAAAACTGAAAAATAATCTGTGCAAAAAGAGGCAGAATCATGGCTTCCAAGGTACTTCTAGGTTGTATATGAGCTGCTAGATTGTATGTATCTTATGGATATTATTGACCTTGCACCAATTTATAACTTGGTACTATAAAAACACATACAACTTCAAAATGAGAAAAAAAAAGGTACTTGAGCACTTTGAAAATTTATTTCTTTTCAGTGTATTTTATTACTATTACTATTATTCTAGATATTATAATGCAAAAGACAATTTTTGCTTGGTCATAAATAAACTTATGCAAGTTATTTATGATTTCATCCAAAATAAAGTGGCAAAACTGTGAGAGGCATTTTGGTGGATTATTTAGTGAGTTTAGGAGAATGCTTACCACACAGAATAGAAGAGAATCAAACTAATTTTTCTCTGGCCACTGTCACTTCGAATCAATTTTTCTGTTATTTATGTAGGGCAGCACAATGTTTTAAATTTGCCACTAAAAGGTAAAATCCATATCTTTTTCCTTAACTATTATGGATCACCCTACATACCTGCTTTTAGCAGATACCTGCTTTTCAAAAAGTGAGCATTTGCACATTTGAAGCAATGTGTCACATTTCTGCTCCACCGACTAGCATTGCTTTAAGTCTCTTGGATCCCATCATCTTGTGTTATGTCAAATCACATTGGCTTTTCTATGCGACAAAATATACAGTGATGGAAGGTGACAGAAGAAATGTAATGCAATATGACACATCAGAAATTTAAAGGGTAAAGAGATTAGCTATTTGGTGTCAAATTAGATAGGGAATGTCAAATCCAAAATGAATCTGGCAGTCACAAATGGAGTGAAAGGTACAGTATTCACCCTGTCTATGAAACAATGAATTCTGAACTTCATCAGAACGTATTAAGCTAACTCAGAGATATGGTCTGGAACATCAGACAGTATTTTGGAAGATCATAGGCCTGCACTGCACTTCAAGGTCATAATGACATTGTTTACATAGATTTGATCCATATGATTCTTTTTTATAGAAAATATGCAATATTGAATTTCATTGATAATGTACATGTTGTATTTAATAAATTATGAGTTTTAATTATGATTTTCAAAAGTTAAAGTAATACAATGGCATCCTGCCATGTTATACAGGATGGCATTATTTCACACAAACCAGCAAAAGCATTTTAAACTATATGGAATGGAATAAGAAGAACCCTTATGATCATGATAATACAAATTTCTGAAGATTTAGTTTGTACCTTTTACTATGTAGATTAAAGTTTTAAAATAGACATGGTATTAGAGGATTTTAACTTGGAAAAGAATTGGTAAAAAGTTATATAGATTTATCTTTCCCCCCTCAGTGAGATAATGGTAAGTGAGGATAAAATAAAGGCTAAAAGAAATTACCCATTTCTCTTGTCTCCTGTTGGTAATATTTAGTGATTAAAGATTACCATTTATCTGTTTTTTTCTGCACTTGGCACAATCATTTTCCTTGCTTACCTCAATATATTATTTTTTTAGAAAATTATATTGTTTTCTACTTATCATGTTACAATTTACCATTTGCAACTGTCAGCTCTTTTCACTAGTGCATTTTGGAATAAAGATTATTGAGGAGAAAACTTCCTACTGTTCAATTGACATTCACATTCAAATAATAATTTTAAGAAAAAAAGCAAACAACTACTAAATTTGGGAGAAAGTAGTTTATCCTGTTCATCTTTATTTCTCTTCCCCCTTATCTCTTTCTCCTTTATCATCTTGGGATTATTGAGCCAAAGCAAATGATTCCTAATGTTGACATTTAACCCTTTTTAAAAGACATGAAAACATTGAAGCTCTAATACGAGGCTGGGGCAAACTCTGAACTATTTTAATTTTATATTACTCCATAGATTAAAGGTGTAGGGTTATCTAATGAGAAAAGTAAAAAAAGATCTAAATGTAAACAACACACATGGATTACTTGCAAATAAGCTACTTCTGCTTTCTATCTTTTGTTAATCTAAAAGGTATTTTTTTTTTTTTTTTAGCAACCAGTGAATTTCTGAGGGAAGGCAGGAATATAAAGAGATCTAAAGAATAAGTAACTGATTGCTCTGCAACTCAGAGTGAATTATTATTTGTAAGCCTATTAGGATAAATTTATCAAAGATTAATGAAGGGTATTTCGAGAATTGGAGTTGAGATCATTAGACCATTCTAATTTGTCCTCCCTTTCTATCTCAGAGTAAAAATATCCTAATGGAAATAGAATGTCACTATATTATTAAAACTTGTCCTATACATTTTTCTGTTTGTATGTTTTTCAAGGCAGTTTATCAAACAAAATTCACTAAAAGGAGTTTAAAAACTATCACTTAAATGGTCAAATTTAAACATTTTCAAAAAGAAGATAAAAAATCTCTAAGCCAAACTTTTATTTATAGCACTTCCAAATACATTTCTGCAATTGTGGGAACTGCAATCTAAGCAACTTACTTAAAATTTGGGAAATTGTTAACATACTTTTAATGGAAATTTAAAAAAACACTAAATATCACTCAGTGTTGTAGCATGGCCACTTCTTTCTCAGCCTCAAGTTATAGTGAGTCAGTATTTTTGTTCATGCCCACATTTATAAAATTTTACTTTGAACTTACCTAAATTAACTCTTCAAACATTGTTTTATGATTTTGATATATATAATTAACCTATTCTATTAACATGTACACAAAAGCTATACATCCATTCTTTTAGTAATTTGTAACCAGAAAAATATTTAAATAAAATCCAGTCTTTGGACTATGTTTTGTGTGTTTAAACACTTATGAGTATGCAATGAAAAACAACAAGAGTAAAATTCTCTCGATAAAGTCACATTCTCTGCAATTAGGACTAGGAGAAGCCCCTGGAAAGTCACATTCCTCCACAATATAAACTAGTGTGATGTCTTGATTCTGATTACCAAAGTTTATAGACAGAGTTATTCAGAAGACATTTGCGAAGGTGGAACACAGAGATGTCCTGGGATACTCACGCTCACGTGATATCCTGAAGGTATTTGGCAGCTAGGTTTGCTTGATTGGTATGCCTCATTCAAGCAAGGATGATGGGCCTACACAATAGAGTTAGGGAGTGCCTCCATGCTTGTTAAATCTATGGCTTTTTCAACCTGTAAGGATCATCTCATCATCTACCCCTGCAAATCAGAAGGGAAAAGAGAAAAGAAGAATAATATAGACCTACTTTGTAAACCCATAAATTAGAAGAGGAAAAAGACAAGTTGTAGAATGTGAAAGCCCTTCTTAAAATGTACCTCTGGCATACACACACAAAAAGGTACATGTTAATTCTCTTAGCCTTCCTTTGATTAAAATAAATTAGAAGACCACACCAAAGGGAAAAAGAATTTAGAAATAGAGTACCTGGCTGGGCCCCTGGACCTCCACACAAACTGCCTATTGCGGACAGAACAGCATTGCTTTGGTAGAAATTTGGACATCCCTCCTAGACCAAACACATTCATTAGAGAATTATTTCTAGGCTCCACAATGTTATTTAACAAATGCTAATGGAAAATTTTGGATAATTATATTTACACTGATTAAGTAATCACCTTTGTTCTGTTTATCCCTGCTATATTTCAAAAGCTATCAACTAGTGGACCATATATTTATACACAAAATAATTCAAATCAAATAACTGAGCCTGGAATATAGATAAAAATAATATACATATTTCCCACTATGTATACTGCCGTACTTTTAATGTAAATTACATCAGACAAGGTGACAAATAGAATATTTACATACAATGTGCTTTTCATCTAAACCCTTTAAAAATATGCTGGAGGTATTCAATAAATAAGTACTATTTACTTATCTTTCTTTAAACATCATAATGGAAGTGAGAAAGACAACTATTAGCATGAAAGAAATGAAGGAAACTTTTCTTGCAGAAAAAGGAAGCTTTGGATAGTAAATACTACATAGTAGCTTCTGTATTTCCAGGGACAGTACAAAAGAAAGGATTCTCTTAGGTAGAGCTTTGTTTATAAGGTAATTGACAAAAACTCATGAGACTTTTTAAATTCTACCATATTCCCAATCCTTACACAATGAACTGAAATTTGAAACTTATGGCAATGCTTGGAATTTAGTTTGAAGTACAGCATACAAATCTCAACTGAAAGAGTGAATTCCTCCAAGTATATCATTACAGCTTGATCCAAATTATACACTAGTTGAGAAAAACTGCCTTTCAAATGTTTTAAAAAATACATTATTTCTTTGCTTGTTCCAAGACAGTATATGATTATCAGATAGTATTTGATTAGGAAACTCTGTTAAAATCATTTCAGCCAAACCCAGGGCAAAGTGTTTATAATGTTTGTTCACTGTCATGTTCTATACTGAACATTATTCTCCCTACCCCAGGGTTCTCAACATTTATCACCAAATTTTGAACCATGTTAACAACTTTGAGGTTCAAGGTAAATTAAAAATGAAGAAAGCCAAGTGATAAGTTTTATTTTACAGAATTAAAAGAAACGAATATCAAAGGCCAGGCTTAATGACTCACACCTGTAATCCCAGCACTTTGGGAGGCCAAATTACGCAGATTGCTTGAGCTCTAGAGTTTGAGACCAGCCTGGGCTGTAACATAGTGAAACTCTGTCTTTACAAAAAAAAATAGCCGATATGGTGGCATGTACCTGTGGTCCCAGCCACTTGGGGGACTGAGGTGGGAGGATCGCTTGAACCCAGGAGGCAGAGGTAGTAGTGAGCCGAGATCACACCACCCAGCCTGAGTGACAGAGCCAGACCCGTCTCAAAATAAATAAATAAAATAAAATAAAATAGAAAGTCATACAGCAAGTGGTCAAACTAAAAATGGCAACAAAACTGAACCAAAGGACAAAATTCACATTATCACAATGGGAATAATTAGTCCATCTCTGAATAAAAGTATAAAGATAAATTCTTTCTAGAATTCTTGCAAGTCGGCTTTCTATCTAATAATTTAAAAAATGAGAATAAACTAATAAACCCTTTACTTAAGGCTTTAAAGTTTTATTTTCAGAAAAAGTGGGTGAATTAAATTGAAAGTCAGAATTGCAGCTATATTTTAGTGCACAATATATTTTTTATTAAAAAACACATATATTGAAAAATACTGCATGTTTTTGTATGATTATAATCAAAATAGATAAATATAGTTAGGAGGTCATTTGAGGATACCATCTGAGATAATTATAGCAGTATTTGATAGTTGTGATCCATGTGAAGTAGTGAGAAGATTACACTAAAAATAAATATGCTAGAACAAATTTGGCTAAAGTGTGCTTTCAATAGAATCTATCTTAGAATGTATTTTGTGTGTATATTCTAAAATTTATAATGACAGCATCTGCTATTTATTCATTATCAGATTATTTCAACTTGCTTTGAAAAGGTTCTTGAACAGCCTTTATACCATCTGCCAGCAGGATGGGAATGTTTGCCTACAAAATTATCATTTTATGCACTCATTACAAAGTAGATAGTATGTCACCCTTATCACTTGCATGAGGACATAAGAGGCTGTTAAACTAGACTCTGTTGCAAATATATGTAATTTACATAATGTGATAAAGTATAATATTTAAGATACACAGGGCTAAGATGGATTTTAAATCATTTTAATTTTCTATTATTTTGGCCACTGTGGTCATCCTAAAGGGCTTGGAGCCCTTGAAATTGATTTTGATTATAATCATTATGGTTTTACAATGAAAAGTGACTTGGTGTGAGAGCACACCATCCATCATAACTTTAATGTAATTCCAATATACCAGGACAAAGCAATCCTAATTCAATCAAATAGATATTTAAAAATATATTATACAGCATTCAGAACTGCCAACTAAATATATACTAATGGATTTTCTGTTTCCACTGTCTAAATGACATTTATAAGGCTATGGTGAAGATGCAAAAATGATAATTTCTGAGCAATTATTTATTTTAAGAAACCAGTAAATCAATTAAGCTACCTGACACTTTATCATCTGATGAAAAATTTATAAGCTCGTTTGATTGTCATAAAAATAAAAGGATGTTGTCTTTGAAGATTCTAAAAGTCTTCTCAAAGCTAACATTACTGATAGTACACTGTTCAGACAGTGAAAAGGACATTTGAAGTTCACACCAAGGAGAATCAAGGAAAAGTTCAGTGTATACTTCTTGTAGTTATTGGATATACATTTTTTACATTTTTTAATAGAAAGAAATGCAAATATTAATGGTATGACTCTGTAAAAGGGAGTTATATTTTGTTCTTTGCTTTAACATTTCTGTTGTAATATTTAGTTATTGTTTAGTTGATAATTTGTTTAGTTAACCCAAAAGAACGTTCACAAACATATTGTTTTTTACTAAGCCACTTTTAAAAGATCCATTAACAGAATTGCTTCTGGCAGTTTCATCTGCAGATCAGCAATTTTAAAGCCTTAGTTGTCACCAAACAGAAGAGTCCGCAGAAGCTGAATAAAATAAGGAGAGAGAGATATGAGAAAGTAGTTAGAGTTCAACACTGGGATTCAATTTATAAAGACCAAGAAAAGCCAAGTTTTTGTTTATGGTATTTGCACCTAGTTCCTCCTAGACTTAATCTCTTTTAAATAACTTTTCTAAAAAGCTTATGTTGAATTCCTGCCTTCCGTTAGAATTCAGATAGTATTGGATGTAGCTAGTTTTGTTGTGCTATGCAGTGGTATATTTTAATTCATCTTTTTTTAGAGCACTTTTTTTGAAAAATTAAGACCTTAGAAAATAAATTTCTATCCCAAGTTTTTGTCTCCAAAGTAAATTTAAATGTACTTTTATAGATGACACATTGCCTACATTATTTTTACAATTTTTTATACAGCAGGTGATACTAATAATTATAATTTATTCAATACCAGAATACAGACCAGAGGACATTTTCTAATATTTTAAAAACCTGTTTATTATTAGTAGATGTGAGAGTAACACATACTGCTGCATTACAGAACCTGTTCCATGAACACTAACATTTTAGAACAAATCATAATCTAAAAATGATTCACATTATATTTGTATTGACTGATTTATTTAATAATGAAATAAAATTTATATTTTAAACATAGTTATATTTATTCAAACAATACTCAGTATAATCATCTTTCTCAGAGGAGTCAGCTCCCTTGGTATGCAGCACAGTAGCAAAAATTATTGCTAATATTATTGAAATCCTCTCATGGCACTAATAAAATGTACAGCTAGTCTTTTCACCAGTACTGTATCTATTTTATCATATTGTGTTCTGAGCTGAAATATCCCATTACATTTTTTGACTTAAAATATTTTAGCATATACCTTCACCATAATGTAAAAAATGTCAAGAAGGTATATATACTATTATTTTTATTTATGGAAATGTTTACTTTTAGGAACAAGTACACTTAAATATTTACATACATAAAACTTAAATTTCAAACTATTTTGTTTTACGTATTCTGATTTCATTGGCTTGGATTTCCTCTTCACATATTTGAATTACAGTTTTCATGATTCATTCATTTTTTTTCCATTTATTTTGTAATATATTCTTTTCAGCTCAAAAACATGTGATAGCATGAATGAAGGTACAGTGTATACATCCATAAGAAACCTAGGCTGCACATTTTTTAACATCAGTGTCCTGAGTTGCATTTTCATAATATTGACAGCTCTTGTTGCCATTGTACTGCACCACACTGAGTGTGCTGACCCTGCTGTGAAAGACCTTCTGTTATCAAAAATTGATGCTAAATCCAAGCTGTTAGCAGCAGCTTTTTATGTAAGTGCAGTAGATTGAACAAACAGTTTCAGTGCCCTAGAGTCATGGAAAGGTTAGAAATAGCTCTGACCATTAAATGATATCTATTAATTTTGCTCTGGAGAACAAGCTGCCCAGTTAGGCAGTGCTTTGACTGTGAAACCATTAAGCAAGTTTCAAAGAATTTCATCAGTGGAAAGTATGATAATGCCTACTTAATGCTTTAAGGTAAACATTAAGAGTTCAAATGAGAATGAGAAAGACGTGTGTGTGTGTGTGTGTGTGTGTATGCATGTATAATTTTTCTATGAGATAAACTCTCATAGAAAATTAAAGTCCAGCCGTTGAAAATATTTGGATTTATTTGCCTAAGAAGCTATTTTGTTTGGGTTTTAAAAGTGTGAAATAATGAATTAAAAACAATGCCAACTGATTTAAGACACATATTTTCTAATTTAAGGGATCTTTCCATGATCGAACAGAAATAACCTGATGAAAGTATAAATAATTAAAATTTCTTGGGTAAAACTTTTAAATTTTTGAATACACACAAATCAAAATATATAGTTTTTGTCTTTCTCTGAATTTCATGACAGAGCTGTTAAGTTAAAGGGCAAGGACACAGAAAGATGAAGCCTAGCCTACAAATGATGAGAAAATGTAGGGATATATCATCTTGGAGTTTCTCAATATTTTTAAGAGGGAATTAGAAGCCAATGTGCATTGACAAGGAAGAAATTCAGGGCATCATAACCGAAATCTCTAGGATGATGGAAGCTACTGGCTAACATAAAGGCTGTACAGGTATACATATATGTGTGTGTGTGTGTGTGTGTGTGTGTGTTGGGGGAGTGTACTATGACTTCTAAAACTGAACATTTCTGAAACTGAAATTTAGTCTCTATGTCCCAGTGTTTAAGATGCGCTCTCAATATATTAAATGTTAAAACAAGGTAGTCAAACATATAGGCAACCACATTAAATAACATTCTGTAAAAATGATTGTATAACAAACAAAACACAACGATAAGATGATCATGGAACATGCTACTCCTGATCTAATGAATCACTCTTAGATGAAGGCATATCAGATAAGTGAAAGTAGGAGGTTGTAGAATGAAAGAAATGTGCATTAGAAGCTTTGAATATCCCCTGACAAATGATTCATCTTTTCTACTTCTCTATCCAATCGTGTGTTGTGCAGGTGCATGGAATAGTCATTCAGTTTTCTGGAACAGAGTAAATTGAAATGAATCAGTGTCTATGAATCATCAACAATCAATCAACAAAAACCTTCTGATGTATTTGTGGCTCAAAGCTAGTTGAAGGATTTCCTTCCTCAGGAGCCCATGGGGTGTGCACATTTGTGTGTCTATATTTAATAATGCTCACCATAAAGTAATAGTGTACCTCATTTTTTCTGTTTAAATACAATTTTCAGTTTAAATACAATTTCTCATTTTTTAAATGAGAAAGATGAAGCAAGAGAAAGTTGAAAAATATCTCACTGTCTTTTTAGTCATGAAGCAGTGAAAATTGGATGTGAACAGCTAGTCTGGTTTTAAAATCTATAAATTTAAACATAGTATTATACTGTATAGTGTGAGTAGGTGTCTTTTCTTCCCCCAACTCTTCTCTCACCTTTCGTTCATCTGTTTCCTGTCTCTTTTTCTCTCTGTTTATCCCACACTTTCTCCTTCCACCTCCACCTTCTTTTTCTCTTCTCTGCTTTTCTTTCTCCTTTTCACGTCTTTGATTAATATTTCTTTTTCATTTTTCTATTACAAATTCCTAATAAATTATTTTAGATTTGTGGAATGTTAGCAAAAGCTACAGAGTAATACATATATACCTCAGAAACTCCAAAATGTAAGACAGGAAATTTTTTTTAATATACAAGTTCCCTCGGCTTCTTTGAGAAAATGAAAAAGAGAGCTCTGAATGTGCTTCAGGGCACAGGAATGAAGACCCTTAACCCAGGAAAGGAGAAAGCTGCCAAGCCCTACAAGAGAGCTACCCTAAGTAAGATGGCAAAATACCTCCCAGATGTGAAGGAGACAATAAGGACAATTTACTGAATATGAGGAGGAATAATTTTCAGTGTTCTCCTGGTAATATTGCACTGATTATTGTTTATGAGAGTGGAAGGGACGTAGTGAGAAGAGGGAAGGTAGCTTTTTGTTTGTTTTGTTTTTGTTTGCTTAAGAATATATAAACACTAATAGGGGAAATTATTCTCAGTGACATGTCAAACCATGTCACCAAATATGTCAGCCACAAAATTGCTAGGTGGGAAGTAACCCAGTTGGAAGTTACATCCATTAAAATGAAATGTTTGCTAATAACACTCAGTGAGACCTCAGGGACCTGATGGGGAAAGGGAAATGCCTTTTATGACTTGGATCATTAATTTTAATTAATGAGGAACCTTTTGTTAAAGGTGTTTTAAGAACATTACTTGAATGCCTACAACAAGAAAAATGTATAATGGGAAGCAAGACTTACATTGCATAAACAATTCTTCTAATGGGACACATGGAATGAATAAATATTTCAGAAAAATAAAAAATGCAGCATCCCATACTTGTAAGGTTTAATCTCTAGAGAAATCAAAATGTAAAATACCATCTGATAATGTTAAATTCATAATTTGCAAAAATACGATCAACTTTATTCCCCACAGTTTAAATAAATTATCAAATAAATCTCTGTATGACTACTTGGCAGAATGCATTTATCTTAATATTTATGTTATAGATTCTATATGCTTAGTAGCTACATACTTATGCATAGTAATCATGTGTTGTGACTTTTAAGATCATGGTAAGAACAACTTAGCATGGGGTTGACCCGTTTAACAAAATTTTAAATGCCCAATACAATATTGTTAACTATGGGCACAATGTTGAACAGCAGATCTCTAGAACATATTTATCTCACATAACTGAAACTTTTATACCCATTGAACAGTAACTCCCCATTCTCCCCTCCCTCTAGTTCCTGATAGCCACTATTCTACTTTCTGTTTCTATGAGTCTATTTTAGATACCTTAAATAAGTGGAATTATACTGTATTTATCCTTCAGTGACTGGCACATTTTTTCTTAGCATAATTTTCTCCAGGTTCATCATTTTTGTTGCATATGGCAGGATTTTTTTCCTATTGAGGCTCAATATTATTCCAATGTATGTAAATACCACATTTTCTTTATCCATTCATCCATCTATAGATGGTTTTTATTGTTTTCATATCTTAGCTATTGTGAGCAATGATACAATGAGATGGAAGTGCAGATACATCTTAGAGATTCGGATTTCAATTCTTTCGGATATATACCCAGATATAGGATTGCTGGATCATATGATAGTTTGATGACTACTACAGTTACTTTTGAAATAGTTTTTAATTTCTTCAGTGGTTATACCATTTTCACATTCGTACCCACAGTATACAAGAATTCTAATTTCTCTACATCCTTAATAACACTTGTTATATTTTGTTTTGTTGTGGTGGTAGTTTTTGTAATAGCCATTTTAACCAATGAGAGGTGATATGATGGTTTTGATTTGTATTTCTCTCATGATTAGAGATGCTTAGTTAAACATCTCTTCCTATCTCTGTTGACTGTTTGTATTTATTCTTTGTAGAAGTGTCTATTTAAGCGATTTAGCTATTTTCAAATCATTTTTGTTTTTGTTTTACTTTTGTGTAATAGAAGTTCCTTATATAGTGTAGATATTAACCACTTACCAAATACATAATTTGAAAATATTTTCTCCCATTCTGAAGGCTGCCTTTTCACTGTTGATTTTGTGTGTGTGTGTGTGTGTGTGTGTGTCTGTGTGTGTGTATGCATGCTGAAGCTGTTTAGTGTCCTATAGACCTACCTGTCTACTTTTGCTTCGGTTGTTTGTGCTTTTGGTGTAATATCCAATAAATCATTACCAAAACCGGTCATAATTTTTTTCTCCTTTTTTCCCCTAGGAGCTTTATATTTTCAGGTCCAAAATTTAAATATTTAATCAATTTTGAGTTAATTTTGTGTACGGTAAAAGTTATGCATTCAATTTCATTCTTTTACATGTGTATATCCAGCTTCCTCAGCTCCATTTAGTGAAGACACTAGTTTCTTCATTGTGTATCCTTGACATCTTTGTCAAAAATCAGTTTACTGTATATGTGCGCATTTATTTCTGGGCTCTATATGTCTATATTTTTTGCCAGTACAATACTGTTTTAATTATTGTAGCTTTGTAATACATTTCTAAATCAGGAAGTGTGATGCCACCAGCTTTGTTCTTATTTCTTAAGATTGCTTTGGCTCTTCTGAGTCTTTTATGGTTTTATATAAATTTTAGAAGTGTTTTTTTCTTTTCTGTAAAAAATGGCATTGAAGTTTTGATACACATTGCTGGAATCTGTGATCACTTTGGGTAGTATGGACATTTAAAACATTTTAAGTCTTCCAATCCATAAATACAAATGTCTTTCCATTTATCTGTATCTTCTTTAGTAAATGCTTTGTAGCTTTTTAGCATACAATTGTTTCAACTCTTTGCTTAAGTTTATTACTAAGTATTTCATTAATTTTGAGGCAATTATAAAGGGGATTTTTCTTAATTTCCTTTTTGGATAGTTCATCGTTAGTGTTTAGAAACACAACTGATTTTTGTATATTTATTTTGTATTCTGCTATCTTACTTAATAAGTTTATTATTTCAAATGGTTTTTTGGTGAAGCTTTTAGAATTTTATCTGTGGAAGATCATATCATTTGCTAACAGAGGTAATTTTGCTTTTCCTTGACTATTTTGATGTCTTTTATTTCTTCTTGGCTAATTGCCCTTGTTAGGGATTCCAGTACTATGTTGAATAGAAATGGTAAGAGTTCTTGATGTTAGAGGAAAAGCATTCAGATTTTCATCCTTAAGTGTAATGTTAACTATGGGCTTTTCTTACATGGATTTTACTGTGTTGAGATAAATCCCTTCTACACTTAGTTTGTTGAGTGATTTTAATATGAAAGGACGTTGGATTTTGTTAAAAACTTTTCTGCATCTATTGAGATGATAAAGTGATTCTATCCTCCATTCTGTTAATTTAGTGTATCACAATAATTGATTCACCTATTTTGAACCATCACTGAATCTTAAGGATAAATTCCACTTAGTCATGATCCTTCTACTTTGCCATTGAATTTGGTTTGCTAGTATTTTGTTGAGGACTTTTGTATTTATATTCACCAGGGGTATTGGCCTATAAGTTTCTTTTGTTGCTGTTGTTTTTCTTGTAGTGTATTTTTCTGGGCTTGGTATTAAAGTATGTGATTGTTAATTATATTTTCTGCTGACATATTTTATTATTGGTTTCCAGGTATTTTACTAGGAGTTAATTATTCTGTAAAAAGGTGGAAACTTCTTGGATAATACTGAGGAAACTATCAAATGCTAATACAGAAAAAAAATCAGTTTTTGTTCCCCTAATTGAATTCTAGTTGTCACTTGGGGTTATAGATTGCAACATCCTATCTCAGACTATGGTACAATTATCTCTGTGGTGCCACACAGAGTTCCCATGAAAACAAATGAGGTTGTTAAGTTTAGTAGGAAAGAAGAAGAAACAAGTCTTTGTTCTTTCTATTTCAGACTGCAGTACAATAAATGAGTTATCAGAGTTCCCCTATTTTCAGCTTCTTAGAAAAGAAAAACATGAAAGTTTGAAAGAAAAAATGAACTCATTTATTAAAATCTTAACATCTTCTTATAGGTTTATATCTTTGTTTTATTTATTGTTTAGATACAAAGAATTTTCTTAGCCATATGATTTAAAATTCTCATCTAATAAACTCAATTTCATGAAGCTTGAGCATGACTAAATGCATTTTGTCAGCACCAGGCTACTTTCAAACATGTGTTCAGACTTCTCACCCTGACAGCTGTTCTCTTTGCATTCTGCTTTTTATGTAATACACTTGAGGCAGGGTGACATCAGTCAAGCCATATTTGAACAGAAGAGAGAGTTTCCTGTGTTAGAATTTCTAGGATGCATCATTTAACTTCAAATGATGCATAAAACAGTTATAAAAAACAATCTTACGTTGTAAAATCTGTGAAATAGTTTCCTTATGATATCAAGGTAATAACAGCCATGCCAGGTAAAACTTGGTCTTCTAAATGTTAGCTCTAGTACACAATACTTTTTAAAAAAGAAAATGAAAGCTATGTTTTTTTAAACTATCTATTTTGATCAGCTTATAAAAAATAGGGTAGAATCTCTCTCTCTCCGTTTTACTTTTTCTCTCTTCCTGTTTCTTCTACTCTCTGTGAACTAAGTCAAGGCCTATTTATCTGAGACAAAATAATACATATTAGTCCAAGTTGTACACAGAAGCACTAAAACTTCATTTCAAAATTTATCTAGTGTGTGAAAAATCAATATTATTACATAGGAGTGAGACAACTTATTAATATTTAATAATAATGACTAATCTTGTTTATTTCATTTGTCCTTTATTTCATTTTTTTTTTTTTTTTTTTTGAGACAGAGTTTCACTCTGCCACCCAGGCTGGAGTGCAGTGGTGTGATCTCGGCTCACTGCAAGCTCTGCCTCCGGGTTTCACGCCATTCTCCTGCCTCAGCCTCCCGAGCAGCTGGGACTACAGGCACACGCCGCCATTCCTGGCTAATTATTTGTATTTTTAGTAGAGATGGGGTTTTACCATGTTAGCCAGGAGGGTCTCGATCTCCTGACCTCGTGATCCGCCCACCTAGGCCTCCCAAAGTGCTGGGATTACAGGAATGAGCCACCGCGCCTGACCCCTTTATTTCATTTTTAATGTATAAGTTTTATAGTGATAGAAATATTCTGATCAAAAATAGAGATAAGGTCAGAAATAACCCAATATCCATCAATAATGGAATATTAAGATGAATAATGAATCTGCATATTATTAAACAATTGAGATGCAAAGCTGGCTGGGCTTCTGGGTTGGGTGGGGACTTGGAGAACTTTTCTGTCTCCCTAAAGGTTTATAAATGCACCAATCAGCACTCTGTAAAAACGCACCAATCAGCGGTCTGTGTCTAGCTAAAGGTTTGTAAATGCACCAATCGGCACTCTGTAAAAATGCACCAATCAGTGCTCTGTGTCTAACTAAAGTTTTGTAAATGCACCAATCAGCACTCTGTAAAAACGGACCAATCCGCATTCTGTAAAGTGGACCAATCGGTGCTCTGTAAAATGGACCAATCAGCAGGACGTGGGTGGGGCCAAATAAGGGAATTAAAGCTGGCCCCCCAGCCAGCAGCGGCAACCTGCTTGGGTTCCCTTCCATGCTGGGGAAGGATTGTTTTTTTGTTGTTCACAATAAATCTTGCTGCTGCTCACTCTTTGGGTCAGCAGTACCTTTATGAGCTGTAACACACCATGAGGGTCTGCAGCTTCATTCCTGAAGTCAGTGAAAACACCAACCCACCAGAAGGAAGAAACTCTGGACACACAATCTTTAAGAACTTTAACACTCACTGTGAGGAACCAATTCCAGACACACAGTGAAACATAATGGGGAAGATATTTACTGATATAGAATTCACATTTTTAAAAGAAAAATTAAAAGATTAAAAACAAGTATGAGAGCACTTTGTAAACAAAATAAAACAAAAAGTAGATATTTAGGCTTGTGAAGATTTATGCTAAATTGTTGAACATACAGTCCTATAATTGAAGAAAGAGTGAAGTTCTGGCTAGGCGTGTTGGCTTGCACCTGCAATCCCAGCACTTTGGGAGGCCGAGGTAGGCGGATCACGAGCTAAAGAGATCAAGACCATCTTGGCCAACATGGTGAAACCTCGTCTCTACTAAAAACAGAAAAATTAGCTGGGCATGGTGGTGCGCACCTGTAGTTCCAGCTACTCAGGAGGCTGAGGCAGGGGAATCGCTTGAACCTGGGAAGTGGAGGTTGCAGTGAGCCGAGGTTGCAGTGAGCCAAGGTTGCGCCACTGCACTCCAGCCTGGCGACACAGGGAGACTCCATCTCAAAAAAAAAAAGACTGAATTTCTGACAAAGGTCTTTGCTGTTTTATTTTCACCTTATTCTTTAATGTAAATAAAAATATTAAGAAACAATGTCAGAACTACATCTGCTTATCACTTCCAACAATATAATTGCTGCAGATATAAAAGTTTAGCAAAATCAACTCACGTTTTCCAGAAAAATAGATACATGGAATTCACAAAAATGTTTTACATACACATTATTTGTATCAGTAAAATGTATGATTTGTAGATGTATATTTCTTGTACTTCATGAACCTCCTTATAAAATGAAAATTCAGAGTCACAAGACGAAAGATGGAGTCTCAGGCTCAAATCATTTTATTTTCCTCAATAACTTTAATTGCAATCCTGTTTTTTTATTTTTTATTTTGTGCCTGCTGTTTATTTTTTATATTCAACCCCTCATCACAAAACCAGACACATCCAAAAGTTGTTTGTTTCTGTAATTTCCAATTTATTTTCTACTACCTAAAACATGATAATGCTATAGTGGAAAGAGACTTCACATAGGATCTCTTTTGCTTTTCACTGTTTGTTGATGAATGTATTCTAGTTCCCGTCCAAATCAACCTCATACATTGAAAGAATCCAGGGCCAGTAGCTTGCAGCAAAAATCTTATGTAATGGTCACAATTACTTGTTCTAATCAAACTTAGGTTTTCCTTTTTATCTAGTCAATAGAAATCTACTTAATTGCTTCCTGCAGTTTTCTATATATCTTATCACGTAAAGAGGTAATTCTTCTTGTTAGTATATAGTAAATAACAACAACAACAAAAAACCTGACAACTGGTTGCTAGTTAATTTTCAGTCTGCTAAACCATTTCATTTTCTATTAGGTAATTGACTTCAGAAACTTTGGACATGTTTGAGCCAATTGTAACTCCTTGGGCTATACTCTAAACATCCTATTAATATAATTTGTATATTTGCTATAATTTATTGTGGCTAATTAATAAATATATCCATATTTTATTCTTCCTTAACACCTTGCAAGACTACAGTCACAGCACTTTGCATTTAATTGGAGCCATATGACTCTTTCTCAATAACTGAATTAGCTGAGTTGTTTATTTCGGTGCATGGAGTACAAAGAGGTAAAGACCTAAAACTAAACAATGAGGAACTCTGAATAAGGATTAGCTAATCCTACAAAAGATGACTGAAATTAAGTGGCCAGTTGGGAAAGAATCCAGGTGAGCAGTGTGCATCACAACTCTGAGCAACATATGTTTAAACAAGAGCGTTGTCAACAGTGCTAAACACAATTGAACCTTGAGAAACATGGCTTTGAATTGTGCAGGTCCACTTATGTGTGGATTTTTAAAATAAATATATGGGAAAATTTTTTGGAGATTTTTGACAATTCGAAAACCTCACAGATGAGAGTTTGCCTAAAAATATTTTAAAAATAAGAATAAGGCATGTTATAAATGCATAAAATGTGTGTAGATACTAGTTTATTTTATGACTTACTGGCAGAAAATATACAGAAATTTATTATAAAATGTTAAACTTTATCAAAACTTATGCACTCACATACACACCATTCATGGCTGCATTTGTAATTGAGAAAAATGTAGAGAAACAAAAAAATGAAGTATGAAATTGTAATGGCATAAAATTAATGGTATTACATAACGTACTACTGTGATAATTTCATAGCTACTTCCTGTTTCTACTGCAGTGTGCTCATGTGTTGCTAGTATCTACCAAAAAGGCCATGTGATGCTAGTTGTCTACACGTGAGCAGTTTGATATTACATAATGTACTACTGTGGTACATTATGTACCACATATGTTATTAGATAAGGCAGTACTGTGATAATTTCATAGACATCTCCTATTGCTATTGCGGTGTGCTCATGTGTTGCTAGTATCTACTGAAATGCCATGACAACATGCTAGTTGTCTTCATGTGAGCAGTTTGTCTTTCTAGTAATCATATATTGCAGCAAAAAGGGATCTCTCACAGCACTCATGTATTTTTCATTACGTTTAGTGCAATACCATAAACTTTGAATAACACCATGGGACTCATATGAAGAGCCACTAGTGATGCTGGAAGTCCTCCCCAGAAGCAGAAAAAAGTCATGACATTGCAAGAAAAAACTTGAATTGCTTGATAGGTATCATATATTGAGGTCTGCAGCTGTGGTTGTCTGCCATTTCAAGATAAATAAATCCAGCATAGGGACCATTGTAAAAAAAGAAAAGAAAATTTGTGAAGCTGTCACTGCAGCAACACCACCAAGCATGAAAATCTTACGCTTTTTGAAAATATCTTTTCAGCTCATACTGAAAATGCAGCTTTTATGTAGGTATGGGATTGCTGTAAGAAAGGCATACCTATATACTTTAATACAATTTGAAAAATAGTGAAGTCCTTTCAAGACAATGTAATGTAAAAGGAAGGTGAAGGATCTAAAGTTGGAGAATTTAATGCCAGCAAAGAATGATTTGATAATTTTAGAAAGAGATTTAGTGTAAAAGATGTCAGTTAACAAGAGAAACATCTTCTGTTGACCAGGAATCAGCAAAGTCCCCAGACACTGTTAAGAAAATGATTGAGGAGAAAGGATGTCTGCCTGAACAGATTTTTAGTGCAGATGAATGTGTGCTATTCTGGAATAAAATGGCACAAAGGACATTTATTAGTAAAGAAGAGAAGCAAGCCAGGATTTAAGACAGAAAGGGATAGTCTAACTCTACTGCTTTGTGCAAATGCAGTCGGCTTTATGATCAGGTTTGACCTTACCTTATAGCTGCTGACCTCTGAGCCTTGAAGGAGAAAGATAAACATCAGAGGGAAGTCTTTTGGTTTGACAACAAAAAGCCCTGGACAATGAGAATCTTTTTTCTGATTAGTTTCATCAACACTTTATTCCTGAAGTCAAGAAGTATCCTGCCAGTCAGGGACTTCCATTTAATGTTTTCTGATATTGGACAATGCTCCTGGACACTCAGAACCCCGTGAGTTTAACACTGAAGGTACTGAAGTAGTCTAGTTGCCCCCAAATATAGTATCTCAAATTCAGCCTCTAGATCAGGGACTCATCAGGATCTTTAAAGGCTTATTACGCATGGTACTCTATGGAAAGAATCATCAATGACAAAAAGAAGAACCCTGATAGAGAGAACAGCATAATAGTCTGTGAAGATTACCCCATTGAAGATGCCATCCTTGTTATAGAAAAAGATATGAAAGCCATCAGGCCTGAAACAATAAATTCCTGCTGGAGAAAGCTATGTCCAGAGGTTGTGCATGACTTCATAGGATTTACAATGAGATAAGCGAGGAAATCATGAAAGAGATTGTGGCTATGACACACACAAAAAAGAGATGGGGAATGAAGGGTTTCAAGAATGCTGTTAGACACCACAAAAGAGGAATTAACAGAAGATGACTTGATGGAGATGAGTGCTTCCAAACCAGTGCCAGACAATGAAAAAGAAGGTTGTAAAAGAAGCAGTAGAAGCAGTGCCAGAAAACAAATTGATGTTGGACAATCTGGCAGAAGAGTTAAGATTATTTAAGATTGCTTTTGACCTATTTTGGGACATGGACCGTTCTATAATATGGACACTAAAACTAAAACAAACAGGGGAAGAAGGATTGGTGCCATATATAGACATTTTTAGAGCAAAAAGCAGAAGAGTCAGAAAGAAATCATGATGTATTTCCATAAAATTTCTCCAAGTGTGCCCACCCCTCCTACCTCTCCTATCACCTCCTCCACCTCTTCACTTCTACCACTCCTGAAATAGCAAGACTAGTTCCGCCTTTTCCTCCCCTTTATCATCCTACTCAATGTGAAGACTGTGAAGACACACACCTTCAAAATGATCCACCTCCACTTAATAAATAGTAAATATATTTTCTATTCGTTATGATTTTCTTAGTGATATTTCCTTTTCTCTGACTTACTTTATACGGTATAAATACATATAACATACAAAATATATGTAAATTGACTATGCTATTGATAAGGCTTCTGGTCAACAGTTGGCTATTAGTAATTAAGTTTTGAGGGAGTCAAAAGTTATACACAAATCGTTGACCCTGCAGGGCATCCATACCCCTAACCCCTATGCTGTCTAAGAGTCAATTATAATGCTTAGAAATCAAATAAAATAAAGTCTAAAAAACTCCCATTAAGAATGACCAAGGAGTCACTAGGATAGGATTTTATACGTTTCTAAGATTCTACCATGTTGCAAACCTTTATTTCCACTGCACTTTGGCTCTTTATCTTGTGCTCTTTTCATCTCTCAGAGTAGAAATGCTTTACTCTCATTAAGGGAAGCTATATTTATCTTTTGCCATATCTTTTGACACTTGATATCCTACATAATCAGATTTTCAATTTTTATTTCAAATTTTATTAAGATGTTTTTGAAGACAAAGTTAATACCCTCAGCTGTTAAATTTTTCACCTACAATTATATCTACCATACCCCATAAAAAATTTGAGCTATAAAAGGCATGGCAATTTTTCCTACATAACTTAGAAATGTAGACATAACAAATCAACAATGTATTTGTAACTATGTTCTTCCTAGAACTGTTAGTTCTTAAACAGAGTCAAAATGTTCAGATATTAGAAAGTAGTAGAACCAGTGGAAACTATTTTTTTCATATAGATGTCAAAATAACTGACTCACACCTTAGCTCCCCTCAATCTATGGCAATTGCCCATTCCATTTCAAAGTGCCTTTGGAAAGTCTACCTCCACAGTGACTGAACTAAATGCCATAATATTTAAAGGCAGAAATTAATTCAATATGATTGTAAAGCAGTAATATTAGCAGAACATATTTATATATGATTCCTTCAAGAGGACCATAAGAATGACTACTATGGGCTCTTATACCATAAATAGAAAGGTATTCTTTTATATTTTCATAATGCAAAGCCTTTAATAATGCTCTAGAAATAGAAAATAAACTTTCACTAGTCACTGTGTGAGAGAAGTTACAGATATATCAGATATATCAAAAGTGTGTTCCTGCTTCTCATATATCAATATATATTTTTTACCTTTAGCAAGATTATCAACATTTTATCAACTTTAAGCCTTACCTTCTCGTGAAAGTCTTCTTTTTTTCCGTTTACTCTTTACTCCCAGTGCAGAGCTCATAAATTGTAATAATTTGAAGTTAAGCAATTTATGATTGCCATTTATTTTCAGGTCTCTTCTTCTATTCCAATACATGTGTAGGAGAATCGTATGTGTCCACCTCAATTCAATATGCTCATTTCAAAAGTCTGAGTTTAAAATGCAACCTCCCCCTTCATTTCTTATTTCTGTTTATCTGAGAAATTACCCTTCTTTACAAATTTGGAATTAAAATATTCCTACAAAAGTCCAGATCTCAAATAAGGAAACAATCATCACTAATTTAATGAGGAGAGAAAGAATACAAATATTCTTTAAATGGTAATTACTATTTATATGTTTCATTTAGAATGAAAAATATGGAATTTAGATTTGAAAACCATAATTAATCTCACTTTTGCCAATTATTTTGTGATTCAGAAGTAAGCTTTTAATCACTTAACCTCAGTTACTAGATCTGCATAGCACATGATTTGCTACAATTTAGGCATAAAGATTTATGGAAAATATTAGAGAAACATATGCTGTTATTGTTATTATTGATCTTTACATATCCTACTGTGTAAAGTATTACTACATTGTGATTTTGTTAAAATTTAATTGACTGCATTGTTTTTATTTTTAAAATTATAATAAAAGTGTCTATACTTATGAAACAGTCTAAACAAGACTCAGTAATAATAATACTTGCAATGCTTAAACAGCTTACACCATGAAAGACATCATTCTGTATGCCTCATATATAATTTTCCAATTAACATTCGCAACAATTTTCTAAGGTATGTATTTTTGTTTTTAATTGACAAAAATTTTATATATATGGTGTACATAATGTTTTGATGTATGTATACATTGTGGAATGGCTAGATCAAACTAATTAACATATACCTTGTTTTTAAAATGGGCCATGGACCTGAATAGACATTTTTCAAAAATAAAAATACATATACATTTGACCAACAGGTACATGAAAATGCCCAACATCCCTAATTATCAAGTAATTACAAATTAAACTATGAGATATCACCTTACATCTATTAGAATGGCTTTTATCAAAAGGTCAAAATTTAAAGTGTTGAACAGGATGTGGATAAAAGGGAACCTTAGTATATTGTTGGTGAGAATATAAATTAATAGAGCCATTATGGAAAACAGTATGGGTATTCCTCAAAAATTATAACTACTATGTGATTCAACAATTCCTACTGGGTATATATGCAAAGGATTTGAAATCAGTGTGTTGAAGAGATAGCTGCACTCCCATTTTCACTGCATTATGTACAATAGCCAAAATGTGGAATCAACCTAAGTGTTCATCAACAGACGAATCTATAAAGAAAATGTGTCACATGTATACAATGGAATACAATTCAGCCTTTAAATAAGAAGGAAATTTGTCATTTGAGACATCATGGATGAACCTGGAGGGCATATGTTAAGTGGAATAAGCTAGGCACAGAAAAAGTAATACCACATGATGTCACTTATATAGTCTAAAAACCACTAACTCATAGAAACAGAGTAGAATAATGGTTCTCTGGGGCTGTGGGCTGGGAGGATTGGGAAAATAATGAGAAAGGGGTACAAAATTTGAGTTAGACAAGAGGGATAAGATTGAGAGATTTGTTGTGCAACATGGTGAACTCACCATGAAAAAATGAGGTATATGTTTTATCATCTTTTTGTGAATAAACCAATGCAAAAAATGTTTAAGTAATGTGCTCAAGACTAGTAATTATCGTACATAGGTTTGGCATATATAGGCTGAAATAAAATTCTCTGCTTTAAGTTACAGCATTCCATTCTCTGACTATTATAAATATTGTGTTTGCATAGGTCATTTCAGAAAAAAAATTAAAGTACAGATTTTTAAAACCTTTTTGCTGCTCAATTGAGAGGAAAAAACAAACTTGTTTTCAGAGCAATTTGTTTGCCTGAATAAATATTTTATTTCACACAGCCAGCTTCATTTTTAAGAGTTTCATAAAATATGTGTTAAAAAATAAAATGCCCTAATTTTTTATTTACTTGCTGTAGGAACAGCAGACATCTTTTAACTGTACCTCACATTATCCTTTCAAGAAATAGATATGCTATTTGAAATAGAACGTGCTAGAGTAATTAAACATTAATTCTAAATTTTGAAACAAATCTTATAATAAAATCTGCTTACAGAAAGGATCTTTAGCCTATTCTGCAAAATTATCCTGCTTTTAATAAACAACAAATTTGTGAGATAATATAATACATTATGGAACAAATTTACTTCATTTTCTCTGCCAAGCTTACATTTACAACTACTTTATTATATAAAGAGAAGAGATTCATAAGAGGAGAGAACTGGCAATAAATTTTCTTCCATAGAAGGGATGCACTAATATGCCATTTAAATGCTGCATTAACGTTCTATGAATTGGGACTAAGACAATTATTGTCTGCCAGCCACAACAAAGAAGACAGGCCAATACTGTTTTTTCCCTTTGAGTTTTGTTTTTATTGTCTTGTATGCTGGAGTTGAAAAAACAAGCTTTTAAGAAATTTGTTAGCTCATTAAGCATAGACTATTCTTGTAAATCAGAGTTAAAAAAACCCTGAAATATAAAATTCTTTGAGCCATAAATACATTATGCCCTTAGGAAATTTGCTTTGTACTATGTATACTTCTTGTTTTTAGTGAAAATATAACATGGAGCTATGGTAATTTCAACACCTTAGAAAGGTTTGATCAAAGATTTTAAGAAACAGCAAATAAATCTGAGTGCAGAAATATTCCTAACATGTCAACTAACATTTTATGCTCCCATGCATAAATTTAGAATTCTATATCTTTCACTTTAGACATATTTATCATCCATTCTGAATGCTGGTGTTTTCCCTTCAATTGCCATTTTTAATAATTTACATTTCCTTTGAGTATTACTATATCTATGAATCCACAATTGCAATCTCATTATGAACCAAGCATATTGTTAGGCAGTGGAAAGACAGCAACTCATTAAAGACAAATGTCAAGAACCTAAAAACGTAGAAAAATTGGAAAACAACCATGATTATCCAATTTGCAGTGTTATGACAGAGACATGTACTGAGTGCTTGGCGAACACACATGTTGACTACTCCCTGTCAGCTTATTCAATGATATAATGTGTGCAACTGCATCGATGTCTTTTTGGTCATTTTAATGAATTATGCAAACATGTATCATTATTATTTATTATTCCCTATGGTAAAGATAATTCTGAGATGACTCCTACTGACCCATATCTTTGTGCAACTCACTCCCCTTTAGTGTGGCAAGGACTTGTAACTTTTTCCTAAGCAATAGGACATAGCAAAGCTGATGGGCTATCACTCCTGAAATAATGTTATATTATATGGCAGAGGTGAAAAGATTTTACTGATACAATTAGGACCTCTAATCATTTGCCTCTAAGTTATTCAAAAGGCAGGTTTCCTGGCTAAATCTTATCTAATCAAATGAGCACTATATAAGAGGGTCTGGATATCAGAGATAGAAGATATTAAAGGTTTCTTCTTCCCTGCTGTCCTGAAAGAGCCAAGCCATAGGTAATAAAGCTGCAAGAAAATGAATTTTGCCCACATCCACATAAGCGTGGAATAGAACTGTATTTAGGATCACAGTTTTAGTAGATACCTTGATTGCAGCATAGTTAGACCCTGAACGTAGGAGCACTTAAGCAGTTTCTAGACTCCTGACTATGAAATAATAAATGTTATTTTAATCTGCCAAATTTGTGATAATTTATTAGGTAGTAATAGAGATCTAACACGTTTACCAACTTATTTTTAGTCCATGTTGTAGAGGAAGTGTACACTAAGAATTAAGAAAGAAGAAAGGTAAATAAGGCACAGTTCCCGACCAGGATGACTTTATATTCTAGTTGGGCAAATAAGACAGTACTTGTATATAATGTGATTGAATAAGTGGATACAAAGATTAAAATGGATTAATTTAAACAATGTGATGAATGCTTTAAAAGCAATGCAAATAAAGTGGTTTGATAAAGCACTGGTAAAAGAGATAACTTGGATACCATGGGAAATCAAGTGAGGTATCATTTTAACTAAGCACTGACAGGTGGTACATGCAAAGTCTGTGCTGGGGAGAAGAAAGAGTTCCAGAAGGTCACAGTAAATTGAGGGCACTCTTAGAGATGAGAAATCTTTTCTCAAGCTCAATTGGAGCGGCACTGAATTAGACTAGGTGACCCACATATGTAAACAAGAAAGGTTAATGGTGGAAAGGAAAAGGGCCCCAGATCCCTTATGTTCCTAAGTGAAAACCTAACAAAGATAGCTTTTATTACATAGGTAATGGAGAATATTAGAGTTAGCACTCTCCAACATAAATTGTATTACAGTAGAGTGTCCCATTCTTTATTCTGAAGCCTCAGTTCTACTTAAGAGTTAGTTCACCACCCTTTCCTTCTGGTTATGATATTCTCCTCATTTGTCAAAGTCATGCTGCAAATATATGATGATCAAGTGATTCTATGGTGAGTCTTCCTCCTCTCAATTCCCTTTTCCATTAATTTCACCCTTAAATACATGATTGGCACATAACTTATTTTGTTTCAACATGAAACAACATTACAGTGAATATCTGTACACCCACAATCTAAAATCTAGCATTCCATGATACTTGTTTTATTATGTATCTATCTATTCCAATGTTTATTCACCAATCCGTCAGTTTTTTGATACATTTTAATGTAAATTGCAGCCATTATGACTACCCCACCTCCACCAATATTTTAGCCTCCACGTCTTTAGCTAGGGTTTAAAAATTCTTTGCTGTCTTTTTTCTTTTCATATAAAATATAAAAACAAAAATGCACTGTGGTGGATTTAATTTACATGAATCATTTTATGTGTCAATCTGCCTAGGCCACAGTGCTCAGATATTTGGTCAAATACTACACTGGATGATTCTGGAAAGGTATATTTTTGATGAGATTAACATATAAACCAGTAGACTTTCAGTAAAGCAGGTTACCCTCCTTAATGTGGCTTGGCCTAATCCAATCAGTTGGAGACCGTAAGAGAAAAAAGACTGACATCAACTGAAGAGGAAATTTTGACAGTAAACTGTCATCTTTTAATTCTAGCTGCAATATCAACTCTTCCCTGGGTCTCCCACCTACCAGCCTACCCTACAATTATTTGAGTGTATTCCTTAAAATCTCTCTTTCTCTCTCTCCGATATATTTGTGCATATATTATTCAGGGTTCTCCAGAGAAACAGAACCGATATGATGGAGAGAAATTGGTTTTATTTCTCTGGTGAATCTTGACTAGTCTGTGCACAAATCTTACATTCCTTTGTCAATGGTGTTGAAGATCTTTTCATGCACTTATTGCTCACTTGTTTTTCTTTGAAGTGCCTACTAAAATCTTTGACTATTTCATTTTCTTTTGTTTTCCCTGACTTTTTATTGAGTTGTAGGAGTCCTTTGTATTTATTGGATACCAGTAATTTGTCAGATGTATATTTTGCAAATAAATTCTTCCATTCTGTGGCTTGATTATTTATTATCTTTCTGGCAATGTGTGATGAGGAGAAGTTTTTTCTTTGAGTAATTTTAATCACTGTTTTTTTCCATTATCTTTTGGTTATGGCACTATGTGACCTAACTAGAATCTTTTCACTAGCCCCAGGCTACAATAACATTCTCTCATGTTTCTTTTTAAAAAGTTGTATGGTTTTAACTATTATAATTAGGTCTATGATCAATATCAAATTATATTTTGTATATAATATGAAATAAGGAGTTCAAATTTCCATTTTTGCCCACATAGATATCCAGTGATTCCAGAAACATTTGTTAAAAATTTTGCCTCTCCCACTGGATTATTTTGGCAACTTCTTAGGGAAAAAAAAATATTGTATGAGATAATTGATATATAATTTCTGAGTTCTCTTCTGTTCATTTCTATATCTGAAATTTGTAAAGCTAATTCTACATTGTAGTAACTATTGTACTTTATAGTCGGTCTTGATGTCAAATAGTTTTCTAAATGTTATTGATTTTTAAGGTTGCAGAGGATATTCTTCAATGCTGTAAATTTTATATACATCTAAGAATATGCTTGTATTAATTTTAATAGATTGTATTTTGCCAGAAATTTGTCCATTGTGACTAAGTACTATTGGCATAAAGTTGTTCCTAATATTGTTCCAGTATCTTTTTAATGTTTGCAGTTTCTGTCTGATAACGCCTCTTTTGTTCTTGATATTGGTGGCTTGTGTTGCCTCTCTTATTTTCTTAATCCGTCTAGTTTTGAGGTTGTTAATTTTGTTGGTCTTTTTTCATAGAACCAGGTTTTGACTTTATTTTTGTTCCATTATCTATGTTTTTGAGATGTTAATTTAAGATCTTATTTTATTAATCTCCTTTCCTATATCTGTTTTGATTATAGTTTGCTCTCCTTTATCTAATCTTTAAATGTGGAAGATTAGTGAATTTATCTTTTTAATTATAAAAGACAAGCTTATCTTTTATAAGACAAAAGATTAGTGAATTTATCTTTTGAAATGTAATTGTAAAAATAAAACAAAAAATATCCTCTGAAGCACTAAATTAGCTTTATATCAAAAACTATGATATTTATTTTCATTATCATTCAGGTAAAACTATTCCTAATTTCCCTTCTACTTTCTCCTAGATCCAGGGATTGTTTAGATATTTATTATTTAATTCCTTAAATGTTTGCTATTTTGCTAACTGTCTTCTCAGTATTTATGTATAGTTTAACTCTATTGTGGTTAGAATGTATGTTTGATTCCAGTCATTTTAATTACTATTTAGGCCAGGATATGGTTACTCTGTAATAAATATACCAGATATAATTAAAAAATGTGAATTTTACAGCTGTTGAGTATAGTATTCCATAAATACTAATTATATAATTATGGTTGATAATGTTGCTCAGGCAATCTACATATTTGCTGTTTTTTTGTGTAGTTTGTTGATTCTCAAAGTGTAATCCAGGTAGTCCTGGGGCCACCAAGAACCCTCAAAATCCATGCAGCAAGCATGCAAGATAGAATGATGAGTTTCAATATAGAAGCATATGAAAGTTTACTAATATGGATTCATTTTTTCATGTTAAAATTGAGCTTTAGTTTACCAAACTAATCAAGTTATGATGTGGTATCAAAAAGATACTACCTTACCTGAAATAGTTACTAAAATATTCCTCCATTTATAAGCATCATATGTATCTAAGCCAAGTTTTTCTTTATACACAACCAACGAAACAATGTATTGCAACAGATTAAATGCAGAAGCTGATATGATAATCCATTCATCCTTTTTTTTTGTTATTGTACTTTAAGTTTTAGGGTACATGCGCACAACGTGCAGGTTTGTTACATAGGTATACATGTGCCATGTTGGTTTGCTGCACCCATTAAGTCATCATTAACATTAAGTATTTCTCCTAATGCTATCCCTCTCCCTGCCCCCACTCCATGACAGGCCCTGGGGTATGATGTTCCCCGCCCTATGTCCAAGTGTTCTCATTGTTCAGTTCCCACCTATGAATGAGAACATGCAGTGTTTTGTTTTCTGTCCTTGTGATAGTTTACTCAGAATGATGGTTTCCAGCTGCATCCATGTCCCTGCAAAGGACATGAATTCATCCTTTTTTATGGCTGCATAGTATTCCATGGTATATATATGCCACATTTTCTTAATCCAGTCTATCATTGATGGACATTTGGGTTGGTTCCAAGTCTTTGCTATTGTGGTTAGTGCTGCAATAAGCATACGTATGCATGTGTCTTTATAGTAGCATGATTTATAATCCTTTGGGTATATACCCACTAATGGGATCACTGGGTAAAATGGTATGTCTAGTTCTAGATCCTTGAGGACTCACCACACTGCCTTCCACAATGGTTGAACTAGTTTACACTCCCACCAACAGTGTAAAAGCATTCCTTTTCTCCACATCCTCTGCCACATCTGTTTTTTCCTGACTTTTTAATGATTGCCATTCTAACTGGTGTGAGATGGTATCTCACTGTGGCTTTGATTTGCATTTCTGTGATGACCAGTGATGATGAGCATTTTTTCATGTGTCTTTTGGCTGCATAAATGTCTTTTTTTGAGAAGTGTCTGTTCATACCCTTTGTCCAGTTTTTGATGGGGTTGTTTTTTCTTGTAAATTTGCTTATGTTCTTTGTAGATTCTGGATATTAGCCCTTTGTCAGATGGGTAGATTGCAAAAATTTTCTCCCATTCTATATGTTGCCTGTTAACCCTGATGGTAGTTTCTTTTGCTGTGCAGAAGCTCTTTAGCTTAATTAGATCCCATTTGTCTATTTTGGCTTTTCTTGCCATTGCTTTTGGTGTTTTAGTCATGAAGTCCTTTCCCATGCCTATGTCCTGAATGTTATTGCCTGGGTTTTCTTCTAGGGTTTTTATGGTTTTAGGTCTAACATTTAAGTCTTTAATACATCTTGAATTAATTTCTGTAGAAGGTGTAAGGAAGGGATCCAGTTTCAGCTTTCTACATATGGCTAGCCAGTTTTCCCGGCACCATTTATTAAATAGGGAATCCTTTCCCCATTTCTTGTTTTTGTTAGGTTCATCAAAGATCAGATGGTTGTAGATGTGTGGTGTTATTTCTGAGGCCTCTGTTCTGTTCCATTGGTCTATATATCTGTTTTGGTACCAGTACCATGCTGTTTTGGTTACTATAGCCTTGTAGTATAGTTTGAAGTCAGGTAGTGTGATGCCTCCAGCTTTGTTCTTTTTGCTTAGGATTGTCTTGGCAATGCAGCCTGTTTTTTGGTTCCAAATGAACTTTAAAGTAGTTTTTCCAATTCTGTGAAGAAAGTCATTGGAAGCTTGATGGGGATGGCACTGAATCTATAAATTACCTTGGACATTTTGTCCATTTTCATGATATTGATTCTTCCTATCCATGATCATGGAATGTTCTTCCATTTGTTTGGGTACTTTTTTATTTCCTTAAGCAGTGGTTTGTAGTTCTGCTTGAAGAGGTCCTTTGCATCCCCTGTAAGTTGGATTCCTAGGTATTTTATTCTCTTTGTAGCAATTGTGAATAGCAGTTCACTTATGATTTGTCTCTCTGTTTGTCTATTCTTGGTGTATAGGAATGCTTGTGATTTTTGCAGATTGATTTTGTATCCTGAGACTTTGCTAAAGTTGCTTATCAGCTTAAGGAGATTTTGGGCTGAGACGATGGGGTTTTCTAAATATGCAATCATGTCATCTGCCAACAAGGGCAATTTTAATTCCTCTTTTCCTAATTGAATACCTTTTATTTATTTCTCTTGCCTGATTGCCCTGGCCGCAACTTCCAACACTATATTAAATAGGAGTGGTAAGACAGGGCATCCTTGTCTTGTGCCAGTTTTCAAAGGGAATGCTTCCAGTTTTTGCCCATTCAGTATGATATTAGCTGTGGGTTTGTCATTCATAACTCTTATTATTTTGAGATACATTCCATCAATACCTAGCTTATTGAGAGTTTTTAGCAGGAAGGGCTACTGAATTTTGTCAAAGGACTTTTCTGCATCTATTGAGATAATCATCTGGTTTTTGTCGTTGGTTCTGTCACTTGCTTTGTGAACCTGGGTGCTCCTGTATTGGGTGCATATATATTTAGGATAGTTAGCTCTTCTTGTTGAATTGAGCCCTTTACCATTATGTAATGGCCTTCTTTGTCTCTTTTGATCTTTGTTGGTTTAAAATCTGTTGTATCAGAGACTAGGATTGCAACCCCTGCTTTTTTTTTTTTTTTTTTTTTTTTTTGCTTTCCATTTGCTTGGTAGATCTTCCTCCATCCCTTTATTTTGAGCCTATTTGTGTCTCTGCATGTGAGATGGGTCTTCTGAATATAGCACACTGATGGATCTTGACTCTTTATCCAATTTGCCAGTCTGTGCCTTTTAATTGGGGCATTTAGTCCATTTACATTTAAGGTTAATATTGTTATATGTGAATTTGATCCTGTCATTATGATGTTAGCTGGTTATTTTGCTCATTAGTTGATGCAGTTTCTTCCTAGCATCGATGGTCTTTACAATTTGGCATGTTTTTGCAGTGGCTGGTACCAGTTCCTTTCCATGTTTAGTGCTCCCTTCAGGAGCTCTTGTAAGGCAGGCCTGGTGGTGACAAAATCTCTCAGCATTTGCTTGTCTGTAAAGGATTTTATTTCTCCTTCACTTATGAAGCTTAATTTGGCTGGATATGAAATTCTGGGTTGAAAATTCTTGTCTTTAAGAATGTTGATTATTGGCCCCCACTCTCCTCTGGCTTGTATAGTTTCTGCTGAGAGATCTGCTGTAAGTCTGATGGGCTTCCCTTTGTGGGTAACCCGACCTTTCTGTCTGGCTGCCCTTAACATTTTTTCCTTCATTTCAACCTTGGTGAGTTTGACAATTATGTGTCTTGGGGTTGTTCTTCTCGAGGAGTATCTTTGTGGTGTTCTCTGTATTTTCTGAATTTGAATGTTGGTCTGCCTTGCTAGGTTGGGGAAGTTCTCCTGGATAATATCCTGAAGAGTGTTTTCCAACTTGGTTCCATTCTCCCGCTCACTTTCAGGTACACCAATCAAACGTAGATTTGGTGTTTTCACATAGTCCCGTATTTCTTGGAGGCTTTGTTAGTTTCTTTTTACTCTTTGTTCCCTAAACTTCTCTTCTCACTTTGTTTCATTCATTTGCTCTTCAATCATTGATACCCTTTTTTCCATTTGATCAAATAGGCTATTGAAGCTTGTGCTTGTGTCACATAGTTCTCGTGCCATGGTTTTCAGCTCCATCAGGTCATTTAAGATCTTCTCTACACTGTTTATTCTAGTTAGCCATTTGTCTAATCTTTTTTCAAGGTTTTTAACTTCCTTGTGATGGGTTTGAACATCCTCCTTTAGCTCGGAGAAGTTTGTTATTACCGACCTCCTGAGTCTAATTCTGTCAGCTTGTCAAAGTCATTCTCTGTCCAGCTTTGTTCCGCTGCTGGCAAGGAGCTGCGATACTTTGGAGGAGAAGAGGTGCTCTGGTTTTTAGAATTTTCAGCTTTTCTCTCTAGTTTTTCCCCATCTTTGTGGTTTCATCTACCTTTGGTCTTTAATGTTGGTGACCTACACATGGGGTTTTGGTGTGGATGTCCTTTTGGCTGATGTTCATGCTATTCCTTTCTGTTTGTTAATTTTCCTTCTAACAGTCAGGTCCCTCAGCTGCAGGTCTGTTGGATTTTGCTGGAGGTCCACTCTGGATCCTGTTTGCCTGGGTATCATCAGCAGAGGCTGCGGAACAGCAAATAAATATTGCTGTCTGATCCTTCCTCTGGAAGCTTCATCCCGGAGGGGCACCTGCATGTATGAGGTGTCAGTCAGCCCCTACTGGGAGGTGTCTCCCAGTTAGGCTACACGGGGGTCAGGGACCCACTTGATGAAGCAGCCTGTCTGTTCTCTGAGCTCAAACACCATGCTGGGAGAATGACTGCTCTCTTCAGAGCTGTCAGACAGGGACATTTAAGTCTGCAGAAGTTTCTGCTGCCTTTTGTTCAGCTATGCCCTGCCCCCAGAGGTGGAATCTACAGAGGCAGCAGGCCTTGCTGAGCTCCGGTGGGCTCCACCCAGTTCGAGCTTCCATGGCTGCTTTGTTTACCTACTCAAGCCTCAGAAATATCAGATGCCCCTCCCCCCACCAGGCTGCATCCTCACAGGTCAATCTCAGACTGCTGTGCTAGTAGTGCTCAAGGCTCCATGGGCATGGGACCTGCTGAGCCAGCACGGGATATAATCTCCTAGTGTGCCATTTGCTAAGACCAGTGGAAAAGCACAGCATTTGGGTGAGAGTGTCCCGTTTTTCCAGGTACCATCTGTCACAGCTTCCCTTGGCTAGGAAACGGAAATCCCCTGACCCCGGGTGAGGTGATGCCCTGCCCTGCTTCAGCTCACCCTCTGTGGGCTGCACCCACTGTCCAACCAGTCCCAATGAGATGAACCAGGTACCTCAGTTGGAAATGCAGAATTCACCCATCTTCTGTGTCGATTGTGCTGGGAGCTGCAGATTGGAGCTGTTCCTATTTGGCCAACTTGGAATGGAATCCATTCATTTTTTATTAAATTACATAATAGATCTAAAAAAAGTATAAAATAATACCAAGCATCTAATTTTCTTTTCTGAACAAATAGTTATGTTTTTGTAATGATAAGGTATGTATTTAGCATGTAAGAATTTGTTTCAATAAAATATTAATTAAATAATAAATTAATAATATTAAACTTTTACTCATTTCATAAAATGGTAACATTAGTACATATAACCTAATGAAGAAAAGTTTTAAAAATATAAGTGATTTGAGACCAAAATGTGTAAAAATAGATGGACAAATTTTTCTAGCAATTTATGAGAAGAATATTAAATTGTCCTACAATGATTGTGATAGGCACATACATGTTTGTGACTATTATGATTTCCTGATGAATTGGCCCTGTTATAGTTGTAAAATGGCTCACTTTATTTTTGTAATAGTCTGCCTGGTTGTATATTTTATCTGATATCAATTTAACCACCCTAGACTTCTTATTGCTTGCTATTTGAATGATTTTTTTAATTAATGTATTTTGTTTTTATATTTAATCTTTGTCTTTATATTTAAATTTTTTCTCATACAGGCAGCTTATAAGTCATACATAAACAATATATTTTTGAACATATGCTATAATTATTAAGGAGGACAAGTTAGAGTTGGCCATTATTTGTATTCTGCCTGATCCTTATAATTATTCCTCACTGTTTCCCATGTTGTTTATTCCATTGATTATTTGAATATTGCTTGGAATAAATTTTTAAGTCATTTATTGGCTACTTAGCTATACAGTTATATATTTTTGCTTTTCAACTTAGGAGCCACTAGTCATATATCTTCACTGAGAACTTACAATGTGGCTATTGTCACTGAGGTATTGAATTTTTAGCTTTATTTAATTTTAATTTTAAATATATATTAAACATATTTAAGTTCACTATTGGAAAATTTTTAAATTGTTTGAACAACTTAGGCATGTTATGCTACCTTTCTACCTGTAAGTTTTAGGAATTTAAATGCAGATAAAGTATTTCTACTTAAAAAAATTATCAAAATTGAAGTTTGTTATAAGGGTCAAATACAAACTGAATTTCAAAAATTAATTATAAAATAAAAGAATATATAATATTTTATTTTTATCAATTACATATTAAATAGATAATGCAATGATTATATTGGATTAAATAAAATACATAAATTCACTTGTTTCATTTTGCTTTTTCAAACGTGGCTATTATATATTTTAAAATTACATGTATGTCCCACATTATTTTTCTCTCAGATACTGATTCTCAGGTATGATATTTATTCTTAACATTTCTCAGCCTACTTCAATGGATGTTATAGCATTACTTTAAATGTAGAAAACTTGAAACACACATGCCCATTTAACACATCTTCCAAAATCCTCTAGGCTTTAATCATAATATATTTCACAGCCATATACATTATACACTACTTTCTTTAGCATTCTTGTTCAATATTTTTTTGGGGTGACAAATTATTTTGGTTTTCTTTTCATTGACGTTATCATGTCACATTCATTCTTGAAGTATAATTTTGCTAAATATGGAATTCTGGATTAACTGTTTTTTGAAAATCACTTTCAAAATGTCTTTCTTTTCTTTCACCAATCTTCTGAGTGTATTGCTGCAACGGTTCAAGTATGGCCATTAGAATTCCTCTCTATGAGTCTCTAACATCCTTAGAACTTCTATAGTTGTTAGGGGTGGCAGATTATCTTGCAGTTTTACCACCATATTCCTTGATGTGGCGATCTTCTGGATCCATCAAAGGAACAAAGTCTGCTGTTGCTGAATTCCATGCATTAACCAGTGCACATCCAGAAGAGCTGTAAACTGAAAACATTGTGTGAAGTACATCTGCGTCTGGAGCACAGGAAAAAAAGTCTTTAAATATGTAATATCAGCTGATGAGAAAGGAATATGAATTACCTGGCAATCCTGAGTTGCTTCCCAATGTCCTCAGCTTTGTTGATTATCCACATAGGAAAGGCATGGTTTTTCTGGCAATGAGACAAGATAAATGTAAATTACATGGCACTTCGGCTTGCTTTCCTGTGTTGACATTCCTCAGCTTAAAGCCTTGTTTGTTTACCATTTTCTAAACGATTAGAATATCTACTCGCCATACTGCTGTCTTCATATGGAGGTAGAGTATTTTATCCTAGTTCTCAATTATTTCCAGATTAATTATCTTTATCAAATCTGCATTTCAAGTGTATTTGTCTGTTCTCACACTGCTGATAAAGACATATACGAGACTGGGTAATTTATAAAGAAAAAGAGGATTAATGGACTCACAGTTCCATCAGGCTGGGGAGGCCTTGCAATCATGGCTGAAGGTGAAAGGCATATCTTACATGGTGGCAGGCTAGAGAAAATGAGAACCAAGTGAAAGGGTTTTCCCTTATAAAACCATCAGATCTCATGAGACTTATTCACTAGGATGAGAACACTATAGGGGAAACCACCCCCATGATTCAATTATGTACTCCCTGGCCTGGACCCTCCCAGAGCAAGTGGGAATTATGGGAGCTACAATTCAAGATGAGCTTCAGGTAGGGACAGAGCCAAACCATATCACCGAGATATAGGTTGTGAAGGTGTTAGGGAACTCTTGGAGGTGGAATCTGGGATAGCTCTAGAGGAACCTGTAATTATATCCTCAGAGTAAGTAATTTGTTAATCGCCAAATAAGTTGTGATTCCTCATCCATTTTTTCAGGGAAGTTCACAAACAAAGGCAACAACCTATACAAACATCATCACCTCCCTCTTTTCAGGACTCTGTCTGACGGAGAGAAGGAAAGTGGTAAGGGAAGCAGAGGGATTTATTGAAGACAGATGAGAAAGAAGACAAGAATTCTGTGAAAGGGAAAGTGTGTTTAATGGTGGCATTTTCTTTTTCATTTATCTCAGTTTTTTTTAGTAATTCAAATAATTTTTATAATGATATTCATCTCATAAGTGCCAGTAATTCATTTGCTTGGGATAAGCTTCTGCAAACACATTCATTCATCTAAATCAAAAGAAGCATTCTTTAGCCACTGCAAGAGTGGATTCTCATACACATTTCAAATATGACATAAAATATTAGCTCTTTAAGAGAAAGACCTGGAGGCAGCATTCATGGCTTCCCATATTTTCCAACCACATGGTGATCCCAATGGGTTATTAGAGCCCATGTTTTCCACACTTATTCAACAGTAATATTTGGATTTTGAGAAGTTTGTCAGATTCATATTCCCAGAAGCAGAGAGCACTTGGAGGATCTTTTACCTGGTTGTTGTGCGAAAATAAATTTTTAGCTGCTCCATTTAATTTGGGAAGTCCTAGACATCCTGTCCTTGTCACCAGGCATATGGAAATATAAGTGAAAACAAAATCTCCTGTGAACTCAGAAAATCTTCCTACCAAGTTAGAAAAGAAAGTGAATAATGAAACCAGGATGTGATGAGCATCACAGACAATCTGCTTGAGCATCACAGACAATCTGCTAGGAAACTGAAAAGACAGAAATAAATTGTTCCCTTTTATACAGCCAAGCAGACATAACCCATTAAATGTTCTCAAGATAAATAATAATTAGCTCTCAAGAAAGAAGACTTGACAGCATAATTTGTCATGTATAGTTCATCTTAAATTCACTTTTTCTTGGAATGTCTTTGGTTATTCAAGCTCTTTTTTGGTTCCACATAAATTTCAGGATTGTTTTACTAATTCTGTGAAAAACAATGTTGGTAATTTGATAGGAATTGCATTGAATCTGTAGATTGCTTTGGGCAGTATGGTCATTTAAATGATACTGATTTTTCTAATCCATGAGCGTGGGATGTTTTTCCATTTGTTTGTGTCTTCTGTGATTTCTTCCATCAGTGTTTTGTAATTCTTCTTCTAAAGATCTTTTACTTTCTTTGTTAAAAGTATTCCTAGATATTATGTGTGTGTATGTGTTGGCTTTTGTAAATGAGATTGAGTTATTGACTTGGTTATCAGCTTAAGTGTTATTGGTGTATAGAAATGCTACTGATTTTTGGATGTTGATTTTGTATCCTGAAACTGTACTAAAGTCATATATCAAGATAAAAAGTCTTTTGGGGGAGTCTTCAGGTTTTTCTAGAAATAAGGTTGCATTATCAGTGAAGTGAAATAATTTTACTTTCTCTTTTCCAAATTGAATGCCTTTTATTTCTTTATCTTACCTGAGTGCTTTGGTGAGGACTTCCAGTACTATGTTGAATAGGAGGGGTTAAAGTGGGAATTTTTGTCTTGTTCCAGTTCTTAAGAGAAATGCTTTCAACTTTTCTCAATTCAGTATGATGTTGACTAAGGTTTTGTCATGTACGGTTTTTATTATTTTGAGGTATGTTCCTTTGATGCCTAGATTGTTGAGCATTATTTATCATAAATGAATCTTGGATTTTATCAAATGCTATTTCTGCATCTATTGAGATTATCATATGGTGTTGTTTTAAATTTTGTTGTGTGATTGGCCACATTTATTGATTTTTGCATATTGAACCATCCTTGCATAAATCTGCTTTAACATTCTTGTTTGCAAGTTTCAGTGTCTGAGTCATCTTTGTATCCATTTCTTTCAAGTTTTAACTATTTCTTAATATGCCTGCTTTTTATTCACTCTCAGGGACTTTAGGAATGTTGTTTTGCTTGTTTATTTTGCTGTTTTCTAGAGCTCATAGTCATTGTTCATAGGAAAATTTATTTGGTAAGAGCCCACCCTTTCTTATCTGTTTCAGAAGCAGGCAGGATTTTCTCCTATTATTTCAATGTTAGTAAACATTTTGTGTGTTTTCTATTTTCTCAACCAGATAAAAAAACAGAAATGTCTTAATATATGTGCCTGGGTTTCACACAAAGCATTGTTCGTAAGTTATTTGTGAATATTTGTCAAAAGAACTAAATAAATATGAGAAATTCAGAAGCAATTTAATTTCCTATAACAAATAGAAATCCTAAAGTCACCAATTTTTCAGATTCTCCTTATTTAGTTATGTACTTATTCATTCAACAAGCAGAAACTGATAACTTGATTAACTTGTTTCCTTATTAGGCCCAAAAATTCAGCTGGGATGGCCACTACATACAAGACCAACTCAACTTGAAATTAAAAAAAAAACACAAATATTTATGTAATGATTATTTTCTCAGTAGGTGTTTAATGTCTTTCTCCAAACAGAGCCACATTAATCAGATGGGCACAAGTTGCACTGTTCACACTGCTATCTTCCTACACGAAAGATTGTTTTGAGAAGTATGTAAACATTAATTTTAAATATTATTTACTATAAAATAGCTTAAACATGTAGAAAAATATAGATAATAATAAACAGCCATGTACCCAAGCCATCTTTTAAAAGTTGTTAATGTATTTTACATTTGTTTCTCGCTTTTCTTAACCAAATACATTGAACAAAACTTTCTTTCCTAACATATGGTAGTTTGAGGCAAGAATAAAATGAGAATCCATGGCCTTCAACTCTTATTCCTTTCTTTTTGTCCTTGGCTCTCTCTTTAAGCATTAGGACTATTGTGCACATGTACGTGTCTGTTCATAGCTAATCACTCAGATCCTATCTCTGTCCAAACCTTTTAAAATAGACACCATTTGGCTACTCCTTGAGCCTAGGGTGCACAAAATCAGAACTGTGCCTTTATTTCATAAAAATTGGCCTGGGCAAGTGGCCCACATAGAACATGGTAGGTTAAGAAATTTTAGAGTTACAGAATGTGGTCTAGAAAGAACAGCTGGAAAGGGCTCTAGTGGTTCATGTTCTTTATCTTTGCTTTGTCCTCTGGGGATGGGTGCTGACAAAAGAGGGTCTGACAGAGTCCTCTAACGTGCCGGAATCAGAACAGCAGCTCTTATCTCCCAGCTCAGAATGTAAAACTGAAGCCTGCAACATTATGGACTCAGTTCTAGTACCATTTACCCTCTGCTGCAGATCTAGCCACTCCCCTAAATGTGTTTATAATTTGCTAGACATTATTTTAGTACTATATAGATATGCATTACAAAATGATATAATATTTAGTTTTCTATTTTCAGGCTTTACATATTGATTAATTGTACTAATTAAATTACAGCACTCATATTTAAATGTACTTTTCTTCACTCAAAATTTTGTATTTTCTTTCTGAGTGTAAATGTGTAGATATATGTACTTTTACTTCTTTCATTTAAACTTTAGTATTGTCCACCATAATATGAATATATTGCAATTTAAATATATCCCTTAGCCCAATGAGTTTAAGTTGTTTCCAAATTTTAATATTAGATATATTGCTATAATGAACGTTCTTTCCACATTTCCTTGTGAACATTTGCTAAGTTGTATACCCTGAAGTGGAATTCATATGGCTAACTTGTGCTTTAAAGTTGTAGACATTTATGCCTGAAGTATAAATGTTCCCATTGTTTCATGCACTCACCAATAGTTGATATTATGAGTTTTCTAAATGTTGCCAATTCTGGTAATTTGCATTTCTCTGATTACTTGGAGGTCCCAAATATTTTTAAATGCCTGTGACCATTCAAAATTTCTCATCTGTAAATTAGTTAAAACTTTTGCCTTCTTTTCTGTTTTCTGTTTTGATTTGTTTTTTCTTGATATGAGATCATTATAAACACATAATATTAACCATTCGTTAGTCATGTATATTATAAATATGGTTTTACAAATGCATGTTTTGCTTTTAATTTTGCTTTCTTATTAATAATTTTAATTTACATTGACTTTTAAGTTCAAATTTTATTTTTAATTGTAATATAGGAATTTTGCTTAATAAATCCCTTTCTTATTTTTCCAAGTGTTTGAAAGTTTTGGTTTTCAGATTTAAGTTTTTTATTAGATAAAATACTAGGTAAGGGTAAATAACTCAGATAAAGGTTTTACTTCTAAATATGATGTAAGAAAGGATTTTAATTTTTTAACTTTTGTTAACTAATTGCCCCATTACCAATTTTTAAATAATTAGTTTATTTCATATTTATTTATAAAACAGCTACTGTCACATGTCAAGTTTATGTCTTATAGATTCAGTAGATTTGACCTCTTGTCTATTCTGTGGCAAGACCACAGTGGCTTAATTACAATAATTTATAAGTAGGTTTGATACATGCTCATCTTGTTCAACTTTTAAAATAGGTTAACCCTTCTCAAATAAATATGTTGAGAAGTTTTATTGGTATTGTGTAAAATTTTTAGGCTTCTTTTGGAAATTGTGTAGTGTTATGAAATAAGTATTTTAATCTGTGAACGTGCCATATTAGCCATTAAATAAGTCCTTTTTACATCTTTAATAAAGTGTGTATATTTTCAACATTAATAACTTCCAAGTACTCTTAGATTTAATCATAGATAACACATTTATTAACCCTTTTAATTCCATTTCTAATTATTTTTCCTCGTATGGAGGGATTATTTTATTTGTTGCTTATGCTGCAATTTTCTTGAACGCTCTTCAGTTCATATAGCATGTAGAGTCTCTTGGATTGTAAATGGAGATAATTATGTTGTCTGTAAAGTATGAAGTGTACTAGTTTGCTAGGACTGCTGTAATAAAGTACCTAAGACTGGGTGGCTTCAATAACAGCAACATGTTTTCTCACAGTTTTATAGGCTAGAAGTAAAGAGCAAGGTCTCAACAAAATTCATTTTCTTTCGAGGCCTCTCTCTCTTTGGCTTGTAGATGGCTATCTTCATCCTGTGTTTCCACCCCACAGTCTTTGTGCTGTACATGACTATGTCTTAATTTCCTCTTCATAGAAGAACACCATTTATATTGGATTAGGGTCCACTCTAATAACTTCATTTCAGTTTAGTTACTTATTTAAAGACCATTTCTTCAAATAGAGTCATATTTTGAAGAGTTAGGAATCAAATTTTAGTGGAACTCAATTCAGCCCGTAATAGACGGTATCTATTCAGTTCTTTTTCCTAGCTTTTTTTGTTGTGATATGCTAGTCTGTTATTTGAAGATTAGAAGCATATGACAGAATACACTATAGTTATTTCAAGCAAATAAGTATTTACTAAGGGTTGTAGATATTAATAGAAGACATTAGAAGACAAGACACAAACATTAGAATGACATTTCAGAAATCACTCCTAAAATAATTCTTCTAGATGTAAGCTGTCTTTAAACAGTTAGAAATGATAAAATCAGGATACTGCCCCTCCAACTGGTGACTTCTTCAGAATTTTCCTTCTTGGCACTATTCTTGTAATGATTCATAACATTTAGCATCCTATAAGGATTTTTATAAAACTCTGTATAAATATCCTGATTTAGCAAAACCATGTGGAATCTTAGCTGTAAGGAAGACTGAGAAATAATGAATTTAACTGTTCAGCTTATCATGATAGGAAAGCTGTTATTCAATGCTACAGAATTTCTGCACAATAGTGCACAGACACACACTTATGTACACATACATATACCCTTGTATGTACATAATTTTATTAAAAAATCCTGTTACTTAATTTTGTGTGCTTTGTACACACTACACAGCTGAAAGGTTATATTTTTTTAAATCATGGGTAAGTTAATCTATTTACATTTTTGGTATTTATATATTTGACTTATTTCTAACATCTTATTTTGTTCTGCTTACATTTTTGAAAAACTTTGTGTTCATTTTTTCCTTACTTTATCTCTTAGTCTTTTCTTATTTTCTTCCTTTCCACCTGTTGATGTATTTAATTTATTTAGAGTTTACATTTGCAACGCTTAGTAAACATATTTTTAAGAATACTTTTCTATATATTTCTATAAAATAGCCTTTTAAGATCTAATTTGATTATTTTTATCCTCTACCTGATATGACATAGAATTTAGCCTATTGTGATCACTAGTTGAACTCTTGAACACAAACACACATAGATACCCCTTACTGTTTTTGTCAAGGGTTTTATACTTCGTCTTCTTTAAATACAAACATTTAGCAATTAATGCTAACAATTTTTATTGATATGGATTATGCAAGCAGAATATTTCACATAAGTTATCTGACTTACAACAAACAACAGAATGGTGCTACCAACATCCAGAACAAGAAACACACCCTTCTCAGCTTCTTTTTTTTTTTTTTTTTTTTAATTAGATGGAGTCTTGCTTTGTTGCCCTGGCTGGAGTGCAGTGGTGTGATCTTGGCTCACCGCAACCTCTGCTTCCTGGGTTCAAGGGATTCTCCTGACTCAGCCTCCTGAGTAGCTGGGATTACAGGCGCATGCCACCACACCCGGCTAATCTCTTACATTTTTGGTAGAGACGGGTTTTCACCATGTTGGCCAGGCTGTTCTCAAACTCCTGACTTCAAGTGATCCTCTGGCCTCAGCCTCCCAAAGTGCTGGGATTACAGGCATGAGCCACCATGCCCAGCCCTTTCCAGCTTCTTTAAATAACTGCTGTGGAATACACTTTCCTTTGAAAATCTAAATACATAGCCACTAATAAAATGCACTTAGGTTTTTATTTGTTTCTGACTCATAAACTATATCAGCCTTTAAAACTGCATATAATAAGCAGACACATTTTCTTTGTTTTTCTTTCATTATTTTATTTAACAATTATAAGTTTGCTGGATTTTTAAAAGTCTCCAGAATTGTATTGTGCTTAGAATAGAAAGAATGATGAAAACGTGTCCTTTATCTATAGTTCTGTGAGGCTACATTAACAAAAGCATGCTTTACTTTTCAGTTTTTAGAGAGATAATATTATATTTCATTACATTTTTACATCACTCAAACACTTTCCTGATATGTTTTATATGATTTCCTTTATAAATTTTTATGACGTTGTTTCTACTAATAGAATTTTCTTTTACACATTAAAATTCTTCCTTTTTCTGAAGCATTTTCTTCTATTCTTATGTGTCATTTT
The DNA here is from genome assembly GCF_029289425.2 of Pan paniscus. Classification (NCBI taxonomy): domain Eukaryota; kingdom Metazoa; phylum Chordata; class Mammalia; order Primates; family Hominidae; genus Pan; species Pan paniscus. The sequence goes on from NC_073263.2 coordinate 64,275,876, forward strand.
TATATATCCAGTAGTTGTTAACAATTATGATTACAGTTTTAAAAAGTCAAACCTCATTTTGAATGCTCTTCTGTCTTAGTCTTCTCATGAATCATAGATTCATATAAAGAGATACAGTATAACTGTGGCAGACATGCTAATTTTGTCTTTAATATCCGTTCCTCTTCCTCATTATTAGGAGATCCACGATCTTTTAGGTGTAGCACTCTGCCCTGGTCCAAGGCAATTACATTATCATTATTTGTCAAGCCAACCATAGCAGTCTTTTTCTCCTCTTCTGGGGACTCAATTTCTCACACTCCTTGCCATCAGAGGTGTCCTAAGACCCAGTTCTAATCAATTACTCCCCAGGGAAAGTGTGTTGAGGCTTTGAGTTAACTTTCTGCTTTCCTAATGAAAGGAATAAACACGACTGATTCTACCTCGCTTTTTTTCAGGCTTCTTGTATTGCCCAGAGCAGCAGCAGCCAGCTTGTGACGATAAACTAACTCTTAAACATGGAAAAAAATCCCTCCTAAGGATGGGTACACGGTGGCATAATGAAGTTGATGCATCAGTTTTTAAATTATTGTATAATAAAAGACTGTATATTTGAGAATTAAATTGCTCTATTAGCTAAGCCACTGTTAGTAGGAAAACCTACTTAACATGACACAATATTTCTAACAATTTAAAACAGTTGGGGGAAACTGTGTGTGTAAACACACACACATATATAGTTCTAGGTATATAGAATACCATATATATAGGTATGTGTATATATACAGAATAGATAAAAAAGAAGCAAAGGCTAATTGAGTCTCGAAGAACAATTGTGAATCAAATAAAAGTGAGAAAATAAACTGAATTTGATTATATCCTCTATGGAAAATATTACTATATTAGTTATGCATAAATTTTTAAAGATTGAAATTTACTTGGATCATTTGACATTTTCATTTTATTGACTGTAGTGATGATTTAAGTCAAAATGTTTCAAATTGTAGACTTTAAACAATTTATATTGTATATAAATTATACCTCAATAAAGTTATTAAAATATACTCAATTAAGGAATTATGTTGTATATGGCTTTAGGTTATGTTCCAAGAAAGAAAATGAGAATGTATTTTATCTTTACCTTTTATTTCTTAATAAAAAAGCCCTTTATGTAAAATCGAAAGATTTTAGTTAATAATAATAGTCAGAATGTTACTAATGATAAAGTCAACTAGCATTTATTAAATGACCATTATGTGGCAAGTCTATAATTACATTACCTCTAATCTTCTTATCACGAATACAAGGAAGGTTATTATTACCTCCAACTGAGAGATGAGAAAAGAAACTCCGAGAAGACAAGTAGCTTGTTGAAACCACCTGGATAATTAGTTAGAACGGCTGTGCTTTCAACACAAGTCATCAAATCCCAAACGTGTCCCCTTTCCAATCTGCTATTTTGTCCCCAGCATGGCTACTCTCCAGAGTATTTATTTTAAAATCTGAGTACTAGTTTCATCATCTGTAAATATGAATAATGTAAGGTATTCTGTATACTATGTAGGCTTATTGTGAAGATGAAATTATATATGTGGATGTATGTTGTAAACTTCAAAGTGCTATAAAATTCTAGTTTTCATAATCAAAATTGTCATATTCAAGTCAATGATATTTATTTACCTTTAGAAATATACCATGAGTAATTTCACAGCTAATTCTAACTAAATGTCTTCTCCAGCTTTCTAGATATCATCTAACCAGTTATATTCTCACTGATTCGGCAGTGTATTCAAAGAGACAGAGAAGGATTGACATGATGTTGATGAAGTTTAAATTTCAGAGGCCCTGTTGCAGGGGCCCTCAGATTTAGGGGTCCATGTTCTAGCTGGGAGGAGACATGAAGAGGCCCTTTCTCTGTAAGCATTTGTGGCAAAGAGATCTCGAAAGAAACGGAACCAGTTAATGGAATCATTTTGAAATAAATACTTACCTTTGCATCTAATTTTGTATTTATAATCTTTTCTTCTCTTTATTAAAGAGGACCCTCCAAATTTTATGAACTTCCAAGTCCACTAATCATGAGTCTGCCCTGATACAAAGGAAGGCATGTAAAATACTCCTTAGGTTGTATTCTCCACTGTGCAGGTTTTCAATCTATAGAAGAACTCCTGATCTTTAAAAAAAAAAAAATAAAGATTGGGGAAGAGGTAGTAAAAAGATATTAAGTGAACATATTTAAGAATGCTGATTTCATTACATATTTTCCAATACCAAAACATAAAATTTAAAAATCTGGATTTTTAATATATATATATTATATATATAAAATATATATAATATATAATATATAATATATAATATATTATATTTATATATAATATATTATATATTATATATAATTATATAATATAATTATATAATATATAATATATAATATAATCTATAATCTATAATATAATTATATAATTATATAATATAATTATATATTAGTATTATTATTTATACATATATTGAAAACTGTAAGGTGATTTGCACCGTAGGTGCAATATAAATATATATATATATAAAATGGGTGTATATTCAATTACAGATGGATTTTTTGCCCAAATTAACCTCTCTCATGGCTTTGTCAAATACTTATATTTAATCAGATTCTTTGTAACAGTTATAAAGAAATAAAATATATTATTTCTGGTCACAGGTGCAGACTATCACAGGAATAGGAAGTAAATTGAGTCATCAGTATTCACAACATTTTAACTCAGGTTTAGAATTAGTACTTGAGAGCGCTGTGAGAAGGTCCACCAGGAAGAAGAAGTTAACTAACATATGTCAACCTAATATCTTGCTTTCAAAACTTGATGTTGGTTTTAAGATAAAATAGGATCATGTAAGACATGTTGTGTTATCTATTGTATTATGACTCTATGAATAATGAGTGTATCTCACATATTAGAATATTCCTAAGTATTCATGAAATTTTGTAGTATGTCAAGATACAAGTGTTGAGTAACTGAAGTGTTTGACTCCTACTAACCAAAATAATAAACATTTAGGCTTATAACCAAAATGAGTAATTATGTATTTTGAGAAATATTATTTATAGAAAAAGAATACACAAATTTTTCTCCTGGTACAATAAATCTGTGAATTTCCATATGAAAGATTGTTTAGTGATCTTGGAATAAGCATAGAGTGAAATTATGACTTTCAAGGAAGAATTCATTATGACCACACTGAGAATTTCCTTTAGTAATGATTTCATTTATTTATTTTACATGTATTTATTTTGATCAAATGACTTAAAATATTCTGAGGAATACAAGTAAGAAGAAAAAATAAAATAAAACAAAACATGGAACTGGAATTATAAAAAAGCTGTATCCCTCAAAGGAGACTTTAGTCATAATGTCAAGATTCCTTCATTCTCTAATGAAAATACTAGATCAAGACAGCAAATTCTTAATCTCTAGTGTTCATATAGATGTTACATTTACTTTGGGCATTTCTTCAAGTATAATAATACCATTTGTTAGGCTACATTATTCTGTAGTTTAGGTCATTCTGCATAATCTGATTCCTGCCTGAATTCTAGAACTCCATATTTTGCAAATTTTTCACTCTCTCTCTAGGGCAAGGAAGTTTCATTTTCATTGCATTTACCCAAATTTGTAATTACCTTTGATTATTGTATTTATTTCTTTTTTGTATTTCCAATTAAGTAATGAACTTCATTTTATTCAGCCTCTAGTAGCTTGGCATCAATAGCCTTTCTATACATATTCAGTAAATGAATGAATAAAGAAAGCAAAAATAAATACATATTATATAATTTTTTATATTCTTTTACTATCAGTCTTAGCATATGGGAAGTAGTTTGTTTTTTAAAATAACTTCTTGATGAAAAGCAAGTTAGCATATACCATTTTATATGCTACTTGCCAGAAGTACTTTTATTTTTTAATTTTCTAATTTATGATGAGCACTTTACAATGTGTTGACTATCTACTCTTCTTTTCTTTTCTTTTCTTTCTTTCTTTCTTTCTTTCTTTCTTTCTTTCTTTCTTTCTTTCTTTCTTTCTTCTTTCTTTCTTTCTTTCTTCTTTTTTTTTTTTTTTTGAAACAGATTCTTGCCCTGCCATATGGGCTGGAGTGCTGTAGCTCAGTCTTGGCTCACTGCAACCTCTGCCTTCTGGGTTAAACGATTCTCCAGCCTCAGCCTCCCAAGTAGCTGGTATTACAGGCTCATGCCACCAAGCCTGGCTAATTTTGTATTTTTAGTGGAGACGGAGTTTCGCCATGTTTGCCAGGCTGGTCTCGAACTTTTTACATCATGATCAGCCTGGCTTAGCCTCCCAAAGTGCTGGGATTACAGGCTTGAGCCACTGTACCCAGCCAGCTATTTACTTTTCTTTAGGCAGAAAAGTATCATAATAATGATATATATTCCTTACATATATGAAGAATTTTGTATTGTCCGGAGGAGTTGAAATAAGATGAAATAATACACACTTCAATTTAATCTTTACTGTTCTTGAAATAATTCTCAATTCTAAGTCATTTTCTCTTAAATTTAATTTAATTTTAGATTCAGTAGGTACATGTACAGGTTTGTTACATGGCTATATTGCATAATGGTGGAGTTTAAGCTTTTACTGTATCCATTACCCAAAGAGTGAACATAATACCCAACAGGTAATTTTTCAGCCCTCCACTCTTCCCAACCTTCACTCTTTGGAGCCCCCAGTGTCTATTGTCTCCATCTCTATGTTCATGTGTATCCATTGTTTAGCTTCCACTTGTAAGTGAGAGCATGCTGTGTTTGATTTTTGTTTCTGAGTTATTTCTCTTAGGATAATGGCCTTCGGCTTCATCCGTGTTGCTGTAAAGGCATGATTTCCTTCTTTTTTATGCAGTCATGAACAAAAACGAAATCATGTGCTTTGCAACAATGTGGTTTATATACATCAAACTTGCTTTACTCAGTTATCCCTTGATGGACACTTAGGTTGATTCCATAACTTTGCTATCATTTTATTTGTATTTCCTTTTTTCCACCCTGCTTCCACATGAAATCTGAGTTAAATATGTTTTGTCATTTTCAGTTTAGTTTGCCAAGTAAAAGATAAATGTGTGCTTTTCCTTTAGGGTTAGAAAAAAACTAAAATATACAAAACAGAAAATAATAAAATCAAGATATTTTTAATTTTTGTATGGCTGGTCTTCTCAAGAAAAATTGCCAAAAAAACTGTTGATCATTTTAGTATTATTATTTACACATATATTGAAAACTGTAAGGTGATTTGGGCTTATTATTGCACTGTAGGTCTATTAAGCTTTCAAATTCTCCAGAGTAATGACTCAGATAATATTTAAAGTATAGGGGTCATGACTTTGAGAGCAGCCACCCGTGAAGGATTACAAGTTTTAAAATTATTTGGACATATGGTAAAGAATGTTGGAGATTCCTTAGTATTTCCAAATATAGTTCTTCAGTCAATACTCAAAAAGTAATTAAATTAAATTAAATTAGCCATGCACTAAGCAGCTATAAATGTTGGAGAGGGTGAGTAAAAACAATAAATAATCATACATGATGGAGGTTTCAATAGTGGAATGTATTCAAATTGTGAGGAATCACTTAGATGAAGAGTACCATGAAGTTAGGGCAGAATTTGGTTATTTCTCCAATAATTTTTTAGACCAACCTTTTATTACGTGTGATAGTATTTGGAAAAAGATAGTGATGGAGCCATATCCATGGTCCACCAGGCTTTGCTATACAGATGGCCCTCCATATCTGTGAGATCCACATCCACAATTAAGCCAATTGCAGATCAAAAATATTAATAAAACAAAAAATAATACAGCAATAAAATAATAGAAACCCTAAAACATAGTATAGCAAGTATTTACACAGCATTTACATTACATTAGGTATTATAAGCAACCTAGAAATGATTTAAAGTATAAGAGAATATATTACCCTGTTCTCACATTGCTATAAAGATACCTGAGACTGGGTAGTTTACAAAGAAAAGAAGCTTAATTTGTTAATGGTTCTGTGGGCTGTACAGGGAGCATGGCAACATCTGCTTCTGGGGAGGATTCAGGGAGCTTTTACTCATAGCAGAAGGCAAATTGGGAGAGGTTGTCTTACATGGCAGGAGCAGGACCGAGAGAGAAGTGGGAGGTGCTCACACTTCTAAAACGAGCTCTCATGACAACTCACTCACTCACTATCATGAGAACAGGGAGAACAGCACCCAGCGGATGGTGCTAAACATTCATGAGAACCTAGCCCATGATCCAGTCACCTCCCACCAGGCCCCACCTCCAACACGGAGGATTATAATTTAACATGAGATTTCGGCAGGGACATATATCCAAATGATATTAGGGAGGATTTGCTTGTGTTATATGCAAATTGTACATCATTTTGCATAAGGAACTTGCCCATACTCAGATTTTGGTATCTGTGATGGTTCTGGAATCAATCCCTCCCATATACTATAAGACAACTGTACTCTATATAATCTAAGGGTTTGAGAAGTGTAAAAACTATATAACCTTTTATAAGGAGGTGGAGACTTTAGAGAAGCCCTTCCAGCATTCAGAGGCATTTTTGTCTTACTTGTGTTAATGCAAGTATGTTAATTACATGTCAAACATTAAAATTTCTATTAAAATTATAAAAATATATGCCTAACTTATTTTAAAAGATATTTGAGTTTATTTAACCCCACAAATTAAGTAATTAATAAATTTTACAAGAATAATATTTCAAGACTTAAGAATGAGAGCTAAATTGGAACATAACTTGATTTGTGAAATAGAGAGCTGCCTTTTTGTTGTTAAACATCTGTGTGGATATGTAGGCTGTTCAACAGATACCTCCTATTTATGTCTAGATGAGATAGTCGCTCAATGTGGTAGGTAGTCACCCCCACTAAATGTGTATGTCCTAGTCCCTGGAAACAGCAAACATGATATCTTAAATGGATGAGAAAATAAATTTTGTAAATGTGAGAAAGTTAAAGATCTTGAGATGAGGTGATTATCCTGGATTATCCAAGTGAGTCCAGTGTAATCACAAGGATCCTTGAAAGATGGAAGATGGAAGAGAAAAGTCGGAGAAGAAACTGTCATGATGAAGCAGAGTGTGGAAGCAGAGATATTAGATGATGTTGCACTGCTGGCTTTGAAGATGGAGAATGAGGTCATGAGCTAAGGAATATAGTTGGCCTCTACAAGGTAGAAAGGCCCAAGTAATGAGTTCTCCCCCCAGAGCCTCAGGGAGGAAGACATACTTAATGACTCATTTCAGTCTTCTCACTTCAGGAACTGTAAAATTTCAGTTTGTTTTAAGACATTAAGTTTCTGGTAATTTTTTAAAGCAACAATAGGAAAGCAATATACTGGATAATTTACCTGGGACAACATAAAATAAAACATTATTTAAAGAGTTTAGATTATACTCATGGACAAAGTGATATGTTTTACATAACGGCATTACTGAATTTAAGGCAACATTTTCCTTTGCATCATTTATTTTAAATGTGTGAGATTTTGTTTGTTTAAATCAATGACAGGGATTAAAGCTTTTCCATGTTTTCCATTTAGCTGACTTATAAAATTTTGTTTTTCCTACTTTCCTTTTTCTTCCTGTCTGACACATCAATTCTGTCACTGGAACTGCAGCAGCCACTTTGAGACATGATAAAAACGTGAGCATGGGTGAGTCATGCTAGAAATATCAAAAGAGGAAGACAGAGAGAGCATGGGATGCTAATGATACTTTTAGGTTACTGGATAGCCCCGGGCCACTTGTCTCTGAAGTTCAGTTACTGTAAAAAACATAAATAAAAATGTAAGTAAACTGCCTTATTAAATTACTCTTTTCTTCCTTATCAGGCAAATTCACACCTATCATAGCAATTACAAAATCCATCATACATTGTTCTAGTTACTTTTTGATGCTAATTTTCATGCAAAATTATAAATTATATGCTAAATTCCATGTTTGATTTTTTCTTAAGTTTAAAAAAAAAATTACTGTCTCCTAGAGCCTAACTCCCTGTCTGGAGTAGAAACTCCATATTAGTGCTGTTATTTGAGTAAATCACTAAACTTCTCTACATTTAAATTTTCCTCAACAGGAATTATTGTGTAATAAAATATAGTTCATAGACTGTTAAAACTAAAGATATGTGTATGAACTTTGAAAGATGTAGAAAGTACCATAATAAAGAGACATTAAGGATAAAAGAAAGCAGATATATTGAGCAACTGCTACCAGTAAGGGCAAGATGCTTTGGTCTCATCACCTAGTTCAAGTTTGTGTAACTTTCACAACTCTATATTACAGGTTATTTTATTATTGCTTACAAATGAAAAAAAAATCAGGAAGAATAAATAGCTTCCCCAAGACCACACATCTAGTATGAAGCTAGAGTATAGGATTTGAACTTCACATTGAATCTAATGTTTATATACATTCTATGGTATCACATTACATACAACCGGTACACATTACTGCATAATCTTTAGTATGTAATTCTCAATTTTAAATTAAATTAAATGAAAAATTAGTTAAAAGAAAAAATCAGTTTGTATTTGCTTTTAGTAGTATTTACATTTCTTATTCATTTTGTGTTATAAAAATGTACCCTAAATATTTACATAAATTCCTGATCTTTAGATGATGATTTTTTATCTAAAAGATGGTGTCAAGGCTCTCGTTAAGTAATTATTTATTCTCTAAGTAATTGTCTTGTATTTAGAAAGTCTATGGAAATCCAATGTGATTTTAAAATACGACTATGATGAAGGGTTAATGTGAATCCAAAAATATCACCTTGATTACTCTCTGCCTGCAGACTCATTTGATATAGGCATAATTCATATGAGAAATTCATCTCCTTCATTTGTCATATCATTGGCCACTTTGGCTAATCTTAGTGTGGGTGTAGCCCGCAACTGGCACCTCTAAAATTGCCCAGATACTCCTATTAAAGTCAGTGAAAGTTATAATGTGTATGTCTACTCACCATTTTGACAGTTTGGAAACAGGAGATAATGCATCATAAATAACCTACCAGAAAATGTGTACTAAAGAAAAAGAATATAATAGAATTACAATTTATTCTATTTCTTTACTTATCAGCTTTCTGCATGTGGTTGATTTAAAACCTTGTAAAAGAGTCAGAATGTTATTTGTAATTTTTCCTAGTAGAAATGAAAGCCTTTTGAGCCCTGGCAGGTTAAAATATCAAATATGTTAAAACAGTTTTGCTATTTGACCGAGATTTTTTTTAAATAAAATACAATGTGACAAAATATTCTGACTCAAGAAGGTGACCATTTTCAGGGAGATAAAAGCTGACATTGATAACAAAATGTTTATATTAGTGGTTTGTAATGTAAGAGTCCCATGCATAATTTTGATATTTCTCTAGTTATGGGGAAGTATATTACATTTCTATATTTGACATATGTTCAAGGTGAAAAATATTATTTTTATTCTAATGTTTTGGGCCCAGTAAAAGGGAAAGAAATCAAGTTTGTTGCTATAGTCAGTATGTAGATAACAGCAAATTTAGCAAAATAAAGTTTTAACTACTCAGTTTGAGTGTATGCATTGCATTTTATTAAAATACTAGGATTATTTTTGTGTGTATGTGGAAGATACAAGGTTTGTAATAATTCTCATATTGATTGCAGTTGAATTTTTAAAAAACATGTAAATTCACAAACCACATGCAATCGCCATAATTTCTCGCTTTTCCTATATATGTCTCGAAACTGCCCCAAACCAGAAACAATCTGGTTACCTTATATTCACTCAAATCTATTATTATCATTAATTATTATTTAGCTTCTTGTAAAATAGATGATAATAAAGTTAACAAAAGGCACACTGAAGAGGAAAACTATACCATCTTTTACCATAGGATCACCAATTATTAAGGAATTACATAAATTATTTGGTTGAAACATTCCCCGTAGCATAAATTTATTTTTAAAAATACAATTTTCAGGACAGATATCTACAGGGCCTTATGTAACTTATGTACATACATATATTCATTTAAAATCATCAGACTTGTGAGCACAGAAGATAAAATTTTTTTAACAGTGTTTTTAGAATAGAAACCAACTTATCTAAATTAAGGCTAGGATTAAAACAAACAATTTAAATATCTCATTTTCAAAATGAGATCAGTGAAAAAACAAAACAAAGAAATGCTTATGGCCACACTTGCTGTGTCACGAAACACATAAATAATAATGAAAAAAAAGGACAGAAACATTGTACCATGTAATAGCAATATGCTGCCTTGGAGTACAGGTATTTCATGACAAAGCTTCTATAACCCCTACACCACTGAGAGGAGAGGTAGTTCCTTAACTCATATCCAAATAAGCATTCTCAATGTACATGGTCATCACAACAACACAAGATAAGAGACTTCCAAAAGAGCTTTAGAACTATGTCTTCAGGAGTTTTCTCGTACTCCATGGGTTTACATCAGCTGGTATTGCATGACAGACTAGATGTCCTGTAACAAGTGGACATTGTTGAAAATAATAGATGTTGAAAATGGTAAAGTAGATGTTCGGTTAATATTTGTTGATAATGGACAATGTCAAAAACAAACAAACAAACCCAAGGTGGAAGGACTTGTTCTACCAATATGAAGACCTTTTATAAAGCCATGCTATATACTACACTGCCATACTGAAGCAGGGAACAAAGTATTTAATGTAACAGGTCTTGCACACAGGAACAGATCCACATATACTTGGATATATAACAGAGGTGGTACTCAGAAAAATGGAAAAAGGTTAGACATTTTAATAAATCATACTATGGGGGAATTACAAGATGAAAATGAGTCCCTGTTCCAGTCCATAAAAATAGATCACTTTCATGTAAATTGATTACCTTATAGTAATAGGCAAAACATAGAGTATTTAAAAGGTATCATAGTATATTATCTTTATGAAACCATGGTGGAGAAAGAGTTCTTAAATACAAATTTTAAAGAAAAATATAGATAGAACATTAGAATTAAGAAATCAATTAACCACAAGGTACTAAAAAGAGAATAAAAATGTGATGTTGGGTTATAACCCACAGCATGGCAGTAAATGAACTACAGTCTGTGAGGAGATATTTTCAACACTCATATAACCAATTGTGCTAGTTCATTGTCACATTGCTATAAGGAAATACCCGAGACTGGGTAATTAATAAAGAAAAGAGGTTTAACTGACTCGCAGCTCTGCATGGCTGGGAAGGCCTCAGGAAACTTACAATCATGGCAGAAGGCACCTCTTCACAAAGCAGCAGGAGAGAGAATGAGTGCAAGCAGGGGAAATGGCAGATACTAATAAAACAATCAGATTGTGAGAACTCACTCACTATCACAAGAACAGCATGGGGGAAGCTGCCCCCTAATCCAATTACCTTTACCTGGTCCCACCCTTGACATGTGGGGATTTTGGGGATTACAACTGAAGGTGAGATTTGGGTGGGGACTCAGAGCCAAACCATATCACTAATAAATGACAGGCAAATATAGAAACAAGAATACATGAATCAATTAAAAATAGACTCTACATAAATAGGCAAATGACTTGAAAAGTTACTACAAAAAGAGTAAATTGAAATTGCCAATGATCACATTAGAATAATATCATTATATCCCAGGAATTTAAAAGAAAAATAACAATGTGACCATAGTAGATACATGATAGATTTTCAAAAATAAAAATATTTGACAATGCCAAATGAGTTTATAGACCAAGCACATCTCTTATCTTCTGTCATATATTGGCAGAATTTCTTGGAATACAATGTAACATTATCTAGGTAAGCTAAAGAAATCCAAACCTATGGCAACAATTCTGCTCTTAAGTAAACATCTTAAAGAAACTCAGGTATTTATGCAGTAAGGTATGTATTCATACCAACATTTCTATAATGCACCCAAACTCAGAAATATATAATGTTTATACACATTAAAATTGATTTAAAAAAATGTAGTATCCTCATCTAATGGAATGCTATTTAGCAATGAAGAAGAACGAATTCTAGCTGCTATCAATAATTATGAAAATTCACAAATAATAAGGAAAAATGTGAGACAAAAAATAAACACACATTTTAAAGTTATTGTTTTTGGATGTGTCTATAGTTGGTAAAACTATCATTCAGAGCACAAAAATGATTATCATGAATGAAAGGAGAGTGGTTACTTCCAGAGAGAGATGCACCTTTATTCTACCCTCTACAATATACTTCTCTTCAAGTTGTTTTTCCTCTTTCTATTCCTTACTTCACCTTTACTGCAACTTCTAAGTAAATCATCTCTAAACTTTTATCTGAATTACTGAAACAACATTTTTACTCACTCCAGATTTGCCCACTATAATTCTGTCAATAGACAGTAGCTGGAGTGATCTTTTTAAAAGTGTAAATTCCATAGCTGGGTACAATGATTTGGGCCTGTAATCTCTGCTATACAGGAGGCTGAGGCTGGAAGATAACTTAAACCTAGGAGTTTGAGACCAGCCTAGGCAACACAGACCCTTTCTCAAAACAAAACAAAACAAAACAAAACACTGTAAATTCTTACTATACCGTTCAAGCTTAAAAGTATTCAGTGATTTAAACTTATAAAATTTGTAATTATTATCGTTTTTAAAAACTAAACATCATTATGCTTCTTCCTATATTTTTAATAACAAGCATATTTCTATTTTAAAATTTTTCATTAGCTGTGTCTATTAATGAAATTCACTTTGCTTTGATCTTCAAATGGCAAACTGCTTCTTAACATTTACATCTGTAAATAAATATTTTCTTTTCCCTGAAAATCTAATCTTAGGTAATCAAAGTCAATCTATATTAAATTATCTTATTTTTATGTTTTTAGATAATTTTTGTCACTTCCTGATTTTTACTTTTGCATTTTGTATATTAGTTTATTGTCTTTTATAGCCCATATTAACTAAAAGGATAGCATACAGTTTATCTTAGTTATTGTTTTTTGTGGATTACTAAAACAGTGGCAGTTAGAAAGTAGATGTTCAGTTAATATTCACTGATGATTTGCATTTATCTAATGGCCAGTGATGATGAGCATTTTTTAATGTGTCTGTTGGCTGCATAAATGTCTTCCTTTGAGAAGTGTTTGTTCATATCCTTCACTCGCTTGTTGATGGGATTGTTTTTTTCTTGTAAATTTGTTTGAGTTCTTTGTAGATTCTGGATATTAGCCCTTTGTCAGATGAGTAGATTGCAAAAGTTTTCTCCCATTCTGTAGGTTGCATTAGGAGATATACCTAATGTAAATGATGAGTTAAGGGGTGCAGCACACCAACATGGCACATGTATACATATGTAACAAACCTGCATGTTGTGCACATGTACCCTAGAACTTAAAGCATAATAATTAAAAATATATTTAAAAAATTCACTGATGAGATTTGAATGAATTGCCAAAAACCTAAATTTTCCACATGGAAAAAATATGTCAAATAAAATACAAATGAATTGCATAGGGGAACTTATACAACATACGTGATAAGGTTTCACAGTTCTTAATATAAAATGTTTCAAAATCCACCAAAATAAACAGCTTATTAGGGGAAAAATACTAAAAGCAGATGTAGGTAATTAATATTATATTGAAAAATTTCAAACTGTACTATAAATTAATAATACTTAAAATAAATCTAATATATTGTCCAATAAAGGATCTTTTGAGGTTGTTGTAATAACACATTCAAAAACTGTCAGTGTGGAAGTAAATATTACAACCTCCCTAAACAAATAAATTATATATTAAAAGTTTCTACAGTTTTACAATTTTTATCTAACAAGTAAACTTCTGTAATTCATATATGAATATATTCGGCAAAAAGAATACAATGTATATACAAGCATGTTCCGTTCTGTTTTAGCTATAAAACACACACACATACTCATACATTTGAAATCGTGCCAAGATAAAATATAGGGTACTAATTATATAAGTATGTGTTATAACTGCAAATGGTAGCATCATATAACAGCTTGGGAAAAAATGTTTGTTTTGTTTTCCTTATAATGGGAAGAAAAGTCCAGATATTTCCTGAGACTAAAGAAAAATCAAAATGTTCAAATTTTAAGCAATTAAATACCCATTAAATTTTAGCCTCATTGCCTTCTTTCAATTATTATACTTTCCAAGAATGTTCCCATAGAAATTAACTCTTAATATTAAGAATCCATTTATCCAGTCTCCAAAGTGAATCATGTCCCACTTTCATCCATTAATCATCAAGATCAAAGCTCAGGATCACATTTCCATTCAAGTTCTATGTTCACCCTGTTTCAATATTCAGTAGCCTTTATACTCATTTATATAATTTATCATTAACAATACAACCTTATATACAATAATAAAAACATTGAGATATGGGAAAACATTAATTTGTTTTACACACACACACACACACACACACACCCCTAAGATATTTAAAAAATAAAAAAGGAAAACAAATGATTCTAACTTTTTCTCTGCTTATAACAACTTATAAGTGGTTATGATTTTTCTTTATTTCTACTTAATCTTTCCTTTCTGTTATATAAACATCAATTGGTCAGTATTTAAGAATTAATATTACTAAGCCTTCTTTCTTCAGATGTATGACTCTCGTTGATCATACATTATGGAGTCAAGAGTGTTTCATTAGCTTTTATCACCAGATATGACATAGAAAAAGGCACCATAACTTAAATGATTATGTCCCATTCATACTTGTCTTTTGCCCCCATTTTTAGCAGTCATACCATTTCACCTTCATAGTAAAGCTTATTCAAATCAGCAACCACTTCATTTTCACATGTTTTTCTCGGAGGCAGAAACTGAAATATCAATTTGTAAACTGAAGTAATTATTGTACTGTCACTAGCAGAAGAATTTAAACTTTTAATACTATTACCTCTGTATCACTAGACCTTGAAACTCTAAATGGATGAAAAGCAAATATTTTCAATTGGATAAATAGGCATAATAGTGAGGCATGATGTTGACAATTCTCAAAAGAAGATATACAAATGGCCAACAAACACATGAAAAAATGCTCAGCATCACTAATGATCAGGGAAATGCAACTTGAAACCACAATACAATGCCATCTTACTTCTGCAAGAATGGCCATAATCAAAAAATAAAAAATCAGTGGATGTTGGTGTGGATGCAGCAATCAGGGAGCACTTCTACACTGCTGGTTGGAGTGTAAACTATTACAGCCACTATGGAAAACAGACTGGAGATTCCTTAAAGAAGTAAAACTAGAACTACCATTTGATCCAGCAATCCCACTACTAGGTATCTACCCAGAGGATGTCATTATTCAAAAAAGATACTTGCACACACATGTTTATGGCAGCACAATTTGCAATTGCAAAATCGTGGAACCAACCCAAATGCCCACCAATCAATGAGTGGATAAAGAAAATGTGGTATATGTATATGTATATATATATATATGTATATATATATATATATATGATGGAATATGTATGTATATAAATATATATATATATGATGGAATACTACTCAGGCATAAAAAGGAATGAAATAACAGCATTTGCAATGACCTGGATGAGACTGGAGACTATGATTCTAACTGAAGTAACTCAAGAACGGAGAACCAAACACTGTATGTTCTCACTGATATGCAGGAGCTAAGCTATAAGGACACAAAGGCATAAAAATGACACAATGGACTTTTGGGACTTTGGGGGAAGAGTGTGAGGGGGGCATGGGACAAAAGGCAACATATATGGTGCAGTATATACTACTTGGGTGATGGGTGCACCAGAATCTCATAAATCACCACTAAAGAACTTACTTATGTAACCAAATACCACCTGTACCCCAATGACTTATGGAAAAATAAAATAAATCAATAAATAATAAAAAGTCCATCTGGAAAAGTGTCTGTGTTTAGAGCCACCAACCTAATATGTTTACAATAGTTTACCATTAATTTCAAAGACATAGTCATTTTCTGTATTGTCCAAACTGGAGAATTCACTGTAGATGTGATAAGAAT
Source organism: Pan paniscus (assembly GCF_029289425.2). Taxonomy (NCBI): domain Eukaryota; kingdom Metazoa; phylum Chordata; class Mammalia; order Primates; family Hominidae; genus Pan; species Pan paniscus. The sequence continues at coordinate 64,291,971 of NC_073263.2, forward strand.
AATGTTTTGTGGATCTTTAAATTATTTCATGCTGTCATTAATTTCTGAGATAAACCTAGATATACATTATTATTTTCAATCTTGAATTTTGAATAAGATTAATGTCATTAGGTCATTTATTGTCCCCTTTTGATTGTAACAGATCTTAACCCATGGGTTAGAGAATTAATATGGGGAGTACACTAGCTATGGTTACAACTAAAGGCCAAGTATCCAGAGAATTAATTATGGGATTAGTGCAGGGAGCCAACGAGCCTTCAATAAGGCTTGGTTTTGTTTTGTTTTGATTCTTTTTCCTTTTATCCTCTGTTTTTCATAAAATTCCTCTATGAGGTAGACGACAGTAATTAGTCTTCCCCTGAAATTAGTATCTCAAAATTGGTGTCTAGTAACCCCTCTACACTGGTACATTTCCCTTCTTTTTTTTTTGAACAGAGTCTATCTCTATCGCCCAGGCAGGAGTGCAAATGCGCGATCTCTGCTCACTACAACCTCCGCCTCCCCTGCTCAAGCGATTCTCCTGCTTCAGCCTCCCCATTTCCCTTCTTTAATGTTGTATTATGATAATGAATGGAAGAAGGTACCTTTGGAAGATTAGGGAAAATTTTGAAGTATAGGTTTTTATACTATTTTAGTATTTCTTTATGTATACACATGGTCTTTATTTAAAGAGGTCTAAATCAATAGACAGTGAGTTAACTGAAAAAAAAAGTTATGAAAGATTAAAAATTTGTTTCTTCCATCAGTCATCTGATAAGTCAATCATATTATTATATCCTGATTATACTATAAGCCCCAAAGATTTTTATTATGACTATTCCCAGTGTGCCTTTGAAGTTAAATTATATAACAACTAAAATTTTTAAAAGCACTATTTGAGGGATTAATTTTATAGCTATTAGTTTATATATGACTAAAGATTTTCCTGAATCTCACAAATTTTTGTATTAAGTTCTCTAATTATTGTTGATTTATAAATAGTTTAAAACCATAGTTTGTTTATTCTATTATACATTGTTAATTTAAATATTTTAGAACAAAAGTTTATGGTTAGCTTAATTTCTTTTTGGCAATTGACCCTAATAGAACATATGTATTTGTTCTGTGTGGTTAAGGCTTTTGAGAGTATAAAAACTAACATATTTAAATCTGTTTGTATGTATCAATAGATGTAACTTTATTTTTGTTTGTTTCTTTAAAAATTCTCAAGATTTTTATATTAATTTACAGGGCTTAGTGTGCTCTGAATTTTTAGTGGTTGCCAGCTTCAAATTTATCTTGGAATTTTTGCTCTGAACTGAATGATCTTTGGTTGAGATAGGATTTTAGGTTCAAAATAGTTGCTACTTAGAAATTAGCAAGTATTCTTTTCTTCGATGTTTATGTGACATATCTGACAGGAATTTTAATATATTTTAAATTTCCTTTAAAGTTTGCCAGTTTTACTTTTGTTGTCTTTTTTGTTTACTTTTGTTGTCTTTTTGTTGTTTTGTTGTTTTACAAACAACCAACAGGTTAATAAAGAAATTAAAAGGGAAATAAAAAATCTATTGAGACAAATTAAAATAAAAACATAGCATTCCAAAACATGTGGGATGCAGCAAAAGCAGTTCTAAGAGTTCTAAGTGGGTGGTTTATAGTAATAAACCCCTACATCAAAAAAGAAGAAAGATTCTAAAGAAAGAACCTAATGTTATACCTCAAAGAACTAGACAAACAAGAACAAAACTAAGCCCAAGTTAGCAGATGGGAAGAAGTAATAAACACCAGAACAACAAGAAGCTAGAAAAACAATTGAAAAGATAAATAAAAACTACAAGTTGGTTTTTGAAAAGATAAAAAAAAAATTAAAAACCTTTACCTATATACTAAGTAAAAAAGAGAGAAGACTCAAAATCAGAAATGACAGATGAGACATTAAAACTGATACCACCAAAATACAAAGGATAATACAAAAATATTATGAACAATTATACACAATCAAGTTAGATGACTTAAAACAAATGAATAAATGCTTAGACACATGCCACTTAGCAAGACTGAGTCATACACAAATAGAAAATCTGAGAAGACCAATAAAAAGGCAAGAGATTTAATCAGTAAGAAAATGTCACTTATCAAAGAAAAGTAAAAAAACTTATGGTTTTACTGCTGAATTCTACCAAACATTTAAAAAAGTAATACCACTTCATTTCAAACTCTTCCAAAAGTTCAAAAAGAGGAAATACTTTCAAACTCATTTTAAAAGGCCAGCATTATTCTGAAGCCAAACCCAGAGAAAGATATTATAAGGAAGGAAAATTATAGGCAAATAACACTGGTGAACATAGCCACAAAAAAAAATACTCAGTGAAATACTAATAAACTGGATTTAACATTACATTAAAAGGATTATTCATCATGATAAAGTGGGATGTATTCCAGGATGCAAGGTGGTTCAACATATGCAAATCTATAAATGTGATATACCACTTTAGCAGACTAAAGGACACAAGCCATATGATCATCTCCATAGATTCAGAGAAAGCATTTGACAAAATTTAACATCTTTTAATGATAAAATTTCTTAGCAAATTAGTCATAGTGGTAAGATACCTTAGCAAACTAAAAGCCATTTATGACAAACTAACAGTTGAAATCATACTCAGTGGTGAAAAGTCAAAAGCTTTTTTGTTAAGATCAGCAGCAAGACAAGCGTACTCACTCTTTCAATACCAGTCAACATAGTACTTGAAGTTCTGACACAGCAATTTGTCAAGAGAAGGAAATAAAAGGCATTCAATGGGAAAGGAAGAAGTTAAATTGCCTCTGTTTGCAGATGATAAGATCTTACTTATATAAAACCTTAAAAATCCACCAAAAAATTGTTAGAGCTTGTAAATAAATTTAGTAAAGTTGCAAAATGTAAAATCAACATACAAAAATCAGTAGTATTTCTATACACTAACAATGAACTGTATAGAAAAGAAATCAAGAAAACAATTTCATTTAACTGCTGTCAAAAATAAGAATAATTTTAACCAAAGAGGTCAAAGATCTGTACACTAAAAATTATAATCATTCAATGAAAACAATTTAAGTAGACACACAAAAATAAAAAAAAAATCCCAAGTACACGAATTGGAAGAATTAATAATAATAAAATGTTCATTCTACCCAAAGTTACCTAAAGATTCAATTCAATCCCTATCAAACTTCCAGTGACATTTCTCACAGAAATAGAAAAAATGAATTCTAAAAATTTCATGGAAACACAAAAGACCCAGAATAGCCAAACCAATCTTGAGCAAAAACAAACAAACCAACAAACAAAACACAAAGCTAGAAGCACCAAATGATGTGACTTCAAAATATACTACAAAGCTATAGTAATCAAAACAGCATTATATTGACATAAAGAAACAATGAAACAAAGTAGAGTCCAGAAATAAATCCATGCATTTATTGTCAATTGATCTTCAACAAAAGTTCTATGAATACTCAATGGGAAAAAGACAGTCTCTTCCTTGAATAGTGTTTGAATGACTGGATAGCCACATGCAGAAGAGTAAAATATGACTCTTATTTTATACCATTTACAAAAACCAACTCAAAATGGATTAAAGATTTAAATGTTAGAATCAAAACTGTAAAACTACTAAAAGAAAACTTAGGGAAAAAGCTCCATGATATTTGGTCTGACAGTGATTTTATAGGTATAATCCCAAAAGCAAAGGCAACAAAGCAAAAATGGACAAATGGGATTGCATCAAACTAAACAGCTTCCTCACAGCCAAGAAAGCAATCAACAGAGTGAAGAGACAACCTGTGGAATGGGAGAAAATATTTGCAAACCATACATCTGATAAGGCTTAATATTCAAAATATAGAAGAAAATCAAACAACTCAATTGTAAGAAAACAAATAACCCAATTAAAATGTATAAAGTATCTGAATATTTTTTCAGAGATATATAATTGTCCAACAGCTATATGAAAAAATGTTCAAAATCATTAATCATCAGAAACACACAAATTAAAATCACAATGAGATATTACTTCAGACCTTTTAACATAGCTATTATCAAAATGATGGAAGATAACAAGTGTTAGAGAGGACATGGACAAAAGGGAGCACTCAGACACATTTGGTGGAAATTTAGTACAACCGTTATGGAAAACACTATGGCAGTTCCTCAAAATTTAAAAATAAAACTACCATATGAATAAGTAATTTCACTACTGGATATATACTCAAAGTAAATAAAATCAGTATGTTGACAAGCTATCTGCCATCCTATATTTATTGCTTATTAAACACCATAGCTAAGATGTGAAATCAAATTAAGTGTACATCAATGAATAAACAGATAAAGAAAATTTGGTTTATATACACAATGGGATACTATTTAGCCTTAAAAAAAAAGAAGGAAATTCTGTCATTTGTCACAATAAAGATAAATTTGGAGGACATTATGTTAAGTGACATAAGCCAGGCATAGAAAGACAAATACTGCATGATGTCACTTATATGAGGAATCTGAGAAATAAAAAAAGTGTTAAACTCATAGTAACAGAATGGAATGGTTGGTACCAGGAGCTAGTGTTGGGGTGAAGGGGACAACAGAAATGTAAGTCAAGGATGCAATTTTTTAGTTGTAAGAAGAATAAATTCTGGAGTCCTAATATACAGTATGTTGACTATAGTCATGGTGACTCTAGTTATTAGTACTATACTGTATACTTGAAATTTGCTGACAGAGTAGATCTCAAGTGTTCTTAGCAAACACACAATAGTAACCACGTGAGGTGGTAGATGTGCTAGCTTGATTGTTGAAAACATTCCAAAATATATACATATCAAACTATCATGTTATACACCTTAACTAATTTTTTGTGGACCAAACATCAATAAAGATGTAAACATAAAACAAAGAAAAAACAAAGAGAAAATAAATCATGACCAAGCACAGTGGCTCACGCCTGTAATCCTAGCACTGTGGGAGGCTGAAGCAGGTGGATCACCTGAGGTCAGGAATTTGAGACCAGCTTGGCCAAGATGGCGAAACCTCATCTCCATTAAAAATACGAAAATTACCTGGGCATGTTGGTGGGTGCCTGTAATCCCAGCTACTCAGGAGGCTGAAAAAAATAGAATCACTTGAATCTGGGAGGCTGAGATTGCAGTGAGCCAAGATCACACCACTGCACTCCAGCCTGAGCAACAGAGTAAGACTCCATCTCAAAACAAACAAACAAACAAAAAGAAAATAAATAAAAAATATGTATTAAATATAAGTATGGAGAGGGGATACTGAAAATTTGGGAATAGAAATTAAAAAGTATGTAATTAGAAGAGTGAGAAAATAAATAGAAAAAGAACTATATAAACCTTGGGTAGCTTTAAGAGTACAATTAAGATACAGAAACATAAATTTAAATTGAGATCGGTCACAATGGCTGCCTCTTTAGCTGCAACCATGTTCAGCTACTTGGATACAGCTAGAGTAGGCAGAGAGATAGATTTAACCAGTGTTATTTACTTGATAAGTAGAGATTGCAAAGTTAAGGAGGAAAACATATTTGAAAGTACCTGAAAAAAGAATGACTAGAAAAATAACATAAGGAATTGAGGGTCAATAAAAATGTTGGTAGATCAAATAAACACAGGTAGAAATGACAGAGGGGATATTACAACTCACCACACAGAAATACAAATAACCATCAGATTATATTATGGTCATCTCTATGCACGCAAACTAGAAAATCTAGAAGAAACAGATAAATTCCTGGACACATACACCCTCCCAAGTCTGAATCAGAAATAAACTGAATCTCTGAACAAGCCAGTAATGAGATCCAGAATTGAATCAGTAATAAATTGCTTACCAAAAAACAACAACAACAACAACAACAACAACAACAAACTCAGGACCAGATAGATTCACAGCCTAATTCTACCAGATGTATAAGGAAGAGCTGGTATCATTTCTACTGAAACTATTCCAAAAAACTGAGAAGGGAAGATTACTCCCTAACTCATTCTATGAGGCCAGCATTAGCCTGATTTCAAAACCAAGCAGAGACACAATAAAAAAAGAAAACATCAGGCCAACATTGTTGATGGACATTGGTGCAAAAATTTTCAACAAAATACTGGCAAATCAAGTCCAACAACACATCAAAAAGCTTATCCACCATGATCAAGTAGGCTTTATCCCCAGGATGCAATGTTGGTTCAATGTATGCAAATCAATAAATGTGATTCATCACATAAACAAAACTAAAGATAAAAACCACACGTTTATCTCAATAGATGCAGAAAAGGCTTTCATAAATTTCAACGTTCTTCATATGAAAATTTTTCAATAAACTAGGCATCAAAGGAATATACTTCAAAATAATAGGAGGCATCTCTGACAACCCCATAGCCATCATCATACTGAATGGCCAAAACCTGGAAGCATTCCCCTGGAAAACTGGCACAAGACAAGGTTCCCTCTCTCACCACTCCTATTTAACATAGTATTGGAAGTCCTGGCCATGGCAATCAGGAAAGAGAAAGAAACAAAAGGCATCCAAATAGGATGAGAGGAAGTCAAACTATCCCTATTTGCAGATGACATGATCCTATACCTAGAAAACCCATATACTCAGCCTGAAAGCTTCTTAAGCTAATAAACAACTTCAGCAAAATCCCTGGGTACAAAATCAATATGCAAAAATCACTAGCTTTTCTATATACCAACAACAGTCAATCTGAGGGCCCAATCAAGACGACAATCTTGTTCACAATTTGCACACACACACACACAAAACCTAGAAATACAGCTAATCAGGTAGGTGAAAGATCTCTACAATGAGAATTATAAAACACTTCTCTGTGAAACCAGAGATAGCACAAACAAATTAAAAAATTTCATGTTCATGGAGAGGAAGAATTAATTCTATTAAAATGGCCATACTGCCCAAAGCAACTTATAGATTCAATGCTCTTTCTATTAAACTACCATTAATATTCTTTTCATAACTAGAAAAAAAAAAGCCCAAATAGCCAAGTCAATCCTAAGCAAAAAGAACCAAACTGGAAGCACATTGCTACCTGATTTCAAACTATACTACATGGCTACAGTAACAAAAATGTCATGGCGCCAGCACAAAAACAGACACATAGACCAATGGAACAGCATAGAGAGACCAGAAATAAGGCGACACATGTACAACAATCTGTTCTTCAACAAACCCGACAAAAACAAGCAATGGGGAAAAGATTCCCTATTCAATAAATGGTGCTGGGATAACTGGTTAGCCATATGCAGAAGATTGAAACTGGACCTTTTTCTTAAATCATACACAAAAATTAACTCAAGATGGATTAAAGACTTAAATGTAAAACCCCAAAGTATAAAAACCCTGGAAGACAACCTAGGCAATAACATTCTGGACATGGTAACAGACAAAGATTTCATGATGAAGACACCAAAAACAATTGCAACGAAAGGAAAAATTGACAAATGGGACCTAATTCAAACAAAGAGCTTCTGCACAGCAAAGGAAACTATTAACAGAGTGAACAGACAACCTACATAATGGGAGAAAACTTTTGTCAACTATGTGTCTGACAAAGGTCTAATATCCAGCATCTAAGAGAAACTTAAACAAATTTACAAGAGAAAAGAAACAACCCCATTAAAAAGTGGGTAAAGGACATGAACAGACACTCTTCAAAAGAAGACATGTGGCCAACGAGCATATGTAAAAAATCTCAACATCACTAATCATTAGAGAAATGCAAATCAAAACCACAATGAGATACCATCTCACACCAGTCAGAATGGCTGTTATTAAAAAGTCAAAAAAATAGCAGTTGCTGACAAGGTTGTGGAGAAAAAGGAATGTCTATATACTGTTGGTGGGAGTGTAAATTAGTTCAATCATTGTGGAAGACAGTGTGGCAATTCCTCAAAGAGCCCAAAAGAGAAATATTATTCAACCTAGGAATTACATTACTGGGTATGTGGCACACCTACAGGTATGTACCCAAAGGAATATAAATCACTGTATTTTAAGGACACATGCACATATACATTCATTGCAGCACTATTCACAATAGCAAAGACAGAATCAATCTAAATGTCCCTCAAAGGTAGACTGGATAACGAAAATGTGGTACAGATACACCATGCAATACTATGTAGCCATACAAAAAAAAAAAAAAGAACGAGATTATGTCTTTTGTAGGAACATGGATGGAGCTGGAGGCCATTATCCTTAGCATACTAATGCAGAAAAATAAAACCAAATACTCCATGTTCTCACTTATAAGTGGGAGCTAAATTATGACAACACATGGACACATAGAGAGGAACAACACACACTGGGGCTTTGGGGCTTACCAGAGGATGAAGACTGGGAGGAAGGAGAGGATCAGAAAAAAATAACTAATAGGTTCTAGGATTAATGCTTGGGCAACAAAATAATATGCACAACAAACCCCCATGATACAGGTTTACCTATGTAACAAACCTGCACATTTACCTCTGAACTTAAAAGTTAAAAAAAAAAAGTCGGCAGATCAATGCACTATGCAATTTGGCAAGTCTGAAGAATTACTGGAATGAGATTAGTAGGAGGGCATAGGAAAGGTAACTATGTGGAAAGGATAATTGGATGGTCTGAAATATGAATTGTGGAAGGCAAATTATTCATTAGATAAGGCCAATAAGACCTAGGGAATGATCTTCAGGATGTGTGACCAAAGCAGGGTGATAATAAGATTATTAGAGGATAAAAATTACTTAGGAATGTATGTTTATATTATTTTTTCAGTTTTTTTTTGACAGACTGCTTTTTAGTAGTGACTTATTAGTCCAGATGGTATGTACATTTTTAAAACTTTTGATACATGCTTTTAAATACTGTGGCAATTTACATTCTCCATGCAGATATAAATATAATTATTTGTTTATATTATAGTTGACTTTAGGTATTATTATATTTTAATTATTTCCAATTTAAGAGATTACAATACATCAATATTTTAATAAACATTTCTTGTGTACACATGGGCTTCCAGAGTGAAATAATAAACACTGGAGACTTGAAAAGGTGGAAAGATGAAAGGGGGTGTGGGATAAGACACTACCTCTTGGCTACAGCATTTAGTATTTGGGTAATGGTTATACTAAAAGCTGAGACTCCACAACTATGCAATATATCCATATAACAAAACTGTTTTGTACCCCCTAATCTATAACAACACAAATTAAAGTAAAAAAAATACACTAAGAAAACTATAAAAATAGACACTTTTATTTAGTGTTTTATTTATTATTTAGTGTTGAGTAAAATCTTATTGGATGTCTATTTTTATATGTTTCATTTGCTAATTTCTAATGAAATACAATGATTTTATGACACACATTCTTAAACATTTGAAATTTTATCAAGTAACTATAATAAAAGTTCACTGAACAAAAAATAATTTATTCACTATAATGCTATTTTGGATCCTACTTTCCCAGAAAAAAACTAACTTCTTTATTTTATAATAAATAGGTTATTTGCCCCTCAGAAAGAGTGAGATTTATAATAATAATAGTAGTAGTAATAGTAAGTATCATAGAATAAGGGTGAAAGATAAAAAAAAAAGAAATGAGATGTAAACTTCCTTAAGTTTATTTATGTAAGTTTACGGTTACGAAGACATGACAAATGATCCACTATCAAGTTTAAGGGTAATTTGGATCAAAATTACTTTTTGTTGTGCTTTCAATCTTACGGAATTTTAAAATGAGGCTTTAAATTTAGAAATTGTGATTATCACATTGACATCATGTTTGAGTAACTTAATTATATATGAATAAACTTTGTTAGCATCATTCTGGATGATTTATAAAAATGCAGATCCTGAAACTTCCCAGGACTTCTTGATAGTTCCATGTAATCTGCATTTTTACAAAGTCCCAGGTGACACTTCTACTCACAAAAGTTTGAGTATAACTGATAACAACATTCTCTGACATATTTGCAAACTTAATTATGTTAGAAATTGTGAGAATATGACAAACAATCTTTTATATCTCTGAGAAATGCTGTCTACATGAGCACTGATATTTATTCAAAGGGAAAGTTAAAAATAAAACTATCAGTAAAGCACATATATATGATATGTTAGTAACTCTCCATTAACATGAAACAAATGTGCCAGATGGTAAATGCCCTACTTACAAAACTTGGGGAATTGACTGATCCCCAAGCAGAGATCCCTGGGAAATAATTTGTGTCACTCAAGGCAACAAACATATTGATAAATTGTGCTCCGTGTTCATGAAAATGATTGGATTTAACTGAAGAACTTGAACATGTGGCATTATGGAGCAGAGAGCTTTTAGTTGATTAAAGTTCTCTTGCAAATATCCTGTATCAGAGAGCCAAAATCAAAACTGTGGTAAATGACTTTATTTATATTTCTATAAATCAAGTTTTTAAACTTACATTTTGGATTATGAATTTTACATATATATATTACTTTTTCAGTTATTACAGATAACTAGAGTAAGGAAAGTTTATGTGCTCAAAGTCTCCTTGTACCTTTAAATACAGCATTGCAGTAATATAATTTAGAAGGTAAGGTGCATTGTGGCTCAGGCACCCATTTTCATTATTTTAATTTTAAATGGTGATTGTACAATTGTGATAATGCATTTTTTAGAGATATGTACTAACCATGCAAGTAAAATGTGATATTAAACAGGAAATGATATTGTCCTAGACATTAACATAGATTTTCTCATTTACTCTTTGAACCTATTTGGAATTTATTCTTCAAGTAAGCCTATTAAAATCTGAGGTTGGAAATGTTCAAATAATTAAGACCCAAGTTTTCTAAGTGATTCCAAACCAAAAACTTCTCTTTTATACTAAAATGTCAGAATATATTGCTGATCAATATTGTTTTGTATTTCTTTGTATTTAATTTAAATAATATCTACTCTTCTGATTTTAAACTTAATTTTTTTATAGAAATCTGGTAGATAAAAAACCATTCACATGCTACTATCCAGAGATGATCAATTATAAATTTGTTTGTGTGTATTGTGAATAAAATATAATTTTTTCTGAGTCTTGTATGTGTGCGTGTATTTATGTATGTACATGTCTGCATGTATGTATGTATCTATCATATAGCTATATTTGTTTGTTCTGTTTTTTTTTTTTTTTTGCTGTTGTTGTTACTAAGCATCTGTCTTTTTTTTGGGGAAACAACCCTAGTTCTTTGAAGAATTGCATATTCTTCTATCTAGAGCTGTGGTTTTCAGAGAGAAAATATTGTTGCGGGATCCTTGGGGTGTCGCTTTTCTGGTCAAACACCTCTGTGACTGGTGGCTCCTTTGCCCGAGTTTGGCTTGGGCCCACTGGCACGTTCTGCCCACTCGGCCTATCAGGTTGTGCGATGCTCATGCTACCAGCCTGGATCTTACGTCTGCCAAGGAAGAGCCAGGCATGGAGTAGCAAGGGGTGTGTGGGCGAGCTGGTGTGGTGTCCGGCCACTGTGCACAGCCAGGCACACCAGCTGCTGCAGCAGGGCAGGCAGCTCCAGGTGCTGGCATGGTTGCCAGCTCTCTATGAGACTGTGGCTGGACCAGGTACACCACAAACAATTTCCATGACTGCCAGTGGGGAGCATGGTCGCATCTGGAGGCTTGATATGGTAGAATACTAAAATCTTTCAATGTTGTACTCAATTGAATTGAGACTAATCAATAACACCATTTTAAAGGTTTTTAAAGTGAAGAGTAATGATCCTTTCTGGGAATAGGTTTGCTCTACTTTTCTGTCACTTTTGACATTATAATTAATGCTTAAGTATTAGCATTATTAATACATGAAAATACATTAATACTAGTATTTTTTACTGGTTTTTATTAATACTAGTTTTATTAATATTTTACTAGTTTTATTAATTTCCCAAGAGTAAATACAAATATTATTTTACCAGGCATCCTAGATATATTATTATATGTATGTATAAATGCATATTTATATGTTACTTCTCTATGTTTTTACACAAATGCACTATACCCTATAATCCCCAAGTGTTTTTTTTTGTTTGTTTGCTTGTTTGTTTTGTTTTTCCTGAGACCAAGTCTCGCTCTGCCACACAGGCTGGAGTGCAATGGTGCAATCTCGGCTCACTGCAACCTCCACCACCTGGGCTCAAGCAATTCTACTGCCTTAGCCTCCTGAGTAGCTGGGAATACAGGTGTGTGCCACCATGCCCAGCTAATTTTTGTATTTTTAGTAGAGATTGATTTTGCTATGTTGCCCAGGCTGGTCTCGACTCCTGGGCTCAAGTGATCCACCTGCCTCACCCTCCCAAAGTGCTGGGATTTCAGGTGTGCTTTTATATTTTGGAGGTATTTTTTTCAAAAGTAAACTAAATAGTTGTTGATTTTACTGGGGAGCCAAATTATTCCATTAGTGAATACACCCACAATTATTTAAGCAGCCTTCTATTTTGGATACTTATGTTATTTCTAATATTTTACTATTAAAAATAATGTTGCAAGACTGTAACAATTAATCTTGTACTCATTTCATATGTATTAGAATAAATGAGTAGAAAAATATTTTAGAAGCAATGTTTGTAGAATGCACATTTTTATTGTGACAAATACTGCAAAATTGTCCTTTATAGATGTTACAGAAATTTATATTCCAATTAGAAATGACTAAACTTCCTCTACAACCATACCACCCTGAACATGCCTGACCTTTTCTAATTTTGGAAGCTAAGCCCATTAGTTCTCAGGTGAGAGAGGTGAGTGAGCTTTGTAGTTTCTTTACACCCCTTTCATTCCACTATTTTATGCAACCTCTAGATCTTTGCCATTATAAGAAATATTTGTGACTATATTTTTAAAATTTTATCTCTAATCAGAAATTATTATTTCCCATAATTAAGGATCATTAGCATTTTCTGAAATGGATTCTTTATATCTTCTGTCTTATTTTTCTATTTGGGATGGAGTTTTTTTTTTTCTCAGTGGCCTGTAGGAATTCTGTCAAGAATCAGCATTTTCTGCAGATATTAACTTCACATATTATTATTCTTTTGACTTTGCTTATGACCATTTTTTGCTATGTAGAACATTTTTAAAATACATTTTTATTTATCAATAATTAATTTTATGCTTTTAGAAGTTTTATGTGAAAACTGGATGGAAAGATGTCTTCCATCCTAACTTGTAAAATAATTAGCCCATGGTTTGTTTTAGTAGAGTTATGATGTGCAATTCTTTAATTAAATATGTGGTTTATTTAAAATTTATATTTTTATGTTAAGAGGTTTTCTTTTTTTGATCTTCTAGATGTCAGTCTCTTTAAAAATTTAAAATTTCCCCAAATATTTGAAATAGTAAGATTTTCATACACTAGTATGTTTATTTACTTTTAGACTTTGAACCATTGTACATTATCTTTACCTCTATTCATGTGCCAGTATATACTGTTTATATAATGATGCTTTGCAGTCTATTTTAATATTTTACTGTAAATTAGGACTCCTATTACACTTTTAAAAAATAATTTTTCTTTGAACTTTTTAATATTTCTATGTGAGCTAGACAGTGTTTTTGTTTCAAAATATTATACTTTATATTTATTTAGACACCATAAAAATTGTAGTTTACCTTAGGGGAACTGACATATATGTAAAGTAGTATCAAGGCACATATTATGCTTTCCCATTTGTGCAGGTTTACCTTGAAACTCTTTAAGACTATTTCATGATTTTCTTAATATAGATTAATTTATATCCTACAACTACTTTCCCCAAGAAATATTTTTATTCACATTGTAAAATACTTTAGCATCTCCTAACAGTTATTTAAATATATGAATTAAATTTCTACATGTTAATTGAATATCCTGCCATCTTATTGAAGTTCTTGGTATTTTGATGTTTTCCAGGAATAAAATTATATCATACATAATCTGTACGTTCTCTTTTTAAAATTTGTAGTTACATATATATTTTCCAATATTTCCCATGTTTATCCTTTTGTATCTCACGCTTCTTAATATGTTTGTTACTTTATTTATTTATTTAGAAACAAAGTCTCACTCTGTCACCCAGGCTGCAGTGCAGTGGCATGATCATAGCTAGCGGCAGCCTTGAACTCCTGGGCTCAAGCAATCCTACAACCTCACCTTCCTGAGGAGCTGGGAATACAGGCATGTTCCACTGCACCCATCTCTTCTTCATATATTTAATGTGCATTTCATTTTGTTCACATTTTTTATCTCTATTCACAAGACCTTCAGTACTCCCTGGGCTCCTTGATTTTTCTTATTATCAGTAAAACTATGTTGATTATAAATTTATATAATATTTCCCAATACACAGAAATACATAATTCTCAAAATTTGTTCTGTAGAAATCTATAAAGCTACCTACAAAATGTTAGGAATGCTTGTTTTGGCCTTCTGAAATGAAAATATTAGGAAATACAGTTTAGTCTATGACTTAGTTTTGTATCAATGAAGTAACAAGTTAAAAGAAACATAACTACTCTTAATTACACAAATTTATTATCCTTCAGTGCTGTATGTAGAAGTTCAACGTAAGTCTCACTGGACTAAAATTAATGAGCTACAAGGCTGCATTCCTTTCTCAGTATTCAAGGGGAAAATCCATTTTCTTGCCTTTTCCAACTCCTTAGAAAAGTCTCTCTCTCTCTCTGACTCAAGTAGACTAGGTTCTCCATTTTTAGAAATTCATATGATTAAATTGAGCCCAAGTGAATAATTCCAGATAATATTTTGATCTCAAGGTCCTAAACGTTGATCACATCTGTGAAATGCCTTTTTCCACAGTAGGTGAAATATTCATAGGTTTTAAGGATTAGGAGGTGGTGGTGGTGAGGAAAGTTGGGGAGGTTGTAGTCATTCTGCCTTTCCCCCTCTACTTTAAGTAATATATTCCAAAAGATTTTATTTTATGAAATTTTAGACATAAATGATTACATTTAAGTAAATGTACAGGCAGACATGATTATAAGGGAATAATAAGATTACAATTTGATAAACTATCACAGAGTACAAACTACTGGATAATCTGACACATTGTCTACATTCTGTAAGAAATTTTTGGTGACTTTGATCATGATCAATTTTAATTTACTATATTTGAATTTGATATAAATAACACAATGTAAGTTATCTCTGTGCTTGGCACCTATTGGTCAACATTATGTTTGGAAAATTTATTCATGCTGTTTATGTAGTAGTAATTTGTTTATGTTCATTGCTATGCATTATTCTATTACGTAATTTTATCACAAAGGATTGCTTCATTATACTTTTGATAGATATTTGGATTCTTTCCAGATTTGAGCTATTATGAACAATGCTCCTACAAACACTGGTAAAAGACTTTTTATGTGTATTATTTTGCATTTAATTGAATGTATAGCTAGAAATAGAATTTCTGGAAATAAGGTAAATAGTATTTTTAGTTAGTACAGTCATTTTATTTTTTAATCTATGGGAATATGAATAATAACATAATAGATAAGGATAAATATAAAATAAATGTGATATTAAAAATGGCTGAATACAAATCAGAACAATCCTTAAAATAGTATTTTTTTCTATTTTTTAAGAATTGGAAATAGAGAGAGTGGTAGGATTTTGCATAGTATTACCTAGGCAATATATTCACAAAGGACAGTATGCATTATTTAATTAATGACTTCTTATTTACCAATTATAATAATGCATATTTTGCAACAAACTTCTCATCAAATATACAACTAGACAAGTTAGATGAAAGCTTTGCAACTTCAAATTTCTTGCTTAAAAAAGGTCTAGTTACTGATCAGAATGATGAGAATGCACATGAGTATTATTCTCATTATATTCAGAACTCAGATACAATGTATGCAACTTTGGATTGCCCTTTAGAACCTGAACACCTTTATATTCATGAATTTGGTAATTTAGACAAGAAAAATCAAACCCCTGGTGCTTTAGTGCTTTATTATATTTATTAGAGAATGTTTTTGGAAAATTACCAAGTCATCTTTGTGACAGCATGGGGATATTTCCAACAAGACATTATCCAATTCAAAGTAATGATCATGATTTGTCCACTGGGGGGATCATGACAGAACATTTGTAATTGTATTTTGTACCAATATATTGAGAAGTAGATAAAAATCATAAAAACCAAATTTATATTTTAAATTCAAATGCAGATATATTTTTGTCATAGGAAAAAGAAAACAGAGAGATAGATTTTGTTGTTACAAGATAAGCAGTATCAATGAAGGATCTTTTTGCCTGGAAATACTTACATTCTCTAATACAAAAAAAAAAGTAAATTACACTTGCATACTAACACTAGAATTGAAAAAAAAGAGAGAGATTTAATAAATAACATAGAATCAACAATGTGTAATGCAGATGTGTAAATAAGAAAAACTTACATACTATTTTTAAGTAAATGAAAATTTATAAGCCGGTATCCAATATATGCTAATTATAGAGATAAATATTTTGGCACTAACAGCACAGTGTTTATAGAAATCATAGAATATGACATTAAAATTTGCTACAAGGATGACTGAGCATATAAAACAACGATAAAAATAAACACAATTTTGAGAATGACAGTATCAAAATGAAATTATTAATGGGAAAATTAATAGGATGATATAATAAGTCAGGCAAAATAAGAGAATAAATACTACTCTATGAGGTTGGAAAAATAATGCTAAAGACTTCCTATTTATTATATATTGTTGAACTAAAAGGAAAACAAGTGAATAAAATGTAACATATATGTCATTGTTTTATACCTGTTTAGAGAATTGATATTAACACTTAAGTGAATCATAAAGGAGAAAAGTAATTTAGTGCATTAATTTAAAATATTGTGGAAGTTAAGCCTGTGTTGTTAATGGTGTTAGTGTTGTAAAGCAATAGGTGTATAATCCAGAAAATTCAGAAGCATTTTTATTGTGATTTTTATTTTAATTTGGTCTCTAGGTCTTTGTGTAGAGTGTCGATAAGCCTAGATAGCCACTTTCTAGGAGAGACCTGCTGGAGGGAAAGTTAAGTTCAGGTGTATGTGTCAGATGAAACAAAATGAGGAGGTAAAAGAAAAATGAATGAAACGGAAGTATATTACTTGCAGATTCCAGAGAGGTTAGAGGCCCTGGTGGGAGGCCAGTGGGAGAGGAGCAAGAGAGAGAGGTCCTGTGGGACTATGCTTTATTATGACCCATAGATTTTACCTTTTAGGCTTTCCTGTGGAATTGGCTAGTTTAAACAAAACAAGTACAAAGGGGAGCCTTATTTACGTGATTTTGGTATTTACTACCAAAATTCATTTTGGTTTTATCATGGCCAGTAGCTATGGGTGTTTTGGGTTTTGGGTCAATGGGATGAGGAACAAGCAGGCTATACTGCAAACAACCACAGGGAAAGGAAGAGTTTTAACTAGGCCAAAAATAATGGGGTAAGACTAGGTTTTAAATAACTTGTGTCAGGCCTAAAAATGGATGCCAAAACAGAAAATTTATTAAAAGAATTTACAACATTTTTCTGTTTAATATGTACGTTTGCTACTATAAGACATGGTCTCAGTTATATGTCAATCATATATTCAGAGCAACTCATATTGAATATACAAAATTTTGATATCAACACAACAAACATCTTGATTAACATTACATTCAACTGTGCAATCACTCAGATATACAATTAAAATAGCCAGTAAGTTTTGTTAAACCAATTAGGTAATTTAAGTAAAATATAGTATGCACTTAAGCAACATCTTTATATAATAAAACCTTATAATATTTGAAGAAATGCAAAATTATTTTTGAATTTTTACTTTTTACTATTCACATTTATTTGTATCTGTTACTTGCTACTAACAATATTAACAAAAGCTGACAACAAAACCAATCAAATCTGGTTGTTGCTATTTTACTTTTTAACAAATTAAAAATAATTTAAAGGATATTGATTATATGCTATTTATTTTTGATATTAAATATGTATGAAATGCATAATATTCAAAATACGGTTTTGGTGGTTTTTTTGTTTTGTTTTGTTTTGTTTTTTTGAGACAAGGCCTTGCTCTGTCACCCAGGCCGGAGTGCAGTGGTGCAATCATGGTTCACTGAAGCCTCCACCTCCTGGGGTCAAGCCATCCTCCCACCTCAGCCTCTCCAGTGACTGGGACTACAGGCTTATGCCACCACACTTGGCTAATTATTTTTGTATTTTTTTAGAGACTGGGTTTTGCCATGTTGCCCAGGCTGGAATATTCACTATATAGCATATAATTTTTAATATTAAAATAAAATCCTCTAATATTATGCAGATTTGTTTCTCTAAATGGAAATAAATCACATGTGAAATATCAGCAAATGTGACATTAGAGTTAAATAAAGGTAATCATAAAAAGGTAACAAAATTTCTTTGGGAGTATGATGGAGAAAATACTTATGAAAAATTCCACATGTAATATCTATATTATTTTCTAGCCATTATAGATCAAAGCATTTTTCTCAATTGATGTGATATTTGAACAAATTGAACAATATTATGATCATTTGGCTTTATTTGTAATGTAGCAACCAAAGAAATATTGAATAATTTTAAAATATCTGTTAATTTATATATTTCATTGAGACAATGAAAAATTATAAGAATGAGTTGTGTTATGAAATTATAATGTTCTAATATATATAAAAATCTTTATATGTGATTTCTTTATATTTAATAATTGCATGCCAATTTAAATACACGTCTTAGAACTCTGTTTTCATTTATCTCACCAGTTTTGTATTTTTTACCCTTTCTATTTTTTTTGGATTGAATCAGATTTATTGACATATATATTTTCCACTTATTACTTATGCACATTTACATACACACAATATTTACTAATTCTTTCATATTAGTCTACAGCATACAATCTTGACTTTTACCATGACTGAATAATGCTATTAGAAACTTTTCATCTATGGCAGTCTAACTTTAAAAAAAAATTTATTTTTAATTTTTGTGGGAACATAGTTGGCGTTTATATTTATGGGGTACATGAGATGCTTTGATACAGGCATTAATTGTGAAATAGGTACATCATGGAGAATGGGGTATCTATCCCTTCATGTATTTATCATTCGAGTTACAAACCACCCAAATACATTCTTTATTGTAGTAACCTAACTTTCTTGATGGATTTTCAACGTACTTAAAATTTTTCGGTACTTTAAACCTCATAGACATCATCATTATTAATTTTGTTTAATATAGGCAGTGTTCATGTAGAATCAATTATATATTCACCTTTTTTATTGAGCATTTCTGAGTTTTCATTAGATTATTTTTCTTCTCTATAAAACGTCTATACTACATTTTTCTCAGTTTTTGTATGCTTGAACATATTTTTATTTTTATGTAATTTTGAGAAATGTTTTTACTGTATGTGAAATCTTAGATTTGCCCCTATGTTGTTTTGCCTTTTGGAAATGTAATTTCCCTGTTTTTATTAGCTCCTGGTGTTTTAGTTTTATTTTTTACCTTTTCTTCAGAGACCACCCCCTGCAGTGTACATGTGTATGTGTGTGTATTTCAGAATGTTACCTATGTCTCTTATAACCTTTATTTCTCTTTTCTTCATTTCCTGTGTTTTAACTTTATTATATTTTTGTGAAGTGTTTCCCAATTCGCTTAATCTCTTTTAGTCCATCTAATCTTCTGTCAGTTAAGCCACCAACTGAATTATTCATTTCGTTCCAGTGTTTGTACTTTATATCTTCTATACAGTTTTTTTATTCTCTCAAGTCATATATCTTAATTTTCAAATTCTAGAGTAAATTAATTATAACTAATTCAGACTGTCTTGTAACATCATTATCTGTATTTCTGTGAATATGCATCTTTTTTTTTCCTGGTTTACTGGGTAAATTTAAACTACATGTAAGACTTTTTGTGGGAAGAATTATAGAAAAGTAATATGTGATATTGAATGTGTTAATTTTTTTGAGTAAGAAATTTACTTTTGCTTCAGCAGGCAATGAGCATAGGTGAAGGATTGCCTTAATTGTACCATGAATTTGGCTATTTGAATACTGGTATCAATTTTTTAAGGGTTGGTCTCATTATGCTTTGCTCTTACTCTAGGTTGTGGATTTCTGCGTTTCCCAAATGAAAAAGTGTGAAGTTGGCAATACATATGCACACTTCACTCTGGCATTTTCCCTCTCTCCCTGTAGCATGGCTGCTTAAACTCTTAAACCACAGCCACACATAAGGTTCCACTTTTTTCATGGGTGACTTGTTTGGTAACAAACTATTCAACCAATACCAGCAGCACAGATTCTTAGTGGACATGGAACAAACGTCCAGTTCTTCTTCACTCGACTTTGCTACATTGTTTAATCAGTGTGGGGCAGATGGTTGACTCTATTTTGAACAACTTCATTGTCACATTTCATTTTTGTTGATTGGCATTGCTAAAAGAAATATAGTATTCTGATTAGCATAGCAGGTTTCTGAACAAGACCACCGGGGTTTATATCTTGGCTTCTCCATTTACTTACACATGACTATGACAGGTTGCTTCATTTCTGTCTTATTTTCCTGATATGTTAAAGGAGATAATATTTATCTTAATATTAAAGATTATTTTCAGGGGGAAATAAGGTTACTTACATAAAGCATCTGGAAGGTTTATATTCTTGATGTTCTGAGTATTTCAAATTATTTCTTACCATATAAAAATATTTCAATGTTTACATCAGCAAATGCTTCAATTTCTCTAGTGATAGATAGAGTTCTTAGCGATTTACTGCTTAGGAAGATTGTCTCATTCAATATGTGCTTCAAAATGTACATCTCATGTATCACTAATCTGAAATGATCATTTACTGTTGTATTTCATGGACTCCCTGCAGTTCACATGAAAGAGTATTTAAAATTTTGTGTGTATGCACAAATGTACATTACAGTTTTGTAGGAAGGTATTACAGCATTCATCAAATGTCTGGTTGTAAAATAAACTGAAAGTGTTCCAGGACCAATTTATTGTGTATTCTGTGTACTGATATAAAGGGAGAATTGTGTTGTATGTGGTGGTAGTTCGTGTCATTGTTGTTTGAGAGTGAAAACATTACTCTAGAATAGGCTCTAAGCATAAAGTATTTTCCCTCCATGGCATGATGTTAAGGCACATTTTGTACT
Organism: Pan paniscus; assembly: GCF_029289425.2. NCBI lineage: Eukaryota > Metazoa > Chordata > Mammalia > Primates > Hominidae > Pan > Pan paniscus. The sequence continues at coordinate 64,313,216 of NC_073263.2, forward strand.
ATACAAAAAAACACTCTTTCAGCTGCAGAAGATGAAGGAATAATTCTATCTTATTGCTTTATATCCACATATGTGTACTATATTTGTAAATTATATTCTTTATTTCTGATGATGATCTTCCTTTCCATCTAACAAAATCATATGTAACTGTAAAAGCCTTCCTGTAATATGGCCCTATCTCTGAGATTCATCCTACTTAAGGCAGAATTAATTTTTGTGACTGTTTAAATTGTGTAAACAAGTACTATGTCTTCATCATTATTTTGCTTCTATGTGGTACAGAATGAACATGAAGAAAATATTACTGGACTTGGTTGAATTTGTTCGGCGTATGAGAGACAATATATAACCATTAAATTTCACAGCCATTTTCTAGTGACAAGATGCCCCTGTATATGACAGATATTGCTAGAAGAATTAAGGTTTTCTTCCAAAACACACTGTGATTGTTTTGGTTATCCTGCTTCATAATTCAATACTCTTTCATTGACAAACAAAAACTAGCACTCTTCTTTTTTTTTTTTTTTTTTTACATTAAGCAGCAATCCCATAATTCATGCATATACTCAATAAACATTTATGAAATACATTTCAGGCACTAGGCACTTTGTAGGCCTTTTGTATATGGAATTGAACAAAAGAGACAAGGTGCCTGTCTCTATAGTATTCATTCAACTGTGGAAGAGAACAATAAATAGACAAATGTTACCTTAATCTCAAATTATATCCAATCTCAGACCACTTCCTATCATCACACAAACACGCTGTTATTTTTTCAATTTAGATTTTCCCTTTTCCATCTAGACTGCACTTTCTGTCTTCAGGTACCACACCATTTTTGTTCACCAATTTGAAGGAAAAATTCTTAAAAGAGTTGAGAGTTGCCTTTACTTCTTTTCCTCCTGTTCTCTCAAATCTTAGCACTGGTTTAAACCATCATTATATCTTGTATGGATTATTGTAGTAGCCTTCAAATTATTTATCCAATTTGTATCAAAATAGTCTATGTAGTATTTCAGCATAGTAGCCTGAAAGTTACTATTAAAATGTTCTTGACTTTATGTCACCCCTCTGCTTAAAATCCTCCAATATCTTCCAATTTCTCTCAGAGCAAATGTTGCATCTTCCCAATGTCCTGTAAGGTTCTAAGTAACCGTGCCTCAAATACCAATGACTTCATCTCCTAACACGTTCACTTTTCTTTTATTTTAGCTTTATGCTTCCACTTCAAGCATGCCAGGCATACACCCATCTCAGAGACTTTGCATTTTCTCTCTTTTTATTCTGAAATGCTATTTCCTGTATATAATTCCTTTCTTATTTCAGGGATCCTCTTAAATGTATCTTTGTAGGAAGACCTGCCGTAGCAAACCTACTTAATATTGCATAGTAACTTCAATTCTTCCTCATTCTCATTCTAATCTAGTCGTACCAGCATTCGAACTGTTTCCAAATACACCAATTACAATTCTACTTCAGCAGCTATTTACTTAATATTCCTTATGCATAGAATGTTTTTCTTCTAGACATACAGTTGGCCTTCTTATTCTGTTTGAGTCTTTCTTCAAATGCCATTTCTTAGTAAATTATTTCCTGATGTTCCTATATGAAGTTCCTCTCTCCTTTTTACACTTGGTATCCTCTTTCTTATTTTATTATAATTAATTGAATGTTTCAAATATAAAACTTATTATTTTTACTGGCTTCCTACCTATGCCCTCCTAATGAAACAAGATTTTTATGATAGCTTGAATGTCTACTTTGTTTAATACATGAGCATGTAGTAGACAGTAGGTGAATATCCACATGTAGTATGAAAGTTAGTGTTTAATATCGGATAGTTTTAAGTACTATGGAGAAATAAAGATGGCTAAGTGGGAAAGCTGTTATGGCGGCATGTGCCTACTTTTCATAATGTTGTCAGGGAAAAGATCAATGATGGGATGACACATAAATGAAGAAGCAGGGTGACAGAGCAAGCTGGGGGGGAAGGGTTTCAGACATAAGAAAAATAGCCCATGCAGATCCCCATGAGAGGAGAATTTTTGGCATAATATAGGAACTCAGGTAGACTAGTGATTCAGGAGATAGAATGAAATTATTTAGGCCGATAGTGAGGGCAAAAGAGTCCTCAGCAAAACTTCCATCCCAGTATAACGCAGCCCAAGAAATCATTTCTTTGCTAACAAAGAGCAGCCTGAGAGATGGAGCTGCAAACATACATAAGGAAGCTGGAAGCTTGCACAGGGGAATGCCGGCAGCTGCACCAATAGAAAAGGGCTCCCCAGGGGTCAGGAATGTCCAACATGGAAGCTCTATCTTTTCTTTTTTGTTAGCACATGTGCAGTAAGAAGGAAATGGGCAACATGGAGAAGCTCAGGCCGAGAACCCATCTGCATAATAAAAGATTGGGGTGGGGAGATTTGCACCCTATGTAGATGGCACACCTGGTCATAACTGGTATTTCACACCCTATATAGATCAGACACCACTTCCCCACTAGCTCATCTATAAAATCCACTTCATTTCACTGCGGATCGCCAATCCACTTTTCCAGGACCTCCTATATAGCAGAGAGCTATCCTTTCTTTCGCCTATTAAATTGTGGCTCATAACCTCACTCTTTGTGTGTCCATGTACTTAATCTCCATGGCCGTGAGACAATGAACCTCGGGTGTCACCCCAGACAAGGAGGCCACTTCGCTAGTGTATCTGCATCAGAGTGAACCCTGAGAAAATAGGAAATAAGGAAATAAGGTCAGAGGGGAAATGGGGCCCGTTCATATACACAGTTAAGTTATTAAAAGAACATTGGATTTGCTTACAAGTGATTGGAATTACATGAAAGTGTTTTGAGCAGAGTGATGGCATAATCCAATTTACATCTTGAAAATGATCTTTCTGGCTGAAGGGGGAAGGGCTGGTTGGGATAAAAGAGTGAGATCAGTGAAAAGGCTACATCCATGAAAGGGATGTTTGTAGCTTGGCCAGGGTGGTAGCATTAAAGGTGACAGAAACTGCTTAGGTTCTAGTTATGATTTTAAGATAGCGGTAACAACATTTTCTGATTGACTGAATGTGGAGCTTGAGAGAAAGTTGGTCTTCAAGGATGATTCAGTGTTGGATAGGTTGAGTTGGAATAGTCTATTTGACATCCAATTTGCAAGTTAAGGGGAGAAATCTAGAGTAGAGAATATGTATGAATTAGCTATTTTTATTTAATCCACTTTAAGTTTAAAAGTAAAAGAGATGAGGAGCAAGAATGAAAACAATTAATATGAGAAATAGATGAGAAACCAATAGAAAGTATTGTCCTGGTAGCTGGGCGTGGTGACTCACGCTTGTAATCCCAGCACTTTGGGAGGCCGAGGCAGGCGGATCACCTGAGGTCGGGAGTTTGAGACCAGCCTGACCAACATGGAGAAACCCGTCTCTACTAAAAATACAACACTAGCCGGGCGTGGTGGCGCATGCCTGTAATCCCAGCTACTCGGGAGGCTGAGGCAGAATTGCTTGAACCCGGAAGGTAGAGGTTGTGGTGAACCCAGATCGCACCATTGCACTCCAGCCTTGGCAACAAGAGTGAAACTCTGTCTCAAGAAAAAAAAAAAAATAACAAAAAAGAAAGTATTGTCCTGGTAAAAACAAAGAACTATTTAAAGAAATGAGTATGCCACATGACAATGACAGATCAAGTGACATGAAAGCTGAAAATTGGTCATTGGTTTTATGAGTAGGGAAATTACTGGAGATCAAATCAAAAATCACTGATTGCACTCAGAGAAAGTACAGCTTGCAACGTTTCTGAATGTCTATGACTAACGTGCAGTAGCTATTACAGCAGAACATCTATCCTCCATTCATAATTCTCCATAAACCGACAACACACATTATAACCTGATTATGACCTTGCAATTAAGATATGTGAATATAATGATATTAAAATTTTCATTTAATTGAGAGAGGGACTTTCACAAGAATTGGTACTCTTAGAATCCATAGCATTATATGAGGTCTGATAGTAAGAATCGAAAATATTTTTAAGCCTGAGGGTGAAGGCCTAATATTTTAAAGCCAGATATAATTTCTCAGGTTGCATAATGATATCAGTTTACTAAAAATAAATAAATAAACCTCAGGTATCTGAATTCTCTAAGTTCTTTACAATGTCTTGGTATTATCAAAATGTACTGGGCCTGCCAGAGAGAAATTATTTGATTTGGCTATACCAGGTCTGAAATGTTATAAATGCTCTCTACCTTAAGAAATTTAGTGAGACCATAATTTATTTTATAGATATCTCTTATTTATTGTTCTAGGATATTAATGGAAGATAGCTTAGATATAGAAGAGAAATACAAAAAATCAACAACACTTTATTTCTCTTGACAGACATTAATCTGTGTTAAATTTCCATGCAAGGTATTACAAAATTAAGACAAACTTAAGCTATTATAGAAGGAGCATAATTTTAGCCATTTACACCTGGCATTATAAAATACGATGTAATATCATTTTGCAAGCAGTAAGATATAATATCCAATCAGAAACTAATTAGAAATGTAGTATTTTATCAACTATATCTTCTGTCATTTCAGCTTCCTTTTGAATCAGAATTGTCTAAAATTAAGATATCTTAAATATTTTAGATGAATGATCTGTCCTCCTGGCAGAATTAATATAAAAATAAAAATGATTTGCAAAGGGAAAGCTTTGAAAAGTTTAATAACCTATATTTAAAATGTAGCAAGACTTTTAGTACTTTCATCAATTTTGATATTAAAGTCTTCCCAGTCATTTCTCAAACTATAATAATGTGTCCTTAAATAATGACTTTCAACTTTAAAATGTTGGTGATGATCTTTGTATGAGAACAAGTATGTATTTATGAACTTTAGTTACCCAGTGAAACTCATGAATAAGTTTAACACTGTGTTTAGAGAATGATTTACGTTATAAGTTAATCTGGTGTCAGACATGTTGAAATTATAGGAATACCTTTTTAAAAAGTCACGTATACTACAGCTTGGTTTGTGAGTCACCAGTTTGTGGCACTGCAGAAAGCTACATTAAATAGAATTGATTCTGAGTGGTTGGATGAAACTAATTTGTATAGTTATTTATTTTATTAATATTTTAAAGTAGACTTTAATATATTGTTGTAAATTAAATTTATTTTCTATTTTTCAACCAGTCAATGTTTTAGAAATAATATTTATATTTGACTTAGAAATAAAAACTTTAAAATCACATAGAATTAGGTATTTTTTGTTTATTTATTTATTTACATTTAACATCTGATTCCAGAAATTAATACTATGAGGAAGTATGACTTAAGGAGAGTGATAGGAGATTATTTCAATGCAAGGTTTTATTCACCTAAAATTATATATAATTCATCTAATTTTACCCATAAATAAAATTCTACTATAAAAAAGTTTTCTCAATTGTTATTAATGCCAGTTATTGTAATAAGGTAAGAACACCTCAAACATTCCAAATATATTTTAATGTAACTTTGTTAAATCAAAATATGAGAAAAATATTTATGTTCACATAAGGTAAACAAAATAATAAACATACCAATTTATACATGATTAATATACTAAGTACTAATGACTACTAATGTATTCTAGTTGTAAGAATTTAGAATATATTATATAATAATTTATAGTTTAAGTATCAATAGTTTATAACTAATTTATAGTTTAAATATTATTTTATTTTATAAATAAGTAATATGGTTCAATTAAGCTGTATGATCATGTTTACCCGGTTTTTCACAATAGGTTATTATAGCATATGTTCTTAGAAAATCAAAACAGTAAATGTATATTATAACTGAAATGTATGAGCAGGACTGTGATGGTTACTTTTGGGTGTCCACTTGACTGGATGAAGGCACACCTAGATAGCTGGTAAAGCATTATATCTGGGTATGTCTGTGAGGTGTTTCCAAAAGAGACTGGCATTTGGCTCAGTGGACTGAGTAAAGAGGATCTATCCTGACCTAGTGTGGATGGGTACCATCTAATCAGCTGAGGGCCCAGATAAAACAAAAGGAAAAGGAAAGTTGGATTATCTTTCTCTTCTGAAGCTGTGACACTCTTTTTTCTCCTGCCCTTGGATATCAAAACTCCAGGTTCTTGGCTTTCAGAGACTGGGACTTGTACCAGTATTCCCACAGTTTCTCAGGACTTTAGTCTTGTACTTAGAGTTGCACCTTTGGCTTCCCTGGTTCTGGGGCTTTTGAGTTTGGACTAACTGATGCTACCAGCTTCCCTGATTCTTCAGCTTGCAGATGGCTTATTGTGGGGCTTCTCAACATCCATAATTAGATGAGATAATTCCACTAATAAATCCCCTCACATCTCTCTCTTTCTAGAGAACCCTAACTAAGGATCTATTCCTATTATTAATAGAGTTTAAACTTGAAAACAGAAATGATTATTTTGCTTTGATAACTCAAAGCTATAAAGGTTCACTGGAAATTTTCAATTTTTTAAAATATAGGGAATCAAATAAATTACTTCATCGTACTTTGGGGTTTCATATGCGTCAATATTAGCTGGCACTGTAGTGAATCAGTCTAATCTCAGTGTTTGGCTAAATTATACTGAATTCCAGGCATAAAACTTTTCCCTGTATTTGGACCTGGGGTGCTTTTCTCTAGTGGATTAACCATTGTAGCCAGGATCCTATGAGTATGCATCTGAGAAGATGGGATGAGGGAGTTCAGAGAATAAAGGAAGTTGGTAAAGAGGATTCTCAAAAGACTGACTGACAGTACCCTCAAACTGGGTATCTGTGCCAAAAATCTTACCCACTACTACCGAAGAAAGATAATTGGCTAACTAGTTTAAAACCATGGAAACTTGATAAGAGTTAGAGAAACTCAACTAACCCTTGAAAGATGAAAATTCTAGAGATGAATGTCTTACAAAGATGATTTTTCACATTATTGGGACCCTAGCTGGCTTGAAATGGCCTTGAGAAAGGCTTGGCTTTCTATGTTTTTCTGCTGGGTACGTGCACCAAAGGTCGTGGTGAGTTTTTGTTGTTGCCTGTGTCATTGTCAATCATATTACTTGATTGCTCTTATTTCTTCCATCTAAGGACATAGGTATACATTTGTTTTGCTTCTTTTTAAAACATTTTAATGAAATAAGATGGGGAGGAAAAGAGGAGAAAAGAGAACAAAATGAATGCAAGTGATTACCTTTTTTATTTCTCAGAATAGTACTTTTAAAATGACTTATTTTAGCAAACTAAAAGATGATGTCTGACTACTGAGGAATAATACAAATCACTGACAGCTTCTTTCATTTAAGTTAATAACTGTAATCCACAATTTGTATAAACATTTTTCATTGAAATTGGAATGCCCCTCTGCCATAGATAATGAGTATGTTTCCTTTATTTCACTTCAGTATTTTCCGAAGAACATCATTTTACATATCACTAAATAGAAGCTATGTCTCCACTTTTGAAAACCCTCAAACACCCAAAAGAAAACTTTAAAATGACAGGGAAGAAATATTAATAAAACATGCATTGAAAACAGATTGCACTTTTATATTAGTAAACGTAAGTTAAAATTTACACAAGACAGTACCACTGATAAAGAAGACAGAGTATACGATGACCATGGTTTTACCTTTTTCTAAAGCAGTTTTTTTAAATGTCTCAGCTTAGACTATATCGTTATCTCTTTTATTTACAAAGTGACCTTACTTGGATAAAGTTCATAGAACTATGTTAAATAAGTGTTTTCATATAATAAAAGCACAGTTCAACATTGCAACTTAAAAATTAGAAAAGATGATAAGTAAAAAGTCAGGAAATTTATTTTATATTACTATTAAAAACAATCTCTAACTTGTATTTAAAACAAAATTATTGAAAATACAATTTAAATTATACTGTACAACATTATAAATTTAGCACATTAATCAGATACAACAGATTAATGTTTGTATTTGGAATTACCTAAAAACTAACTATTGAATTAAAGAATCAGTAAGATCATCACCCCAGTAATTTTTGAAAATGTATACGAAGATTACTTCAAATAAAAAAAGTATCAAAAAAGAGTAAATATATAATTAAAAATGGTTACTAATATGCTGGGATGCACCTTATTATTAAATCACTAACATTTAAATATTGCCTCTTGCATATAATTGATCTCCTACATATATTTTTTTTTCACAGGTAACCAAAGAATTTGAATAACCTGGTCAATTGCCTTATGTGCTAAAGACCATCATCTTGTGGTTGTTATTTATTTCTTTATTTTGCACTTAACACTTTTACCACAGCAACTAATACATTCCTTTACCAACAATTATTGCAGTTGGAAGCAAAATTAACTCCTTCAAGTCATTGTGTTGCCAAATGACATACTCAAGGGATATTGTCTCCAGAAACTATTGCATTTTCTTTGAACCACACTTTGACCCAAATAAATAAATACGTGTATTTTTGTTTTCATTTGCAACAAGTAGATATCCCTGGTTAGATATCCAATAGAGCAACTAAAATATTCATATTTTGGATAGTGGAAGGGATAATATCTTTTCATTTACTACATGTACTTTCACATTAAAATGTTTTTATGCAGAGAACGGTGGCTCATGTCTGTAATCCCAGCACTTTGGGAGGCTGAGGCGGGTGGATCACCTGAGATCAGGAGTTTGAGACCAGCCTGGCCAACCTGGTGAAACCCCGTCTCTACTAAAAATACAAAAATTAGCCGTGTTTGGTGGTGGACTCCTGTAATCCCAGCTACTCGGGAGGCTGACGCAGGGAGAATTGCTTGAACCCAGGAGGCGGAGGTTGCAGTGAGCCGAGATCGTACCACTGTACTCCAGCCTGGGTGACAAAGTGAGACTCTATCTCAAAAAAAAAAAAAAAAAAAAAAAAGGTTTTCATTAGTTATTCATATAAAATGCTAAAATATGACATTTTGATTTAAATAATTGGGTAGAAGGAAATAATGTAAATACACTTTGGAGATGGGAAGATTTCTATTTTGAAACAATTATTATCCTGAAACATTGAGTCACATATTCATGCAATTATTTCTTATAATTTTATTGTAATTATCCAAGTTAAAGATATTGGATATTCCACATGATGCATGAGTTAAAGAATTATTCCAGAAGGAGATCTTTCCAGAAAGAATCCTTGATAGAACATAAACAGATTGAAAGTAATCAACACTTTGCAGAATAATCCCCACTTTTTCACTTTACTTATTCATGGTAGACAGTGAGGTTCTAAGAAAAACTTAGAAACTTAGGTAGTTGGAGGTTAATAACACTTGCTCTGTGCTGATCCTGGCTAAAATTGTGACTTGGGACAGTTATTACTTGTACTTATCTATCAAATTTTGGTTCCCCTCCTCTTTAAAATTGTATCTAGAAATGTCATAGCATTGGAGTGTGTACAAGTTTCTGGTGAGGGCCAAGAAAGAAATTGTGATTGTCTTCATTTTGCCTGGTAAATCAAGTGGATATTTTCCCCCAATCCTTTTAATACTTATTCAAATCAATCTCTCTCTCTCTCTCACATGCACATACACTGTAGACAGATACTTAGATATTTGCTATGTGTGTGTATATATATAGAGAGAGAGAGCACGCTATATATACACACCAAAGTATGTATACATTTCTATATATGTATATTTATTTTAGTATGTATTTGTGCTATATATATTGACACAACTATATATACCTGTATCAATATTGATATCAATATTTATATATTTGTATCTATTAACTGTCTATATATATGTATATATGTATATATGATGTGTATGTATATGTGTGTGTGGAGAGAGACAGAGAACTATAAATATGTGTTCATAAAATTTTTGTTGAATGAAGAAAAATCCTAGATCTTTTTTTGAGCACATTAAATCAAAGTTAAAGAACTTGTTCAGTGATTAGAGCACTGGGAGAGAAAGCATAATTATCTTCTTTTGTGACGAAGTAACCATAATGGCTTGACATGTGCCCAGGCTTGTGTACTTGCATGGAAGGAGTTAGAGATTAAATGGATCTTTTACATTTTCTGGTGCTTAGAAATATTTTTGTGGTTTCTGACTTTGCCTTAGAAGAAAATTTTTGTCCAAGAACTCTGCCCATTTATAAGGTTACATTTGAGCCTCTAATGCTGTTGTGCTGTTTTGATGACAGTTGTTCATTTCCAAATGCGGCTGTACATTCTTTCTATCTACAATGATTGCAACTGAATTGTGCTTACCTGGAACTATCAAAGGACAGAATAAAATATTTATGTTCCAGTGGACAGTCACTGAGGTGTTTGTCCCAGCAGGGTGATTAGAAACCTTTCTGTGAAAGATACTGATTGTGACACATATCACTATCTCCATCCTTTTTCACCATCCCCTGTACTGAAAGGGAAGTGCTGGCTGAAAAGTCTTGAGGGTTTGGTTTGAGTTTAGCCATTAGAGATACTTGTAAGACATTTGGAAGACGAAAGAGAGAGGCTGTCCTTTTAGAGTAGTAGTTGCTGAAAGGTGTGGGCATTAACATATGGAAAAGTTTTTCTCATTACTTTCAAATGTCCTTTTAAGAATCTCCTGTTTCAAGATTTCAAGCAGCCAAGATTCCCTGGCTGAACCGTTTTTCTCCAGTTTGTCTTCTTGCCACTCTTGATACCCACATGAGAGAATGCAAGATATTACTAAAAGCCTGGAACTCCTGGGGGAAAACAGGAGGCACCATGGACCCCATTCTGCGAAAAACCTGTTTTCCCGTAGAACCTCAGGAAATGACATGAAATAAACCTTTCTCAAAATATAGGGCTCCAGAATGGAGCATCCAGAATCCCTCCCTGGGTGTCATCCTGGAGGCAGTCTCTTTGGTTTTGCAGGAAGCTAAGATCACTAGTTGTAGCCTCTATGACCCTGTATTTTCTATTACTTCTACAACCTTCCAATGGTAATTGTCTCTAATCACCTTATTAAAACTCATTTTATCATAAAACAAATAACAGAAATAAAAAACTTGAGAGATGCACTTGGTTGGATAGTGTCCCCTGCAAAATTTATGTCATTTCATGAACCTCAGAATGAGACCCTGTTTGTGTAACCTCTCAATGGGGTCTCTGGGAGTTATCTAGAATCTAATGCTCCACAATTGTTAAATTGAACAATTTTCAAAAGACAAAGAAGGCAAATTTTATATTTGACCTTAATTTAGACCAAATGTTCAAATTTTGAAGACATTTTCATTTTACCAATAATCTTTAAAGTTGTCTTTATTTCCGAAAGATTACTAAAGTCACATGAACAAAAAATCATCAGTTTCTACTTTTCTGACATAATATGATTTAAGTGTTTATTTTTCTGATCCAATTAATCAGATATCTTTTATATAAACATCATACATACAACTCATATAAGTATACAGACAGACAGAAGATCCAGTAGTTGTTAAGATTTTTCTTTTGCTAGTTTCTTAATTAGATTACTGGTTTCAGGGTGGAGCCCTTGGAGGAACAGAACCAGGAAAGCTTGCAGTATCTAGAGCCTAATAAGCAGGCACAGCTAGAAGGCAAAAAAGAGATCCCCCAAATTAAGAGTGCCATTTTATATTGGATCTTGGATCCCCAAAATAGAGGGAAATACTATGGGAGGAGATAGTGCAGTGCTTCTACCATGCATTTCATTGCAAGGCAACCCAAAGCCAATCAGCCCCATCCCCCATGGGTCTCATCTCTCAGCAGGGGGTAGGGATACTTCCATATCTTCCAGGTGGCCAAGAACATGCTTCTCTAATCCAAGTGTGCAAAGAGGCAAGTATTTCTCCACAATTGCCTTAGCCATCTTGTAAAGTATATTTCCTCCCTAGTTATTTACACACCAAGGCTAATACACAGTAATTTTTGATACTCACAAAAGTCAAAATTGTCAGCTAACACAAGACAAAACAGAACAAAGTCTTAGATTTTGAGAAAGGTTTATTTCATGTCAATTCCTGGGGTTCTATGGGAAAACAGAGGTTTTTCACAGAATGGGGTCCATGGTGCCTCCTGTTTTCCCCCAGAAGTTCCAGGCTATTAGTAATATCTTGCATTCTCTCATGTGGGTATCAAGAGTGGCAAGAAGACAAAATGGAGAAAAACAGTTCAGTCAACTGAGAAGGGAAATTTTTTAATTAGAAAAACATGATTCAGGAATAGAAGAAAGATAAAGCCCTTTTAAATATATATGGCTTGGATATCTGTTTTTAATTAAGCCAATTTTAACCACAGAGTTCTTTTGTTAAAAACAGAAAATCTTAAAAACATCTCTTATTACCACACTCCAGCCACGACAGCCAATATGTCTGGCCTTTGAATTCTACCCCAGTTAACCTCCTACATGAAATTAGTAAGTTTTAATTAAGGTTATAACTTAACCATAGATGCATAAGGTATTTTAAAATTACGGTAAGCAGTTTTGTTTTTTTGGTTTTTTTTACAAGATTTAGAAACTCCCCAAAGGGAGTTCAGAGAAAGGAGAATTCAAGACAGGAAGTCAAAAGCTATCCATGGGGGTTGTAGAAGGGCAACCTCAATAAATGGCAGTTACAGAAATAACAAGCCAGAAAGGAATCATTCCAGATGCCAAGAATGGAAGCTGGGTCACCACAGGAGATAAAGGCTTAGCTACTGAGTTACACAGCATTGAGCAGCTTCGACTGGTTTTCCCAGAAGAAATCTAGAGCAGCCAATGTCAAGCTTGCAAAGCCTTTTAACTCCTCAAGAAAATTTTTAGGGCTAACTGTGACATGAACCCCAAAATTTCTGTCCTGTGGATGGTAGAGACCAAGATAAAGTGTCTTCACATGGTCACAAGGTTAAGCTCTTAAGGACCAAAAGCAAGACAGAAATGTCATCTGGTATCAGTTTCAGAGACCTGCAGCAAACTTGTAACTGACCAGCCTACTGAGTTGGCTTGAAAAGCAGGCTTATAGGGGTCCTAAACTCATGTTCTATCCTATGATACCCCTCTCTCCATTACAGAAAGACAAATTATAAGCACAAAGTGCAACAAATTTGCTACAGCCTAAGACTAGTGTCACAAATCTTTTTCTTTTTTCACTATTAATCAAACCCTTCCAGAGGAGACACACAGTGAGGCTTATCATTTACCCTCCATGCCCCACCTCTCCCCCCGACACACAATGCAGAAAGAGAGAGAGAGACCAGCATCTCAGCTGTAAGAATTTCTTACAGCCAAGCATACCCGGTTTCCGGGTTCCCTTTCTCTGCAGCTTCCAGAAGATTGGAGCAGGCTTTGATGGCCCTGTTCACTGTGACATAGCTGTGAGGGACCAAGCCCCATTACAAAAGAAAGTCATCGGCCGGGCGCGGTGGCTCACGCCTGTAATCCCAGCACTTTGGGAGGCCGAGGCGGGCGGATCACGAGGTCAGGAGATCGAGACCATCCTGGCTAACACGGTGAAACCCCGTCTCTACTAAAAATACAAAAAATTAGCCGGGCGTGGTAGCGGGCGCCTGTAGTCCCAGCTGCTCGGGAGGCTGAGGCAGGAGAATGGCGTGAACCCGGGAGGCGGAGCTTGCAGTGAGCCGAGATCGCGCCACTGCACTCCAGCCTGGGCGACAGAGAGAGACTCCGTCTCAAAAAAAAAAAAAAAAAAAAAAAAAAGAAAGTCATCTTTCTCTGTTTTATGGAACCACAGACAAAAGCTTCTCAATTTCTCAAGATGCTCCCCGACAGGCTGCATGGGAAACCAAATTAACATTTTCCATCCCAGCGAAAGCAAAATACATGTAACCCAACAGACACTGGTCACCTCATTCAATACCCAACATCGACCTGGCAAGGCTCAAAAACTTTTTCCCATTGGTTCCTGTTGTCTTTGATCCACTCAGAGTGGGGAGGGGTGACCTCTTAATTGGAATTCAATGGGTGGTCTCTGAGCAAGATGAAGAGCAGTAACCCTGAATCAGGCTTGTTAAATTTCTTTCAGGACTCGCAGAATGTGACCAGATAGATAAGGAGAGTTCTCCAAGTTAGGCCTGCTGGACTTCCGCCAGCAATTCCTTCAGAGATCCCCTCCACATACACAAACATACACACAAAGACAAGATGGACAGAAGGCCTTCCAAATCAAGATTCCTAACCAAGAACTCTGGAGTATCCCTTCCAAACTACTCACCTATACTTTGTCTGAGAAATCTCTGTGAAATCTTCCTGATTGAGGAGAAGTCTCCCAAACCAAGACTTTTTCTACTAGTTAGGGAAAGCCAACCAAGACCCCCCAGGAGCCAAACCGAGACAGACACCCCATGGTGGAGCTACAGACACCCTGCAATGGGGCTACAGACATACACACCATGATAAGGCTACAGAAACAGTCGGCAGAAGGAAGGAGGCATTGGCAGTGCCTAGGATACTCACCAACCCAGACACCCAGAAATGGGGCTACAGACAAACACTTTACCAAGGGGCTACAGACAGACCCCCTATGATAGGGTTACAGTGATGGGACATCTCCCCAGAACTATTTCTCTATTATAATTAAATTCATGCACATTGGGTTGGCAGCACCCCGCCAGTAGCAAAAACTACCAGGGTCAGCCCCCAGTCCAAGAGAACTAGACAGCTGCTTGGGCTAATCTCTGAATCCATTGCTGGAGGGGGGCTACTAAACCTTGCATGGGCAGGTAGCCACAAGGGCAATCCCTGACGAGCCCCCAGATTTGTAACTGCCCAATGGATTCACCTTGCCCGCTGCCTAGGCAGAGCTGATTTATGAAGACAGAGGAATTGGAACAGAGAAAGAGTAATTCACATAGAACTGGCTGTGTGGGAGACTGGAGTTTTATTATTACTCAAATCAGTCTCCTCGAAAACTTGGGGATCAGAGTTTTTAAGGATAATATGGTGGTAGGGGGCCAGTAAATCAGAAGTTCTGATTGGTTGGCTCAGGGATGAAATCATAGAGAGTCCAAGCTGTTCTCTTCTGCTGCATCGGTTCTTGAGTGAGGCCATAGAACTGGTTGGCAGGTCCAGGTGGGGCCATCCAGTTGTGAGAAATGCAAAGCCTGAAAAGACATCTCAAAAGGCTCATCTTAGGTTCACAATAGTGATGTTCCCTTAAAGAGTAATTGGGGAAGTTAAGAATCTTATGACCTCCGGAATAATGGCTGGTAATATTTAGAATTCTAGCCCCCTCATTCTAACTTGGTGGCTGGCGGTTTTTCATTCCGTTTACAAGATCAGTTTCACTTTTGGAAAGGGCTATTATTTAAACCATAAACTAAATTCCTTCCCAAGGCTGGGTTGGCCTACACCCAGGAATGGATAAGGACAGTGTAGGGATTAGAAGCAAGATGGAGTTGGTTAGGTCTGATGTTTCTCACTGTCATGATTTCCTTAGTTATAATTGTGCAAAGGTGGTTGCATTCAGAAATAGGGGCTTGCTATAATATATAATAATAATAGTTAACTATAATAATAGTTAAGGTGAGATAATACTAAAGTAGGGTATACCCTTATTTCAATATGACTGGTGTCTTAAGAAAAAAAGAGACACGAAGAAAGACAGAATGCCATGTGAAGACAGAGGCAGAGACTCGAGGGATATAGCTTCACACCAAAAAACATTGCTGATCACCATCATAAATTAGAAAAGGAAAGGAAGAATTCTACTCAGCCTGTCTGAGGGATCATGACCCTGCTGACAGCGAGGTTTCAGTTGTCTGTCTTCCAGACTGTGAGGGAATGGATTTTATTTTTTTAAGCCACCCAGTCAGTTCCTGGTACTTTGTTATGGCAGTCCTCAGAAATTAATACAATAGATGGTTCCTATTTCTCTGACTAAACTTTCAAGAACCAGGCATTTCAGGAAACAGAAACCAAAACAAGATTCCTTGGCACAATCTTGCCCCAGTATTTGAAGTGTTTCTGTGTTGTTAGAGACAGAATCAGTGAAAATTTCAGTGCCATATAAAAAGCCCATTTATTTATTTATTTTTACAATGTATCTTAGTGAAAGTTAGGGTCTGAAACACTTGAGTGTAGGATTAATGATTCCTATGACTCAGAAAACTTGGGACTAGAATAAATATCTTTTAAGAAGTTGGAGAATAGTAAGGTGAAGTTTGTGGAGCAAATTCAGACAGCTGAATTTAACCTGAAAAAGTAAGGCAGATACTATAAAGACAGTAGACAATGGAAAGCAAAGCAAAACAAATTTCCTTTAATAGCATGGGCGAAGATCAGCTATTTGAAGTTCTTTGCAATAGAGTAAATGCACATAATAATGCTTATTTAGCAATTAGAGAGGGCAGTATTCTAACAACATTCTGCCAATTTTTATATTTAATCCCCATAACAATTTTATGAGGTAAGTACAAAAACCCCCTTTGGAAAGATTATTACAGTGAGAGAAATCTAACATATCTAACTCTATCTTGTGTCTAAACTCACAAGCTAACCGGGATTATTCATTCCTGGGCATAGGCCAAGCTAACTATGGGAGAAATTTAATTTATAGTTTAACCTTAAAATAAGAATGATAATAGCTCTTTTGAAAAAACTGCCTTCCTACTTGTTCAGGGACCAAAACCACCTTCATAAAACTAACAAAAGGCCACAAGGTTAGAATTCTGGGAGGGGCTTGAATTCTGCTAAGACCTATGCATAAGACTTAACCTGTGCAAAGGTTAGGCAATAACCAGCTGTGGTTCTATAGCTTGCTTACTGCTCAGGAGTCATGAAGCCTGAGGTCATAAGATTCAGAACTTTCCCAATTGGTCCTATAGATAGCATCACTATTATAAAAAACCTAGGATTGGTCTTTGAGATATTTTTCAGACTTTGCATTCTAGTGGACCAACTGATACCATCTGGACCCACCTGGCAGAGTTGGTTATGTAAAGTCTTTGAAGAATTGGTCGGTGACACCCCCACCCAGAAACTGATTCAATGTGTGAAGACAATTTGGGCATTCTTATGATTTCCTCCCCAAGCAAGAAGCCGCACCGATTCCCTAACCCCCTGCCTGTCAACCCCCTAGGCTTAAAAAGCCTAGCCTCCAAGATCTCAGAAAGTCAGATTTGACAAATATCTTCCATATTTCTGTTTGACTGTCTTGTAATAATTAAAATCTCTGCTGCAACACTCCTGCTGTTCTCAGTGTATTGGCTTTTCTGGGCAAGAAGAATCTGTCAGGCTATAGCAGTACTTGCATTATCTGTATTTTACAGATGAGGAAACTGTCATCTCAGCATTTGTTGACTGAGTGAACTTGGCATAGTGGGTTATCTAAAGTCAGATGGTTTGGGTCAGAGCTGTTTTCCTGTGCACATTTCTCCTCTTATATTAATACAGGTGGGAAGTTTTAGCCAGCTATTCATTTTTTTTTTTTTTTAAGACCACACTCGTTTTTATTCCTGAAGTTCATTGGTAAGTTATTTCTGCTTTTCTGTGTTTCAAGTCTTTTTTTCTTTAGGCATTAGCTACAATTGTGATATTGATCTCCAATAACATTTAGATTATCTGACCCCACATAAAGAGGGACATGGATGAAACTGGAAACCATCATTCTCAGTAAACTATCGCAAGAACAAAAAACCAAACACCGCATATTCTCACTCATAGGTGGGAATTGAACAATGAGATCACATGGACACAGGAAGGGGAATATCACACTCCGGGGACTGTGGTGGGGTGGGGGGGAGGGGGGAGGGATAGCATTGGGAGATATACCTAATGCTAGATGACGAGTTAGTGGGTGCAGCCCACCAGCATGGCACATGTATACATACGTAACTAACCTGCACAATGTGCACATGTACCCTAAAACTTAAAGTATAATAAAAAAAAAAAAAAGATTTTTTCCTTTATAGTAAGAATAGGTCATACTAATTTCTTATTGTTTGTTAAGAAACAATCATAGAATACAGCTTTTACAGTGTATCATTTTACCAGTTATATCACATTAATAATAATGGATGAAAAAGATGAAGCAAATAAATTTGACTTACAGAAGATTTCCAGCATTTGTTTTCGATTTTCAGTGTTTCATATTTCTCAACTGAAAGGCTATAAAGCTCTGAGGATCTAAAAGATAAAAATATCTTCAAAACATTAGATTCTAACCTCCCAGACCAGCACTGGCATTATTAACTTTTAATAGGACAATAGCAGAAAACAAGATTTTGTTCTTCTTTTATCCAGTAATGAAGATTTTATTAATCAATAAGATGAATTATAGTGTCATGAAATTTTTTTTATTAAAGATTTTTTCCTTTTTTTCTTCCCTGGGAGCTAGGCCTGGGAATTCCGCCATCTATCTGATAGAATGAGGTTTTTTTTTTTTTTTCTTGTTCAAATATGATTCCCTTATAACCTACAGCATTTTTTATTCATGGTACAAATATTAGTGGTAGTGTTGGGAGATAAGATTAAATTATATTCACTAATATAATGAAGTATGGGGAAGAGACTAGAAGAATCAAGTTTAGTGTTTGAAAAATCAATAAGCTTCCCAGTATCTGGCAAATCCAGAGAGAATAATGATTGGAAGAACCACAAGAAAGTAGATCGTATATGTATCAGCCTTATTTGTAAGGAAAAAAAATGTAGGAGAAAGAATATCAAACATAATTTGATATACAGTTGTGGAAGAAAACACTACATCCTCCAAATTTTACTATTTTTATTTTTTAAGCATTATATAAATAAGCTAGTACTTTGTTAGAATCAGACAATACTTCGACCTTAAGAAATTAACAGTTTAGAGGTAATTCTTTATCAAAATCTGGTAACTCAGGAAATCTTAGGCAATATTTGTTAGCCCTTTTGAGCTGAGAGAACAATTGTCTTAATTGCTGCTGCTGAGAACCCTGAGATGACTTTCATGATGAAAAAAAGTTATGAACCACTCTGGAAAATAAGAGTTCATGAGTTGAAAATTCTGCTGTAGGTAATGAAACAATAATGGAAGCAGAAAGGTTAAATAGCTTTTCTAAAGATCAACAACCAGTAAGTAGCAGAGCACAAATCAGTATAAAATTTTACAACCTCAGGAGCTTTTAACCATATCACTGATTTTTTCTAGAGCCTTTTGTTAATGAAGTAACACTTTCTATAGAAATGATGTTGTAGCTAAAGGGATAGCTCCCAATATTAATACTTAATTTTTTTTGGCTATACATTTTAAAAATTATTACCTTAAAACAAAGTAATAAAATCTCCTTGCATGCAATGGATTCCAAAATGGGTAAAGATAATACTAAAGTTGTCTAGTTGTCCTTTAATGTACTGTACTATAATTTCATTATAAAATCTGTTAAAATATTGAAAAACACTTAATATTACATTTTACATGAGTTAGATTTTATAGAATTTTCTGAAATAAATACAGCCATAGCAATGTATAATAAAAGAAAGATATGAACATAGAAAAAAAACTTCAAAAAATGTTAAAACTTGATTTTTTATACTTTTCAGAATGAGAGAAACAAGTTTTTAAGTGAAAATGCATTATCAGGTAACAGCTACAAAAAATTACCAGCCCCTCAGCTTGCAAAGATCTCAAGGCCAAGTGCCTTTTCCATCATCAAGGATAAGAGCACTAACCTCAATACTGATTTACAGGAAAGTTTTTATTTCTTTACTGCATTTATGAGCATTTATATAGTTTTCATACCTTAGGCAACAAAATGACAATGGCAGAATTGACCTTTTGAAAAAAAATATTTTTACTCATTTCAAAAGATAAATGAGTTCAGACATGGAGCTACAAAGTTCAAAAAACAAAAAGATAAAAGATGCTGAAAATGAATGGAATAGGTACATGTATTTTTAAATGTATATAAAATGTAATATATTAAAGTAAAAAATATAATTAGAGGTTAAAGTCTAAAAATTTTGAGTAAGTTGTTTGGATTTAGAAAATGTATGCTTTACTGAATACAGATGATTAATTTCTGGCGTGTAAGGGAAACATTATCTTTCTCAATAATATATTGCCCTAGTCTGTTTGGGCCGCTATAACAAACACAACATAGACTGGCTTGATTATAAAAACAAAAATGTATTTCTCACAGTTCTGGAGGCTGAAAGCCTGAGTTCAGGGTGCTAGCACAGCTGGGTTCTGGTGAAGACCTGCTTCCTGGTTCATAGACTGCCATTTTCTCCCTGTATCCTCACATGGTGGAACTTGCAAGGGATCTCTCTGGGGTCTCTTTCATAAGAGCTCTAATCCCATTCATGAGGGCTCCACCCTCATGCTATTATCACCTCACAAAGGTTTCACTTACTAATCCAATCACATTGGGGGTTTCGAAAGAAGGCTTCCCAGGCACCCAAGAGCGCAGAGATGCCTGGGTCTGCAGTCGCAGCTTGGGAGGCTGAAGCTGGACCCAGGAGGGAGGAGCTCCTCCCTGCTCCTGGTCCCCAAGAGCACAGGAATGCCTGGATCTGCAGCCGTGGCTGGACAGCCGCAGCTGCGCCTGGGAAGCAGGAGGCTCCTGTCCTGCCAACTCAGAAGTGGACTGGGCTTCTGCTTACTCCTGGCTCCTCCTGGCTCTGTGGAGCTGCAGCCACGGCCATGCCTCCCCCAATGCAGCCTCCTTCATGGCAACAGCCGCTCCAAATGGACCACCGCTGCCATCAATATAATTGCAATGTAATTGCATATCAATTTAAATGATTTTCATGTGTCCTATGTTTATTGCTTGTATAGTTGATTCATTAAGATAACTTTGAATTCACTGATTTACTGTTGCATTTCCGTGGAATCATTCTAGTTTTGTTTTTTTTTGTTTGTTTTTGTTTTGTTTTTTTGAGACAGAGTCTTGCTCTGTCACCCAGGCTAGAGTGACAGGATCTCAGTTCACTGCAAACTCTGCCTCCCGGGTTCACGCCATTCTCCTGCCTCAGCCTCCCGAGTAGCTGGGACTACAGGTGCCCACCACCATGCCCGGCTTATTTTTTTTATTTTTAGTAGAGATGGGGTTTCACCGTGTTAGCCAGGATGGTCTCGATCTCCTGACCTCGTGATCCGCCCTCCTCAGCCTCCCAAAGTGCTGGGATTACAGGTGTGAGCCACCGCGCCCAGCCGGAATCATTCTTAAGTGACAACAATTTCAACAGTAAAATTCGAAATAAATCACAATAAGTTTCGAAAAATTCCTGGAGAATTTCCAAACTACTAAATATAGGAATATTGAGTAATGCAATTATAGAAATAGCGATATTTTCATGAACAATTCCTTTATGCAAGGTTTGTTGAAACAAGGATGAAACTTTTATTATCAGCCAAAAATAATCTTGGCATAAAAGCGTTGGGATCCACTATATTATTAAATGGACAATACAGTATTTATATTTCATAATTAGATTTCAAATTTATTCCAGTAGTATATAAGAGGCTAAAATTCATCATTAAAGTAATTATCTTTACTTTCCTGTTTCTCCTCAATCAGTTTGGATATAGTGGGAAGAAAAGATGTTGTTTTTAGGATAAAGTCTTATGCAATATACACATGAAAACTGGAAAATATTGTTGAGAAGATTGTGTAACTATTTGTGTATTCATAAGTATGGAAAATATATAGTGTTTACAATATTTAGTTCTGGAAATGAAAGAAAATATTTCTTTGTAGCTTATGGTACATTCAATTTTAACAAGGAGTATTTTAGGAGAGAAATTATATAAAATAAAAATTTTGAGTATAGGCAAGAAAAATTCCAGTGAGAATAGTTAGAATAAATTTAACAGTGAATGCTACTATTTACAAATTCTAGTGTTCAGTAAGTAACAATCTAAAATCAGATGCTTTATTTAGCAGAACATAAAACCAAAGTCACTTAAATACGTCATTTGGTCTGGCAAAAAGCATATTGAACTAAAAATGTATAATTTTATATTACAGAGAAATAGCAACACTTTCACCTCCTGAAAATAAGAAAAATTATCACTGGCCTCTGGGTTTCTTTCCTCAAAATCAACGTTGTGGAACCCAAGATGTAAAGGTGAAGGTAAATTACAGGAACTAACTTTTGTACATTAACCTTAGTTAATTTGGTTGTGCAGAGTTCTTAGTTCCTTTTGATAAATAATTGTAGCCATTGGTAAAATTTGAAATAGATGGACTTATTTATAAAGTCTAACAATGTTCTAGTTTGCTATATCTTAAATATTGTCTAACACTAACTTGCAAGAAAAGCTCACTGAGGCTTATTTTTGAAGGCAGGTTTCATTTACTGTTATGTCCAACTTGAAGCAATAATAAGTTAGCCATACCAATAGTTGGACTTGAGATCATTTAGAAATTAAACCTCAGATGACTTCATTAAAGATATAGGTTATAGGCATTGTTAGATATGTAGGGTGTTGAGAGTATTTTAATCAATCTAAAAACTTGAATACTTTAAATTTTACTAATAAGAATTTACATCTAGTGTTTATAATGCTAATTAAAACATTAATTGTACCAATACAAAACTATTTATGACCTTCACTTTAATAATTTGCAACATTTCTGGACTAGATCGGAGATAAAGGTAGCTGAAATATTTGTAGGAACCACCTCTGGAGTTTAGACTTTCTGATAAAATGATAATTGACCACTCCTGAAATGTATAAAGTATTTTATTATGTTGTGTATGTACTGTATTGAATGTATATTGTATTGGCTAGTAAAAGACTAGCCAATCTGAATTATAATTGAATTTATTTGAAAAAACACACAGACACGCACACATACACTTGCATATATCATACTATACTGTCTTTGGGAAGGATTTTAGAGTACTTTAAAATATTAACTGTAAAAATGTGAGAAACTCTGGAGAAGCTATAAACAATATTGGACTGCTGTGCATTTGTTGAAGGTAGGTAGGGCTAGAGAGGAAAAGGTAGGTTAAAACCTGATAAAGAAAGAAGTCAGAGGCAGTTCTGAAGGAATAGCAGAAAAAAATATTTTTATGTTCTGATAATGCTGGTACACATTTCCATAGCTTTAAAGCAATAAAGGCCAAGACATTTATTGATGAAATCAGCAACAACAAATTCAGAACTACCAGTGCCAGTGTCAAGCAAGTCTTTTTGTTGAAGACTTACTGTATTGAAATCTGTACTTCCCTTTAAGAGGATAAATGTGAAATTCTGACTAAATAAATACCTGGCCAAGTGGTCTCGGTCAAGAGTTATCAAAAGTGCCTCTGTGAGGACTTCTGGTTTTAGCTCTTGCATGTAAAGCACGTGGAAGTTGCAATCCCATTCTTAAAACAAGAACATGTTAAGAAAATTGAAAATAAATGACTTTCCTTGGATCCATCAATAATAAGCTACCACTGTAGAATTATTAGAATGGTTACAATCCATAAACCTGACAGCACCCATTGCTGGTGAAGATGCAAAACAACAGGAACTCTCAATCATGGTTGACGGGAATGAAAATGGTACAAACACTTTGTAAAATGTTTGGTACATTCTTTTACAGAGTTAAACATAGTCTTATCACATAATACAGAAAGAACTGTCCTGGTTTTTACCCAACTTATTTGAAAACTTTTGTCTACATAAAAACTTGCACATAAATGTTCATCACAGCTTTATTCATAATCACCAAGAACTGGAAAGAAAAAAAGATGTCCTTCAATAAATGAATCATACAGTATATATACTTTAGAGACTGGCTTATTTAGCTTAGCAATAGGTATTTAGGAATTTACCATGACTTGATAATTTGTATAAGGTGTTTTCCACCAGAATATAGATTAACTATTCTAAAATCTTTATACCTGCATCCTGAAGTTGATTTATTAAACAAATGATGACAAATGGTAGAAGCCAGGCATTCTTACTATTAAAGTAGAATGTTACAGATAAGCAAGGGGTTTAAGTTAGATTGTGTGGTAGTAGACTAGATTTGGAAACATAAATATAAACTCATGTTTAACTTAATATGAATAGACATGCTTACATATAGGAATATTTATAGATATGTGTACATACTTTGGTTAGTACACATGCATATTTCTTTATTCTGTCACATGAGAGGTTCTAGTAGCAAAGACAGTCCATTAGCAACAAGCAAACCAAGCAGGCTGATTATGGTTTCTAACCGCAATCTCTAGTAAAAGAAACTAGGTTCTCTGTGGGAAAAGGGATGGTTGTTGGGCTGGGCAGAAAATATATAATATGAACCTGGGGTATTTTGTAGTGCCAGAATGTAATAACATACTCAAAAAAGAAAATAAAACAAACAAAAAAACCCCCAACAATAATAGCATGTCAAAAGGACACAAAGCCAACTAAAAGAGCTTCCAATAGTCAAGGCTGAAACAATTTGAGCAATGACATACATAAAGTAGTGTTAGATTTTAACCGAACATAAAATAAATATTCATGTGCCTATGTTGACATAAACATATAATTTGAGTTGATCAATGGCAAGGAAGGTACAAATGTCCTCTGCAGAAAAATCTGAAATAATTTAGATAGCTAGCTACTCTGTTATGAAGGAGGTTAAACATAGCTCCTCACTTCTTAACTGTGGGCTATACATAGTGATTTCCTTCCAACAAATACAATACGGAAAAGGGAAAAAGAGTAAATTCACAGTGAAGAAACCTGATAAAAACTACCTCAACCAGATGATCAAGGTTAGCATCATCAGTGATAACTCATTTGCATAGTGTCTACCCTCGATATGATGTACTGAGAATTGTACTTTATCTATGTAGTCTTCTGCCCCAACACCCGTAACTTTGACCCTGAAAAAAATTGCAAACAGATCCCAATTGAGAAATATTCTATGAAATATCTCACCTGTACAAAACACTGTGAAAGTCATCAAAATCAAGGAGTGTATGGAAAACTGACATCAAGAGAAGCTTAGGAGACATTACTACCAAATGTCATGTGGTATCCTGGATCAAAACTTGAAAGAGAAAAAGGACTTGTATCAATATGGGTTTATACATTTTAACAAGTGCATTATCCTAAATGTAAGATATTAATAATAGAAAAAACTGGGTGCTGAGTATATGGGAACTCAGTAGTATATTCACAACTTTTAGTAAACCTGAAACTATTCTAAAATAAAAACGTTGATTTAAAATAATAAAACAGCAATGACCAAAAAAAGTGTCTCTTTGATGCATGTAGATAATTACTTTTCATGTTTTCCACATTCATAAACTCATCAGGATAGCTATAACTGGTATCTAGGTATTTGGCCATTCCTAAAAACATATTAATAATAGAAATATATAAAATTTGTATAGTCATTGTTATGTGTTAGTCATTTTTCTAAGATTTACATATAAACACATACATACAGACAGACCCAAATACATATGCATATGTTCATATCTGTGGAGTGTGTGTATGCAGCATATCTGTGTGTGTATATATGCATGCATACACACACATTTTATGAATATATCCATATATATTCAATATATATGTTTGTTATAAACACATACGTAAATTAAATTAACCTTATAACAACTGTTGCTTTTACTACTATTCTCAGCTTACAAGTTAGAAATTTGGAGAAATACTGGAGATATATATTCCAATAAAAATTGTAATTTGCTCAAGTATATCTTATAATTTTTTATTAGCATAGGGACATTGATAAAACCTATAAGTGATTTATGATAATTGGCATTTAATTCTCAATAAGCTACCCAATGAGTTACATACTAACATTTTTCCTTTTTTACATATGGGTAAACTGAGGCACAAAAAGGTAAATTTTCTACATGCCACACATCCTTTGACTAGTAAGTTGTAAATATTACCAGCAGTGTACTTTGAATATAAGGGATCTGATTCCAGAGTAATGTGCTTAACCTCTTTTCTATCATGGCTCCCAGGCTCCACATTAAAAATTCCATAAAATCACAAATAGGAGAGGAAAGAAAAGGCACTCCTATATATAGTATATAAAATTTAAGAATATCAGAGGCCAAAATGAAAATTCTAAAATTTTATAGAAGAATAGAAACTCATTCTAAGAATTATACTAAGAATCAGATTTTTCACCTGCTATGTTACATGCAAGAAGACAAATAGAGCATTTTGGTTTTTGCAGGAAACTATTAAATACATTAGCATCCAAATTTCACATTTACTCAAACTTTTACTTAATTTGGGGAATAAAGAAACCATTAGATAAACAGGTTATTTTTGTTCTACCATACAAAATGCAGGTTGAAATATTTTGAAGGTTGTATATTAATATTTACAGAAATAAATCAAGGAAATGCTTGAAGACATAGAAAACGGAAATGTTCAAATAGCTTGCCACTTAATGGTTTCTTACACCATCCTATTATTTTTGAGAACTAAAGAATACCTAATGTTATTACAGATTATGTCTCATTTTTATGCTAAATGAGAAAATAAGAGCATTCTGAAATACTCCTTTTGTGAGATTATATAAATATATATATATATATTACTACTTAAACAATCAATTGGTACATATTAACATACATGATTATCTAGTAGTGGAACATCATGGACATAAAAATAGAGTGCACATGCATGACTATTAATCCAACAGAGAAAATTTGGCCTATGTATTGCAAAACACAAAAGTGGGGCAGGAGGATTAACAAAAGAAATTCTGTAAATAAAAAGTATGAAAAAACATGGTAGGAAAAACCTGAACAATGATCTGCTAAATGTAGCGTAAATGAGTTAAACTCACAAAGTAAAATCCAAAGATCTTTTTGCATATTGGCTAAAGCAACATCATTCACCAGTACACTATCCGAAATTGACAATAAACACAATTTCCAACACCTCTCTTCCACACACAAATACACACAGAAAGACTGGGAGATGGGAATGATATTCAAGAAAAACAAAAGATTTTAGTAGTCAAGGCATGGAATTATGTATTGTGTACTGGTAAAAGTAACAATGGAACAAGAAAGTATATCTATCATAAGCATTTGTGAACAGACCCATAACATAAATTAAATAAAGTGGACAAACTGTATGGAGAGTTAAATAAATCAATAGTTGTGGGATGTAGGATATGTTAGAATTTTAACACAAATTATGAAAAAAGTTTTTAAAAATTAGCAGATGCATCAAATATTTAAATAACACAATTTGTTCATTTGCATGGGCACATAAAACCTAAATATATCATTAGGCAATAATACAATTGAAGAAATAAATAACATGGTAGATTAAAAATGGTTACAAAACATAAATAGCATTGAGTCTATATTCTCTGAGAAAAAAGTGAGAAAATAAAAATTAATCTAAAATGGATAGATTCAATATGATTGACATATAACATATTGTCAAACAATTTTTAGGCCCCCAAATAACAAAAGAATCTAAAGCAAATGTAAAGGAAAACATTTAAAAAGTTCAGGACTGTTAAAATTATAAAGCAAAACACACATAAGGGATTACTTAAATAGAAGTCACAAAGGATTAGGCTATAAAATTATTCATCACAGTTATTATATATAAAAATATCTTAAACATACCAAGTGGGAAAAAGTATATAAACATTTTTTGATTTTTTGCCAATAGCTTGTGAAACATTATTGTCCTTTCATATTTTAAAATAAAATTTAGTATAATCAAAATTATTTTAATTTCATCTTTCATAATATAAATTACATGTATATTTAAATTTCAATAACACACAAAAATGTATAAATATTGGGTGATTTTATAAATATTTATTTATGCTTTAAAATTTTTTTTCCAAGTTTGTATAAACTTAAGGGGTACAAGTACAGTTTTGCTACATGGATATACTGTGTGGTGGTGAAGTCTAGGCTTTTTGAAGAATTATCACCAGAATAATGCACATTGTACCCAGGAAGTATTTTCTCATCCCTCACCCACTTCCCATTCTCCCAGCTTTTAGTCACCAATGTTTATTATTCCACACTCAAAGTCCATTTGTATACATTACTTAGCTTCCACTTATATGTGAGAATTTGATATTTAACATTGTTTCAGAATTGTTTCACTTAAGGTAGTAGCCTCCAATCCCATCCATGTTGCTGCAAAAGACATGATTTCATTCCCTTGTATGGCTAAAAAATTATTCCATGGTGTATATATACCACATTTTCTTTATCCATTCATCTGTTGATGGACCCTTAGGTTGATTACATATCTGGTTATTGTGAATAGTGTGATAAACAAACAAGTACAGTTATCTTTTTCTTCTTATTATTTTTTTCTTTTGAATTGATACCAAGCAGCGAGATTGCTGAATCAACTAATAGTTCTACTTTTAGTTGTTTGAGAAATCTCCATACTTTTTTGATGGAAGTTGTATTGATTTACATTTCTACCAACAGTGTATAAGCATTCTTTTTTCTCTACACCTTTACCAACATTTGTTATTTTTTGACTTTTTAATAATAGCCATTCTGACTGGTATAAGATGATATTTCATTGTGGTATAATTTGCATTTCTTTGATGATTAGTGACGTTGAGCATTTTTTAATATACTTGTTCATTTGTATATCTTCTTTTGAAAAATGTCTATTCATGACCTATGTGCACTTTTTAATGAGATTGTTTGTTTGTTGTTGTCGTTGTTGTTGTGTTATTTGAGTTCCTTGTAAATTCTGGATATTAGCCCCCTACCAGATTCACAGTTTGCAAACATTTTCTTCCATTGTGCAGGTTGTCGGTTCACTCTATTGTTATTCTTTTATTCTATTATTTATTTTGCTGTGCAGATTTTTAGTTTAATTAAGTCCCATTTGTCTATGCTTGTTTTTGTTGCTTCTACTCTTGAGGTCTTAGTCATAATTTTTGTTTTGCCTAATCCAGTGTCCTGAAGAATTTTGCCTATGTTTTCATCTAATATTTTAATAATTTCAGGTTTTACATTCAAGTCTTTAATCCATCTTGACTAGATTTTTATATGGTGAGAAATAGGGGTCTAGTTTCATTTTTCTGCTTATGACAGTCCCATTTTCCCAGCACCATTCGTTGAAAAGGGTGTCCTTTCCTCAGTGCATGTTTTTGTCTACTTTGTCAAAGATAAGTTGGCTGTAGGTATTTGGCTTCATGTTGAGGTTCTCTATTTTGTTTAATTTATCTATGTGTCTATTTTTACAAGTACCATGCTCTTTTAGTTACCAAATCCTTGTAATTTATTTTGAATTTGGGTAATGTGATGTCTCTTGTTTTATTCTTTTTGCTTAGGATTGCTTTGGCTATTTGAGCTTTTTTGGGGTTCTATATGAATTTTAGGATTTTTTCCTAATTCTGTGAAAAATGATATCAGTATCACTTCATAATAAAAACTTTAGCAAACTAAACATATAAGAAACATAACTCAAAGTCATAAAGGCCATATGACAAACCCACAGCAAAAGTCATACTTAATGAGAAAAATTTGAAGGAAATCCCCTTGAGAAATGGAACAAGGATGCCCACTTTCACCACTCTTATTCAACAAAGTACTGGAAATCCTAGCCATAGCATTCAGGCAAAATAAATAAATAAATAAATAAATAAAATAAATAAATAAATAAATAAATAAATAAATAAATAAAAAATCCAAATTAGAAAAGAGGAAGTCAAATTATTTTTGTTCACTGATGATATGATCTTATATCTGGAAAGCCCTAAAGACTTCTCCAAAAGTCCGTTAACTTTAATAAATGAATCAGGCAAAGTTTCAGAATACAAAATTAATGTACAAAAATCAGTAGCATTTTTACACACCAACAACAATCAATTTGAGAATCAAATAAAGAAGGCAATCTCATTTACAGTAACTACAAAAAAAAGTTAAATAAAATACTTGGGAATATGCTTAACAAAGGAGGTAAAAGTCTCTATAAGAAAAAACTGCAAAACACTGATGAAAAAAAATTGTAGATGACACAAACAAAACACAAATAGAAAAATATCCCTTATTTATGGATGGGAAGAACTTATATCATTAAAATGACCATACTGCACAAAACAATCTATAGATTCAATGCAATCCCTATCTTAGGTATATTTAAAAGTTCAGTACAATAAAGATAATTTTTATCTGAATAAGTCATGTTATGTCAACTCATTAATTTTCATAATATTTAACTTAATTTTGGTTTTTGGTCATTTTTGAAATCATTATATCAATTGTATGTTATAAAATTTCTCTGGAATTTACAGGATTTTGAGAAAGTATGAGACTTGCTCTTTTAATTAGACACATCTCTACATAGCAGTTCTTTCAACTGTGTTTCTTTTTATGCTCTCCAGTGCTCACACCCTTAAAAGTTCTTTTCTGAAAAACAACTTCCTACCAATTGACTCCATGGGGTTACTGAGTAAGAGCAACAAGAACTAAGAAACAATCTTTTCTACTTACAGAAGAGCTTACTACTATAAAATAAAAAATTGAGGATATAAGGCTCTCTGATGTCTTATTTATATTTCTTAAGCTTTTTCTGTCTTGTTTGAAGATATATATTTGTGTTAGATATTATTTGATAATGCTTTGCTGTGTTCAAATATTTGTCCCAGACCACTTTATTTCTGCTGAAGTCCTAAGTATTCAGTAAATGATGGTGGTGGTTTCTTATAATTTCCACCTCTATCTTTCCTTCTTTTTTTTTTTTTTTTTTGGTTATGTCAATTCTATAACACAGGGAAGAGAAACTGATTTGGCTCATTTTTACTGAATGGGAAAATGACTGATGAAGAAGAAAATGACTGTGTGAAGAGGGTTTCACACAGCTGATGCTATTAATTCTACCTGGTTGAAGAGGTAACAACAGCACAAACTAGTTATAGCTGGGAGAAAATTATACTCCTGCTGAAAACAGAAAAGGGTTTCCTGGAATTTTTTCTTACAAGATTAATCCATCTGGTGTCAAAGATTCTAATTAGCTCTTGGTATCATTCCCACTACTGAGCTCATTTAGAAATTTATGAGGGAAAATTACCTACAAAAAGCTTTCAAGGAGCAAAGACATTTTCAATTCTTTCAGGAATGAGAGGGTAGCTATGGCCACGGAAATAGAAGCTGCAGTAAAAGTCTCATAAGTTTGTGGACAATTTCAGGGATATTAAGGCAAAAATGAAATAAGATATAGTGAACAGATATATGGCATCTTCAAAGACTTAGAAAATAAAATTTATATTATTCCCAAATTAATTCAAATTCCTATCAATTAAGATATCTCCAAAAGGGTATAAATTGTATTAGCCATCTAAAAGCATCATTTACTAGAAAATATAATAAAAGTCTATACAATGCCTTAATTTATAACAATTTCATATTTATCCATTAACTATTCCAGGGCTTATATGTTTGAAACAATATTTCTCAGTATGTGTTTTATAAGATAATAACTTGTTAGATGATAATAGGGTGTGGGAACATAAAGCATTTGTGATCATGTAAAGTCAAAATGTATTGATTTAAAAAATTATTTTATTTATTTCAGTATTTCCCTGAGCCTTCAATAATTAATTCATTCAGTAACTGATGATTATGACAATTTTATAAAAACTGTCTATGGCCTCTGAGCACTTCCGCCTCAGGATATACTCTGATAATTTGTGACTTTATTCTACTTTTCTTATTGCTCACGGTAGTCATTTTCTTGTATTTTTGTTCAGATAGAAAAGATATTTTACTTGTAATGATCTACACGTAATTGTATCTTTTATATCTTTCCCTTTTCAGTCCTCAATTTAGCAAATAAATGAACTCACCTTGTCTAATAGACAAATGTTTGGGGTTATTTGAGTGTGTGTGTGTGTGTGTGTTTCTTTACTTTTTTAAATTGATACATAATGGTTGTACACATTTAGGGGGTAATTGTAGATATTTTGATACGTGCATACAATATGTAATGATCAAATCAGGGTATTTAGGATATCCATCACCTCAAATATTTGTCATTTCTTTGTGTTGAGGACATTTCAAATCTCTTCAAGCTATTTTAAGATATAAATTATTATGAAATATAATTTTTCATATGCCCTGCTATGCTATTGCCCTAGTGTGCTATTCCTAGCTGTATGTGCCCATTAACCAATTTCTCATCCCTCCCTGTCTTTACCCTTTCCACCCTCTAATAACCATCATTCTACTCTGTGCCTTTAGGAGATCAACATTTTTTAGTTCCTACATAAGAGCGAGAATACGCCGTACTTATCTTTCTGCGCTTGGCTTATTTCATGTAACATAATGACTTCCAGTACCACCTATGTTTCTATGAATGACACAATTTCATTCTTTTTTTTTGGTGACTAATATTCCATTATGTATATATACCACATTTTCTTTATCTGTCTATCTGTTGATGGACAATTAAGGTTGATTCCATATCCTGGTTATTGTGACTAGTGCTGCAATAAATACAGAAATGCAGGTATTCTTTTGATGTACTGATTTTCTTACCTTTGAATAAATAGCCAGTAGTGAGATTGCTGGATCAAGTGGTAGGTTTATTTTTAGTTTTTTGAGGAATCTTAAATAATGTACTTTGTACTTTTTTTTTTAACTCTGTAACTTGCCAATGGGTTATTTAGCAAAGTAACACAGTCCTCACTTATTCTTTCATTCTTCATATGGTGGACCCAAATAATTTTGTGTCAGGCATCCATTTCCAATTTCCTATTTTTGAACAGACTTTTATTATTATTTTTTAATGTATTCACTACATAAATAAAACACATAGTTTTTGATAAGATAGTTCGGGGAGAAGAGATGGATAAATAGGTGGAACACAGGAGATTTTTAGGACAATGAGATAATTCTGTATGACACTGTAATGGGGGATACATGATATTATGCATTTGGCAAAACTGACAGATCTCTACAATGTAGAAAGTGAATATTAATGTAAACTATAGACTTGAGTTAATCATAACATATTAATATTGGTTAATCAATTATGACAAATGTGCCACACAAATGCAAGATGTTAATAAGGAGAGAAATTGAAGATGAGGAAAGTGTATGAGAACTATCTGTGCTTTCTGTTCAATTTTTCTATAAAGTGAAAATTGCTCTAAAATATAGGCTATCAATAATAAAATAAATGTGAAGCAATAGTGCAATTATGACATGGGCTCTGGTTAGTTTTAAATTGCTTTACTTTGATGACTGCTATAGATCCAATTGACATTGTTTTTGTCAATCAAAGGGAA
The DNA here is from genome assembly GCF_029289425.2 of Pan paniscus. Lineage (NCBI taxonomy): Eukaryota > Metazoa > Chordata > Mammalia > Primates > Hominidae > Pan > Pan paniscus. The sequence continues at coordinate 64,346,393 of NC_073263.2, forward strand.
AAGGTAGTATTTCTTATATTGGAAAATATATAGTTGATTTTTATCATTCATTATGAAAAAAACTATACTTTTTAAAATTGCTGTGATAGGTATCTAATGACCATAAGAAGAATCAGACTTAGGATAAAGGCAATGCTTTATTTATGTGTCAAGTCACTGAGCAGAGAAAAAAACCTGGTCTCTGATGACAATGTTTGACAGCTGAATGAAACAACCACAAATAATGCCCTACATCTAATTTCATGTTTTGTATCACAAAAATCTATTGCTTAAGCCACTTTAGTTAGAGGCTTCAGTTTCCTGCAGACAAAAGCATCCTAAATGATAGTACAATCTAAGTTTTTCTTACGCCTTTCTGAACATACTAGAACCATCGATTTCTATTCCCTCTTTCCTTAACTCTCATTCTCTCCACTGCTCCATATAATCTAGGATCTGAAAGAAACACAGAAAAACAAAAACAAAAACAAAATAAGCTAAATGAATGTCAAATGTAAACCAAAAAATAAAATTCTAAGCGCCCCCAGCAAACTGAATGGACCCTTCTATAGGTCAAGGGGACCCAAACAAACCTGAAAATACTAGTTCAGGCCATGACAGGAAGAGGAGGGTTGGACATGTCTCATTTTGCTCTGTTTCTCTTGGAGTTTAGACACAACTGACAAGCATTAACTTTAAAATGAAGATCTTAAGACACATCTATCCTCTTAGAAGCCTGCTAACTGGAGTCTTCATCTCTTCATCTACATGACAAGAATCTTGGCTTCCACAAGCTCCCCTCTTCTTACCTTAGCTCAAGCTAATTTCAACTCTTCAAGCAGAGCTTAATCTTTTTAACCAATTGCCAATCAGGAAGTCTTTAAATCCACCTATGACCTGGAAGCTCTCCTGCTTTGAGATGTGCCTCCTCAGGCTTAAGAAATGTAGAAATGTATCAATACATGTATTGATTTATGTCATTGCCTGTAACTTCTATCTTCCTAAAATGTACAAAATCAAGCTGTAAACCACTCTTCTTGGGCACATGTTCTCAGGACCTCCTGAGGCTGTGTTCTGGGTCATGATCCTTAACCTTTGCAAAATAAACTTCTAAATTGATTGAGACCTGTCTCTGATACTTTCTGGCTTATACCAATAATCCAGGCACCAGAAATCTACATTAATAGATCTAAGACCCAACACTTGTATGTATATGATATAGTTTCAATATTTGTCTCCCAATCTCATGTTGAAATTTGATCCTCAATGTTGAAGGTGTAGGATAGTAGGAAGTATTTTGGTCATGGGGGCAGATTCCTCATGAGTGGCTTGGTGGCATGGGAAGAACTACTGTTTATAAAAAGATCCCTGCACCTCCTCTTGCCCTCTCTCTTGCTTTGTTCCTCTCCCCATGTGATGCCTGCCCTCTTTTACCTCCTGCCATAAGTGGAAGCTCCCTGAAACCCTCGCCAGAAGCAGATGATGGTGCCATGCTTCTTGTACAGGTTATAGAACTGTAACCCAAATAAACCTCTTTTCTTTATAAATTACCCAGCCTCAGATATTTTTTATAGAAATGCAAAGCGGACTAAGACACAATATTAAAGACTGTAGTGTGAAATTTTCATCATTCTGCTCAACTAAGTGCTTGCATATAGTGAAGATATCTTTGGACTTTCTTTAAATTATAAACATCAATATTAAGATGATCAAGTCTCATTGGAGTGAATTCATAGAAGAAGTAAAAGCAAAAGACTATTTTTTCTTCATATCCTTTTTATCTTGTTATTTATGTTTATATGGAAATAAAGTATACGTGAAATAACTTCACAGTACATTTTTGCTCAACATTATTGTTGTGACATATGCTCTTGTTAATTACTTCATGGATACTGTATATACACCAATACGTTAATGTTATAGTTTATTATTTTTCAGAAACAATTTGCTGTTTTTGTTAATCCAACTATTTATAAACACAATCACTAACATTTTATATTTTATATTATACATCTTCCAAATTCATTTTTTTGTGAAATTGTTTATATATGTGTGTGTATATATATCTATAGTAACATCAAATATCGACATAGAGAAGTACATATGACTATAACGAACAAATATACATTTAGTACTATAAATTTTACAGTAAAATTCATTAAATTATTGTGCTATAAAACCATTGTAAATAGTATTGTCATATTTTTAATCTAATTTAAAATGAATCTAATTTTTGCTTTTATCTTTTCCATGTATTTAATTATATTTTGACTGCCAGATTATTTGCACTTGCTTGTATCCAATAGGAATGTTTTCTATCAGTATATATACATTATTTAGGATATTTTTAGGATTGTAGTAAAACTCAATTTTAAGACTGGAAGATGCTGACATGAAAGAAGAATTGTTTTACTCACAAAATTTTCCTTTCATAAAAAGGCCTATTGATTTCTTAGTGGAGTGAAACCTAAGTTAAATAACTCACTGTCAGGTAACAGATGTTGAAAAAGATTAGCACGGTATTTGAATACACATTTACTAAAAACATATACATAAAACGCTTAATGATTCAATGTTTGTGCTCTTTTTGGTTTAAGATTCAAATACTTCTAGTCAAACTAGTTTTAAACAGAAAACAATAAAATGAATCATCTGAGAAAATAAATAATTTCAATTGACAAAGAATGTTTCATAAGTGTATTCTTTTCTAGAGTATAAAAAATTTTAATTATTCTGCTGTTCCTACAGTATAATGACTACTGCATATGGTGGGCAATGAAGGCCAACTTTTCAAACTAATAAGAATTACTGATTTTAATCTCAACTAGGTCTGGCATCTAAACTCAAATTTCCTATCTTGAGATTCTTTTACTCCTTTTTATGAAATTAAGAACTTTATCAATTAGAGTTCAGTGCAGTCAATTAATATCCCTCTAGTTTTATAGCAACAAAGTGATTTAATACATGCAAATATAGGGTTATAAAATAACTAGCAAAACTTGAAAAGTGGGTTTCAAGAGGTGATGTCCAAGAATGCCTGTAATGTTAGTTCATATTGGACATTGAAATGCTGTTCCAGATATTTCAGTTATCTCTGGATAATCACACTTTTATGAATTTTCTTTCCAGCATGAAAGTGGCCAAAAGGGGCAAGGAAATACCCTCCTCTTTACTTCTACCTCTCAAATATTTGCAAGTGTACATGATTAACAACCAAATTAACTTGGAATACTATAGCCACAGATTGGTCTAAAAGGCATAGTTTTGAAAAATTATAAAAACATCAAGTATATTTTTAGGTAGCAAGATTAGTAAAATATTGTCCATGTACAATCGCCCAACTTTATCAAAGGTATCAATTTTCTGCTGCTCTGTGAGAAACCACCTCAGAATCGTGCCTTAAAACAACATTCATTTGTTTGTTCATGATTCCGCTATTTGAACTAGATTCAGGTGGGCTGTTTTTCTGGGATTGTACCTGTAGTAACTAATATGGATGCAGGAATGTTATAGTCACCCTGGAGCAGGATGTTCCCAACAGTTTTAGCTTCAAGTCTGATAGTTATTTTTTTCTAGTCCCTTTATTTTCTGAAAACTGTTAAATAGGTCCATAAGCATGATTAAATATAGTTTTAATATATTTGGCAAAATTTTTAAAGATGATGATGTTTACTGCTGTTTACTTCATACCAGGAGGCACAAAATGATTGATTCTCCCACTTTTAATAATGCTATATTTGATCAATAGAGTTGAATCAAATGTGAGCCTGACCCCTCCATTGTAGTGGCTTTCATCAAAATGAGGTTAAATAGCAATTTCCAATTGTTTCCAAAAGCTGTTATTTTATTTGAGTTATATTTGGTATTTCTCACTTCCTGGCACAAACATAAATATATGCATTATTGGTGGGCACATTAAAATATTGAGTACATCAATTTTTGTTTCATTAAAAATTCCAATTGATATTCAAGGGACAGAGAAATGATGTCATACATAGCATTGCATAAGTGAAAGAGAGGTTACAGGATTTTAAAAATACATAACTGGAATATAAGAATGCTAAACAATACCTTTCTAAATATATAGATATATAATTACAAAAACACACAACCCAAGTTGATATTCTTTTGGAAACACTTCATTCATGAGATAAAAAAAAAAAAAAAAAAAAAAAAAAAAAAAAAAAAAAAAAAAGACAATGGGAGTTCCAGGAAGGTTCGGCAAACTTTTACTGAAAGAGCTAGATAGTAAATATTTTGGGCTTCAAGAGCTCATTGTCTTTATCACAACTACTCAGCTATGCTGTTGAAGCCTGAAAGCAGCCATCATCAATGTGTAAACAAATAATTGTGCCTAAATTCTAGTAAAATTGTATTTCTGAAGCACACCACAAGCAAGATTTGGACCACAGATGAAACTTTACTGACCCATGATTTAAAAAATAGAAATAAAGGCACAAACAGAATTATAAGATGCATGGCCCTAGACATTCCCTTTACACTGATTCTCAGTAAAGTGGATGGGACCAAGGGCATTTACTTCCCCAGGTGGATGCTTTATAACTGAACTCAACTTCTTATAGTACAAGGAGTTTCCCACACCACAATAGTTGGACATGAGCTTGGTCCCATCTTCCCTTAGGTTTTCAGTTGCCCAGTGGCAGCAATTCATTAAGCTGGATGGGATTGATTCTCAGTAAGATGGATGGGACCCAAGGCATTTACTTCCCCAAGCGCATGTTTTATAACTGAACTCAGCATCTTATAGTACAAGGAGCTTCCCACACCACAGTAGTTGAACATGAGCATGGTCCTAACTTCCTTTAGGTTTTCAGTTGCCATCTGGCAGCAATTCATAGCAGTTGTATAATAAGTGGTTACCAATAAAGCTTAGACTCTCTGGTACCTAAACATTTATTTTTGCCCCATGACCTAAAATTCTATTCTCCTATTGTCATATAGAGGTCAGTCCACTGGAGCAAGGCACTCTTTGAATGGGTGGTGGAAAGCAGAGGATCTCAAGAAGCACTTGGATCCAACACGTATAAAGTTGTTCTTGCTAACTGTTGTAGTAGCCACACCCATTGTCAGACACAATCATTTAAATGTTCTATCATTTAAATGTTCCATGTACATCTAAATGTACATGGATATTACTGATGAAGTGATTTCTCTTAAAAATTTAGAGTTTTTTGGATATATTATCTCTATAAAATTAACTTTATGACATTTTCTGGCATACATTGCTTGTTCAAAATCAGTAATTTTCATATACAGTATGCCAACAGTATGCATCAAGAATGTGAGAGTTAAGCAGAAAAAAAATGAGCCATCAGTTCATGTTACTGCAATTAGTCAATCAACTTTCAATAGAGATTGACTGCATTTAAATATTAAGCAATGTGTATTATTCAGGAGACATATATCTTTTATTCTAAATCACAGTCATGTGCTGCATAAAGACCTTTGGGTCCATGACCAACAGCATATAAAATAGGATCCCCTAAGATCATGATGAACCTAAAAATTTTCTATTGACTTGACATTGTAGCCATCCTAAAGTCATAGTGCAACACATTACTCATGTGTTTGCAATGATACTGGTATAAACAAACCTATTGTACTCCCAGTTATATAAAAATGTAACACACAATTATGTACAGTATATAATACTTGAATATAATAATAAATGGCCATGTTACTGGCTTATGTATCTGCTATGTGATTCTTTTTATCATTAAAGCACACTCCTTCTTCTTATAAAAAGAAGTTAACTGTAAAACAGCCCCAGGCAAGTCCTGCAGGATGTATTCTAGAAGAAGGTATTGTTATCATAGAAAATGTCTGCTCCATGCATGTTATTGCCCCTGAAGACCTTCCAGTGGGATAAGATGTGGAGGTGCAAGACAGTGACTTTGATAATCCTGACCCTGTGTAAGCCTAGGCTAAGGTGTGTGTTTGTGTCATAGTTTTTAACAAAAAGGTATAAAATGTAAAAGAAAATAAGATTCACATATAAAAAACTATATAGAATAAGGATATAAATAAAGAAAATATTTTATACAGTGGTACAATGTGTGTTCTAAGCTGTGCTATTACAAAAGAGTCAAAAAGTTTAAAAAATTAAAAAGTATAATAAAATAAAAAAATTACAGAAAGCTAAGGTTAATTTTTTACTGAATAAAGCAAATATTAAAAAATAAATTCAGTGTAGTCTAAGTGTACAGTGTTTATGAAGTCTATAGTAGTGTACAGTAATGTCCTAGCCCTTCACATTCACTCATCACTCATTCACTGAGTCACCCAGAGAAACTTCTAGTCCTGCAAGCTTCATTTATAGTAATTACCTCATACAGGTAGTTACTGCTTGTCTTTAAAAAATCTTTTATACTCTATTTTTATTGAACTATTTCTATGTTTACTTATGCTAAGATACACAAATACTTAACATTGTGTTACAATCACCTTTAGTATCAGTACAGCATCATGCCTAGTTTGTAGCTAGGATCAATAGGCTATAGCATACAGCCTAGGTGTATAGTGGGCAATACTATCTAACTTTGTGTAAATACACTCTATGATGTTTGCACAACAAGATCACCTAATAACACATTTCTCAGAATGTATTACCATTGTTAAGGAATGCATGACTGTATTGAATTTAATTGTGGCTAACTGAATTATAGATCATGCAGACTCTTGTATTATAAGAAAATATAAAAGGCACTAGCATAGACATTAACAAACGAGTGATGTCAACAAATTTTAGAAGAAAGTATAAAATGTAGAACAGAAAAAATTCATGTATCTCTGATATGACAATTATGATGTTTTATTTTTACGCCCTTTATGCCAACATATTTATGTGTATATTACATAATTATAAATGTACTCGGTGTACAGTTGCACAATAATTTTTAATATTTCATTTGGGTATTCAGTGATGTGTATGCTAACAAAGACAGCAAAATTTAATAAAGTAGCTATAAACAAAATATTTTATCCTCATTTCATAGTTCTGCTATTTATAATTATCTCAGTGTAAGATTAAACTTGCTAACATTTAATACATTGCTCAATACATATTAAATGCATTCTGTAATTAATTTTTGTATTTCTTCTGATCAGTAACATGTAACCAGTTTACCTTAGGTTAGGAAATTTTTATGACTGAAATAGAACAGTTAGAGTACTCTTTGTAACTTATGTTTTTAAGTTTAAATACTATTTGTATGTGAATCCTGGCTTTACCACTCACAAATGATGAGATGTTGAAGACATTAGTTCATTTGTTCATTTAAAATATCTTGATGATAATTCCTACCTCAGAGTATTATATTAAAGACAAAATATAACAATATACGTGAAAGTTCCTCCCCTACTGCCTAATACTAAATCTAAATTCACAATTTAACATTCACAAAATGCTAACTCTCATTATTTTTGAATCTAAAATAAAGTGGGAAAATATTACTAATTAAACAAAACACACTTTATGTGTCAGAAATATATGTGGTTTCTAAGGACTTGTTTATTTTATTTATGTTGGTAAAATGCTTAGGACAATTTTGATCATAGTATTTCCTTTTTGTACTTCTAATGTTGGTAGGAGTTATGGTGATTACTGGTACTGTTACTGGTACTTTATGTGTGTGTGCACTTGAGTGTGTGTGTTTCTCATTTGTCTTCATTAATCTTTACATTGTTTTAGCTATCTTGTTAACTGTTCCAAGATCTAAATTTTTTAAAAAATTGTATTTACCTCTACTTATTTTGGTTTCAATTACCTTTTTTTTCTTGTTTTTAAAGTTACCATTTGGATAACAGATTTTAAACTTTTCTTATTTCTCAAGATAGAGAACCTTATAATTTCCCCACCAATCATATTTTCATAGTATCCTCTTAGGTTCCACCAGGGGCATATGAAGGGTTAAGGCATAGTGAATGCAATCTCTACAGGAAAGGCAGAGTTGGAATATTGAATCCTGTCAAGTTAAAAGAGTAGGATAAGTACCTTGGGCACCTCACAGATTCTCCGTAAAACAGCATAAATTTAATGTGATTTTCATTATCTCTGTTTTATTCTCAACTCTGTAGTGGCCAATTTCAGGTAAGTCTTCTGTAGTCTCACCCTGCCAATATATCAAACAGTCCTCTACCAAGGACTGTCAGGAAATAACCTTACAGTCGCAGCTCCTTCTTCTCTGGCATCTGTCTCATGTCACAGACATGTCTCTGTTCCTAACTTTGATCTGTACCTTCTATATTCAGTGGATTTCCCCAGCACCCCATTTGGTTTGGAATTCAGCACCCTTCATCGCAGGGTTGGAATTTCCCCTGTTAGTAAACCAGGGTAAAAATGGGATTCATCTCATGTGTTTTCCTCTAATAATTTTATAGTCTCTGTTGCCTCAAAACAGCTACATATTTTGCCCAGTGTTATGGTTGTTTAGCCTAGGGTGCTAGCCCAATACTAGTTACTGTATCATAGTTGGAAGTAGATGTTTCCCTAGACGATTTTTAATTATGCAATAAAAAGACTTTCCAAAGAAACAAGATAGTGAAATCAATTGTGACCTATTAATAGACATGGTATGAATGTTTAATAAGAATATTATAATTCTAATTTGTTTTCTAATTTCTAAATTTTTACATCATTCTCCAATATGAACAAATAAAGTAGCATTCTAATGAATTTCTACATTATCTGTTTCACTGTATGTATCACTTAGGAAAACATATTTTCAAGGGGAAAGAAAACTTTCGTACATTTAGAGGTACACTAGTATGAAATGTTACAACTTGTATGAATGGTGACTTTAATTTATAAGCAGGAATTTGATTCACCTACCAAGGCACTAAAATCTCTAATAGAACGCGCTCTGTCATTATTATTTATTATTCATAAAGTGATGCAAATGGAATTAGAGCCTCAGAAAGGTTAGGATACAGATAAATCCATGCCCTAAAGAACTTGTAATTTAAAGACCCTTTCAATTAGCTGCCCATCACCCAACCCCTGGGCACTCATTAGAATAAGACAGCTTGTGATCACTATTCCATTTGGCATTCAAAACAGAAGTTATAATTCAAAAGTATATTTTAAAATTTGAAAACAAAATGTATAATACTCTGCTAGATCTATATTATCTTCTTAGGTTTAAAGTATAATATAAATATTACCTGAATGATTTATGGTACAGCAGAAGGGTAATATTTTATTTCCAATTTAATGTTATGCCAGTTTTTTTCTATGGCAACTAGAACTGGAAACAGAGGTAGAACTACTCCTCCAGTATTTGAACAATTTGACTTAAATAAATAAACTTAATTTTCACCTGTACTTCATAGCTTAATGAAGATCATTTTCCCTGATTCTGATCACTGGGCACATGTCTACATAGTGATTTGCTGTCTTAGTTATTGCTCTTTTGTGACTTACTGTAATCTTCCGAAGTAAATGAGATAAATCAGAATAGTTCAAAATTTTATAGAAATTAATATCTTAACGAATATTGGAATCACTACAGCAACTTCATTTAGAACTTACCTTTCAGATTAGGGTGGAATGAAGAAATTCCTTATATAACATTAAGAATGTAGAAAATCCTTTTCTTAGGTTAATTCTGTTCGATAGATGTTCTAAAACAATTCTACTTAATACTTTATCAGTTGAGAATAATACGGTTTTCTTTTTAAATAAGCATATAAGTGGAGAATCTCATATTTTTCTACAGCTACATGAAAAAGCTCTGTTTCAAAAAAAAAGCCAAACTATTTTTATGAGTTTCAAAGAGAGAGCAGAATCATCTCATTCTATGGAATTCTGAAGAGTTTCTTGGCCTAATGCTTCTGACAGGGTGGATAAAACTCCATCCCAAGGAACCCAGGGAGAAGGTAGAAAAGGCAGGGTTCAGGAATCAGTAGCTGAAAGCAGGCATCCTCTTGCTTGTAGGAAGAGTCTCTACTCTTGTTTCTGAGGGTGTTCCAGTCTTCCACCCTCCTTATTCCACACCTAGGAGGCATGGTACCAAAAATAAGGACTCCAGCATCACTGACTAGAGTAGAAGATAAAAGTTTGGTGATCAAAGAAGTTTAAACTCTTCTGTTTCTCTATTCTGTAATGTGTGATCTCTTTAGAACACTTTTATACAATTACTTTGTATTCACACTTTCTTGACTTTAACCTTCTTTCGGAATTTTCCTCTCTTCCAACTGGCATGGTAAATGGAGACTAAAGCTTCCTCTATCTCAGGAAGGCTCTTCCATATAAAGGTGGAGAATTTAGGCCAGCTGTGCTCTGTGCTAGGTTTCTGGGGGGAAAAAATCATTTTATTTTGGTGCTATCTTTCTGAGAGACTTCCCCCAACTTGTTTTTCTGATCAAGTTGTAAAAGTTCAGGGGCCAAGATTAAGATGGGGCCTAATGGGATGCTTGGAGTGTCAAGGTCAAATCTAAAACTGACCACATTTGGGGTTTTAATTTCAGGCATAGGAGACAAAGCACTCTCATAACTAACAGTATTCTTTTGTTTGGAACATCCCTTACATTGTTGAGTTTTTAAATCTGTGGTGGAAGGAGTCAAGTGGAGAATTCTGAGAAGACAAGAGATCCTGACATTGCTAACATTCTTTACTACAAAAAAGCTGACAAAAGGAGATAGTGCAAGTTATTAATTTTCAAGTTTACAGACAGTTATTTCAAATATGGGGATTTTTTTTTCTATATTGACCATGAGAACTTTAGAGTTGAATCTTCAGCCTGGTAATAGCATAACCCTAAAGTATCACACTTGTCAGGATTTTTTAAAAGTCTTGTAATGGGATCTTAAATTAGAAAAATTACTAAAGACTGCTTTGTATTTTAATATATTGAGGTACATCCCAATAAAATAGAAATAGGTACTATGCAGGACACAATGTAAATAATGTAATTTTAAGTGAAAGTAAATCACGAAACAACACATGTAACGTGATTTAACAGAAAACATTGAATTGAAATATACGTGTGGTACATATAAATTTAAAGGTCTCCAAAACTTTGCAAATTGTAAAGTCTAAAATATTGAATACACTGGATTTCATTGATTTTTGAGTTCTACCTTACCTTACATTTTGCCATTTCCAGTGTCGGAAATGTGTTTAATAATAGATAGTGTATCACAGTTTAATAAGTACAGTTTTTTAACTCAATGGTAGATTTAATAACACTAACATCCTAGAGCTAAAAAGAAAATGCTATTCTTATCTGAATTTTCTTATTTCTACCTGAGAGCAAAACACAATCTCGTCACTTTTTCTCATTCCAGCACAAATTTTATGTTAATTCCTGTTGGTTTTTGTCTTAGGCATTTTCCTCTATTAACTATCCCAGATTGACTTTGCCCCCTACCCCCTGAGGATGTTTGTCAACGTCTGGAAACTTTTCTGATTATCATACAGGCATCTACAATTATCCAGTCTAAAATGTCAATAGAGCCATGTTTGAGAAATCCTGCCAAGAAACTTCTCTGTTGTGGGCAGCAAAATTTGTCCCCCACCAAAATTATTCAGACCCTGGGGTATGAGTCACATATAAGATAATATAGCACTTCACCATTTCAAATAAACACAAAAACAAAACAACAATGCAAATCTTACAACCCATTGTGGTAGTAGTGAGCTAGAACATATCAACTGTGCCACCATTTTTACTGAAATAGAGTTTTTTCTATTTTGACTTTCTATAGAATTCAAAAGCATTAAAAATGCTGATGCCTCAGTGCCACCTCCAGAAATTCTGATGTAGTTTGGGCATTGGGATTTTTAAAACTCTCCCAAGTGATACTAAGCCAAGGTGAAAAAATAATTCTGTAATGTCTCTCTTTTTGTAACTAGATGGAAAAATTATTTTAAGTCGAATCAATGTACTTTGAACTCTAATATTAAGCTGATAACTTTTGAACATATAAGTTTAGAGAAATGGCATTTTATTTCCTAGTTTTTTAAGTAGGAAATGTTGGTCCCATTTCTTATAGCCTGGGAGAAACTCTGAGAAAAGAAAATGTTGGAGATCCAATGCTATATGTTACAGCCCACTAGTGCCACACCGTCAATAGAGGCTCAAGAGAAATTCCTTATTTTTCTCAGAAAAAAGCCCAATGCCTGACTGATATTACTGTAATTTTGGGGATAGTGAAATTATATTTCCAGTGTGAATTCTTTAATGAAATATTGTAACACTGCTGTGCTAATTGTAGCAATGTAATACACCGAGATTGGTGTGTGTGGAATTTTTCTTTGTACTTGTAAGCACATTTATCTATTTAAGTGTACAAATACATATTAAGTGTATATGTGTACTTAACATTTATTATATGTAATATTTAAATTTACATGGTTTAAGATTATAATTATAATTCATATAAATATATATAATATAAAATCTGCTAATTTACATGGAAAATGATTCAATGTTTTATACATCTGTGCCAGAGTGAAAGGCAGTGTTTTTAATTTAAGGATAAAAATTTAGGGAAGAGATAAATAATTTAGTGCTAGGTCTATTGAGTTTTATTTGCTTGTAAGATATTTTGGTGGGCAGTATGATTAGGCAGTTAGAAATGTATAACATAGCTTATAACATGTTCAAGCTATTAATATAAACTTGGCAATGATCTATAGTCAGATGGTGCTAACAATTTAACAATAAGTGGTAGTTTATAGTGGCAAACTTTAAAATGGAATAAGGAAAATGGCAAGAGATGTCATTCAGGGGGGAATCACTGCATTTGTGTGGTGAGAGGTGAAAAAGAACAAATAAACACAGAAGGAACACTCAGAAGACAAGGAATACAATCGGTAATCACCTGCCACAGAAGGCAATAGAGGAGACTATTTTAAGATGAATAGAGATAATAAATTGGCACAATGCTAAAAGGAAATTAAAAATGATGACAAAAGAAGATGGGTTATTGACTTTGGCATATAGGAAGTTATTAGTGATTTTTGTGATAATAGCTGTTTAAATGGGTGAGTAAAATTGAAAAAGCCAGAGCAAACAAGTCAATAACTGAAGGCCTTACACACAGATTATGCTATCATATGTTGAGTAATACAAAAGGAAAAATAAAAGGAAAGTATCTTGAGGTGATAGCTGTGTACAAAGAAAGTATATATTTGCTTGCTTTAAAGATTTTTAATCCTTCTTTTAATATATTTAGAATATTGAAGACAGCTTAATTGTGAGAAAAAAGGGGAGCAGTAAGACATTAAAAATGAAGATTAAGGGTTAAACAGATAATTGATATAACCTTAATAAATAATTTACAAAACGAGTTACTATTTCATAGTGGTGAGAAGCGCTGGTGATCAGTTAGCTTTAGATAAAAATAGTTACTTCAACGGTAAGGGAAAGAAGCAGTGAAAATGCAATCTGAAATGTTACATTAGAGGCAGTGTAATCTGCTAAGGGTGAGCTCTCTGGGTATCTTTTCACAGAATTAGTTTGAATTTGATGTGCATTGAATGCCTACCACTGTCTAGATAAAGTAGTAATACTGAGGATACAATGTGATGCATGGTGACAGTCCACACGTGTCATACACTCCAGTGAAAGATACCAATATGTTTCTCATTTTTAAGATAAAATTTCAATATTTGAAATGATATTATTATGATTTTAAGGTAAAGTGATATACAGACTTCCAAAGTGAAATTAAAAAGTTGAATTTAAATTAATAAATATTAAAAAAAGAATTTAAAAATATTGCATGCACATAAAATACTTCTAAATAAACATTTGGCAGAAATTTAGGATTCACTAAGAATTACTTTTGTGTGTTAAAATATTTTCTTTATAATTACCGTTTGTTCTTGAATATGAATTTAAAGTTTCAACTAATGTGGGGGGAAAAAAACTAAATGTTTATCCTCAGGGCATCGTAATTGGCCAGAAACCTACTTTTTCAAAACTAGAAAGTACATGACGAATATAAATTAATTTTCTCTTCCAGCAAGCAATGAGAAATAGTTTTGAAACATCTCCTGCTGTGTGAAGCAAAGGCTTTCCTCCTCTGTGGGATCATGGCTGAGGTTTTCAGAAATCCACAATTAACACAAAACACTTTAAAGAGGAAGCCAAAGTAAATTATGATGGAATTGATCATGGTATTTTCCTTTTGTGTCTCCTTTTCCCTGCTATTTCAATACTAGTTACCATTTCCTTGGTTGCCTGTGGGAAATAACATTCATCTGCTGATCAAGCTAAAACTAATTAAACATTTCTATGTGAAATTTTATATGTGAACCTATAGAGTAAAATAAAACTAGAGAATGCATATCATACTGCAAGAAATAAAGTCTTCATTATGTGTATAAAGATACAATTTTTTTTCCTTTTTTTTCCTTTTTTTTTTTTTGGATGGATCCTCATTCTGTCACACAGGCTGGGGTGCAGTGGCAATTCTCCTGCCTCAGCCTCCCAAGGAGCTGGGATTACAGGCGCCTGCCACCATGTCCAGCTATTTTTTTTTTTCTTTTTGTATTTTTAGTAGAGACCAGGTGTTACCATGTTGGCCAGTCTGGTTTCTAACTCCTGATCTCAAATGATCCACCCGCCTTGGTCTCCCAAATTGCTAGGATTACAGGTGCGAGCCACCAGAAATTGTCTAAAGCATCAAATTACTTCTCTCCTGAAATTAACAACTAAATGACTTAGTTTTCTATTCGGTTTTGATCTTGCAAAAATCACAGTTTAAGATTACACATGTTCTGTTCATGTGGGTGTAAACAATGTTGAATAGTCAAACTCTTCATAGGTACACAGGAGGATACACAGAAGGCTTACAAATCAGCCTCTCTTTCAGCATAGATATTTTCTATATGATAATGGAGTCGTGCTTAGAAGGCTTTGAAGTCAGTGATTGGAATTTGCACATTGTATTTCCATATTATTAGGTTGGTGCAAAAGTAATTGCGGTTTAGTCATTACTTTTAATGGCAGAAGCTGCAATTGCTTTTGCAGCAACTTACTTGTACGTGCTTGGCAACTTACATGGGCAACTTGGTATTTAAGTTTCTTCAGTGGCAATTAAAAACATTCACTGACTTTTTTGTAGTATTCATATAATCAATAGTACAAGAACACTAATAGTTGTCATCAATTATTATAAAAAAGTAATAGTAACAATAATAATGAAGACAGCAATAATAAAAATGAAGCTTCTTTTTCTTGTAATGCAAGGGCTAAATTATGCAGAACAAATTTGTGGGTATTCAGAAGTAATTGTTCATAATCTTATTTAAGATTTGTTTTTGAAATTAGTTTCTAAAATTGTTATCCAATTTGACTTAGTTTTCTGGTTGACTAATTGACCATTTATCACCTTCAGTACTCCAACAATGCTGTTGTTATCACCTCTTGTTTCAAGACCATGAGTGGAGAGAAACAAGTGCATGCTCTCCTACAGTAGAAAATGAAGTTACAATGGGGCTATGGTACATATGTCTTCCATCTGACTGATTTATGAGGGAACATAACTGAGAATACCATACAAATGGAAACAGACACCAACCTAAGTAATGTGTTCTCCTATGTAGTTATACTATTGCATCTAATTCAAGCCAGATTTAAATATAGACAGAATAGATAATTGTATAGGATTTAAACTTTGAGTGAAATTAATCATTCTCCAGGTAATTAGTCATTGCCAACCTAGAAAGATTTTTTTCTTTTACTCATTTTCAAAGGTGTGGCTCATTACTAGCCAATTATTAGGCTTGCTTGTATTCAATATCTTGTGAGCTACTTCTTAACTGTGTTCTCTACATAAGAATTTCAATGTATTGGATGATCTTATAATTACCCCTCACAACTACGGAAGATAATATAATGTTTTTGTACATTTCCAATGATAACAAGTCAATCCCTAAAGACTTTTCAGTGATATTTACAATATATATTTAATATTCTATAAGTTTCACTATACTTCAAATTGACTAAGATGAATGTGCTTGTGTATGTGTGTGTGTTTGTGTGTGTGTGTGTGTGAGAGAGAGAGAAACAAAGGGCGACACATAAAGTTATTAGAAGTTTAGAAACTGATCTCAGATAAAAGCACTAAAGATATGCAGCACAGAAAAACACTTTCAAGATCAGCTTCTTTTACTTAGCTTTACATGTTTTTTTATTTTGCATAGTATATGGATATGTACCCTTTGATTTCCTAAAATTTTCGTATAGATATAAACTTCAAATGAGAAAATCAGAAATAACTTATATTATGATGTGCTGCCTCTGAATGCAATTGCAGATTTATTTACCATTCATAGGATATCATTGGCAGCTCTGAAGTCAGGGTATAAAATAAAGATAATTAAACATTTATTTGACTTTGCTTTTTCTATTGAATATAGACAGCATCACTCTATGTCCTGGCGTTATAACAAAGCAAGGTACAGCAACGTACTTGGTAAAATAATTTAGAAAGGATTGATGAAAGTTTGATAATAGAATACTGATGTTCCATGATTGAAAGTAAAATACATAAAATCATTGGGTGGGCAAGAGAAGATTATTATAAACTGTCCCTAAATTCTTTGTTCAATACTATGGATCTCTGAGAATAACATTGCTATGCTTGCTTGGGAAAAAGGTATCCAGCTCAGAGCTCAACTGCGGTTGGTTATCGGTCATCAGATTATTCCATCTAGAAGACAAGAGATATCAACCTAACCTCTTCCTAAAGCATCTTGCTGGCTTACTGAGTTTTGCTTCTCTTAGGCCCAGTAGATGGCACTTATATGCTATTCCAATCAAACCAAATAGAAATAGTTTCAACTGCCAGTCTCAGCTGAATCATGTCATGATCTGAGGCTTTTTGTTCTTTCCTAGAACTAAATCTGCTTTGTTAGTCTATTTAAAAGTAGCTTCAATCATATTGATATTTATTTTAAAACATATATTTACAATTGTATGCATACAAAATTATATGAGTAAAAAAGTTTTTAAATTAATTTTCTGTGCAGAAGGCCAAATGTGGTTAAATCTCAAGAAGAAACCAGTGATCCTATGTTCACTGTTGGTTAGGAAACATCGTAAGACATGACAGAGGGTTGACTTTATACAAATAAATCAGGTTTATTTTATTAGAATTGGTATAATTTACATACTTTATCTTTTGTACATTTTGAGGTGTATCTTTTATACATTTTGATAAACATACATTGTTGTGTAGCCACCGCTACAATCTCCAGTTCATTTCCACTAGCTCTTAAAGTACCCTCATATCCCTTGTAGTCCCTCCTAGCTCCTTAGACCATGCCAAAAATTGACCTATAGTCTACCACTACAGTTACTGCCTTTTCCAGAATCTCTTAAAAATTAAGTCATATATTATCTAGGCTTTTGATTTGGCTTTTTTTACTTATAAATATATAGTTGCGGCCAGGAGCAGTGGCTCACACCTGTAATCCCAGCACTTTGGAAGGCCGAGGAGGGCGGATCACAAGGTCAGGAGATCAAGACCATCCTGGCTAACACGGTGAAACCCCGTCTCTACTAAAAATACAAAAAAATAAAATTAGCCAGGCTTGGTGGCGGGCGCCTGTAGTCCCAGCTACTAGTGAGGCTGAGGCAGGAAAATGGCGTGAACTCAGGAGACGGAGCTTGTGGTGAGACGAGATCGCACCGTTGCACTCCAGCCTGGGCGACAGAGCGAGACTCCATCTCAAATATATACATATACATATAGTTGCAATTATTTTGTGTTGTTAGAAATATAAGTAGTTCATTCCTTTTTGTTGCACAGTAGTATTTTGCTATTTATATGTGCCACAATTTTTTCATTCACCATTTGAAGTACCTTTTTAATTTCTAGTTTTTGGTGATTAATGTATATATGTGTGTATCTGAAAATGCATTTTATATTTTTTCCATTAACTCTTCTGGAGTGAAATTGTAAGAGATATGAAAAGTGTCAAACCTTTTTCAAGATGTCTGTCATTTTGCATTCACACCAGCAACAAATGAGAGTTTTAATTTCTTTGCATCTTTCTCACCACTTACTGTTAAGTCTTTTCTTATTTTTTTTTAAATTTTTTTAGACAGGGTCTTGTTCTGTCACCCAGGCTGGAGTGCGGTGGCGTGATCTCAGCTCACTGGAACCTCTGCCTCCCTGCTCAAGTGATTCTCGTGCTTCAGCCTCCTGAGCAGTTGAGAATACAGGCATGGGCCACCATGCCTGGCTAATTTTTGTATTTTCCATAGAGATGGGTTTCACCATGTTGGCCGGGCTGGTCTTGAACAACTGACCTCATGTGATCCACCTGCCTTGGCCTCCCAAAGTGCTGAGATACCAGTCCTTAAACATTCTAATGTTTTACTTGTATCCATTGTGGTATAATTTTGAATTTGCCTAACAGCTAACAATGTTAAGCATCACATAATATCTTTGCCACTGATTCCTTGCAAAGTCTCCGTTTAAATACTTTTCTTTATTTTAGTTTATTTTTTTAGTCAGAGTCTCACTTTGTTGCTCAGTTGGAGTGCAGTGGCTTGATCTCGGCTCACCGCAACCTCGGCCTCCCAGTCTGAAGTGATTCTCCTGCCTCAGCCACCAAGTAGGTGGAACTACAGGTACACACCACCATGCCAGGCTAATTTTCTGTATTTATTTTATAGGGACAGGGTCTCATTCTGTTGCCCAGGGTGGTCTCAAACCCCTGGGCTCAAGCAATCCATTTGTCTTGGCCTCCCAAACTATTGGGATTACAGGCGTGAGCCACTGTTTCTGGCCACATTTCCTTAGATGTATTTTAATTTCTTACTATTGAGTTGTCAGAATTTTTAATATTTTCTTTGTATTTATCTGTCAGATATTGGTCATATATATATATATATAATAATTTAAAGATACTTATTTACATATACCCATTATATAACCATTAAATATGTATTTGTTCAATATATATATTTTTATTAAATATACATGTGTATATGTGAATACTATATATCTCTCCCAATCTATAATTACTGTTTCTTACTTTTAACAATGTCTTTCCAATACAAAAGTTTTAATTTTGATCCAAGTTTTTCTTCTATTTCATGCTTTTTTTGGTCCTGAGATAATTTTGTCCAAGCTAAAATCACAAAGTTTTAACTCCTATGTTTTCTTCTATAAGTTCAATAGTTTCAGATTTTACATTTAATATATGATTCAGTTGAAGGTGGTTTTTTATGTGGTGAAAATATGGATCAAAGTTCTTTTTTGGGGCATAGAACTATGAAATTCTATATTGTTTGTTGAAAGATTATCTTTTCTGGATTGAGTAGACTTGACATATTTGTCAAAAAATCAATTGACTATATATGTTTAAGTCTATTTTCACCCTCTATTCTTATTCATTGAATGGTATGTCTATAGTTTTGACAATAATATGATTTATGTATTACTGCAGGCTACTAGTAAGTCTCTAAAGTTGTTCTTTTACTAAAGTGTTTAGGGTCCCCTAGTTCTTTGCTTTGCCACATCATTTCTATAATAACTTGTCTTAAAAAAATCCTGCAGGGAGTCTGACTGCCAATGTCCTTCCTGCAAGCCTGCACTACCGGCAGTCTCTCTTGTCCTCTGCCCTGCCCTTATTCCATTCCTCCAGCAGCGAAAGGAGGACTGAGAAAAAGAGGATATGAGTGAATGTGAACTTCCCTGTCTTGATGGGAATCTCACTGTAGCTACACCGTCACACTAACCTACACTGGATATTTTGATAGCCATTAAAATTTTAGCTCATTTCTTATCAGCTTTTCTGTCAGGCTGTTCCTTCATCCCATGCTCTGCCGCAGATGAGACAGTCAAGTATTGTCTTCCCTTGACATAGGACCATCTTCCTTACCTTTCTGGCTACTCCATTGTCCTAGGATCTTACCTCTCTCATGGGTTAAAAACAAGTGCTGGCTTAGTAGTTTAGCTGGACTTTTCTCATTGCTTTTTGCTTTCTATATTACAGGTGGACACAAAATTGAGTTCTCTTTTTATTATTATTTTAAGGAATTAATCTATAAAATTGTAATATTAAACTATTTTTCTAAAACCATTTTAGAAGAGACTTTTGCGGTATGAGGGCTTGGGTATCAACACAGGAAATTTTGAATTTGCAAGTAATGTAATTATTGGCTGATACTAATTATGTTCCTAAAGGACACATTCTATTGAAGAGATTATAGTTAACAACATAGGTGTAAGCAGGAGGAAATCAACGTTAAGAAGGAGCAACCAGTAGTCAACCTTAAAGAGACTATATTTACACAGCTCTGCCAGACATAAGCATTCCTGATTATCCTTTCTTTCCCTTTTCCCTTTTCTTCCTTTTCGTTGTTTTCTTTTTTCTTCCTTCCTCCCTCTCTTTCTTTTTTTACTTCCTTCCTTTTTTTATTTTTCATTTTTTCTTTACTTCAATTTAATTTTCACTTACTTTCTCCCCCTTATTCCTACTAGTCATCAAGCCATTTCTAAAAATCCATTCTCTTAAATGGTAAGTATACAGAAATGATGTTTTCAGTTTTAATTAGTTCACATTCTAATGAATTAAAATATATAATTAATATGACAAATGTTATAATAGAGATATAAAAAAATTTTGTAAACATAGCATAATACAAGATTAACTGTACTGGAGCTGGATGTAAATTGATACAAAATTGTATCTTGAAGATAATTTCAGCAGGTAGTACATGGAGATAATGGAAATTGACATTTAACAAATGACACACAAGGACCTCAATTAAAGAATGCAACATACGTTTACAAGTGTGGTAAACTAGGCATCCTTGATACGTAACACTAAAATGTCCTTGAAGAGATACCAAATTCAAGTAACTGAAGATAAGATTTTAACTGGAAATAATAGCCTTTTTTCTTAGCCAAGCAAAGTGTAAGAGGTGTATGAAGCTATGAACTCAGAAAAGTTATACAAATTCTGTTTCTCTTTACAAACTCTATTCTTGTCAAAATAGGTCAAAGTGTTGCGTAAAGTTAAGATAACTTTGATGGTGCTTTCCAATTGAGAAAAAGCTTTTTTTAAAAAAATTATTATTATACAGATGGCTTCCAACAATTTCCCCCTGGAAGTTACCAGAATATCCAGTTTCTTTATTTGTAATTTAATATTGTAACTTTAATTGTTCATAAAAATTTGAAGGAATTTGATAACAATAAACAATATATTTTTAAAGCAATATTTTTGTCTTTTATGACTACTTTTCTTGAAATGCAATTGATATAAGTCAAAGATACATTTTTCAATTACAAAAATGTAATAGAATGCATGCTACATGGTCTCATTTTAAGAAAAGAAAAAAGCACATATGAGACTAGTAGCATATTTTTTGGCATCAATATCAATATTTATTCATCTAATACTATTTAACAAAATATTTGATGTAGATAGACCATATTTTAGAGACTTCTTTTATGTCAAATACATTTCATCACAATGATAATCAATTTGATTTATGCATTATATTGTTCAAAGAAATGATTACTTAAAATCTCTCAGCTTGTTAATGGTAGAGATGGCTTTAGGTAGTGCTGTGGGGCCTGCAAATATAAACATAATGGGCTGCAAAGAGTTGAGCAAAAGGTAAATGAGCAAAGAATATTTGAGACAAATGAGATTAAGATGGGATGAATTTGAACTCATCTGTTGAGAACTTATGCTGTTGTAGAATACCCATATTAAAAATCAAATTCAGTTTGTCCTTTGAAACATTTTATTCCAGGTTAACTAAGAGTATTTTTAATAAGACAGATGAACAAATTAAAACAAAAAAACTTTAATTTTTATAAAGTACAAATATAAAACTTAAATCTGATTATCATTGTAAGCATATAAAATTTGATGTCCCCTTTAATATCAATTATGTGTGGTATATAGACTCATATATGAAAACCCATGCCTCTTTGTTTATTTTATTCACAGTTCAAATTTTCAATTTCATTTTGTACACAATAAACACAGATGGCTCTAAATTTGGTTGACTGCTTCTAAGTAATTTTTATGTGGATATAATTTTATCACAATGACATCTCATCAGAGTAGCGAATAATTTAAGAATACTGTTGCAAACACATGTGTGTGTCTGTTTGTATACACATGTTTGTGTCTCTGTAGCTCTATTCATCAGGATACAAATAGTGTTAGTCATGATAATAGTAATTTTGTGATTTTAAAAATTCATTTAGCAAATCCACGTTATATTTTGTTAATATTTAAATGTGTAACATTAATAATAGTGAATACTGCTGAAAATATCCTCAGTGTTAACTTAGAGCCATGATGTAAACAGAAACCAACAGAGACATATACATGCCCTGGGAGGAACAGCAACTCCCTGGCAGGAATTCTAAATTGGAGTTGGAAGAGCATTCTTTGGATCCAGTTTCAACATTGACTAGCTCTATATAAGTTATGTAGCCCTTCAGTATTGCATTGTGTCCTTAAAATAGAAAAGGATATGTGTATGCTAGACTGTTTTTGTAACATACTCATGTAATGTTTGAGCTGAGTCATCTTCCTTCCAGCTTAAAACAATATTGATTATATTACAAATACAATGATGACTATGTATATATTTGTAATATCATTTATCAGTTTTCCTTTAAAATAATAATTTTTCAGTAGCTCATGCCTGTAATCCCAGCACTTTGGGAGGCTGAGGCGGGTGGATCACAAGGTCAGGAGTTCAAGATCAGCCTGGCCAAGATGGTGAAACCCCTAAAAAATACAAAAATTAGCCCAGCGTGGTGGCAGATACCTGTAATCCCAGCTACTCGAGAGGCTGAGGCAGAGAATTGCTTGAACCCGGGAGGCAGAGTTTGCAGTGAGCCAAGATCGTGCCACTGCACTCCAGCCTGGGCAATAGAGCGAGACTTCATCTCAAGAAAAAAAAAAATTTTTTTTTTTGAAATGACAATAAGATTGACATACACCAGTATATGTATATCCTTAATTTAAATTCATTAGAAAAAAGGATACAAAATGTGAGAAAATCTGTTTTATATGGATATGAGATATATACTATATCATTGCACTAATGAGAATTATTTCAAGACAAAGACAGTACATCAGTGTACCTATTTTATAAAATATTAAACATGTCTATGTTTTAAAATACTTAAGTCACCTATACTTTATAAGGAAGATTATAAAATTGAATTTATTCTCATAAGGATTTACTTTTGAGCATAGAATATAATTTAATTTTTAACTACAATCACATATCTACGTTGAAATTACTTTTTATCTTTGGAGGGGAAAAGATAGCAATGACATTGCTGTAAAAGCACATTTTCTTCCTGCACTCATCTCTAAGAAAAAAAATAAAGCCCATAATTGTTGTTAATGTAATACATGCACTAACATTGTATTTTTGCTATCAGTTTCTAGGCCATAATAAAGATAAATAGGCAGCTGACACAGCTTTGAAGACACTATTTCAAATGTCTGGCTTGTAAAAATTTCATCATGCTGTCTAGTACTTACCAATGAAAGTAACTCAAGGACAGCTCACTCTGTACCAGCACTTCATCATTTCAAAAAGCTTACAGCCAAAGGATAGTTTTTAATTGTTTATGTGATATATGACTCGATTGTCTCCACTCTGCACCTAGGAAGAACAGAGTAAATTAATAACAAGCTTAGGCACCACTGCAAAAAAAGTTGCTAGGAAATTCAAGTGATTTATATCATGGTTGATGATGCTTGGACATTAGATAAATAAGGAATATCAATTTTCTTCTAAATCTCAAGTCGGAATGTAGGTTTTCCAAATTTCAGTTGAAATAATCATCTTTTAACTACAAAGGTTAGGAAGAATACAATTGTGTGTTCACATTGATGGGAAAATGTTAGATGAAAATTGGATGACTTTCTGTACTATGTTCTTTAGCTTTGTCATACATTTATATGGAGCAGCAGGTACTGAATTTCTACAAGGAAGCAATAATGAAAAGTAATGCAGACAGAAATAGCTTGCCTCCAGCTAGACTAATGGCAAGGTCAGATTACATCAATTAAATCAGAAAGTCTCCAAGATAAAGTTCACTAATACATTCAGGGATTTTATTTTTCCCCAAATAGATGTCTGCTTTAATAAGTAGAAAAATTTCACTGTAGTTTCATGTAGGTAACAAAATACATTGAAAAACAGTAAAGAAAAAAACAAGTAAAGTTATATAACTATATAAATACATATATATAATTTACGTGAAATGGTATTTGCAGAAAGCCAAATACCTTTTTTTTGGTAAATGTATCCTTACATTCATTGATATTGTAATGACATTGCTAGTAATAGTTGAGTTTTATTTCCACTCGGAAACAAATGTTGACCTGAGAAGTGCCTAGCCTAGTCATTTAAAAAAGTGCTATTTTTCTTATTCAATATTATTTTAAATTACATTAATCATTTGAGACATAGCATGCAAAGTTAAGAAATAGAGTAACAGTAATAGGTAACAAAAGGAGTAGGTCTGCATGGAAAATGAATTTTAGCAGTAAAAAATATATTTTTACTTCTATATTATTTTTCTTCAGAAATTAAAAGTAGTACATTGGCTTTTAATACTGCAGAAAATAAAGGAAGACTGTATCTAACACTTTCTATTAATAACCTTTACTAACTGCCTACTGTGTGCCAAACTTTGTTGCAAGAAATATAGAAAAATTGAAGATGAACTCTACATAAAGGCATCTCTTAGGTAAGTTAATAAGCAAAAGAGAAAAGCACACCAAGTAACTATTCTACATGATAAAGCAAAGGTTTGAGGTAAAAGCATTGTCAGAACTGATGATTTTCAGTCAAATAATATGTGAGTAGATATATCCAATTAAATAACAATTTGTAGAAATTTGGAGCCTAAGAACCCTTTCCCATTATTGTCATATTAGAGTGTAGAGAGATAAATCATAACATTTTCAATGTACAATAGTAGATAAATAGATATCCAAAATTTTAAATATGAAAGAATTTAGTTTATCTGTGTAAAATAAAAGTGAAGTTATAAGGACGTGTAGAAATATAAATTATATATAAGAAATCTATAAATTTTCTTATAATTTTTAAACCATCACTACAGAGAGCACGTGATCATTAAAACAATGTTTCAATTATAAACTTCTATTTTTTAATGATTTTCTGTGTATAGCTTTATGTATATTCAGTGAAGAATAAATGAATTTGAATCTCAATTTTTAATCTGTGAAGTCACTAATTGAACATGATAGCTTCATGATTTTTTCAAAAAACTATTATATTATCTTCAGCAATAACATTACTAAGGTACATCAGTCTAGTTCTGAATTGGGCCCAAGTCAATTAAAAATTTTTTTATTGCATTTATTTGAAACTTACAAAAATTTAAAGAGAGGTCAGTATTTATGTAAATATTTACTCATTAATAAACTTGCATTATCAATAGATTTGTAAGGGTTACTTAGTTTCCATTAACTCATGTTTGTATGCACACACACACAATGTATATATTTATTTTAAGTTTATTTTCTAATTTTCTCTTTTCTTTTTTGCATCCTTCTTACTGACTCATCAGTTTATTTTTATTTAATTTTCTTCAGACGAGTAACTTATCTTGACATCCTTATAACTTGAAAAGTAACTATTAATACATACAATTTTCTAAGCAATTCTGTTTCTATTGATGGCTCACATTGTGTTTAACCTGAATCTCATCCTTTGCACTGTCTCCATGCTTTTGTATCTTTTGCTATGAATTCCTGGAGTACCTTTAATCTTGTTTCATTTCACTGGACTTAAAGTTACTCTGGTTTGAGCATGGTTATTATCTTCTCTGCAGGGTGTTTCTTGAGTCCTCCTGCTATGTTAGGTGGGCACCTGCTGTCCAGCGCATCTCTCTCTCTCTTTAACTCCTATTATTTTTATGACCCTCCTGGACGACAGGCTAATACAGAACAGACACTTTGGCTTATCTATTATTTTAGCTTCAGAGCCTACCAGTGCTAGAAATATATAGTCAGTATCAAATTATTATGTATAAAATAACTAAAGATAGTATATTAAGAAGTTATTTTTAATTTCTTTATATTTTATATAGATCTCTCACCCATACTTTTTCACAATATGTCCCCTTTTTCTTGAATCCAGCTGACATCATTCTAAAATAGATTCTTACTCTCCTATTCCTATATTACCCCATTTAATTTTTTGTGGTTTTCTTGTTCAAGGAATCTTCTTCCAATCTATCATAGACACTGCACTCATAATAATTTCCCTTGGATGCTGAAGGTTTTAGCAATTAAGTTCAGCTATGGATTGTTTCATTTTAAAGGTTTGGTTTTTGTTCTGAGTGAGGTAGGAAGCCATTAGAGGGATAAACAGTGATTATGTCTGATTTAAGACTGAAAAGGCTTATTCAAGCTGTGAAAATATAGGCTGTGGCAAGGTTCAAGTGTGAAAGTAAAGAGTACTGTTAGGATGCTATTTTAATAATCTTGAGGGAAATAACGGTAAGATAAGCCAAGGTGAGACCTGAGAATGTGTAAGAAGTGGTTGGGCTTTTTACATCTTTTAAAAGTATATCTAGCTTCAGAACTGAGAGGCAAAATATTAACAGGATATTATTAGTGTTTGTGACATAAATAGTTAATGATCAACTAACTCATAATCTACTCTGCTCTTCTTTTTTAATTAATAGAAAACTGGTTTTTCTGGAGTTATCAAAAAAATTTTGACTCACCCTTGAGAATATGGTGACTAATAACTATGTCATTACTTATTAGGGAAGCTAAAGTTAAAATTATTATGAGATTCATCTACACAGCTCTAGAATTTTAACAAAATAACACAATGCACAACAATGGCGAGTGCTATGAGGATTTAGAGCAACTGGAGCTATTATACATTACTTAGAAAACAGTGTGGTAGTTACTATAAAGTTAATCATGTCCCACTAATCCAACTCATACTACTAACTTTTGGAACTAGAGCTTATCTTCATATAAAATGTACATAGATTTTATACAGTTCTTTTGGTAGTCACCAGTGAGTTGAAAGAACCCAAATGCTGTTCATTTGGTGAATGGATAAGCAAAGTGAGACTTATTCACATAATGAAATAGTAGGTAGTAATAAAAAGAACCAACTATCAATACAAGCCTGGGTAACTCTTGAATGCAGTGTGATGAGTGAAGGGATGCAGGTTCAATGAATATAGAAAGTATGAATTGGTTGATGGCAGAGGGTCACAAGGAAACTATCTGCTGTTATGGGAAAGCTTTACATATTAATTACAGTGGCTGTTACATGACTGTATACATTTGTTAAAACTATACATTGTAGAGGGCAAATGTTTTAGTATGTAAAATATATCTCAAATTCTGAAATATACATCAATAAATTTGAGATATATTTCACATACTAAACGTATTTATTGAGATTTATTTCACATATTAAACTATACATTATAAAGGGCAAATATTTTAGTATGTGTATATGTTTCACACACAAAAACATTTGCTCCAAGCCTGATCCTATGCATAAAAAGTTGTAATCAAAGCTAGGGCTGAATTTATCATATATTTCTAATTTTTGAATCCACATATTACATCATGATAAATCAGTTCCAATTTTTATTTAAGGGACCATTATCCCAGTGGATGGGGCAGGATAAATAAATATTGATGGGACTGGTAGTACATCATTATCTGCATTGCATGTGATCAAAAAGATCTTTATATAATAGTGAATACAGTCAAATTTACGTAAAGAAACTTATGGGGTTAATCTTCTAAAATTAAAGATATTTTATCAAATGCAAATACCTAATTATATTGTCATGTCTTAAATATAATATATATATACATGTATACATAATGTACATTGATAATTATGTAGCAATTCTCTTAAAGGTTGGGTGACTACCTATTCCAGTGTATGATTTATGAAGAGGTTCTGACCTTTGTAGGATTCCTTCATGTATTATGGAAATCTTATGTAAGTAGTAACCTTATTCACAAAAAACACTTCCTTTACTGTTGGTCTAAAATAACTAGTTGAGGATTTTATTAGTTCATTCTCATACTTCTGTGAAGACTACCCAGGGACTGGGTAATTTAGCAAGGAAAGAGGTTTAATTAACTCTTAGTTTCACATGGCCAGGGAAGACTCAGGAAACTTACAATCACAGTAGAAACTGAAGGGCATGCAAGACACCTTCTTCGCAAGATGCCAGGAGAGAGAAGTGCCAAGCAAAGGGGAAAAAGCCGCTTATAAAACCTTCAGATCTCATGAGAACTCACTCACTATCACAAGAACAGCATGGGGGTAACCGCTCCCGTGATTCAATTACCTCCCATCGGATCCCTCCCACAACATGTGGGGATTATGGGAACTACAATTCAAGATGAGATTTGCTGGGGGACACAGTAAAACCATATTAAGTATGAGGTCCTCTAGTCTACTTCCTTTAGAACAAGTGCTTCTGTGCTCTCTCTTGCTCTTTCTCTCAATGGATTAAAAATTAAGAATGCAGCAGAGTTTACCCTAGACCCCCAATGCCTTCGACAACTTACACAAGCCCAATATTAAGACAAATAGTGGGATTTAAATTTTAGACTTATAAACTATTTCTGTTCTTCCAGAACAAACTCACTTGCAGTTACTGGATATTTTTGTACATTAAGGTACATATATGATGTTCTTTATTTCTTGAATAATTCTAGGTATGCAAAACTTTTATCTTCCTATATAATGGTCTTAAAGAACATTACCTTTGCATTAGACAGCACCTTTTTATATCAACTCACATGAAGCATGGGGTATTATTCATTATTTTCATTTCCTTTTATTGTCACTCATACGATAAACAAGGCATCATCATCTTGTCATTAAAACTTTTTGAAATTGAACTGTAAAATATCATACTTTGCAAAGTCTTCATATTAGTACCTTATATATCTGTGACTTGTATATTACTATTTATATCACTGATTTTTGTTATTTCCTAATTTTGTACTTTTACACAAATTATTTGGAAGTAACAGTTGTAGTTTTACCTCTAGTTGCTGAAGTACTTTCAAATAGATTATTTTAAATAAATATTAGTTGAACAAATGAACAGATACTTGCATCAACATTAATATATTGTAATGTTTTAAAGATAAATTTTGTTAAAATTTATCACCAAGATTGAAACACACAAAATTAAATTAGTATCTGGCCATAATCTGAAAATCTTTGATTTTATCTTCTTTGTTTTTGTTTTGAAATTTTATATCACATTAAAGGTTAGATGTTCCTGTCTGTATTTTTCTCTCCAAAGGTAAATGCAAGTGTTTCTCCTGTAGGAATTCCATTTTCAATAGTTTTCTGGGACATTAACAACTACGACAACTGAAGTGATAATTTCTATCTTCTTCCCTCTTTGCCTGTTCCTCCTCCTTCTTCATCTAAATTTGGAAGGTTTACTGATTCACTTGTCAAACTTTGATGACCAATGAAATAAAAATGGAAATGGGTGAAAATATTTTTGTATTCATATATCATTATTAACAGACATTTATGATTATTTTCAGATTGCTTACTATTTTTCCTAAAAGAACCATATTAATGGGATTTTCTGTGTATAGAAAATAGAAAACTTTCTGCCAGTATATCTTGTAAATAAATGTCATAATGCTTCACCAGGCCATAATCTGGACAGAAATCATTCAAATATTGGATGAATCTTAGATAATGCCTCTGGCTTAAATATTGCATTTGAACCTAATGTGCAGAAATGTGTGTTTGTAGCAAATGGTTTATGTTATAAGAAAAGAGATTACATTATATGGTGTATTATTTTCTGAAATATTTACTGAATATGTTTCTTTCTGGGAATGTATAGCCACATAATTTACCTATAGAGGAAAATAAAAGAGAATATAGCAGGTGTTGAACACCATGTTGTTGAATGCAAAAGAAATATTTACTTACAAATAAATTCTGTTTGCATAATCGAATAGGTTAATTAAGTTTAGTATCCTAGAAAAATAAAGAGAGATTTTAACTGTTCTCTAAAGACAGAAACAACTAAATCTACAGAAGTTGTCATATTCTTTGTGAAAATGTTCAGTGCAGAGAGGCCTACACTCAACCTTTTGTAAGCCAAGCAATCTCATCTGTATTTTAGCAGAAACATCAGCATTTTATAAATTTCAAGGTAAAAAGAGAGTATTGTTCACTCTGCAGACATACCAGCAGTAAATAATATTTATTCATATGAATCAATTAGGCTACATTTAAAACATCAACAACCTCAATATTAACTACTTTAGTATTTAAATGCTTAAGTAAAAACCTTGCATAAAGTCATCTCTTGGTTTTGCTTGCATTCATACAGTATTAAGCCTATGGAATCTGCTAAGAACTTAGAATATTTAGTATTTCTAAATTAAAACAAATGTATCTGAAGAACTTTTATAATGAACATGCAATTATCATTAATAGTAATGTAAATTTGTTTTTAAGAATCAATCCAGCTTCCTTAAAATTATCTTAGTTTTGGGAAAAAGTCCTTAAAGTATGAATTTTATTTAAAGTTACTTTTACAAAGTTTTTCTATTATATATTACTACTATTTGAGATTGCATCATGCTGGCAAGAAGGTAAAGAAAAGGGGAAAGTGTAAAATGCTTTTCTATATAAATGACATACTCTTGTGGCATATAATTTTGGTAAAAATCAGTTGCAATTTAAAAAAGCACTTCTAAAATTGGTTAGCAGGAGGAAACTCAGGATGTCTTACATGTTTTGAACACATAGATGAGTAATGATGAATCACCCATAATAACAGGGAGAGATGATGATCTTATAACAATTTTCTGCCAGTATCCCAAGTAATAATTTTTGTTTTATTGTTTATGTTGCTCAGCTTTCTGCATCACATTAAGTGTATATCATTTTGCTTTAGGAAATATTAAATGGTTTCACAGTAGAATAAATTGCCAGCTTTCAATCCGTTTTCATAATGTCCTTGACCATAGCAAGTAGTCATTGATGCCATGAGGTATAGCTGAAGTCATATGGGAATTTGAAATGAACTGCATACTGAATTTTAAGAAAAAATACAATTCCTCTTCATACATTTGCAAAATATAAAGATGCCTTTACACACCCTCAACAGAATGTTTGCAGTTTTCACTGAACTTGTTTCTCAATTTCTCCAATCACATCTGTCTTTTAAGGGGAAAGAGACCCAAAGCTCCATCCTCCTTCTCCCTGCCTCTTTGTACAACTCATTCTTCCAGATATCTCTGCAGTGCTTTTTAATGCAATAATTGAATTGCTTTTGGTTTGCAAAAGTAGCATATTAAGGACTGTGAAGTACATACTCTCAGTCCTATATATGAATAGCACTTGGACATTTTCCGTTTCTAATTGAAATGCTATTTACTATATGAATTAAAATATCTGTGGGATGTGGATATTTTTCAATGCTGGATATTTAATATCGTAATTTAGTCTACTTTAATCTAATATTGCTTCATGTTTTCCTTTAGAATTGCATATTTTACTCTTTGCTTTGTGTTAAATTCATTTGAATTTACCAAGTATTTCCACACTACTGAAATGATATGCAAGGTATGCTAGCAACTTATAACCTAAATAAGCAGGTTAAGCAGGTTAATTGGGTTTTCACTTTCCCAATTACATCCCTGCTTATTTTAGTGAATATTGTTAAAGTATATTGATATTATATTAGCATCTGCTATATAATTTTCTTTCATTCATGTGCAATTTGTGGTGTTTGCCCTTTACTTTGGAGAAGCCACTCTTTCAAGAAAAATTATATTTAACAAGTATTAAAGCCTTCTTTTCTTCACTTCTCTTTTTCATATGTATCTCAGATCTAATTAAATGTCTAAGAAGGTTGTGTCTCCTGTTTAAACAATTGACTGCATACACAGTGCTACCCCACTGGTTTATTGGGCTGAATTAAGTTGTTTATCCATTATCTCTTGCTGGGGCTGAAGAAATTCAAGACAGTATGGGACCCAAAAAAGATGTCACCACTTAATGTCAAAAGCCCAAATAAAAAACATTTGATTCAGTAGATCTTTGTAAGGGTTTAGTATTTAATTTCCACGTGCAAATGATATCATCTATAATGTTGACACTGTTGTCCTATGATATAAGTGAACTGGTCACATAACACAGTTTAAGAGGTATACATTGATTTATGATTTTTAGCATCGCTTTACTAAACTTCATAAGATACATGTCTAAGCAGCTTACTTTCCTTTGCTCACTTAATTGTCTAAGCAACTTACTTTCCTTCGGTCACTTAATTTCCAGGACATTTTTGTCATTCATTGGTCATCCATGTTCTTTATTTGATATTAGCCCTTCACAGTTGGTATTATTTACCGTGTCTAAGGAAAGGTGTCTCTCTCTCACACACACACACAAACACACCAAGCATATTATAATGTTGAAGTACAGTATTATGGTAACAAACTGAGCCCAAAGACAATACACTGTAGTTGTTTAAAAATATGCCCTCAATAACTGCAAAGCTGGGGTTCAAATCCTGACTCTTATTTTTACTTGTGCGATTTTAAAAAAAATTTTAATTTTGTGGTTAGACGGTAGGTGTATATATTTATGGGATACATGAGATATTTTGATACAGACATGCAATGTGTAACAATCACATCAGGGTAAATAGGATTTCCATCACCTCAAACATTTATCCTTTGTGTTACAATCTAATTATACTCTTTTAATTATTTAAGAGGTACAATTAAATTATTATTGACTGGACACAGTAAGGTTAAGTAAATTGCTTAAAATTACATGACAAATTTGTGGG
This sequence comes from Pan paniscus, assembly GCF_029289425.2. Lineage (NCBI taxonomy): Eukaryota > Metazoa > Chordata > Mammalia > Primates > Hominidae > Pan > Pan paniscus. The sequence goes on from NC_073263.2 coordinate 64,379,235, forward strand.
AGTTAAAAACTTGTATGATTTTAAGCAATTTATTTAACCTTACTGTGCCTTATTTTTCTGTCCTTAATCAATGTCATTGTAATACTACCTGCCCTTGAGGTACATAGTACCACTCATTACTCTAATAACGAGTGAGTTGTTATATGTTGTTATTAGAAGAAGACCTGCCATTAAGTACTAAGTCAGTGCTAGCTTCTATTTATTCTACACAAAATCTTAATGAAGGCATAGCTGTTCTAATACTATACAATATATAAATAATTTGTTCTTGGGATGGTCATATATCCTATTATGTTTAGGAAATTTTTAGTTTATCATTGTTTCCAGTGTAACATTGTCTTTGTCTAAACATTCATTCATATGATAATAATTCAGTGCTGCTTTTTACTCTCAGAAGTGTAAGTTCTTAGCATATGGTCACCCTATGACAACTCTACATCTTCTATGTAGCATTTACTGTTTTTCAGCTTCTTCCCATATTTCTTCAGTAAAGCTGTTCTCCCTCAATAAGGTGACTAAAGACTTCCTTTAGGCTAATCCCATTTGACATTTTAAAATTCTTAAACTATTATAACATTATGAATGTTATATAGCATATAACATTGCTAATCAATTCCCCATTCTTAAAGTCATCTTCCCTCTCAGAATCTGTATCTTTCTTTTTCCTGAATGTCCATTCTCACTTTCTTTTGTGTGATCCTCTTCTTCCCCTATTTACTATATATTTTTAATTGCTCATAGTTTTTCTCAGGTTCAGTTTTCTTCTCATCCTATATAACTTGTACCCTGGAACACGCATTTATAATTTGCACAGACTACCAATAGCGGGTGGTTAATTTTAAACTACTGTCTGCTGATCAGTCTCTTTTATTAAGTTAAAACCCCAGATATTATGCTGCTCATGTGAATTTACCACAGATATCACAAACACAACCAGTTCAAAATTTAACTTGTCACTCACTTGCTGTGTGTCTGCTTCTTCTATATTTCCCATCTTGATGTTTCACACCATCATCAATCCAATGCCTTAAGATATAAATATGAAAAACATTCATGTATCTTCCTTTTGCCTTACTGAACCGAATTATAAAATGATTACTTTTTGTAAAATATTTACACGTTTTATTGTTTTTTCTTCTTTATTACATTAGGTTGCTGTACATTCTTGCTAGAATTTATTGGACAGTCTATAATCTAGTATCTCAGACTATAATGCTGCCATCACATGATACATTTTTATAAATTTCTGCAAGATTTATCTTTGCAAATGTCAATGTGTTTATAATATTCTTCTGTTTAAGTTATGTTTTTTAACTAAATTTCCACTGGCTTCAAAAACCAGTCAAAATGACCCAGCTGGATTACAAGGCTTTCAGCCTTCCTCTAAATGTACCCTTAACTCCTATTTCTTCAATGAACTTAGTGTGTTGCAACTGTGTGAAAGATTATATGTGTATGGATATATATATATATATATATATATATATGATTGCTATATACATATTTACTATATATATAACTTCTCAACTCAAAATCTGCAGTCATATTAAAAACAAACTAAATGTTTTTTCTCTAATATCTATTTTTTATTTTAGTCAATTCAAAAATTAATAGTCTATCTCTTTTCAAACCTCAAAATCTCTTTCTCCAGACTTATTCTTTTTTGCAGACACATACACACTTTTTCATATTGGACATGCTGAGCCTTGTTACTTCTATGAGCTTTTACGCCTTAAAGAGCAATCCAGGAGAAGCACAAAAATGTATAGGTCTAGTAGTAAGCTTGCCTAGATGCTTAGAAGTGATATTTAGTTTTTATTTTACATTATTTAATTCTCTATGGTAAATTATCCTAGAGTGACTAACAAACTTTAATCTGAACGTCTGTGTTATTGTATGACATATCAATGCAATCTTTCAAAGGGATGGCACAGAAGTGCTTGGTGATGACAGGTTGAATTGAATGAGTAATTTCAGAGGAGATCCTTTTCATTAAAAATGTACTGAAAATGTCTCCCATATGTCATCAACAGATGCGTTTTGTTGATGTAGTTCACGATAGTCATATTTAATGAGGTATAAGAATATTTGTCAAACATCAACTAATTGGAAGTTCCCATTATGAAAATTTAATTTTCTCAAAAGACTCATGTTTATAAATTTCCCTAAAGTGTTCAGTAAACAACAAAACAATATGAATAATCAAAAACGTGCCTTTACATCTAGTATACTCAAAAATGTTTGTTGTAGAATTATGTGCTTTTTTATAATTAGTAAACTCTCATATATATTTTTAAATATTATAATTTTTTTGTACTTCATGGAAATTTTATTTTACATACATATTTGTTTCCCTCATAAAAATTATATCAACACATATCAGTAGATGAATCTTCATGGTAATAAGTGATTTTCAATAATTTTGTTTCTTCAATGATGTAAGAATTTAAGCCCAATATAGAAAACGCCAGCATCAATAGCTTATGAATTAATTTACTTAGAAAAAATTCTATTACAGAAGTCTATTTTATATACCATCAAAATTATATTGGAATCTATATTTACTTTATGTATATTGTACTATGCCTTTGAAGAATTACTCAATTTTTATTCCATTTGGGTATGTATGCATGGACTATCTTGCAGAAACAAGATTCTTACACATTGACATGATCACAGATTACACGAATGAAAGAAGAAAGAAAGAAAGAAAGAGCAAGAGAGAGAGAAGGAGGGAAGGAGAAAGCAAGAGAGAGAGCAAGAGAAAGAATGAAAAAAAGAAAGAGAGAAAGAAAAAGAAAGAAATAAAAGAGAAAGAAAGAAAGAAAAAAGGAAAGAGAGAAAAGACAGCTGTAACAACAAACTCTAATCTAAGCAAGGACACACAGACATTTGAATTTCAGAAATCTTTGCCAAGACCAATGTCTTGAAGGGGTTCCCTAATGTCTTCCTCTAGTAGTTTCACAGTTTCATGTTCTACATGTAAATCTTTAATTCATTTTGGTGTGCTTTTTGTATATGGTGAAAGAGAGGGGTGTAGTTTCATTCTTCTGCGTATGGATATCCAGTTTTCTAGAACTGTTTATTAAAGAGATTGTATGTTCTTGGCATCTTTGTCATAGAGTTGACTGTAAATATGTGGACTTTTTTCAGGGTTCTCTATTCTCTTGCATTGGTCTATGTGTTTGTTTTTATGCCAGTACCATGCTGTTGTGGTAACTATAACTTTGTAGTATGCTTTGAACTCTGGTAATTTGATGCCTCCAGCTTTGTTCTGTTTGCTTGATGGCTTAATGTATGCGAATCAATAAGTGTGATACATCACATTAGTGTAATGTAGGACAAAAACCTTGTGATCCTTTCAATGCATGCTGTAAAAGCATTCAATAAAATTCATCATCCCTTCAGGATAAATATACTTGAAAAACTGGGTATAGATGGAACATACTTCAAAATAATAAGGCCATATATCATGAACCTACAGTTAACATAATAAGAAATGGGAAAAACCTGAAAGCCTTTTTTTTATAAAAGCTGGAACAAAAAAAAATAATTCCTGTCTTTAGCACTTTCATTCAACAGAGTACTAGAAGTCCTAGACAGAGCAATTAGACAAGAGAAAGAAAGAGCATCCAAATTGGGAAAAGGTCAAATTGTCCTTGTTTTCAGGTGATATAATCTTATATTTGGAAAAAATAAAAGACTCCACCAGAAAGTCTATTAGAACTGATAAACTGATTCAATAAAGAGTCAGAATAAAAAATCAACATAAAAAATCAGTAGCATTTCTATACGCCAGCAAAGAACACTCTGAAAACAAAATCAAGAAAGTAAGCCCATTTACAATACCTATAAAATAATAAAATACTTAGGAATAAACTGACAAAAATAAGTGAAAGATCTCTGCAATAAAAACTATAAAACATTCACAAAATAAATTGGAGACACAAAAATATTGAAAGATATTTCGTGTTCATTGATGAAAAAAACAATATTGTTAAAATATCTATACTACCCCAAATTATCTATAGACTCAAAACAATCCCTAACAAACTACCAATGACATTCTTCACAAATATAAAAAAATTGTAAATTTATATAGAACCACAAAACTTAAAATAGCCAAAGCAATCCTGATCAATTTTATTTACTTTTGAGGCCAACGTTTCATAATGCCCCCACTGATGATGATCAGAAGAGCTACAGTCAACAAATACTCATGCTGTTTATTCTTGGATTTCAGTTCCTGGTTCCACTGTTAGCAACTGTGAAATACAGCAGTTATCCTTATCTGCTGGGGATGAATTCTAAGACTCCTAATGGATGCGAGAAACAGCCAATAGTACCAAACCCTATATATATACTATTTTTTTTCCTATGCTTACATACCTATTATAAAGTTTAATTTATAAATTAGCCACATTAAGAGATTAAAAACAATAATAATAAAATAAAACAATTATCATATACTGTAATCAAAGTTATGTGAAAGTAGTCTGTCTCTCTCTCAAAATAGCCTATTGTATTGTACTCACTCTTCCAGTTTTCCTTTAATCTTATAACCAAGATGGCTACTATCTGACTAATGGATGGGTGGGATATGCAGTGTGGATATGCTGGACAAAGGGGTGAGTTACATCCTGAATGAGATGGAGTGAGATAGTGCGGGATTTCATCACAATACTCAGAATAGTGCACAACTTAAAACTTATAAACAGTTTATTTCTGGATTTTTTTTTTGAGTTTTAAAGGTTTTTTTTATACTTTAAGTTCTATTTAATATTTTTGAACCATGATCAATCCCAGGTGACTGGAACAACTGAAAGCAAAAGCGAAACTGAGGATAAAGGAGGATTGTTGTATATAAACATTATAATACAATAACTTAAGCAAAGAAGGATAGTGATAAGTCCCTCATTTTTCACAGAAAGAAGTTGTGGCTTGTTTTGGCTTTTTGTTTTAGTCTAATGCTTATTCTTCAACTTTAACTTTCTGTATTGTACTTCATTAACACTTTCTACATATTAAGATATTTTACATGTTATCTAAATGATATACAGTACTTTGTTAATGACTAAATAAAAATAGGATAGATGAAATGCATTACTAGTGAAGTGACAGAGCTAATGTGTAAAAACATATTACAGTGCAAAACTGCTCATATATTCTCCTAGAACAAGGAGTTATAGTGTTAGAATTACACAATTATCCCCTAAGTATCATGTGCTATCAAGCATTTGTCAAAATTTACTTTTGCAGTGTACTTCTTTCATTTTAAATTAGCTAAAATTTTCTTAAAATACTGAGTTACTTTTCAAAAGAAGTAGGCACACGCTCATAAATTTTCATGTGACAGTAGTTACAATGTTATGACATTGTTATACAGAGTCATTTATTTCTGAAATTCAATGTCTAAGTGTCCTTGCTTAGAATTTGTAGTTTCTGTTACAATTGCTTTTTTCTTTCTTCCTTACTTTCTTCTCTCCTTCCTTCCTTCCTTCCTGCCTGCCTGCCTGCCTGCCTTCTTTCCTTTCTTTCATTCTTGTAATTTGTAATCATGTAAATATGTAAGAATTTTGCTTCTGCAAGGTATTCCATGCATACATACCCAAATGGAATGAAAATTGAGTAATTCTTCAAAAGCATTACACATTGTCTGCCTATATTAAAATATCACATGTAATCCATAAATATGTATGGCCATTAGGTATTCATTAAAATTCAAAATAATAAATTTAAAAAATCACAATTGTTATGAAACATTTCTGGTTCTTATGGTGCTCACTAGTCATTGTAAGAAAACTTAATATTTTTGGATATTTCTAAGTGTGTTTATATTTTTTTCTATGAACAAGAAATTATAATATCACCATTAGTTGATGCTGTTTTAGATCTTGCATATTGATCTTATGTTCTAAAGAAATTTTCTTTACCTCACTAATTAGATTTGCTTTCTTGTTTCACTGATTATCTTCCTATTATTTTTTGCATCAAGTTCTAAGCCCAACATTACAATAGACAAGTGTTGTTATGAGACCCAAAGCACTGAAGATCAATTATAATGTTTTAACTGTTATTACTGGACTAATTTCAATTGTCCCCTGAGTCCAAACAAATTAAGAGTTTGTTTTTAACATGCTACATTCTTTCAAGAGCAGATATTCTGAAGCTGCCAACTGTACACCAGTTGCTCTACAGGAAGTATTACATAATGTAGATATACATTTCTTACATTTTTTACCTTATTGTTAAGTTATTGTCATTTTATACAATCAACTTGATCTAGAAAAAGTTAATTTAAGAGGGTACAGATACATGTGGGCATCAGCGACTGGCATTTGTATTGTTTTAAAATAGTTAAACTGGAAATGATGTCTTGGGAGTGAGGATAAGTAGATAAACACATAGAGATAATAGGTACACATAAACACAGATATCCAGATGTAGTTTGCTGATAAGAAAACATATGATCTCAATTTCTAATATGAAAGATGATTAATGCTACTTTATTTAGATAGAGCATATGTCAAAGGAAGGTAAAATAGAAAGGAGATTTGCAGTAGCAGAAATAAGAAAATATGATCTATAAAAGAAGTCGGCATGTAGGTTTTTAAAACCCTGGGTATATTAAGGAACAATGTCCAGAAAAACCTGGTGATATATTATCTGTTATAACGTAAAAAGTGATATATCTACAGATAAATTCACTCTTTATTTAAATAAAAGTATAAAAGTCCAAAAATATGTCATTCAATGAATATTTATTGACTGCTAACCATGGCCCACTGTAGATCAGGCCCCATTCTAAGACCTGAGGATACAGTGGTTAGCAAAACCCCAAGGCCTCTGTTGACATGCAGACTGATAATATTTTTGAATTGAAAGACAACTTAATTATTAAGTTGAGAGATAATTAAAAAAATACAATTAAAGTATATTAGGTGGAACCAAATGATGGTGTAGGAAGGGTTATTTACAGAGGTTCATCAGGACAGGACACTGTGACAAGTGAATGGGAGACTAAGAGTTTATGACCAAGAACCCAAAAGCAAATGCCACAAAAACAAAGATAAATAGATGGGACCTTATTAAACTAAAAAGCTTCTGCACAGCAAAAGAAATAATCATCAGAGTAAACAGAAAACCCCCAGTGTGGGAGAAAAATTGTAGCAAAGTATGCATCTGTCAAAGGACTAATGTCCAGAATCTATAAGAAACTCAAGCAAATCATCAGGAAAAAATAAATAACCTGTGCCATCAAAAAGTGGACTAAGGACATGAGTAGACAATTCTCAAAGGAAGGTCTGTAAATGTACAATAAACATATGAAAAAGTGTTTACCATTACTAATTATCAGGGAAATACCAATCAAAACCACAATGTGATACCACCTTACTCCTGCAAGAATGGCCATAATTTAAAAATCAGAAAATAACAGATGTTGACGTGGATGTGGTGAAAAGGGAACACTTTTACACTGCTGGTGGGAATGTAAACTAGTACAACCACTATGAAAAACAGTATGGAGATTCCTTAAAGAAATAAAAGTAGAACTACCATTTGATCCAGCAATCCCACTCCTGGGTATCTACCCAGAGGAAAGTAAGTCTTTATATGAAAAACACACTTGCAGATACATGTTTATAACAGCACAATTCACAATTGCAAAAATATGGAACCAGCCTCAATGCCCATCAACCAAAGAGTGGATAAAGTAAATGTGGTATGTATATATCGTGGAATACTGCTTAGCCATAAAAGTAATGAAATAATGGCATTTGCAGCAACCTTGATGGAATCAGAGACCATTATTCTAAATGAAGTAACTCAGGAATGGAAAAGCAAACATCATATGTTCTCACTCATAAGTGGGAGGTAAGCTATGAGGACACAAAGATATAAGAATAATGCAATGGACTTAGAGTACTCAAGGGAAATGACTGGGAGTGGGGTGATAAAACGCTGCACTTTGGGTCCCGTGTACACTGCTCAGGTGATGGGTGCACCAAAATCTCAGAAATCACCACTAAAGAACTTATCCATGTAATCAAAAACCGTTTCCCAAAAACTATTGAAATTTTTTAAAAATCACATTTTGCATTTTTCCTAAGAACATTATTGTGCTGATATTTTCTATCAACTTTGACATATGGTTAGCTGAATTATTAGTCCAGTTCTCCACACTACTCAACTCAGGATCCACAGCCTTGACATGGCCCATGTGACTTGCTTTAGCTAATGATATGTAGACAGAAGTAACAATGAGCCTTCCAAGCCTATGCCTTGAGAGACTTTATGTATTTCCAATTGCCTGCTAGTGCTTTGCCATTTTTATGAGAATAACACGTTTCTGCAAATTTGTTGGTCCATCCAAGAAGGCAATGAGGACCAGAGCCACCTCAGTCAACACACAGACCTGCAGGAAAAAGCCAAGCTGGGCCAATCATCACAGTCTCAGGTGGACTCACCCAGACAAGCCTGAAAAAGATCAGACCTGCCTTATCCAACACACAACAGCAATAATACTTTTTTTGTTGTTTCATGACAGTAAGATTGTGCTAGGTAGTATTTTTACAATAGCTAACAGATGCAGTCAACTATATAGATGCTCTTTAATTTAATCTCCCCTTTAAAAAAAACTTGAAAATCAAAAATGCCCTTTTTTATTGGAGTTAAACTTTTCTGCAATTTTTATTTGATGGGGCATGAAGAACTTCACGATGAATTGTTTGTGTGCATGTGTGTGTGTGTATGTATGTATCTATATATGTATACTTTTCAATTAGCTCCTTTTTTACACATCTTATAATAATTTAGTACACCTTTTGGATATAAGATAGGGGAAAATCTGAGCAGTGAACAATGAGTTATGTGCAAAATTGTCCTTTTCCATTCTTATATTTTGATGTCAGTCAAAATTTGTTAGATTTAACTTTGTGTCTCAGAGTAAGTTCTATCTATACCTCCACTTTTAAGGGTTTAGATTTTTGTCACCAGAAGGTTGAAGTTTTAAACCATAAGTGAAATATGAGGGAGATATTGTTTTTCCCAGGTAGTTTCTCACGACTGTGATTTAAGAGATCCAAATAGATGCCCCTTTATCAACTAAGAGCTATAATAAACTCTATGTTTAAGGAAACAAAAAGTTACTGGCCTAGGGCTCAGGGATTGGTTGGCATGACAGCTCCCTAAATTCACACGGCTATAAAACACAAAACAAAAGCAAAATCACATTCTTGCTAAGCTGCCTAGCAAATAAGAGCTATCAGGCAAAATATTGGACCCTTCTGGCCTCTGATTTACTTACTACCCAGTCTGATTGGACATAGGACCGGACTTAAAAACATTCTTTCCTGAAAAACAGCCACAGACTTCAAGTCATTTCTGGCCAGCTTTTAGAGACTGTGCACACTGTCTTTGTGCCCTATGGTTCACCTTTTGAAGTAAGGAGCCAAATTCCACTTTATTTTAATACTAAAACACCACTCCAAAGTGAACATGAAATGTATGTTACACATGTTTACCATTGCACATGCACTTGACTCACCTTATAAATATGAATAATTTCCCTGAAACGCGCTAAACATTTATGTCATTATTGTGTAATACAGACCTTGTGAAGCCTAAAAGCCAACCTCTCCCTTCCCTCTTTGAAGAGTGTGTTCAGGTCATGTCAGAGACTGTCTCTCTCTGTTTGCAAACTGATAGCACCAATAAAACTCTCTTTTCTATTACTTAGCCACCCTGATATTCCTTTTAGATGACAATGCCTTCAATTGAAATGACTTTCTAGTTTTTGACCATACTCAGAGATATCTGAATTTGTAGTGTGCTACCAGCCTAAGCCTTGATTAAAGAGCCCTGCTACATATGATTTAATCAGCATTAAACTTTGTTTTCCATAATGAAATAAAACAGTAAAGGCATATAAAATTATATAAGATGATGTTGATAATGTTCTTGCATAGGATGTTGACCCAAGAGAAAAAAACAAAAACAGAAAAAAGCTTGTCAATGGATTTGTCATTGACAAAAAGCACATAGGAGAATAGGAGAATAAAAAGTAGTAATAAAGGTGTGGATGATTTATCTAACTTATTAGACTTAGATCATCTTCTTGAAAAGGGAAACAATCAAATTTATCTGGCAACTGAATAACAATAACCCAGGTGGAAGGAGGAAAAATATAAAATGGAATTTACACAAGTCTCTATATTACAGCATATGACAGAGATTAGCACAAGACATCCAGTGCTTTTAAAATTGCAAGAACATATGTATAAGTAGACATATGTTTACTCCCTTACAAACCTAAGGAAGAGGCCTCGTATGCTAATGTGTTAAATAAAGGGTATGATACTTTATACTTTTAATGGGAATGGTTTATTAAGACCATATAATTATTAAACTTAATAAGAAATTGGAAATATGGCTTTCTGAGTATAAGGGAGTTTGTATTAAGTTGAGACAATGGTAAAATTTATAGGCAACCTATATAGGCTTACTTTTCTCACACTCCAGGTATTGGAGAATAAACTGTATGGCACATTTTTTGAATCTCCTGACAATTTGGAGGCATACAGAGAAAGAAGTAATCTTTCTATCTTCTAGGTACTCTATTAAAAAATCTCAGTATAAAACCAAAAGCAAAACTTAGTCTTAAAATATTTTTTCTACATTTCCTTAACAGACTTTAAGTGCAGTGGTTATTATGTACTGAGTATTTAACATGAGCCTGGTACCGTGCTTCATTTTCATGCACAGTTTCTTTCATTGAATTCTCATGCAGCTCTGTAACATAACATTTAATTAACTTTAAAGTCATACAACGAATATGAGCTAAAACAGCTACATGAACCTAAATTTGACCCATCTTATAGCATTCAAAATTCAATGTGCTCAAGATAAAAATATATCTGAAACTACTTTTAGTGGTTTTGTAGATCAATACATGGTGAATGCAGTAGATAAATGAAAATGTTACTAAAAGTCTCCTGGAAAACCAGATATGATAAAAAATAAAGATTGCTATTAAATGGATACTTATTATTTCTTTGACAATCTCCTCCTCTATCACCAAACAGCACATAACAGCATATATTAAAAATTTTTAATGCTTATATATTATGTGCTGAAGATACACATCTTAAAACATATGATTGAGAAATTCAGAACAATTCTGGGCTATGAAAATCTCACTTGCTAATATCAACTAGATGACCTTAAATAGAACTTAGAAACTAAAGCCCATTGGATCAAATCCAGTCAGTCACCTGTTTTTATTTTAAAAAGCTTTATGGGAACACAGCTACACCTTCATTCATGTATTGTCTATAGCAGCATTTGGGCTCTAATGGCAGAGTTGAATAGTCACAAAAGAGACTTGTGGCCCAAAATGCCTAAAATATGTAATACCTTGGCCTCCCTAGCAAAAGTTTTCCAACACCAACTCTAGGAAAGTAAAACATTGTCCTATAATACCAAAGTTAATTTGTAATCAAGGCTCAGGGCTTCCTGACAGTCACCACACAGCCCATATAGGTGTTACTATAAGGTAGTAAGTAAAGAAAATATTTGCTCTCAGAAGCTTTTTTTTTCTTGCTATCGTTTCCAGGGGTTGTGAGAATATGTCATAATGTGACAGTGTGACAACTCTCGCTTTTGTGGGGTGGACTTGTTTTTTACATATTAACTAATTTTATCGTGGATCTATACAACATTCTTTGAAAAAGTCATACTTATTCAAGGAGTTTCAAGCTTTATTTAGCAGACTTATCTTTCATTTGTTGGTTTTTAAAGTTTTCCATAGTAACTCTTATTTTTAAAGTTTTCCTTAATAACTGTGATTGCATCTTGGTTGCTTTCAACCTTATTATTTTATCTGTGCTATTAGAAATCATTCCTAATGAGCAGTCTTAAAAGTAGCAAGCATCCTTTTATTTATTCACTTATCTGAATAAGTATTAAGCAAGTACTATATTCTATATGTATCAGTTATAGAGAATAAATAATATATATATGCTGCCAAGACAGCCAGTTAGTCAAATAAAATCACGTGAGTTGATAAACTAGATTTCTGTTTGAGAGAAGTTGAAAAATTATCCATGAATTATTTTTCACTGATAGTTGAAGGCAGTGTTTAGAAAACATGAGTATCTTAGTGTTATACAGGAAAATAAGAGGATGCATATATGACCAGGTCTTTTCTAATTATTTTACATGAGGTCATCCAGCCTTTTCAAATAGTAGATTTCTGGAGATTATATTTTTTATAAATAAATATTGTAGGGTTAAGAACACAAAGAATTTTGAGACATTTTTGTTATATACATATTTTTAACATGTGAAATCTTATTGATCAAAAAAATGTAGAGTCCATATAATATTTTAAAATAAAAGTGATTATATAAAGTTTGCAAGAAAACTAAATTTAAGTAAACTATCTTAATTTTAAAATAAAAATAATGTTCTAAGTTTATGTAATATGTAATTCTTATGCCATAGGAATATATTGTAACCTCTTTTTAAATTATATCATTAGTGATTTCTAGACATATAAGCTCAATATTACTAGAGTAATAAAAAATAAGGTTGATCTGGTTTGCATTCTAAGTAATGGCAAACATATTTTATCCTGCCTCTCTAAAATAAAATACTGTGCCAATTTTTTAGGCTCTATAACCTCAGCGAATCACCAGGATTCCAACTGTCTCAATCATGTTGTATTAGTCTCTTTTCACACAGCTATAAAGAACTGCCTGAGACTATAATTTATGAAAGAAGGAGGTTTAATTGACTTACAGTTCCTCATGGCTGGGGCGGCCTCAGGAAACTTACTATCATGGCTAAAGGCGAAGGAGAAACAAGCACTTTCTTCACAAGGCAGCAGGAGACAGAGCCAAGTGCAGGGGAATCTGCCACTTTTAAAACTAACAGATCTCATGAGAACTCCCTCACTGTCAAGAGAACAGCATGAAAGAAACTGTCTCTATCAACCAATTGCCTCCCATCAGGTCCTTCCCTCAGCACGTGGAGATTATCATTCAAAATGAGATTTGGGTGGGGACACAGAGACAAACCATATCACATGTACATCATCTCCGTGATGAAAGATAAGATGTTGCATCTTGCACCACATACCAGTATAATAAAGGCGCATTGCTTGATCAGACTTCTTGGATTTAGGAGGCAATATATGTTACATCAGTCTGTGCTACTCAACTATTTCGCAATTCTTAAGGTTGCGAGAACTGAGTAGGAAATTGAACACAAAAACAAGCAAGTCTGCAGCAAATCTTCACTGCAAACTGCTCTCCTTTGGTCTTCCCCTGTAATGATACTTGAAGTGTCTGTGTAAAATCAAACCTCTGGCATATTATGATACAATAATTGCAGGGTAGTTCTCTGTGGTTTTAGATAAATCATGTCTGCTTCTTCAAGTGACTATTCTTTTGAGAAACAACCTCCAGCTTGCTACTGGGTCTTGGTAGAGATGAAAAACTTAAAATGGCCCATTATTTGATCATGAGACCTGAAGTGTACTTCATGAACTGAATAATATTTGACCCACCAAGCCTTATCTTTGTTTGGTGGTAACAAATTATTTATCAAACAGAAATGATATATGCACAACCATCCTGTGGAAGGTCTTTAAGGAACAATAAATAGCAAGAGAAAGTTTCTTAGACTCCCTTGATGCTCACACCTGTTGCTTTAGCTTAATCCACACTATGGCATCATGAAAAGTTATTGATGTTCAGTTGAACACAGAGAAAAGATCAGAAGGTACAAAAAAACTTTGTGCTACTTTACAATTGGTTCTACTTATAATATATCTTGGTACAACTTGGAAGTTCACAGCTATAATATCACAGTCCCATTCATGTGTGAGCCTCAGAGCAATAGTGAAGAAAATCTTCTAGTGGGTAGGATTTTAGCAGCTCATTTTGTTTTCCCCTTTATCCAGATAAACAGATGCTTAGAAGTGATTAACACATAGTTTAAAATGGTTTGCCTGGTTCATCAAAAATTTAAAAAGAGCTATATGATGATGTCAAGGAAGTATGCGAAGATCCATGTGGATGCACCTCTCAAAATGGACAAAGACTGTGAGATATTTGAATCCCATGTAAATGTCTACATATGGCATTCACGGGAGAGGAACCTTTGAAAATCAGTTGAATAAAGTGACATAGTTTATGGAATGTCAGATTTCAAAGTTTACTCAGGGATGGTAGTGGACAGGATACAGAAATCCATTGTGTTAGTCACTTGGACTCTCCTTCACCACGGTTTTATTTCTGACAAATTCCAAGTGGATAAACAGCAAAGAGCAATGCTGACTTCCTTTAATGACACTGTTTTCCAGTTATTAATAATCAACCTGTAACATGTTTAGTACATTGGACCCCTTTGATCATGAAGGGGCCAGAGATTGGTTGTACTCATTAAAATAATCATGAATTCTGAATATGAGTTGAACCTCTGTTCTTGTGATCCTGTTATCAGAACTACCATGAATGAATCCTTGGAATGCCCTTTTAATTGCCATGACATTCTGCACAATGTTACTTCAGATTAAGGAACTCATTCTGAAACAAAAGGAATACAGTAATAGGATCTTATATATGATACAGAAGGCTTTACTACATACTCCATCTCTAAAAAGCAGTGGTTTTAATAAAATGGCATGGCTCACTGAAAATTCAGTAATGGTGCTAACTTCATTGAAGGCCACAATCTGAATGTGTAATATTTTATCTTAAAGGATTTAGTGCATGCCCTGAATCGGGATTCAATATATAATGTGATATGTCTCTTTTTTTTTTTTTTTTTGAGACAAAGTTTTGCTCCTGTTGCCCAGACTGGAGTGCAATGGCATAATCTTGGCTCACCGCAACCTCTGCCTCCCAGGTTCAAGCAATTCTCCTGCCTCAGCCTCCCCAGTAGCTGGGATTACAGGCATGCACCACCACACCCAGCTAATTTGTATTTTTAGTAGAGACAGGGTTTCTTCATGTTGGTCAGGCTGGTCTCAAACTTCCAACCTCAGATGATCTGTCTGTCTTGGCCTCCCAAAGTGTTGGGATTACAGTCATGAGTCACTGTGCCCAGCCTGTGATGTGTTTCTTATAGCCGGAATACAAGGGAGCAGAGCAAAAGTGAGAATGGCTTCTCTTACTATTATAACTAATAACCCATTCATAAAGATTTGCTTTTAATTCCTGCCACTTTGGCCACTACAATTTGAAGTTCTTGGATCTCAAAAGAGAATACTTCCAGGAATTGAAGCAACAGTAGTTACATTTAATTGGAGGTTGAGACTGCTACCTGGTCATTTTGTTTTCCTTTTTTGCTACTGAAAGAGAAGGCAAAGAATGCTTTGTTTTTGTTTTAGTTTTGGTTTTCTTATTTTGAATGACTGATCCAGAGTACCCAGTGGATATTAGTTTTCTGCCACAGAGTAGGGTCAGAAAGAATTAAGTCTAGCATCCAGGAAATATTATCGGGCAATTTTTAGTAGTTTCATATCCAAGAGCAAATGATAGTAAAAAATTATAGCAACCAAAGAGAACTCAAGAGTATGTAGAATGCTGACCTTTAATGAATGAAGTTTCAGGTCACCCTACGCATGAACCAAGTCTACCTTTGGACCTGTCTGGGGGCAAAGAAAGCATGGAATGTGTAGGGGATTTAGAGGTTACTGATATTAGCAGTGACTTTGTAATCAGTTACTAAATTAAGAACCATAATAGCTGCACATATCTTCATTTCTTATGTGTATAGTTAAATAGATTTTTATACAGTAACTTAATTATTTTTATCTCTCCTCATTTCCTTATTACTTAATAGATATTTTGTTGGAAGTTAACTTTATAATTTAATCTTTAGAAAGAGAATGTTCAGTTGAGACTGTTATCAGAATGAGAAGTAAGTAACATAGCCAAGAAATGGATAGAATTTATGACAATTGTTTCCCATAAATGAAATGTAATTACTATTGAGACTTTGTGTCTTCTCAATTTGGTGACAGGATGAGAGTATCTTTGATTCTATAAAACAGGCATTAGAAAAAAAAAAATAGCTCACGGGTCAAATTCACCCTTAAGCTTGTTTTATACCACATGCAGCCTAAGAATGTAACTGTGGCTTATTTTGTTTTGCTGTTTACATTTTAGAGGTTGCCATAAACAAACTAATAAACAACAATAAAAACAATAAAAATAGAATATGCAACAGACCATTTGTGGCCCACAGGACCTAAGATATTTACCACATACCTCTTTACAGAAACATATTGTTGACCTTTAATATGAAGGATAGTTGCACATCTTGTTAGTGGAAGCATAAAGTTGTTTCTTTATTGTAAGAATGTAAAAACACATGAAGAAGTGAGTGCACAAGTTCTTAGTAATTAAAGAGTTGGAGTTTGTGTCAACTCACTCTTCTAAACATTAGTTTGGGATTTGGGGCTGAGACACTGCAATTCACATTTCTCTGGAGAGGCAGCTGTCATCTTTTAAAATTCAGCCAATAGCATTGGATGAGGAAAACAGAAAACTGGAGGAAAGAGTTACTCCTTCAATTTGTTTCTTGTTCCTTTTCAGCCTCTTGTTTTTTTTCTTTTTTATATGAACATCGCCTAGCATTTTTTCCTTCTGACTGTGACAGTGTTTTTAGTTTTATTTTTACGTTTTGCTATGGAGTCTTGCTCTGTCGCCAGGCCGGAGTGCAGTGGCGCGATCTCAGCTCAATGTCACCTCCACCTCCCAGGTTCAAGTGATTCTCCTGCCTCATCCTCCCGAGTAGCTGGGACTACAGGCGCGTGCCACCACGCCCGACTAAGTTTTGTATTTTTAGTAGAGACGGGGTATCACCATGCTGGCCAATATGGTCTCACTCTCTTGACCTCATGATCTGCCCGCCTAGGCCTCCCAAAGTACTGGGATTACAGATGTGACAGTATATTTTAATGACAAGACTCAATACACTCTTTAGCTTTTTCCAGTACTTAAACTTGCAGCACATTTTGCCCTCCCAACAAAATTAGCCCTAGCCTACCAGTGCGCCTTTCAGAGGTCTGGAATCTCTTGCCCCCTTCTGCAACTTCAAGGGCAACAGCCCCAGCTGAGAAGCACCCCCTACTCAATGTCTGAGTGTCAGCTTTGCAACGGTTTTGCTTTAATCTTATAACTTTTAATAATTTCAAGTATAGTTTGTTTCCTCAGTTCTAGGATGAGTAGTGGCTTCTTTCTTTTGATACCTCTATGATATCTTAGTGTTTTTCTATTGTCTTTTAAATACAGTTAATGGCTAGCTAATAATCCTTTGTACTAACTTCTCTTTATTAATAATTGAGGTTTCCGTATCCTGAATGGAGCCTGATTTAGGTTGGCATGTACTCCAATATGAGTGTCAACTTAAAATCTTTGTGAATTGTTTCTTACACAGATTGCTTTTTCAAATTGCTTTTTCTGCAAATGTCTGAAAATACTTGTCCTGAAGCCGTAATTTTTATGAGCTGATAATTTTAGATATGCAAGCCATTGATATTTTATTTTCTAAGTTGCTTTCAACTAATTGCTTCTTTAGATTAAAAAAAGGTAAAAAAAATTTGGAAATTGTGTGAGCAAAGAAAGACGAATGAGTGATTTTGGAAAGCAATGTGATGATTCCTTCCTTTATAAGTGTGAATGTCCATAAATGGACCTCACAAGTGTTATTAATCTTACAAGAAAACTTGCCTCAGTAATACTTCCTCTTAGGAATTTAAAATAGATTGGGCATCATAAAAGCCCCACAGTGATTATTAAGTACATCAATTTTTAAATAGAGAACATACACTATGTGTGTGTCTATAGAGAAGTTATACTTGCTGTATACCCCTCTGAATATTGTTGAAACATTAGTTCTAGCCTTACTGAGGCTGAATATTTCTTTTCCTGAAAGACTTATTTCTATTATACATAAATCGCTTTGTTCATTGGTGGAGTTGTAATAGAATCCTAATTCA
The DNA here is from genome assembly GCF_029289425.2 of Pan paniscus. Classification (NCBI taxonomy): domain Eukaryota; kingdom Metazoa; phylum Chordata; class Mammalia; order Primates; family Hominidae; genus Pan; species Pan paniscus. The sequence continues at coordinate 64,397,248 of NC_073263.2, forward strand.
ATTGGTTAACTGTAGTTTACATGATTCTATGAAATAGAAAATTATGGATTTTTCACATATTATTTTTCAGAAAATGAACTTAAATAAAATTAGCATATGCTTTTTATTTTCCTGAACCATGAAATAGCCTTTATTGTGTAAATAAATATCAATTCAAGATAGAATTTTATAGCTGCAATAATGTATAGCACACGAAAAGAATTAGATACAAAAAATGACAATAAAAGTAAAAAATATATAATAGAAAGCAGGATATAACAAGGAAACCACAAGATATAAACTATTCGTTTGAAAGGATGTGTGGAAGATACTTTCTCAAGCTATTACTTAGAATTTGTACACTACATTTTTCATGACCATCACATCTGTCAAATCCTAAACAACTTCTCAAAGCATAACAGAAAGCAAGTGTTTGTTATCTCGTCAGTTGATTGGTACATGTGTTTTTATGTCAAACTATTTAGTCACCTATTCTTACCATTTAATAAGAAGGAAATAATTTTATCAGTAACACATATATCAATTTTGAACATGTTCAGTCTCATATATTATTCAAATAAACACTTTACTTCAAAGAACGCATGAACATGTGGGAAAACATTTCTTGATATCTTTGCATTTCTGTAGAAATTTTAAATTATTGACAGAATGAAATATGATTTTGAGCATGGTGCATAGAGGATATGTATAATTGTGACTTTGGTATGTGTGAATTGAAATTCAAATTTGCAAGAAAATGACCTTGATTTGTGGTTATCTTTGCTTATTATTAATACATGCAAATCATTTTCATATAACAATACATTATACCGACAGTAAAAATATGCTTTAGTCCATATGTATAAAAGAGAACAAATCAATATGTTATCTATTAAAATAATGGTATGTAATAAAACGTTGTGCACTCATAGATGCAAATGGAAACAAAATCCTAAAGAATTATAGTGTCCTATATCAGTATATTTTTGTTTTAAATAAAATCTACACAAATGTAAAATAAGAAAAAAATGTTGTCATAAATTTATGGTGGGTTGTGTGAGATATATTTCTTGCTGTTGGAGTGGAAGCTAACAGATAAGCCATGAGAGGAGGCTAGAATGATACATTTGGTAATTTTTCTATAAAAATAACTATATAAGGAAACTTCTTGGAGAAATAAATGATAATAGGATTGGTACATTATATAAGGAAATATGTAAGATGGGCATGCAGCATTTTAGACTGCCAAAAATTCAGTGCCTCTCCCACCAAAAAAAAAAAAAAAAAATTGTATATGCGTTGTGGGTATGTCAAAGTGATACACTACCCAACTGAAAGAGTACTCTATATCCAATGGTAGAACAATTTGAGAACAAAAGTAGGTAGCATTTGATTATAAGCTAAAGTATAAAATATATATCAATGAGTCCACACTGTTTAAATAAATAGATAGATAAGGGGAAAAATCTCCTGTGCAGAAGAATTCCAAACAATATATGAAGATACTCTGCCCTGAAGAACATGGAACATAACTTCTTATTTTTAAATGTGGGCTGAACATAATGTCCCTGCTTAAGAACAGAGTGTGGAAAAGTGGGCACGAAGAGCAACTTCATTATGGAGAAACCTGACAAACACTACTTCAGCTAAGTGGTTAATGAGAGCATCAGCAGTGATGTCATGTTGATAGCATGTACACTCAATATGGTGTGATGAAAACAGTATTTTACCTTCTTTGTCTTCCTCCCATAAACCCACAACCTTCATCTAATGATGAAGAAAAGCATGAGAATAACCCCACCGGAGGGAAACTATACCTGACTAGTACTCCTCAAATCTGTGGAGATAATCAAAACCAGCAAAGTATGACAAATAGTTACAGACAAATTGTGCTTATCGAAATAAGACAATAAAACATAAAGTAGTCTTCTGGATAAGATTCTGAAACAGCAAATTAACATTAGGTAAAAGCTAAGAAAACTTAAAGCATAGACTTTAGTTTATCATAGTGTATCAATATTGATTCAGTAGTCATGTACAATATATCATACTATTCTATAATTTTAATAATAGAAGAAAGTGGGTATGGAGTATGAAAATGTCCTGGGCTATCTGCAATTTTTTTCTGTAGTTTTAAAACTACTCTAAAAGGTTAAGTTTATTTTAAAAATACATGTTTTGGGAAATACTGTGTGATGTTGCCCAAATTAAGTAAACACATTTTAACATTATCTATTTCTTTTTATGTTTTAAAGATATCAAAATAACCTGTACGACAAAACCCCATGACACAAATTACCTATGTAACAAAACTGCACTTGTACTCTGAACTTAAAATAAAAGTAAAAAAAGTGGTATCACTTAAAAATATTATTTTACACTTTTATAAGGGATTCAATTAATCTGTTATCAAAGGAAGAACTATTGATTTATTATTCTCATTCAGACAAAGCGCTTCATCCTTATGAACATTAAATTTCTCTTGGGTAAAATTAATATATTAATTGCTTTACCCTAAAGTTGTTGAGAAATTTAATGGTATCATAGGTATTAAAAGACTTAGAAAATTATAATGTGCTATACAAGTTGTATATATAATTTCTCCCTTCAGATTCTTAACACTGATATATTATACTCAGTATTTATTACTATTTTGAATATCACTAAATGTTTATTATCTTTATGGATATACTGAAATAATTTAATATTTGCTTAATGTAGAAAGCTCCATTATAAAAAAATCCATAACATATTGTATTAATAAAGAAACTCCATTATAAATATGCCGGCTTCTAGCATACCATTCTTTTGATTTTCTCTGCATCTAAGTTTTTCTTGTTTGTTGCTTACCTTCAAAAATGCTAAATAAAAGAAATCCCAGAGAGTATGTTTTTCTCCTTGTCTCTCTACATATTTGTTTCACACATATCCATGAATTTATAAAAAATTATCATTTTACGATTGCTGTATATACAGGGTTCTGCCCATCTAACTCTTTACATATCATCACTGTTTAGGTATGTACAATACATCTCAATTTAATATGTTCAAAGTAAAGCTTTTACTCCTCTCCAATCTCTTTCCTTACCTAAGCATTCACAACTCAATTAATGGCATGAAATTTCTCCCATCTATTCATCCCTGAATCTAGTGGTTATTCTCAACTCTTCTATTTTTTATAACTTTTATTCAAATATCACCAAGTCCTGTTTACTTTCAAAAAATTCCAAATGTGACCACCTTTCACCAACTATTATCGTCATACTCCAAATCCATTTTCATGCCATCTACACTCTACTTATTCTTTGTATTTTCTACATCTTATCCCTTCATAGCCATTATAATCATAATTATGATTTTTGCTCAAAACCATGAAACCTTTTACAAAATAAAATTTAAAATCTTTCTCAATGACTGTACATTTTTACATGATATAACCCTATTGATCTTTTTGTTTTTTCTTATTTTTTTTCCTAATGCAACTCTCATTTTCACACATTCTTCCCCAGATACACTGACTTTTGCTGAACTAGAAAAATGTCAAACTCATGAGTGCTTTATATCCTTTGCCTTTGCATTTACTGTGGAGACTTCTGAAATTGTCTCACCAAAATATGTCATGGCTCTTTTTGTCATTTTAACTATGTCTTTTCTTAGAGACTTTGTAGTTCATCCTATATAACTTGACACCCTGCCCATACAAAATCTCTTTTTTCTTTTTTCCCTGCTATTATGAAAATAAAGAGAACAAATGTATATGTTAGGTTGGAAGCTCTGTAAAATTTGCACACAAGATCAAATGGAGAAGCACACATATGGCCCATAACAAGTCACAGCATTTCTTAGTGCCATATATCTTATCAAAATATTATATGCATGTATAATGTAATATCACAGCCAATGTTTTTAAAACATCTATGCAGAACAAATATGCAGAGATATATTGATAGCTTGTACAAGTTATAGGGGTTCTCTTACTATTTATTTTATTTTATTGTGGTAACAACACTTAACGAAGATCTACTCTTAAACTTTTAAGCTTACAATACAGTATTGTTGATAACATAGGCGGGATGTTGCAGAGCAGATCTCTAGATTTTGTTAATCTTGCTTTACTGAAACTTCCTGCCCCTTGATTAGTAACTCCCCATTTTCACCTTCTTCCAGCCTCTGGTAACCACCACTCCACTCTGGTCCTATGAATCTGACTGTTTGAGATAGTTCATGTAAGTGGAATTATGCAGTATTTGTCTTTCTGTGCCTGGCCTATTTTACGTAGCATATGGTCCTTCAAGGTTCATTTATATTATCACATATTACAAAATTTCCATAATTTTTAAAGTTTAAAAGTGTTCTGGCTGGGCATGGTGTCTCTAGTCCCAGCACTTTGAGAGGAGGCAGATTGCTGGAATGCAGGAGTTCGAGACTAGCCTGCGCAACATAGTGAAAGCCCGTTTCTACAAAAAATACAAAATTAGCTGGGCACAGTGGTGCATGCCTGTAGTCCCAGGTACTCAGAGCAGCAAGGCAGGAGGATCACTTGAGCTCAGGAGTTCCAGACTGCAGTGAACCATTATTCTATTTTTTGTATTTTTAGTAGAGGTGGGGTTTTGCCATGTTGCCCAGACTGGTCTAGAACTCCTCAGCTCAGGCAATCTGCCCACCTCGGCCTCCCAAAATGATAGGATTATAGGCGTGAGCCACTGCGCCCGGCCTTGTGCTTGGCTCCTTTAATTCAGCAAAATGAGTCTGAGATTAACTCACATTGTTATATGTATCAGAAGTTCATTTCTATCTCTTGATAAGTAGCATTTCAAAATATGGACATATAAGTATTGTTTGTCCTTTCACTTGTTGATAGATTGTTGGGACATGTCAGGTTTTGGCTTTTGGAAATAAAACTGTTGTGAATATTTGAGTACAAGTCTTTGTACAAATACAGGCTTCTGATTCCTTTTTAAATAACAAAAAGTGAAATGGTGAAATGAAAAACAACTGTACAATGTTGTACCACAGTTGTTTCACTTAGTTCCTTACCTTGAATTATGTACGTCTTTTCAATTTTAGCAACTCCAATGAGTATGTAATGATAGCTTATGGTTATTTTAATTTGCATTTCCCTGATGTTGACAATCTATTTTTTCTGTCTATTGGGTATTTTTTCCATAAGCTTTTTCAACATGTTTGGTAATATTTCATTGTGTTACTTGTATTCTCATTATTGGTTGGTAAATTATTTTAGAAATTACATATGCATTAATAATCAGATGCATGTATTGCTAATAATTTCCTACTGCCATTTTTTCTTTTTAATAATATTATTTAAAGAGCAATAGTTTTTGATGTTTATAAAGTTATAATTTGATACTTATATAAGAATCATATTTTATTTTACAGTTTCTTCTGCAAGTTTTGTGTTTTAGTTGTAATATTTGGGTTTATGGTCCATTTCAATTCATTTTGCTTATGATGTAAGATTATATTTATATTCTTTTTTGCCATAGAATCATCCAGTTTTTCCAGAATATTTTGTTTAAAGATTTTCCTTCCCCCATTATTTTGCTTTGACACTTTTGCTGAAAATCAATTGATCATAAATGTGCAGTTCTTTTTCTGGGCACTTTATCCTGTTTCATTCATCAAAATGTCAATAATTTCACCATCACAGCACTGTCTTAATTGCTCTATAATTATAGTAAACTGGGAAATCATGTTGGTTAAGTCCTCATTTGTCAGATTAAGTCTTTTTAGAATTTAACTTTTTTTACAATAGTTTATTGTCATGATACGCACAGAATCAGATGCACATGCTTAGTCAATTTTATCATTTCAGATTTTTTTCTTTTTAGTACAAGATTCTTTTCAAGTAGTATCATTTTTGCAGGCTATTAATGACAACAATTTCTATTCACTTGCACAAGTCTGTGACCTCTATTGGTCTAACTTAGCAGTATAGTCTTGGGTAAGGCAGTGACCTGATCCTACATTATGATCCTTAGCTACAGTCCAATACTCTCTAGAAATATAGTTCAGTTAACTTTGGGGTAATTTATTCTATGGCAAACCTCCTTGCCTAACATTGAGCCCATATCATGAGTTACCTAGTTCTATGGCTAGTTATTATTCTGTCATCATTATGTCATATCTCCACTGGAACTGTCCTCTTCTCTGACATGAATTCCCATCAGGAAATTAGATATTTTTATCAGATAGTTAATAACATAAGCAAGGTTTTTGCAAACTAGGTTCCACAGGCCCAATCTAGATCACTGCAGTTTATAAAATATTTTATTGGAATACAGCCATGCTCATTCATTTATGAATTTTCTATGGCTGCTTTCACACTACAATGGCAAAGTTGAGTTACTTCAATAAACATCATATAGCCTGTGATATGGGTTGGCTCTGTGTCCCCACCCAAATCTCATATCGAATTGTAATCTCCACGTGTTGAGGGAGGGACCTGGTGAGAAGTGATTGGATCATTGGAGCAGTTTCACCTATGCTGTTCTCATTATGGTGGGTGAGTTCTCATGAGATCTGATGGTTTAAAAGTGTGGCACCTCCCCTGTCATTCTCTCTCTCCTGCTCTGCCACTGTAAAGATGTGTGTGCTTCCCCTTCACCTTCTGCCATGATTGTGAAGTTTCCTGAGGCCTTCAAAATATGCTTTCTATTCAGCCTGTGGAACTGTGAGTCATTTAAACCTTTTTTAAAATAAATTACCCAGTCTCAGGTAGTTCTTTATAACAGTGTGAGAACAGACTAATACAGCCTGTAAAGCTTTAAATATTTACTGTCATAATCTTCACAGGAAAATTAAAAATTTTCATCCATGATTGACATCAGGATGTCGTTTCTGTATCCAAAAATGATGATGCTTTTGTAGCCAGCTGAGACTTCAGGGGCCCAGCTAGACTTGTGATTGCACTATTATTCCATTTTATAATAGAACTTTCTGGTACTTACCCTACCTTTAATATCTTAGTTCAGAGAAAACTCTTGCAAGATAGATATGTCTGGGCAAATCATCTATCTCCACTAGGGCCCTATAACAAACCAGTAATTTTTTCTCAAAATGTATATATTATTCAAGGGCTGGATAAAAACTTTAAGTTCAGAAATTAAAAGTCAAGAGAATTCCAAGAAAGTTTAATTGTCAGAGACTCCAATAAGATGTAAAATCAGTCACAGAAACTTGCAGTTCTAATATGTGTGAAAGACACAAGGATGGAAAGCTTAGGCCTGCCTGCTTTATAGCTACTTGGAAGCTTCCTGTTGTGGATACTACTACTCACTAGAGGCCTGCCTGGTAAGATGCTATAAGGACTCTCATAAAATTCTTAAATGTGAGATGTGTTCTTTTTAATACCATGGAGAACTATCAAGTGTTGTAAAAAATCAATAAACCGTTATCAACATCTCAAAAAAATAGATTGAGTTTGTGAGTGGAAAGCCTAAGGAATGGTGTTCCTAAATAGAGTTGAGAATTGAAAAACAAAAATACCAATATTTGGAAAATATCCATGTTTATGACTAAAAATTTATTTTCATATTTGGTTGTATATCTCTTAGATTAAATATGTTAATTAGGTGATTAAAGTCTAGATTCTTACAAATTTTGTCTGTTTCTCTTACTAGTTTTTGAGGAATATTATTAAAGTATTATATTTAGATGGTATGTCAATTGCTCCATATAGTATTTGTTCTTTGACCCTTATGTTTTTGAGTCTATAGTTTTTCATGAACATAAACATTTCTGAATAGTTCTGATAAAAGAACATTAAAATAATAGTAATTATAACAATCTTTTAAACTCTGGTAAGATTTTGCCGAATATATTATAGGTTTCGGTTATCAGTTAATTGCCTCTCAACTTCAAATGCATAATTTAATATATATACATAAGATATATTATTTATCTAAGTAAATAATAACATTTATGGCCTAGCACAGTGGCTCACATCTGTAATCCCAGCACTTTGGGAGGTCGAGGTGGGTGGATCACGAGGTCAGGAGATTGAGACCATCCTAGCCAACATGGTGAAACCTCGTCTTTACTGAAAACACAAAAATTAGCCTGGTGTGATGGCATGTGCCTATAGTCCCAGCTACTCGGGAGGCTGAGGCAGGAGAATCACTTGAACCCAGGAGATGGAGGTTGCAGTAAGCCGAGATAGTGCCACTGAACTCCAGCCTGGCAACAGAGCGAGACTCTGACTCAAAAAAAAACAATTAAAAAAAATAACATTCCTTTAAGCATTTCTTATTTAAAATGAGCACAATAACTAACTTTATCATTAGAGGGCTTATTAAAGACATTATACTATAGAGTAAGGGACCTTTTGCATTTTCTAGTGTGGGATAGGGTGATGAGTATGGGTGTGAGAATATCCAGTGGCACCTGATCACAGCCTCAGAATCTGTTCTCTCAGCCCAGCACCAGTCTAGCAATTACCTTTCCTCTGCACCCTTGACATGAAAATCAGAAGCAGCAGGCTGTCCAGATTCCTTCAGCAAGCCCCTACATAATGTGGACTCCAGAGGTTTCCCAGCATCTTCAGACCAGCTCTGGCCTGGTTCACCAAGCAAAATTCTCTGCTATCCAGTGGCTACACCACAACATCCCCAGTGAAGGTTGAACCTCTTCCATGTATGTCTTTTCTTGAGTCCTCTCTCTCTGTCCTAGCAAAATATATAGTGTTTCCTTATATTTTATAGTTATTTTAATCATAGTTAATTATTTGTATTAAACTTCAACCTGTTTAACTTACTGTGTGGTTTATGTCTCCTGACTTGACTCAGACTACCGCAGAATTTGTATCAGAAGTGGTCCCAGGGGAAGAACTCAACAGAGGAAATTTAGATATGGTTTGTTCGTGCCTTTTGGGCTTGCCTGCAATTCTGAATTACATGCCAATTAGAAATGGAATATGAGATGAGTAAACTGTGGCATACAATGGCATCACAAGTAAGCCTGCAATCACTTGTGGTTGATTTTGATGAAGTGCCAATTCAACCACTGGCCTTGGGAGCTCAACTGGCTTCTGAAACTTGATCATTGTGAGTGACTGTGACTGTAAAGACCCTGATGTGGGTGATATTATTTGAGTGTACTTGAGTGTTAAAAAAGAAAATGACAAGCTAATGTCTTTAACTTTCATCTCAAGTTATAGTCTGAGAAAGAAACAATTTCCATAACAGCTCTAAAAGAGTCTCTTGTTTTTTGAATCTACAGATTTGATATTGCTAAAAAGGTAAAAAATATTTAATTGTGTGAGTTGCCAAATTACAATGAGAATTACATTCATAGCCTTTTTGGTTTTTCATGCCAAAGTTAGGTCATTACTTGGGAAGAAGTGAATTGTGAATTATGAAATGGGTACAGCTGGCTGGATCAAGAAGCAACTGGTAATCTTGAACACCCAAGTATTTCTGAGATTTTTTTACTAGTAAAAGTAGTTTTTCTTTCTGTGTCCAAAACAACTAGACTTTCTCAGCTTGAAAATCTTGTGATAGTCTCAATTGGTGTACATATCATGAAAAGAAATGCTCATTCTCCTCAGGATCCACCATAAATAACCTCCATTTCTGGTAGAATATAAATAGGGTCAAATCTAAGCATGGTTCAAGATTCAGGTACACACTACGAGAAATAAATAACTTCTATACAAAAGAATTTCAGAACCCTGTGTATTATTTCATTTTCATGCTGCTGTAAAGAAAACATACCTGAGACTGGGAAAATAAAAAGGTTTAATTGGACTTACAGTTTCACATGGCTGGGGAGGTCTCAGAATCATGGTGGGAAGTGAAAGGCACTTCTTACGTGGTGGTGGCAAGAGAAAATGAGGAAGGAAAAAAAGTGGAAACCCCTAATAAACCCATCACATCTTGTGATACTTATGCAGTATCATGAGAATAGCAATGGGAAAGCGCAGCCCCCATGATTCAATTACCTCCCTTGGGTCCCTCCCACAACATCTGGGAATTCTGGGAGATACAATTCAAGTTAAGATTTGAGTGGGGACAGAGCCAAACCATATCATTCTGCCCAAGGCCCCTCCAAATCTAATGTCCTCATGTTTCAAAAACTAATCATGCCTTATCAACAGTCCCTCAAAGTCTTAACTCGTTTCAGCATTAACTCAAAATTCTTCAGTGCAAAGTCTCATCTGAGATAAGGCAAGTCCCTTCCACCTATGAGCCTGTATTATCAAAAGCAAGCTAGTTACTTCCTAGATACAACTGGGGTACAGGTATTGGGTAAATACGGCCATTCCAAATGGGAGAAATTGGCCCAAACAAAGGGGTTACAGGCCCCATACATGTCCAACAACCAGCAAGACAGTCAAATTTTAAAGCTCCAAAATGAACACCTTTGACTCCAGGGTTCTCACATCCAGGTCACATTGATGCAAGAGGTGGGTTCCCATAGTCTTGGGCAGCTCTGCCCCTGTGGCTTTGCAGGATATAGCCCCCTTCCCGGCTGCTTTCACAGGCTAGTGTTGAGTATCTGTGACTTTCCCAGGTGCACAGTGCAAGCTTTCGGTCAAACTACAGTTTTGGGGTCTGGATGATGGTGGCCCTCTGCTCACAGCTCCACTAGGCAGTGCACAAGTAGGGATTCTGTGTGGGGGCTCCAACCCCACATTTCGCTTCTGCACTGCCCTAGCAGAGTTTCTCCATGAGGGCCCCACCCTGCAGCAAACTTTTGCTTGGGCATCCAGGCATTTCCATACACTTTCCAATATCTAGGTGGAGGTTCCCAAACCTCAATATTTGACTTGGGTGCACCCACAGTCTCAACACCACATGGAAGCTGCCAAGGATTGGGGCTTTTGCTCTCCGACACCATGGGCTGAGCTGTACCTTGGCCCCTTTTAGCAACAGCTGGAATAGCTGGGACAAACGGCATCAAATCCCTAGGCTGCACACCGCATGGGGACCCTTGGCCTCGCCCACAGTACTATTTTTTTCTTCTAGGCTTCTGGGTATGTGATGGGAGGGGCTGCCATGAAGACCCATGACATGCTCTGGAGACATTTTCCCCATCGTCTTGGTGATTAACATGCAGCTCCTTGTTACTTATGCAAATTTCTTCAGCCAGCTTGAATTTCTCCTCAAAAAAATTGATTTTCTTTTTGACTGCATCATCAGGCTGCAAATTTTCTGAACTTTTATGCTCTGTTTCCCTTTTAAAATGGAATGCTTTTAACAGCTCCTAAATCACCTTTTGAATGCTTTTTTGCTTAGCAAATTCTTCAGCCAGATACCCTAAATCATCTCTCACAAGTTCAAAGTTCCACAAATCTCTAGGGCAGGAGCAAAACATCACCTGTCCCTTTGCTAAAATATAACAAAAGTCACTTTTGCTCCAGTTCCCAACAAGTTCCTCATCTACATCTGAGACCACCTCAGCCTGGACCTTACTGTTCATATCACTATCAGCATTTTTGTCAAAGTCATTGAACAAGTATCTAGGAGGTTCCAAACTTTTCCACATTTTCCCATCTTCTTCTGAGCCCTCCAAACTGTTCCAAACTTTGCCTGTTACCCAGTTCCAGAGTCACTTCCACATTTTCAGGAATCTTTTCAGCAACATCCCACTACTGGTACCAATTTACTGTATTAGTTCATTTTTATGCTGCTGATAAAAAAATACCTGAGACTGGGAAGAAAAAGAGGTTTAATTGGACTTACAGTTCCACATGGCTGGGGAGGCATCAGAATCATGGCGGGAGGACAAAGGAACTTCTTACATGGTGGCAGAAGAGAAAATGAGGAAGAAGCAAAAGTGGAAACCCCTGATAAACCCACCAGATCTCCTGAGACTTATTCGGTATCACAAGAACAGAACAGGAAGGACCAACTCCCATGATTCAATTACCTCCCCCATGGGTCCCAACGGAATTCTGGGAGATACAATTCAAGTTGAGATTTTGATGGGAACACAGCCAAACCATATCACCCTGGTAATACATATCACCAAATACCTGAGGAACATGTGTAGTAATGGACTCTAATGGTGTTAAAACAAGGAGGGTGTAATATAACACTGAAACAAGCAAATTCATTGATACATGTGTATTTCTCAGTGATTTCTGTTTAATGTATTATTTTGTATAGCTGAAGGTGCCTCTAATCACTTGTTTGTTTGACTGAAACTTTTATGCATTGTTGGCCTACATTTAGAGAATTTTGAATGCCATTGCTTAGCTGGCATGACAAGAAGGAGAGAATTGAAAATGTTAGATAGGAAAGTTGGAGTGGATTTATCATATGTGACATACGTACCCACTTCCTCCCCAACTACGTACCATAACAAGGTACAAAAGATACTTCATTTACTAAGAGATTGAGAAATACACTAGAGGGCAACAACTCCTTTATATTTCAGCAACAATATAGGATAACCTGGCTTTCTTTGGATCTGAAATAATAATTTAGAATTCGTCAGTGCTGTATTTGGTTCTTCCCAAATCTCCTTTATTCTTTAACATTATTCCTATGTGCTGCTAACAGTTTTGTCTTTCAATATTATTTCTTTAAATATATAACATGTATTTATTTTAACTATAAAATCCAATAATTGCTTCATGGTTTAAAATTTACTTCTGTTATATTTAGTGGTTTTTATTTGTACATAATGTAGTGTTTCTTCTTGCACTAAGAGATTTTTGACTGTGCATTCTTTACATTCCACTGGGCTTTATATCTCTTCAAGACCGCAGAATAAAGTTGCTTTCCTCGTGAGAATATTGACTTCTGCTTCAGCAATTTGCCTGAGGCATGACTAATATGAGAGTACATTAAACTAAATTAAATTCTCTGCTTGAATCTTTGTGGACCACACAGCATGGATTTGGGCTACAAAAGTATCTGGTGTCTTGCTATGGTTATGAATTCTTAGGAATGATTTTGTTTTATCTCTAACCAAATTAAAGTGGAGAGAAACAAGCATCTCTGTGTCCCTTTCTGTGTATTGAGTTTGATTTCTGGTATACCCTTTTACCATTCTAATATTTGTAGTAATCTCCTATGAGATTATACAACTGAGAGAGATCCTAACTGGTAGCCCCTCTTCCTAACACTCTGTGAATCAGAAAGCAAAAGCTCAAATTTTTATTTTGTAGACAAACTCAGGAAAAAACAATGTGTAGCTGATTATTTCACAGGCTTTCTATTATTTTTGTTAAGTATCAGTCCAGTAATACATGCAAAATGGTTTAGTTTCATACAAAATTTTATTGTTTAAGCTAGAAGGAAGATTCAGTTTCCTGTTGCCAAAAACAGTAGTTAATAATACAAACACTTTATCAGATTTCCAAAATGAAGTATACTGCTTAAAAGTTATTTCAAAAATCCAGCAGGCATTTCTAATAACAACTGTAAGTAAAAGATAAATAAAAAGAAAAAACAAATATTAAACATATTTTTACTCTACATAAGCAGATATCATTTTAAATGGTGAAAAAATTAATAGATAAATTCTGAAACACATACAACCAACCAAGACTGACCCATGAAGAAATCCAAAACTCGAAGAGATCCATAACCAGTATTAAGATTGATGCTATAGTAAAAAGTCTGTCAGCAAAGAAAAGCTTGGGACCCGATGGCTTCAGTGCTGGATTCTACCAAACATTTAAAGATGAAATAATACCAATCATACTCAAACTATTCCAAAAACAGAGGAGGAGAGAGTACTTCTAAATTCATTCTATGAGGCCAGTATTACCTTATATCAAAACCAGGAAAAGACATGGCAGATAAAAGCCACAGGCCAATATCTCTGATGAATATTGTTGCAAAATCCTCAACAAAATACTAGAAAACCAAATTCTACTATAAATTAGAAAGATAATTCATCATGACCAAGTAGGATTTATCCCTGGGATGCAAGGATGGCTCAACATACACAAATCAATTAATGTGATACAGTATATTAACAGAATGAAGGACAAAACATCTTCTGATCATTTCAACTAATGCTGAAAAAACACTTGATAAAATGTAACCTCTCTTCATTATAAACACTCTAAAAGAACTGGGTATAGAAGGAACATACCTCAACACAATGAAAGCCATATATAACAGACCCACAGCTAGTATATCATACTGATGCAGAAAAACTGAAAGCCTTTCTCCTCTGATATGTGGAACAAGACAACATAGTACTTGAACTATTAGCTAAAACAATCAGGCAAGAGAAAGAAAGAAAGTTCTCAGCATCACCAAATATCAGAGAAATTCAAATCAAAACCACAATAAGATACCATCTCACACCAATCAGAATGGCTATTATTAAAAAGTCAAAAAGCTGCAGAGAAAGCAGAATGCATATACACTGTTGGTGGGAATGTCAGTTAGTCCAGCCAATGTAGAAAGTACTCCAGAGATTTCTCAAAGAACTTAAAACAGAGCTATCCTTAGACCCAGCAATCGCATTACTGGGTATATACCACCACTCCCCCCAAAATAAATCATTCTATCAAAGAAACACATACACTTGTACATTCATTGCTATGCTATTCACAATAGTAAAGACATGAAATAAACCCAGGTGCCCATCAATGGAAGATTGGGTAAAGTAAATATGAAGCATATGCACCATGGAATACTACATAGCCATAAAAAATAATAAAGTCATGTTCTTTGCAGTAACATGGATGGAGCTGAAGGTCATAATCTTAAGCAAATTAATGCAGGAACAAAAAACCAAATACTGTGTATTCTCACTGATAAGTGGGACCTAAGCATTGGGCACATATGAACATAAATATGGGAACAATAGGCATTGTAGACTACTAGAAGGTGGGAGGAGTGGGTAAAAAACTATCAATCAGGTTCTATGCTCACTACCAGGTTGACAGAATTCATACTCCAAATGTCAACATCAGACAATATTCCCATGTAATATATCTGCACATGTACCACCCTGTATCTAAAACTTGAAATTAAAAAAAGGGGGTCATCCAAATTGCAAAAAAAAAAAAAAAAGTCAAATTATTTGTATTAGTCTGCTCTCATGCTGCTAATGAAGACATAACCAAGACTGGGTAATTTATAAAGGAAAGATATTTAATAGGGTCACAATTTCACAGGGCTGGGAGGACTCAGGAAGCTTACAATCATGGCAGAAGGGGAAGCAAACATGTCCTCCTTCACATGGCACCAGGAAGAAGAATGATCAAAGAGGGGAAAAGACCCTTATAAAACCATCAGATCACGTGAGAACTCACTATCACAAGAACAGCATGGCATAAATCACCTCCATGATTCAATTACCTCCCACCAGGTCCCTCCTAAAACATGCGAGTACTATGGGTACTACAATTTAAGATGAGATTTGGGTGGCTACACAAAGCCTAACCATTCAAAATCTCATGTTCTCACATTTTAAAGCACAATCATGCCTTTCTAACAGTCCTCCAAAGCCTTAACGCATTACAGCATTAACTCAAAAGTCCAGGTCCAAAGTCTTATCTGAGATGAGGCAAATTCCTTTACCTATGAGCCTGTAAAATCTAAAACAAATTAGTTATTTCCTAGATACAATGAGAGTAAAGGCATTGGGTAAATACATCTCTTCCAAATAGGAGAAATTGGCCAAAATGAAAGGGCTACAGGCCCCATGAAAGTCTGAAATATAGTGGGGTAGTCAAACCGTAAAGCTCTGAAATGATGTCCTTTGACTCCATGTCTCACAATCAGGTCATGCTGATGCAAGAGGTGGGCTCCCACAACTTGTGGCAGCTCCATACCTGTGGCTTTGTAGCGTACAGCCTCCCTTGAGGCTGCTTTCATGGGCTGGTGTTGAGTACCTGTGGCTTTTCCAAGTGGATGGTGCAAGCTGTTGGTGGATCTACCATTCTTGGGCCTGGAGGATGGTGGCCCTCTTCTCACAGCTCCACTAGGCAGTGCCCCATTGATGACTCTGTAGGGGGGCTCCTACTTCACATTTCCTTTCTGTACTACCCTAGCAGAGGGTCTCCATGGGGGCCCTGCCCCTGCAGCAAACTTCGGCCTGGACATCCAAAAGTTTCCGTATGTCTAAAATCTAGGGGGAGGTTCCCAAAACTCAATTCTTGACTTCTGTACACCGGCAGTCCCAACACCACATGGAAGCTGCCAAAGCTTGGGGCTTGTACTCTTTAAAGCAATGATCTGAGTTGTGCATTGGTCCTTTTTAGCTACAGCTGCAGAGGTTGAGACACAGGGCATCAAGTCCTTAGGATTCACAGAGCTTGGGGGCCCTGGACACGGCCCAGAAAACCATGTTTTCCCTCCTAGGCCTCCAGGCCAGTCATGGGAGGGGCTGCTGCAAAGGTCTCTGACATGTTCCGGAGACATTTTCCCCATTGTCTTGGTGACTTACATTAGGCTCCTTGTTACCTATGGAAATTTTTGCAGCAGGCTTGAATTTCTCCCCAGAAAATGGGGCTTCCTTTTCTATCACATTGTCAGGCTTTAAATTTTCCAAACCTTTAGCTCTGCTTTCTCTTGAATGCTTCACTGCTTAGAAATTTATTCCACTAGATGCCATAAATCAACTCTCTCAAGTTCAAAGTTCCACAGATCTCTAGGGCATGGGTAACATGTCACTAGTCTCTTTGCATAACAAGAGTGACCCTTACTCCAGTTCCCAAAATGTTCCTCATCTCCATCTGAGACCACCTCAACTTGGACTTCATTGCCCACATCACTATCAGCATTTTGGTCAAAGCTATTCAACAAGTCTCTAGGAAGTTCCAAACTTTCCCACATCTTCCTGTCTTTTAAGCCTTCAAAGTCTCTAGGAAGTTCCAAACTTTCTCACATTTTCCTGTCTTCTTCTGAGCCCTCCAGACTGTTCCAACATTTGCTTGTTACCCAGTTCCAAAGTGGCTTCCACATTTTTGGGTATTTTTATAGAAGCACCCCAGTGTCTGTGGTACCAATTTACTGTATTAGTCTGTTCTCATGCTGCTAATAAAGACATACTCAAGACTGGGTAATTTATAGAGGAAAGAGGTTTAATTGACTTACAGTTCTGCATAGCTGGGAAGGCCTCAGGAAACTTACAATCATGGCAGAAAGAGAAGCAAACACTACCTTCTTCACATGGTAGCAGGAAGGAGAAGAATGAATGAAGAGAGGAAAAGTCCCTTAGAAAACCATCAGATCTCATGAGAACTTACTCACTTTCACAAAAACAGTCTGGTGGAAATCGCCTCCATAATTCAATTACCTCCCACTAGGTCCCTCCCGTGACACGGGGCGATTATGGGAACTACGATTCAAGATGAGATTTGGGTGGGGACACAAAGCCTAACCATATCATTATTCTTGTTTGCTGATAAGATAATCTTATATTTGGAAAAACCTAAAGACTCCACTAAAAAAAACTATTAGAACTGAGAAATTAAGTAAAATTGCAGGATACAAAATAGACATTAAAAAACAGTAGCATTTCTATATGCCAACAGCAAACAACACAAAAAAGAATTCAAGAAAGTAATCCTATTTACAATAGCAATATATAAAACAAAATACCTAGGAATAAACTGAAACAAAGAATTCAAATGTTTGTATAATAAAAACTATAACATTGATGCATGAAATTGAAGAGGACACCAATTCTTACAAAATAATATGAAAGAAGCTACAAAAACAATGAAAAATAAATAAAAAATGAGTATTTTAATTAAAATAGTGCATTGAACTTTACATTATTAATTAGACTATAATAATGTCAACTGAACATGGATGATTGAAATACCTGTCTAAATACATTCACAAACATATTATATTCTTACATCACAGAAGGATATACATGCACATATATTGAGCAAATATCTATTAAAATGTCACACAATATTTAAAAAATCAACATGATATTAAATTGCATAACACAGCATTCTCAGCAAGACAAATATCCAAGAAAAATATTTTTGGTAAGAAGAAGATGGTAGACTTATATTGTTTGTTGAATTTTGTACTAATGTGCTATGTAAGAATTATAACCATTATCATTTTGCAAATGATAAAATAAAAATTAAAAAATTAATAATTATATCTAGGATTACCTTGGGTAAAAGTTGAAAATATAATGCCTAAACACATTTTTTAAGACTCTAAGCCAGTGCTATTCCTCTGTTTCATAGTACTCATATTGTTTTAAAACAATCAAAATTGGCTGTATTACCTCCTTAATTCTATGAAACTTGCTCAGTTTCACATGCTGTGTAGCTAGTTCTGGGATGGGAGATGACATGGGGATTTGTAATTTGTGTCACATGTTATAGAAACAAATGATATAAATATAATCTGAGAAATGTCTGCTTCCAGAATAGGTGAATTTAAGAGAGTATATTTCCCCTACTACCAAAACAGACAAACAAAAGAAAAAACAGAACAAACCAAAAAATCACCAAAGATAAAACATGTAAAACAAGGGTTTTCAGACATTGAAGTATAAAATAGCACAGGTTAGTGATCCATGAGAAAGACAGATAAAATGAATTGAACGTATAATTGGCTTAGCACACTCCCTGGAATCCTTCACTGGACGCAATGTCAAAAAAGGTACTTGGAAACTGGTTTTCATGAGCTGAGGAAATAGGAGTGGGAAGCTGGAGAGGCCAGTCAGCTAAAATACGGACAGAAGCGAGTGCTCAGGCGACAACTGTATAGGAAAAGAGTTCTGAGTTCTACAAAGCCTCCTCCCCTACCTTAGTTTTCGGCTGCCTACAAATCAGCCTCTATATGTGAGAAAAACACCTGAGGTCAAAGCAAAGATCACCCAAAAGGAAAAGATGGAAAAATCCTTGTAGCTTACACAAAGCTGGAAATAATTCTGCTGCCACTAGTCAGATTGAAGAACCTAATAACTGAAGGGGAATAGGAAAGAGTATTTAGAAGATTATTGTCTCAATAGTGGGCCAACATTATTCCTAAATTAAAAACTACTCTGGTCTCACAAAACAGTTCAAAAAGAATATCTAAAATTTTTTTATCATGTACTGATTTATTCCAGCAAATGAAAGATTTTCTTATTTTGTTGTTGACTTTTATTTTAGGTTCAGAGGTACGTGTGCAGGTTTGATATACAGGTAAATTTTATCACTGGGGTTTGTTGTACAGATTATTTCATCACCCAGTTGATAAGCACAGTACCTGATGGGTAGTTTTTCACACTTACCCTTCTTCCTCTCTCCACCCTGAAGTAGGGTCTGGTGTCTGTTTTTCCTTTCTTTGTGCCCATGTATACTCAATGTTTTTTTCTCACTTATGAGAACTAAACTAAATCCAGTAATAGGATTACTGGGTCAAATGGAAATTCTCCTTTGAGTTCTTTGAGAAATCACCAAATTGCTTTTCATAATGGCTGAACTAATTTACATTCCCACCAGCAGTGTACAAGAGTTCCCTTTTTGGGAGGCCGAGGCAGGCGGATGACTTGAGGTCAGGAGTTCAAGACCAGCCAGACCAACATGGTGAAACCCCATCTTTACTAAAAGTACAAAAATTAACCGAGCATGGTGGTGGACACCTGTAATCCCAGCTACTTGGGAGGCTGAGGCAGTTAAATTGTTTAAACCAGGGAAGTGGAGTTTGCAGTGAGCCAAAATCACACCATTGCACGCTAGGCTGGGCAACAAAAGCAAAACTCTGTCTCAAAAAAAAAAAAAAAAAAAAAGTTCCCTTTTTTCCATAACCTGTCAGCATCTGTTATTTTGTTGACTTTTTAATAATCACCATTTTGACTGCTGTGAGCTCTAAATGACATTTCATTGTGGTTTGGATTTGCATTTCTCTAGTGATCAGTGATGTTGAGCATTTTAAAGTATGTTTTTGGGCTGCATGTATGTCTTCTTTTGAAAAGTGTTTGTTAGTGTTTTGCCCACTTTTTAATGGGGTTGTTTTTATGCTTGTAAATTTGTTTAAGTTTCTTATAGATTCTGGATATTAGACTTTTTTGGATGCGAAGTTTGCAAATATTTTCTCCCATTCTGTAGGTTATCTGTGCACTCTATTGATAGTTTATTTTGCTATGCAGAAGCTCTTTAGTTTAATTAGGTCTGATTTATTAATTTACATTTTTGTTACAATAGCTTTTGGCCTTTTGTCATGAAATATTTGCCCATTCCTATGTTGGGCATGGTATTTCCTAGGTTACCTTCAAGAGTTTTAATAGTTTTGGGATATATATTTAAATCTTTATACCATATTTAGGTGATTTATGTAGATGGTAAAAGGAAGGTGTCCAGTTTCAATCTTCTGCATGTGGCCCAGCCAGTTATCCCAGCACCATTTATTGAATGATGAGTCTTTTTCCAAATGCTTGTTTTTTGTAGACTTTGCTGAAGATCACATGGTTGTAGGTGTGTGACATTATTTCTGGGCTTTCTATCCTGTTCCATTGGCCTATGTGGAATCTGCTGTCCTGGAGGTGTTGAAGAGTTCCTGGACTGCTGGCCACAACAATCCAATGGGTGTGACAGCCAAAGTGCTTCACCAGGTGATGGCAGTGGGATGTGTGCTCACCTGCATGTGCCAGCAGCAGTGGCAGTTTCTCATTGGCTGTGGTGAGGTGCTGACGGGCATAGGGCTGGCAGCCTCCGTGTGTGTTCACTTTAGTGGTGGTGGTGGTGCAGGACCAGTGGCATCCATGGACACATTCTCATTGGCAGCAGTGTTGGTGATGGGGGTGGAGTGCTGGTGGGAACAGGACTGGTGGATTCTGTGTCCGTGTTGACACTACTGGTGGTGGCAATGTGGGGCTGCTGGTCTCCGTGCATGCGTTCACACTGGCAGCCGGTGGTGGGCTGGGTGAAGTCACATCAGCAGCAGTGGTAGAGTGGGGTGCATGTGCACGCATGTGCTGGTGGGGAAGGGGAGGCAACATCACCTACATGCATGCATGGTGGCAAAGGAGTGGGTGTGTGGCCATGGGCGAATGCAAGCCAACCAAGTAGTGCAGGGAGGCTATGGTAGAGGGAGGTTGTGTGTGGCCTGGTGTGTCAGTGGGGACCACTCTGCTGGAGCTCTCTCATGGTCAGACACGGTTTGCCAGCACAGAAAGTATGATGTAAGTCCCCTGGTTGTGCATGAAGGCTACACTGCAAGCAGGTGTGGCTAGTCTGGGGCCTAAGAGAGGGCAGCAGACAGGGGGTTGTACAGGTTGGACTGGCTTTGTCTCACGGGCAGAGTCACTTTGCTCTGTTCAGGTCTGATAGGTCCTCTAAGTCTAATATCTCCTAGGGGACCAAAGTGAGCCTTTGGAGATGGGCATCCATGGTCACGCTCCACTGCAGATGTTGCCACACCAAATACTCTGGGCTTCACTCAGGCTGGAGTCCTGCCCCTACCACTTCTCTAAGTCTCTAAGCAGCTCTCTCTCTCCCAGCTCAAGTGTCCATGAGAGTTGTGGAGTCTCCCGTTAACAGGATTTCAGAGGCATGTGGTGAGAGCATGTTGCTCCTTACCTTCTTAACTCGTGCCTTCTCCAGGAGTTGTTGAGGCCAGGAATGAGTCCCAGTGTGTGGTAGCCCTGTCCAGAGTTCCGAGCCTCCTTGTTCTTCAGCCCAACATCTGTGTCCTCCCTGCATCCATTCTCAATGCCTTCCCTCCAGAGATCTGCTCAGAGTGTACCACTCTTCCCAGTGTCCCAGTCCCTGAATGGCAGATGTTCCTCCTGGCTGCATCTAGTTGGCCATCATCCTCTGAAAAGCCCATCTAAAAATAGTTAAATTGGCTTTAAGTAACTTAACTGAGTTTCAAAACAATATTAACACTAAAATATGTGGTGCTAAAGAAGTTATAAACACAGTATCTGGCATTCAATAAATCAATTACGATATGTTCAAAGAAGCAAGAAAATATGACATATAGTAAAAAAAAAAAAATCAAACAATGAGAAAAGACCCAGAAATCACATGTATGTTATAATTAATATAAAAAAATATTTTAAAAGATGCTAGAGGAAAGATTGAGCATGTTAAGCGGGCAAAATTGAATGAATAAGGATAAAAAATACAATGTTGGAAAGAAAATATGAACTAAGGGTACTGAGAGATTGCAAATGAGAGACAAAAAGATTAGTAAACTTGACTATGTAGCGATGGAAACTATCAAAAATGAAGCATGAAATGCAAAATATTGGGGAAAAAACCATATAAAGAGACCCAGAAAATGTGGACAAAATTTTAAATGGCTTACTGTAGGTGTAACAGCAATCCTCCATGGAGGATAGAGGACAGAAAATCATTGAAGAAAATAAAGGCTGAAAAACTCCTAATTCAATAAAAATGATAAACTCAGATCCAATAAGCTGAATAAACTCTTAGCAAAACAAATATAAATTACACCAATAAATATCTAAGTCAAGTTGCTTAAAATGAGTAAAAAATGAAAAACTTAAAAGCAGCTAGAGAAAACAGCATACACGCACAAATGATAAATGTGAAGAATAACAGAAACTTCTCATCATAGAAAATACACTCCAAAAGATAGTAGAGCAACTTCTTTAAAAAGGAAAGAAAAGAATTAATTTACTATTGTATACCAAGTAAAATTACCATTACATACAAAGGGTAAAATGTGTATGTATTCCAGACCTAAAAAAGCTAAAAGAATTCAACAATTTCAGAACTGCACTACTAGATATGTTAAAGGAAATTCTTCAGGCAGAAGTGGAATAGTTCCATATGCAAATCTGTATTTATACAAGGAATGTAAATGTGAGACTGAACTTTCTTTAGACGATAAGTCACTGAATAAGCAAAAATAGTAATAATGTATTGTGGTGCTTATTACATAAGTATATGTAAAATGTATGACAAAATTATGCATTTAGAAATGGAGATATGGAAGAATAGTGTTGCAAAGATGTTATATTCTGTGTGAAGTGATATTACTGTAAGGTAGACAATGATAATTTAAAGGTATATACTATAAACCCTGAAAAACTACAAAAGTAAAGAAAAAAATAGTACTTAATAAACTAACAGATAATATAAAATATAGCAAAAATACTTAATCTCAAGTAAAGCAGAGAGAAACAAAAACGGAAACAAAAATGTTTAGAAAAAATAGCATGACAAATTTGAACCCATTTATACTAAAAATAACTTTAAATCTAAATGATCTTAGCACAATTAAGAGAAATTGTCACATAGATGAAATGTAATGGGTAGTACTAAACTATATGCTACCTATGAAAAATCACTTTAAAAATAAAGATACAAATATGGCAGACTAGCCCCAAGTGTCTACTGAGTGCTTGAAATTAGCCTGATCCATATTGAGATGTCTTGGAAGTATAAGATACACACTAAATTTATTGACTTAATGTAAAAAAAACTTCAAGAGTAATTTTATATTTATTACATGATGAAATTATGATATTCTGATTGCATGGAGTAAAATAAAATATATTTTTAATACATTTTTTAGTTTTACTTTCTAAGGTAGCCACTGTAAAACTTAAAATTTGTCAAGTTGCTTGCATTAGATTTGCAGTAGACAGCACTTATCTGGAATATATAAATAACTCATAACTTGATAAGAGAATATAGAACTAAATTAAAAAAAGAAAACGTATTTGAACACTTTACCAAATAAAATACATGAAAGGCAAATAAGCAAGTGAAATGATGTGCAACATCATTAGTTATTTGAGAAATTTTCTTTGTATTTAAGTACAGGTTTGCAGTTAATTTTGGTTAAGAGATTTAAAGTTAATCCACTATAGCTGGGAAATAGATTGTACAAAGTCTGAATGTTTAAACAGTGAGAAGATAATAGACATTTCTACTAGTAAACTCTTTTTGTCTTGCCAATAATGAAATTACACATATTAGTATTACGTGATATTTTACACAAACATGAACACACAATGATGTATTCTGCTTGAATGGAGTCTCAACTGTAGAGAGAGCAGCAGTATTTGCAATTGCAGAGAAAATGAAATTATACTAAGATAGGAGCAATATGATAAACAAGGTTATGTTCTATCTAGATCTTCCATCGTTACATTCTATCTAGATCTTCCATCAAGAGAACGTGCTATGTGAAGTATATTTGACTCACTCTCCAGCGACATCTTTGTTCTGTTTCTCCCAGCCTTCTTACAGTCACGAAACTCAGCAAAGGACCTGGAACTATGCCATTCTTTCCTGGATATGGGATCTTTCTGTGAGCAACTTTTGTTAGAAGATTCCCATAGATCTGATCAAAACTTTCTTAGAGCTGCACTGCAGCCGGCAGATTTTTCTATCCACTCTGTTTTTCTCTCTCTCCTTTAAAAGGTATTAGATATGCATCAAGATCCAGAAGTTCTCTGTGTTCTCTCTTCCTCTTTATTTGTCGCAACTGTTTCTCTTGAACAAACTCTGCATATCACATCCTACCTTGATGTCATCTTGGAGAATCCAAAGTGGCACAGATGGTGCAAAGAGTGGACTAGGAAAACAGGCAGTCATACAGTACTTAAGATTAGCTTCCTAGCTGTCAAGGAACACCAAATGTGGAGTGGAAGGAGGAACATGGATATTCCCAGGCTCAGAGTAATAGCCTAAGCATTGAAAATTTTGCAGGTAGTGACCTATGGGAATCTCCACTGCAAATAAACAAGTGCCCTCTCACAAGCTACGCCTGTCTCCTCTTCCATACAATAGGAGATCTTCTCTTCAGTGTTTTCTTTTTGCAAACCAAACATCTTTGCACAGCAGCCTACAAGCAGACACATTTTTTTCAGTCTATTAGCTAGAGTGGCAGAGGCTTTTGCTTAACGCAGTCACTGGGAAGGTGAAAGATTCCCCAGGTATTTGCTTAAATGACTAAAGAATAACCTTTGCACTTAGGTTGCATTTACTTTACAAGTCACATAAGGGTAATAATTATCTATCATTCTTTTACCTCCCTCTCTCTGCCTCTCCTTCTTTCTCCCCTTTACCCTCTTTCATATTCAGTATCATTACCATTACAAAATTGTTTATAAGACCAAAATCTGGAAATAAATTGTTTATCCATATATAGGAAGTGATTATTTTAATAATGAGAGATCAATATTATATAATAATAATCAGAAGGAAAAAATATGTATACATGCAGACATAAAATATTTATATTATATATTGTTACAATTTTTAAAAAAGCAAAACACAAGTTTTATAACATGTCATAGGGAAATCCTGTTTATTATAAAAATATTAATATAGAAATATAGATATGGATGTATACATAGACATATCTAGAAAGTGACATTCTTAAACATGGGTATAATATTTATTAGAAAATATACAGAAAACAGTTGTGATTTACATTGTAGAATGGGAAAATGATGAGCGAGTGAATTAGAAAATGGGATTTATATTCTCACTCTTAATTCTCTTATATAATTGGACATTTCTTTTATAATTATTACTACGAAAATAATAGGAAAACAGACAATTAGAAATAGAGCAAAATGAAAACAGTGATGGGCAGAAAATCATTATATTATGTGGCTTGGTTTTACTTTTCTCAGCCTCCCATGTGTGCTGCAATGTCCTTTTGTTATTTCGGAAGTAAATGTATTCATTTTCTTTCAAAATATAAACCACTATAAAATTATCTTTGGCTGGGCTTGGTGGCTCACACCTGTAATCCCAGCACTCTGGGAGACTGAGGCGGGCAAATCACCTGAGGTAGGGACTTCGAGACTAACCTGGCCAACATAGAGAAACCCTGTCTCTATTAAAAATACAAAATTAGCCATGAGTGGTGATGCATGCCTATAATCACAGATACTTGGGAGGCTGAGGCAGGAGAATTGCTTGAACCTGGGAGGCCGAGTTTGCGGTGAGCCCAAATCGTGCCATTGCACTCCAGCCTGGGCAACAACAGTGAAACTCTGGCCCCCACCAAAAAAAATTATCTTCACAAGATATCACCTGACCTCCTACGTCATGCCTACTCATGTTACTTGCTCATATAGAAGAATGTTTTTGAAAGAAATATTTTGACCAAAACTTCTATTTAAACTAAACGAGGGCTCAAGTTGAATAATATTTGGGTCTGAGAACAGTTTATCACAATTTCAACTCAATGAAAGCAGTACTTTTCTGGCTCAATAAATCATTGGGTCAAAAAACTTATAATAAATCAGTGATATAAAGTCTCAAGAGTTTTTCAATCTATCCAACTTAAATATTATATTTCTTATCTTTTTTTACAATGCATGTTTTAATGAATATTGGTTAGAATTAACCCAACATTTGTAAGTTTAATTTATGTTAATTCATGTCATACGATTTACATCTTAGAAATATTTTATGTTATTTCTGCAATAGCAGTACACATGGTGCTGCAGTCCAGTATGTGTTTGTAGTCTGATATAATCCTTATATTTATTTTGGAAACACATTTGTATGATTTTTTTTTTGTTTATAACTAATATCAACAAAAACATTATCTACAATATTTTTATTTAGCATGAATTTTTAAGTACCAAAATTCCTGCATCATTCTTGAATATAAAGAGTGTAAAGCATGACATTTTATTCATATTTTTCACCAAACCACTCTTAATTCTTAGCCCTGTGCCTAAAATGCCAATGCTGACGTTCCTAAAATTCTCCTTTGGGGAAAAAAAAAGAGAAGTTTTTGAGGAAGATGCCTAACACAACAATTTGCAGATACAGTGTATTTCTCACTCTTTTGCATGTTTCGTGCATAGGAAATTTTATTTTATGTAAAACTGGAGTAGGTCTATACTTTACTTCCACAAGTTTTATAGGACTGGAGAGCTGTTTGTGATTGTGGCTTGTGTCACAGAAGAGATTTTGTCTTTTCTGACCTGATGTGTCTTCTTTTACTAGCCTCTCATGCTGAAAATGAGTTCTAAGTTTCTGCCTTAAAATTAATGTAAAAACTATTTTGCTTGATGACATACAGTGATGCCTGAAGTATTAGATGCTTTAATGCCTTCCTAAGTTTCAAACTAAAATGAATTTCACCTCTTTATATTTAATTTTTATGTATTTGTAAGTTCTCAAACATAAATATTTAAGAGCTATATATTATAGAGATGTTAGTAGTGTTCTGTATTCACAAATTCGAAACATAAATAAAGGAATGTAATTTAATTTTTTGATTCACATATTTATTATTTGAGAAAATTATTTTAATCCTAAAAATTTAATAATTATATTTTAAATGATCTCTTGAAATGCTTGAAATTAAGGTAGAAATGAACAATTGTTGGACTGAAATGCTAAACTGTGTTATTGCTTATAGGCTTCCACTGGGAGTCTGCAACAGTACTCATTAGGGTAAGGCTAATCAGCATTACATCAGGGAAACAGCTAAAGTAGCAATCAAGGAAATAATATAAAAATAACTATAACAATTAAAGAAGCTAAACGAATAAGAAGGATATAAGAAATTGTTTAATACGCTAAGGGTTACAGTCATAAAATAGTATAATGTAAGCTATTTCAAATGGATATGTTCTAAAACTCTGTAGTATCATGATAAATCAATTAAAAGTGAGAGAAGGAATGTTGAAAATTGGAAAGGGAATATTTGGACTGTCTATAAAACTTGAATATAAACTTATAAAAGAGCTCATCTTATTAAATCAAATTGTAATGTAGAAGTGAACACTGTTATGTTTGATGCCAAACAAGTGGAGCTTTTATGTGTGTTATCTATCAAATTAGTGTGATAAGTTTCTTATTTAAAGTAGGGCTCCTTAAGATATTCTTACATGGAGTTCATTAATATGTACCAGAAGAGACCTCTAGTTTATTAAAAAATAATTGATGTTGGGACAAAGAGAAATAATTGAATATCTTCTCCTGTGTCTATTACATGCATTAACTAATGCAATGGTTCAAATAAATATATGTCCTTTAATCAAGGCTTCTAGAACTTGGGATAGGGAAGTGAGAGTCTTTCAGATGCACATATTTTAATTTCATGGATAAAACCTTGAAGAAAGGCTACATTTATGACGTTGTGATTAATAAAAGATATAATTTGAATAGCTCAGATACTAATAGGTAGTTCATTGATATTTGAGTGTAAAATCACTTCTCTTTCTTAATTATGTGGTATAATTGCTTAAGACACAGACCTGTAATACATCCTATGCAGTTACTATGATCAGTATATATATGGTCTACAAAGTCACGGGGGCAGCAGATGTCTGGCTCCATAAGTTAATAAACAAACACGTATGGGAAACAAAAACAAACAATAAAAAAACAAAAACTAGTAAGTATTATAGTTCTCATTCTAAGTCTAAAAAAATTTAGTAAGCCTGATAATGTCACCATTATGACCCATCTACTTTTGAGATAATTTTCATCCATTTTTCTTCACTAAAATTGTTCTGTGATTAACACCTTAATCTCATATCATCCATATAACAATGAAGAAATGAAACAGTGTAACTTTCTTTGGGAACTTGTTATGCCTGAATTGTGTTCCCCAAAATTTTTATGTTGAAGTCGTTGCCACAGGTGGTACCTCTGTGTATAACCGTGTTTGGAGAAAGGACTTTACAAAGGTAGGTAAAAACGAGGTCATTAGCCAGGGTCCTAATCTAATATGATTGGTTTCCTTATAAGGAAAGGATATTAGAACATATATACACACACAGGGAAGACTATGCAAGAATACAGGGAGAAGACAGCCATCTGTAAACCAGACAGAGATCTTAGAAGAAGCCAACCCTGCTGACAACTTGGTCTTAGACTTCTATCCCACAGAACTGTGACAAATTTTTAAGCCACTCAGTCTGAGGTACTTTGTTTTGGCAGCCTTAGCAAACTGATACATACCTGGAATCAAAAAGAACTAGTCTGCATAAAATTTGTGGTGGCATGATTCATATTTACATTTAATTTTAGGTGAAAAATATTGCCTTATTTAATTTGGCCTCACCTAAGTATGACACAACTATATTAAATTTATTAAATTACGTATTTGTTTACCTGCTAGGAAATTTTAGAGTATAAAAGTTTAGAATATAAATCTTTTAGGTAAAAAAACAGATAAATATTTTTGTCATAATCAATGTTCTTCACCATTTAGTTACATACTAATATATGAAGACAAAACATTTTGTACAATTTTTATGTTTGTAAATAACACAAATAATCTTTTTAAGAAACAAGTATAATATTTTAGGTCTGTATTTAGGCTTATGCTATCAGAATATACATCTGTAAATAATAAAAATAACAAAATATTAAAATATTACATTTGCCAGTTTAAAATTCAATTTAAATTATTTTAAAATTGCCTAGCTTAAAGTTTCAAAATGTTGTTTCTTAAAATGAAATACATAATGGATATTACCTCTTTTAAATATATTTACCACTAATGAAAATTTCATAATGCCATATTTGCATTTTTATTTTATTTTTTTTTAAATTAGGTATATTAACTTAATATTCACTTTATATTGTGGATGTTCATCCAATTGGATGTTCACCCACTTTTTAATGGGGTTTTTTCTTGTAAATTTGTTTAAATTCCTTGTAGGCTCTCGATGTTAGACCTTTGTCAGATGGATACAATGTATTTTTCTGTGTTTCTCCCTTCTGTTCTCAAGACTGTTTACAGCACATAATATTCTTGTGGAAAAATACTAATCCCAAGGTAAATTGTTACCTATCTATTGGATAAAGCACGAAGTAGAGAATATTGTTTATGACTGCAAATTTCTATTTGTATATAACCTACATTAGAACTCACTATTGGAAGCTGCTTGGGATAAATTACAGAGAAATTATCAGATTTTTAAATTGATTGTTATATACATACATATATATATATACACACATACATACAGAATTGTGTAGTACTAAATGATTGTCTTTCTCATAATTTTTAGATATATTTTCTTAAAGGGAAAATTAAAATGTGAAAAAAGAAAATTTACCACAGTTAGCCAAATATCCAATAGAATTTGAGAGATGCTGCAAATTCTTTAAAACAAACAAACAAAAATACTAGAAATTTTTATTTAGACTGTTTCCACTGTCAAAACTTTAATTAAAAAATAATGAGCTGGAAGTAAATTTGCCTCCAAAATTATACCACAATGTGATAAAATCCCATTGATATTCTATTTTTGCTTTATCATAACACAGTGATTGTTAACATATCTGTTTATACTTAAGGTTAATCTTTATGTATTAGACATAAGGTTGTATATAACCTTTCTAATTAGATTTCTGTGAGCATAACTTACCTCATTATTGATACTGCCAGGTTTTAGAAATTGAGATGTACAAAATTTTCTGTAAGGGGCTGGTAGATGAATAGGGAGAACAGGCTAACCTAATTAAACATTCATGCCTTGAGTCTTATCACAGTAAAAAGGAGAGAAATTTAAAGAAGTTTAGGAATATGTTTCTCTTGAGAATATGTAATGTGAACTCACCATTGAAGAAACTGTAATAGTTCAACAGGCAGAAAAAACAGGTAGATTCAATTCAGCACAGAACATATCAGGCAATTATGAAAGACAAAAGGACTGTGAGATGGCCAGATATATTAGGAAATAAATGTTCTTTTACATGTTAAGGAGTGGATAAAAGGAAATTAACATGAAATATTGTTCCAAATGATAACATTAAGAGTGGTCTGATAATCAAAAGAGTAGTTTTTACCAAAAAATTCTAAACTATAGTGAGATATTGAAGAATTTTGAAAGCAGTTATAGGGCCTCTGAATCTAGTTATAATATGGTAGAGATTGAAACAACTAGAATAACCTGAATAAATCATATTTTCAAGTATATCAGATACTCATTAAACAAATAAGTTTAGTTAAATTAAAATTCCAGAGAATAGAGATAGTTTGACTTCTTCTTTTCCTGTTTGGATACCTTTTATTTCTTTCTCTTGCCTGATTGCTCTGGCTAGGACTTCCAGCATGTTGAATAGGAGTGGTGTGAGTGGGCATACTTGTCTTGTTCCAGTTCTCAAAAGGAATGGTTCCAGAGTTTGCCTGTTCAGTATGATGTTGCCTGTGGATTTTCATAGATGAATCATTATTTTGAGTTATATTTTTTCAATGCTTAGTTTTTTGGGATTTTTTTGTTATCATGAAGGGATGCTGGATTTTATGGAAAGTGTTTTTCCGTGTCTGTCTAAATGACCATGCGGTATTTGTTCTCAGTATCTGGGTGACAGATTAATTCATACTCCAAACTTCAGCATCATGTGATATACTTATGCAACAAACCATCATGTGTACCCTTTGACTCTAAAATACAAGTTGAAATAAAAAATCCAGAGAAACGAACAGTACTATCTAGGTGACATAAGATCATCAGACATTGCCACCCTCACTCTCCAGGGAAAATTGTTGAGTCTGAGTACAAGGCGAAGAATAGGTTTAACACAGGTAGAGGGATGCAGTGGCAGGAGAAACCAACAGACCTTTGGACAGTCAGGTAACCTTGCCTGAGAGACTGGAATCTAGAACATCCCCAAATGCATAGGGAATTATTCCCATTGGATATTTGCTAAGGGCTGAGGAGGTGAAGTGAAATCTCCCATGGTTACATGATATTTTAGGCAAGAAAAAATCATTAGGTAACAAAACCTGCAGCATACATGTGACAATTTATTTTTTTATCAGGATTTTGAAATCAGAGGTAAACTGGATTTAGCTGAAGCAATAAGCTGATTGGCTTCAGATGATCAGGTTTTTATAGTGTCTTCCTGATTGAGCAAAGAGTGAATTCTCCCTGGTGAAATTATATCAAATTCTGGATCCACATTTTTATAAACAAATTTACAGCATATAATTTCATGGCAGACAAAAAGGGACATGAATGTATGAGTGATATCAAGAGAGAAAAAAGAAGCTGACTTCCAAATGATACATCTGTAGGAACTAGCATACCCTACCCAATTATAAAATAATTATTATAAATACATCAAGAAAAATGGAAGAAATAATGGTGTATATTAAAAAAGCAGCAATCTATTAAAGTCAAAAGAATATTCTCATACTGAAAATCACAGTATCTGAAAATAATAAGGTACTGATTTGGCTTAAGTGGAGACTGAAAATAGAAGAAAAGAGTTGACAACTTGAAGCAGAGTAAATGCATAACATTCACAAAAGAATGAATAGAAGATACCAGAGAATAAAGAAGATCTGAGACACAGTTTAAAGTTACAACATATGTATGTGTTGTCTCAGGTGGAGAAACGAGAAAATAATACAAAAACAATTTTAGAAGATTTATAATAGCTTAACTTGTTAAAAACTAGTAAAAGACTTTAGTCCACCTATACAAGAATTTAGTAAACCTCAAGTCAGATAGTGTACATACACACACAAGGTAAGAAAAAATAAATCAAAGTACTAACAACAAGCCAATGGCTGACTGTTGAGACCTACAGAATCCAGAAGAAAGTTGCCTCTTTTTAGAAATCTGAAAAACAAAATAAAAAATAAAAAATAAAAAAAGAACAATAACAACTACCTGATCACTGATAATTTTCTTTGATTTAAAGTCTAATTTGTCAAGTATTAAATTGGCCACTTCATTTTCCTTTTGCAGGTGTGTATTTTTCTATTTTCTTTTAACTTGTTGACATCACAATGTATTCATTTTTTTTTTGTATCCAGTATGTAGTTGGAACACATTTTATTTATTTTAATCTGAAATTTCCCTTTTAAATTTTGTTTATATAGGCCAATTACTTTAAATGTATTTATTTAGAATTCAAATCTAGCATTTTATTATTTATTTTTGTTTGTACCACCTGTTTGTTGTTGTTGCTCTCCTCCCTATTCCTGCCTGCTGTAGAATTATTTGAATACTCACATTTATGTATTGACTTCTTGGTTATATTTCATTGCATCATTATTCTTTTCTTAGTCACTGTATAAATTAAACTATACTAAACTACACTTTCACATTCTATTTAGTTACCATTGTACCAATTTAGAACTAAAATGTTCTCATTATATTTTGCATTTATTGTTCTATTTGGTATTAGTTTTATTACAAGTGAAATTTATTTTAATTAACTTAAGTGGGAAAATATTTTATTTACACAGTTATTTACCATTTTTTATTGCCTTTCCTTTAAGCTTTACCTTCTAAGTTTAATTCTAATTTGACCTTTTTTTTTTTTTTTTTTTTTTTTTTTTTTTTTTTTTTTTTTTGAGACAGGATCTCTCACTCTGTTACCCAGGCTGGAGTGAAGTAGCACAATCATAGCTCATTGTAACCTCAGACGTCTAGGCTCAAGCAATCCTCCCATCTCAACTTCCCAAGCAGCTAGGACTATAGGTACATGCCACCATACCCAGGTAATTTCTTTTACTTTCTTTCTTGGTTTTTTAATTCTTTTGTAGAGACAGGGTCTCACTATGTTGCCCAGGCTGGTCTCTAACTCCTGGCTTCAAGCAATCCACTCACCTTGGCCTCCCAAAGTAATGGAATTATAGGCATGAGCCACTATGCTTGGTCTCAACATATTTTTTTATATACTTTTATTGTCTGAAGTCTTTTAGAAATAAGAACTATGTCTTTTACATTTCAATTTATTCCACATGTCCTTATGAAGTGATTTAATTTTAAGTGATTTAATAATTTACTCTATGAGTTCCATAAATCTACATGAATAGTAATCTGTATTAAATATTAAATACTCTTCAAATTATCATTTTAAATATAGCAGAACTGAGATAGTTATATTAGAGAGAATTCTTATTTTTGCCATATTTATTACAATTTTTGTGTTTGAAAAAAACCCAACTACTGTATCACAGAAATACATTTTCTTCTAAGTTAAAAGAAAAATTTAGCCACAATGATGAACAATATAAAACCTTAGATTTACATTTCATTGCACATTAGATTTATGATTTTGGGGTTTTCATAACTATGTATTTCAACACTATTTCCTTAAGTACAGCAATATCATTGATGTATGAAATGAGGAAAAAACCATAGTCATAAGCTTCTTTATGCAAACAAAAAATATATATAAACATAGTTTTGGTTTTTTTTTGCATATGACATGATCTTACGTGTTTATATTTTGCATACAAGATCCACTCTCTGGAGCTCCTTTTTGCTTCAAGGTTGCTTGATGAAGTTCTATTTAACTTTTGGGGAACCATTGTTACAAATTTTGGAAGTCTTTTTTTAAATTTTTATGTAAAATATATATTTTAAAAAAGTTTATGTGCTTATTGCAGGAGATTTGCTTAATACAAAAAAAAGAAAAAACACCATCATTTCATAATTCATAAAGAGCTATTGTATTTGTTTACAACCTTTCAGATCTGCCTATGCATGTACATTTTTTAAAAAATCAACATAGTTATCATCCTATTATTGTTATTCTTTAATCTGACATTTTTACTCTTTAAACAATATATTGTGACCATATTTTTTGGTCAATAAATATAAATCTACATAGGTAATTTATCTATGGTGTTAAGTTATTGGCCAATTTCTAAATTATCTAAGTGATTATTAATTAATATGTATTTAACTTTTTCTCAATTTGTCACTATTGAAAACAATGTATATTCTTGCATATGTTTTTACACGCTTGCCAAATAATGTCTCAGATGTTTATAACACTTGTTTTTAGTCAGTAAATGTTTTTAAATTAATCATTTGATTCTAGAAGTTTTAGATAAACATTAAGAATATGAAGATAGTAAAAAGAATTTCCTTACACCCAACAACCAGTTTCCTCTGTTACTAGGTGAGTGCAAAAGTAATTGCAGTTTTTGCATTGTTGGAATTTAATGTATGATATTGGAATACATTCTTAAATAAATGTGGTTTTGTTATACATCGTTTAATGAGCCATTCTTGCTTTATGTTTTTTGCTAATGGTGTATTATTTGCTGTTTATTTTAGACTATGGAAATAATGTTAGACAAAAAGCAAATTCAAGTGATTTTTTAATTTCAATTCAAAATGGGTCTTTATTAAAGCAGCAGAGACAACTTACAATGTCAGCAATGCCTTTGGCCCAGGAACCTGCTAATGAACGTACGCTGCAGTGGTGGTTCAGGGAGTTTGGTAAAGGAGAGGAGAGCCTTGAAGATGAGGAGCATAGTGGTCGGCCATTGGAAGTTGACAATGACTAACTGAGAGCAATCATGGAAGCTGATCCTCTTACAACTGCACGAGAAGTTATTGAGGAACTCAACATAGACCATTCTATGATCTTTTGGCATTTAAAGCAAATTGGAAAGGTGAAAAAGCTTGATAAGTGCGTGCCTCATGAGCTGACTGAATATCAAAAAAAAAAAAATCACAGTTTTTGAAGTGTCATCTTCTCTTATTCTAAGCAACAACGATGAACCATTTCTCTATCTGACTGTGACATGCGATAAAAAGTGGATTTTATACGACAACCAGTGATGACTAGCTCAGTGAGTGGCCCAAGAAGAAGCTCTAAAGCACTTCCCAAGGCCAAACTTGCACCAAAAAAAGGTCATGGTCACTGTTTGGTGGTCTGCTGATGGTCTGATCCACTAGAGGTTTCTGAATCCTGGCGAAACCATTACATCTGAGAAGTATGCTCAGCAAATCGAGGCGATGCACCAAAAACTGCAATGCCTGCAGCCAGCTTTGGTTAGAAAGGGCCCAATTCTTCTCCATGACAACATCCGACTGCATCTCGCACAAAAAACGCTTCAAAAGTTGAACAAATTGGGCTATGAAATTTCGCCTCATCTGCCATATTCTCCTGACCTATCGTCAACTTACTACCATTTCTTAAAGCATCTCAGTAACTTTTTGCCAGGAAAATGCTTCCACACCAGCAGGATGCAAAAAAAAAAAAAAAAAAAAAAAAAAAAATGCTTTCCAAGAGTTTGTTGAATCCCAAAGCATTGATTTTTGCACTACAGGAATGCACAAAGTTATTTCTCATTGGCAAAAATGTGTTGATTGTAATGGTTCCTATTTTGATTAATAAAAATGTGTTTGAGTCTAGTTATAATAATTTTAAATTCATGGTGCAAAATCACAATTCCTTTTGCGCCAACCTATTGAGAGCTTACTTTAGAATAGCATATTTGTTACAATTACTGAATCAATATTGGTGCATTATTATTAACAAAAATCCGTACTTCATTCAGACTTTCTTAATTTTTACCTAATGTCTTTTAGTTGTTGTTGTTCTAGGAGCTTATGCAGGATACTATATTACATGTAGTTATTCTGTCTTTAGGCTCCTCTTAGTTGTGATTGTTTTTCAGACATTGTTTTTGGATGGCTTAGGAGTTTTGAGAAATACTGGTCAGGTATTTTCTACAATATCTCTCAGTGGGATTCGTCTGATGTTTTTCTCATGATCAGACAAGAGTTTTTGTATTTTGGGGAAAAGACCACAAAAGGAAAGTGCCTTTCATGAAAGCATATATACTAACAATATGAATTATTACACTTAATGTTAACTTTAATCACCTAGGTGGGGTCCGTTATCCGATTTCTCCTCTGAAAAGTTAGGTTTTTACTACATATTGATAAATTATAATTTTATATATTTATAAGGTGAAAAGTGATGCTCTTATTTTCTAATACAAGGTGGAAAAATTAAATTAGGATAATTAACGCATCCATTGCATCAAATATTTAATATTTTTGTGATTACTATTTTTTTTCCTTCTTTCCATTCTATACATTTTGGAAGAAGGTTATTATGCACAACTGATGCTTAAAGAGTAGGCAGTTGTACCAATTTACAGTCCCACCAACAGTGTACATGTATACCAATTAGTACAGCCACTATGAAAAATGGTATGGAGGTTCCTTAAGAAGGTAAAAATAGAACTACCATATGATTTCGTAATCCCACCTCTGGGAATCTATCCAAAAGAAGGAAAATCAGTATATTGAAGAGATATTTGCATCCTCATGTTTATTGCAGCACTGTTCACAACAGCCAAAATATGGCATCCACTTAAATGTCTATCAACAGAAGAATGGATAAAGAAAATGTAGAATATATAGACAATGGAAAATTACTTAGCTCAAAAAAGAATGAAATATTTTCATTTGTGGCAACATGAATGCAACTGGAAAATATTACATTAAGAAAAAGAAGCCAGGCACAGAAACACAAATATCATATGTTCTCACTTATATGTGGGAATTAATGTGTCTCATGAAGGTATTTAAATAGAATGGTGGTTACCAGAGGCTAGGAAGGGTAGGGGAGATGGGTAATAAAAAGAGGATGGATAATGGGTACTAAAATGCAGTTAGGTAAAAGAAATAATTTCTAATGTTTGATAGCATAGTAGTGTGACTATAGTTAACATATTTTATTATATATTTTAAAATATCTAGAAAAGTAGATTTGGAATGTTCCCAACACAAAGAAATGACAAATGTTTAAGGTGATGGGTATCATAACTACTCAGATTTCATTACTACACATTGTAGGTTTGTATCAATATATCACATGGATCAAAATATCACAAAATATCCCATAAATATGTACAACTATTTGGTGTACATAATGTTTTTTAAGTGAGAAGTTGTACTCCACCTCCTTGAAAGCAGAGTATTTGCACAAATTATTTAAGATCTTCTGAGCTGGAAATTTGTTTATTCTTTACATTTATTTATTTATTCAATTATTTATATGAGCAAAGACTCAAGGATATTCATTTTACACATTATATTCTTATTCAATAATATTTTATTTTGTTGCTCAAATTGTTTCAACTTTGACCTTTGCGAGCTCTGGCTCTTGTGTCCCTCTCACATAACCCCATAATTGTGCCTATTTTTAAAGTACCTTCTATTAATTAGCAAGTATAATTACTCTCCATGTTAAAAAAACAAAGAGAGAGAGAGAGAAATATAAACTGTATAAAATTTAACAAAAATTCCCAAGGTCACATGAAAAGAAGTGACTTACCATGATTGTAATTCATACAACTTGACTCCAGAGCCATACTCGTGGTTATGAGTCTTTCGGTTAATGGTTAGGCAGCAGAAATTTGAATGGATAATTTAAAATATCATTTTTGAATGGATAATTGGCTGTCTATTTCCTTTTAAGTATAGCCAACTGGTTAAGAGGAGCTCAAGGGATTTGATTTTATAAGTGACATCTATATTGGGAAAAATAATGCATTGGTTACCTAATGTGATTTAGAGTCATTTACTGCTGAATTTATTTATTTACTTGAGAAATGTTTACTTTGCTATTACAGTGTCATAATCTTATAGTAAATATAAAGTCCTATTCTAATTTATCAATAGTTTATGACATTTTAAGTCAAAGTTTGAAATATAAATATATACTACTTCAAATGTAAAAATAATTATAACATTATTTTTGTGCACATCTGCTGAATGAAAAAGTAGAATGTATAGTAAAGCAGGACAAATTATTGTGTATTAATTTACTGGACACTGAGCATGAAACTGAATTAGTGTATGAAATTTCACAAGTTATCCTCATGTTTATAAGCTTAAAATGTCTCAAAGAGTTGAGAGACACATCTTCATTGCTTCTTCCATCTGCCTACTATTTTACTGTACAAAAATGAGTACCTGACAACTAAAATTCATTTGGCTGTAGATGTCTATATCTAGCTGTTTTATGTTTGACAATTAATTATATGTGTGGGACCAGCAGCAAACCAAAGATATATAAATAGAAAGTAAATTAGTCATCACTGTATATCTTTATATTAAGTAGATTGAATAAAATTTTTTAAAAAATGATGTGGGACACATAGAACCTTGATATATGGATTAAGCTAAAACCCTGTTATTGGTAACATTAAATTTGTTTTAATACACTCATTTTTCATACTGTTGCCATAAATAGGATTTTTGTTTTTAGTTATAATACTGAAATTGTATGTTGCTTTGATCAAAACTTATATCAATGATTCATTTGGCCAAAAAACAATTCGTGTAATCAAAAATCTATTGTAAAATGTCCAGCTTCATTTTTAAAATGATTTAAAAAACTAGTAACTTACTTTGTTTAACACTGATTTATTTAAATTGTTTGTTAAAGAGTGAAATAGAAAGAAGAAAATCAATTCATTTAGAGACATTTAGAAACACTCCAGTGCTTATTATCAACACCTCTCATGCAAAATATTTAAAACCTGATGATACAACTTTATAGTAATTGAAGTGTAGAAGATTTAGAGTCACAACAAATCAATACTACTGTATAATATCATTGTGATACATTGTCTTAACCTTAAATGGTTTATATTACCTGGTTATTTTTAGGTCATTCCTTATGAAGAGTTTTTATAACCATTTAGGGAGAAATAACAATAGAATTACATTTAAATATACGCGTTGTCTAAAATGGGAAGTAATGTTTTTAAAAAAATAGATATTAACTACTACTAGTATAAATTTAAATTTTCTACTTATTAATTTTGTTGTAGTTAATTATATAGATGATTACTTTATCTTCCGGTTTCAGGATAACACTCTTAGATAGACCAATATTTTACATCTTACAGTCAAAAATTCTCTCCAGTTATTTATTTGTAATTTTCTAGAAAATTAACTTTAAGAGTTTGTTAAGTTAAAAAAGGCTGGTGATTTTCGTTTACAAACAAACCTTGTGGTGTAAACCACTCTACTACTTGCTAGGGTATAGTGCATCTCTAGACTCTGAGGACTTTCAGATTTATCATAATGAATTTCTTTGCTATTTATTTTCTTTGATGATGGCTTCAGTTCCAATTATCCTGGATATGCTAAGTAATTTATCACTTGCTACCTGATTTGCAGTTTCCATTGTCATTGCACTTGATATCCATAATTTTGTTAAATAAAAGATAGTTTAAGGAGGCAAATAAAAGTAAATTCTTTCTTTTGGATAACACTATACTTAGGCCTGTGTCAGGGAAAAATTGCATTGGATGGAGTTAAGAAGCAAGGAAAACTTCATTCAAAACTATTACAATGAGAGAGAGAGAACCTAAACCCACTGAAACAAAAGGGGGGAAGTTTTAAGCACTGAAGTGGGCTAGTAGACAAGGAATGGAGGACACCGAGAGGGTAAGGGGTGGCTGGTCAATGTGCTTAGGGCATCTGCATTTGCTGACTGGTACTTAGTGATGTCAAGCTTCTACCTTCCCATAGAGACTGGGAGACAGGGTCTTTATCCTCCTTGATAATTACACTTCAAAGAATGACTACCAGGTCTTTGAAAAAGGCATTTCTAGACTGTAAAACTGTCAAGACATTGGGAGAAGATTTATATCTTCAATGGGCAGAGAAAGAATCTTCTATTATAAGTTCTCTAAAGAAATTGCTCTAAGCAAAGGTAGCTTTAGGGTCTAGAGTCAATAAGAAGCCTGACCAAAGTTCAGTCAAGCTGAGGAAACTTTAAAGCCATAATGATCATTTGACAAATATACAGATTTTTAAAATACAGCCAGATTGTTTAACAACTGTGCAATGTAGCATTTATGGTACATATTTGTACATATCCATTTTAAACACTGTGTTATTGTGAGTGTAAAAGAGAATCAATGTGCTGCTGGAGAAACTGTCACCCTGGAGATCAGGAAAAATGTCACAGAGAAAGAGAAGGTGACACTTTCTATGATGCAAATTGCTTCAACATCAAGAAAGAACCTCTAGAGATTTCTAGCTCTTCCTTGATTGATGGCTACATGGAACATTTCATTGCAGGAAATCCAATATAATGTGACTATTAGATTAACATATAATGACAAATGAGCTTGGTCTAATTTTGGGAAATTTTATAAGAATTATTTTAAGTAGTATAATGATTTGCAGATTACTAATTACCATATGTTTTATTTTAGACTGTCTGAAAGGATACTTTTATTAAATGCTTCAAATTATTCTATTACAAAAGAAAGTATATTTTTATTTGTAAATTTCCAGAGATTATGTATTTTAATTCTGTCTCAAATGTACTTAATACATATTTTCAACAATTTACATGTAAAAATATATTACAATATAGGAGTGAGACATGTTGTAAAATAAAATGTCTTTACATTTTAATCAAATAAAACCAATGCAAATGTTTGTATTTTATATTTATCCTAATCTTTAAGGAAATGTTGTAGTAGGATTCACTTTTAATTTTCCAAGTTTAAGGTAATTATTTTAATTTTGAGTAAGGAAAGGATATTCCTTTAGCCTCATGTTGTTGCAAATGGAGTTAAAATTGTCCTATATTAAAATAAGAAAGAAATGGCAAAAGTGGATGGAAGTTTTAAATTTTGTGTTTAGTTTTAGAGCCAAGTGAATTTTCCATTGATATTTTAGAATATCTTTAGAATATTATTATATTTTTATTATTTATTATACAAAGTATATTTACTTTGTTTCTTTTATCTTTGAGGATTTTTTTGCCTTATGATGTGCTTGATTGGCATGTAGTATTTGTAAGATATAGGCAAGGAATGTTACAGAATAATTGTGAATATTACCTCTTTAAATATTATTGCATATTTAAATTCTCCTAGGCTATTTTTGTGGTTGGAGAAACTGAGCCTCAGATAAGTAACATGTATATAATCACAGGACGGTTAGTGTGTGGGGCTATCCTTGTAAGAAATGTATTTTTCTCAAGCTTGGTAGAAAATAGAAATATCTCTCCCAAAACACTAACACACGGGAGAAAATGAGGCTAAAACAATGGACAAATTAAAATCTAAGAAATCAGAAATAATGTCCTGAAGCTATCAGGTTCAGACCAGAGGCTTATATAGAAACTACATAATGATTTCTCAAATCCCCAAGCAAAAACTCAAGTTACAACAAACACATAAATAAATACATAAATAAATTAGTAAACAAACAGCAGGAAGGTCAATAATGTGAGAATGAAAGTTTTTCTGGGTCATTATCAAGAACTTTTCCTGTTTGTAATTTTCATTTATGTATTAGGCAAATAGTGGTTCTCGAAAAGACTCTTCAGGCTTACAAGGTCATGACTTAATCTTGGCATGCTCCATAAATTGTGACACTTGGCAATAGTGCCAAGGAGAATCAAGTACTTTACTCATCATGTAAAATGCTTCCCAGATGTTGAATTTCAGGATGTCATCTGGAGTTCAAAATGAATAGCATGTGCTACTGGGTCACACAGCAGGTAGAAGAAAAGATTTATGTATTTG
This sequence comes from Pan paniscus, assembly GCF_029289425.2. Classification (NCBI taxonomy): domain Eukaryota; kingdom Metazoa; phylum Chordata; class Mammalia; order Primates; family Hominidae; genus Pan; species Pan paniscus. The sequence continues at coordinate 64,439,370 of NC_073263.2, forward strand.
GAAGTGGCTGACAGAGATATAAAGGCAAATGGTGTGGTTTCTATGAACCTGAATGTTCTGTATCGTACACTTCTTAAAATGCCTAGTTCTTTCTATTTACACAGTGAAACTCTTGCCACAAACTTGTTTAACAGCATAATTCATTGTAGCCATTTGAAAGCAGAAATGTTTTGTAGTATGTAACAAATACCCAATGTTTTATCAGGAATACATTGTTTGTATATTTCATCTTATATTTATTTACTCATTCATACTAAATCAATTTGACAATTTACTCATTTATTAAGAAATCTTTAAAATTTGTGGCTAGTGCTTGGTAGAATGATGAAGATAGGTAAAATTTCTGTTTTCAAGCCATTTACATTGCAGTGAAGAGGATATAAAACAAAATAAAAAGTAAGTGTACAGAATATCAGGTTAAAAGTTACGAATAAAAATAAAGCAAAGTAATGGTGTTGAGAATAATGTGATTGTGGGAAAAATTTTAGAAATAGTTGACAAAGAAGACCTCTGCTATAAATTTCACTCAGGAATCTAACATTAGGTGAAATAGGGAGTCACGTGGTAAGTGTAAATAAGTGTAAAATTACCAGTAATTAAGGTCTTTGAAAACTATGAAAGAACACTTATTTTAATAAATGTTTAGGAAATGTTTTTCAGAGTATATGAACCCAGTTTTAATGGGTAAAATCATTTTAGAAATATATATGGCTACCAAGAAAGCCTTTTAGGAAGATGGACATACAAACACAGGTGATGAGATAAAGAAATGAATAGCAATATTAATTAGAACATGCATATAAAACATAACATTGCATCCACATTCACCCCTAGAAAATGAAATGAAAAGTCAACAATAGGTTAACAACAGTTAAGTAGGTGGACCCAGCTATAACTTTTGAGACATAATCAGAAGAAGCCTTATACATCCTTATTGCCTGTCTTAGTACATCCATGCTGTTATAACAAAACACTATAAACTAAGTAGCTGTGATCCCTAGTCTTGATAAGCAACTCAGTAAAGTCTCAGGATATGAAACTTCAGTGAAGTCTCAGGATACAAAAAAGACAAAGGAAGTGAGAGATCTCTACAAGGAGAACTACAAGGAGAAAACACCCACAGAAGAAATTGGACATGACACAAACAATGGAAAAACATCTCATCCTGATGATTTGGAAGAATTAATATCATTAAAATGACTATACTGCCCAAAGCAATCTGCAGAGTCAGTGCAATTCCTGCCAAATTACCAATGTCATTTTTCACAGAATTAGAAAATAAAATTTTAAAGCTCAGATGGAACCATTTAAAAATGGCCAAATAGCCAAAGCATTCCTAAGCAAAATAAATAAATAAATAAATAAATAAATAAATAAATAAAAATAAAAAAATAAAAAAAATAAAAATCTGAGGCATCATTTTTTCTGACCTCAAATTATACTACAATTCTATAGTAACTAAAATAGCATGGCAGTGGTACAAATATAGAAACATAGATCAGTGGAAAGAATAGAGAACACAGAAATAAAGCCACATACCTACAACCATGTGACCTGGGATGATGTCAACAAAAGTAAACCATAAGAAAAAAACAGCATTGTCAACAAATGGTGCTGGGAAAACTGGCCAGTGATATGCAGAAGAACGAAACTGGACCCCTATCTTTCCCCATATGCAAAAATTAACTCAAGATGGATTAAAGATCTAAACGTAAAATCTGAAACTATAAAAATTCCAGAAGACAACCTGGGAAACCTCTTCTGGACATCAGCCTAGGCGCAGAATTCATGACAAAGGTCCCACAAGCAAGCACAACAAAAACAACAATAAACAAATGATACATAATTAAACTAAAAAGTTTTTGCACAGAAAAAGAAATAATCAACAGAGTAAACAGACAAACTACAGAATGGGACAAAACATTTGCAAATTGGCCTCTGATATACACCCTGAATCCACAATGAATTCAAACAATTCAACAAGAGAAAAACAAACAATCTCATTAAAAACTGGGCAAAAGATATGAACAGATATTTCTCAAGAGAAAAAAATGTAAGCAGCCAACAAACACATGAAAAAAATGCTCCACATCAGTAATTATCAAAGAAACAAATTGAAACCGTACTGTGATATCATCTTACACGAATCAGAATAGCTATTATTAAAAAGTCAAATAAAAATAACAGATGTTGTCACAGATGCGGAGAAAAGGAAACACTTATACACTGTTAATGGGAATGTAAATTAGTTCGACATCTATGGAAAATAGTGTCCATCCAGCAATCTCACTACTGGGTATCCATCCAAAGGAAAAAAAAAGCATTATATAAAAAGACATTGCACTCAGCACTATTCACAATAGCAAAGACATAGAAATAATCTAAGGGTCCACCAACAGCTGACTGCATGAAGAAAATCAGGTATATATACTACTTGAATACTAAGCAGTTGTAAAAAGAAATGAATGCAATTATGTCCTTTGCAGCAACATGGACAGAGCTGTAGGCCAATATCCTAAGTGAACTAACTCAGAAGCAGATCAAATATCACATATTCTCACTGTTACACAATTGGTACATAGAGTCATAATAATGAAGATAAAAGACACTAGGAACTCCAAAATGGGGCAAGGTGGGAGGGAAGTGAGTGCTGAAGAATTTCCTATTAGGTACAATGTTCAATATTTGCGTGATGGGTCCACTAGAAGCCCAATCCCCACATTATGCATGTAATGCCCTAGCACACATACCTCCTGAACCTAATTCAAAAAAAAAATAAGAAAAATAAATAACAGAAATTTATTTCTCACAGTTCTGGAGGCTGGAAAGTCCAAGATTAATGTGTCATCAGATTTGGTGTCTAGTGAGGACCTGCTTTCTTATAGACTGTGCCTTTTAACTGTGTCCTCACATGGTGGAAGGGGTGACCTAGCTCTCTGGGGTCTCTTTTACAGGGACACTTATCTCATTCTTGAAGAGAAAGCCCTCATGACCTAATCACCTCCCAAAGGCTCCACCTTCTAATTACCTTGGTGATTAGGTTTCAACATATGAATTTTGGGTGGACACAGACATTGAGACCATAGCATCATTTTAAAATTCATTATAATTTTAGAGGTGAGAAATCAAAGGCATGGATGCATAGGCAACTTTGTCAAGTTCAAATAACTAGTGAGTGATGTAAGAAAGCCTGAGTACTGGCCAGGTGCGGTGGCTCACGCCTGTAATCCCAGCACTTTGGGAGGCTGAGGTGGGCGGATCACGAGGTCAGGAGATCGAGACCATCCTGGCTAACACGGTGAAACCCTGTGTCTACTAAAAATACAAAAACAAAATTAGCCGGTCGTGGTTGCAGGTGCCTGTAGTACCAGCTGGGAGGCTGAGGCGGGAGAATGGAGTGAATCCGGGAGGTGGAGCTTCCGGTGAGCCGAGATCGCGCCACTGCACTCCAGCCTGGGCGACAGAGCCAGACTCCTTCTCAAATAAACAAAAAACAAAAAAGCAACAAAAAAAGAGAGAAAGCCTGGGTACCTCTGGATGTCCAAAGATATCCACATGCTATCACCCACAAATTTTAAAATGCAGTTTGAAAAAAATGCTTTTCTGATAAAATATATCTCAATTCCAACAGGATGTTTGCTATAATGATTTTTTTTTAAATTGTGGGCATGAGCAGATTTAAATTATATATAACATTATTTTAAAGAACATATCCTAAATAATAAAACTGGATTAAATACCATTATCAGTCATTTCAGTAAACGGTTAAACCAAACTGGATTTGTGCAGGAGCCTATTGAAGTGAGAAGGAATGAAAGCCAGTAAAAGTTGTAATTACGTATAAAATTATTTGATGGAAGTTTTTAGAAATCAGTTATATAAAACCATCCTTGACATTTAATTTCTGGTTCTCTTCATAAGGGACAAGTAACCTAAAAACCCTCTTGAGGTGCTGGCAACCCATTATTCAAAGTAAATATTTTGATTAAAAGCAGGCTGGCCTATTTTTTCTATATGTTATAATGTGTATTGAAATGAATTTCAGTGGATGAAATTGAAACAATCTAAGAAAAAAGTCAAGTCTGAAAGAAATCTATAATTTTTACCAGTTTTATATTTCTCCTGAGAAAGATTCTTTTAAAGAATTTTAGTAGACATGGGAATGCTATAGGCTTTTATGTTTAAACTATAGGTTTATTTTTCTTATAAATAATTAGAATATAAAATGCATAACCGTTTTTAGTTAGTTATATGAAATAAAGAAATAGCAAATACAGGAACTGTCAAACAGGGAGACTTGGATTCTCTTAGATGCTTATGTGTCATTTTAAAAAATTATACTTCTGTTCTATTTGTATCTCTTTAACCCCAGTCTGTACAACTGCAGAAGCAATCCCTGATTCTTATTTTGTCATCCAAATAGCAAATACATTTTTCTCCACAGATTCACATATGTTCCACATTTATCATCCTCACTAAATACTTATCTGGGTGCTAGTCTTTTTCATACAATACCGATAAAATTTTTTCTCTGTCTTCAAATTATATGAATAAATTGTCAAATGAGCAGTTACATATGATTAGAATAAACAAAGACAATATTTTGGTAATGAATTAGGCAATAACTATGATGTGCAATAATAATAGTACATACTTGACAACTACTTATTCATCTTAGACCCTTAAAATGAATTTTTCAAATGCTAATGTAACTACTAAGTTCTAATTTCTAAACTATTAGGAATATTTTATATTTTTCTTTTTACTATTGATATATGTTTGATTTATGTCATCATGTTTAATTAATTTATAAACTCATATTTCAGTAATTTACTTTTCTAAGAGGTGAAACTGCCTCCTTCCTTTTTAATAAACTCCACTATAGATTTTTCAGACGTTAACTGCACATCCAGGGACATTTCTATAATCACATTTTGTATGCACATATAGAAACTCACAATTTGTAAAAAATTATGAATAATATGTGTACCGCCACCAATTACAAATATATCTATATTCCACATTGTTCCTAATTTGGTAAAGATCATGTGGTTATGATAATATTTTGATATTATACTTCATCAAAATTCTATCAACAAAAAAACTAACGATTGGATTTAACCTGAACTTAACTGAATTTATAATATCAGTCACAATGATGTCAAGTGTTTTAATTTATACAGAATGAACTTCCTAAGTTTTACTTAGGAAATTTGATGGACAAAGCAAATCATTACAAAATTTAATTTCTTTATTTTATATTCTGTTGAAATATCAAATGAGGCTTATATAAAAAGGACATCATTTAATTGAATGTGAAATTCCATTTCTGCTAATGGGACTGACATATTAGCAATCATTACTTCACTATTCATACATGTAAAAGAAAACATGAAAGCAAAAATGAGCTAAATAAAATTAGAATGATCATTTGATCTAAATGAAAAGTCAGGCTTTAAAGAACAATATGGAAATATATCTTCTGCAGTTTCACAAGCTAAATTGTCAACTTCAGGTCATGAAAATCACTGCTATTTTGAAAGTGGATGCTGACATGGTCAGCGGTTACCAGCTCCTCATACTGAAATGGTAAATGTCAATAAACACTTTGTAAAAATTACACATTTATCTTCAAATTCCTTGAGAAACAGAATTCATTAGACATGAATTTTAGCTCAATGTGATGGGAAATTACTATTGTATAACACAAAAACAATTACCATAAAATAGTGTGTCTACAATAGTGTCTCTAAACAGTCTCTATAGTAAGTGACAAATCCATCACATCAAGGGTAATTAGCCTACTCTCTTTAAGTTCTATACTAGTACTGTTCATACTTAGTCTTATTGCAGGCACATATCTTGCATGTAATTCCCTCCCTATTTCCCACTGTACCTGCCTATTAGCACTCTGGAGGCTTCATGTATCTTAAAGACCGCAGCTCTCAAGGTATCCCAATTGTCTAGCATACTACTGTTCCAAAGGGTTATAGGTATATTTCTCCTATTAGCACCCAAGACTGGAAGAATTAGCAGTCTCTAGCTTCTCCCATCCAAACACACCGTAAATATTTGAGTGCCTGTGTGTTATCTATTGTATTAGTCCATTTTCACACTGCTGATAAAGACATACTTGAGACTGGGCAATTTACAAAAGAAAAAGGTTTAATTGGGCTCACAGTCCCACATGGCTGAGGAGGCCTCACAATTATGGCAGAAGGCAAGGAGAGGCAAGTCACATATTATGTCAATGGTGGCAGGCAAAGAGAGAGCTTGTGCAGAGAAACTCCCGTTTTTAAAACCATCAGATCTCTACCCATTCACTGTCACGAGAACAGCACGGGAAAGAACTGCCCCCATGATTCAATTATCTCCCACCGGGTCCCTCCCACAACACAGGGGAATTATGGGAGCTACAAGATGAGATCTGGGTTGGGATACAGAGCCAAACCATATCATTTATAGAAGATATGTCTATCCTTTTCAGCATCAGAAAAAGTGGAGTTATGAATGATTATCGTTCACATTAAATTATTTATTAAAGGGAGAACTATGTTGACAACAAACATACATCATACATTATCAGAAAAGATGTTAGAGAAACTATAAGTATAGAATGACCATCTACAAAATTCTGCCTGGTTTATTTTATATAACCAGTCATTATTAACCTTTATTTAAAAAAAAAAATCTAGAGTCGGGTATGGTGGGCACTCACCTGTATTCCCAGCCACTTGGGAGGCTGCAGTGAGAGGATCCCTTGAGCCCAGGTGTTTGAGGCTGCAATGAGCTATGATCACAGCACTGCATTCTAGCCTGGGCAACAGAGCTTGACCCTTTCTCTTAAAAGAAAAAAAAAAATCTAGCAAAAAACTGTGACAAACTAATACCAAAAAATAAACTTAACCACAATTATGAAGCCCATTAAACTTGTTTGGTTTAGTCCAAAATATTTGCATCTGCAGAACAGAACAGCATGTTAACAAATCCTTAGAAGGGGTCTATATTATTTAAAACAAACCAACAAACAAAAGAACTTTAAAACAGGGCATGGTGGCTCACGCCTGTAATCCCAGTACTTTGGGAGGCTGAGGTGGGCAGATCACCTGAGGTCAGGAGTTCAAGACCAGCCTAGCCAACAAGGTGAAACCTTATCTCTACTAAAAAATAGAAAAATTAGCCAGGGATGGTGGAAGGTGCCTGTGATCCCAGCTACTTAGGACACTGAGGCAGGGAGAATCACTTGAACCCAGGAGGAGGAGGTTGCAGCAGTGATACGAGACTGTGCCACTCCACTCCAGCCTAGGTGACAGAGCAAGACTCCGTCTCAAAAAAAAAAAAAAAAAAAAAAACCACTTTGAAAATGACCAAGGATATTTCCTAGATAATTTAATCAGATTTTAATGCAAATCTTCTGTCAGTTTTAGCAATTTAGCAGCTGCAGGGAATTTTGTAGGCAAAAGAAATTTGTTGCTTGAATTGAGAGCACAGCAAAGGCCCAGGTCTGTGTACCTATTACGATGGTGTTAAATTTGTGAACTTCTTATTAATAATAAAGAAACCTGAATTCATGGCCTATCTGTTGACCTCTTAGCATCAATTATACCATTGGTTATAACAAAATAATACTTATTGCTTGAATAAATATAAGGGTAATATAAATACCCAGTAGATTTTGATTCATATTTGGTCCTTAAATATTGGTTTGTGAGTTACTATTGATGTTCACGGAACCTCAGAAGAAAAATTCATAACATTCTTTTTAGCATTATATTCTTAAATTATTTTTCTATTTATTCTTGGTCTTCTAAACAGAATGTATTTTATTTTAGAAAGAGAATCTCTCTTTTGTCAATGCTGGTTTTCCAGAACCTAAAATTAATGAGAGAAATAGTTTTGAAAGAATGAAATTGCCTGCCTTTCTGGCTCATTTAGAGCCTTCAAAACGAGTATGGGTTATATCATAATAAATAGTTTAATTTAAAAATAAATTTATTAGTGTACAAATATTCAAACATAAATGGCTATAAGGAAATATTTTGACTCATTATTTCATAAAATAGAAGGTTTTAACCCCACTATCAGTGACAAAGGTGAAGTTGAATATTTGCCTGATGATTTGTATTTTGAAAGGTATTTTTTACCTGAGTTAGCATAATCATTCTAGAAAGTTTAGAAAATATGCCTAACTGAAAAGAAAAAAATTAAAATAACCTGTGATCTCACTTTCAAAATTGATCACTGTTAATATTTCCGATAACATGTAGGATGTTCTTATGTGCAATATCCCATATTTAAAAAACACTAGTCTATAAGATTTTTTAGTAATAATAAATTATGATATGTCCATATCACTTTAAAAATAGGGGCAGATTATTCAGTTTGTAAAGATGAGGGGGGAAACAGTAAATATTTCTGTTGGTTAAGTCATTTTAACACATTCACAGCCTTTTAAAGTTTGTCTTACTTCAAACATCTTATGTAACATACACATGGCAGTAAAAGGAAAGGATCCAACTGAGCCAGAAAGGCAAAAGCCGATTTCATTCTACTAACAAGTTTCATATTTGGATAATTGCCGATGTTGTTTCACTTTATTGACAGAACCTGGTCATATCTGATATAAATTTTGATATAAATATATGTTTCTTAATTTTCTATTTATGTATTTAAAGCTACTATCTGCATAGGTTTCTTTCATAGATGCTGGAGAGAAGAGACTATCAGCCACATGTGATATGAAGTATATTATAATGTGGTGAAACACATTACAGACAGTGGTACAAGTAGAGAATTCTCCCTGAAACTAGAAGGACAATAACTTGGTAATTATTCTGACTCTGTTAACAAAATTTACTAGAAAGACTAATACATGTTCAAAACTGGGTCAAGCTGACAGCACATACATGCAAACTCTTGCCTAGCTTTCCATTAACTGACTCATGAAGACACCAAAAAGCCAGTCTCTTGCAATGGCAATGACTCCTAAAAAGATGAAGAAAACCATGTGAAAAGTGCTGCGGAGAGCTTCTGCAACTGAAGACTTACCCTAAACATTCTTTCATTTATTATTTAACAGAACTTGTAAGGACTGGAGGGGAAGTAGGGAATTTTGTTTTATCTACAGAATTTGTTTGCATCTATGCAGGACATAAAGGATTCTTGGGTTTGAGAAACAGCCTATCTTTACCCCACTTCATGAAGAATCTTTGAAATTTAAGGAAGTGTTTTCTCTTTTCTATTTTCTAACCCTAGTTTTCATATATGATTTCAGAATCTATAACTCTCAGCATAATAACTACCAAATAAAAAAGGAAAAGCAGTATAGTCTCACATCCTGAGGTATGTAGTGGCCTCAACGAACATCACTCCAGGCAGAGCTGGGGGTTATTTGAGCCCAAGAGAAATGTATTATGGTGATTTAATCTTTTTTCTAATTTACTTTATAAAAACAGAACCTGTATTCAGTGGCTTCACAGGTCACACTACATCCCAAAGATCAAGTGCATTAGAAATGGTTTAGAGTATAGTCTTTTCATGTTCATCAATTAATCATTATTTTAGAGAAAATATCTTTAACATACAAATGATGTGTGGGGTGAAGAATACTCTAAATGTATACCTGATACAGAATATTGAAATTGATAGAATTTCTTATTTCAGAAAAATGAAACATAAATATAGAAGTAATGTCAAAAACACACTCTAGAATTTTGGGGGGAAATGTTATGATACAAAATAAATAAACAATGTCTCATTCTGATCTCTTGAAAATAGAGAGCCTCAGGTAAAGTTTAGATGTCAATGTTTTATTGGAGGAGTGGAATTTCAGCTAAGCAAAAAATGAGAAAATACATGAAGCAGAAAATCAGGGTGTTTTAAGGGACTGTATGTACCTTCACAAGTAATCACAGCTGAGTGCCTCATTGTAGGGGAAAGTCTTCAAATACGCTGTAGGGATACAAAAATATCTCAGATCAGGTGAAAATATTTCAGATCAGGCAATTGACTGGAAGATTGATGCTCACTTATCTGATGCCTCTTTCTCATCTGTTTTTACTTGGTCAATGTTTGCACCAGAAAATATCAACTCTTTAACAATTATTGATTTTGTTAACCACCCCTCATGGGCAGCTGCTGTGAAAAGCAGATGTTCCATGAGTCCGTTCCCATTGGGCTTAAACCTACTGAATCTTCCTCAGCCCCTACATCACATGACAAATACAATGGATAAGTGACCAGTACACTTTTAAAATACCGGGCATGTAATAAATACTTTAGAATTTGTGAGTCATAAGTCTTCTTGCCATTAAAAAATAGATATTATAAAACTAACAGGTGTCACTATATTCACATTAGACAGTATATAAAAATACAGATTGTAAGCTGAATATAGGCCATGGATTTACCAAATCCTTCAATAGAGGATATGCCAAGGTCTGCCCATCTCTTGGAGACCAAAGTAATCAGTATTGTTAGAAGATAAGACACCATTGTTGGGCCGCTCCTAAGTGTGGGTTCCCTGAAGGGCCACAATTCTCTCCTTTTCTGTTCTCTCCTTCTCGTCGCCCACAGCGTGGCTAGGGGCAGGGCATGTTTCAGCCCTGTTCATGTTACAGCTCTCTAAGTTCCACCATTCGGCAGATCCTGTGTTCTTGTTCTACATCCGGGAAGAATGAGGTACACGGAAAACGGTAGGGTGAGCAAGGCAAAGAGGTGCTTTATTGAGCAACAGTACAGCTTTCAGGAGACCTGAAGTGGATAGCTCCTTTCCGCAGGCAGGTTCTCCCAACGTCTCTGCAGCCCTCAGCAGAGAGAATACCCAGAGTGTGTAGCTCCTACCTACATTCAGGTCATCCCAATAAGTGTCCAGTTCTCAGCAGAGAGGAGACCCAGAGTGGGTAGCTCCTATTGGCAGGCAGGTCATTCTTTCTTCTGTGCAGACCTCAGCACCCCCTCGACCTCCCTCACATGCTCGTTGGCACCCAAATTCCAGAGAGGGATGAGGTGGCAGAGGGCTGGCATGTCAGCACCGCCGTGAGTGCACACACACCCGAAGCGGTCATGATAGCGCCCAGGTTCGGCCCCAACTTTGCACCAAAATCAGAGCAGACACCAGGAACAGGGAGAGGCCAGGCAGCGGTAGCAGGCACTCCCATGCCTGCAGGGTCCGGGGGGTTTCCTGAGCCCTGAGAGCACAGGGATGCCCAGGTCCACAACTATGGCTGGGCACCCCACCAACTCAGAAGAGGGCGGGGCGCCTACCTGTTCTGGCTCCCACGGGCTTCGTGTAGCGCTCAGCCCCAGCCAGGCCTCCCCTGCTGCATCTGGCGTCTTTGCGGCAGCCACTCAGGATGGGCTGCTGCTGCCATCACTATCAATTTAATAAATAAATAAAATAAATGTTTCAAAAAGGCCTCCTGTCTTCTGTGTGCTATTGCGTAAGAGGGACAGGCACACATCTTACATATATGATGTAGTTGTGAGAAAATTTTCAGGTAGAGAAGTGATGGTTTCCATAGTTTTTTGAAGTCTCATTATTCCAAAGCAGAGGCAATGCATAGATATTTTGTAAATAGGATTATTCCAGCAGAAAATAGTATTCCTTGGCCAAGAGATAGCAAGCCCTGTTCCCACACTGTGTCACATATAGTTAGATGACCCCAGTGAGTCACAATGTGTTTCCTGGATCAAAAGTATGAGTGTCACATGGGAACTTAGAAGAAATAAAAATTATAAGGCAACTCCCCAGATCTACTGAATCACAAACTCTGGTGGTGAGGTCAGCAATCTGCGTTTAACAAGCACTCAATATGATTCTAATTAAGGTTTGAGAAACACTGGGTTGGCCTAAGAGGAGTGGGAGGTAAGACTCCGTTTTTCTAAGAAGTAATTAGGAGATATGTGGGCCCAGGAAAAGCTACGTGTGTGAATAGTTTTGAGTGTCTGGCCAGGTCCCCCTGAGCCAGCTCTTTGCTCAGTTACTAAAATGGGGAAGAAATAAGACTCAAGTGCCACCAGATGCTGTGAAATAAAGCAGAATGACAATGATCCTTTATGCTAGGGTTTTAGAAATTTTTTTTGGTATAGATACCACCAGGTAAAATAATTAAATTATTTCGATATATTTTTCAGATTGCATTTCCAAATTATTTGTGATTCATGTTTTAAAGATATTTAAAGTATGAAGCTATTACTTCTGGTTACATCTTTTCTTCTTTTAAACAATTTGTAACCATATTGCATGGAAACAGCTTTATTTTGATTTCAATTCTGTTTTGGATACAGCAATATAGTCCTAACACTCTTTAATACAAAGACATACAAGTTATTTTAAAAATCCTAATTAATTTACATTTTGTGCCAATATCTTGACAAGTGGCTTAAGGAAAATGTTTCTTCTCTCCTATCTCCTTTCTTTCTCTTTTTGTTTCCTTCCACTTTGAAGTGTCTTTCCTATCTTTAGTCCTTTCTTTCTCTTTCTTTCATCTCTAGGGTTACAAACAAAAATCTACTTATTCTTAATGCAAAAAAGACAACATATTGTAAAAAAATTTAATATGATGAACATGAATTTTTTAAGAAACAGAACATCACCAGTATCTGTAGAATCCCCAGCAGGCCCCCTTCCAGTCACTACCCCATACTATATATTTATATGAGTGTATAATTTTTTCTATTTTTCACTTGTATAATTGAAATCAAGCAATATGGTCTGCATCACTTTTAATTCTTTGTCATATAACTAAAGCTATGAAACCATAACAAGAAATGTAGAAGGCATTTGCAGATGATTTTTAAATTTATCACCATCAGTAAGTAATATAATATATTAGCACATTAGAAATTAGTATTGATTTGGACCAAGTATATCAAAGTACTTGAACTATTGCCACCGATATTCCCTAAAATAAAATAGTTCTCTTGTTTTATGCGAGAACCTGCATTTTGCTTTTGTTTTGGGTTTCTTTGTTAATTCAACTCAATTTAATTTTAATAATTTAACCAATTATAATAATTAATTACATTTAATTATGTAGATTTAATTAATGGAAATCAAAATATTGATGAAACTAATAATTAAATCTTTTTAAACTCTTTTCTATCTCATATAGAATATTTCAAATGATGTTTATAATTTTACTCATATATATTCTTATAATACCATAATTTTGCCTTTTTTATTTGCCTAAAGAATTGTACTACATAAATTATTCTATTTCTTAGATTTTCGCTCAGCACTGTATTTTTATATCTAGTTTTTGATGTTTAATTGTGATATAGCATTATATTTTTCTAATCTATTGGAAAGTTTTATAAGGTTAGATGTGTTTATTTACTATTGAATGTTTGTAAATCCTTCTTACAAAAGAACTTGGTAATCTATATTAGTTATTTATTATGGGAAGGTATTAAAATATTGGCTCCAATTATAAAATGGTAAGACCATGCAAATTTTCTATTACTCTTGAGTCACTTCTTGTAATTTTTTAGTTTTGTTTTACTTCTTCATTATTGGTATATAATAGCTGTATAAATTGAAAGCCTTTCCACTTAGAATGTTCCCTTTCACCACTTTTATTCAACATAGTACTGGAAGTCCCAGCCTGAGCAATTAGGCAAGATGGAGAAATAAATGGAATACAACTTGAAAAGGAAGATGTCAAACTACTCTTTTTTGCAGATGGCATGATCTTATATTTAGGAAAACTTAAAGAATCCACTATAAAACTCTTAGAACCTATAAACAAATTCAGTAAACTTACAGGATATAAAACCAACATACAAAAATCAATAGCGTTTCCATACATAAACAGCAATCAATATGACAAAAATAAAGTAATCCTATTTACAATAGCTACAAAACAATAAAATACCTATAAATAAATTTAGCTAAAGAAGTAAAAGAACTCTACAAGAAAAACTATAAAACAATGATACAAGAAATTGAAGAAGACAGAAAAAAATGGAAGGATATCCCATGCTCATGAATTGGAAGAATTGATATTGTTAAAATGTCTATATTACCAAATACTACAGATCCAATGTATACTATAGATTAAATGCAATGCAATCCTTATAAAAATACCAATCTGATTCTTCACAGAAATGTTTGTTTTATTTCTGTTAAAATACATCTATTTATAATATATATATGGTATATTTAATTTCTGTTACATTCATATTTGATGACCTCTATTTCATTCCTAATATTGTTTTTATTTCAGTGTTATTTTTCCCTGATAAATCTTGTAATGTTTTATATTTCTTCTATTTTAAGTCTTTTTAAGAAAATTAATTTGAGATATTAAATATTGTCTGTAGGATACTTGTTTTCTACTTTATTGTTTTCTTCTCTTATTATTTTATTTCTTCTGCTTCCTTTGGCTTTATTTAGCTCTATTTTTATTCCAACTTATATTTTAGAATATTCTTTTCAAATATAAACATGTAAGCAACAGTGTTCTGGCAAAAAATAATAATAAAATGCATGAATTGTAGCATTTAACTGTAACTGTGGTGTCACAGTGATAATGGTGGAATGGATGCTTCCACCATTCAAGCTACCAATGTGATGTCAGGAAGCTCATAAAATTTCTAAAAATTTAACAATGGACACTCTCAAGTAAAAATGAGCCATTTCCAGTATAAGCCTTCATTTAGGCTATGTGTTATTCTGTGAAGACTGTCTTGGTTGTATTCCACAAAATTATAAATGTAGCATTTTGTTTTTATATAGTAGTAGTTGATATTTTCAACATTTCAATTTATGATGCAATATTTTTGTAGAATTTTTTAATTTTCAAGTATACAAGCTTGTCTAGCTACCTATTCTGATGTCAACTTACTCAAAATTTAATTATGAAATATGACCATTATGATATCTAATTGTGGAGATTGAAACTTGCTTTACAGCATAGCATTAGATTACATTTAATTTTTGTAAATGAACTTAGAAGGGTGCATATTCTCCAATTTGGAAATGCAATATTCAATGTACACTCTTAAGATTAATTTTGATAATTGGTTTCAAATACTCTAAATGAACTTATCTAACTTACCAATTACTCAAAGGAGAGTGTCCATATATCAATTTCACCATACATGTATATAGATGCACACATATATACATGTATATTTTTTTCATGTCACATATCTAGGACTATACAATTTTTTAAAAAGCATAGCTTCCTGGTGAATTCAAATTTTAATCACTATGCCTTTACCCTTTCTATTTCTAATAATGGTGTTTGGCCTTACAGTCTGTTTTGGCTGATATTTATAAAAGTCAGCTATTTTTATTTTGATTTATTTTATTTGCTTCCTTTTTCCTGCCATATTTTTGTTGGAATATAAATTATATTTTTAATCTCTAATATTTAATTTATAAATAATAGTGTTATGGCTGTTCTCTGCTATTTTTCATAGTAATCTAATTGATTTCTGTATTTTATTATTCCATTCTAAAAAATCCATTATCTCAGGTTAAATATTCAATCATCTTATGTCAACTTTTCTATTCATTTAATCCATTCTTTATTATGTATATTAACAATTATCTTCACGTAAT
The DNA here is from genome assembly GCF_029289425.2 of Pan paniscus. Lineage (NCBI taxonomy): Eukaryota > Metazoa > Chordata > Mammalia > Primates > Hominidae > Pan > Pan paniscus. The sequence goes on from NC_073263.2 coordinate 64,454,941, forward strand.
AAAATATTTATTGATTCATAAATGGCTTTAAGTTTTAGGATTTTCACCCTATCCTTATGATGATTTAATACTAAATATCATTTATAACCACAAAAAGTAAACTAGCATTTCATCTTTTGTTTCTGAAGACAATTCTACAGCTCTTTAAAAATACCCAAATTGAAATGAAGTAGTTGAACAGACGAAATGGAATTAATATTTTATTTAGCCTGTAAAAGTTTAATATTCCTTATCAAAATCCCCATATTAGTCAGATTTTCCAATATTTAGAGTTAAAGAATGAGAATGCTCCAATAGATGAAGATTTGGGATGGTGTAGCTGTCACTTTTCTCTGCCAAGGAAGATTTATATCATCACATTTCTCCTGAGTGCAGATGGTATCCGGTAATTCAATTTAGATTCAGTGAGTAGAAAAAAAAGAGAAATATATATATACAAATAATTCTCTAATGTGTTATGCATTAGTAAAATGGTATTCATTTGTGTGTAAATTTGCTTAATTGTATTAATAAATGTAAGAAATTATTCATAAACAAGTCAATCATATCTGAGGCAGAAAACATGAAACACCATTTTTATATTCAGATTTTTTTGAAAAACAGATATTTAATTCATAGTAATTAATTTATAATAATCACATGCCATTAACAGAAGAATATTTGTTAACCTGAAGAATATAATTACAATGACTTGTTAGTGATTCTCTAACAAATCAATATAGATTATGTGTCTGATCTCTAATTTTACTGATATAAAGTTTAAAATAAAAAGGGGATTAATAACAAGGTAAATTTCTCACAGTAAATAATCAGAAAGATCATTTTTTAAAATAATGTGCTTTGCCATATTCAGAGCTTTAATTCATTGTATTTCTGCTCATAATATGCTACATTTCTAAAAAGGGGCCTTAATCAAATCAATTATTTGATCCATATCACACCGAGCTACTGATTTAAGTGACCTCTACTATTAATTTTATTATTTATTAAATCAAATTCCTTCTTTAAAATTATAGAAACAGAAATGTTTTATAATATATTTTTCTCTAATTGCCACTTTTAAGAAAACAAACGATGATAGTTGGCATAGGCTTAAATGATGAAATATCCCCCAAATTTAGAAAATACAACTTATCTTTATGATTGATAAACACAACACAAGGTTCATGATCTATAATGAAGCTACCATATGGAGATTTCCAAATGATTTGTTTGATAATAGCTTAAAATTCCATAGTTATATTTCTCCTTCTAATAATATATTTAAAATACATAAAAATGTTTAAAGCAATAGTCATAACATTATACATATGATAATAATATATACAGGAAATTAGGAAAAATTAAAACTATATTGGAACAAAATTTCTATTTTTTAGCAGCATTAAGTTAATGTTATTCTGAGGAATATTGTGATAAATTAATGTAGACATTATTATCCCAGAAGTAACCAGGAAAATAATAACTTTTTAAAAAGAAGTTCAACATCAAAGGCATTAAAGTGATGCACTAGAAAATAATAAACCCCTTTAATAAAAAGTACAACAAACGAGAATAAATCTAAAAATCCATGACATATAGAAAATAAGTAGCAAACTGTTAGATTCAAATACAATTATATCAACAATAATATTAAATATTGTGGATTAAACATCGTTTAAATAGGAGAGATTGTTAGACTGTATTTAAAAAGAAAAGATTTAGTCTGGGCACGGTGGCTCCTGCCTGTAATCCCAGCACTTTGGGAGGCTGAGGCATGCTGATCACAAGGTCAGGAGATCAAGACCATCCTGGCCAACACAGTGAAACCCCGTCTCTACTAAAAATACAAAAAATTAGCTGGGCGAGGTGGCAGGCGCCTGTAGTCCCGGCTGCTGGGGAGGCTGAGGCAGGAGAATGGCATGAACACCAGGGGACGGAACCTGCAGTGAGCCGAGATCGCGCCACTGCACTCCAGCGTGGGCGACAGCGACACTCCGTCTCAAAAAAAAAAAAAAAAAAAAATTAGCTGGGCGTGGTGTCAGGTGCCTGTAGTCCCAGCTACTTGGGAGGCTGAGGCAGGAGAATCGCTTGAACCTGGGAAGCGGAGGTTGCCGTGAGCTAAGATCGTGCCACTGCACTCCAATCTGAGTGACAGAGCAAGACTCCGTCTCAAAAAAAGAAAAGAAAAGAAAAGAAAAGATTCAACAATACTCTACCTACAAAAGAAAGATAGAATTAGCCCTTGAATAACATGGGGCCTACGGGTACAAAGTCCCTGTACAGTTGAAAATATACATATAACTTTTGACTCCCCCAAAACCTAACTACTAATTGACTAATGTTGACCAAAGTCTTACAGATAACATAGTCACTTAACTCATATTTGGCATATTATAGGTATCATGTACTTCATTCTTACAATAAAGTAAGTTAGACAAAACAAAATGTTAAGAAAATTATTAGAAAATATACCTATTATTCATTAAGTGAAACTAAGAAGAGTGGGAGGAAGAGGAAAGGTGGGTCTTGCTGTTGTAGGGTTGGAAAAAGCAGAAGAAAGTCAACCTGTAAGTGGACCTGCATAGTTCAAATCCTTTTTGTTCAAGGATCAACTGTACTTTAAAGGTAAGACACAACTATGTTAAATGTGGAAGAATGGGAAGAGATATACAATTTTAAGGTTAAACTTTTATATTGAGTTGCCATGCATCTATGTACATATATATACATGTGTTTAGTAATAGGACAGAGTTAACAATAATTTATCCTATATTTCAAAATAACTAAATGGTTAGAAATGAAATGTTCCTAACACAAATAAATAATCAGCGCTTGAGTTAATGGATACCGCAATTATTCTGATTTGATCATTGAACATTGTACGCTTGTATCAAAATATCACAAGTACCTCATAAATATGAACTACTATTGTGTATACATAATAATTAAAAATTTAAAAATTCATAGGCTATAATGTCAGAAAAAATAAACTTTTAGACAAAAAATGTTAAGAGAGACAATTAAGGATATTGTATAATGATAAAGGGTCAATATATGAGGAAGGTATAATAATTATAAATGCACATGCATATACAAGATATCACCAAAGCACATGAAGAAAAAGCTGACAGAATTAGAGACAGACATAGACTTTCAGCAACAATTGGTGAAGTTCATCGCTCTTCAAAATGGAAAGAACAACTAGAAAGAAAATTGGCAACAACATAGGTGATGTGAACAACATTATCAAGCAAACTATATTAGCTCACATCTATAGAACACCTCACAAAACACCAGCAGAATGCACATTTGTTTCACTGAAATTTTTTACAGAAAAATCATCCACAAATCTATAAAAGAAATATTAATATTCATACAAATTTAAATCGTATAGAATATGTTTTCTAACCACAATGAACTTAAATGAGAAATCAAAAACAGAAGAAAATATAAACAATTTGAAATATTTGAAAATCAAATGAACCACACCTAAATAACAACTGGGTCAGACATGAATTACAAGAGAACTTAGAAAATATTTTGAGCTAAATAAATATAAAAATACAACATATCAAAATTTATTACATGCCACAACAGTAGTGTATAAAAGGAAATCTATTAATGCTAATGTTTACATTAGAAAATAAATGAAGCAAAAAGATGGACAACTATACCGAGCCAGAAAGAGCTTCTCCCACTGACAGACCAGACTATCAAGAAGACAGGCACACTCTAAGCAGATCTTCAGAAGGAATGCATTGAGATTGGATAGAGGGAGGCTGCAGACCCTAGGAGGGGGTGGGAGAAAGTTGGGAATTCTGCATGGGGTGGGTGATAACAGAACTAATTCCTGGCTCTGTGGAGTTCTTGGGGAAGGGGTGAGATAAATAGGTGTGGAGTGTCCCAATCTGACCATGTACTTCTGGAATCCTAGCTGCAGGAGACCCCATGACCCCTAGAGACATTTGAGCTGGTAGGGGCAACTGCTTGTAGAATTGGCAGGGACAGGACTCCAACCTGTGCAAAGCCCAGAAGGGTTGGCATTTGAATGGCTGCAGTGAGGCACATTCAGAGAAACTCAAAGCCCAATGCTCACCATGCTCCTCTAGGTGACTCAGGCCTCTGTTGATTGTCAGACCTCAACAAAACAGGCCTTCCTTGGCGGTGGGATGGAGCCAGTCTGATCTGATTGTCCTCGTGTCTGCCAGCCTCTCCCAAGGTCTCTGCCTGGCTGAACTCACATATAGCACAGCCTCAGTTGTCCAACGGGGGCATTTTTCGGTGTCTAGTCCCATAGTTCCTTTTCCAGTAGACCTTGCCTAACCATCAGAAAGCTTCTGCAGACAGGCAACTACTGGCATGCACCCACCCACAGCCTCCTGCCTCTGCTTTGCCAGTGTGCACTCATCCACAGTCCTCTCCAACTGATTTGATGAGTATGTGTGCAAACCTTGTAGCCCTGCCACCAGCAGTGTGCATGTTAGTATGGAACACAATGCCCTGCTGCCCCAGTGAAGCACTTTTGCTGGTATCCCCCAAGAATGTTGTTGCCAGCAGACTAGGAACACATCAGTCCCTCTAGCACAGCAGGTGCTCCACATCGAGGAGCCAGAGAACAAAACCGTGCCAGGGTTAGAGCACACAGCCCTGGAGTGCTGAGCTAAGCCATGGCCCCTTGAAATCATTCAGAAATGATGCCAGTTGAATGAATCCAACTTATAGCACAGTTAAGTCTTCAAGGTTATCAAAGAATATGAGGCAAAAAGCCTCATTCAAAGGAAAACATCTTCAAAGATTAAGGGAATATCAGCTCACGTAGATGAGAAAGAATCAGTGCAAGAACTCTGGAAACTCAAAAAATAAGAGTGCCTTTCTACCTCTAAATGACCACACAAGCATCCCAGAAATGCTTCTTAACCTGACTGAAATGGCTGGAATGACAGACATAGAAGTAAGAATTTGGATGGCCATAAAGATCATCAAGATTCAGGATAAAGTTGAAACCCAATCCAAGGAATCTAAGGAAACCAGTAAAATGATACAATAGCTGAAAGACAAAATAGCCAATTTAAGAAAAAGAAAAACTGATCAAATAGAGCTGAAAAACTCACTACAAGGATTTCACAATTCATTGAGGAGTATTACCGGAAGAATAGACCAAGTTAAGAAAAGAATCTCAAAGCTCAGACACCGGTTATTTGAATCAACTCAGCCAGACGAAAATAAAGAAAAAAGAATAAAAACAAATGAACAAAAGCTCAGAGAAATATGGGATTATGTAAAAAGACAAAAGCTACCACTCATTGGTGTCCCTGAAAGAGGAGAGAGAGCAAGGAATTTGGAAAAAATATTTGGGAATATTGTCCATGAAAATTTCCCCAACCTTGCTAGAGAGGTTGACATTCAAATTCAGGCAATTCAGAGAACTCCTGTGAGAGAGTAGAAAAGACAACCATCCCCAAAACACATAATCATCAGATTCATCAAGGTCAATGTGAACCAAAAAATATTAAAGCAGCTACAGAAAAGGGTTAGGTCACTTACAAAGGGAACCCCATCAGACTAACAGCAGACCTTTCAGCAGAAACTCTGCCACCCAGAAGAGATTAGGAACCTATATTTAGCATTTGTAAAGAAAAAAATCCAACCAAGGATTTCAGATCCTGCCAAACTAAGCTTCGAAAGTGAAGGGGAAATAAAATCCTTTTTGGATTTGCAAATGCCAAGGGAATTCATTACCACCAGACCAGCCTTGCAAGACGTCCTTAAGAAACCCATTATATCAACCACACTCTCAAACTACATCGCAATAAAATAGAAATTTATACCAAGAATCTCTTTCGAAACGATATAATCACATGCAAATTAAACAACCTGCTCCTGAATGACTTTGGGGAATATTTAAATTAAGGCAGAAATAAAAAAAAATTATTTGAAACAAATGAAAACAAAGATACAACACACCAAAATCTTTGGGACACAGCTAAAGCTGTGTTAATTTGAAAGGTTATAGTGCAAAGCACACACATGAAAAAGTTAGAGAGATCTGAAATTGACAACCTAAAATCACACCTAGAGAGACAAAAATAACCAGTAGTGTATTAAAAAGCTAATCCACCATGATAAAGTAGGCTTTATTCCTGGAATGCTAGGTTGTTTCAATATATACAAATTAATAAATGAAATTTATTACATAAATAGAAATAAAAATAAAAACTACATGATTATCTCAAAAGATACAAAAAAGGCTTTTGATAAAATTCAAAAACACTTAATATTAAATACCCTAAAAAAACTTGGCATTAAAGGAACATATCTCAAAATAATAAGAGCTATCTATGACAAATCCACAGTCAACCCCATACAGAATGGGCAAAAACTGGAAACTCTCCCCTTGAGAACTGGAACCAGACAAGGATGTCCACTCTAACCACTCCTATTCAATATAGTACCAGAAATTCTAAACACAGCCATCAGGCAAAAGCAATAAATAAAAGATATCCAAATAGGAAAAGAAGAATTCAAACTCTCTTTGCTGATGGTATGATCTATTACAAAATGCTAAAGAATCTACCAAAAAGGTCCTAGAATTGATAATCAATGTAAGTAAAGTTTCAGGATACAAAATCGATGTGTAAAAATCAGTAGCATTTCCATACACCAACAGCATCTAGGCTAAGATTGAAATCAAGAACACAATTCCACTTTCAATGGCCTCGAAGAAAATGAAATACCTAGGAATACAGCTAACCAAGGAGGTGAAAGATCTCTACAAGGAGAACTGTGAAACGCTGCTGAAAGAAATCAGAGGTAACACAAATAAATAGAAAAAACATTCCATGCTCATGGATTGGAAGAATCAATATCATAAAAATGGCCACACTGCCTAAAGCAATTTGCTTTGCTATTCCTATCAAACTACCAATGTCATTATACATGGAATTAGAAAAAAATGATTCTAAAATTCATATGGCAATAGAAAAGAGCCCAAATAACCAAAACAATGCTAAGCCAAAAGAACAAAGCCAGAAGCATCACATTACTCGACCTCACACCATACTATAAAGCCACAGTAACCAAAATAGCTTTATGTTGGTACAAAAATAGACACACAAACGAATGGAACAGAATAGAAAAATCAGAAATAAAGCCACACACCTATAATCTTCTGATCTTCAACGAGGCTAACAAAAACAAGCAATGGGGAAAGGACTCCCTTCTCAATAAATGAGGCTGGGATAACTGGAATTCAATCGTACACATGTTATAAAGGAGTTTAAAGTGTTACTGAAAATATGTAATAATTTAAATGAATTAAATTGTTCTCTATTTTTAAAGAGCTAAATCAGGTGATTTTAGTAAATGTGAATTTCCAGTTTGAAGACATTGCTTTAAACACAAACATTTGCATCTGTTTCTTCTGAGAGTTAGAAGGGGAAATAATAGCAAAAGTATTTCAAGCAAAGAAAAAACAGCCTAACGGTAACTGTCAATTGGCCATAATAAGTACAATCCTAAAGTGGCAGTACGGACAGCCAAGCAGCAAAGTGACGTGCACTGTGGAACTTTTGCAGGGTTCAGTAATTGGCAACAAGAGGTAGGTTAGGAGAAAGGGTGAAAATTGGAAGATTGCTTGAAAGTTGGATTTTCTACTTCAAACAATCAGAAGAGGCTCTCATCATCTTAGAAAATTGAAATGTATTACCCATTGAGGTAGAAAAAGTATCTGGACCACAATGTTTCTGGCCAAAGTTCTACCACAATTGAGAGGAAGAATACCACACCAAAATAGGAAGTGGGGGCAGCTAAAGAGTGAAAGATTTATATCTTCAGAAACCTGATTATTCCCTCAAAAATGACCTGATACATTGACTCTGGGTATTTTCCAGTAAGATGGTCTAGCTAGGTCACCACATGTGCAATCCACAAACAGCATGCATGTGTACAAATTCTCAAATAAGATTTAATGACTCCGTCTTAAACATGAGTCAAGATCACAGATACGAAAGGAATATTCTAATATTAAACAGACACTTAAAGAAAGCAACTTGGAAAAAACAGACTATGAAGGGAGGTAACTAAAAATAAAATAAAAACAGAAAAAAGCAAAAACTTTCATCACAATTTCAGATATAAAAGAAATGCTATCACGTCTGTGAAACAAGATTATGGTACTACATAAATACTTAGAGAACAAAAGAATTTTTAAAATTAAATATATGAGCAGAGAAATGAAATTTAGTAGAAAGACTGAAAGATATTGTTGTGACACTCTAAGAACAAAAGTGAAACTTAAAATTGCAAACCAAACCAGAACTTTTGTAGACCATATATATGTATATAATATAGACAAATTATACATGATAAATAAATGTATATTGATATATGCTTATATATAACTATATATAAAATTTGTCTGTTAAAGGGTAAAGAAAAGCAAAATAACACTACACTTAATTTTAACAACCAGTGATTCACAAATAAGGCTGCTCTAAACCGAACGTGGCTGTGCTGAAGGAATGCCAGAGGAAGGCTTTTATACAGAGAACACGGAAGTAAAGTAATGACAATTTTTGACTCATTAAAGTCAAATATATTAACATTATTATCAATACAAAAATAGACCAATAAAGCCTTATTTGGTCTATCCTGCTGCAACATTCATAATTAAATAGCTATAATTAATTGATGGCTTTTGATTGGTTAGCCTTAAATATTAGTTTTCTTTAATATGGGTATGTAGGAGAGATAGCTCAAGTTAAATTATGTTTACAAACCAAGCAAGATTAATATAATATCACTAATGAGGCCTTAATAGCAGGATTAATATAATATCACTAATGAGGCCTTAATGGGTTTGTCTACTCAGGGGTTCTCCAGTCTGGTCTCCATTTTAATTTACTCTAACTACGTATATATACATACACACACGCACACACGTATATACATGTTATATGTATATGTTTATGTATACATATGCATTGTATACATAAACATATATGTATATATAGATATATGTTATACATCATAATTTTAATATAGATTAATAAAATACCTCTGATGTATATTATATAAAATATAATAATGTAATGCATAAAATATATGCATTGATAATAATGTTAATATATATTTTAATATATTATTGAATATATAGTTAATATATTGTAAATTTAATTTAATAATGTAATACTTAAAAAGAACACAGTTATAATAGAGAGTAGACAATTATTGAACAATAATTTAAATTTCTAAGTTGCAAGACCCCATTGAGAGACAAAAAATGGATGAAAATAGATCAATTCTGGGGCAAATAAGCCTGAAATTTAAGATTATTTGGGAAAAAAAGAGAATATCCTAGGTGAATTCAAAGAGGAAAGGCTAATATAGTAATGATAAAAAGTTAAATTGACACGAAGTCAAATTGTCCCTGTTTGCAGACGACATGATTGTATATCTAGAAAACCCCATTGTCTCAGCCCAAAATCTCCTTAAGCTGATAAGCAACTTCAGCAAAGTCTCAGGATACAAAATCAATGTACAAAAATCACAAGCATTCTTATACACCAACAACAGACAAACAGAGAGCCAAATCGTGAGTGAAATCGCATTCACAACTGCTTCAAAGAGAATAAAATACCTAGGAATCCAACTTACAAGGGATGTGAAGGACCTCTTCAAGGAGAACTACAAACCACTGCTCAAGGAAATAAAAGAGGATACAAACAAATGGAAGAACATTCCATGCTCATGGGTAGGAAGAATCAATATTGTGAAAATGGCCATACTGCCCAAGGTAATTTACAGATTCAATGCCATCCCCATAAAGCTACCAATGACTTTCCTCACAGAATTGGAAAAAACTACTTTAAAGTTCATATGGAACCAAAAAAGAGCCCACATTGTCAAGTCAATCCTAAGCCAAAAGAACAAAGCTGGAGGCATCACACTACCTGACTTCAAACTATACTACAAGGCTACAGTAACCAAAACAGCATGGTACTGGTACCAAAACAGAGATATAGATCAATGGAACAGAACAGAGCCCTCAGAAATAACGCCACATATCTACAACTATCTGATCTTTGACAAACCTGAGAAAAACAAGCAATGGGGAAAGGATTCCCTATTTAATAAATGGTGCTGGGAAAACTGGCTAGCCATATGTAGAAAGCTGAAACTGGATCCCTTCCTTACACCTTATACAAAAATCAATTCAAGATGGATTAAAGATTTAAACGTTAGACCTAAAACCATAAAAACCCTAGAAGAAAACCTAGGCATTACCATTCAGGACATAGGCATGGGCAAGGACTTCATGTCCAAAACACCAAAAGCAATGGCAACAAAAGCCAAAATTGACAAATGGGATCTAATTAAACTAAAGAGCTTCTGCACAGCAAAAGAAACTACCATCAGAGTGAACAGGCAACCTACAAAATGGGAGAAAATTTTCGCAACCTACTCATCTGACAAAGGGCTAATATCCAGAATCTACAATGAACTCAAACAAATTTACAAGAAAAAAACAAACAACCCCATCAAAAAGTGGGCGAAGGACATGAACAGACACTTCTCAAAAGAAGACATTTATGCAGCCAAGAAACACATGAAAAAATGCTCATCATCACTGGCCATCAGAGAAATGCAAATCAAAACCACAATGAGATACCATCTCACACCAGTTAGAATGGAAATCATTCAAAAGTCAGGAAACAACAGGTGCTGGAGAGGATGTGGAGAAATAGGAACACTTTTACACTGTTGGTGGGACTGTAAACTAGTGCAACCATTGTGGAAGTCAGTGTGGCGATTCCCCAGGGATCTAGAACTAGAAATACCATTTGACCCAGCCATCCCATTACTGGGTATATACCCAAATGACTATAAATCATGCTGCTATAAAGACACATGTACACGTATGTTTATTGCGGCATTATTCACAATAGCAAAGACTTGGAACCAACCCAAATGTCCAACAATGATAGACTGGATTAAGAAAATGTGGCACATATACACCATGGAATACTACGCAGCCATAAAAAATGATGAGTTCGTGTCCTTTGTAGGGACATGGATGAAATTGGAAATCATCATTCTCAGTAAACTATCACAAGAACAAAAAACCAAACACCGCATGTTCTCACTCATAGGTGGGAATTGAACAATGAGATCACATGGACACAGGAAGGGGAATATCACACTCTGGGGACTGTGGTGGGGTGGGGGGATGGGGGAGGGATAGCATTGGGAGATATACCTAATGCTAGATGACGAGTTAGTGGGTGCAGCGCACCAGCATGGCACATGTATACATATGTAACTAACCTGCACAATGTGCACATGTACCCTAAAACTTAAAGTATAAAAAAAAAAAAAAAAAAAAGACACTGGATTTCTCAACAGCATCTCTGGAAGCTGAGAGAGAATGATGCAATGACTTTAACTTCTGAAGCAAATTTGATTTCCAAACTTAAATTATATCCCACGCTAACAATTATTTGAAAGTTAAGTGTAGATTTCAGATGTACAAGGTCTCAGAAATCTTAACTCCTGTGGACTTTTCTTTAGGAAACTACAGTAGAGCATACAACAAAACAAAGGAGATACCAAGAAAGGAAATAATATGCAATTCTGAAAAAAAGGTGATCCAACACCAAAGTAGGGAATGGGTAGAAGCCATGTGACACTGTCAAGATCCTCCTTCAGTACAGAATTATGTGTTACTCGCAGTGCTGGGAGGGCCACCTGCAACAGCCCTGAGATGCCAGCCTTCTGAGAGTGCCTTAGCTGAAGGGAGCAGCTGGCCACTCACCCTACCTTGGGATAGCTGTGTACTTTTGTATAGAATCCCTATATTTCTAAATGTCGTGCTTATACTCTCATTACTCCTTGGTTTTTCTGTTTTTGTCTTTAAAACAGAGCTAGGGTTGGCTACTGTGTTTTATTGTAATAGATAAATTTGTGGATTATTTGATTCTTCAAAATGTATGTATGTTTAAAAAGCAAGCTTACAATGTAATGCATTATCATGATCAAATTGGAGTAACTGGGATATATATCACCTCAAGCATTTATAATTTCTTTTCATTAGAAACATTCCCATTTCATTCTTTTAGTTATTTTGAAACCTACAATAAACTATTATTAACTATAATCACCCTATTGTGCCAGAATGCTGGCTTGTATTGATTCTATCTAACTTTATTTTTTACCCGTTAACCAATACCTCCCCATCTTCTCCTCCCCACAACCCTTACAGCCTCTGGAAACCATTATTCTATTCTTTATTCAAGATTTTAACCTTCTTAGCTTTTACATATAGGTGAGAACATGCAATATTATAAAATTAAAATAAAAAATTAAATAACATATCAAATAAGTATAAAAAAATGGTGACCTAAATGAAATAAGTCATGAGGTAAAAGGCATTTTCATCCCTTTTGCATTACTAAAAAGGGTGGCTATTCTAACCATCACTAAGAGTAAAGACATTTCCTGATATAAATAAAGATGTCTCCAGAGTTTAAGAAGTAGAAAAAAATTTATTGCTTTATACCTTCTTTACATATTTAGTTTTCATAATCATTAATCTGATATATCAGAAATGAGTTGCCTAAAAAAATTATAGTTTTGTTGAAACAGCAGCATAGCATACTATTTGTAGCATCTGTACAATGTGATAATAATTTTATTATTCCTTTACTCTTCTTGATGATATAAAAAACTTGGTGAGTATATGCTCCTCTAGAAAATCAAACACATATAACTATACAATTATGATAATATTTTCAGAGACTAAAATTTTTATTATAGGTGAAGAAAAACTCCTTAAATTATAAAGCTAGGTAACTGACAATGTTTTACAAACTAAAAAAAAACCTTTGAAGAATTTATTTAGTTTAATAATAAATTTACAATCCATTATTTAAGTATTAGAATTGTTGAAGTATTTAAATATTTACTACTGGGAAGTCACTTACTTACTTTCATTTTCGAAGGATAAAATTCATTACAAATATAATATACAGCCTGCATTTTCCAAATTCTATTTTGTTTTAAAAACGTAAAAAGAAGCCAACTGATCAGATAAAGACCTTACAGATATTTCCAAGATGAACTACCACAATGCTTTGATTTCTTCTGCTTTTAATGACAAGTTGAGTTAACTTGAGCGAGGTCTTTTGTGTGCACGGGTTAAGGGCACGTTCCTAAAAAAAGTCTATAAAAAGTATCAAAAAGTATCAAATCCATGTTGTATAAGAGTGTGTGTGTGTGTGTATCTGTGTGTGTATGTGTGTGTTTGTGTGCTTGGACCCAAATATGAAATGCAAATTTTGTGATAACTCTTTTTGTACCATCTGTCCCTGACCCACTGTACTTCCTAAGTTCTTATGTAGCTTATGCCCATACCTAATGCTATGTATCCCGAAAGATTTGTATACTGCCTGATGATATGTTCCACTTTTAATTATTTTATATGCAGTATCAATGTATTGGCCCATATTCTATTCAAACTCTGAATTTATAAAAGTGAGAAAAGCACACCCCTATTAGCGGGCAACTTTCATTGTAGTACTGTTTGGATTTTATTCTTTATTTTAAGAAGCCAATGGATATCCCCGTTTTTTAATATTGCCTATCATAAATATGTTCTGTAAAATACAATAATATATCTAAAATTTCAGGAGTCTAATGGCATATAGATAGATAGATAGACAGATATAGATATATATATATCTAGCAACAGATTAATTACTGGGAGTTTTCTTCACTACAGAAGTAGCCCACTCATTCTCAAGATAAAGATGTTGAACAGAAGATGAGTAAAACAGCTGATATTTTATAATTTTCATATTGTACAGCACACATTTATTTAATGTGTTTTTCCCTGAAGCTTTGTACTCATTTTTTTTTGCATGTATCTTGATCCAAACAATTTATAAAAACCAATTAGTTGGGATTTTTATATATTGCCTGATTTAGAGCCATTAACCCATTTTAGTGTCTCAGGTTCACAATTTCTAAGACAAGGGTAAAAATAATCACACACTGAGTGATATTTAATGGCTAATAAAAGTACCATTTGAAAAGAGAATTAGTAGTATAACCTTTAAGCTCAGGCTCTCCTAGGTGTAATATATAGCCTTAGGAGAAATAGTTTTTAATTAATTGTGTAATTTCAAGTTTTGTCTTTTCATCACTGTGTTCCCTTTTCAGAGAGTCAGCTATGTAATTACAGACTCAGATGAACACAGATACTTGTGACAAGTAACTATAACCAATAAACTCCAGAAAACTGCTTTTGTATCTTTTACTGATTTTTCTGTGTTTTGTCTTTCTCATTCCCCAAGAAAAGTGAGAATAATTTATTTGTCCTATCAAAGTATTTTATGTCATTATTATTTCAGACTATCATGACTAGTAGGCTACAGGTTGAGAATTATGTTTGAATAAAGCTTGAAATGACATTATAATTTTAATTAAATAATATATTTGATAAAAATATGACTTAAAATGTTCCCTTGAAATGAGCATTTTTCATAAAAGAATACAAGAGCAACTCACATGTGTTTAAAATTCTATTAAAAGAGGAACAAACTTTTTTATTTGGTTATAATAAACATGCTAGATAATGTATTAATATGTTGTGATTTTAACCTTCCTTACTAATACTTTTAAATAATCTAAATATTTGCATCAAAAGCATACAACTGTGGACAATTGTATCAAAACAATATAGAAAAGTAGAGCTGAGCACTTTCAAATTATAAATAAAATTTTCTTACAAATGGAAACACATTTGAATAAAGATTATTATGACCATTGATCTCTCTATTAGTCAACATAATAAACCAAGGCCAATCACTGTTTACTATTCATTCAGATCAGGTTATATATATGGCAAAGTTACTTGCCTATCTGAATATTAGGTACAAAGTTACAGTTAGACAGGAAGAATAACTTCTAGTGTTTTATTATACAGTAAGTGACAATAGCTGACAATAATGCTTTGTATGTTTCAGGATAACTAGAAGAGATTATCTTGAATTCTATCATCACAAGGAAATGGTAAATGTTTAATGTCAAGGATGAGCTAATCACACTGATTTAATCATTATACAATGTATACATTACTGAAACTTGATACTTTAACTCATAAATATGTACAAATATGTGTCAATTATAAGTAAAATGAAACAACAAAACCCAAAACTGTCTCAGTTTGTTTAAAAGCAAAACAAAAAACCCACAAGATGAATATTATGAATATTACATATATTACAAATGATACAACCATTATTTTCAAGGGTAATACTTCTTCTCAGATTCTATTTATATGCTGATTATTTTCTCTAATTCCAGATTCATGTATCATTGTGTTTTAATTATGTTTTATAAATGTGTATTTTGTAGTTTATTTTTGTCTACATCATGAAAGTTCTTTTCAAAAGTCACCATCAAACAATTCAGAAAAAAGACTTGTTTTAAGTGTAATGTTGGAAAAATTAGCTGATTTTATCTAGTGAATAGGCTGTTATGACTTTGAAGGAAAGAAATAGATACTAATAATACTTTAATAATAATAATAATGAAACGTGACAGACTCATTTAATAGCTGAGAACACTATACGCTATTTCTAATGAGCAAGTTGATTAGATATGATTGAAATAGATTTTACACTTACTAACAAAAAAATTATACTACTTAGAATACATTTTGGAATTTGGGGTCTTTGAATTGCTATTTGACTCTATAATCTCACCATACAGAATATTCTTGATTTACATTTTACATTTATTTTTAAAGTTCATAAGGTCAATAGGGTGTACAGTGTTATAACAATAAAATATTTATATTTATCTTATTTAAAGTTGCATATTCTTGTTTTTCTCAATGTTTTCTCCCTCCAGTCTTACTCTCTGCCAGAACTTTTGTTTCACTAACACTGACACCCATTTTATTATGTGAACCTTTTTGGAAATCTTTTACCATATTGCCATCTCATAGAGGATAAATCTATCTACCAATGTTACGTTCACAGTTGTTCTTCACCCTGTTGTAGT
This sequence comes from Pan paniscus, assembly GCF_029289425.2. Taxonomy (NCBI): domain Eukaryota; kingdom Metazoa; phylum Chordata; class Mammalia; order Primates; family Hominidae; genus Pan; species Pan paniscus. The sequence continues at coordinate 64,470,988 of NC_073263.2, forward strand.
TTTTCATCCCAGTATTATCACTTCCTTCTCCACACTCCTTGGTATTAATGCTTTATTCTTCCTTTGCTTCCTTTACCTGGAATGCTCTCCCCTCCTTCCCACATTATGCATCTAGTCTAGTGGCATGTCCTTTAACTTTCACAGCATATATAAGGCTTTCCCTTCTCTACAATAACTTTTTTGAAAAATTTATTCAGTGTCAAGTGACTTTGTGGCTTCTTTTCTATTTACTTATACTTTTTTTTACAATTAACTGTGCATATTTACATTGTAGAAGTTGGTAAGTCTTATACGTAAAAACGCATTGTGTTAACACAGTGAACAAATCCATTATCTTCAAATGTTTTCTCATGTTCCTTTTAGTCTCACTCTCCTAATGCTGCCTATTTGTCATCCTCAAGGAAGCATTGCCCTTATTTTTGTCAGTATGGAATAATTTGTGTTCTCTAGAATGTTACATACATGAAACCATTTAAAATTGTCTTTTTTTGGAGGCAGGTAATAGTTTGGCTCCTTTTAATCAGTATAATTCTTGAGATTTATCAATGTTGTTGCATGTATGAAGAGTTTTTCTCTTATTGACAAATACTCTTCCGTTGTATGGATATGTCCATTTTTTTTCACCATTCCCCTATTCATAGACATTTGGGTTGTTTCCAGTATTGGGATACTAGGAAAAAATTAGTTATGAAGATTAGTGTAAAAATTTTTGCATGGACATATATTATCCTTTATTTTGGGTTAATAGCTAAGGATGAAATAGCTGGCAGGTATTATGTTCAATGTGTGAAGATGCTGCTAAACTATTTTCCAAGGTGGTTATAACATTTGATTTTTTACCCAAATGTGTGAGACTTTTATTTATTCTCCATCCACAGCAACACGGGCCATGATCAATTTTGTTGATTTTAGTTCCAATAATATGTAGGGTTTTCTCATTGTCGTTTTAAGTTGTATCATCTCATCCCAGTTAAAATGACTTTTATGCAAAAGATGGGCAATAAAGAATGCTGGTAAGGATTTGGAGAATAGAATAATCTCATACACCATTGGTGGGAATGTAAAGTAGTATAACCACTCTGAACAGTTTGGAGGTTTTTTTAAAAAAAACAAAAAATAGAACTACCAAATGATCCTGCAATACCACTAATAGGTGTACATCCTAAAGAAAGTAAATCAGTGCACCAAAGAGATATCTATACTTCCATGTTTATTGCAGCAATAATATTGCAGCAGTTGTTTATTGCAGCAATATTCACAATAGCCAAAATATGAAATTGACTTAATTTTCCATCAATAGATGAACAGATAAAGAGAATGTAGTATATATACATAATGGAACACTATTCAGCCATAGAAATGAATGAGATCCTGTCATTTGCAACAACATGGATGCAACTGAAGAACATTATGTTGAGTGAAATAAATTAGGCTCAGAAAGACAAATATTATACCTCCTCACTCACATGTGGAAGCTAAGAAAATAAACTCATGGAGAAAGTAGAAAGACGGTTTTCAGTGGCTGAGAAAGGTAGCAGAACAAGGGGATAGGAGGCAATGGTTAATGGGTACAAAAAAATACAATTAGAATGAATAAGATCTAGTATTCAGTAACACAATAGAGTGACTGTAGATAACAGTCATTTGCTGTATATTTTAAAATAACTGAAAAAGTAGACTCGGAATGTTCCTAACAGAAAGAAATAATAAATAATTGAGGTGATTAATATCCCAGTTACCCTGTTTTGATAATTACACATTGTATGTCACTACCAAAACATCACATATACCTCATTAATATAGACACTATTATGTACCCATAATAATTAAAAATAAATTAATAACTTTAGCCAATGGAAGGGTTTTATAATTTGTACTTAATTATATTGTTTAAATTTAAAAAAATAAAAAATGCTTTTCAAAAAACATAAGATAACAAAAAATTAAGCCATAGACAGAGACAAAGTTTCAAGTAATATTTCTAACAAAAAACTTTCAAAATTCAATAATTATCGATTATTTTGATACAGACCTTCCTCTGATGAATTTGATTCAACTTTTCACTTGCCTGCCTCTTAATAGATTTACATTCCTTGAAATTAGAGAGCTTTTATATTCTAAAAATTTTTTCAGTGATTGTAAGAGCCCTCTCATGTAAAAGCCTCCAAAAGTTTGATAAATGCACATATAATTTGGCATTGGTTATATAAAATATATATTTTTACTTATATATTTTTATTCTTGTAGTCAATGGTATCAATGAATGATAAAGTTAAAAGGTATATATTCCAATTACGTTTTTAAAAAATTGCCAGCTAATAGGTAATGGCTTACGTATGTAAATATGTATAAAGAGATAGAAGATTGTCTTATTTTTCAAATAATATTTGTGAGTAAAGATACACAAACTTAAAGACATCATTAGAAATATCTCTGACATATTTAGGCATTAGAGTATTATTTTAAACCGGGGGAAATTTTTATGTAATCTCTTCATATTCTTCACTGTAACATTTTTAATAACATTTAACAAGGCTATAATTTATTATTTGAATTGATATATTGCTTTCTATGCAATTGACTTTTCAACATCAGTGTAAAATACGGAGACAGGTGGAGAAGTTATTCAGATTATGATAATTTGATAGCACAACACGGTGAATACAGTCAACAATAATTCATTGTATATTTTTAAATAACTAAAAGAGTATAATCGGACTGCTTGTAACACAAAAAAGGATGAATGCTTGAGGTGATGGATATTCCATTTGTCCTGATGTGATTTTGACGCATTGTATACTTATATCAAAATGTCTCATATATGCCACAGATATAAATACCTACAATGTATCCAGAAAAATAAAAAATAAAATGCTAACAAATGCACACATGAGTGCATTTGAGTTAAAATTTAGATGATATAAAGTCATATAGAAATTTGAAAAATCCGTCAGAAGAGTTCAGGCGTGGTGGCTAATGCCTGTAATCCCAGCACTTTGGGAGGCCGAGGCGGGTGGATCACGAGGTCAGGAGATCAAGACCATTCTGGCCAACACGGTGAAACCCCGTCTCTACTATAAACACAAAAAAAACATTAGCCAGGTTTAGTGGTAGTGCCTGTAATCCCAGCTACTCGGGAGGCTGAGGTAGGAGAATCACTTGAACCAGGGAGTTGGAGGTTGCAGTAACCAAAGATCATGCCACTGCACTCTAGCCTGGCAACAGCGCGAGTCTCTGTAAAAAAAATAAAAATAAAAAAATAAAATAAAAAAAATAAAAAATTCTTCAAAAGTGAGAAGGAACTAGTAACTCTAAGGTATATGGAACAGGAAGACTAGTGTTGAAGTCTTCAATTATACCAATGGTTTATTACATAACTCCTGGAGCCAAGATTAAACATAATTCCAGGGCAAATAAAAATTTATTTATTTTCATGTAAAATAAGATAATACTCTGACTAAATGTATGAGAATTCTTTACATGAATCATAGGTGACAGACTCATTTAATAGCTGAAAGCACTATACGCTATTTCTAATGAGCAAGTTGATTAGATATGATTGAAATAGATTTTACACTTACTAACAAAAAAATTATACTACTTAGAATACATTTTGGAATTTGGGGTCTTTGAATTGCTATTTGATTCTATAATCTCACCATACAGAATATTCTTGATTTATATTTTACATTTATTTTTAAAGTTCATAAGGTCAATAGGGTATACAGTGTTATAACAATAAAATATTTATCTTTATCTTATTTAAAGTTGCATATTCTTGGTTTTCTAAATGTTTTCTCCCTCCAGTCTTACTTTCTGCCAGAACTTTTGTTTCACTAACACTGACACTCATTTTATTGCATGAAAAATGAAGCAAACATGCTATTAACCATTCTTGGAAAATGTTACAAAAAAATTATCCAAAAATGTTACTCAAAGATGATTAAGAGGTTCTTAGTTTGATTTGGAAAGATGTAATCACCTTGTATTAAACTCTTACTGGATCTTAATACTTAATAATTGAAATTAATAATTTATATAAGCTACGATGCTACTCAATAAGCCTTTTTGATAAGCATCTGGAGCCAAGCTACATTTTGTAGCATCTTTCAGTGTTGTTGAATTTTGCAAATGAAAATATTTTAAGACAAATTGCTCTAAACTTCCAATGCCAGCCGAAACCATAGTGACCATTCTGCCAAAACTAAAACACCAGACAACATATGTGAAACAGTAGCTTTCAAGACATTCGCCACAGGTAGGTAAATATTTTCTTTCAGCTTGCTTGACTAAAAGAAGAAATCTACAGCTGAAATCTTTGAGCTTCCCATGGTCTTTCCAACTCCATCTATATCATTTCCCCTCAGAAGTATAAGAACCAGTCCACCAGAGGTTCCTCATTAACCTAATTAATGGTACCTCACTTCTTCTGTTTAATTCACCCCACTTTGATGTAGGTAGCTGCTTCCTAGTCTTTCTGTAATACCTCAATTCCCGAGTTGGAAACTTCCTAATATTTACATCACATGAGCATTTCCTTTTCGATTTTTTAGTATGATGCTTTTCAGGATTTTCTTGGTCAAGAATAAATGCAGACAGTATATATTTTACCACTTTTTTCTCTATAATTACAAGTGGAATTTAAATTCTAGAAAATTAGTCTCGTAGGGAAAAATATGTTTATTTGTGTGTAACTAACCTTGTTGATTTACCCAGAAAATATGACTTCCATGTGTCTCTTCCACATCATCAAAGTTCTATAATGCCAACTATTGTACCATCTCTTTATCAGTGTGCAAAGATCCACTCACAGAGGATTTTTCACTGAGTGAATTTGTTTGTTTCTTGGGGGAGAATAGAACAAGTTGATGTTCTCCCATGGGACCTAATAAAACCTTATGAACCTCTCTGCCCTGAAACACTGCACTATTCCAAACCATCTTGGCAATGCTGATGATTTGTAAAAAGCCAGACCAGCTCTAATTCTTAATGAGAATTGTGAGAGAAATATGAATTAAAAGCTTGACTATATGCCACAGTTCAATTTAACATTCATTTCCTGAGTTTCTTAATTCTGGTAAGATTGTGCAGTTAACATAATACTTAACTTTGGATTCACATAATTTCTATTTTACCTTTAAATTTAAAATATCTTGCTTCAGTTAAGTAAGACTCTAAAGTTACAAATTATTTCTTGATACATATCTAAAAATTGAAGATAATTCCACAATGGAAATTTTCCATAGCTTGAATATTTTTATATATTTCTAACTGAATTTTAAGTGTATCTTTCTTATATATAAAGATTATTTTATTACAATATTTTGCTTTATTTAGTTTTCTCTATTTCTTATATCTTGGATATGTATTAGACATAAACAGAGATATGCTTTTAGACATAAATTGATATTTTACATTTCTGATATTGATAGGGTCTTTTTAATCATTCTTGCTAGTATTTGTTACTGATTAGCTTCACATCTTTAGATATATTACTTTATGTTTTTATTTCTTTATCTCTAAAATAGAAATAATGGTAGTATCTAACCACAAGATAGTCTACAAGATTCCTGCTTATCTTGCATATTCACTTTACTTTCCAATAAAACTTTCCTTCTCCTAATTTTGTTAAATATTCCACCTTCTCTAATTAACTATATGATTTCCTGAGAATTAAAAATAATGCTTTCAGGATAAGGTACTCTCTCAGTCTGCATGACCTTGCACAATTATACCATCAGTTATAACCACATAATACTCATTGCTTCAATCAATGTAATGGTAATATAAATATCCAGTAGATTTTGATTCATATATGGCCCTTAAGTATTGGTTGATGAGTTGCTATTGATGTTCATAGAAACTCAGAAGACAAATTCATAACACTCTTTTTAGCATGATATTCCTAAATAGTTTTTCTATGTATTCTTTGTCTTCTAAATAGAATGTGCTTTATGGCAATGGACAAAGAAGAAGAGAGCTTGTGCAGGGGAACTCCTCTTTTTAAAACCATCAGATCTTGTGAAAATTATTCACTATGACGAGAACAACACAGGAAAGTCCTGACCCCATGATTCATTTACCTCCCACCGGGTTCCTCCCACAACATATGGCAATTCAGGATGAGATTTGGGTGGGGTCACAGCCAAACCATATCATTCTGCCCCAAACCCTCCCAAATCACACGTACTTACATTTCAAAACCAATCATGCCTTCACAACAGTCCCTCAAAGTCTTAACTCATTTCAGCGTTAACTCAAAAGTCCACAGTCCAATGTGTAATCTGAGACAAGGCAAGTCCTTTTCACCTATGAGCCTGTAAAATCAAAAGCAGGTTAGTTACTTCCTAGATAAAGTTGGGGTAGAGGCATTGGGTAAATACAGTCATTCCAAATGGGAGAAATTAGCCAAAACAAATGGGCTACAGGCCCCATGCCAGTCCAAAATCCAGAAGGGCAGTCAAATCTTGAATTTGCAAAATGATCTCCTTTGACTCCATGTCTCACATCCAGGTCACGCTGATGCAAGAGGTGGGTTCCCATGGTCTTGGACAGCTCCGCCCCTGTGGCTTTGCAGGGTACAGCCTCCCTCCTAGCTCCTAGCTGCTTTTACAGGCTAGCATTGACTGTCTGTGGCTTTTCTTGGTGCTTGGTGCAAGCTGTCCGTGGATCTACCATTCTGGGGTCTAGAGGACAGTGGCCCTCTTCTCACAGTTTCTACTAGATGGTGCCCCAGTAGGGACTCTGTGTGGGGGACTCTGACCCCACATTTCCTTTCTGCACTGCCCTAGCAGAGGTTCTCTGTGACAGCCTTGCCACTGCAGCAAACTTCTGCTTGGATGCCACTGCATCCAGACATTTTCATACATCCTCTGAAATCTAGGCAGAATTTCCCAAACGTCTTGACTTCTTGACTTCTGTGCACTCACAGGCTCAACACCACGTGGAAGCTGCCAAGGCTTTGGGCTTGCACCCTCTGAAGCCATGGCCTGAGCTCTACATTGGCCCCTTTCAGCCATGGTTGGAGCAACTGGGACCCAGGGCACCAAGTCCCTAGGCTGCACGTAGCACCGGGACTCTGGGCTCATCCTACACAACCACTTTTTCCTCCTAGGTCTTTGGTCTGTGATGGGAGGGGCCACTGTGAAAACCTCTGAGATACCCTGAAGACATTTTCCCCATTGTTTTGGGGATTAACATTCAGCTCCTTGTCACTTATGCAAATTTCTGCAGCTGGCTTGAATTTCTCCTCAGAAAATGGGATTTTATTTTCTATCACATTTTCAGGCTGCAAGTTTTCTGAACTTTTATGCTCTGCTTCCTTTATAAACCTGAATGCCTTTAGCAGCACCCAAGTCACATCTTGAATGCTTTGCTGCTTAGCAATTTCTTCCACCAGATCCCATAAATCATCTCTCTCAAGTTCAAAGTTCCGCAAATCTCTAGGGCAGGGGGAAAATGCCACCAGTTTCTTTGCTAAAACATAACAAGAGTCACCTTTGCTCTAGTTCCCAACAAGTTCCCCATTTTCATCTGAGACCACCTTGGCCTGGACTTTATTGTCCATGTCACTATCAGCATTTTGGGCAAAGCCATTCAGCAAGTCTCTAGGAGGTTCCAAACTTTCCACATTTTCCAATCTTCTTCTGAGCTCTCCAAACTGTTCCAACCCCTGCCTGTTGCCCAGTTTCAAAATCGCTTCCACATTTTTGGGTATCTTTTCTGCAGCACAGCACTCTTGGGACCAATTTAGTGTATTAGTCACGCTGCTGATAGACGCATGCCCAGGACTGGGCAATTTACAAAAGAAAGAGATTTAACTGGACTTACAGTTCCACATTGCTGTTGAAGCCTCACAATCATGGCAGAAGGCAGGGAGGAGCAAGTCACGTCATACCTGGATGGCAGCAGGCAAAAAGAGAGAAAGTTTGTGCAGGGGAACTCCTCTTTTTAAAAGCATCAGATCTCGTGAGACTTATTCACTATCATAAGTACAGCACAGGCAAGACTTGCCCCCATGATTCAATTACCTCCCACCAGGTCCCTCCCACAACACATGGGATTTCAAGGTGAGATTTGGGTGGGGACACAGTGAAACCATAACAAATGTGGTCAGCAAAAGTATCTTGTCTTGAAATTCAAGAATAAAGAAAAGTGTGCATGTGTTTGTGATCTATGAAAATCATTAAAATAGTGAAATTAACCTGTCAATTGTAATATGATGGAACTTGTGATTCACCAATAGAGTAAATAACAATTGTACATGCTCTAAATTTATCATCAATATCAAAGCTTTATTCTCTTTTAGTGGGCTTATGTAAGAAAATAATGTTTCTAAGCAAGTCATTAAAAAATATAAAGCAAATCTATTAATGCATCTGAGTTGAATGAAGTGATTCTTCTTATTTATTTATTTATTTATTTGAGATGGAGTTTCACTCTTGTTGCCCGGGCTGGAGTGCAATGGTGTGATCTCGGCTCACCGCAACCTCTGCAGTTCAAGCAATTCTCCCAGGTTCAAGCAATTCTCCTGTCTCAGCCTGCAGAGTAGCTGGGATTACAGGCATGTGCCCCCAGGCCTGGCTAAATTTTTTTGTATTTTACTAGAGAGGGGGTTTCTCTGTGTTGGTCGGGCTGGTCTGGAACTCCCGACCTCAGGTGATCTGCCCACCTCGGCATCCCAAAATGCCAGGATTACAGGCATGAGCCACCGTGCCTGGCCTGAAGTGATTATTTTTAAGGAAGGTGATAGGAGAGTTAAAAACCACACAACTTTCTCATGTTCTCCACCCACCAGCCACTCTGCAATTATCAGTAGGTAGCAAAGCCCTGAACTTGGTCTTACATCTTATTTTACATACAGCAACAGACTAAATTGTAATCATAATATCTGCCTCAGGAATCTGCTCCAATTTTGATACAATTGTATATTTTGTAGTATGGAGTAACTATCGGCTGAGCTTTGATTCTGTGATCTGGCTCCCTTTCAACTTGTGATCTTTGGAGGTGGAATAGATTATATATTTCCCAATTGCAAGAGGATTAATGAGATCTTCTTTTAAATCATTAATGTAAGGAAAGCTTGGAAAATAATGTGAGCCAAAATTTGGATTATTGTAAGAATCTATACTCTCTTCTTTGTTTTAGTTGCATCTTCCACAGCTCCTCTAAGCAAAAGCACCACATTGCATATTATTTCCTGTTGAGCAGGAAAGAAATATAGCATATGGTCATGCTAATGGGAATTGGGAGTAAAAGTTTTGTCCAGGTTTGGACCAGAGCTTATAACAGCAACAACAAAAATAAGAATAACAAGTATCAGGTTGAATTATGAGTTCTCTAATGGGGATATATATATATATATATATATATATATATATATATATGGTTTTGATTTGTTCGTTTCTTTAAGCAAACATAAGCAGTATTGTAAGAAATAAAATCAAGAAACCCAGCCATGAATATGGACTTAAGTGTTTTCCCTTTACTGTCATCCAACTCTTCAATGAGGCTTTGAAATTTAAAACCACACTTATTTTAATAGCCATTTGTATATATTTCCATTTATAATCCAATCATATTTTAAGTAAATCAACTTGCTTTATATTTCTTACTTCTTGTTCCCAAATGCATCTCTTCTACCACTAGAGTTATACTGACATAAATCATAAGTTACAGGAAGAGTTTATATTCTTACTATAGAACTAGAACAATCAGCTGTGCCTCTAGGTTGCTTGAGGCAGATGTCATTCCAACTGACTTGAAAAGGATAATGACCTTCTGGGACCTTAACAATAATTGTACAACCTGAATGAAATATGCCTCTTTGGAAAATTCTATACTTGTCCAATATTGGATAGTAACCTTCTTGTAAGAAAGTTAATGCCCAGATCCCCAAATGACTTGGCCTCCTCACTTCTGTGCAGCAGTGAAGTGCAAAACGGTAGCAGATAAAATGCTACCTTTGTTGTTTATAAAATACTCTAAAGTTTGAAAACCAGTTTTTCCTCAGCCCCAAAGGAATTTTATAAATGATAAAAAAGTGAACTAAAAATATTCAGTATCTAGTGAAGAGAGTTTATTTAAAAAAACATTAAAATTGTATATTTAAAATGATTAAAATTATAGTAATAAGACTCAAGTTTCTCCTTTGCAAAACTCAAGTAGGAATTATTTTCATTGAAATTTATTATTTTAGTTGTAATGGAAATGTAGGATGGAAACTTTCTTGCAAAATTTTTAATATTATGTTACTAAACATATTAGTGAGAATAGTTGCTGTAATATTTTTCCTCTTAGAGTATTTTGATAGAAAAAGTTTTCTCCATTTCATACAGAGTATGCTGGATTATATGAAATAGTTACAAATTATTTATTATCCTTATGTTAAAAACCACACGTTAAATTCTTCCCATCCCACTGATTTAACTCATAATATTCCTTGCACATAAAATATTTTTTCATCTGATCTGTGTCTTTTAAAATAATTGCTGTTATCAAATTCTAAACTTTTTACAAAGAACCCTTTGATTCTTCATCTCATACCAAAATAATCTCTTTTTTTCTCTGAAAGTATATCTATAGGCCAGGTGCAGTGGCTCATGCCTGTAACTCCAGCGCTTTGGAAGCCCAAGGTGGGCAGATCACTTGAGGCTAAGAGTTTGAGACCAGCCCAGCTAACATGGTGAAACCCCTTCTCTACCAAAAATACAAAAATTAGTCAGGCATGGTGGCTCACGCTTGTAATCCCAAATGCTCAGGAGGCTGAGGCAGCAGAATCGCTTGAACCCAGGACTGGGAAGTTGCAGTGAGCTGAGATTGCACCACTATACTCCAGTCTGGGCAACAGAGCAAGACTCTGTCTCCTAATAAATAAATAAATAAAATGAAAGCGTATTTATAATTTTGTACATATTTCTGCACTTAATACATTTTAATTTACATGATTTATACCACTGACGAAAATATAATTTCTGTGAAGACAGCATGATATTCCTGTTTCTATTTTCTAAATAATCTAACAGAATAAAACAGAGGAGTGTATAGGAAATAATTTTATTTTTCATTCATATTCTTCCTTCTTATTGTGAGTAATTAAAGAAACTAATCTCTCTGAATTGTTTCTATCTGATTAATAAATCGATAATTTTAATGCGTGTCTCAAAGCATGTTTTTAATTATTAAATACAATAGCATTTCTGACACATAAAATTCAATATTTAATTGTCTATTCCTTTCCCATAGAAATATACTCCTGATTTATATACTAAATAAATGGGTAATAATATTATTGCTCATATATAATATATCACTGTTCTTGATCAGGTACAAAGGTTGTTATGGGGAAAATATTTGAAATTTCAAGAATTTATCAAAAATTTGGAAGAGCAAGATGATTTTTATAAATTGAAGATTATAATATAAGGATGGCAGTTGTTTTCCATTTTCCCTTAAAATAAAATGAAGATAATGAGTTGATTAATTTTTTGGTAGTGTTACTAAAAATGTAAATGAAGTTGAGATTTCAAAATGAATTATACATTAACAAAACTTTTGCAATTCAGCATTGGTTTTCCATTTTTTTAAATATCCACCCCTCCCACAATCAATGGGTTTTGTCAATCAAATTTTCTTCCACTCTCCTATTTAATACGTGATGTATAATTAAAGCCCATTAATTAGGCTTATTTCCTGTGAATCCCACTTTTAAGGAGACAGAACAAAAACTGTAGCTTATTCTTTCTTGCATAAGAATTCAGAAAATGATGTTCAGTATACCTACAAACTCCCCACTATCTTTTCTAGGTTCTTTTCTTTGCATAATATTCCCTTGATTTGGAAAACCACAGTTTATTATTTCAAGCAATTTTTTTTTTTTACTTAAGTTAACCTCATTCCATGTTTGTTACTTGAAATAAAAAAAACTTAAAGTAAGTAACAATATAACTTTAAGGTATACTTTACAAAGCACTTAACAGTTTCTATTCAGATTTCCTGCAGATATTTCTAGGCTTGTTTAATAAACAGACTCAGTCCTTCCAGTTTAAAAACTAGCCTTCTCAAAAAATGTGTCACTCCCTCATGATAGAATTATATATTTTTAAAACTCCACTTACCACTGAAAAGTGTTTTTTAAGTATAGTTTTAATGTACTGCCATCACTGAAATACCTCACATTCATTCTTCAGCACACTAGGTTGTGTGAGAATTCTGAAACAACTGGCCCAAAGTTGTCAGATTCAAAATTAAATGTCAAGTGGCCAGTAGTTATACATATTATTAATGACTCTAACCTTCTGCAAAGCTGCCTGTTGTTCTAGACAAATATATAATTAACGCATCACATCGTCTTTAAACTGCTATGTCCGTTGCACAAATAAAATCATCTGTTTTGGGAGAGGTTGATTGAATGAATAAAGTAATGAAAAGAGTGGTGAGCTGCATGCAGGTAGGTATTATACTAAATATACATGTGATTTTTTTCATTAAAGTACATTACATTTAATAGACATTTATTACAATTAATATTTCTGTAAACATCTAATATTTGATTCAGTTCAAAAACAACTCTATTTTCAATAATATTGTATATTATACATTGTTCAATTACTGATACATTTAATATGGTTTTAAAATACAAGATTTAAAAGAAAGATAAGTATATGATTAGTGATCATTTAAGTACTTTCTTTTTTTTATTTTTCTATATAGATTTAGGCTGTCGACTCTATATAATTTCTTTTTTACTAGACTAGACATGTGGGTTTCAACAATAAATTCTTGTTAAGAAAATAACAACTCAATAAAAACATGTCAGAAATTTCATGAAAATTGTTTATGAAGTTATAACACTTCAAGGGAACTTTTATGAGTATTAAAATTCTGTATATAATTTAAAAAATATTTCCAAAACAACATTTGTTGATCTCATGTAGTTGTATTGAGGTAAAAAAAATCAAAGGAGTAACCAGATATTAGTGACAGTACTGCCTTCTCACTGCTACAGATTTGTATTCTTTATATAAGTCAAGACATTTCAATAAAGAGTATAAAAATTAGATGATCCTATGTTGTAAGTTGCTTACTTTTCTGTGATAGGCAATATTATTCCCAAGGTAAAATCATTTGTGTGATTTATGGTGACTTTCAACTTTATTAAAGTGTTCTTTATAAAAAAACAGCCTGAATAAAGAGGACAAATGAAAGAAAATTTAAATATAGAAGGAAAGGTTCAGTAAAGAGGGATGTCAGTTTATGGGTAAGTGGACTTCAGTTTCTAATAACTAAATCTGTCTCCAATGGTTTTTATTTAATCTAAAGACAGTTATTAGTTAAAGCTATAAAATTATTCAATAAACTGATTTAAAATTTAAAGAGAAGTATATTATTCTGCTGTGCCACATTTATCAAATCAATGCAACAATTTAAAAGAACAATACATATTTTATTTTTATATTTATAAATCCATTTGTTACTTAGCACTAAATATAATTTTTATGACTAGTCAACTTAATATTATCCTTGAAAGCTATCATATATAATATATTTTTAGTTTCAGAGACGAAATAATTTGTCACTGTGGACTAATGCACATAACCTCAGAAGAAGACTCCCATTTCAAATGGCACATTTCAAATATTATCTGTTTTGTGTTGTAGATTTCTGAATAAAATCTGTTTTGAGAAATAATTATTTGCTAAAAATGTTTGAACAGCTCATAGATGATAGGTTGATGATAGATAGATAGATAGATAGATAGATAGATAGATAGATAGATAGATAGATCTATCATATAGATTTATGGATTTATTATATTTTGAATTTAATCATTGTTGTACTTTGATAATAAACATATGTGCATATTTTTCGGGGAAGAAAATTTAATAAGCTTGATTTCAAAATAAATTGAATTTCAATGTAACTTGAAAGAATCTTATGCAAATAGCTCATATCATTGCATTGTCTCACAAGGATCTACACACGCATACACACATACTCATGTATACAGTCATGCATTACTTAACGAGGGGGACATATTCTAAGAAATGTGTCATTAGGCAATTTTATCATTGTGTGAACATCATAGAGTGCACTTACACAAACCTAGATGGTATCACCTACTACACACCTAAGTTACATTTTACAGTCTATTCCTTCTCAGCCACAAATTTATACAGCATGTCCCTATATTAAATACTGTAGCCTGTTATAACTCATTGGTAAGTATTTGTGTATCTAAGCAAAGAAAAGATTCAATAAAAATACAGTCTTATAATCTAATGGGACTACTATTTTATATGCAGTCCATCATTGACCAAAATGCTATTATGTGGTGCATGACTGTATATAAACATACACTCTGTGCACATAGATATGTATACATCCATAAAACTAGGTTTTCTGAGAATACGCTAGCTTCATATTTCATGTTTCTTTATTAGTCGATTATTACATATCACTATTTTTCTGAGTAAATAGTAGGTCATGTTCTTTAAACTTTGCCTTACATTAGCTCTGATGAGACTTAGGCTCATGACATGGAAAGAAATCTAGAAGATTTAAAGCAAATAAATAGTACACACTGAGTGATGGAACCCACAATTCCACATTCTGGAAATTTTTTTGATAACTTTTACTGTATATTTTGTTTGTGGTTTGGGATATTTTAATTTTCTTATTTATTCATTTTGTTAGTTAAATGATTATAAAATTAGCATATGTTATGTGATACTCAGACAGTTAAAACATTTTATTTTAGGAAAAAAATGGCATGTAAAATACAAGCACACATACGTCTTGCGTAAAGTACTTTCTCAAGTTTTAGTTTATCTTTTATATTTCTGATATCTCAAATTCCATTAGAAGAATTATTCTTCTCCTCCACCTCTTTCTCCTTATCCTTTCTCTTCTCTCTTCCTTTTCCATTGCAACTCCTCCTCCTCTTCTTCTTTTGCTTGTTCACAAACATGTTGAAAATTCATGTTACATCAATAAAAAGGTCCTTATAAAACTAACTCCAGGATATAAATTTTATAGAGAATATCTCATTTAATCTTAACAACACATATGATTTTAATATTATTATTGTCCCATTATTTGGATTAAAGAAAAACAGCTTTGGAAAATAAATTTGTCAACTATTAAACTGATAGTATACAGCAGAGGCAGCATTGTAGTATAGGTAAATCTGACTTTAGAGACTATGTGTCTTATAGTGACACATAGAAACTGTTTCCACTGTTAATTCTATGGTAGTTAAAAAAACTGATGCTATTACCTGCATATGAACATGATATATAGCTAATATAAAATTCAATTTATGGCCGTGAACATTTTCTAAATCTTATCTGTATATCACTAAATAGATTTCTCATGGAATTAATCAATGTCATGAAGAGTATGACTTCTTGAAAATCATTGCCTCATGATTTGATCACGATGACCAGATAGTAAAGTCCAAGGCAAGAAATTTTCTGATGACTATGTCCTGTGACAGCTATAAATGTCTTAAGCTACAAATTGGATTGATACATTAAGATCTATTTTCCCTTCTGGTATATTTATAATTTTTAATCAGTCCCGTAAAACACACAAAAATTATGTGGTAAACTATCTTGAAAAAAAATTCTATAACTTCTTATTAAGCCAATAGATATATACTTAGTAAATATTATGATTGTGTATGAATCTTTTCTCCCTGTTTGTCTTAAATAGTGTTTAAAACTATGAACTAAAGTTTAATTAAGCTCATGTTTCCCTTCTTTCAATAATTATTGTCCTACATAGTCTATTGTTCAATGTCTGAAATCCTTGCCTCATATAGTACTTTAAGTTTTATAATTTTTACAAAAGAAATTGCCTCAATACTGGTTACTCCATCACAGTTAAACTTGTAGTATATTATATTTTTATGGAATTCAGCTAGAATATTTAGTATCCTCATATCATTAGATTATATTTAAACAAGTACCTATATTTACATGGATATAAACATGCAACTAAATTAATATTGATTCATTGATATGATTATCACCATGAGCCTGAGGGATGGCCAGGCCATATTGTACTTTGTGTTCATTACAAATGGCAGCCCTTACACTATCATACACCTTGTGACAACGTCTTTGGCAAGTGGACGGGATGTCGGATTTTGTGTGTGTTTGTATACTACCGTTAAGCTGTTGTGCCTGTGCCAGACAATATTTATATTAACTTTTACGGGAATAATTCCACTGACATATTGAAGAAATCACTTGTTTTTATTTGGTACCCATCTTAGGAAGTTGCATTAGTATGTTTATAAGTAGTTACTGCTTTCTACTTCCAATTGGCTGATACAATAAGGCTTTATTGTAACCTTTTCCAAAGGTGTTCTCTGATACATTTTTCAACAAATCATATTAACAAGGGAATTACATAAATTTTAATTTTGTCTGGAAGCTTATCCAGAGAAGTTTGTTAATGTTGGGTGACATGTAAATATCTAAATTTATTTATATCTACTTTAATTCCACAATTAGCAAATAAAGCTTTAAATATTATCTGTAGCAAAGTACATTTTCTGAAATAAAAATTTTTGTGATTTTACAAGTGTGAATCAAAAAAATGTGCAGAGTTAAGGTTTAGCTTGCTTAAATTTAACTCTCTGATGTTACTAGAGCTTTGGAAAGAAACGTAACAACTCCCCTTTTTAGAACATTTCAAATCAGATCCAGGAGATATTCTTTCTCTTTCACAAACTAGATAATGGCTTCAGGTTTTTTTGATATTATGGACTACTAGCCTCAAGTATGAATAAGTTTTCCTTCTCCCTGTCCCCTATTTTTCTTAATTTTTCCCTAGTTATACCATCTGTTCTTTTATTTCAATATAATTCTTCTATTAGCTTTTAGTTCTACCACTTTAGACTACAACATGTATCCTTAATATTTTACCACTTCATGAAAAACCTTGGAGCACTATAATTGTCCTGTCCACAAATATTGATGGTAAAATATCTTTGAAACACAATGTGGATAAAAATATAGAAAGTTCTTTCCTTCTCAAAGGTGGTGATAAACTGTTTGCCTTGGAGGGCAAATGTAATCTGGAGTCATTTTATTAAGGCAGTGTTTAAAAACAAACACAAATTGAATGGGTTTAGCCCTAAGACAGAGAAAGCAATTTCCCATTTGTGACACCAATTCTTATTACTTTATTACACTCAGACTGATCATATATTCATATAACCTGCAGGCAGGAATCTGATTTTGTGACACCTTGCTTAAAATTAGTTCAGGAGCAAAAACAGATGCACTATATCAAATTTGTGCTACCATTTCCTTTTCTTACATTCATAATAATATTTTCTTATTATTTTTCACACTCTGAAAATGGAAAGATTATCCTGGATTATCTAGCTGTACCAAGTTTAATCACACGGTTCTTTAAAATTAGAGGGAGGTGAATATAGAAAAGTGACACAGAGGGAAGCAAAGTTTTGCCTTGAATATGGAAAAAAAAAGAAACAGCAGTCAAGGAATGTCTGCAGTATCTTATAATTGAAAAAGTCAAGAAAAGAGATTTTATTCCTAGCCAGATTATAACACAGCCTTACAAATATCTTAATTTTAGTCCAAAGAAACCAGTGTTACAGTAACCCTACAGAACAAAAAAAAATAACTTTGTGAGTTTTTTTAACTACTAAATTTATGGCAATTTACTACAGCAGCAATAGAAAATTAATATATCTCTTTTATTAATTTATATAAATGAATCAAACTAAATTGAGTTTAATCTTGCTATTTTGCTCAAAATTAGTGTTTTCTTTAAAAATGTATTCATCTCAAATCTTACTGTTGTCACTCCTTCATTATCATTGTTGCTGTGTAATATTACATTATAAAATTTATGGCAATTTATTATCCATCATTTAATAAACACAATGAAATTTTTGTTGTTTCCTACCTGAGAAAATTAGTCAAAAATTTGTAATGAATATTTTTGTGTATTTATCCAATGGGTTTTCTAAGATAAATATTTAGTTGTGCTGTGTCATAGGATATGTCTACCTTAAGATTTAGACACATATTTAAATTTTTTTCTAATGAGGTTGTACCACACTCTCCAACCAGCAGAGTATGAAACACCTTAATGAGGTCTACATCTATTTAGTTTTAGCCAATACAATAAGTACATGGTTGGGTAGCATTGTAGTTTTAATTTGTAATTTCTCCATCATCAATAAGAGTTAAGACTTTTTTATGTTTATTAGCCACTTGGAGTTAATATTTATGAATTATGAATTCTAAACCATTCTTTGATCTTTTTTTCAATTGGGTTATTTGTTGTTTTTTTCTTGTTGACTTTATTTCCTTTGTGTCTTTCCAGCACTAGACCTTGGTGGTTATATGTATTGAATATATTTTCTCCCACTTGATGATTTGTATTTTTGTTCATTTTCCAGTGTCTTTTAATGAAGACAAATTCTTAATTTAAATGTAGTCAATTTATAAGTTTTAAGTTATATTTTTGTTTACTTAAAAATATTTCTCTAAATATACCATGAAGATATTCTTATATATTACCATTTAAAAATCATATTTCTTTGCTATCACATTTAATTTTTAATATTCCTAGAAATTACTTTTATAAGACTTGAGTAAGGGGGAAAATCATGTTTTCATAGAAGGATACACAGTTGTTTTGGCATTACTTTAAGAGAATATTGTATCCAAATGGTTCTACAGTGGAACATATCTTATAATAAAATGGTTATAAGATTAATTATTTTTATAAGACACTTCAATGTTTCTGGACTTCTTTGTTTCTGATGAACAATGGGCAATTAATCATATCATTTTTCCTTGTATGTGATGTTTGCTTTCTCACTGGTTCATTTTAAGATTTTCTTTCTCTTTGGCTTTTAGCATTTTGTCTATGATATGGTTAGCATTTTTGTTGTGTTTAGTTTGAAGCTCCTTGGATCTCTAAGTCAATATTTTCTACAAAATTTGACAAGTTTCCAGTTGTTATTTCTTCAAATATTTTGTTTCTCTTTCTGTTTCTCTTTCTGGCACTACAACTATAGACATGAACTTCTTGGCAAGGTATGTCAGTATATTTATGTACTGTTTATCTTTCTGTTACTTAGATTGATCTATTTTCATGGTCACTGGTTATTTTTTCTGTCATCTTCACTCCTTCATTGAGTCTTTCTTTTAATTTATTTGACATTTTAGCTCTAAAATTCCATCTTTTGTCCTTTCCTTGTCCTATCAGAATTCCGTTCTCTGTTCACTCATTACTGCCATTTTTCTTTAAACTTTGGACATATCCACTCATTCTTTGAATATTGCTTAATAAACTTCTGTGAAATCTCTTTTGCTAAATCCAAAATTTGACATTACCTTGAATGTTTTTATTCATCATCTCTTTTTCTTTATTGTAAGTTATCACTTTCCCATTTCTTTGCATTCATGAAAAATTATAAATAACTAGCACATATGGATTCTTATAATTATTATCTTATTTTTGTCTGCTAAATAGTAACCTTGTTTGGACTTGAAATGCTAGCTTTATTTTCCAAACATTAGGCATCAGCTAAAGTGTCTGCTCAATTTTTGTGCCTTCAAGATGCTGTTTTTAGGCTGGACTCTTAGAGATCTCTGAGAAACAGGTTCACTTGGACTGGTCACCGACTTGTCTGAGTCCAGTAAGACAGAACACTCATGCATCTATAAGTAATATGAAATGTGTTTATTACATGCAAATAGGTGGGAAGAAAAAACAGAAGTCTAGGATTCATGTGAACCAGTCCCACAAGGCTCAGAAAAGCTGTCAGGAATGGATGGAATCTCATTTGCATGTCTCCCACTTACACTGCAGCTGAGGGACCCTGGTAAGCAGCCTGAGCTCTGTTTTATTCCCCTGAATTGTCCAAATTTTTAGGATGAAGTGGGGAAGGACATCCTGTTTTGGAGAGAGGGAGGGTGGGCAGGTTGAAACAGAGTCCAGGCTTTCCAGCCAGTCCCTCCCTGTTTTAGGATATTACATTCCCAACATATTTTACAGTTATCCTTGAGAGCTACAAGTAAAAAATGGGGGGAGAACTGGGTTAGTCCAAGGCCACCTGGAGAATTGTCCTCCAGTATCCACTGTCTCTGCTTAATTTGTCTCTCAACATAAAAGAGACAGAGATTACCAGTTGACCCTCCTTATCTGTGGGTTTTGCATCATGGATTCAAACAACCATATATCAAAAACATCAAAAAAATGCATTTGTACTGAATATATACTGACTTTTTTTGTCCTTATTCCCTAAACAATACAGCAGATCAACTATTTACATAGCATTTATAATTTATTAGGTATTATAAGAGAACTAGAGATTATTTAAAGTCTACAAGAGAATGTGTAGAGGTTATATGTAAATATTGCACCATTTTATATTAGGGACTTAAGCATCCATGGGTTTTGGTATCCACAGGAGTCCTGGAAACAATCCCCCACAGATATAGAGAGATGACTGTACTCAAAGTTTGAGGCAAAATCTTCCTGGCATTTCCTTGTTTCTGGGGATTTCTACTAATTTACAGCTGCTCCATAGATTTGGTTTCTTTCCTCTGAATCTCCGAGTCATTAAGCTTCAGCTTTTTGCTGACCAAGTTGAATACGGTTGAGGAATGCCATCAATTAATAAGAAAACAAGTACACAGAACTCACCTGGAAGAGCTTTATTTTATGAGAATAGATACTTTTGGTCTCTATGTTCTTTTAAATGGATATCTCTAATGCATATGTGTAGTTTATGTTAGTGACCATTCAGAAATTTAAGTTTGTGCTGAAATTATAGATCACACACTTTCTGTGATTCTTTCACTTCCAGAGTATCCCATCTTAAATTATTTAGTCTTGAACTTCTTTTCTACCATATTGAGCTGGTAAGCCTGCAATGCATCAGTGTGATTTTTCACATTGAAAACATTTTTTCTCTGCTGTAGCAAAGTACATTGGAGGATATCTTTAGGAAACAAAACGCTAACATTCTTACCCCTTACTGTTGAAACTTTTCAAAAGTAAACTCTCCTCTGACTTCGGCTTGTTTTGTGTACTTACTCCTTCTTTTGAATCCTTTTTGAAATATTCATGCATTTTTATCTACATGTTATAATTTTTATCCCAAGAAAATTTTACATGACCATTTTACTCTCCCATCATTACCACAAGTAATGAATATTCATGTATTTTTTAAGAAAATATATACTGAGCAGCCACTTTATGCTCAGATCTATTTTAGGAACTTGAGATATATATCAGTGAATGAAATAGCCAAAAAGTATTGCCCTAATAAAGCTAAGTTAAATTTGTGATAGAAACAGCATAATGCATAAACATAATATATAATCACATTATATGTATTTGAATAGTGTACTTGATTCCTGAGGAAAATAATTCATAGCAAGTAAAGATGTAAAATATGGACGTTAAAAGGGTATTAGTTTTAAATATTCTAATCATGGTAGGGATTATTGACAAGATAACATATCAGCAAATAATTGAGAAAGTTCAAATAATTAGCAGTATAAACCTGGAGAGCAAGGAATGTAAACAAAGGGAAGAATCAGTACAAAGATCATCAAACAGTGTCATGCCTAGAAAGTTAGAAAGAAATCAAGGAGGCAAGTGTAACTGGATAAGGATGAGCAAGTTAGAGTGTAATTAGTAATTACATTGGGAAGACAATTAAAACTAAGTAAAATAGATCCTTAAAATTTATCAAAGTCTTTAAAAAAAGACTTTGGCTTTACTCTAGAGAAAATAATGATAATTGTTAAGAATTGACTGTGGAAACCAACAATGTGTCCAAGTTGAACAATTAAGACATTATTCCATGAATAAAAGAACAAGATCTTATTAGACTGGACTTTGACAGTAGCAGTAGAGATATGCAAAAGTAGCCATACTTGAATGTGCATTTATAATGGCACAAGATCATGTCCCAATTGAAATGTTTTTGCAGATGTATTTTTAGGTTTTGTGTGTTCTAATAGAAAGACAGGAAAGAAGGGTGATATGGTTAGGCTTTGTGTTCCCACCCAAATCTCATCTTGAATTATAATCCCTATAACCCCCATAATCCCCACCTGTCAAGGGCGAGACAAGGTGGAGGTAACTAAATCATAGGGGTGGTTCTCCCCATGCTGTTCTCAGGATAATGAGTGAGTTCTCATGAGATCTGATGGTTTTATAAAGGGCTTTTACCCTCTTTGCTTGGCATTTCTCCTTCCTGTTGCCTTGGTTAGAAGGTCACTTGCTTCACCTTTGCCTTCTGCCATGATTGTAAGTTTTCTGAGGCCTCCTCAGCCATGCTGAACTGTGAGTCAGTGAAATCTCTTTCCTTTACAAATAACCCAGTCTCAAGCAGTTCTTTATAGAAGTACAAAAATGGACTAATACAGTAAATTTGTACTGCAGAGGGTGGGGTGTTGCTAAAAAGATACCCAAAAATGTGGAAGCAACTTTGGAACTAGACAACAGGCAGAGGTTGGAACAGTTTGGAGGGCTCAGGAGAAGATAGGCAGACATGGGAAAGTTTGGAACTTCCTAGAGACTTGTTGAATGGCTTTGATCAAAATGCTGATAGTAATATGGACAATGAAGTCCAGGCTAAGGTGGTCTCAGGTGGAGATGAGGAATGTGTTGGGAACTGAAATAAAGGTGACTCTTTCTATGCTTTAGCAAAGAAACTGGCATTTTTGCCTCTGTCTTAGAGATCTGTGGAAATTTGAACTTGAGAGAGATGATTTAGGGTACCTGGCAGAAGAAATTTCTGAACAGCAAAGTGTTCAAGAGGTAACTTGGGTGCTCTTAAAAGCATTCAGTTTTATGCATTCACAAAGAGATGGTTTGGCATTGGAGCTTATGTTTAAAAAAGAAACAGAGCATAAAAGTTCAAAAAAATCTGCAGCCTGACAAGTGATAGGAAAGAGAAACCCATTTTCTGAGGAGAAATTCAAGCTGGCTGCAGAAATTTACATAAGTAATCAGGAGCTAAATGTTAATTGTCAAGACAATGGGGAAAATTGCTCCAGGGTATGTCAGAGATCTTGGCGACAGCCTCTCCCATCACAGGCCTAGAGACCTTGGAGGAAAAAATGGTTTCCTGAACTGGGCCCAGGGCCTTGCTGCTTTGTGCAGTCTCAGAATATGGTGCCCTGCATTCGAGCCATGGCTAAAAGTGGCCAATGCACAGCTCAGGCCATTGATTCAGAGGGTGCAAGCTTCAAGCCTTGGCTGCTCACACATGGTGATTGCCCTGCAGGTGAACAGGAGTCAAGAATTGAGGTATGGGAACAACTGCCTAGATTTCAGATGATGTGTAGACACATCTAGATATCCAGGCAGATGTTTGTTGCAGGGGTAGAGCCTTCATGGAGAACATCTGCTAGAGCAGTGCAAAAGGGAAATTTGGGTTTGGGGCCCCCACACAGATTCCCCATTGTGGTAATGCCTAGTGGAGTTGTGAGAAGAGGGTCAACATCCTCAAGACTCCAGAATGGTAAATCCACTGACAGCTTGAACTGTACTGGAAAAGCTACAGACACTCAATGCTGGCTCATGAAAGCAGCCAGGAGTGGGGCTGTACCCTGCAAAGCCATAGAGGCAGAGCTGTCCTAGGCCATCTGAGCCCACCTCTTGCATCGGGAAGACCAGGATGTGAGACAGGAAGTGAAAGAAGATCATTTTGGAGCTTAAGATTTGACTACCCTGCCAGATTTCACACTTGCATTTGTTTTGGCCAATTTCTCCCACTGGGTACAGTGTATTTACCCAATGCCTACAACCTCATTATAACTAGGAAGTAACTAAATTGCTTTTGATTGTACAGGCTCATAGGTAGAAGGGACTTGCCTTGTCTCAGATGAGACTTTGGACTGTGGACTTTTGGGTTAGTGTTGGAATGATTTAAGACTTTGGGTGACTGTTAGGAAGGCATAATTGGTTTTGAAATGTGAAAGGGACATGAGATTTGAGAGGGTCTAGGGGCAGAATGATATGGTTAGGCTTTATGTCCCCACCCGCATTGTAATCCCCATAATCCCCATAATCCCCACATGTCAAGGGAGAGAACAGGTGGAGGTAATTGAATCATGGGGCAGTTTCACTCATGCTGTTCTCATGATAGTGAGTAATTTCTAATGAGATTTTATGGTTTTATAAGGGGCTCTTCCCCACTTCACTTGGCACTTCTCTTTCCTGCTGCCTTATTAAGAAGATGACTTTCTTCCTCTTTGCCTTCTGCCATGATTGTAAGTTTCCTGAGGCCTCTCAGCCATGCTGAACTGTGAGTCAATGAGAGCTCTTTCCTTTAAGAATTACCCAGTTTCATGTAGTGCTTTATAGTACTTTGAAAATGGAATAATACAGAGGTGGAAAAAGAGAAAGGAGACATGTGAGAGGGAGATATCAACACATAGATGTCTATAGAAAAATTCTTGCTATCCTCTATTCAATCAGGACTACAGGTTCTTATGCAAGAGCTCGTCCATATTTATCACAGCTCTTATTAAAATCTAGCATACTTAACTTTTTATTTTCCTAAATTATTTAATGGCCTATGTCAGCTGGTGTCTTCTTGAAGGTATTGTAGACATTCAATAATGAATTGTTGATTAAGTGATTTATTGAATAAATAACAGTTCAACTGAATAGCTCATTAAATAATACTAATAACAACATGGTGGAGCATGCCTGTAGTCCCTGCTAATCAGGAGGATGAGGTGGGAGTACCGCTTGAGCCCTGGAGGTGGAGGTCACAGAGAGCTGAGATTGTGCCAGTGCACTCCAGCCTGGGAGAGAGAATGAGACTCCAACTCGAAAAATGAATGCATAAATAAATACTGAGAAAATTGATCTCAAGTAAAAATAATGTTTACTAAAAACTGATTTGAAAATAACGACCCAAAAATATTTGCATGATCCTCTCTAACGATACACTGAAGTTTAGGAAAAGATCAAGTGAGGTAAGAATGGAGAAGTCATTGCACTTTTAAATGTCCACACCCAAGGAATATTATTAGGATACAACAATGAGTCAGCTCCCATGAAATTACAGCCATAAATCACACTAATGTTATGAAGATGAATTCTAGTCAAAAGGATTTGGGCCATTTGAAAACTTCTTAATCAAAATAGTTGCAGAAAATGCAATTGAATTTTGTATAAAAAATAAAAGCCTGTGACTCCTCAGTGACTCCTCATTACAAGGATAAAACTTGTGATTTTTTAATGGTTCAGAACAACAGGATCAAGATAAGGAAAATAGATTTTGAATGTTATGGTGGGAGTGCAGGCTTAGTTGGGTTCAATTCCCAGCTTTTCCACTTACTAGCAACATGACCAAAGACAATTTAATGTTGTGTATTTATATCTTTATGCTTAAAGTGGTGAAAATAATAGCACACACCTTATAGATTTAGTTTTTAAGTGAAATGAGTTAGATATTTTGGAAAACACATGCCAAATGTTAAACCCTGCATGTGTTTAATATCTCACAACACTGACTCAAAATCACTATTGAGATACAGGGATTTAAAGACTCTTCTTTTTTTTTCTTTCTTCTTTTTTTTTGTTTTATAAAATAACTGGGATTTTAGCAAATAGATTTTCTTGAGAGAATCTCTACTTTTATATTTTACAATTACAATGTGACTCTGAATTTGCAAAAATAAAATTTTGCCTTGGAAAACATGTTAATAAGGAAGGAAATTGGTAGGATAAAATTATAGTATAATCTTTTTAAAATTTCTTTTGAGACTATGTGACAAATATGCTGTCATACATCTTGATATGTAGTAAGCTGCTGTATGGTCAATTTGGGTTACAACACGGAGCTCTGTTGAACTTACTATAGAAGAGTAAGGTTTTTGAACTGTTAGGGCCATTATTTTTTAAAACATATTATTTCAACTTTTGCTCTTAGACTTTTCACACCAAATTTCTACTTTGTTGAAGTTTAAGAGCTGTTTTTTGACATTTAAAAGGCAGATGCACTCCTGAGGGATTCACTGGTAAAAGCCATTAGTGAATTTGCTGATATAAAACTTGCATGATAGCATAAATCTTTTATAGAGTGTCTTTGGAAAATGTGTGTGTGTGTGTGTGTGTGTGTGTGTGTGTGTGTGTGTGTATGTGTGTGTTTGAGAGAGAGAGAAACACAGAGAGAGAAGGAGAGAGAAAGAAAGAGAGAGGTTAGATGGTAATGGTAAATTACATTACATGAGTCTTCTGCATAAGCCTTCCACGTAACACTTTTTGATGTTTAATAAAACAGAATCACAAAATCTGTATCTTCAGAGGCCTTGTTATGCTATCATATGAATGAATATCCATGCCATAGGTTTTGAGAAGCCATATAAAAATAAGTTTGGGGAAATTTTATTTATAAAACTGATAAAGTGATTTTACTTTTCTTTTCTGGAAACTTTGGCTGCCTATCAACTGTGGAGCCATAAGAATAACACTTCACATGAGTTCTATATATATCACAACTATAAAAGATTAAGGTAAAGGTATTATATCCATATCTATATTTCTACTTTATTTTGATCATTTGATGTTTAGAAATAAAGCAGAGGGGAAGAGAAGTACACTGTTTGCAATAATAATTATAACTTCTCTAGTTAAATGTATAATGTAGTATTTTTAGCAGAAAAGATCTCTTTGCAGCTAATTTTGAAACTTTAAAAAGTCAAAATTAGACTTCTGACTTTGGGAAAAGTTGATGTAGATCTATTTTTCTGGCTTCTACTATTACCTCCCCACCCACTTCTTCCACAAAGTACACCTAAATATCCTGAACATAATTTAACAAATATAACCATGAAATGATTATGAATAGGTATTATAGAATGGAAACATGAAATAATTGAAATAAAAACCTTGCTAGATGAGTTCAATAGTACAATGGAGATGATGGCAGAGAACAGAATTAGTGAACTGGAAGACTTATCAATAGTGTTTGCTCAATCTTAACGACACAGAGAAATCGACTTTAAAAATACACAGAGTCTAAATGATATGTAAAAGGGTAACAAAAGATTTAGCATCCATATCATTGCGGTCCCAGACGGAGAGGGAAAAATGAAAGGGCAGGACAAACATTTAAAGAAATAATTTCTGAAAATACCCCAACTTGTTAAGACATGAACCCACATACTTAAGAAGCTGAGCAAACCCCAAAGATGATTAAAAACAAACAAATGAAACCTTTAACAAGACAGACAAGAATTATACTTATAAAAACTAAAGAAAAAAAAAACACCTTAAGAACCAGAGAGAAGCAACACATAATCTCTAGAGGAATGCAAGTTCAAATGACAGCCCACTTGTCATCCAAAACCATTGAGACCAAAAGCAAATAGTGGAATACATTTTTAACCTTTTAACAAAATTGCCAAAGTAACTCTTCTGTCAGGTGAAGCTATCCTTTACAGGTGAAAAAAGAAAGGCATTCTCAAAGAAAAACTAAGAAATTTTGCCACCATAGGATCTACCCTTAAGGCATGCAAGAAAGAATTTTGCCAATGGAAATAAAGTGATAACAAAAGAGTAGAAACTTCAGACAAGGATAAAACAATGTATAACAATGTGGATAAACATGTAGACTATCCTTCATTTCAAGAGTTTCCTAATCAGATTTAATGGTGGAAACAATTTATATTATAACTCAATTGATATGGGGCTCAATGTATGTAGAGAAAATATTTAAGAAAACTGTGAATTTTGAAAATGGGAGATTTAAGTAGATCTAAATTAAAGTAAATTTTCTAAATATTGATGTCAATAGGCTATAAGTTCATGCATAGAAACACTAGAACAAGCATTAAGAAATCTATACAAACACTTAAACACACTAGCCAAGGTAAATAAAAACTAAAGTGACAGAAAAAGCTATATCATCAAAATGTATCGTAGACTTAAGTGTAACATGTAAAGCTATACAAACTTTAGGGGAAAAATTAGAAGATCTTCGAAATCTAGGGCTAAGTCAAGAATTATTAGACGTACTACGCTCTACCCCTAGGGCGTGAAAAAAAGAAATTTTCCAAACAGAAATAAAGTGAGAGCACAATCCTCAGTCTAATTTTCAAAAATAATAATTAATAATTATTTACTTTTTCCTTAAAACACTTTTAAGTTTGGATTATTTTTTATTGTTTTGTATTCATTTCAAAAATAATGCCACATTTCTCTATTGCTAAAGCCATAATCCAAGCTATGTTCTTATGCTTGGACTACATCGGCATGTCACCTGAACCGCCCTCTCAAGTATTTCCCCATAGAACCATGGGAGTGGATGTTGCTAAGTACAAATATGCTTATATCTCCCATTTATTTCTTACATATATTTATTGGACACTTAGTATAAATCATATATTATTTGATAGAAGTTGTTTACTCTTCTGCTTACAATTCATTAGTTGCTTCTTAATCTACCTGCCTATAATTCAGTTATCTTATCATTGCCTTCAAGGTCCTGTATAACCTGATAGGTCTCTAATCTCCTCATCTAATGTCTCTCAACTCTTTACGTATCTCTATTCACTATGACCAAAGCACAAGGGCCTTTTTTTGTCTTTCAGCATATCAAAGTAGTCCCAATCTTAGGGCCTTACCCCATCTTCTTCCTTGTCCATGGAGTAGTTTCACCTGGATGTTCGCCTGCAAGTTCGCATGCACTCATTTGAGATTTCCTCAGAGCAGCCTTCCTGGAATACAAAGTAAAAGCAATCCCTATCACGTTAACCTATCTACTTGTATTCCACATATCAGTAAAATAAATTAAGTCATTAATTTGCATGATTCTTGAATCGTTTGTCATAGTTTGGCAATCTTTTGACAGAAAGTCAATCATGTTCACCACTTTTCACCAGTACTTAAACAAGGTAGAAGATATTAAGTAAATTTTGATTGATTAATAGCCTCATTTAACAATCTTGGTTTTGAATCCAATGATGTTTGATATTAATAGTCAAACATTCTTTTTAAAAATTTGTTGTCCTTGGTATGTCTTAATCTATAACTTTATTTTCAGCCTATGCATTGTCCTTTTTTTGGTGGCTTTTTGAATATTTCATTATAGCTAAACCTCATAAATTTGAAAATTTAATCTGATTTTGTCATTTGTTCAAATAATTAAACCCATTCAAGTTTTGGAAAAATGTATGCCTTCCTTTTTAGTTATATTTACTATTTTTATCTCTTATTTTACTGTTTTCTCTAACTTTAAATGGGTTTGCTTGGCCAGGTTAGCTTTCATTCTCTTTTCTTAATTTGGAAAGTTTCTGATGTCTTTTCATTATTATAATGGTAAACTTCTGGCTACTATCAATTATACTTAAATTTCTATTTTTGTTACCATAGGAGCATTAAAATAGCTTTTTAATATTCTATGATACATAATACTGTAATAATAAAAAAGTAAGCAATACATTTATAATCTGTAATAATTGGAAAATAAGTAGAAAATATTTTCTGAAGAATAATGAATTTCACTTTATGAAAATTTTGTCTTTGATATTTATTATCGTATATGTTATTTTCTCTATGGCCTAGACAATCTGTGTTTTCGTATCTAAGATATAAGATATCTATGCTGTCACCTTCTATTTCCTGCACTGATTTTACTGGAGAAATATGCATATAAATACATATTTATATTTATATATGTGAGAATGTGTAGGATGAAATATATGTGTATCTGTGTATATATGTATTCCTTTATACATTAGAAAATATAATCTGCACCATTTATAAGAGTGGTTTTTTCCTTATAAATTTGCCACAGTACATTATACACATTTTTATCTGAAGTGATTTGTTATTTTATACAAAGTATACATTAGTCCTAAATTCTGCTTACTATAAGGCATAACAAAGGAACTGGCATAGAATTATGTTTTAGTCTTAGAAATTTTTTATTGATATGAATGGTATATGTTGATAATATATATATAAATGACAAAAAAAACACTTCTATCCGGAATGTACAAATCACATACAAATCAATAAGAAATAGGCAAACAACCCAAAAGAAGGGGACATAACTAGGACAGATTCTTTAAATAGGAGGATTACGAGAGAACGATACATGTATTGACAAAGTCCTCAGTACCACTACTTACCAGGGAAATGTAAATTAAAACCACTATGTGATATCATTGAACATATGTTGTACCCATTGAAAATGGTTGACATAGATTTGCTCTACTTGGGCCTCCTATTCATTGTCTGTGGAAGTGGAAATTTCCAATTAGAAATACTGACAGTACCAACTTCCACCAAGTACAGGTGTACAGTATACAAAATTTTCATTACTACTTATAGATCCCTGATAAATGGGTGCCCATATCCATGAAACAAACAAGCAAACCAAAGTCTGCAGCTATTCATAGCAGTTTTATTTATAATAGCCCCAAACTTTAAAAATGACGCCAATATTTTTTAGTCTTAGAATGAATTCATAAATTATGGTGTATTTCTTAATGCAACAACATGATGAATCCTACAAATACAATGACAGTGAAAAGCAGTCACACACAAGAGAGTAATATACTATCTAATTCCATTTATATGACATTCAAGAATTGGTAAAATCACAGCAGAGTGATATATATTAGAATAGAAATTACCTCCAGGAGTGATATTAACTTAGAAGGGACATAAGAAATCCTCCTAGGCTGCTGACAGTGTTCTATATTTTGAACTGAGTAATGGTTACACAGTATTTATACATGTAAAATTAATTGAGGTGTGGAGTTGATATCTTCACTTTTACATTAAAAAATTCAATGCAAAGTCTATTTTCTTTAAATAATTTTAAATCAGGAATACATGGGTAAAGCAGACAATTACATTAAATATGGGTAGCTGTGAACAGCTCCTGTACATATGCATAAGCTGCACATTTTTCAACTTTTTTATGGCACATTTGAAACCTAAATGTTGTGTACATTACTAAAGTGCTTGTTTTTCACTGACGTAGAGAATTTCTGTATGCAATTTTATTATATTATATATAGTTATAAAAGTGACAGGAATTTGTGCAGAATTTATGTTTATCTTAAAATTTAAAATCATACAAATCATGGATTTGAATATAAATAATAAATATACTGTTTGCTTACTATGAAAAAAAGTACATTATTAGAAATAGATAAGCAAGTATCACTATTAGAAGGGAAGTAACCCCTAATTACAAAACATAAAACCTATTGGATTTTGCACTAGGTTGTAGGAAATACTTTCATACAAAATATATTCCTGATGATGGCAAATTCATAAAAAGGAGAAAGAATAAGAGCATCTGATGGAAGAAAACAATAATTAATTTATAATTGCTCTAAGTAATGACTAACAGAAAGAAAATAGTAGCAGAAATTTTAGGACAAGTAATATCAACAATGTACTAAATATATGAAAAAAATGTTTATCATAAAATATTTTAAATATTTTTCATCCATCTGTACCTCCCTAGTTAATGTTATTATCTTTATCAAATTCAATTTTCTTAAAATATATTTTATATTGTTAGTTATCAGCTATTTACTTCTATCTGGTGAGTAGTAGCTGTTTTACTAGATTTAGTTTTAATTTCTAATTTTTATGTGTACATGGAAGGTGTCTGTATTAGTCTGTTTCATGTTGCTCATAAGGACATACCCGAGACTGGGAAGAAAAATAGATTTAATTCGACTTACAGTTCCACATGGCAGGGGAGGCCTCAGAATCACGGCAGGAGGTGAAAGGCACTTCTTACATGGTGGTGGCAAAAGAAAATGAGGAAGAAGCAAAAGCGGAAACCCTGGATAATCCCATCAGATCTCATGAGACTTATTAACAATCATGAGAATAGCACAAAAAAGACCAGCCCCCAAGTTTTAATTACCTCCCCCTGGGTTCCACCCATGGCATGTGGAAATTCTGGGAGCTACAATTCAAGTTGAGATTTGGGTTGGGACACAGCCAAACCATATCATTCTGCCCCTGACTCCTCCAAATCTTATGTCCTCATATTTCCAAACCAGTCACGCCTTCCCAACAGCCCCTGAAAGCCTTAACTCATTTCAGCATTAGCCCAAAAGTCGACAGCCCAAAATCTCATCTGAGACAAGGCTAGTCCCTTCCACCTACGAGCCTGTAAAATCGAAAGCAAGCTAGGTACTTCCTAGATACAATAGGGGTACAGGTATTGGGTAAATACCGCCTTTCAAAATTGGAGAAATTAGCCAAAACAAAGGGGTTAAGGGCCTATGCAAGTCTGAAATCCAGCAGGGCAGTCAAATTTTAAAGCTCCAAAATGATCTTCTTTCACTCCAGGTCTCACATCCAGGTCACACTCATGCAAGAGGTGGGTATCCATGGTCTTGGGCAGCACTACCCCTGTGGCTTTGCAGGGTACAGCCACCCCCCCAGCTACTTTCACAGGCTGGCATTGAGTGGCTGCAGCTTTTCCAGGTGCATGGTGCAAGCTGTTGGTGGATCTACCATTCCGGGGTTTAGAGAATGGTGGCCCTCTTCTCACAGCTCCACTAGGCATTGGCCCAGTGGGTACTCTATGTGGGGGCTCCAATCCCACATCTCCCTTCTGAACTGCCCTAGAGGAGGTATTCCATGAGGGCCTTGCCCCTGCAGCAAACTTTTGCCTGGGCATTCAGGCATTTCCATACATCTTCTGAAATCTAGGCGGAGGTTCCCAAACCTCAATTATTGACTTTTGTGCACCTGCAGGCTCAACACCACATGGGAGCTGCCAAGGCTTCAGGCTTCCACACTCTGAAGCCACAGCCCGAGCTGTAAGTTGGCCCCTTTCAGCCATGGCTGGAGTGGCTCAGACACAGGGCAACATGTTCCTAGGCTGCACACAGTACCAGCAACCTGGGGCCCAGCCTGCAAAACCACTTTTTCCTCCTGGACCTCCAGACCTGTGATGGGAGGGGCTGCCATGAACGTCTCTGACATGGCCTGGAGACATCTTCCTCATGTTCTTGGGGATTAACATTAGGCTTCTTGCTACTTATGCAAATTTTTGCAGCCAGCTTGAATTTCTCTCCAGAAAATGAGTTTTTCTTTTCTATCATATAGTCAGGCTGCAAATTTTCCAAACTTTTATGCTCTGCTTCCCTTATAAAACTGAATGCCTTAGACAGAACCCAAGTCACCTCTTGAATGCTTTGCTGCTTAGAAATTTCCTCTGCCAGATGCTCTAAATCATCTTTCTCAAGTTCAAAGTTTCACAAACCTCTAGGGCAGGGGCAAAATGCCACCAGTCTCTTTTCTAAAACATAACAAGAGTTATTTTTACTCCACTTCCCAATAAGTTCCTCATTTCCATCTGAGACCACCTCAGCCTATACTTTATTGTCCATATCACTACCAACATTTTGGGCAAAGCCATTCAACAAGTCTCTAGGAAGTTTCACACTTTCCCACATTTTCCTGTCTTCTTCAAGCCCTCCAAACAGTTCCAACCTCTGCCTGTTACCCAGTTCCAAAGTTGCTTCCAAATTTTAAGGTATCTTTTCAGCAGTGCCCCACTCTACTGGTACCAATTTACTGTATTATTCTGTTTTTACATTGCTGATAAAGACATACCTGAGACTGGGAAGACAAAGAGGTTTAATTGAACTTACAGTTCCGCATGGCTGAGTGGACATCAGAATCATGATGAGAGGCAAAAGGCATTTCTTACATGGCGGCAGCAAGAGAAAATGAGGAAGAAGCAAAAGTGGAAACCCCTGATAAACCCATCAGATCATGTGAGACTCACTAACTATCACAAGAATAGCACAGGAAAGACTGGCCTCCATGATTCAATTACCTCTTCCTGCATCCCTCCCACGACACGTGGGAATTCTGAGAGATACAATTCAGGTTGAGATTTGGTGGGGACACAGGCAAACCATATCAATATCTATATTTATGGAGCACATGGAATATTTTGATACAGGCATACAATGTGTAATAATCACATCAGGTTAAATGGGGAATCAGTCACCTCAAGTGTTTGTCATTTCTTTGTACCATGAACATTTTGATTCCACTATTTTAGTTATTTTAAAATATACAATAAATTATTGTTGATTGTAGTCACCCTGTTGTGCTATCAAATACTAGATCCTATTCATTCTTTGAAGACCTGATTTGGTTTAAAAAATATATTTCTTATATGGAGCAATATTACAAAATATTCTAAATTTCAAGTTATTTCAAAAATGCTTTTTATAAGAAGTTAACATTCAATGCTATTGAATACAAGGCATTGCATAAAATAAATGTAAAAAATCCAAAAAAAGTTTAAATAGCTCTGTGACTATAGGTTGCTAGAATATTTGTTCTGTTTCTCTTTCATTCTACCCCATTTCACACAGAAAATGTGAAATTCTTATGATTGCCTCAAGTTCTTATGATCAAATCCAACACGGCCTGCACAGAAGTTAGCTCTTTGACTTCTCTATTGTTCACTCTACTCAAGCTTTGGCTGTTCCCTTGTTCCTCCTCAAGCAGGTCCTGTACTCTCATATCTCGAAGACTTAGACTGCTGTGCCTTTGTTCTAGACCATTCTGCCTCTGCCATACCTGTAACCAGTTTCTTCACTGTTTTCATGCCTTTTCTCTAATAGCTCTTTCTTAATGAGGCTCACCTAAGTGCATCACCACCCACCCCTAACATAATCCTGACTCCCTTTAGCCTGCTTTTCTTTTTCTATTCCATATTTCTCCTTCTGTCATATAATCAACAGTTTTTCTGTATTTATTTTGCTATTGTTTATTATCCCCCCTCAACACAGAAAAATGGGAGTTTCATGTGGGAAAGAATCTGTGATTGATTTCAAGCATCTAGAGCATAGTAGGTGCTCAGTAAATATTTGTTGTTTATTGAAAATAAATGGAGAGAAATAGTATCTATAGAAAATTTTCTAATCTGAATCAGTAAGCACTTCAAGAAATTACTACTTTGAGGGACCAATCAAAATTTTAAAACAGTTTATATATAATATATGAATTATTAATATAATTATTAATATATTAATTATATTTTATTATAATTATAATATAATTAAAATATAATGTAATTATAAAAATAACATAACATAATTATAATATAAATATAAAGATATAATTAATATATAATATAATATAATTATATAAATATAATAAAATTATATTGTAACAATTACAATTATAATTATTAATATATAAATAATTAATATATAATTATATAGTTTATATTACATTATTATATATAATAATATATATATTATGTTATTTATATAATAAAAGTGTATATATTATATATAATACATTATATTATAAATATTGTGATATATTTTATATGTATATACACACGCTCACTTTCATCCCCTTTTCCAAATACATAATAATTTATATAGTTCTACTGGATAATTCAATACAGTTCTGTGCTTTGGCAAGGCAAAAATACTACAGTTTTTACTGTTTAAACAATATTTAAAAACTTAAAGAGTCAATTCATTGACGCCAGAGTTTAACATCCAGACACTAGTTTTATACAAATTATGTTGCTCTTCATAAAAGGAAAATCATGTGAATTAAGAGTCTACCATAATTACCTAGGTTATACCTTCTAGTCCTTTTTTTTACTTATGGTGTTAATTTTATGTGCCATTCATGGTAGACTTTTCAGATCATCCAGAATCTAGGAAAAGTTTTTTCCGACTCAAATTATTTACTTCAGCTAAAGAGAGGCATAGCATTACAGTAGTCAGAATTGAAATAGCATACCCATAAGATGTTAAATAGTCAGAATAGTAGAATCGATCTATCCATCCATCTCTACAATCTATATCTATATCTTCTATCTATAGATATAAATTATATCAATTTTTAAGTTACACATACATACAGAGCATGTAATAATGCAAGAAGATTAGTCAAAGCAGGAAGATACTTATATGGCCATTTAGGTGGTGAGCAGGTAGGTAAATTAATTTTTTGATGGATATAGATAAGCAGAAAATTAGATCAACTCTTTTGAAGGCTAAAATAGAATGTTGTGAGTGAGTAAAAACACTCAAATCTGTTAGTTCTATCAAGTTAAAATTGAAAAGTTGATTGAATCCTTGCATTAAAATGACCTATGTTTGATTTTTCTCTTTTGGAGATACAGCCTTTGATAAATGAAAGTGTAAGACATCAATAGTGTTAAGAACTAGGACAAAGGGTTCTGTGAACACTCAAAAGTACAAGATTGAGTTATGCCAGCAAATGTCATTTGGTCAGATAGCTCTTGCTTTCTTCACAAGATAAAGACGTTCAGTTAGTCCTGAAACCAAACTGTACACATTCGGGTCACACTGAGTGATTGCAGTACCACCAAGAGAAAACAAGCTGAGATTCATTGCAATCATATTGTGTGGCAGGGGCTGCCACAGGTCTTTTGGGACAGTTACGTCTCAGTTGGAAATTTTCTAAGAGCCTTAGCCAGGAAGAAAAAATCAAATTTGCCCTGAGTAAAGGTGAGAATTGCAGTCACTTATTTGAATTCTTTTTTGTTTTTTCTGGAGACAGTGTCTCACTCTGTCGCCCAGGCTGGAGTACAGTGGCTCGATCTCTGCTCACTGCAAGCTCCACCTCCCGGGTTCACGCCATTCTCCTGCCTCAGCCTCCCGAGTAGCTGGGACTACAGGCACCCACCACCATGCCCAGGTAATTTTTTTGTATTTTTAGTAGAGATGAGGTTTCACCGTGTTAGCCAGGATGGTCTCGATCTCCTGACCTCGTGATCCGCCCACCTTGGCCTCCCAAAGTGTTGGGATTACAGGCGTGAGCCACCGCACCCGGCCACTTATTTGAATTCTTAGCCACTTTAATAAGTCTAACCAGATTATTTTTTCTCTCTCAGATGATTGAAGCCAGACAATCTGCATGGGAATAACGTGGGTGCTCATTTAAAAGGTCCATTAATGGACCCCACCAAAATCTCACTGTATCCAAATTTCTCTCTTCTAAATAAATTTATCTACTTGTAGATAAATATTGCGAGTAATATGTGTACGATCCCTTAAAGAATCACTGAACTAAACCATAAAAGTTATTGAGAAATCTCCTATGTTTACATTAACAGATAAATGAAATATATGACTGAAGATCTTGGAAATAATCTAAGATACTTTGAGTTACTTTGCCCATCATAACATTCCTCAGATTCCTCACTATAATTTAAATAAGTTTCAAAGGTTCTTTTTATATGGTGTTACTTGTACTGTATCTGGAGTTCTTGCAATCTCTATCAAATCTTCTTGGTCCAGGAATGGGTGCCTGACCCAAAGAGAGTGGACTATATTTGTCCAATGGCCTAAGAACTGGCCCTAAGATCTTACAGTCCTTTAGAAATATTGCATGCTAGATGTCTAAGCTGTGAAAGTGGATCCTCATTCAAGGCATTCAAACTCAAGATATGGAATGCCAATTAGCAGGAAATGTCAGAGCTAAAGAAGAACACACAGAGAAAAAATGGTGCAACACTGGAATCATGTATCTCAGACATCTATGCATAAATCTCTTCAATCACTGGGGCAGCTGTTGAGTCATAAAGAATTTTGTTATATTCCCATTAACTTTGAGAATATTGACATAACTGCTAATATAGATGCTTGCATTTTTGATACCAGCTTTCATCCAGATTATATTTTGTCCCTTTAAAATTGAGTCTAAATTACACTGGTAAGCATATAAGGAAGACATGGAAAATATTTCTTTTAACCTAAACAATAACAATTTTTACATAAATAATTCACATTGTTAAGGGTACATTTTAATTGCTAATGCAGATAATTATTTACTGTTTATTATGATATTGTAATATATGCTAAAGAAATGAGAAGTTATATTTAATAACTTTTCAGTCATTCTCTACTCTAATTGTCTTTATGTGAATATGTATTTTGTGGAATGTGTACCATCCATGGGAAACACCTGCAGTACTTGGAATTTCTCACGAGTTTTGGTGAGTGACAGTCCAAACTTCATGAGATTAACACCAATATGTTGGAAATTTAATAATCAGAGAATACCAGACTCTTCACCTGACTACCTGGCCCTGGAAGCAGTACGCATAATCATCTTTTTTTTGCATCAGGTATTTGCAACCACCTTACTCTTTATTGATTTATTTGGCAGAATTATTAATCATTTCATCATCCTACAGAACATCGGACTGGCAAAAACTTAAGTATAGAAAAAAAAAATCAGGTACTACGTATAATATGACTTAATAGGATCTATGAATGATACAGTGCAAGAAATAAATCTCAAAGGAAAATAGGAACCTGCTTATTTAACAAAACTACTGAAGTTCTGGTAGTCTATGGCTTTAGTTCTCTCCCTTTCAGAATGAAATTCACATTGCTTCCTTTTTGCATGCTACACTAAATAAAGGGGGCACTCATTTGTGGATTTATTGAAATTTTATAAAGCACGTGTCTAACGTGTATAACTCAGACACATTTACCAGGTGACACAGGATAGATGAAACTCTTGCAACTGTCCAAGCTATTATCCAAGAATTTCTGTCAATTGGACTTTATGAACCAGAGAAGTCATTTGTTCTGTCTGCATATTTGTGAAATATAATGTTATATGCAATCTGTTCCAAACCACGAAAGAAAATCATTATAAACATCAGTAGGATTTTGAAATAAATCCTTGCTTTTTGGTAAGTAGTTTGTGAGAATCAACTCTTGACTTGCTAATGGGCCCTAATATACCCTGAATGTCTGGATATGAGCATAATAGTCAATCCAAAGTGCCCATTAAAACCTCTAAAATACCTCTTCAACTTTGTTATATCTGCTGTGCCCAGAGTAACTTATTCCATTAATAAATGTAGGTATCACTAATGTGACTTGGCTTGAGGAGGTTCTGAATGCATTGTAATTTACATAAGAAAGTTTCAACTTCTCGGCATGCCATTCCTTGCCTGCATTGCCAGCTCTCCCACATTCACACTCATGACATCATCAGAATTCCCCAATGACCTGTTGACTGACAAGAAATACATTTGATCCTGTTAAATACTGATGCTACAAAGTATGGTAGTTATTAACTGGAAATAGTTGTGATGGTAATTCTTATATTTCAACTAATTTCTTTTTCCTCCCTCTCCCTTTAAAATATGCGTCATTTTAAGTTTTCCAAAGCAGATGCCGTTACAGAATTAGAAATTTTCAAGATTTATTAGGGGAAATTCTGAAAAGAATGAAGTGGGAGACAGCAACAGTAGGCAGGGAGAGCATTCACATTGTAATACAGGTCTGACAGCTGTGAAAGTGAGAGGAGAAAATGTCTAGGAAGAACTTCAGAGTGCAGATCAGCCAAAACTGTGTGGTTTCTTGAGACAAATTTTCCTGTAGGAGGAGTTCCCTGTTAAGCAGAAATGGTCTGAACCTAGTACTCCAACCATGTTCATGTGTGAATGTGTTGCTGGAACCAAAGCAATTAGGTTTGTCAGTCAACTCTCCTCACTGCAGTAGGTTCCACTGAAGGAGATCTGCGCTGCACACTTCCATAGGCACCATACGTCAGCTCCTTTCAGAAGGGTGAAGTTGGTTACTAATGCGAGCCAACGTGGCTTGCCTGCTTTAAACTTCAGTGTTTTTAAGCACATTATCCAACATCTTTTCTTCACAAGTATCAGTACATCACTCTTTTCTTATCTGAGTTGTGGCCATAGAGTAGGTACTTGCCAAGGCTGTAACTAATTCTCTTTGTAACACTATTAACTCTCACCATTAGATAACCTCTGCGATTTTCAGCATTTTCTGTTCTTTTTGGACAAAATTAAGAGATCTTCAAATGCTGCCATGATGACATTCTGACTTTCATATTCTGCCCTGAGCTCATAGTTGGCTACCCTGTTATGTTTACTTTCTAGGTTTCTATAATTTACAGTAGTAAACTTATTCCACAATACTTCATTGTCCCTCATATCTCTCAATTGTTAGAACTATTGCATAAGTCAGTGAATCCTAATTTAGCTGGAGCTTATCCCTATTTATTACAAGTAGGAGTCTCCACAATTGGGAAGACGCATCATGTGGAGTTATCAATATTCCAAATTTCTACCAGCAATTATTTACTACTTTATCAGTTGTTTCATTGATAAGTTATCTAATTCCAGAATATTTTACAGAATCCTTGTCTACATTTTTAGATTGCTTCTGATACCAAATAGACCATCCCTTTTTGTTTAGATTCCCACAGAAACAGGACCTGAGACAAAAATTCAATTGCAAGTGGGTTATTTGGGAAGTGATGCCAGGATATACTGGTAGGAGTGGAAAAGTGAAAGAAGAGAGATGTGTGCATTATCAAGCTAGTTACCCATATGGGCAACTAGAGCTTGATATTCTTAGGGAGTTAGGGGGCAGTGTAGAATAAGGGCTTTCTAGTTATTCCACCATAGAAGTGAGGAAACTGTGGTATTATTTACCACCTCTCTGTCTATAATTGTTCATTTGTAGGCACTACCATTGTCTATACCACTTCAGCATTTTTGCCACTCCTGTGCTTAAAAAAAATGGTTCTGTGACCAGAAAAATGACTTCAGGAAAAACATTAAAAGAGTTCATATCATAAAGCTTCTGGTGTGCAAAAGTGAATGCTGATGAAAATGTGCTGAGTACCAATAGAATTGTCAACAGATTATGATAAAAAAATTTTGAAGTAATGTCTGTAATACAGAAAAGAGAGCCAAAATAGTAAAAACTGAAATGCATGCATGCTTCATCTATTCCAAACCTTGGAAACATTATCCTAAATAAAATAAGCCAGACACAAAGAATAAATATCATATGATTCTGTTTACATGAAATACCTAGAACAGGCAAATTCATAGAAGCAGAATGTAGATTTGAAGGTACCAGAGGAAGGAATTGGGAGTAATTGCTTAAGGGGTAGAAAGTTTCTATTTTAGATTATTAAAAAAGCTGAAATAGATAGTGGTGATGGAAACAAAATATTGTGGACTTATTTAATGGCACTAAATGATACACATAGAAAGGCTAAGCTAGCATTTTTTTAACGTTATATATATTATAAGAAAAAGTCAATATAAAGTTCATGACCAGCCCGGCCAATATGGTGAAACCCTGTCTCTACTAAAAATACAAAAATTAGCTGGGCATGGTGGTGGGAGCCTGTAGTCCCAGATACTCAGGAGGCTGAGGCAGGAGAATTGCTTGAACCCAGGAGGCAGAGGTTGCAGTGAGCCAAGATCGCGCCACTGCACTCCAGCCTGGCTGACAGAGCGAGACTCTGTCTCAAAATAAATAATTAATTAAAAT
Organism: Pan paniscus; assembly: GCF_029289425.2. Lineage (NCBI taxonomy): Eukaryota > Metazoa > Chordata > Mammalia > Primates > Hominidae > Pan > Pan paniscus. The sequence goes on from NC_073263.2 coordinate 64,512,354, forward strand.
AAATAAATAAATAACAATAAAATAAAAAATTTGAAAAAGAAAAAATGATAAAGGTCATCAGCACAATTCAAAGGACAGGAAAACATAAATGGCAAAGATATTTATAAAAACAATGTCAAAGTTGTTAGCACCCAGGACATTTCAATTTCTAAAAAAAAATAAGATATGTAAAAATAAGTATAACCTTACTTGGTAAAATTTAATTAACATAAAATTTAAGAATATTTCATGTACTTAAAATATTAACATGTAAAAAGTCAAAGAGTACATGTTGTGAATGAGGAAAGACAATATTTCAATATTTTGGGTGGTTATAAAATAATAGTGTGACATTTTACAAAAAGAAATAGACATCTCTAATAAAGGAAAACCTCAAATCTCACTTCCAAGTTTATATACAAGAAACTTATGCAAAGAGATATTCAAGGAGAAACTTGGAACCATACTCTTTGCAAATTTGTTTCTGATAGTGCAGACTGAAAACAACCTAAATATACGCTAATATGGGACTGAATATTTTATTTTTGGTTCATTCAAACCATGGAATTGTTTAAATATGTTGAAGTGAATAAGCTTTGTGAATAAACCTCAGGAATATCATTAAGTAAAAATAGCCAGAATGATGAAAATCATATTACAGTTCTGGGAAAAATTAAATATTTTGAAAAATCTTGTAATATAATTGATAAATAGGGTTATATATGTCAAATTTTTAAAAAAGTGACCAAAAATTAATTCTGACTTCAAAATAGAAATACAAAGGTTCAAAGGGGCTCCTTTATACTGCAAATGTTCATTTTTAAAATAAAGAATTTAAAACAAATAGGATTACATATTAACATTCATTTAATCATGATGTTGGTTAATGCATGTTCATTATACTTTAAAGTTACTTTTTTCTGAATGCTTGCCTTTTTTATAAAATAGATCATTACATTAATTATAGCCTGTACTTTTAATCAGAATTAATAACCCCCCTTTTCAATTAGTTTATTATGACTTCAATTGCATTGCCTGTACATAATTTTATTTTTAACTTTTCTGTTTCATTATCTTTTAATTAATAACTAACATATGGGGTTGTAAAATTAGCATCTCAAAGTCTTCTAACGTAATTTAAACAGATTTTTTACCTCAAACCCTACATATTTGTTTTTACTTTCATCTTATGTATCTTATTATTAGTTTGTTAATATTTTTTTCCACATTTCTTCTGTTAATGAAACTGTCTTTTATTTACCTGTGATAGGCAAAGAAGACGTGCATGTCTTCATGTCTTCTTGAGATTTGTGCCATTTGTAGGGCTCAGAAATTGTCACTGCTTCTGACAGCATGATGAGAGAGGCATATGCTATATAATCTGTGCCTAACATGGGTATGTTTCTAATACTTGTGGTACTTTTTCTTTTTTTCTTTTCTTTCCTTTCTTTTCTTCTTTTATTTTTATTTTTCCCTTTTCCTTTCTCTTTTTCTTTTATTTTTCTCTTCTTTCTTTTCTTTTAGTTTTTTTTTTTTTTTTTTTTCTTTGGTAGAGGTGGTGTTTCACCATGTTGCCCAGGCTGGTCTTAAACTCCTGAGCTCAAGGGATCCACCCGCCTCGGCCTCCCAAAGTGCTAGGATTACAGGTGTGAGCTACTGTGCCCAGCATTGCCTGTGATACTTTTAAAATTTGTTTCAGTTAACAAGGAATACATTCTGATTTAATTTACAATATTGTTTACTATTAATGTTTAAGGATTTTTATCTCAACTATGAATAAGTAAAAGTGTCCACTTCTGTAGTTGACCCTTAAGCTGGTATTCATCTTTATCATCTCTTTCCCACACCATTCACTGTAGATTTTGCTTATTCTCACACAGCCATTTATGTAAATTAATTCACCTACAAGGTTGGATAATACAGCCCTTTGCCCTTGTTTCCAACGGTCTCTTCAATGGCCCCGTAACTTTTAACATTCAAATAGAAGTGTCAAGAGACACCCCAGAGAATAACAGGTTTCAAACATACTCCTCCCTATGTACATTGTTATCATGAGTGTGAGCTCCCCATAATTACCAGGCCTGACTCTTCCCATTGGTAAATAACTCTTTTTTATCCCTCCTTGAGCAGCAGCCTGAGGAGTCCATGTGGCAGTTATTGCTTCACCACATTCTGCCCCCACTGGAAGTACCACTGACTTCCCCAGGAATCAGGCTTTCCAACTCACCAGAGTATAAAACTGTGAAAATATAAAGCATAGTTGCAATACTGCTAAGAAAAGCCATTTGTACTTTCTTCCACCCCTTCCTTTTTAGACTTACGTGTTTAACTCTGTGGGACACAACACCATAAAGTGGCCACTGATTCAATGCAGCATGTTGCCTCTGAGGTGGTGCCTTAGCTGAGCAATCCATAGGCCATTCCAATATTCTATCAGAACAGCTCCTTCCAGTCATAGAGTATTTAATACTTCATGTGATCTTTCACTCACTAAGCACCTAATTGGCTGTGAAAAAATATTACTCTGAGGCAATACATGTAGGGTCCCATGTTATGAATCATTCATTAGGTTATTAAGGGTTGTGTTAGAAAAATGCAAAACTCTCAGATATTGATACTGGCAAGGAACATATTAGGGAAATAAACTCATATCCAGATTATGCATAATTTCTGATAAGAATAAATAACTCATCCCTCCAGGATAGAAGGGATTGATCGTAATCAATGTACCAGTGAGTGACGGGCATATCATCTTGAGATCTGTGCCATTTGTAGGGTTGAGAATTGGTCACAGCTCCTGACAGGATGATGAGAGGAATATGCTATGTGATTTGTGCCTAACATCCCTTAACATTAGCATTACTGCACTCTTCACAAGCCTGGAAGATAAGTCTAAAGTGGCAGAGGATAGAAACTAGTTGACATCATTGGCTATGTTCCTAACAAGTGTTGAGTGCCTCGTCTGACACAGGTACTTTCTGGGATCCATTGATGTGAGACACAAAGTTTCACACATTTTGTGCTCACTTCCATGTGTCCATCCACAAGCCTCTTCCCCAGACTTCAATATATCTGATTTTCTAATGCTCTTTTCATGACTCTTATCAATAAGCCAAGCCATTTAATGCTTTACAGCAGTCTGCATATCTGGGCCAGATTTCTTGGGTCACTTTACACCTTTACACTCATATCAAGTGGACAACAAAGAGTAATGCTTGTAAAATTACTTGCTGAGAGGATTCACTTCATTAATGTATTTCAGAACCACATCCTCTGACTTGTGCAGTATTACAATTGCAGTCTATTGTCATCTCATTCCAACGTATCAAGTTGACCCATATGTAAACTAGGACCAATTATATTTCCTCTTCTATGAGATGATTTTAAGAAACTTTCCCTCACCCATAAGGTTATAGACATGAGCTGAGAGAAATGGTCAATGCAAAAATAGGCAATGCATGCAGGGTCCCATGTTATGAATTATTCATTAGGTTACTGAGGATTGTGTTAGAAAAGTGCAATGTGCCTTCTTAACCCTGATAGCAAATTGTCATTTTAGTTATTTGATAGATAGCTACTGCGCCTGATATGTTTAGCAGATTTAATAATGCTAGGGGGTAGTTCCAGTCACATCATCACTTACTTTCTATAGGTACCCAATTGCTGTTAGTATCATGTAGTTAATAGAATTCTAAGAAAACCTCCCAGATTCTTGTCTCCAACCCTGTACACACCCTGTACATTTTCTCCCCTTGATTGTAGGAATTCCCTGTGAAAATGACGGAATTTCATTTCTGTGAAAAGGCAACATTATATAGAAAGGTGAAAGGATTTTGCATATGCAATCAAAGTCCCAAATTAGTTTATTTTTAGTGAATTGAAAGGAAGACTATTCTGGGTTGGTAAGAATCAGTTTGGTGCAAGACGTTAAAAGAGGGGCTGAGATTATTGCTGATCTGAGAATGGTTATCCTGCTGGCTTTAAAGAGAAGTTTCTATATTGTGAGGGGGATAGATGGATAGGAATTGAAAATGTCCTTCAGGCATTGTGAACAACCTCCATGGATGGCCAGTTAAGAAAATGGAGACCTCAGTTCTACAATTGAAAGAACTAAATTGTACCAACAGCCTAATGAGCTCACAAGAGGGCTATGAACTCCACATAACAATGCAGCCTGGCTAACACCTTGATTTCTACTTTGTGAGACCCTGACCAGAGAATCTAATGGTAGTTTTTCTGGACTTCTGACTACAGAAATTGAAGCAATAAATAGGCATTGCTTTATCCTGAAAATTTGGAGAAAGCGTGTCTTGAAGCATGTAAAACTAATATAGATCATTAGCATACTAGAAGCTTCTTTTCTAATATCACGGAGTCTGTTCACTACTGAAGCAGATATTGCCCAGGGGATGAAGTTTTCATTTAAAAAATTCTCATTGTCACATCTTCTCACTGTCACATTGCTTTTGCCCAATGCTCTATCATCTTCCTTCCTTCCTTTTGTCCTATATTACTCTTACACTTTACTTTGTATTTCATTTTCCCTTGTTTGAGATAAACTTTTTGATTTATCTTTCAGCTCACTAGTTGTATTTTTCTCAATTCATATATCTGAAGCTACTTACCACATACCAGAGATTACATGGATGTGAGACTTTTATTTAAAGTGAATCACGTGGTGTAGCAATAGAAAGAGAATGAAGGCAAGCATTGGAGATCCAATTGGTAACTGCAGCGTAAGCCTTCACTTGGGCCAGTCTTACAAGCTGCACTGTATTGAGACTAGCTTGAATGATCAAGATTTATGTAAAGAATCTTGGATTTGAGAGAACACATCTAAAAAGCTCTCTGGTTCACTCCGTGGTCAAACAGGCTTATTAAACTGAATAGGGTAATTACAAAGCAACAGTAAAGAGACTAACTAGGTGTCACAAGAAAAATTTCAGACATTGAAAAGTATGTCATAAATGCCACTGCCCTTATCTTAGCCAAGAATAAAACCAACAAACCAAAAATCAAAGAAAGGTATCTAGGCATCCCCAGAGAAAGAGATAGAGCTTTTGTCAGCCAGCCTGAAATTAGTTCTGCTTCTATATTAATCCTCCCACCTAACAGATTACTCTGCTCAGTCTTCTACTAAACTCATCTCATAGTTGTATTTTGCACTACTTACTACTGATATTTTTAATTGCAAATTTTTTGTCAAAACTTTCCAAATTATTTCCCTTTTGGTGTGTCTTCTCTATTATCTTGAACATATTAGTAACGGTAATTTAAAATTCTTTCAATTCTCAACAACCCAATCTCCTGCAGATGTGCTTTAATTAACTATTGTTGCTCTTCAGTTTTGGACAGTAGAATATATCTTTTAGCATGGCTCATAATTTTTTATTGCATAATTGGCAGTGAAGATGAAAAATTGTATAGAATTGGGAAAGTGATGTTTCCAAAAAAGACACTTTATGTTTTAAAGCAGATACCAACCTGTCTTCCCAATTTTGTACAAAGTGGGCATTTGGGTTTGTAAGATCTGTTATTATTTTATTCTCATTATTTTTCCTTTTGCTTTATTTTTTCTTTACATTTGTAATCATACATCTTTCAAACTCTTGGTCAGCAAACTACTGTAGGTCAATTTTTTTTTTCCTCCTGCTTCTGATGCCTTTGTTACTTTTATACAAATGTTAGGCACTGAGTTTAGAAACATGACAGGAAATTTTGAGAGACTTAATGATGTTAATTTATTCTAGTAATAAACTTTTGCTTTAAGAAAATTGTTGTTGTAAAGGTGTTGTATCCACCTGAATCTTTGATTAATCTCACTGTGAAGACTGGATATTTCAAGTATACCTTTTACAAGATTACTCCTGCTGAGGCCCAAATGAAAGCCGAAAATGCTAGTTAGGTCTCTTGTTTCTTAGTGGAGATTGAAGTCCAGCTTTTTCACCCTTGCCAGCCTCATGTGAATACTGAGAGCTATGCTGTCTATTTCAGCAACTCTCATGCTATTGTCAAATAATCACACATTTGTTGGGGAAAAAAGACAAAAAAAAAATATGCCCACTTCTTTAAGCTTCTCTTATTTCTTTGCTTTTACCTTCATCATAAACCCTTGCTGCTTCCTTTGATTACCAATCTCTTTATACAAATTTAAAATTATTTTGTATACATATTCTATTTACCTTGAATGAATGCTGGTGTAAAACAAACTATACTTTCATTTATAATTCATTTCATTTAAAAAAATGAATAGACTATTAATGACCTTCAAGAAAATGTTATCTATTATACATGTACTTAAAAGCCCAAAAAACAGAAAAAAAAAGAAAATGAGCAGAAAAACATTTGAAAATATAGTGGCCAAAAATTTCCAAAATATGTTGTAAAATATAAACTTATGAATTAAATGAATATACAGAAAACTCCTAAAGCCCTCCAAATGACTGAACATAAAACATGAAAAAGGCATTTTAGGAGCAGTCAAATTTTTTAAATGACGTTTTACGTAGAAGATAAAAACAACAAAAATTATGGTTGACTTCTCATTAGAAACAGTGGAGGTTGGAAGAAAATGAAATAATATATTTTTTAACTCTGTAAAGTAATAAAATACATTACCCACTCAGAATTTCATGTCAACATAAAATCCCTTTAGATAATCAATATAAAATAATGTCAATTTTATTAATTAAATTTGAGATAATTTACTAACTGTAAACCTATACTATTGGACATAATAAAGGAAAATTATCATGCTGAAGGGAATCGACATAAATGAAAACTTGAATTGACCAGAGAAAAAGAACATATTAAGTAGTAATGTGTCAGTATATATGAAAGATATACAGATAGAAAGATAGGTAGATAGATAGATAGATAGATAGATGATAGATAGATAGATAGATAGATGCATAGATACATAGACAGATAGGTGATAGATAGATAGATAAATAATCTTTCTGTTAGTTCAAAATCAAGACATAAATTAAAATCATACATCATTGACTTCTGGTTCCAAAATGGTAGCAGAGAAGCAGGTTGGCTTCACTCCCTCCCACAGAAAACCAAAGGCAAATATACATCACAGACACTATCACCAGTAATATTTCAGAAGCCAAATATGGTTCCTGGGGCTACAGAGAAGTTAAAAACCAACCAACCAAACTAACAAACAAAGAAAACAAAACAAAACTCTGAGCAGATGGTAAGAGAGAACGAAACTTCCAGATTTGCAATGATGCTTCCCTGACTCTTCTTTACACAAAGTGTGCAAAAATTTTCCATCAATTTATGGTTTCTACATGAATAAAACAAACAAAAATACTAATAGGCAAAAATATTTGAGGGTATAAAACACATTGGTAAAATTAAGTACATGGACAAACCCAGAATAGTCTAATACCATAATTATGATGTGCAATCCATTTATAACTGTAGTATGAAGTGCAAAAGACAAACCTATTACAAATAATAATATTTAATATTAACCTATTCAGAGATAGACAATATAAAATATGTAAACTGAGGCAAAATAAAGTCAAAATGTGAGGGGAATGAAGATAATGTTTAGAGGGTATTTTTATTGTTTTCGTATTCTTATCTGTGTTATCTCAGAAAAGATGTCATCTCTTTAGAAACTTTAAAAACATATTTATAGCTTTGTGGGTACAAGTGTTTTTTGGTTACATAGATGAATTGTATAGTGATGAAGTCTGAGATTTTAGTGCACCCTGAGAAGTGCACATTGTACACAATATATAGTTTTTTAATCTCTTACCCCACTTCACCCTCTCCCTTCTGAGTTTCCAAAGTTCATTATATCACTCTGTGTGCCTTTGTATACCCATAGCTTAGCCCCATTATAAGTGAGAACATACAATATTTGATTTCCCATTACTCAATTACTTCACTTAGAAAATGGCCCCCAGCTACATCCCAGTTGCTACAAAAGAAATTATTCTGTTATTTTCTATGGTTGAGTAGTATGCCACAGTGTATATATACCATATTTCCTTTATCCACTTATTGGCCAATAGGCACTTAAGTTGGTTTCATATCTTTACAATTATGAATTTTGCCAAAAATTACATATGCATGTGCAGATGTCTTTTTCATATAACTTTCCCTTTTGGTAGATACCCAGTAGTGAGATTGCTGGACCAAATGATAGATCTACTTTTAGTTCTTTAGGACATCTCAGTACTGTTTTCCATAGAGGTTGTACTAATTTACTTTCTCACCAGCAGTGTATAAGTGTTTGCTTTTCACCACTTCCATGCCAACATCTATTGTTTTTTGACTTTTTAATAATGGCCATTCTTGCAAAGGTAAGGTAGTATCTTATTGCAGTTTTAATTTGCATTTCCCAGATGATTACTGATTTTGAGCACTCTTTCATATGTTTGGTGGCCATTTGTATTTCTTTTTTGGAGAAATGTCTATTCATGGCATTTGCCTACTTTTTGATGGAATTAATTGTTTTTGTTCTTGCTGATTGTTTGAGTTGCTTGTAGTTTCTGGATATTAGTCCTTTGTCAGATGCATAGTTTGCAAATATTTTCTCTCATTCTGTGGGGTGTCTGTGTACTCTGATGATTATTTCTTTTGCTGAACAGAAGCTTATTAGTTTAATTAGGTCTCATTTATTTATTTTTGATACATTCACTTTTGGGGTTTTAGTCATAAATTTTTTACCTTGGCCAATTCCCAGGAGAACTTTTTCTAGGTTTTCTTCTAGAATTGTTATGATTTCAGGTCTTAGATTTAAGTCTTTGATCCATCTTGAGTTGATTTTTGTATAACGTGAGAGATAAAGATATAGTTTCATTTTTCTACATGTCATTATCTGATTTCCCCAGCACAATTTATTAAATAGGGTGTCCTTTCTCTAATTTATGTTTCTGTATATTTGTCAAAAATCAGTTGGATGCATTTGGCATTGTTTCTGGGTTCTCTATTCTGTTCCACTGGTAGATATGTCTACTTTTATACCAGTATCATGCTTTTTTGGGTACTATAGCCTTTTAGTATAATTTGATGTTGGATAATGTGATGTCTTCAGATTTTTTTTTTCCTTAGGATGGCTTTGAATATTCAGAATTGTTTTTGGTTCCATACAAATTTTAGAAATATTTTTTCTAATTCTGTGAAAAATGATGTTGGTATTTTGATAGGAATTGCATTGAATCTGTGGATTGCTTTGAGAAATATGATCATTTTTGAGATATTGATTCTTCCAATCCATAAGCCTGGGATGTGCTTTCATTTTTTCATGTCATCTGTGATTTCCTTCCTCGGCAGTGTTTTGTAGGTATCCTTGTAGAGACCTTTTACCTCTTTAAGTATATTCCAAAGTATTTCTTTTTTCTTTTTTTTTTTTTTTTTTTTGCAGATATTGTAAAAGAGATTCTGTTCTTGTTTGATTCTCAGCTTGGTCATTGTTGGTGAATAGGAGAACTAGTAATAATATTGGTGAACAATGATATTTCGTCTTCCTCTTTTTCAATTTAAATGCCCTTTATTTCTTTCTCTTACTTGATTGATACGGCTAAGACTTCCAGTACTAGGTTGAATAAAAGTGATGAAAGTGGGCATCCTTGAATTGTTCCTGTTCTAAGGGGGAATGCATTCAACTTTTCCTCGTTCAGTATAATGTTGGTTGTGGGTTTGTCATATATAGCTTATATTATTATTGTTGTTGTTGTTATTATTATTATTATTATTATTATCATTATTATTATTGAGACGGAGTCTCACTTTGTCGCCCAGGCTGGAGTGCAGTGGCGTGATCTCCGGTCACTGAAAGCTCCGCTTCCCGTGTTCAGGCCATTCTCCTGCCTCAGCCTGCGGAGTAGCTGGGACTACAGGCGCCCACTACCACTCCCGGCTAATTTTTTGTATTTTTAGTAGAGACGGAGTTTCACTGTGTTAGCCAGGATGGTCTCTGTCTTCTGACCTCATGATCCGCCCACCTCGGCCTCCCAAAGTGCTGGGATTACAGGTGTGAGCCACCGCGCCTGGCCTAGCTTATATTATTTTGAGGTATGTCCCTTGTATGCCTAATTTGTTGAGGGTTTTTATCACAAAGGGATGCTGAATTTAATTAAATACTTTTTCTACATCTATTGGTATGATCATATAGATTTTGTTTTAAATTCAGTTTATGTCATGTATCATATTTATTGACTTGTGTGTATAAAGCCTTCTCTGTATCCCAGAGACAAAACCCAATTGAACATGATGTATTATCTGTTTGATCCGCTGTTGGATTCTGTTAGCCAGAGTTTTGTTGAGGATTTTTGCGTCTATATTCATCAAAGATATTGGTCTGCAGCTTTTTGTTGTTGTTGTTATATCCTTTCCTGATTTTGGTATCAGGGTCATACCTGGCTTCATAGAATAAGTTAGGGAGGACTTCCTTTCTCAATCTCCTGGAATCGTTTCAGTAGAATTGGTACCAATTCTTCTTTCAGTGTGTGCTGAAATTCAGCTGTGAATTTATCCGGCCCTGGGCTTTTTGTGATGTTGGCATTTTTTATTTTTTTTTTTACTACTGATTCGATTTCACTGCTTCTTATTGGTCTGTTCATGGTTTCTATTTCTTCCTGATTTAATCTAGGAGGGTTGTATGTTTTCCGAAATTTATTTATTTCCTCTAAGTTTTCCAGTTTGTCTGCAAAGAGATGCTCATAGTAGTCCCAAGTTATCTTTTGTATTTCTGTGGTGCCAGTTGTAAGGTCTTCATTTTCATTTCTAAGTGAGTTTATTTGAACCTTCTCTCTTATTTTCTTGATAGATCTAGCTAATTATCTATCAATTTTTGTTTATCTTTTCAAAAAATCAACTTTTGTTTTATTTTTCTTTTGTATTTTTTGTTAACTTTTCAATTTCATTTCATTCTGCTTTGATCTGTGTTATTTCTTTTCTTATGCTAGCTTTGAGTTTTGTTTGTTCTTCTTTCTTTAGTTCTTTGAGGTGTGATATTAATTTGTCAATTTGTAATCTTTCAGTTTTTGATGCAGGCATTTAGCACTATAAGCTCTCTTCTTAGTACTGCTTCTGCTGTATCCCAGAAGTTTTGATAACTTTTGTCACTATTATCATTTATTTCAAGATATTTTTAAATTTCTATCTTGATTTAATTGCTTACCCCAAAATCATTCAGGAACAGAGTGTTTAATTTCTTTGTGTTTGAATAGTTTTGATAGTTCCTTTTGCAGTTGATTTCTAGTTTTATTCCACTGTGGTCTGAGAAGATATTTGATATGATTTCAATTTTTAAAAATTCATTAAGGCACATTTCATGACCTATCATGTGGTCTATCTTAGAGAATGTTCCACGTGCTGATGAGAAAAATGTATATTCTGCAGTACTTGGGTGGAATATTCTGTTTATATCTGTTAGGCCCATTTGTTCTATAGTGTAGTTTACATCCATTGTTTCTTCATTGACTTTCTGTCTTGAGGATCTGTCTAAAGCCATCAGGGAGTGGTGAAATTCCCCACTATTATTGTGTTCCTGTCTATATCATTTCATAGGTCGAGTGGTATTTGTTTTATCAATCTGAAAGATCCAGTGTTAGGTGCATATACATTTAGGATTGTAGTATAGTCTTGTTTGATTGATCATTTTATCGTGATATAAAGACCTTTTTCTTTAAAAAAAAACTTGTTGTTTTAAAATCTGTTTTAGCTCATTTAAGAATAGCTACTTCTACATGCTCTTGATTTCCATTTGCATGAAATAGCTTTTTTTCACCCTATTACCTTGAGTTAATATGAATCCTTACATTTTAGGTGAGTCTCATGAGGACAGAAGATATTTGGTTTGTGATGTTTTTTATCCATTCTGCCATTCTGTATCTTCTAAATGGAGCATTCAAGCCACTTGTGTTCAATGTTAATATTGAAATATGAGGCCCTGTTTCAATCATCATGTTAATTGTTACCTAGACACTTTGATTGCTTCATTGTGTTATTGTTTTATAAGCACTGTTTTATGCTTTCAAGAGGTTCTCTGCTGGTGCACACCATCCTTTGTTTCAAGATTTAGAACTCCTTTTAGTATTTCTTATAGAGCTGGTTTTGTAGTAACAAACTCCCTCAGCATTTGTTTGTCCAAAACTAAGTATATTTCTCTATCGTTTATGAAAGTTAATTTTGCTGGATGAAAAATTTTGGCAAATAGTTATACTGTTTAAGGAGGCTACACATAATCCCTTCTGGCTTGTAAAGTTTCTTCTGAGAAGTCTGGTGTTAGTCTGATAGATTTGTCCTTTATAGATTACCTGATACTTTTGTCCCACAGCTCTTAGAATTATTTCCTTCATGTTGACTTTAGATAGCCTGATGACTACAGGGCTTGGTGATGTTCTTTTTGCAATAAATCTCCCAGGAGTTCTTTCTGCTTCTTGTATGTGGGTATCTAAATCTCTAGCAAGGCCAGGGACGTTTCATCCATTATTCTCTTAGATAAGTTTTCCAAATTTTTGCTTTCTCTTTTTCCTCAGGAAACCCAATTATTCTTAGGTTTGGCCATTTTACATAATCCCATATTTCTTGGAGACATTTTTTTCATTTCTTTTGATTTTATTTTCTTTATTTTTGTCTGATTGGGTTATTTTAAAAGCCTTGTCTTTGAGTTCTGAAATTCTTTGTTCTACTTGGTCTAGACTATTGTTAAAACTTTCCACTACATTTTTAAATTCCATAAATGTGTCTTTCAATTCCAGAAGTTCTAATTGATTTTTCTTTAAAATAGCCAGCTCTTTAGAAAATTTTAATTCATATCTTGAATCGTTTTTATATATCTTTAAGTTTATTTTTATCTTTCTCTGGTATCTCCTTGAGTAGGTTAATAATTATCCTTTTGAATTCATTATCTTGTATTTCAAATATTTTATTTTTGTTTGGATCTATTGTTGGAGAGCTATTGTGATATTTTGGAGATGTTATAGAATCCTGTTTTGTCATATTGCCAGAGTTATTTTCCTGTTTTTTTTTTCTCATTTGAGTAGACTATTCTAATTATTCTTGAATTTATTTTTTTATTTAACTGTGTTTTATTTTTAAACTTCTTTTCTTTCTTACTTAAGGATGTGACTGATATTTATAGATTATTGTAACCTATATCAACTCTTGGTGCTTTCAGGGGTGAAGAATCTGCATGGATTCCTTTGTTATATAGAGTCTTTGTATGATGGCTTCCTCAAGTGCTGGTTGTAGTAGCATTGTGTTTGGTGTGTGAACAAGTTCACTCTCTTTTATGGGGTTGAAATGGAAGAGATCTCTTGAAGCTTATATCATTCCCCTATGGTGTGTACTTTTTTATATGTATTTTTTCCAGTATTTTATTTTACTGTGTTGAATAGTTCAGGATTCAGGTCTGAAGGAAAAGTGTCCCTGGGCAGAAGCTGGTGTGGCTAAAATAGGTGGGTAAATGCAATACCTCATGTTGTGTAGAGGTCCCAGCCTTGACAGACGTTGCTAGAGGAACACTCAATGAAATGCACTGAGGTCTTGTTACGGAGAAGGGTAGGAGCCACCTAGCTCCTATGCCAGGCCAGCATGAAAGTGATTCACCTCCCAGACACACTCCTAACCAAGTGTCCTGGCTATTCAGATCAAACAGGCACCTCTTTTCATCTGCAAGAATGTTGATATTCAAAGTAGAGAGGAATTGTGACTCTACCCCTCTGAAAAGTTGAACCTGGAGGGCACTCCTCCTGTGGGGATGTAGTCACCCTGAAATGTTCCAGAAAGGCTGCCTATAATTGCACCCACAGCAAGCTCCCATGGGAGAAGCCCAAGCTGTGCCTGCAGTGATGGACAAGGGGGAAAAGTACTTCCCTCCCCCAAGACCCTTCATGAGCCCTAGGGCTGCCTGATGATTGGGGTAGAACTGCAGACTTTCTCTACTGAGCCCAGCATAGCACTTGTGAATCTTCTGAAGGAAACTTCCCACCAGAAGAAAGTCCTTGAACTCAAGGCCTGCCATCCAGATCTTTGTCTCATGGGGCAGTCCTTTGATGCAGTGCACTCCCCCTTCCTCTAGGAGTAAGAGTGCCTGAGAGTCAGATTACTGTGAATGCTGCCGCTCCTCTGAGTCCCACTGGCAACTACCAGTGGGACTGCCACACTCCAGGCTGGTGCTAGGCAATGCCTGCCAGAGATCCAGTGATGTGACCTGTCCTCAAGACTCCCAGCAGCAGGTGCCAGTTCTGATGTGGGTGACAGGAGGTTGACGTAGATTTTGAGAAATTCCTTCGTAGTAAATAACCTTATTGTGTTGGCTTTGTCAAACGTTGGTTTTAGTAGTAGTAAACTGGTCTTGTGGATAGACTCAGGACCTCCTTGTTAGCCAGGATGCTACAGGCAATAGTGACGGCTGAGGTCACAAACAAGTTTTCTCCTTCTTGGGTGCAGTGTTATTCTACCTGGAGATGCTATAATGGATTGCGTCTGTTGGCCTCCAGCCAGGAAGTAGCACTAGCAAAAAAAGTGCCAGCTGTGGTAGTAGTGGTGGGATTAGTGCTTGCCTTATGCTACCTAGGGAGGTACTTTCCTTTCTCAGGCAATTGGGTGGGGCCATAGAGCTTCCAAAATATTCTCTCCATTGTCTTAAGCTACTAGGGCAAGTGGAGGGGCAAAATCAAGTGGGGGCTGTGTCAGGTAGGTCCACACTCTGTCTCTCCACATGTGGGGCAAGCAGCAGCACATGTGAGGTTTGGGGAGTGGTTTTTTGCCCACTGAGGTAATGTTACATGGAGGAACACAGCTGCCTCTGCTGCACAGAAGAGTTTGCAAAGGAAGTGGGTAGTAACAGACAGCAGAAAGACCCACCCGACTTCCACACACTTGGCAAGGCTGGTCCCACACATGCAGTGTCTCATAAGCTGCTGCTCAGTATCTTCCAGGAAGTCTGGGCTCAGAACTCAAATCTGCCCCAGGCCATAAGACTTCCTGATGGAGACAACAATGTGGCTTTCCTCTCAGTCTGCCCACAAAACCAGGGTGCCTAGCTCTTACACTTGTGGCTACAGCAGACTTCCCACTTGACCGTGGTTCTGGACAAGATAATTTTTCCCCACTTGAACTATATTACATATTTCAGTTGGAAGCTTCACTCATCCTGAAACCGCTGCCTGAGTTAGCCGGCAGACTTCTATGAGTTTCCCTGTAATGCAAATCAGAAACAGCTTCCCTAGGTTCGTGCTAGATACTGGGGATGATGGCAAGGCTCTTCCCACTACTGCTCCTTTTATAAGCCCACTGCTCGTAGTAAATCTCTTCCTGCACTGGGTATGGTTAGACCTCTTGTGACCTGGATTGCCAAATTATCCAGTGGAGTGAATATTCTAGGGGCAATTTCTCCCCTTCTCACACTCTGGGGACTTAAAAGTTTCTGCCTGGCTCATAGTGTAGGCAGAAGCCTGATGCTTTTTTCTAAGGGTCTGTGGTTTCCTGTTAAGTTTCTGCATTGCTTCTTGGAAAAGCGTTTGCAATATGGACCTCTACATACTATTTTGTCTTTCCAAGTAGGAGATGCATGCTAACACTACTTCCAGTCTTCATCTTAGATGGCATCTGTTTAAAATAATATGTTATATCTAAAATTATTTTCTACAAGCCTCATGATAACCACAATTCAAAAACCCATAATAGATTCATTAAAAATAAAAGCAATAAATTAAAATATACTACCAGGGAAATTTGTTTAACCACAAAGGAAGACAGGAAGAAAAAAAATAAGTAAGGGAAGAGTTACAAAACATTCAGAAAACACACAATAAAATATTAGTAGTAAGTTCTTACTTATCAATATTAACACAGAATGTTAGTAAACTCAATTCTCTAATTAACAGTCATAGAATTCTGAGTGGATAAAGAAACAACACCCAATTATATGCTGCCTACAAGAAAACTACTTCTCCTACAAGGACATATACATACTAAAAATAAAAGGGTGAAAAATAATATACCATGCAAGTAGAAACCAAAAAAGAGGAAGGATAGCTTTACTGATATCAGATAAAATAGAATACAAGTCAAAGACTATTAAAAGAGACAAAGAATGTCACTATATAATAATAAAAAGGTCAATTCAGCAAGAGAATATAAAAATTATAAATATTTATCCATCTACCACAGGAGCACCCATGTATATAAAGCCAACAGTAATAGATCTAAAATGAGAGATATATATCAATACAATTATACTAGGGGACTTCAACACACCACTGTCATTAATAGACAGATAATCCAGACAGATAATTAATTAAGAAACATTGGATTTAAACTACATAGTAGACCAAATAGGTCTAATGAATATTTATAGGACATTTCATACGGCTGCTGTGGAATGCATATTATTCCAATTACCAAAGGGAACATTGTCTAGAATAGACCACATTTTAGGCCACAAGAGATGTCTCAACAAATTTTCAAAAAACTGAAAATGATATTAAGTACTTTTTCTGATCACAAGGGAATAAAACTAGATATCAATAAAAAAATGAAAACTCAGAAGATATACAAAACACAATAAAATTAAACAATGTAATTCTGAAAGACCAGTGGGTCAATGAAGAAATTAAAAAGGAAACTAAAAAATTTCTAGAAACAGATGAAAATGGAACTACAACACACTAATATCTGGTACAGAGCAAAATCAATATTAAAAGGAAAAAAATTAGGAAGAGTTCAAATAAAATTCCAAACAACATAATCAAGGAACTAGAAAACCAAAAACAAATCAATTACAAGATTTGCATAAGGAAAGAAATAATAAAATCAAAGTATAAGTAAATGAAATTGAGACTAAAGTAGTTGTAGACTATTAACAAACAAAAAGTTGGGTTTTGAAAAGATAAATAAAAATCCATAAAGTGTCATCTAGACTAAGGAAAAAAGAAAGTGGACTCAACTAAACATAATCGGAGACAAAACAGAAGACGTAACAAATGAGACCACAGAAATACAAAGAATCATTAGAGACTATTGTGAGCAACTATCTCTAACAAATTGGAAAACCTAGAAGAAATGGATAAATTTCTGGACTCACACAGCCTACCAAGATTGAACCATGAAGAAATAGAAAACCTTAACAAACCAAAAAACAAGTAATGAGATCAGAGCTCTAATAAGACTCCCATCTAAGAAAAGCCTAGGAACTGGTGGCTTCACTGCTGAATTCTACCAAACACTTAAAGAACTAATACTAATCCTACTAGAGTTATTCCAAAAAATTGAAGTCGAGGTAATACTTCCAAAATCATTGTATGAGGCCACCATTACACTGATACAAAAATACGAGGACACAACCAAAAAAAAAGAAAACTACCAGCCAGCCAGTATCAGTGATGAACATAGATACAAAAATCCTCAACAAAATGCTAGCAAACTGAATTCAACACCACATTTAAAAGGTCATGAACAAGTGGGATCCATCCAGGGATGCCAGACTTATTCAGCGTATGCAAATCAATAAACACGATACATCACATTAGCAGAATAATCATTTCAAAAAATGCTGAAAATGTATGAAATAAAATTTAATATTACTTTATAATAAAAAGACTCAACAAATTGGTTATAGAAGAGCATAGCTCAGGATAAAAAAGGCAATATATGACAAACCCATTGTTAACTTCATAAGGAAAGCGGAAAACATGAAATGCCTTTCTCTAAGATCTGTAACAAGGCAAGGTTATCCACTTTCCCCACTTTTATTCAACATAATGCTGAGAGTCTTGGCTCGATCAATTAGGCAATAGAACAAAGAAATAAAGGACATCCAAACTGGAAAGAAAATAGTCAAATCAGCCTACTTCTCAGATGAGATGACATAATCACATACTTAGAAAACCTGACCACTCCACCAAAAAGCTGTTAGAGCCAGTAAGCAAATTCAGTAAAGCTTCAGAAAACAAGATCGACATACAAAAATCAGTAGCATTTCTATATGCCAACGGTGAACAATCTGAAAGAGAAATCAATAAATCATCCATGTATAATAGTTACAAAGAATATAAAATACCTAGGAATCATTTTAACCTAAGAAGCGAAGGATCTCTAGAAGGAAAACTATAAAACACTGATAAATTGAAGGGGGCACACCAAAAAATGGAAATATATTCCAGGCTCAAGGACTGGAATAATTAATATTGTTTAAATGACAATGTTACCCAAAGCAATTTACAGACACAATGCAACCCCTATCAAAACACGAATGGCATTCCTCTTATGAATGGAAAAATCTCCTAAAATTTATACAGAACTACGAAAGATCTTAAATAGCAAAAGCAATCCTGAACAAAAGGAACACAGTTGGAAGCATCACACTAGCTGACATCAAAATATACTACAATGTTATTGTAAACAAATCAACATGATACTGACATAAAAAAATTCCATATAGACCAATGGAATAGAATACAAAACCCAAATATAAATTCACACATCTAGAGCCAATTCTTTTTCAACAAAACACTAAGTATATTCAATAAGGGAAAGATAGTACCTCCAAAAAAATGGTGCTGAGAAAGCTGGATATCTACATGCCAAAGAATGAAACTAGGCCCCTATTTCTCACCAAATGCAAAAATCAGATAAAAGTACATTAAAGACTAAAATATAATGCCTGAAACTATAAAACTACTAAAAGAAAACATTGTAGATCTGCTTCAGGACATTGGTCTGAGCAAATATTTTTTGTGAAAAACTTTAAAAGCACTAGTAACCAAAGTAAAAATAAACAAGTGGAATTGCATAAAGATAAAAGCTTCTGCATAGCAAAGAAAACAACATAGTGAAAAGACAACCAACAAAATGAAAGAAAATATTTACAAAGTATCTGTCTGACCAGAGATTAATAACCAGAATATATAAAGCCCTCAAACAACTCAATAGCAAAAAATAAGCCAGTCATAGAATGACACATATTGCATGCTCTTACTCATACATAGGAGCTAAATTTAAAATATAAACTTATGGAATCGATTCAGGGAAAATGGCAGACAGGAAGCAGGACTAACTTGCAGCATCCACTCGGATGGACAAACCAGTGTGTGGAAACCCATATCTTGAACACATTTTGCTCCAAGAACTACTGCAGGAACATACCAGCAAAGTCAAGAGAATCCACAGACCCTCAGAAGGAGGTGGGTGGCTGTTGGTTCTGTGGTTCTGTGGGACAGGTGAGGAATTGTGAGTCTGCTTGCTTTCTCAGCTGGGGAAAGTTCTCAACCCTGCTCACCAGCTGCCTGGAAGTAAACTCGGTGCTGTTTTGGGAACACAGTGGGAGTGAGACCAGCCTACTGGGCTGTGGGCTGCATGGGAGCTAGGTGAGGACTGTGAGGACTGTGGCTGCCAGCTTTTCCCCACTTCCCTGGGGACCTGTGTGGTGCAGCAGAGAGAGCCATAATCCCTCTGGGAATATAACTCCCTTGGTCTCGGAACCACACCCCATCCCCCACCGCAGCCACAGCAAGCCCCATGGAAGGAGAGTCTTGAACACAGACATGTCTAACCCTGACCCCACCTGATGATCTTTCTCTACCCATCCTGGTAGCAGAAGAAAAAAAAAAACATAATCTCTTGGGAGCTCTATGACCCTGCCCACCACCTGATTCCCCCTAATCTACCATAGCGGATGTGCTCTTGAAAGCACAACCTCCTGCTTCAAAATGCAAAAAACACAAAACTAGTGCACTTAACAAAAATGCAACAAAAGACCCTCACAGAATCCATTTCACTCCTCTGTTACCTCCACCAGAGCAGGTGCTGGTATCCACAGCTGAGAGACCTGAAGACAGGTCACTTCACAGAACTCTTTGCAGACATTCCCCAGTACCAACCCTGAGTGTGGTAACTCTGCTGAGTGGCTAGATCCAGAAGGGAAATAACAACCACTGTAGTTGAGCCCTCAGGAAGGCCCATCCTTAGGGGAAAGGGGAGAGTACCATATCAAAGGAGCACCCTGTGGGACAAAAGAATTTGAACAGCAGCCCTTGAGTCCCAGAACATCTCTCTGACATAGTCTACTCAAATAAGAGTGAAGAAGAAAAACAATTCTGGTAATATGACAAAACAAAATTCTTCAACACCCCCTAAAAAATCATACTAGCTCACCAGCAATGAATTCAAACCAAGAAGAAATGTCTGAATTGCCAGAGAAAATAATTCAGAAGGTCAACTACTAAGCTAATCAAGGAGGCACCATAGAAAAGTGGAGTCCAATGTTAAGAAATCAATAAAAAAGATACAAAATATGAACGGAAAATTCTGCAGTAAAATAGATAGCATAAATAGAAAACCATCACAACTACCAGAAATGAAGGACACACTTAGAGAATTGCAGAATGTACTGGAAACTCTCAGCAATAGAAGAGAACAAGTAGAAGAAAGCATTTCAGAGCTTGAAGACAAGGCTCTTTAATTAACTCAATCCTACAAAGATTAAAAAAAAATAACGAAGACTCAAAGAAGTTTTGGATAAGGTCAAACAACCAAACCTAAGAATAATTGGTATTCCTAAGGAAGAAAAAATCTATAAGTTTGGAAAATATATTTGAGGGAATAATTGAGGAAAACTTCCTTAACCTTGCCAGAGATCTAGACATCCAAATACAAGAAGGTAAAAGAACACCAGGTCAATTCATCACAAAAAGGTCATCACCAAAGCACATAGTCATCAGGTTATCTAAAGTTAAGAAAAATTTTGAAAATCTTAAGAGTTGTGAGGCAAAAGCCTCAGGTAAACTATAAAGGAAAATCTATCAGATTAACAGCAGATTTCCTGGCAGAAACCCTACAAGCTAGAAAGGATTGGAGTCCTATGTTAACCTCCTTAAACAGAACAATTACCAGCCAAGAATTTTGTATCCAGCAAAACTAAGCATTATAAATTAAGAAAAGATAGAGTTTTTTTTTCAGACAAACAAATGTTGAGCAAATTTGCCACTACCAAACCAGAACTACAAGAACTTCTAAAAGGAGCTCTAAATCTTGAAACAATTTCTCAAAATACATCTAAATAGAACTCATTAAATTAAAAATCTCACTTATAAAAAACACAATGATAAAAACCTAAGGTTTTCAGACAACAAATAGCATAATGAATAGAATAGTACCTCACATCTCAATACTAATGTTGAATGTAAATGGCTAAAATGCTCCACTTAAAAGATACAGAACAGCAGAATGGATAAGAATTCACCAACCAAATATCTGCTATCTTCAAGAGACTCACCTCACACATAAGGACTCACATAAACTTAAGGTGAAGGGGTGAAAAAGATATCCAATGTAAATGGAAACCAAAAAACAAACAGGAGTAGCTTTCTTATGTCAGACAAGACAGACTTTAAAACAGCAGCAGTCAAAAAAGACAAAGAGGAACTGTGATGATAAAAGGACTAGTTCAACAGAAAGATATCACAATACTAAATATATATGCACCTAACACTAGAGCTTCCATATTTTTAAAACAACTACTACTAGACCTAAGAAATAACATAGACAGCAACACTATAATAGTGGGGCTCTTCAATATTTCACTGACAGTATTAGACAGGTCATCAAGACAGAAAGTCAACAAATGAACGGTGGACATAAACTATGCCCTAGAACAAATGTACTTAATAGTTATTTACAGAACATTCTACTCAACAACTACAGAGTATATGTTCTTTTTTTTTTTTTTTCCAAGTCTCACTCTATTGCCCAGGCTGGAGTGCAATGATGCAATGACATGATCTCAGCTCACTGCAACCTCCACCTCCTGGGTTCTAGTGATTCTCCTGGCTCTGCCACCCAAGTAGCTAGGATTACAGGTGTGTGCCAGCATGACCAGCTAATTTTTGTACTTTTAGTAGAGATGGGGTTTCATCATGTTGGCCAGGCTGGTCTTGAACCCCTGATCTCAGGTGATCAGCCCACCTCGGCCTCCCAAAGTGCTGGGATTATAGGCGTGAGCCGCAACACCTGGCTTGACATTCTTTTCATCAGCATATTGAATATTCTCCAAGAAAGATCATATGATAGGCCACAAAACAGTCTCAACTAATTTAAGAAAATTGAATTTATAACAACTACTCTCTCAGACTACAGTGGAATAAAATTGGAAATCAAATTCAAAAACAACCCTTAAAATCATACAAATACATGAAAATTAAATAACTTGCTTCTTATTGATTTTTGGGTGAACAATAAAATCAAGGTGGAAATTAAAATTTATTTGAACTGAAAGATAATAGTGATACAACCTATCGAAACCTCTGGGATACAGCAAATGTGGTGCTAAGCGAAAAGTTTATAGCGTTAAATACCTACATCAAAAAGTCTGACAGAGCAAAAATAGACAATCTAAGGTCACATCTCAAGGATCTAGAGAAACAAGAACAAACCAAAATGAAACCCAACAGAAGAAAAGAAATAACCAAGATCAGAGCAGAAATATATAAAATTAAAACAAAAAATACAGAAGATAAATGAAATGAAAAGTTAGTTTTTTGAAAAGATAAATAAAATTGATATACCATTAGCAAGATTAACCAAGAAGAGAGAAGATCCAAATAAACTCAACTAGAAATAAAACAGGAGATATTATAAGTGATACCACAGAAATACAAAAGAGCATTCAAGCCTACCATAAACACCTTTATGTGCATAAACTAGAACACCTAGAGGAGATAGATAAATTCCTGGAAATATACAACCCTTCTAGATTAAACCAGAGAAAAACAAGAGAAAAACCAGAGAAAAACAAAACAAGAAAAATACAGACCAATATCTCTGATGAACATAGATGCAAAAATTTTAGCAAAATACTAGTTAACCAAATTTAACAGCATAATAAAATGCTAAGCCACCATGCTCAGGTGGGTTTCATATCAGGGATGCAAGGATGGATTCATATCTGCAAGTCAATAAATGTGATATGCCACATAAACAGAATTAAAAACAAAAATTACGTGATCATCTCAATAGATGCAGAAAAAGCATTTGACAAAATACAGCATTCCTTTTTATTAAAACCCTCAGCAATATTGGCATAGAAGGGACATAGCTTAAGGTAATAAAAACATTCTATGACAAACCCACAGCCAACATTATACTGAATAGGAAAAAAGTTATAATCACTCCCCCTGAGAACTGGAAAAAGACAAGGATGCCCACTTTCACCACTTCTATTCAACATAATACTGGAAGTCCTATCCATAGCAATCAGACAAGATAAAGAAACATAGGACATCCAAACTGGTAAAGAAGTCAAAATTTCACTGTTTGCTGATGTCATAATTGTATACCTAGGAAACCCAAAAGCCCTATTCAAAAAGCTACTAGAACTGATAAATGAATTCAGCAAATTTCAGGATACAAAATTAATGTGCACAAATTAGTAGCTCTGCTACACACCAACAGTGACCAAGTGGAGAATCAAATAATTTATAGAATTCAGATAGAACCCAAAAAGAGTGTGCATAGCCAAAACAAGACTAAATAAATAAATAAAAAATCTGGAGGCATCACGTTGTTCAACTGCAAACTATATTATAAGGCCATAGTCACCAAAACAATATGGTTCTGATATAAAAACACTCATATAGGCCAATGGAACAGAAAAGAGAATGCAGAAATAAGACCAAATACTTTCAGTCATCTGATCTTCAACAAAGCAAACAAAAACATAAAGTGGGGAAAGGACACCCTATTCAACAAATTGTGCTGGGATATTTGGCAAGCCACACGTAGAAGAATAAAACTGGATCCTTATCTGTACCTTACACAAAAATCACCTCAAAGTGGATCAAAGACTTAAATCTAAGACCTTAAACCAAAAAATTCTAGAAGATAACAATGGAAAAATCCTTCTAGACATTGGCTTAGGCAAAGACTTTATAACCAAGAAACAAAAAGAAAATGCAACCAAAAACAAAGATAAATAGACAGGTCCTAATTAAACTAAAAAGCTTCTGTGCAATAATGAAATTATCAGCAGAGTAAACAGACCACCTGCAGAGTGGAAGAATATCTTGTTAATCTATACATACAACAAAGAACCAATATTCAGAATCTACAAGCAACTCAAACAAATCAGCAGTAAAAAACAAATAATTCCATCAAAAAGCAAATTAAGACACAGACAATTCTTAAAAGAAGATATACAAATGGCCAAGAAACATGAAAAAATGCTCAACATTATCAATTACTAGGAAAATGCAAATCAAAACCACAATGAAATGCCACCTTATTCCTGTAAGAATGGCCATAATTCTTTTGGAGGCTGAGGTGGGCAGATCACGAGGTCACGAGTTCAAGACCAGCCTGGCCAACATGGTGAAACCCCGTCTCTACTAAAAATACTAAAAATAGCTGGGCATGGTGATGGATGCCTGTAATTCCAGCTACTCAGGAGGCTGAGGCAGGAGAATTGCTTGAACCCAGGATGTGGAGGTTGTAGTGAGCTGAGATTGTGCCACTGCCCTCCAGCCTGGGTGACAGAGCAAGACTCCATCTTGGAAAAAAAATAAAAATAAGAAAATAAAAAAATAAATAGATGTTGGCATGGATGTGGTAAAAAGGGAACACCTTTACACTCTTGATGGGAATGCAAACTAGTACATCCACTATGGAATACGGTATAAAGTTTCATTAAAGAAATAAAAGTAGATCTACCACTTGATCCAGCAATCCCCCTACAGGGTAACTACCTGGAGGAAATGAAGTCATTCTATGAAAAATATACCTGCACATGCATGTTTCTAGCAGCACAATTCACAATTGCAAAATTATGGAACCAACCTCAATCCCCATCAATCAAAGAGTGGTTTATTATGGTATATATACCAGGGAATACTACTCAGCCAAAAAAATAATGAAATAATGGCATTTGCAGTAACCTGGATGGAATTGGAGACCATTATTCTAAATGAAGTAACTCGGGAATGCAAAAACAAACATCATATGTCCTCACTCATAACTGGAAGGTATACTATGAGGATGAAAATATTTAATACAATGGACTTTGGGGACTTGGGGAAATGACTGAGAGTGGGGTGAAGAATCAAAGGCCACACTTTGGGTCCAGTTTACATGGCTCAGGTGATAGGTGCTCCCAAATTTCAGAAGTTACTGCTGAAAAACTTATTCATGTAACCAAATACCACCTGTTCCCTAGAAATCAACTGAAATTTAAAAAATGAACTTATGCAGTTTAAAGATAGAATGATAGATTCCCCAGGTTGAGAATGGTTTGTGTGTAGGAGGGGGAATTAAAGAAAGATTCATTATTGAGTGGAAATATACAGTTAAGTAGAAAAAGTAAATTCTAATGTTCAATAGGAGACTAAAGTGACTATATATAGTTAGCAACAATATATTATGTATTTCACAGAAACTAGAAGAGAGGATTTGAAATATTCAATCAATATTCAAAGACAAATATTATTTTTTCTCATATGTGAAAGCTAAAAAAAATTGATCTCTCAAAGATAGACTAGATAGGTGGTTATCAGAGGCCAGGAATGCAAGGGAGCAGAAGATGAAGAAAGGCTGATTAATGGAAATAAATATTCAATTTGACAGAAGAAATAATAACTAGTGTTTGGTAGACCAGCAGGGTAAATATAGTTACCAATAAATTATTGTATATTTCAAAATAGCTAGAAGAGGAAAATTCAAGTGTTTCCAGCATAAAGAAAATATAAACATTTAAGACGATGAATGTTCCAATTACACTGATTTGATCTTGCAAATTTTGTGATTGTGTTAAATTATCATATCTACCTCAAATATTGCACATCTATTATGTATTATTTAAAAATTTAAAATTTAAAATATATATTGGATTGAGCCAAGAAAAAATAGAAAATTTAGACGAGTTGATCTTTTCAAAAACAAATGAGTCAAATAAAAACAACTAAGAAAATATTAGAAACAATATAACATTAACATTTTCTTATGTACAAATGGATTAACCTTTGAAATTAAAAACTAGAGATTGTTAGACTTGGGAAAAATGCTGAGAGGCAAGTATATCCTTTCTATAAAAGGCATAATTTAAATATAGACATGTAGAGACTAAATGCAAGATAAGCCTTCCAATGCATACAGTATGCAAATGAAATATAGTGTGATGATATTTATTCAAGCAACAAAGAAGTCAAGAAAATGAATATTACCAAAATAATGAGATATTTTGCAATGATGATAATCAAATTACTTCAATTAGCATAACATTAAAATGAGTATGCTTCAAATACTTATTTTGAATGCAAAGCTTCAAAATATAGAGAGATAGCTAACAGTACTATCGGGAGAAAAATACGAATCCACAGTGACATTTACATATGTTAAAACTCCCCATTTTAGAATATAGTTTTAAAAATAACTGAATCCAGAAAAGTATAAATTATCTATATGTACTTAAACATTTTAATTTTATTAATATCTTGGACCCTGTATTAGTTCATTATTACACTGCTATAAATACATACTTGGGACTGGCTAATTTATGAAGAAAAGAGGTTTAATTGACTCCCAGTTCCCCAGGCCATACAGGAAGCATGGCTGAGGAGGCCTTAGGAAACTTACAATCATCGAGGAAGGTGAAAGGGAAGCAAGCACATCTTCACATGGACAGCAGGAGAGAGAGAGAAAGAGATAGAAGTGGGAAGTGCTAAACACTTTCAAACAAGTAGATCTCATGTGAACTCACTCACTATCATAAGAACACCAAGGGAGAAGTCCACCCCCATGATTCAATCATCTCCCACCAGGTCCCTCCCTCAACAATGGAGATTACAATTCAACTTGAGATTTGGGTAGGCACACAATGCCAAACCATATTATTTTGCCCTGGACCCTCCCAAATCTCATGTTCTTCTTACATTTCGAAACATGATTACGCCTTCTTATTAGTCTCTTGAATTCTTAACTTATTACAGCATTAACTCAAAAGTCAAAGTCTAAGGTCTCATCTGTGAAAAGGCAAGTCATTTCCATCTGTGAGCCTTGAGACTGTAAATTTTTTTTAAAAAGTTTGTTATTTTCAAGATATAATTGGGGTACAGTCATTGGGCATGACTTTCTATGCAAAAAGAGTGAAATTAACAAAAACAAAGGGCCTACAGGCCCCATGAAACTCCAAAACCGAGCAGTGCAGTCATTAAATCTTAAAGCTCCAAAAAAATCTTCCTTGATTCCATGTCTCACATCCAGGCCAAGCTGACACAAGGGGTGGGCTCACAAGGCCTTGGGCAGCTGTGCCCCTGTGGCTGCTTTCATGGGTTGGCATTGATTACCTATAGCTTTTTCCAGGCACACTGTGAAAACTGTTGGTGGATTTACCATTCTGGGGTCTGAAAGTCAGTGCCCTTCTTCTCACAGCTCCATTAGGTAGTGCCTCTGTGTGAGGGCTCCAAACCCACATTTCCCCTTCACACTGTCCTAGTACAGGTTCTCCAAAAGGGCTCCATCCCTGGAGATGACTTCTGCCTGGACATTCAGGTGTTTCCACACATCCTCTGAAATCTAGGAAGAGGCTCCCAAACCTCAATTCTGTGCACCCATAGGGTTAATACCATGTGGAAGCCTTGGTTGCCTCAAACTTGCACCCTCTGGAGCAGTGGCCTGAGCTGTATCTTGGCCCCTTTTAGTGACAGCTGGAGCTGGAGTGGCTGGGATGCAGGCACCATAACCCAGGGATGCACAGAAGAGTGAGGCCCTGGGCCTGGCACACAAACCATTTTTGCCTCCTAGGCCTCCAGGCCTGTGATGGGAATGGCTGTCATGAAGGTATTTAAAATGCCTTTGAGGCATCTTCCCTATTGTCTTGGGTATTAATATTTGGTGACTCTCTGCTTTTGCAAATTTCTGCAGTCTGCTTGAATTCCTTCACAGAGAATAAGTTTTTCTTTTCTACCACTTGGCCATGCTTTAAATTTTCCAAACTTTTAAGCTTTGCTTTACTTTTAAGTTCCTGTTTCAGATAATCTCTTTGCTCTTGAATACGAGTGTATGCTGTTAGAAGCAGCCAGACCATGTCTTGAATGCTTTGCTGCTTAAAATTTCTTCCACTAAATATCCTAAACCATCTCTCAGGTTCAAAGTTCCACAGATCTCTAGGACAGGGGGATAATGCTGCCAGTATTTTTGCTAAAGCTCAGCAAGAGTAACCTTTTTACTCCAGTTCCCAAAAAGTTCCATCTCCCTCTGAGACCATCTCAGCCTGGACTTCATTGTCCATAACACTATCAGTATTTTGGTCACAACAATTTAAAAAGTCTCTAGGAAGATCCAAACTTTCCCTCATCTTCCTGTTTCCTTCTGAGCCTTCCAAAGTGTTCCAACCTCTGCCCATTATCCAGTTCCAAAATCTCTTCCACGTTTTCAGGTATCTTTATAGCAATGCCCACTTTTCTGGTACCAATTTTCTGTATTAGTCTGTTTCCACACTTCTATAAAGACATGGCTAATTTATGGAGAAAAGAGATTTAATTGACTAACAGTTCCACAGGCTGTACAGAAAGCATGGCCGAGAAGGCCTTAGGAAACTTACAATCATGATGGAAGGCACAGGCAAAAAGGGGTCATTTTCACATGACTGGAGGAAGAGACAGAACAAAGGGGGAAGTACTACACACTTTCAAACAACTAGATCTCATGAGAACTTACTATCATGAGAACAGCAAGGGGGAGATCCACTTCCATGATCCAGTCATCTCCCAACAGGTCCCTCCCCTAACACTGGAGATTGCAATTCAACATGAGATCTGGGTGAGGACGGAGCCAAACCATATCAGACCCTAAATCTAAGAACTATAAAATAAACATCTTTTAATGTCCACGTGATATGCTAAGTTAGATCACATACTATGTAAAAAATATGTAAAATTATCTCAACAGATTAAAATCTTATAGAGTATGTTGTCTATTTCTAATAAAATTAAATTTGAAATCAATAATAAAAAGACTTTAAAATATCCTCACTTGATTTTAAATTAAATGACACTTATAAATAATACCTGGCCAAAGCAAATAATCACAAGGGAAATTAGAAAGTGTGTCACACTAGAAAATAATAAAATCACAAAATAAAATTTTTGCGATATGCTTTCAACACAGTGCTTAGGAAGAAATTTATAAATATAAATGTACTCATTGGATTATGTCAATTTTCTCATTTTATGTCTCCTAAACTTACACTTTATAATTCGTTGCAAGAGTTCTATTTGTTAAAATTCTTACAGTGATAATGCAAATTTGAATTCTTGAATTTTGTTTTAAACTACCACAATGTACGCCTTTTTGTTACTAAACTTTAAAAAAATAAAGTTTTCCAGTTTATACTTTATACTGTTGATGTGCAGAAGAGATAAAGGAAGGGTCTCAAATAAGTACAGGATGAAAAAACTTAATGTTCCTCCTGGTTTTGCTGACTGTGTGCTCCTCTGGTTCCTTAATATCATATTCTCCAGGTCAGGGATTCTGGGGCAAGAAATTTGTTCAGCACAATTACGTCTAGTAGATAGAGCTACTTAAATGTGTTGGCCTGTGTTGCAATAAATAATAAATAATAGACCAAACCTCAACACAGCTGAACAGCTGTCACCACAGCTAACAGTGGAGCCAATCATGAGGTCAGACAAGAACTGTAACTGGGGAGGATAGATAGACCCAGCTGCCAGAGCTAACAGCACATATATCTTAGTAACTGGGTGGCTGTAGCTGCCACACCTTTTCCACAAGCAGCTTTGTGTATTGATTTCAAGCCTGATAGAAAGATGGAGAAAAAAATTGCACATTCAACAATGCTAGAAATAGAAAGAAGAATGTGTCAAATAATGGTGTAAATGTTTGATGTATGGTCAATATTACTTTCAAAGAAGAAATATGTTTTTAAAATGTTTAGTTCTTTTGGTCAAGGACTATGTCTAATTATTTTTGACAATTTTCATTGAGATTATTATTTATTTTATTTAGTTCTCAAGATTCTCATTGTGCTTAAGTGTTCAATTCTATTTCCACATGGAGGCTAAACTGTTTCCATAATAGATACATATTACTGAAAATTATTTACTTAATTGAGATACTAAAATACTTTTTTCTATACTTTATCAGATCTGTGTTCTAACTGAAAAACACTAACATTTATCGTATTATTTGTCATTGTTGCCTTAATGTTTACATTATATTGCTAAGTAAAATGATAACTCTGGGATTGGCACCATGGTAAATGTTGCATAGAAACACAGACCCAGGTGAAAGGTAAAATATCTTAAACTACTTGATGTTGCCCACAGTGCAGGTCATAGTGGCATAACTTTATCTGGAGTATTATCTGAACTTCATGTCTCCACAAATACGAACAAGATGCAAAATAGATGCTATGATTAGAATGACTGCCCTGTGAGGTACTTTGAGGAATTTCTGCCCTCTGACTTTAAGTAACATATAAACTGTTGACCGCAGATGACAATTTGGGACAGTTGTTTTATGACAGTCTTTCCATGTACAAGTAGAATAACTGGGAAAAATTGCACACTTCTGAGTGTTTGCTGAGAGCCAGGGTGTATTGAAAATCAAATGGCCAGGCTTCAAACAAGCGTGAGATTTTGTACTGAAATTCTTTTTCATGAGAAGATACACTCAGTACTATATTCGTATCTTTAATAAAAAAAAAATTTTTTTTAATTCTAAAGAATCAAAAGCTACTTCAAGTGTTTTAATAAAGTGTTATTAAAATTCATATTCCTAATATATGCTTTGCAAATTTATTATCTATTTTAATAAACAATATAATCATATGACTGTTGTGTTCTGATCAAGTAGTCTCAGTTTATGATGTGGGCCTTCATGTAAATTGGCCTAAGCAAAGAATGAGCGTGTCTTTCCTGATTTTTTTTGCTCTTTGTGAAAATTGTATTTTTCAATGCAAATGGTATACTAGCATTTTGTTTAATATATTAGTTGCTTGTGAATTGTTTACAAACTGTTGTCTTTCTTGTGTCCTCTAAATTGAGAGACTGAAAACTCTGGGTATATTTCTATGTATGTTTAAATATCAGGTATAACAAAAGTCAAACTAAAAATATTAATTTTTTCACCCATCTTGCCATCCATTGACAATTCCATCATGTTGCAGAATCCTTTCTCTGTATAATGCCTAATTTTAGTGGATCAATTTCAGTGGATTAATATACTTAAGTAGTTTGGCAACTTTGGATGATAAAATAAATTAATTTGCTGAAAAAGATACAAATTAGAAAAGAGTACCTACTAGAACAATCCATAAAGGGTATAAGTATACATAAGTATTAGAAAGATAAATGTATGGAGAAATATTTATTAAAAGTATAAACATCTAAGGAATGTGATATTTAAATGCTGTTCTGGAACTGTTTTATCACCATCCACTACTTATAGACCTCTGAGAAAGATATCTATTTTGTATTTGTATTGTACATTGTTGAAATCTTTTAGTAATTCATTTTTTATTCATTTTAGCCATTCAGGTGTATATACTATTATTTTTATTTTTTACATTTTGAGGAAATGCCTTTTATGCAATTTCTGAAAAGTTCTTTGCCTATTTTTCTACTGAATTGACTCTGTGTGTGTGTATACAATATCACAGTATGAGTTCTATGTTATATATATACATATATGCAATGGAATTAGTGCTATATCATTATATCTGAATTGTACTCTCTCTCACTTGCTTTTTCATTATTTTCTTAATTGTATTTGTTTAGGACAGGTTTTTTAAATTTTATGATAGTTAATTTATAGTGTTTTCTTTTTTTTATTTTTAAACATTTCACCTATATTGAGGTATGGAAAATAATATTCTCTTTTTCTCTAGAAGTTTTGTGGTTTATTTCCCAGTTTAGATCTCTAATCTATATAAAATGATTTTTTCTTTATGGTGTTATGTATAGCTAAGGATAAAATTTTCAAAATATATATCCTATTATGATTTTTAATTTGGAAGAAACAGAGAAAGAGAGAGAGTAATTTAGCTTTAATTGACAAACTTGTGTTTATATCATAATGGCCCATATTTCTAAGTGGTACTTCAAGTGTAAGCGCAAATAAGAAGACATACCTACTAAGAGAGCAAAATTAAAACTTGATTAGATCAATCACAGAATGGGTAGAAATGATCTGCTTAAAATCTGCCAAGCTTAAAGTTAAGTAAATGCTTTCTTAAAAAAAAATTATTTTCGTTTTAGAGGTACAAATGCAGGTTTGTTGCATAGGCAAATTTGTGTCATGGGGATTGTTGTACAGATTACTTCATCACCCGAGTATTAAGCCTGGTACCCATTAGTTAATTTTTCAGATCCTCTTCCTCCTGTCACCCTCCACCCTCTGAAACACCCCATTGTCTGCTGTTCCCCTTTATGTGTGCATGTGTTCTCATCATTTAGTTCCCACTTATAAGTAAGAACATGTGGTGTTTGGTTTTCTGTTCCTGGGTTAGTTTGCTAAGGATAATCTCCTCCAGCTCTATCCATATCCCTGCAAAGAACATGTTCTTGTTCTTTTTCATGGCTGTATAGTATTCTGTTGTATATATGTACCACATTTTCTTTATCCAGTCTGTCATTGATGGGCATTTAGGTTGATTCCATGTCTTTGCTGTTGTGAATAATGCTGCAATGAACATATGTCTGCATGTGTCTTTATAATAGAATTATTTATATTCCTCTGGGTGTATACACAGTAATGACATTGCTGGGTTAAATGGTGTTTCTGTCTTTAGGTGTCTGAGGAATCACCACACTGCCTTCCACAATGGCTGATATAGTTTGCACTCCTACCAACAGTGTATACGCATTTAGTTTTCTCCACAATCTCACCATCTGTTATTTTTTGACTTTGTAATAATAACCATTCTCACTGGTGTTACGTGGTATCTCATCGTAATTTTGATTGGCATTTCTTGAATCATCAGTGGTTTTGAGCTTTTTTTCATATGTTTGTTGACTGTATGTATGCCTTCCTTAGGAAAATGTCTGTTAATGTCTTTTGCCCACTGTTTTATGGGGTGTTTGTTTATGGAAGTGCTTGATATTCAATGAAAGCCTCAAAGTATTTCTCCTATTATTCATATTTAGTAAATGACACTCGTAAATATTATAAGGCATACCAGGAGACATGGACAATTAATGAAAAGCCAAGAGGCAAAAAAGAAATTCATCAGCAGATTATCTAGATTTTGTAAAGATTGAGCACAAATATTAAAATAATTGTGATTAATATATGTCACAATATAGATGAATGAACAAATAATATTGCCATAAAACTGAATCTATAAAAATAATAAATTATTTGTAGATTTAAAATACAATGTTTTAGTCTGTTTTTTGTTGTCATAAAGGAATATCTGAGCCTGAGTAATCTATAAAGATAAGAGGTTTACTTGGCTCATAGTTCCACAGGCAGTTCAAGAAGCATGGTGCTGGTGACATCTGCTTCTGTTGAGAGTCTCAGGCTGCTTCCACTCATGGTGAAACGCAAAGGGAAGTCAGAAGGTGATGTGTACAGAAATCATATGAGAGAGGAGGCAAGAGAGAGCAAGAATGTACCAAGTCCTTTTAAACAATCAGCTTTTATGGAAACTAATAGAGAGAGAATTCACTCACTCCAGAGGGAGGAAATTAATGTACTCATGTTGGATTTACCACCATTACTCAAACATCTCCCATCAGGCCCCACTTGTAGCATTGGGGTTCAAATTTCAACATTTGGTTTGGGGTGACAAATATCCAAACCATAATATCCAATAATATAAAATTCCCAAAATATAATCACATTAAGAACCAAGTAGAAGGCTAAAGTGTTGTTTAAAACATCATAACAGAATAATAGTGAACTGAGTTACATATAAATAGAAAATACTGGACCGGGCACGGTGGCTCATGCCTGTAATTTCAGCACTTTGGGAGACCGAGGTGGGTGGGAGTTCGAGACCAGCCTGGCCAATATGGTGAAACCCCATCTATGCTAAAAATACAAAAATTGGCCAGGCGTAGTGGCGGGCTCCTGTAGTCCCAGCTACATAGGAGGCTGAGTCAGGAGAATCACTTGAACCCAGGAGGCGGAGGTTGCAGTGAGCCGAGATCATGCCACTGCACCCCAGCCTGGGTGACAGAGTAAGATTCCATCTCCAAAAAAAAAAAAAAAAAAAAAAAGAAAGAAAAGAAAATACCCCTCTTGATGTCCAGAGACAAAAAAGAAGGGAAAACTTTATAAAAATACATGATAGGATGGCTATGGTCTAAATGTTTATGTGTCTCCAAAATTCATATGTTGATATCTCCCATGGTTTGACTATGTCCCCCAAAAAGCATGCATTAGAAACTTAATACCAAATACAACAGTGTTGGGAGGTGAGGCCTAATAGGAGGTGATATGGTTGGCTTTGTATCCTCTTGAGTAGCTGGGACTACAGGCACGCGCCATGATGCCTGGCTAATTTTTGCTTTTTTAGTAGAGACGGGGTTTCACCATGATGGCCAGGCTGGTCTTGAACTGTTAACCTCAGGTGATCTGCCCACCTCGGCCTCCCAGAGTGCTGGGATTACCGCGGCTGGCCTAAATGGATTCTTAATAAGATTTCTTACCAGAAACCATGGAGAGCAGAAGGAATTAGGATGACTAAAGTCCTGAAAGAAAAAAAAAAAAAAACAGTCTACTAAGAATTCTGTCTGTGACAAAACTAAACTTCAAAAATGAAGACATTCCGAGATATTCAAAAGCTGGGGCAGTTTATCAGTGGTAGACATGACTTACAAGAAATGTTAATGGGAGTCTTTCAGGCTGAAATTAAGTCGCTAAACAATAACTCAAAGCCACATATAAATATACAATAAATATATATATACACATAAAAATAAATATACAATACACACATATATAAAATGAAGAATTCAACAAAAGTAACTTCATAGGTAAGTATAAAAGTATTAAAGTATTTTTGGATGTAACTTCTTTTTTGTTTCCTATATGATTTAAAAACAAAAACTGTAAATAAAGGTTGAATGACACCCAATGTATAAACATGTAACATATAATAGGAGCATTCTAAAAGTGATGACAACTGTATAGGAGCAGAGATTTAACATATTATTGAAACTAAATTCAAACTCAGTTGTTAGAAATGTAGGATATTAATTATAATTCACATACCACTGAGAAGTTGCTCAAACACAAGAGAAGGCAGTATTAAAAGAACTGTGGAACAATATTATGTGTGTATACATATTTTTATATTTGTGCATGTGCATATATATGTAAATGTATATAAATGTATGAATGGGTGTGCATATATATAAATACATATAAATATAGGCCATATAGAAAGTAAATTGGAAAATGGCACAAATGTCTTAGTTTGTTTGTGCTGCTATTTAAAAAATGCCAGAGAATGGGTAATTTATAAAGAACAGAAATTTATTTTATCTTGGTTCTGGAGGCTGGGAAATCCAAGATGAAGCGCTGGTGATAAAGCGCTGGCATATTCAGTATCTAGTGAAGGCTTCTCCCTCATAGACAGCACTATCTACATGTCCTCACATTGTGGAAAGAATAGAAGGTCAAACAAGGTGTCCTTACATGGGGGAAGGGACAGAAGTATAAACAAGAATGCACATTTTTGGCTATACAATATGTTACACTAGAAAAGAAGTCTTAATTCAAAAAGACTGAGATTATACAAATTATTTTTTCTGACCACTATAAAATAAAGCTACAAATAAAAACTGAAAAATTTATAAATGCACGGAAATTGAACAACATACTATTAAGTAGCCAATGGGTCAAAGAGGAATTCACATGGGCAATTATAAAATAATTTGAGATGAATTTAAACAAAAATACAACATATCTAAATTTAAAGGATGCAACAAAAGCAATGCTCTGAGGAAAATATATAGCCGTAAATGAGTACATTAAAAAAAAAGTCAGTAAATACCCTAACTTTACCAAGGAACTGGAAAAAGAACAACAAACTAAAGCCAAAGCTAGCAGAAGGAAGGAAATAACAAAGATTACAGCTTAAGTAAATAACATAGAAAATGGAAAAACAGAGAAAATCAACACAACCAAAATTTCATACTTGGTAAAAATAAAAAAAATGACACACGGTTATTTAGACAAACAAAGAAACAAAGAGAGGGGATACAAAAACTAAAATCAGAAATAAAAGCAGAGAGAGTACTATTTTATTTGTCAATGAATAACATGGACATGTTTCTTGAACCCAAACAGAAAGGTACAGGGCCTGGACACAACCAAGAATCTTTACATGGATGGATCTGATAATAAACTAATATTTACCCCTTCTCTATCTATTATTTTAAATATTCATTAAAAATAATATCTTACATTAGATCATAGATTTTCTAATGCACTTGTGACCAAATTGTTTATATATACGGGGTCCTGTCTGCAAAATAAACAAAGAAACAGAAAACGTTTTGCTTGAGGTTCTGCAAACCTATGGACAGGCCTGAAAATGACTCTTCTCTTAGGTCTGCTCTGGACTTTGAGTTTAGCATCACTGTCACCGTTCATCCACCTTAAGAAACCTTAGTATATATTATCAGGAGAAAAGTTTGTTCATTCTTCCTTGTATATTAGCTTAGCAGTTTTCTAAGTCTTTTTCACTGTTAAGTCATTTACCATGATTTTTTTTTCTAGATGAGGGTTTAGCCAAATACCCTAGCCAGCCCTTAACAGAAATAGTATGTCCTATATTTCAATTTTTAATTTTAAACTTTATGCTGCTATGCTTAAAGTTTGTGT
The DNA here is from genome assembly GCF_029289425.2 of Pan paniscus. NCBI lineage: Eukaryota > Metazoa > Chordata > Mammalia > Primates > Hominidae > Pan > Pan paniscus. The sequence continues at coordinate 64,549,149 of NC_073263.2, forward strand.
ATGTCTCCTAGTATACATATGCAAAAAATTTATCTGGGGTATATACCTAAGAGTAGAACTAATGTGTCACCAGCTATTCATATTCTCTACTTAGGTAGATATTGTCGAGTAATTCCCCAAATATATTAGCACCATATACACTACTTCTAGAATTTTTCTATTGCCTTATGTAACAAATTTCATATTTTCAGAATTAAAAATAAAAGCCAATCAGATAAGTAGGTTGACATTACATATATATTTGAAATCATATCAAGTTTTGATCAGTTTGAATCTCTTTCCTTAATAGCCAATTGAGTTTGTTGTTTGTTTTCATAACACGCTTGCTCATTTCATTAGTCTATTTCTCAGTTAGATTTTTGGGGCTTTGTTGATTTGCATACTAATATTTTAGAGGTGTTACAAATACCATCATCCAATATGTAACTTGTCTGACATTTTTATGATCTCATCAATAAAAAAACTATTGTAATTTTCATGTACTTAAGATCATCCATTGTTTCATTTGTGATTTATGCTTTTTATGTTTTATTATTCTAGGTCATAAAGATGTTTTATGATTATTTTTGGAGGGAAAAATATCTGAGAAAGAAACAGAGTGAATCTGAACAAAATAAATTATATATAAAGAAGTAAAATGTAGAGGTGTTAATTTTCTTCATAAAAATAAATATTAAAAAGGAGCTTACTGTTTCCCCCTAAAGTTTACCAAACATTTCAGATTGTTGTACTTAGTATTTTAATGTCTATTTGATTATGGAATGGTTTAGCTGATGGTTTCATATATGAAATATGTATGACTTTAGATAGCTAAAATGCATGGCTGAATTACTACAGAATAATGGGACATGTACCTGGTAGTTCAAGTTCAAACTATGACATTTGCTTTGATGTAACATATATGCATGCTAAGTAATTGATTGTTTTTGAATCCTATGAATTTTGCTTCAATTAATTTTTTTCAAAGAATTCTATTAATATAATCATAAATGAGATCTCCCTTTTCATGTTGTCTGGGTTCAATTCCCTTTGGCTGTCAAATAAATAGTCCTTTTATTTTGTCCTTTGCTACTTTATATATATAAATTTCACAAGGGGAAATTCCTTATGAAATATTTTACAAAACAGTGTTTCCTTTAAGCTATGAGCTTCATTATGGAGATTTAAAAATAGACATACCACAAGTTTCAAAAGCTCTTATTTTTTATTACTTTATTTACCAATCTTCCTACCATTCCCATTCTTTGCAACTTTCAAAGCTGTAGAGCTATAGAATTACAGTGCGATCTGAGGAATAGAAAAAAGATAAATTTAAATAAGGCTCGTCCTTTACATCTTTTATTAAAATAAATTTGTTGTATATATATTTTCAAAAAAGGAAAGGAAATTAATACAGATTATTATGTGCCAGCCATTGTTCTAAAAATACTATAAAAAATTATCAATTGGCCAGGAGCAGTGGCTCACGCCTGTAATCCCAGCACTTTGGGAGGCCGAGGCGGGCGGATCACGAGGTCAGGAGATCGAGACCATCTGGCTAATACGGTGAAACCCCGTGTCTAATAAACATACAAAAAATTAGCTGTCGTGGTGGCGGGTGCCTGTAGTCCTAGCTACTCGGGAGGCTGAGGCAGGAGAATGGCGTGAACCCGGGAGGCGGAGCTTGCAGTGAGCGGAGATCGCGCCACTGCACTCCAGCCTGGGTGACAGACTCTGTCTCAAAAAAAAAAAAAAAACTATCAATTAAATAATAAAAATATTGATTTATTTTAGTCAAAGAGTTGTAACTATTTTGAAACCATAAACTATCTTCTTTTACTCTTTATATTGAGGTATAATGGACAAATAAAATGTGTATATTCAAGACATACAATGTGTCATTTTTGTATATGTGCACATTGTGAAATCATTACCACAATCAAGCTAAATATATCCATTAACTGCCATAGATACTGTGTATGTGTGTGTGTGTGTGTGTGTGTGTGTGTTAAGAATACTTAAGATCTATTGTCTTAGCAAATTTCAAGTATGCAATACATTATTATTAACTATAGTCATCATGGTACATATTAGGTCTCCAGAGCTTATTCATCTTAAATTGGAAGTCTGTATCCTTTGACCAGTCTCTCACTATTTCCCCAACCTCCAACCCCTGATTGCCACCTATAAATTAAATTTTTTTGGAGTCCACATATAAATAAGATTAGGCAGTATTTTTGTTCCTATGTCTGGCTTATTTCACTTTACATAATTTCATCCAGTTTCATCTTTATTGTTGCAAATGGCAAGATTTCCTAGAAAAAAAAAATACCTAAGTCCTGGAAACAACTAAGTTTGTCTGTCTATGGACAAATAAGTTGAATTTTTAAAACGTGGTTATGGATATTTAATGGAATGCCATTCAGTTTTTCTTTATTAAAGATAAAATAAATTAAAAAGACAAAATTTGCATGTAAAACCCAGATATTCCTCATTGCTTACAAAATATTAAGTAATTGTTTAAAAATGTTTAATATGCTGCTGACTTTTTAAATTTCTGCATAAAACATAAATATTACATTTGAAGGTAATATAACACATAGAAGTGAATATTTATAAATGCATATAGTTAGACCCATGTGATCAAACATATCTATAAATGTAAAAATAGGCATAAGTATATATACAAATACACATAAGGATAGTAACTTTCTTTGTTGCTCTCATTTTTTTGTTGTTGTTAATAAAGAGCTATTGGTGCTAGGCTTAGAGGTTCATGCCTATAATCCCAACACTTTGGAAAGCTGAGGGGGAGGATTGCTTGAGCCCAGGATTTCAAGATTGGCCTGGGCAACATGCCAAGACCCAGTCTCTACAAAAAATAAAAAGTTGAAACATTAGCCAGGTATGATGGCATGAGGCTGTAGTCCCAGCTACTCAGGAGGCTGAGGCAGGAGAATTGCTGGCACTCAGGAGGTTGTGGCTGCAGTGAGCCATGTTTGCACCAGTGCACTCCAGCGTGAGCAACAGAACAAGACCCTATCTCAAAAACAAATAAATACATACATATAAATAGCCACTGAAAAATGTTTCCAAAATCCTGATTTATGTATTGAAAAAATTAAAGATGACTCTTTGAGTTTTAAAAAGTAAAATGATAAAATCTATGTTGAGTTTATCAAATAACCCAATGATTTTGAAAGCACCTGTTAAAATGCTGTGTTATATAAACAATAACCATTTTAATTGAATGAATTTCCAAACATGGCCTTAATATACAAAATATTTTTTAAAAGTTGTGACTGTATCTAAATAATATGCATTATATATAAAATTATTTTTAAGATACCCAGAGAGAAAAAGACAGGAAATGAGTGGAAGATAGAAAGGATAAGATAAATATGTGGTAAATGAGAGGGGAAAAAAAAGTGGAAAGGGAAAATATAGAAAATTTTCAAGCTAAAGATATTGAGTCAACATCTAGACCAGCAGTCTCATTTCAGAGTGTGAACAACAGCTAACAAGTGGCATCAGTAACACAGCTGTTAGTACTTGACGAATCTACTGAATAACTTCTAGTGTGACAAATTAGAATTAAAGAAAACTGTCTAGTTGTAACTGAAAAATCAACACTGTAACAATATAAGGGCAGGAACTTTTAAAAAATCTGCTATGTCTTTAACAAAAAATGACAAAATAATCATAATTAGCATTAGTATAAACAAAAACAAAACAGGATTTTAGAGCAGCAGTCCACTTTCATAGGAAACAATAACAATAGGATTAACATAGTGTTGATGTTGTTTCAAAAAATTCACTATATGTAAAAGAAAATCTCTAAACATCTGGGTGATATCCCTCATCTTAAATTCTGTAGTTTAATTAAGACTCTTGGAGGGCCCTTACCTTATCTCTTCAAAAATAAGTTATATTATTTTAGATAACTAATGAAGTTCATAGCAGACATTATACATTCTTTGCTGGTAGTGATTAGTTTGAAGAATGCTTGAAATATGTATCTAAGAAGTGTATTAGAATGGAAGGTAGGAGAGTTTTTGTAGGACTTCAAGTTTGATTTCAAATATTCCACAATCTCTTAACACTTTTGATTTAGTACCTCATCTCATTAGGCATAGTCAGAATTCAAATTCCTGTGTGCCCCACAACTCCCATTCTAAATATTCTCAGGCAAGCATGATCCAAGCGTGCAGTTTCCAGTTTCAAGGTGACCAGCATTGCAGGGCCTTTGTGTTTTGTTCCACTAGAAGACTACCAAAAGAGTGCTATATGTGTCCCCAATATCTTACTGAGCTTTGGTGAAATACTCCTCATAATGTTGAGTTATTGTCCTTCTGCTCTCAATTTTCTTATACACTCTTCTAACAATCACTAAACCATGAAATACATTTGAGTGATTAAAAGCCAGGATCCTGGCAGGAAAGAGAATTCGTCACAAAGACTTGCAACAGTAGAAGTTAATAACACCCAAAAGGGACAACAGGAGGAAAACAAGGACCAAATATTCCAGTCCTCTATACTCTTCTTCCCCTTCATCTTCTTCTGATGCCTCCTTTTTGTCAAACTTAACTTGAAGTCTGCTGAAAACTAAGCCTGAGAGATGCAATCTGCAGAGATTAGCATCTGGACAGAAGGATGGAGCATGTATATGAGAGGCAGAGAAAGAAACAGAAGCAGAAAATCACTATTTTTTTCTGACAATGAAGAATTTTTGCTTTATCTAACTCATTACCCAAAGTAGAGTTCTTTTCCAGGAAGCTATTTAATTACACATATCAATAGTCCTCTTTGCCAGATATAATCCAAAACATGCAAACTAAAGTAGAAGTACAATATGCAAGGTATAACAAAACAACAAAAATACCAAGTGAAAAGAACTATGACTGAGTCAAGGATTACAGAGAAATAAGAAAATATCACTTTAAGGAGTCAAGGGAAATTCATAAAGTATTGGAATCTTGAAGGATTACAGAGTTAGATAAAGTATCACAAAGGGGGAGAGTGTAAGAAAGGATAATAATCTAAAAAATATAGATGGGTTTTAATAAGATTTAAACGTTGGTTACATGGAATAAAGTATGAAGAAAATGATAGCTCAATTAAGCAAAAGGAAAGTCATGGAGAACCATTTACACTGAGATAAGAAATTTTAATTTTAGTTTACAGAAATTGAAATAATTGAATCAGGAGAGTGGCATGGTTAGCTTTCTATGACAGAAAGACTGCTCTGTAAGAAATACAGAGTTTTGTTTGGAAAGAGGCCAACTGGACAACTGGAGGCTAAAAGCAGCCTAGGTATTAACAATCTGGGAGAGTGATGTATGTATAAATCACAGATGTGAAAGTGAGCATGAAAAAGGGGGCCATATTTTATGTGGGACAAAGTTGAATCTGTACCTATTATTTCTCAGAGTAACTACTTTTACTTCTATTGACTAACATCTATAGAACACTTTGTTTTCAAAATATGTTGGTGAGTCTCTAAATAGATCTACACAAATGTTGGCAGTGCTCATGTGAATTTAGGGTGAGGATTCACTGGTGAGAGTATTTTTATTTGTGAGCATTTTTATTTATTGTTTTCAGTGACAACTTTTATGAATTGTTTACTGGGACAAAAATTATCTGAACTGTAAAAAAAATAGAGATTTTGTCTAACATCCATCAGGGTTGTTACCAAGTGTATGTAAACTGTGGAAGCCCTTATCTTGGTGAATAGCTTAAAATAGGCACTTGATAAATGTTTCCTTCCACTGCACTTTCTTCCATTACTCCGAGTGGAACCTGCAAATGCCTAAGTCTGCTGAGTTATGCTGAAAGAAAATAATACTTGAATTGCAAAACAAAAATGTTCTGTATAAGTTAGAAAGCTATTTTGTTTAGTTTTCTGTATACACTCATATATTTACATAATCAGTGTTTACCAACTTCCATCATGTTTTGTGATGTGTGGATATTAGATAAAAATATAGGTATATATATATGTGCATATAGGTATACATATATTTACACACACATATATATAGAGAGAGAGGAGCGAGCAATACTTTTCATCTTTTATGTAAAGATTGCAAGACAGTGTTATTTTAGTTGAATAAACTGAGGCATTTATATCTTCCTGTTTATCAAAATAATACTCTATTGCCATATTGGCTTAGCACAAAACATAAAAACTTAAGATATCTTTTTCTGCCAACCTATTTCACAGAAGCTCATTTATCCATTTATTCATTCACAGATTGAAATATTGAGAGACTTTATGCTAAACCTACAAAGAAGCTTTTCTTTAGAAAAATATATTTCAGCAATTGCTTAGTAATGTAGATCAATCTGTAAATATAACATGCTCACTAGAAATATTTTGTTTAAGGGGAAAACAAATATTGCATACCTTTTTGGGTTGTTCATTCAAAAAACCAAAGTAGTGTCTGTTTAGGGAGGGATAAGTGGATTTTCTATTAAAGGGACTTTTCAACAAAAACAGTAGAAAGGAGACCTTTCATTTGAACAAGTCTTTATAACAAACAACACTTTGTTCTCTTAGTAAGAAAGACTATTTTCTTCTCAGGAACCAATACCTAACAACTAAAAACAGAAGATAAAGATGTATTGTTCGGAGCAATTACACTGGTAAGAAACATGAATAAAGACAGTGGCTCTGTGTCATTTTCAAACACATCTCTTGAGCAAGAAACCAGAAACACTGTAGTTATAAGGCTTCAAAAATTGAAAGTAGGACATTTAAAAAATATGTAAATCTACTCTTCTGTTCCACTTTTATCTTGAACCAAAAGATTAAGAATAAATAAATCAAAGCAACTTAAAATTATAAGTTCAATACCCAAAATAAATATTTTCATTTTAAAATAGTCAAAAAGCATGAAGTGAAATAATTACATAATAAAATTGAAATTTTTCTAATACGTATGTTTCTCTAATTGCATAAAATAGTTAGACTATTCAATTTTATTTTTAAATTTTTCCATAACACTTGTTTCTATTATACTACATGAGATATTTGTTTCTTACATATGCTGTTGATTTTCTCTGTATCTCTACATCTCTATTCATTATCCACCTAATCTTCATTTAGGCAGACGTATTTTGTCTGCTTTTTTCTGACAATATTAGATGCTATGTTAGTAGAACCTGGTGATTGATTCTGTGTTAGGCTTATGGTAATTAGAAGGAATCAATGGTGACATCTTAGCTTCTGGTGGTGTGTGTTGCCATTTAGCATAACTTAGAATGCCAAAGAAGGAGTAAGGTTTCTTGGCAAGACAATGACTTGAGCTTTGGAAGCTTGTATCTGTTGTTCTCGTGGCTCGTCTAATTGTAAATGTCTAATACACTGTTTAAAAAAAGTTTTCTGGGTCTCAGAAAAAAACCCCCAAAGTCTGAGCTGGGCTGTATTGGATGAAGTAAAGTAAGTTCAGATATTGAGATTTGTTTGAAAATAAATTAGTATATTTTAAAATAAAGTATACTAATACATCAAAATATTTGCCTAGGGTTCATTAGTCTAAATATTTGATCCATACCATGAAGGAATTGATTGTGTCTTGTTTACAATTGTTTCTCTGTTTTTATATTAGGAACAAAATTGATAAATGCATGTTGAATAAATAAATGTGTTAGGAAATGAGTATCAATGCTTAGGAGTTATTTTGTTACCACTCAATCTTTAAACATATTTTGTTTTTCTAGATAGGAAACCTAACTCAGGTTAGCACATTCTCATATTCATTCATTGGGCATTTTATATTAAAGCAATCTTTTTTTTTTTTTTTTTTCAGATGGAGTCTCGCTGTGTTGCACAGGCTGGAGTGCAATGGCTGGCACGATCTCAGCCAACTGCAACCTCTGCTCCCCCCGGGGTTCACACCATTCTCCTGCCTCAGCCTCCCGAGTAGCTGGGACTACAGGCGCCCGCCACCACGCCCAGCTAGTTTTTTGTATTTTTAGTAGAGACGGGGTTTCACCATGTTAGCCAGAATGGTCTCGATCGCCTGACCTCATGATCCACCTGCCTCGGCCTCCCAAAGTGTTGGGATTACAGGCGTGAGCCACCGCGCCCGGCTGTTAAAGCAATCTTTACAAGTTCTGATAATTTATACAAGTTCTGATATATGGCTACCCAATGCTAGTCCAACCCAGGGCCAGAATTCACTGGCTGCTGCTGCATGTACTTGCTGAAACCAGATAAACTGCCTTTTTATTGAAAGTATTATAGAAATCAATTTGGGTTTATTATCACATATTTGAGGCTTTTTATCTGTGCTATAACAACAACAACAAAAAAAAAAACGGGGAAGGAAGCATGGACAAATGGTAAATTTAAAGATTAAGCAGAAGGTATTTGTTTTATTTTATTATGAAGTCTTTCTGGGGACCTCAAATTAAAATAAAATTTAATGTAAAACATTTGTTATCATATTAGAGTTCCCAGGTATGGAAACATTGATATACACACAAATCACGAACTAACTCAGAGATTACTCACTTAACTTTTATTGCATATATTATACAGCAAGGACTTCTCATGATCTTAGCCAAAAGGCCGAGAAGCAATAAAGCAAGGACTTAAAGTAATAAATGCATAGTTAATTTTATATCTACTATCTGTATTTCTCTCTTCGCCAAGAATGCTAAGAAGGTAGTCATGTCAATTGTGGAATCTACTGTGTGATCTGGCAATTTCCTCTTCAAGAATTGCACTTTAACAATCAATTCGTTTCAAAGAGGCCAGTAAAGATCCAGGTTCTAAACACAGAATATTGCACATACTAACTAAAATTTTCAAAGATTGCCTAATGCAATTGTCTTAAATCTTGCTGAAGAGAACAACAGTTTCCTTTGATTCAATTATCACCTGAAATTATTAGTAGTGCTTTTCAGAATTGTTATCACTCTCTTCCTGACAGAGGAGGGCACATTTATTCATTTGAGGTATCTCTATGCAGGCCATTACAAGAGAAATAGAATTCAAATGGTTGCCTTAAATTCTTTACAAAGAGACAAAATCAAATTGAATTAGGATAAGTGCACTTGAATCAAGACAAGGTATAAATAAAATACCTAAAATAATAATACCTAGACTCAAAATTTAAATCATGGCATCATGAGTAGGTAATACAGTTCTATGTTTAGCACATCAATAAGTTATTACCATATTTAGGAGCTCAGATGGGTGGAAAGATGTAATGTAACACTGCGCTTAACTATCAATCTAGAATTCAAAGTTACACATAATTAACTACATCCTTTGACTTTGGTAGCATTATTAAATTTCATAAACCATTTCTTAATATTTTTAAAATTGTATTAGTATCATATTAATATGTAAACATGTAATACCCATCAATTTGTAGGTACCCTTATAGCACTTAATTTCATATGTCGAAATCTTGTAAACTTGGTTGTAATGACTGCAGTGCAAAAGTAATTAAGTGTACCAGACAGCGACATCTAACAGGTAGTCAAAGCATTTCCCATTGTATAATGAGATGAAGCAGAAAGGGTGTATCTTAAGACAGTGTGCAGAGCAGCCCCATATGCAGAGGAAGCAGTGAGGTGAAATTTTCTTCTTTAGAGAAGTCCCAGGAAATGGAAATTTAGCAAGCTTCAGCCTACTATGTAGTGCATTTTCCATAAATGGAGACTAAAACCTTATTGCTTTAACATGCTTCAAGCCCCAGTGGAGACAATGAAGTAAAATGATACAAGTTTTGCAGCAGATTTCAGGGTCCCAGGGAAATGGAGTTGACTGTCAGGGACAAAGCTGTTTTATTTAAGTAGGAAAAATGAATCATTATCACATTTGACTAGAAAAATAACATTATCACCCTCACACATGGAGCACTGAAAACCACCATTTCACAATTCCACTTGTAAGGGATTTACTAAATGTCTTTTGTGTCACATGAAGCACACAGGTTTTAATTAACTCCTTGTTGTAGAAGGTACTATCACAGGTATTTGTTTTTTTGGACACACTCATGGAATGTTTCTTTCTGTAGCTACAGAAAGCCTTCAGTTATCCCATTTTCCAGCAAGATGAGGCCTTGCCTCACTTTCACCATGCAGTCCAGAGATTTCTAATGAACACATTTTTAAATATAGATGGGACACTATTCAAAAGATTGACCTGCCTTTGAAACAATGGCTTCCAGATCTCCCAGATATGTGACTATTTATGAAGATGTGTCAAGAACCTCCACATGTTTTCCCACTTCTTCCTTGCAGCTCAGAGACATTTTATTCTCTATCCACTAGTTTAATTATGCATATCTTAATTACCTTGTAGGCATTTTGTGAAATGAATAAAATCACTCCTAATTTTGTTAATCAAATCACTGTTTGTCTTTAGACAAAAGTTGTGTCCCAAAGAAGACATTTTATGCAGCTACCAAGTATTATACGCTGGAGGCTGAGTTCAAAGTATAAAAACTCTCATTCTCTAATCTTGAGGAGCTAATGATCTTGTATCTAGGCATGGGTGAGTTACTAAAAGAATGAACACAATTCTGAAAAATTGAGTAATGAAGTATATACATCATGGACCCGAAGAAAGCACTAGTTTGATCTGCTTGATAGGATTGAGAAAGTTTTAATGTATAAGGTAGAATTTTAGCTGCAGTTTGGAAGATTAGTCAAATTTGATAACAAAAGAAGAGGTAAATGGTAATTTAACAGAATAGGATGAGCCAGATTTGTCTGTTGTTTTGGTATGCAGAGATACAGTTTAAAATCGCATGAAAACCATGCTGGTATAATGAAACTTTTTCTGTAGGCAATGTAAGATTATGTAGAAACATTTATTAGCTTTCTCATTCAATGCTAACAGGCTAGGGGTGACAAAGGAAAACACAAACCAAAAGAGACAAAGGGGATTGTTATTCTCAAGCAAAGTTCTTGTAATTGTAATTTTTGTACTTCTAACAATGTTTTCATGTCCTTTAAATTAAGAAACCTATTGTGTTGTACAACTGCTACAAATTGTATTCATTAGGAAAACCTACAATTCGTTGTGGTTTAATGTGTTTTGTTTTATAATTGTTGCTAAAATAAAATAACTTTTTACATATAAAAGAAATTTTTTATATTAATAAATATCTGTCTAGTCATATTAGGAAGAATAACAAAATGAAAGATAGATTTTGGTTCAGGAAAACTGGGCACACCTGGGTTTCAATACCAACTATTACTTCCACTTGCCATGTGACCATGTTCAAATTATTTAGGCATTTTAAGTCTTCTTTTTCTCAAGTCCAAAACTGGTTTAAAATTTTTATCTCAGATGTTGTTAAAACTTAAATGACATAATGTAAGTAAAGTGTTTGGAAAAAAATACTACTTATTAAACTTTGTTGCAATTCATGAGCTCATGAAAATATCTTTAATATAGAGGGTGACTATCATTCTTGTATTTAGCATTATATATATATTGCAATTTTATTTCCCAGCTTTAGGAGAAACTAAAGCATACTAATATATATTGAATTTCATATATATATGTGGAATATATAGATAGATTGATTGATTTCCATATATGTGTGTATATATAGAGAAAGAGACAGAGAGAGAGCAAGAGAGAAAATGACAGAGAGACAGAAAAACAAAAAAGTCTATGACCTGAATTCTGCTATAATTGGTATAGAATACAAAAGACTTAAGCAATTGTACATTACTGTTTCCTTCTCCTCACAAGAAAAATTAAATTAAAAAATTATACTCACTTTAAGATCTTATAGTTCAATTTTAACAATTTTTTCCTTTACTTGAAGTTATCATCTTTGAAATTCAATATTGGGGCCCCTGTTGTCATATTTAAAACTTTGGCAACAGGCCCACAGACTTTTTCTCAACCTTAATTTATTTTATAATCTTTGTTGAAACTTCTAGTGAATGACGCATCCAATTACATACCTCTGTTCTTGAACCTCTTGTTTCTAATAACTATACCTCACCATCATTTCAGATACCTATTCCAGGGGCATATCTTTTTTATACCTATCATTATTTTAGCTGGAAAATCAATCATGCAAATATTCAATTCCTTAACTCCTTTACTTTCCACCTTACAGCTTATTTGTTCAAATACTCCTACTCTGATTTTATCAGAAGCCTTAATTTATTAAGCCATAGATTATCCCCAATTTCAAAAATCCTCTTCTTAGTATGATTCTTTTTTCAGCTTATATTCCATGGCTCATAATTCAATAAGACTTTTTACATTATTCTAAAGGCCCATGCTTTATTTCTTTCCATTATACTAATCTGAAGAAAAAGCTATCTGATTTCTGTCTACATAAAATATCAGGACACATTATTCCTACTACAAAATGATCATCCTAAAATTGAAATAATCCCTCATCACTTCAATTCTAGGCAAGATATCTGGTCAACTAATCTTCATTCTATTTCTACTCTTTCAAAGATTGTTCATACACTTCAAAATCTATTTCTATCTTTTCTATTAGACATGTAGTCATTTTCTCTGAATATCAAATTTATATACATACTTTTACATTTGGATGCAATCTGTCCTGTTATAATAAAGTAGCTGTTTCTTCTGCTATCTAATCTTTGTATTGAATTACATATTTTCTTGTCTCTCAAGAAAATTATTCTATCAATTCTCTCGTCTCTCTCTGTCCTTCTTTTCACCCTATTTATTTTCTTCCTTTGAATCTTCCTGAGACATACAATCCTGTTTTACCTTCTATTTCCCCAGCATATAATAATGCTTATCAATTACAGGTAATATACACTTTTATTTAGTAATAAATGCCAATATAAATAATTTCAAATAAGATACTACACTACTATAAAGTAGGAAAGTTTAATTGAATGTTAATTCTGTCTTTCAAGAGACTTATGTGTGTGTTCATTAAGCATCAGTTATTGTGAACATTGCACAGATTTATGATTTCTTTAAGAATTCTATTTTAAAATTGTTATTGTGATTAAATAAGTGTAAAATAAAATTTTCTATTTTACCTTCTTCTCAATGTATAATTCAGAAGCATGAGTTGCATTCACAATGTTGTGAAACCATAATCATTACCTATTGTTAAAACTTTTTCATCACTCAAATAGAACTTCATAACAAGCAGTAACTTTCCATTCTCTCCTCCCTTAGCCTCTGGGAACCTCTAATCTCTTTCTTCCTCTATAATTTTATTTGTTCTAGATATTTTATACAAGTGTGTCAGAAAATATTTGTCCTTTTATGTCTAGCTTTTTTCATTTGGTATAATGTTTTCTAGGTTATACCTGTTATAGCAATACATCAGAACTTCATTCCATTTTCTGGCTGAATAATATTCTACTATAGGTATACATCACCTTTTGTCCATTCATTCATTTGTTGATGAACACCTGGATTGTTTTCATCTTTTGGCTCTGTGAATAATGCCACAATGAGCAGTTACATACAAATATGTGAAACTTTGTTTCCATTTTTTGGGGGGTATATAACAGTCTAAAATTGTTTGGGTTATATGGTAATTCTATGTGTAGCTTTCTGAGAGACCATAAAACTGTTTTCAACAGTGACTGCACCATTTTACATTCCTGCCAGCAAGGTTCAATTGTTCTAATTTCTCCACATCCTTGCCAACACACATTATTTTCTTTTATTTTATTATAGCTATCCTAGTAGGTATAAAGTAGCATCTTATGGTTTAGATTTCCCTAAAGACTAATAATACTGAACATGTTTGCATGTGCTTATTTGTATATCTTCTTTGTATAGATGTTTATCATGTCCTTGGGTCATTTTATAAATTGGGTCATATGTTATTTTGTGGAGTTTTAGGAGTTCTTTCTATCTTAGATATTCAGTTTCCATAAGATATGTGTTTTAGAGACATTTTATCCCAATCTGTAGCTTTACTTTTTCACTTTCTTGATAATATCCTTTAATAAATAAAATATTTTAATTTTGTAAAGTCAAATATATATATTTGACTTTCAAATTTATATACATACTTCTACATTTGGATTCAATCTGTCCTGTTATACATTGCTTTTGTTTTATACATTGCTGCTGTATTATACATGCTTGTGTATTATACATTGAGAAGAAGGTAAAATAGAAAATTTTATTTTATACATATTTAACCACAATAACAATTTAAAAAATAGAATTCTTAAAGAAATCCTAAATCTGTGTAATGTTCACAATAATTGATGCTTAATGAACAGGTACATGAGTCTCTTGAAAGTCAAATATACATATATATTTAATTATATATATATATATTTATATAGTTACTCATGCTTTGGTGTCATATGTAAGAATCCATTGACAAACATAAGGCCCAGAATATTTATGCCTATGTCTTCTTCTAAAAGTTTTATGATGTTAACTCTTACATTTATGTCATTGATTCATTCTGAGTTAATGTTTTATATGGTGTGAAGTAGGAGACCAGCTTCATTCTTCTCAACGTGGAAGTCCAGTTGGCCCAACACCTTTTGATGAAGATGCTGCTTTTCTATTATAGACTTGTCACCCTTTTCAGAAATCAGCTGCTAATAGACACATAAATTTATTTCTGACTCTCAAATATATTGAATTGATCTATATAACTATCCTTATACCAATCTCAAATGGTTTTTATCAGCTCTTCTTTGTAATAATTTTTAAAATGTAGAAATTGTGAGTCCTCTAAATTTGTTGTTTCTCAAAATTGTTTTGACTATTTGGATCCCCTTGCAATTTCACATAACTTAAGGATCAGCTTTTTGCATTTCTGCAAAAAAAAAAAGGCTGTTGCAATTTTGATATGGATTGGCTTGAATTTGTAGATAACTCTATGTGGTACTGATGTCTTAAAATATTAAGTCTCTGACCCCATGAACACGGGCTGCCTTTCCATTTAAATAAGTGTTTAATTTTTTTCAGCAATGCTTTATATTTTTCAGTGTATATTAAAATGTTTACTTTGTCTTTTTTTTTATTTATTTTTTTATTTATTTTATTTTTTATTTTTTATTATACTTTAAGTTTTAGGGTACATGTGCACATTGTGCAGGTTAGTTACATATGTATACATGTGCCATGCTGGTGCGCTGCACCCACTAACTCGTCATCTAGCATTAGGTATATCTCCCAATGCTATCCCTCCCCCCTCCCCCCTCCCCACCACAGTCCCCAGAGTATGATATTCCCCTTCCTGTGTCCATGTGATCTCATTGTTCAATTCCCACCTATGAGTGAGAATATGCGGTGTTTGGTTTTTTGTTCTTGCGATAGTTTACTGAGAATGATGGTTTCCAATTTCATCCATGTCCCTACAAAGGATATGAACTCATCATTTTTTATGGCTGCATAGTATTCCATGGTGTATATGTGCCACATTTTCTTAATCCAGTCTATCATTGTTGGACATTTGGGTTGGTTCCAAGTCTTTGCTATTGTGAATAATGCCGCAATAAACATACGTGTGCATGTGTCTTTATAGCAGCATGATTTATAGTCATTTGGGTATATACCCAGTAATGGGATGGCTGGGTCAAATGGTATTTCTAGTTCTAGATCCCTGAGGAATCGCCACACTGACTTCCACAATGGTTGAACTAGTTTACAGTCCCACCAACAGTGTAAAAGTGTTCCTATTTCTCCACATCCTCTCCAGCACCTGTTGTTTCCTGACTTTTGAATGATTGCCATTCTAACTGGTGTGAGATGATATCTCATAGTGGTTTTGATTTGCATTTCTCTGATGGCCAGTGATGATGAGCATTTTTTCATGTGTTTTTTGGCTGCATAAATGTCTTCTTTTGAGAAGTGCCTGTTCATGTCCTTCGCCCACTTTTTGATGGGGTTGTTTGTTTTTTTCTTGTAAATTTGTTTGAGTTCATTGTAGATTCTGGATATTAGCCCTTTGTCAGATGAGTAGGTTGCGAAAATTTTCTCCCATGTTGTAGGTTGCCTATTCACTCTGATGGTAGTTTCTTTTGCTGTGCAGAAGCTCTTTAGTTTAATTAGATCCCATTTGTCAATTTTGGCTTTTGTTGCCATTGCTTTTGGTGTTTTGGACATGAAGTCCTTGCCCACGCCTATGTCCTGAATGGTAATGCCTAGGTTTTCTTCTAGGGTTTTTATGGTTTTAGGTCTAACGTTTAAATCTTTAATCCATCTTGAATTGATTTTTGTATAAGGTGTAAGGAAGGGATCCAGTTTCAGCTTTCTACATATGGCTAGCCAGTTTTCCCAGCACCATTTATTAAATAGGGAATCCTTTCCCCATTGCTTGTTTTTCTCAGGTTTGTCAAAGATCAGATAGTTGTAGGTAAGCAGCGTTATTTCTGAGGGCTCTGTTCTGTTCCATTGATCTATATTTCTGTTTTGGTACCAGTACCATGCTGTTTTGGTTACTGTAGCCTTGTAGTATAGTTTGAAGTCAGGTAGTGTGATGCCTCCAGCTTTGTTCTTTTGGCTTAGGATTGACTTGGCGATGCGGGCTCTCTTTTGGTTCCATATGAACTTTAAAGTAGTTTTTTCCAATTCTGTGAAGAAAGTCATTGGTAGCTTGATGGGGATGGCATTGAATCTGTAAATTACCTTGGGCAGTATGGCCATTTTCACGATATTGATTCTTCCTACCCATGAGCATGGAATGTTCTTCCATTTGTTTGTATCCTCTTTTATTTCCTTGAGCAGTGGTTTGTAGTTCTCCTTGAAGAGGTGCTTCACATCCCTTGTAAGTTGGATTCCTAGGTATTTTATTCTCTTTGAAGCAATTGTGAATGGGAGTTCACTCATGATTTGGCTCTCTGTTTGTCTGTTGTTGGTGTATAAGAATGCTTGTGATTTTTGTACATTGATTTTGTATCCTGAGACTTTGCTGAAGTTGCTTATCAGCTTAAGGAGATTTTGGGCTGAGACAATGGGGTTTTCTAGATAAACAATCATGTTGTCTGCAAACAGGGACAATTTGACTTCCTCTTTTCCTAATTGAATACCCTTTATTTCCTTCTCCTGCCTGATTGCCCTGGCCAGAACTTCCAACACTATGTTGAATAGGAGTGGTGAGAGAGGGCATCCCTGTCTTGTGCCAGTTTTCAAAGGGAATGCTTCCAGTTTTTGCCCATTCAGTATGATATTGGCTGTGGGTTTGTCATAGATAGCTCTTATTATTTTGAAATATGTCCCATCAATACCTAATTTATTGAGAGTTTTTAGCATGAAGGGTTGTTGAATTTTGTCAAAGGCTTTTTCTGCATCTATTGAGATAATCATGTGGTTTTTGTCTTTGGCTCTGTTTATATGCTGGATTACATTTATTGATTTGCGTATGTTGAACCAGCCTTGCATCCCAGGGATGAAGCCCACTTGATCATGGTGGATAAGCTTTTTGATGTGCTGCTGGATTCGGTTTGCCAGTATTTTATTGAGGATTTTTGCATCAATGTTCATCAAGGATATTGGTCTAAAATTCTCTTTTTTGGTTGTGTCTCTGCCAGGCTTTGGTATCAGAATGATGCTGGCCTCATAAAATGAGTTAGGGAGGATTCCCTCTTTTTCTATTGATTGGAATAGTTTCAGAAGGAATGGTACCAGTTCTTCCTTGTACCTCTGGTAGAATTCGGCTGTGATTCCACCTGGTCCTGGACTCTTTTTGGTTGGTAAACTATTGATTATTGCCACAGTTTCAGCTCCTGTTATTGGTCTATTCAGAGATTCAACTTCTTCCTGGTTTAGTCTTGGGAGAGTGTATGTGTCGAGGAATGTATCCATTTCTTCTAGATTTTCTAGTTTATTTGCGTAGAGGTGTTTGTAGTATTCTCTGATGGTAGTTTGTATTTCTGTGGGATCGGTGGTGATATCCCCTTTATCATTTTTTATTGCATCTATTTGATTCTTCTCTCTTTTTTTCTTTATTAGTCTTGCTAGCGGTCTATCAATTTTGTTGATCCTTTCAAAAAACCAGCTCCTGGATTCATTAATTTTTTGAAGGGTTTTTTGTGTCTCTATTTCCTTCAGTTCTGCTCTGATTTTAGTTATTTCTTGCCTTCTGCTAGCTTTTGAATGTGTTTGCTCTTGCTTTTCTAGTTCTTTTAATTGTGATGTTAGGGTGTCAATTTTGGATCTTTCCTGCTTTCTCTTGTGGGCATTTAGTGCTGTAAATTTCCCTCTGCACACTGCTTTGAATGCGTCCCAGAGATTCTGGTATGTTGTGCCTTTGTTCTCGTTGGTTTCAAAGAACATCTTTATTTCTGCCTTCATTTTGTTATGTACCCAGCAGTCATTCAGGAGCAGGTTGTTCAGTTTCCATGTAGTTGAGCGGCTTTGAGTGAGATTCTTAATCCTGAGTTCTAGTTTGATTGCACTGTGGTCTGAGAGATAGTTTGTTATAATTTCTGTTCTTTTACATTTGCTGAGGAGAGCTTTACTTCCAACTATGTGGTCAATTTTGGAATAGGTCTGGTGTGGTGCTGAAAAAAATGTATATTCTGTTGATTTGGGGTGGAGAGTTCTGTAGATGTCTATTAGGTCCGCTTGGTGCAGAGCTGAGTTCAATTCCTGGGTATCCTTGTTGACTTTCTGTCTCGTTGATCTGTCTAATGTTGACAGTGGGGTGTTAAAGTCTCCCATTATTAATGTGTGGGAGTCTAAGTCTCTTTGTAGGTCACTCAGGACTTGCTTTATGAATCTGGGTGCTCTTGTATTGGGTGCATAAATATTTAGGATAGTTAGCTCCTCTTGTTGAATTGATCCCTTTACCATTATGTAATGGCCTTCTTTGTCTCTTTTGATCTTTGTTGGTTTAAAGTCTGTTGTATCAGAGACTAGGATTGCAACCCCTGCCTTTTTTTGTTTTCCATTGGCTTGGTAGATCTTCCTCCATCCTTTTATTTTGAGCCTATGTGTGTCTCTGCACGTGAGATGGGTTTCCTGAATACAGCACACTGATGGGTCTTGACTCTTTATCCAACTTGCCAGTCTGTGTCTTTTAATTGGAGAATTTAGTCCATTTACATTTAAAGATAATATTGTTATGTGTGAATTTGATCCTGTCATTATGATGTTAGCTGGTGATTTTTCTCGTTAGTTGATGCAGTTTCTTCCTAGTCTTGATGGTCTTTACATTTTGGCATGATTTTGCAGCGGCTGGTACCGGTTGTTCCTTTCCATGTTTAGCGCTTCCTTCAGGAGCTCTTTTAGGGCAGGCCTGGTGGTGACAAAATCGGTCAGCATTTGCTTGTCTGTAAAGTATTTTATTTCTCCTTCACTTATGAAGCTTAGTTTGGCTGGATATGAAATTCTGGGTTGAAAATTCTTTTCTTTAAGAATGTTGAATATTGGCCCCCACTCTCTTCTGGCTTGTAGGGTTTCTGCCGAGAGATCCGCTGTTAGTCTGATGGGCTTCCCTTTGAGGGTAACCCGACCTTTCTGTCTGGCTGCCCTTAACATTTTTTCCTTCATTTCAACTTTGGTGAATCTGACAATTATGTGTCTTGGAGTTGCTCTTCTCGAGGAGTATCTTTGTGGCGTTCTCTGTATTTCCTGAATCTGAACGTTGGCCTGCCTTGCTAGATTGGGGAAGTTCTCCTGGATAATATCCTGCAGAGTGTTTTCCAACTTGGTTTCATTCTCCGCATCACTTTCAGGTACACCAATCAGACGTAGATTTGGTCTTTTCACATAGTCCCATATTTCTTGGAGGCTTTGCTCATTTCTTTTTATTCTTTTTTCTCTAGACTTCCCTTCTCGCTTAGTTTCATTCATTTCATCTTCCATTGCTGATACCCTTTCTTCCAGTTGATCGCATCGGCTCCTGAGGCTTCTGCATTCTTCACGTAGTTCTCGAGCCTTGGTTTTCAGCTCCATCAGCTCCTTTAAGCACTTCTCTGTATTGGTTATTCTAGTTATACATTCTTCTAAATTTTTTTCAAAGTTTTCAACTTCTTTGCCTTTGGTTTGAATGTCCTCCCGTAGCTCAGAGTAATTTGATCGTCTGAAGCCTTCTTCTCTCAGCTCGTCAAAATCATTCTCCATCCAGCTTTGTTCCGTTGCTGGTGAGGAACTGCGTTCCTTTGGAGGAGGAGAGGCGCTCTGCATTTTAGAGTTTCCTGTTTTTCTGTTCTGTTTTTTCCCCATCTTTGTGGTTTTATCTACTTTTGGTCTTTGATGATGGTGATGTACAGATGGGTTTTCGGTGTGGATGTCCTTTCTGTTTGTTAGTTTTCCTTCTAACAGACAGGACCCTCAGCTGCAGGTCTGTTGGAATACCCTGCCTTGTGAGGTGTCAGTGTGCCCCTGCTGGGGGGTGCCTCCCAGTTAGGCTGCTCAGGGGTCAGGGGTCAGGGACCCACTTGAGGAGGCAGTCTGCCCGTTCTCAGATCTCCAGCTGCGTGCTGGGAGAACCACTGCTCTCTTCAAAGCTGTCAGACAGGGACATTTAAGTCTGCAGAGGTTACTGCTGTCTTTTTGTTTGTCTGTGCCCTGCCCCCAGAGGTGGAGCCTACAGAGGCAGGCAGGCCTCCTTGAGCTGCGGTGGGCTCCACCCAGTTCGAGCTTCCCGGCTGCTTTGTTTACCTAAGCAAGCCTGGGCAATGGCGGGCGCCCCTCCCCCAGCCTCGCTGCCGCCTTGCAGTTTGATCTGAGACTGCTGTGCTAGCAATCAGCGAGATTCCGAGGGCGTAGGACCCTCCGAGCCAGGTGTGGGATATAGTCTCGTGGTGCGCCGTTGTTTAAGTCGGTCTGAAACGCGCAATATTCGGGTGGGAGTGACCCGAGTTTTCCAGGTGCGTCTGTCACCCCTTTCTTTGACTCGGAAAGGGAACTCCCTGACCCCTTGCGCTTCCCAGATGAGGCAGTGCCTCGCCCTGCTTCGGCTCGCGCACGGTGCGCGCACCCACTGGCCTGCGCCCACTGTCTGGCACTCCCTAGTGAGATGAACCCGGTACCTCAGATGGAAATGCAGAAATCACCGTCTTCTGCGTCGCTCACGCTGGGAGCTGTAGACAGGAGCTGTTCCTATTCGGCCATCTTGGCTCCTTCCCCGCATGTGTTCTAAAATGTTTATTAATCTATTTAACTTTCTTGGTTAAATTTGCTCTAAAGTATTTTAATGTTTTGAATGATATTATAAATTGAATTACTATTTACATTTCATTTGCAAATTGTTCATTGCAAATATGTAGAAATACATTCAATTTTTGTGTGTTGATTTTGCACCTGGCAATTGGGCTGAATTTGTTTCTTAGTAACTATCTTGTGGATTTTGAGAGATTTTTCTGCATATAAGAACATGTCATATGTGAATAGATATATCTTTATTTTTTCCTTTTAAATTGGGGAACCTTCTATTTATTGTCCTTGCCTACTTGCTCTGTCTAGAACTTCCAATAGAATGTTGAATAGCAATGATGAAAGTGGGCATCTTTGTCTTGTTTCTATCTTAGTGGGAGACTTTCATTTTGACTTTGGGTACAATTTAAGGAGGGGAAAAAAAGGAAAAACTGTGCTTCTTAAAATCTCTTAAAACAAATTTGCTAAATATTTTATTACTGATTATGTTTAAATGATGTTTTATATCCTAAAAATTCAGGAACCACGTATTAAAATATTTAAAATGTTAAAATATTAGAACAGTTGCCTAGGACCAAATTTACCGAACATCAAAAGCTTATAAAAGCTCTTCATTTTATAACTTTCGGGAGGATCTCATGTATCCGAGTGGAAACACTTACATTAATTGTAATACAACATCAGTTGTAAGTATTTTCAAGTTCTTAGCAATTTTTGCTGATAATAAATCTTAACAGATATTTCAATTTTTTTGTTTTGTTGCTTAGCGAATAATCACGTATAAAGTTATCCTCACTTCATTGTTAAAGATTAAAATAACTGAAATATTATCTAGGCTTTTATAAAGCACATTAAGATTGCATGCAATGCACTAAATTAACAAATACTATTTTTAAGCTATACAAATAGGTAAAATGATGTAATAAGGGTATCTTAGAGAGTCAGTTGCTTTTATACAAACAATAATGAGCATAGCTGAATGTGCTGATTCTCTGAATCCATGATAAAAATAATAGATTTTTATCTTATTCATGGATAACAATCCATGATTCTCTGAATTCACGATGAAAAAACATTTTATTAACCTTTAAACTACAAAATACATAAGAAAAAAATGAAAACTTTAGAGATATTAGATAATTAAAATAATTGAAGGCTCTCAAATTCACTAAGCAGTCTTAGGCATTAAAAAAACAATGGCATGATGCTTTCAATTAGATCAACAAAAGTAAACAAAAAAATAACATGTGGTTTGAGGATTCACTTGTGGTTGTAATGGATAGATTAAAATATCAAAGCTAGTTTCTTCTCATTCAGAGTTGCAAACATTAAAAAACCAATACATTATAATAACTAATATGTTAATTAAATATATCTGTGATTATATAAAACATGTTTCTGTTTGAAAATATTGCTGAAAGTGCACGAATTATTTGTCAACAATTTATTTCCCAAATTAGAATAGTTGTATTACATTCTGAACAATTTATATGCTTTAAATGTAAAAAATCAAATTGTGGTTTAATTTTCAAAATTGCCTCTATGTAAAATTCCAAAGTTGCTTATTTTCTCCTTCAATAAAATGATGTAAAGTATTGGTTCACTTAATATTATGAAAGTAAAGAGCATTGCTCACAAGTTGATTGTAGAAGAAAAACATATAGGCAGCTCTCCATATCATTGGTCAATATCATATTTTTTTAAAAGATCAGAGTCTGGAAGTATAGATGTAAAGTTGATTTCAATACATCTTGTCTTAAAATCCAGGTTATCTTAGTCACCCACTGGAACTTTCCACCTGGGACATGTATATAAATGGATCAGAGTTCCCTTGGCTGATGTAATTTAATCAAATTCTGCACATTTACAACTGACTTTATATTAAGCTGTTTGATTTGTCCTTCTTGAATATATAATAGATTATTAAATCTATTTAATATCTAATGTTAATAAGTTTTACAAATAATTCTTTATCACTTTACTCAACTAATCTAAATGTTTCTCCCATTACAAACTTAAATAAAAATACTCCAGTGTACAGCTTTACTAGAAAATTCATCAAATATCTGACCTTCACAGATAAAAAGCTGCATTGGGAACAACATAGGTTTTATTCCTTATAACAGATATAAGATCCTTTAGAATAAAAATTTTATAAGAGAATAATTTAACATATCTCATATTATTGCCATAACAAGGCAACCCCTTATTAAGGTTTAAAGAATGTCAAAGGAAGCGGGATTCTTTCATTTACATTATATTGCTTAATAATTCTACAAAATAAGAGAATATTGTATGGTCGCAGTGGTACAGTAAGATATTTGAATATACACTTAGACAAACCTTCTAGATACAGGTAAATTTATTTAATTCTCATAAAATTACCAATGAAGAACTAATCCATTACTTAACTCACTTAAATCTTTATAAATTAACATTTTTGGTATGTGAGTGTTATTTCATATACCAAAAAATATCCTTTACAATTAATGGCATTGTTTAATACAGTAATTTTAAAAATTGATTCTCACTTATTACAATTATATTAACACTCATGGTAATTCTATGATCATAATCATGGTAAAATACTTATTGAGAACTGTAAGTTCTAGGCACCGTATTACATACTTTACAAATTTTCTCATATGATTCTTAAAAAAAAACTTAAGTGGTAGCTATTATTATGAGCATGTTTTACATATAATCATATAGGCTAAGGTTGTTAAGTATACTTTTTAAGGTAACAAAGCTACTAAGTGTTGGAGCAGAGATTCAAATATCAGTCTGACCCAATAAATTGCATAATAAATACAAGTGACAAGGAACTAATATCAATATGTTTTTCAGAATGCAAGCCACAATCTATTAATAGTTCATGAACTCAACTAAGGCTCATCATCAGTATTCTTTAAAACAACAAAATTTAATAAATTATAAATATCAGACCATATGATAATAGTAAGGATATAATTGATTCATGAATTTATTTTCAGATGTATTCTATTGATGAATTAACACAAAACCAGAGCTAAACATTTTTACAATGCTGAGTTCTATTGACTCCATGAAAGAGTACATGCACCATTTAAAAAATTACCAAGTCATCTGCAGAAGGCAAAAAGTCAGTTTTTAAGTGCTAGAAAGTGAGAGTTCATGAATGTTATGCTTATTAAGCATTAAAAATTAGTATCCTGGAGAGGATAGAAATCAATTGACCTGCATATAGTTGGATAAAATGAATTTCAGTCTTCATTGATAGGTAAAAGTCTTCACTTTGTGTCCAGTAAGGGTTAGTAATCTTGGGGATATTCAATAGTCATGGTCCTTTACAAGCTTTGATTGATTAATTACAGCAGTGATAAACACAATAATCATTTTTGATATTTCATAGGGGATTGCCACTATAGGTTGTATGTTCAAAGTAAGCAACAATTTTCTTATGGTCCTTTCCTTAATCTCTGTTGTAGAGTAATGATACAAGGAACGATATATGGTCAGATTTTTTTGGTCAATACTTACATCTTGGGTTTAGATTTTTAGTGGATATGTTTTGTTTATCCGTATACCTTCAATTTCACTTTAATGCACGATCCATAAAATAGTTACTCTACTAAAACTGTTAATACCCTGATCATAGCAACAATTAATCATATTCTTTCATTTGTACATGGCTGAATCATTAAAAAAAGATCCTGCGGGCAGGTGTGTCATATTTTGGAAAACCAATTGGCTTCCTTATTAATTTTACATAGAGTCTTCTTAACCTACAATCAAGGATTTCAAAGGGTTAAATAATCTATTTACAAGTTAACAAGTTAGCTTGTCACAATTTAATGGACAATGGGAGAAGATAAAATATTTCTAGGTGAGAGACAAAGGACATTATTACTGATAATGCTGCAAAAGCAGTAAAAGCATATGTGCATTCCTGTCACTTTCCCTTGCCCCAGAGTCCAGTGGGGAGATACATATGGGTTACTTTCCCTTGCCCCAGAGTCCAATGGGGAGAAACATATGGGCTCAGGTAGAAGCCAGCACACACAGTGAGTTGTGTTCAGAGAGAAGAAGCTGAGCTTTAGGAAATGTGGATCTCTTATAATGGGTAGGAAGCATATCTACCCTTCACTCTGGAAGGAGACATCCCTTCTATTTTCTAAGGCTCTTAATATGAGACAAACAGCAACATGTGACATACATGAAAAATTTTCTCTCAACACTTACCTTGGAGCATTTATCCAAACAAAAACAGGAGACTAGATAGTATAGAAAATATTGTGATAAGTAAATTATGTTTTGGAATCGTGAATAAAGTGATTCTGTTGTTCAGTATTCTTGCAAGAAAAATGTGCAAGAAATTTTGTTAAACCTGTATCGCAGGGACAACATATGGCTTCCTTTGCTATGATTGCTTCTGTCATAGAGCTTCTATGCAGTATTCAAATATAGGAGTATCAAGGCCAATAAAGAAAACTCAGGAATCAGCGGATACAAATATCTCTGATACAGCCTGAAAGTTTTATACTTCAACAGGCATGTACATAGATCATGTGAAATGCTACCATTATAGACTTACCAAAATTTCAACAGAGCATATAAACTCTTTTAAGATAGCAGACTTATTTATCTCCACAATCAATATTGTGGTACAATATATCTTGATGCATACATATGCAATTCTTAAAGAGCACAATCTATAGTTTTTGTAGTTATCTGAGGAAATTGAGAGTTGTTTTAACCAAATAATTCTAAATTCACAGCAGGACAAGTATAACTTGTTCAAACAGTTCAAGGACATTTTTTTCTTAATTAGTTGAGTGCAAATATGTTGTTAGTGATTTCCTGTGATATGGAGCCATTGTCAATATTTTAAGCTATCTGGCTTTATAGAAAAAATATTATATTTCAGAACTATGATATTCATGTCATATAAGAAATAAGGTAATAACAGTCATATGCCATAAAATGATGCCTATTTTAACTAAAGATTTTTTTAGCTAAAAAAAATTGGTTGCTGAAAAGTTTGAGCCTGGAAGAAGTAATTACCAATGTTACTAATGTTGGGCTGATGAGAAAATAAACTTCTCTGGATGAACCTTATGAAAACTGTAGTTGTAATAATTTTAGCAGAATATTACAATAATAGAAAAAGTATGACAAACTCAACAGCTTAACTTGTGTAGCAAATTATACCTGCCTTGAATCAAACAAATTATCTGTTTTTTTAAACACCTTTATTGAGGTGTAACTGATATACAAAAGCCTTCACATATTCAGTGTGTACAATTTGATGAGTTTGAAAATATGCATACACCTGTGAAACCATCAGCACAATCAAAGTAATCTCTGAGAGGTAGTTGCTCTCCCATGTATACTACAGCATTATTTACAATAGTCAAAATATAGAAACAACCTAAATGTCCATTAACAAAAAAGAAGATAAAGAAGTTGTTATATGTCACCAAACAATGGAATATTGTTCAGGATTTAAAAAGATGAAAATGTTATCTTTTGTGAAAACATGGATGCAAGTAGAGGACATCATGAAAAGTGAAATAAGCCAGTCAGAGAAAGATATATGTCGCATGATTCCACCTATACAGAATATCTAAAATAGTCAAACTCATAGAAGCAGAGAGTAGAATGGTGGTTGCCAGGGAATAGGTGAATAGGGAAATGGAGACTTGTTGCTCAATTGATATAAAGTTTTGGTTACCCAAGATGAAAAAGTTTTAGAGATCTGCTGTACAACATTGTATTTATAGTTAACAATATAACATTTAGCACTCCAAAGTTTAAGAGGATAGATTTCATTTTACGTGCTTTCACCATGCCCACACACACACTCAGACTTGTGAGCATGCAGCGTGCAAACACAAAAGACGGTAATTCACCAAAATGTATATATTAAAATGTGCAGTTATTTTTATATCAATTATATCTCAATAAAGACTTAAAAAGAACAATATAACATATTAGATACTAGAAATTTTAAGAAAAAATGTCTTTTTTACAATATTTCTTTAGCCTCATCCAATTTGCAGCAAATTTGAAGTGACAATTATTTGATAAAAAATCATTTTTTAAGATCTACTTTCAGTTATATTTATAGAAATTTAATATATTTTTACAAATATAGAACAATTTTTAGTCACTGAATGACTTGCATTTTTTATTATCTGTTAACTAAGAGATATGCAACCAAAGTGTTAACCTTTAACGCAGCTAAAGTTTCCTTCAAAAAAAAAAAAAAGATATCGTTCCCATAATTAAAGACACAACCAGGCAGTTATCCTTAGAAGAAGCCAGCTAGACATTTTAAGCATTAGTAATTAATTTCAAAAAATCCTTGTGAACTTTGTACCATTTTAAAATTATGTATTTATAAGTTTCAATAAACCAGTTAGCATTAGAGTTACCATGAAATTTAAGAGACCTTATAATAAGTTTCATTTTTTTTTTCTACTTAGTTTTATGTAGACCTGGACTAGATATTCCTGGACAATGCATATATGATGACAGACTTTAAAGCAATTTAAAAGGCCGACTGTTGTCAAATTAAAAAATCCCCACAGGAGAGTGAGGGTACAGGGTAATAACGATTTGACACGGTAGTTCCTATGTTAACCACATAACAGACCGAAATGTTATCTGTGACAGCTACAAGATAGACTTAGGAAAGCACCAGAAAAGAGAGCAACTGATTCTCTTTTCCCAAGCAATCACCAAAAAATAAGAAACAAAATAAGACTGAAAGTTCAGTGACAGACAACTGATGGTCAAAATCATATTGGCCAGGCATGGTGGCTCAGGCCTGTAATCCCAGCACTTTGGGAGGCCAAGGCAGGCAGATCACAAGATCAGGAGATGCAGACCATCCTGGCCAACATGGTGAAACTCTGTCTCTACTAAAATACAAAAAATTAGCCAGGTATGGTGGTGGGCGCCTGTAGTCCCAGCCACTCGGGAGGCTGAGGCAGGGGAATCGCTTGAACCCGGGAGGCGGAGGTTGCAGTGAGCTGAGATCGCACCACTGCACTCCAGCCTGGCAACAGAGCAAGACTCTGACTCAAAAAAAAAAAACAAACAAAAAAAATCATATATAAGTCATGAACTATGGTAACTCAGAGCTACAGTTCCTCAAATCGTCCCGGTAAATGTAATAAATTTAAAGGAGTCTCTAAGAAGAATCAAATCTTAGTCACCACTGCAATTGTACCCGAAGACCAAAACAAAAGATAATGTTCCCATAATTAAAGACACAACCAGGCAGTTATTCTTAGAAGAAGCCAGCTAGACATTTTAAGCATTAGTAATTAATTTTTTAAAAATCCTTGTGAACAAAAAGGCACAGGTAAGAATGTGTTTCTGGTCTTAAGGCTGGCAACACCAGCACCAAGTGAGGCCGACAAGGCAATTTTGGTGGATCTTCTAAAATGTTTGATAAAATAAGGCCAGGGCTAAGTACTACTATGACTATGACTATGACTACGACTACGACTACGACTATGACTATGACTATGACTACAACTAATCATACTACTACCTGTAATAATAATTACAAAGCTGCTGAGTCTATTAACTTGCCAGGCAAGGGAACACTCAACAGTTAAGAAATTTACTAAGTCTCTGCAGTGTATAATCAGGGTTCATTAAGTGATTAAAAGAAGGGAATTCACAATAGTTATGCTAATTAAGAGCCAAAACTAGAACACCAAATTAAGTGAAATGAGTTTATACTTCTGCACTGTCCATTCATCAGGAAAGACTCCTTAATTTGTTGAATAAATAAATGTTCATTCAGCTCACTCAAATTCATGACATCTTATCAGCTTTAGCTGGTTAGAGCCAGTTATTATGAAATGAAACAATCGGTTTTGCTATATTCTAGGGAAGTGCTATTGTAGATATGTTTATGTGTGAACTAGATTGGTATGTAAACTGCATTTCTTATTATGAGTTTCTGCCAAAAAAATTGAGTACCACTAGTTTAGATGTTAGGCAACATTAATTATTTGTCATATATATTTTGACTCTCTCTAGATCCTAAATGCTCAGAAAGTTAGTTATTGTAAAATCACAGTTTTTAAAGATAAAATAAAAAATGCTGATAGTCTTTATGGGGAGTTTTTGGCTAAAATTAGGTTAGAATAAATGCCGTGTTTCCTTTCTTTTGCTGATCGGTTTGTAGTAAAGAGATATAAGAAAATGAACTTCTCATAATTTTTTTAAATGCACCAAATAAAGGAGAATGGACAAAAGCTATCAGTGTTACACATTGTTAAAAGAAGCTTTACTAACCTTGGCATAGAAAAGATGTCCAAGGTGTTTATCAGCAAACTGAATTACAAATGCAAAGTCAAATAAAAGTTTTATAATGCAAAGCTGAAATCAGGATTAGATCATTTTGAGGCATCTGGGTTGCTTTTTCATGGGTATATACTTAAGCTTGATTAGACAGGAGTAAAATGGAAATCATGAATTTATAGGCAGGGGTACATACATTTAAAATAATGAAATTGGTCTGCATGGAGTAGCTTAGCTAGCAGATTGTCACAGCATGATCTCTCATTAGGATATTTCCTTGAAGCTTAAGATTGTTAGCGTAAACAAGGCAGAAATATCCAGATGATAGTGGCTAGACACAGGTATTCTTCTTCAAACTTAACTATTCTTTGAAGAATTATATGGTCCACAGAAATCCTGATAGATATACTGCGAATATCAATCACAGTAAGTATTATCACAAACTTTAAATAAGCACAGTGTGCTCCAGCTTACTTAAACTGAGAGTTTATGAGACTAATTGTCTTCTGTTATATGCAGATATTTGAATAAGCCATGTCTAAAGTATATTTTCCTTCCGAAATTTATTTTTGCTTAAATTTGAGCTAATGTCTGGCTTTGCAGTTAAGAGATATTCATATAAATATCCAGTGTCATATTTAAACCCAGATTTCAAAATTCTTTATGGTTTTGACTATTTCAGCTTCTTTATATGTTTTGGAAATACAATAGAATTCAAAAACTCAGATTTTTTTGGTTGCAAAATTGCATTTCCTAATATTAGGACTCAAATATGTCATATGAAATCTAGAGAAAGTTTTTGCACCTCCCATCAATTTTTCAAGAATTTGAGTTTGTTTTATGCATCAATATGTTTGAAAATGTTTACATTTTGATGAATTAAAATCTCATGTTAAATAATATAGTTTACCTCTATTGATGTAAATCCTTTATCTCTTCCTTTATACACATTTTAGAATTTACATGCTCTAAAAGTTACATGCTATTGTCTCTAGCAAACTTCAAGTGGGCTATTCACTGTTCAAAGTCTTTTGAAATATAATTTTTCCTTCATAAAATATTTTATTAAATAAAATATTTAGGTCAAACCCATATATATGCCTTCATAAAGGTATATTTGCAGAATGCATGATGATGAAAGAGCTACTTTTCCATTTTGGATTTTGAATAAAAGACTGCTTCGGGAAAGAAAATAAGGACGTAAAAGTGAGCAAGATTAGCTATGGTAGCTATAAATGAGTGTCTTTCAGTAGTAGTCCAATTTCTAGTCTAAATATTAGTGAGATAAGAGCCTAGGCAGTGTTTCTATTCAATTAATCATGGCTACCTTTCCTATACAATTCTTATTTCATCATTAATTTTTAAAATATTCTTTTACTCTTTAATTTTAAGAATAAAAATTATAAATCTTTTGTGAGTACAAATAACAACAGCATATATACAACCAATAATACTTAGTAAATGGATAATATCAACCTGTCAGTAATTCAATAAATGCAATATTACTTATACCATTGAAGGTCCTTTATGCTCATCATAGAGGCGACACCCCTGCCGCCCTTTTAGAGTTAACCACTGAGCTAACTTGTATGTTTCTACTGCTTTTCATTATAATGAAAATACACACAAATACACACACACATATTCTTATGTATGTTCTTATATTATAATTTAATACATATTAATCTGTCAGCTGTAAATATTCTCAAAAATTATTTTCTAGTTGTACCAGTAAATAATGCAAAAACATTTATCACAGTTTGATGTATCAGTTAATTTGAACTAATCATTATTTTCTGTCTCTCACTTACAATTTGTCATTATTTGCTGTTGTATGTCCTACATTATAAACTCCAGGAAAGCACAGATATGTTTTGGCTATCTTGTTTTGTTGAGGGAATGAAGGACTGGAGAGACCACAGGGTGAGACAGTAGAATTTTATTGAGTGCAGTCAGGCCCAGCAGCTTAACATCCAAAAACTGAGCCAAGAACAAAGACAGGTCTCGGCTTTTATACACACTTCAAAAAGGGGGCTGGCTAGTTTGAAGCAAGCTTACAGTGGTGTGAAGCGTAGTGGCACAAAAGCAAGTGTGCAGAAAGAAGCAGAACAAAGACAGTTAATCAAATTGTGACAGGTGCATAACTCAGGATTACGTATGACATCTTGCTATGTGGCTCAGATGGCTGTTACCTAGGTTTTACTCAAGTGCCTTGCACGGGCTTATCTCATAACATTCGCTATGGTGCCCAGGTGACCGTAGTTCAGGCCTGCTCAGGCTTCTCATGACCTTCACTGTGCTGCCTAGAATACTTGAAGGTACTAGTTACAGAGAATAGAAATCCATAAACTCCTAGGTTTACTTATATCATAAGAGAAGGGAAAATTTGTTTTTTCTTCTCCTTATGTTGAGGGAGTGCTGGGAGAGTCTCCAGAGCACATTCCTTTGAGCCCTGGTTTCTTATATAACATTATTGGAACTTTTGCCTGTGTCTGGGTTTTGCCTGTCATTGCCTTTGGGATGAGTCAGCCTAATACAGAAAGCTTATTTCTTTCTCTTTTTAATTTTATTTTTCTTTCTTTCTCTAATTTCTGCCTCAGTTTAATGCTCAAATTCCCCAAATTAGCATATATCGTTACTAAAAAACAAAATGCTCATAACCCCTTTCTCTTTTTTCATTTACAGCAATATTTATGCAAAACATAAAGTTTCTCTGCATCTAATTTTTCATAGATAACTTCATTGAATCCACTCCCACCATTTTTTTGCTTCTACTGCCCCACAGAAACTGCTCTTATCCTGGTCTCCAATTATCTTCATGTTTCTACCTTCAGATTTTCCTTCTGCTTTGTTTCTAATTCTACTCCTCTCTATAACATCTTAAAAAGTGTCCCAAGTTTCAAACTCTTCTATTTATAGTCACTTTGGTGATGTTACTCCATGTTTCTTTTTTTTTTATACTTTTGAGTAAAATCTGTACACTTAGTACTCCCAAATTTATAAATTCGGCTTTGCAATCTCCTTTGAGTTACAGACTCTCAGGCATAGGTGCCTATTCAATGTCACTTCTCAGATGCCTACTAGGCATACAAAATGCCAATATGATTCTTCTATTCACCCCTAAAATGTCTGCTTCTTATACTCTTTCTCATTTCAGTTAGTGACACAGCCATTCTGTTACTTAGGCCAAACTCTTTGAGTCATCCATAGTGTTTAACATCTTCTCACATTATACTTTAATTCCTAATTCCTCAAAAAAAAAAAAAGTGGGTTCTTTCTAACAACATAGCTGAAATTTGACCACTTCTCTCTATCTCTGCTGTTTTCATCATGATAAACTCTGTATTGTTCCTTTCCTGAATTATTGTGAGTTTCTCCTAATTGATTTTTTTTATATCACACTTGACTCCAAGAACATACTCTCAATTCAAGAGCTAAAGTGTCTTTCAAGTTATGTTACATCATGTTACTACTATGTCCAACACTTTCTGATGACTTCCCAACTCATGTGAAATTCAAAATCATCACAGTGGCTTACCAGGCCTATGAGATGCACTCTTACCACATCCTCATTATTTATCTAATCACATTTCTTGTTTCTCATTCATTCACAGACCTAGTTATTTGAAGCTAATAGTCAACTTGTGATTATTCTGTTGTGTTCTATGTTGTGTTGCTGAATTAAAATGCTCTTCCTCACAATATGAAAATGGCTCATTCCCTCAACACATTCCATTTTTAAGTCAGTAGCATTTTTATGAAGGTATTTCATTACCACCCTATTTAAAATTGAAGTCCTTAACACTCCTGATTATCTTTTCTTGTTTTTTGTTCCTCACAAAAAACATGACACATACTTTTAAAATGTCAATTGTTTCTCTTTCAATGTGAAATGTATGCACTATGAGGTTAGGGAAATATTGTTTATTTTGCCTTCCCAAGCAAGACATGGTGTTTAATAAGCATTTGTTGAATAAATATACAAATATTTGTTGAACAAATAAATGACTGACTGCTTTGACTGCTC
This sequence comes from Pan paniscus, assembly GCF_029289425.2. Classification (NCBI taxonomy): domain Eukaryota; kingdom Metazoa; phylum Chordata; class Mammalia; order Primates; family Hominidae; genus Pan; species Pan paniscus. The sequence continues at coordinate 64,582,526 of NC_073263.2, forward strand.
CCAACCACTAGGACCATCTGGATCAATGGAAGATATGAAAAACATCAGAAAGGGAAGAATGTTGTCAAATGTTGCCAGAGCACTGTAAAAGTCAAACACCACACCATATTCTGCCCCCAAGTAGAATTAACACAAAATAATTTTGTAGAAAGGAGAGATACCTTAACTAACAAGGTTAAATTTGAAATTGGTGAAAAAAAGAAAAGCACATACATGTATGATCTAGATACAGAACCCATGTTTTACAAGGGAGAATAAAAACAGTTACTTTTATTGTATGCCTGAGTTTCATGGTTTCACTGTATCATATTGGCTGCATATGGGGCTAATTTCTGATTACAGAAAAGTCTTATGCCATTTGCATAGAGATTTGAAAACCCAAGGCTAAAACTAAAGGGTCATCATCCTAAATGCATGTCTGTAAATGTTTTCTAGAATTGTGACCCCTTGATGATACTGCTGGGCAGAGAAGTTACTTCCAGAATTTATTGCTTTTTTATGAAACATAGATTCTGGTAACACTAGCTCTAAATGTCTAGTTACTCTAAACTGTTTTAAATTTTATGTCAAGATAGGTTGCAAAAGGAGATAAAGGAATAGAATACCATTTTTGGAGTGTATTGATGAGCCTAAATTTGAGGCTCAATAGAACATCTATAAACAGAGGCACATTTCTAGTTATTAAAAGGCCAAATTTTGAATTAAGTCTTTTTTGAATTTGAACTTTTATCCCAAATGAGCAGTGTCAAGGCAAATATTTCACTAGACAAAGTTAACAGCAGGGAATACTTTATCCAAGGGTATTGAAATTGTGGACAGAGGCCAGCATTCAATCTGAGCTCTACTCTACACAAAGAACTGAAGCATTTTTAAGATATAAGGTAAGAGGATGATAGGCCAAATGTGTTTGCTAATTGGCTTTACTGAAAGGAAAAATAGACATTTTAATATTTTTATGACAGGAAGTATTTTCAGAACTTGGCTCAAGGCACCAGTACTAATGTAGGTTTTATCCTCCCATAGAAACTGGTAGATAGGGGTACTCAACTTGATGATTACATTTGAAAGGGATGGGGCTCAGGTCCTTGAGAAAATATCCCTGGGTTGTTAAACTGGTAAGAGGCTGCAAAAATATTTACATCTCAAAGGGACAGAGAAAGAATTTACAGTTTCAAGTGTTCTAAATCAAAATGGTATATCAAAAGGAAGGTCAGTGGCCTAGAGTAGGAACAAGCCTGTATAAAGTTTTGTGAAGCTGAGGGGAATGAATACTAAGGTCCTCTTGGTCATGACTGCTATGTACATTAGCATCAGATCATCCCTAAAGGCAGATCAACACTGCCAGCCTTGCAAACCAGCATGCCTTTATCATCTTGTGGTTTGTAATTGACTGAGAACCATATGCTATAAATATTTTATTTTGTTTTTTCACAGCACTGACATCTCAAGATGACAGCTTCTAGATTCTCAACATTTGTAGATAGTCTTTGTTGATTTTTTTCCCACATGACACACTTTTTAGTAACTCTGTGTAATATGAAACTAATAACTGAATTGCAATGGTGATGACCCCAGCCTATTAACTTCAGCCTTGAGTAACAGCGGGGATATGCAAGGATATAGAAAAGAAAAATATAATTGTCCTCAGTATTTTTTCTTCTCACTAAGTGTAGTCCTTGTTGGACAGGACATAGTCAAAATAATCTTTATAATTGATTTTAAGAAATTTTATGTGGTAGCTCTACATTTTATTAGCATGAGCCTTTGTTATAAAAATATTATTGTATATATATATATAAGATGTAAATAATGATGATTTTGATATACATATAGATAGTAAAAAGGATTTTTTTAAGATAAAACCCTGAAGACAGTATAACATTATTGAGTTTTCTACAGAATTGTTTTTGTATTTCTGCTTTTAAATTATATTTTTAGTTGACATGTAATAATTACACATATTTATGGGGTGCATAACAATATTTTGATACATGTATACAAGGACTTTAGTATTTTTCATTCTCACTAATCATAATCTTTAATGGGGGATGTCATTAAGAGTATCTTCATAATTTATTTCAAGAAATTGTCTCCAGTAGTTCTACATTTTATTAGTTTGAACCTATTTTATAACTAGACAGCTTTCCTCAGTGTATGGTCCAGAATTCCACAAGGTGGCTCTGTGCCTCATTGTCAGAGCTGATAGTAATTCCAGTCACCATCTAAGTTTGTCATTTGTTTGCAGCATTTATTTCTCACAGGAGAATAAAGCCAAAATTTTTTAATCAAGTTAGAAGACATCATTTGATAATTACATTGCTTTTTAATGTGTATGAGACTTAGCACCTTGAGTTAGGAAAGATTGTCAATGATTGAATTAAACTGATAATACCTAAAAAAAAAAAACCTGACAATTTTATAGTACTGATTATATATTATATATTAATTAACTCATTTATTCCTCACAATATTACTAAAGACAATATAAATATTATTGTTATTTTCAAATAAGAAAATTGTGGCACAATATGTTAAGTAATTTGCCTAAAATCATAAATTAGTACTTGATGAGTTTTGATCCCAAGCTGTCTGCATTTAATTTTATAATCAAACATTCATAAACTGTTCTGCATCTCCTAAAATAAAACTTCTAAGATAACCATATATAAAATTTAATTTTAAATATAACTTGAAACATGTCATTTTCCTGTGTGTCTTATCTAATACATAATATCAGAATCAAATGTTGATACTACTTAATAATTTTCTTTTATGTAAGAAAATATAAAAAAGACTATTAGCACAGATTGTGTGCATTTCCTCATGCCAATATTATATCATTAACATGTTAATTTCACTTATAATGCAATTAGACATTGTGTAAGTTTTGTTTCAAATACAATTATGCAAAAATTATATCTAACACAAATTCATTTTAATTTTACATGTTTTCTCTCAGCTGATTTAATTTTGGGGAGGGGACCAATATTTTACAAACAATGAAACAGAAATGGCTAACACCAGTTAATACTCTAAATCCACATTTGAAAATACCAATATTTTATTTAAAAAATATTCTAAGATCTATATCTCTATCTATCTATCTATCTATCCTACTTAGCTTGTGGTAATCCCTTCACAATGTATACCTATATAAATCCTCAAATTTTCAGCCTTAAATATGTACAGTTTTATTTTTCAATTCTACCTCAATAAAGCTGAAAAATGTATATATATTTGCGGAACCAAAAAGAAAAAGCATACAAAAAGGCATTTGTACGAATATATTTTACTTTAAAAATCAAAGAGGAAACCACATTTGAAAGGTGTATAATTTATGAAGATAATTTTTCTATTCTTTAATTGAGTTGACATATACCCATGCATCTTTGAAAATATAATTCTACAGGCTGGGCACGGTGGCTCATGCCTGTAATCCCAGCACTTTGGGAGGGCAAGGCGGGCAGATCATGAGGTCAGAAGATCGAGACCATGGTGAAACCCCGTCTCTACTAAAAATACAAAAAATTAGCTGGGCGTGGTGGCGGGCACCTGTAGTCCCAGCTACTCGGGAGACTGAGGCAGGAGAATGGCGTGAATCTGGGAGGCGGAGCTTGCAGTGAACTGAGATCCTGCCACTACACTCCAGCCTGGGCAACAGAGCGAGACGCTGTCTCAAAAAACAAACAAACAAACAAAAAAACATAATTCTACATATTGTAAAACAATATTTTATTTTAACAATATAATAAATATATTTATTATAAATATATTTTATAATATAAAAATATAAAAATATAAAATTATTTTAAAAATATAAAAATAAAACATATTTTATTTTAAAAAGCAGCATGTGCTTTGCTTTTTTTCCCCCTAGTTATTTTGCATCTGATGCACAATACTAGATGGTCCACTTATTGGCATATCCTGTGTATGCATCTGCATGTATAAAGGTGGCACATTTCTTCTTTATTGTAGGACTTCTGGATTAATGGGAAACCAACTAGACTTAAATTTAAGGGTCAGAGTTTTCTGGTGTCTTTCTTAACATTGCCTAGAGGGATTCTTCTCACTGCAGAAATTTCACATTCAATCACAGTATACCCTGGGGGCATTTGTCATGGTCTTGGCAGGTTAGATAAATAGTTACATAAAATCAGGGGTGAAGGTCAATAAGGACAAGTCTGAGGTAGCTAAATTAAAAGCAAAATACCAGTTATAATGTTACTTGTAGTGGAATGACTAGTTAAGTTCAAATAGAGCAGAATCACAACTGTAACTGTCAGGTTATAGATTTACAAAAGCATATTTTGACTCTATGGTAATAGGCAATTTAAATCAAAAATCTATTTTTGTACAAGGTTATTCTCAGGACCTGTGAGAACCTGTTATCTTCCTATCACATATATGATTTGTTGATCAGAATTGATTTAAAAAAATGAATTAAATCAGAATAAAAACCAAAATGGGAAGGAAAATTAGAGGAGTGCATGATAAATGAAAACTATTAGTCAATTCAAAGTGACTTTTTATTAATTTATGAGTACAGAAGTGTTAGTTCCTTTAGTCCTGACTAGAAATTGTTAGCAACAAGTAGAATCTAATTAATCATTCATTTTGCATTATTAAATATGTATTAACCACTGTGCTAAGATTATGTCATAGTTCCTACAGTCGCAAAGTATAATCTACTTAAGTCATTCAGTAATTGGGAAAAAAAAATCATTGTTTTCTTATAAATATTTATCATAGGGAAAACTGGGAGGCCAACTTTTAATAAATATACAAATAAATGAATACATTTATTAATATAGTGTTACATATTTTAAAGAAAATTTAAATATAGAGATATTACTTATGGGGTCTGGTGGGATGGGCAGCATTGTATATAGTGCTTACAGAAGGTCTTTCTGAAGAGCTAATATTATTTATGAGATTTAAATGGTGAGAAAGAGACAGATGTTAGAAGACAAGAGATTCAGACAGAAAGATTATCTAGGGCAGAAGCTCTAAGGCAAGGATGAATGACAAGAATGTTTAAAGGGAAGATCAAAGAGCAATGTGGAAATGATAGTGTACAAGTTATCAGCAAAGGTGTTAAGTACTCTACAGAGCCTCAGTTGCTTGTACCTAAGTAGAAGACAGGTAAAACTTTTCTACTCAAGAACACTTCAGTTGATAATTTATGACAGTCAATGACAAAGCAGGGTGCAAATTATTTTGGTAAAATATCAGATAGTAAAAGTTTTAGGCTTCATTGGCCAAAAGGCAAAATTGAAGATATCATATGTCTGCTTATATATCAAAGAAGAAGCCACATTTCCATATTTTTATTGACTAAAATAAAAACCTAAGAATAATTAAGTAGACTTATAATATGAATCTACTGATAAAAACAATTGAATTATTTACTGGGAAATAGCATTTTGCTTAATTGAGATTCAAGGTTTATTTTACCTATCATCAAAATTGATTGCAAATGCTCATCTGTTAATACTCATCTATAATGAAATTTTACATATTTTATCTTTTTTTTTTTTTTTTTTTGACATGGAGTCTCACTCTGTTGCCCAGGCTAGAGTACCATGGTACAATTTCAGCTCACTACAGCCTCCGCCTCCCGCGTTCCAGTAATTCTCCTGCCTCAGCCTCTAGAGCAGCTGAGATTACAGGCGTGCACCCCCACGCCCAGGTAACTTTTGTATTTTTAGTAGAGACAGGGCCACACCATGCTGGCCAGGCTGGTCTCGAACTCCTGACCTCAGGTGATCTGCCTGCCTTGGCCTACCAAAGTGCTAGGATTACAGGAATGAGCCACTGTGCCCGGCCTGATATTGTTTTTAACACAGAGATACTGCCAAATATTGATATCAGTTCATAAGCATATTCTTTTAATTGAGCACATAAAACATTTAGAAGGTATTCTACTAGATTCTTTCTCTTGATATTTGCCTTTTGGCATATCATTATATTATTATATTGCAGAGTTGTCACTTCCAGTTAAAGGTTAGGTAGGAGTTTCTCAATTGTATAATTACATTCATTTTGAAATATTAAACTTTCTTTTATAGCTACATCAATTTTCAAATACCAGTCCTGAAATTGTAGTTTGAACTCAGAGAAAATACATCTTACTGCAAATTTGCATGGGAATGAAGAACAACCTTTTTGTTATAACTTATGAAAGCACAGAGAGAATGTACAGCAGATTGGCATTTTGTTAAATGATTTATTGTTTAGTTGTTGAAACTGCATTATAGCAGTCAACAGTTTTCATATAGCACTATTTTTCTTTGTAATTTTTGAATTAATTTTGATAAATATCTACAAATGTTTACACTAAAAGCTAATTTCAAAGCCTTTCAACGAAGCAATTGGGGTGACTCTTCTTTAGAAAAATTTCCATCATGTCGATCTGTCCAAATAATTAGTATAAAATGTTACCAATGCTAAATGATCTAATTATTATGCAGGTAGGTTAGGATTCTTCAATTTTCCATAAAAATATTTCTATAATTGACAATGGTTACATAGACAAGAATGAATGAAGTTCACATGATAGATTCAAACATTTTCTTCAACTATATGCTGGTAATAAGGAATGACAAAAGATTTTATAAACCTTGCGTTTTCACATACTATAAGTTTTTCTAATTATGTACTTTTTGATGCACATACATTTTTACCACCAATATTTGTAAACCATCTTAGCAAATTCCATTTCTGGATGTACGAAATTAGTTTTAACTTGACATATTTGAAAAAATTCAAGTGAGAATATTTTCACTTGAATTTTTTCCTTGCAGACTACAAAGAGAAATTAATTCTTCAAATACTTCAAACTGGTCATTAACCTATTGAAAAATCGGTCATAGTTGAAGAGTGTTAATAATACCTCTCAACTCATCAAGTACCATGGACCGCCACCCTAAGTCATATCCTTTACTTTTATTTAAAACAATGATATAACATTCTGCTCTAAATTTCATCTTGAATGAATTTGATAGCTATTCTTGTATACTTGGCATATGTCATGCTCCTTTGTTTTTCAACATTGAAATTTCATTTATATCTGGAAAATAAGACTTACCTATGAGGTTAAGGGACTTATATATTGTTAGTTAAGAAAGTCATTTTCAGAAAACTTCCGACGGGCTCGGTGGCTCATGCCTGTAATCCCAGCACTTTGGGAGGCAGAGGCCGGTGGATCATGAGGTCAGGAGTTCAAGACCACTGTGGCCAAAATGGTGAAACCCCATCTCTTCTAAAAATACAAAAATTAGCCGGGCATGGTGGCAGGCACCTGTAATCCCAGCTACTTGAGAGGCTGAGGCAGAGAATTGTTTGAACCCAGGAGGCGGAGGTTGCAGTGAGCCAAGATTGTGCCACTGCATTCCAGCCTGGGTGACAGAGTGAGACTCCATCTCAAAAAAAAAAAAAAAAAAAAAAAAAAAATCCACATTCTTAAAATCTAGGGCAAGTTCCCGTGCCTTAAATTTGGCCATTCGATTCTTTCATATGGGACTTCGTAGATGGGGCAAGTGATTCAATGGTTTAGAAATAGTTTGAATTTTATTAATGACTATATAGACATTGTATATAGGATATTTTTATTTTTTTATTTTTTTGGTAGATACTTGCTCTGTCACCCAGGCTGGAGTGTAGTTGCGCCATTTCGGTTCACTGCAACCTCCTCCTCCCGGATTCAAGCGATTCTCCTGCTTCTGCCTCCCAAGTAGCTTGGACTACAGGGGCGCGCCACCACTCCCAGCTAATTTTTTTGTATTTTTAGTGGAGTCAGGGTTTCACCATGTTGGCCAGGATGGTCTCCATCTCCTGACCTCATGATCTGCCCACCTCGGCCTCCCAAAGTGCTGGGATTACAGGAGTGAGCCACCGCGCCTGGCCTGTATATCAGATTTTTGAAGGAGTCTCTATTCTTTTTTAGATCTTTTCGAGAAACAGCCCTTGGTACCAATGTAAGTATCATGGAACCCATGTAACCAGAATATTTATTTCTCTCAGTCAATATGACATTTTCTGATCCACAAAGTATAAAGACAGGCATTACTAGTAGCCATTCATCATCAAGTCCACTTAGAGAACCCTAACATAGTCTCTTAAAATTGACAATGATTGTTTTAAAGGAAAGAAAAAAGTTCTAGCAGGGCTTCTGTTTTGCTCTGCAGAGTGTGTTTATTCCAAAAAGGGATGTTACTAAAGTAGGATAAGAATATAAATGTTTCCCATGGAGAGATTTTGTTTAGAACATCTTCACTGATCACTTTGCTATATAGGAGTGATGTCACAAGATTAGGACCTATACCAGTAAATAAACAATGGCAAATAAACACACTGGATTCATGTGACATTCACAGATAATAGCCTAAGATGCATTTTTGTCTTCTGTAAAATAACCCTAATTATCATAAAGAAAACCATCTTCCAGCTTAAAAAAATGTGTCTCTCAGGGCCATTGTAGCCAAGAATACTAGGACACATAGTTATACCAATATTTGTATATAAACGTATATAACGTATATAAATGAAACGTCCTGGATAAGCATTTTGAGAATACTCTTTTAAATATACCTAATTGACTGGCATGTACTATTTTGCCCAGGTCTAGAAAATAGGTGCAATATTTAAGTGGAAGAGCCTTTCTAAGACTATGAAGCAACAAATCACGTCAAATTGTGGTTGAATATAATTTTATGGAGAGTGTAAGGGCTTTATACTCATGGAACTGTTCTAAATATACTGGCATACTTTCACTTAAGAAAAATAAAATGTCAAATTTATTTAAACAATGTTTTATTTAGATTTAATTTTACTTACAGCTCTTTTATCATATGGACAGTAGGATAGATCTGACTAAATATGACACATAGAATAATTTGGATTTATTTTCTTCACCCTTTTTTTTTTTTTTTTGAGACGGAGTGTCACTCTGTCACCAGGCTGGAGTGCAGTGGCATGATATCAGCTCACTGCAACCTCTGACTCCCTGGTTCATGTGATTCTCCTGCCTCAGCATCCCAAGTATCTGGGATTACAGGCACGTGCCACCACACCCAGCTAATTTTTGTATTTTTAGTAGAGATGGGGATTCACCGTGATGGCCAGGATGGTCTCGATCTCCTGACCTTGTGATCCACCCACCTCAGCCTCGCAAAGTGCTGGGATTACAGGTGTGAGCCACCGTACCCAGCTTTCTTCACCCTTTTGCTTTCTGCCATGGCATTATGCATCAAGAAGGCCCTTGAAAGTTTTACCAGCCCTTTCACCTTGGAATTCCTGGTCTCTAGAATGGTGAGAAATAAATTTATGTGCTTTATAATTTACATAGTCTCAGGTATTCCATTATAGCAGCACAAAGTGAATACATGCATAGACAATGATAAATAATAGCAAATGTTTTGAATGCTGTTTCTTTCTTTATTTTTTGGAGGGGGATCAGCTACTCTACCTATGACATCACACAAAAAATCACAGATTACAAAACAGTTGTGGAACATTACTTCAGAGGTCATAAACCTTAGAATTGTATAGGTAATCAAAACTAGTCTGGTTTTCCAAATTAGGATTTTTAATGGCTTTTAGTATATTCCATTAACTTTTGAGAAGGCTATGTTTTAATATTATATAAAAAGATTACAATTTGAAAAACGCTAAACAGGATAAAATGCTACCATGTTTTTCAAATAATTATCTGTTTCTTTCCAGGGCCATATAGCTTCATCATAGTAATCCCCAGCCCAAAATAAGTAGCCAGTGAGTCACTAAGAAAAACTGGAGTACTAAGGCTGCCTATTGGGAAATGATCAATATATCAACAAGAACTTCTTATCTTGTTGAAAGTCATTGACATTTAATGAAATATGACATAATGATATTCCACCAAATACCGTAAAATTTGACAGATTAATCTGGGGAATTTGACATCTTAGTAATGATGATTTTTTTCATCCCATCTGTTATAATTAATTACCATATATTGTGTAACACAAATTTATACATACTGCTTTAGCTGCCTTTCACAAGTTTCAAGAAGTAATATTTACATACGGAGTTCTAAGGAATTTTATCTGTATTATTATTTTTGTATGCGCTCATTAAATTTTTATGTCCATAAGGTCTTTTATGTTATTTTACTGTTGTTACTAATGTTTATAGTGATAACAATATGGTCAAAAATAAGGCTTATGATACTAATTTTTCAATAAGATATGACCAGCACATGATTACTTATCCAAATATATCATGGGTTTTTGAAACCGTGTATATGCTTTAGTTTGGAAGAGCTGTGATATGGTTTGGCTCTGTGTCCCCACCCAAATCTCATCTCGAATTGTATCCCCATGTGTTGAGGGAAGGACCTAGTGGGAGGTGATTGGACCATGGGGGGAGATTTGCCCTTTGCTGTTCTCCTGATAGTGAGTGAGTTCTCAGGAGATCTGATGGTTTAAAAGTGTGGCACTTCCCCCTTCACTCTTTCTCTTTCTCCTGCCTCTGTGGGAAGATGTGCCTTGCTTCCCCTTCGCCTTCCACCACGATTGTAGGTTTCCTGAGGCCTCCCCAGCCATGCAAAACTGTGAGTCAATTAAACCTCTTTTCTTCATAAATTATCCAATCTCAGATAGTTCTTAGTAGTACTGTGAAAACAGACTAATACAGGCTGCATTCTATGCATTTTATTCAGCTTAAACTTACTAATTTTGTTGCTTAAATTTTTATATGTATATAGAACTATATATGCATTTAGTCTATCATTGACTTATAGCTATCCTTGTTCTATCATTTTTGCTTTGTATAATTTAAGCTCTTTTATTACTGTAAATTTAAAACAAATATATCTAAAATGTACTAAAACTTTTTGAGTCTGTATTGGTCTTGGTCTTGAGTCACAGGTTTTGTTTGGTTTGTTCTTATTATTGTTTTGCCTTAACGTTTATTCTACTGGTAATAGCCTATGTAGAATAAGATTCTTGTGATTAGTACTCACCTGAGATATTTCTGTTATTTTACTTTTGACCATCTGTAAGCATTAGAAAGGTTTTTTTTAAAAAATAGCATAAATTTGGATTTTTTTTTTTATTTAGTCTGAGAATTTTTTTGTTTATTTTAGAGACAGGGTCTTGCTAGGTTGCCCAGGTTGGGCATAACCTCTTGGGCTCAGGCAATTCTCTTACCTTAGCCTGTCTCGTAGTCTTCAGCCATGAAACTGTCTTTAGGCATGAAACTCAACTGGTAATTTTTTTTTTCTTAGAGGGAATTTTTAAGGCATTTTACCATTAATATTTTAAGAATATTTAATATTTTCATCTATTTCAATAATTTTGTTGTGCTTTCTTTTACATCAATTTTCATATTGTTTATTTTTTAAATTTTGACTTATTTTAGAGTAATAGTTATAGGTTGGTTTTTAATTTATTTGGCCCCTGCCCCAAATCTGAGGATTGGCGTTTTTTGAACAATTCTGAGAAACAATCATTCTGATGTGGGCCACGACTTCATTTACATGGGGTGTACACCAAGTAACCAATGGGAAACCTCTAGAGGGTTTCCCCAGAAACTCTGTAATCGGGCTCTTGAGCACCTTTTCTCAGGCCAGCTCCTACCCTGTGGAGTGTACTTTGATTTTCAGTAAATCTCTGCTTTTGCTGCTTCATTCTCTCCTTGCTTTGTTTGTGCATTTTGTCCGGTTCTTTGTTCAAAACGCCAAGGATCCGGACACCCTCCACCGGTAACTATTAGATTGTGTCTCTAGAAACTTAGTGGAGACTTTTAGCTTTTATTTTTGATTTCTACTCAATGTTATTGTCAATATGGGCAAATACATGATCTTTTGTAATAAGGTGTGCATTTTTGTGCACTCAGGAGATCATTCCCTGTGGGGTCTCGTCTCTAAACTAAACTTTCACCCTTTATAGGTTCCAGGTTTGGTAGTTTATCTCTCGATTTGTGCAAAAAAAGAAAAGAAAAGAAAAAAACATATATATATATCTCCACTAAGATTCAGTTCTAGGCCAAAAGTATTCAACAGACGTTCTCGGTGTTAATACCAGTTACAGTACTATCTTACTTCTCTGCATTTGTGTTTTTTTATTATTATTATGATTTATGGCCTTTATTTTTATCTATTCAGCTAAGAGTTTTGGTTTTCTTAAGCCATCCTATGTCTCTAATATTTGTTTAGTCTTTAAATATGTCGTATTTTTTTGCGTATAGAAATTCAAAACCAAATTCATATGACAAGTTCTTGTTTTGTAAGCTAGATATTTACCATGTTTTTTTATATGTTTGTTTTGAATTTTCGTGTTATTCTTCTCCTATGTATGCAATGCCTATATACACAAACATAGGAGGGCCAATATAATAATGCATTGTTAACATTTTAACAAACCTTCCCTAGAAATTTTTTTCCCATAATACTTATTGAGATGAAAGCATAAAAACTAGTTTAAGATTAAACAGTTATTAAGTGGAAGAAACTGCATGCTGAACTCTTTGTGCATAAACAAATAGTGGACTCATCCAACTACACCATAAAAAGACATGTCAAAATATTATAAAATTGTAAAGAGCTATATATTGGGAAATACTCTAACGAAGGAGGTAATAAATGTGAACTGGGTATATTGAGATCTCATTTATAATTTTGAGGAAATGGCTTCGTATTACAATGACAAAATTTTGTTAATTACCCAATATAAATGTTGTCAAATAAACTGAATACCTGTTTTAAAATGTATCAATTTATTTATAATTATTTATAATTTATCAATTATTATTGAAATTTACACTTTAGGGACTAATTGTACTAAAAATAAATTACAAATTGTTTCCACAATTTCAGGATTCAAAATTATGTTTTTATATTACAACCATTATATTTGTTTTGGGAAACCAGTAGTTTGATATACATTTTATATGTACTTCATTTATATCAAGAGGCAATCTTCTTGAAACATTCTATGGAAATCAAGCTTTATATATCAAACAGTATTAATCTAAGCATATATTTGAAAAAAGGAGATAACAAATTTTTCTTTTATAAAGTAACAAATTGTTTCATTTATGTATCAAAAATTTCTGCAAATAAAATGAAATCACACATATTAAAAAATAAAAAAGTCTCCTTAGTGTTGAATAAAATCTAAACATTAGATGTTTTATTTATAATTTTAAGTTTTCTCTTCTTGTACATCATCCATCTTTATAAAGCTGAAATACCGTTTTGACTTGAAAGTTATGGTATTCTTCTGTGTGTTTTATATAATCCGATCTCAGATTCAATGCGATATAGAGTAAATTTAATGAGAAAGTTATACTTTGTTTACAGATCCTACCACTTAATAGCTTGAAGGTACTGAAACTTAAAATTCACTATATGTTTTTATTAATAATAAAATAATGTCATATCTAATTTACATAATTGTATAAAGCTTTGGAATATTTAAACTTATGCAAGTGTACATTATATGTGGTGGCACAAAGTGTTAAACATTATTGCATGAATCATTTTAATTATATTTATTAAAACTTTTCATCTCCCAATAATTTTTTATTTTGACACTTCAATAAAAATATTAAAATGATAAAAATGATATTTTGATGTTATAATTCAAAATTTCCATTGTCTTGAATATATGAGATTGACTAAAAGGAATATTAGCACATCTGCTACAGTATAGAATTTACTAATTTTTAAATATATCAAAAATACCTAACTATTTGTCATTCATCATGTTTTATTCCTGATTTAAAACTGAAAACATAATGTATGAAAATATATATTTTTAATTTTTGGGTCATGTATTAATGAAAGACATACAATCATTAGAAATTTCTTTATCCAACCTGCCTGAAATAATATTCACATTGTCTTGATTTTCTCAAGAGTTTATTCACTTTTTACATAATCATAAGTTTAATTTTTAATAAGATAGTAGTATGTAATTAAAATTTATAAGTGTATTAATTCCAATTAATTTTCAGATTATAGATGATTGTGTCATTTTAAAAGACATTGCTTCCAAATGTAAATAAAGTGAGCATTCCAGATATATTGTAAAGATTATATTCATAATTGGATTATCTATCTTCAAGGATAAGGAAAAAGTTTTAAACACAAAACGTTACATATAAGGTGAGGGTGTAATATTGACTTATTTGTAATTAGAAAACTAGATCAAAACATTCTCTTAGCAAAAATAGGTGAACCATTCTGGAGCAAATTACTAATATAAATTATTTGGAGGTAAATGTCAGTTTTGCACTTAATGCACACTTATTCATATTCCTTTATAATAAATGATTACTAGAAATTCATATACTATACATAAGTAAGCATTTCCATAGGCTGTCAACCTAATATATGCTTATGCAAAATATTAGGACTTTATACACTTATCGTTTTAAAATAAGAGTTGTCTTCCATAAATTTTGAGATTTTATTACAGAAGGTAAAAATGCTTTATTGTTTCTGGTTTTATACAAATAACATTTATCAGTTCACACCATTTATAACTGATAATCTATCTGTACATAAAGTTTTCAAGCTTCCTTGTTAATTTAAATATTGTTATTCTTCCATGAAGAAATCTATCATTGTATGATTTTAGAGATAATCTTGGTAAACTTTCTAAAATTTTTTACTACGGAATAATTTTCTTTAGGTTTTCACATCATCCATTATAATAGGTAATAACTGGTGCCTGCATTTTTTTCTCAAGCACTGGGAAATGAACATAGTTAATGACTCACATAAAAATATTTATCCTGTGTCTCAAATTTTAAGTTGACAGTGTTAAATATGACAATTAATGTCAATATCTGAGTCTAATGTATTTGCAGAAAATGTGTAAGCTATATAAACACAACACTAAAAAATGACAAAGGAAGTTTCCTGTTATGTTAAAATTGAAACCTAATTCACTTTCAAGTCCCCAATTTTTTTGCACTGTATTTATTACTTTTTTTAAAAAAACAAACTCTTTTATTTAATGGTGAATATTTAACTTGGTTAAGATGTGCAAATGTGTTTATCTAATTGAGATAAAAGTTAAACAATTAATTGTCTCAAATCTATTTTACTTTTTTTCCATGTGAGTATATATCTATTTTTGAGCCAGTGTTTCCTTAACGTTAAATGCAATGCATATGTCCTCAGAATAAAACACTCATGTCCAGTATTTCTCCGTATTTATTAAAAATAATTATCTAGACAATATATAATTTTACTACTAAATTGGAAAATGCATTTACTTAGGAAAATGTGCCTTACTCTTCCTGTGAAGCTTGACATAATTTTCTTCTTTACCTCACCCATTTCTCTTTTCAAAAGATCTCAGAGAAGTCCTTCCAGATAATTCCATCTAAAGTATCCCTGTCCCAACCCCACTTCCCCAACACATATTATCTTTTACTCTTAGAAGTTTGTTCTATGCTTATTTGTTTCTAGATAGTTATTTTCGTGCTGATAAGAGTGCCAACTCTGTAAGGACTCTGTGTCATTTCTGCACCTTATATTCCTACTAAGATAATTACCTGCCACATAAAAAATAAATTAATATATGTACAGTTGAAATACATGGAGAAACCACAAAAATACTTCCTTATAAAATTCTCCTAATCCAATATCAGTAGATTTAACAGCTCTTAACATTTTTATTAACATTTTCTTAGAAGAAATTGATGAACTGAATTTTAGGCATGTTAAACATCAGCGTCCTGTACAACATCTGATTGTCAATATCTATTATTGTTTGGGTGTGTACGAATAAAAAGATGCCATCTGTGCTAGTAAGGAAGATTTAGGAGTTACTATTAATATAATAGTGGGGTCAATTTAATTAAAGTTGATACAATTGCCCAGTGAAGTATAAAATATAGAAGAAAAGAGAATATAGCCAAACACTGAAGAAAACTAGTATTTATGGTGTGGACAGAGGAAAGGAAATGGAAGAAGCTGGTCCAGACTGTCCAACAGATTTTGTGTAGGGTGGGAGCTCATTACATTTTTTTCTACCAGCAACCAAGAAACCAAACAATTCAGGTACTCTGCCTTTTTTTTTCTTTTTTTTCTGTCTCATCCACTATCAAATCCAGAGTTTCAATGGCTCCTTCTGCCAATGAAAAGTTATAACAAAGGAGAAAAGCTAGTGGAGATCAGTATTATGGAAATCAAGAAGAGAGCAATTTTCAAGAAGAATAGGTTATCAAATATCAAAGAGAAATCAGAAAAGTCAGAAAAGTATCTATTAATTTGTTAAATACTAATTTTTAAAAAACTTAAGGCACAGACCAATTTTCATTTACTTCAATTTTCCCTGAGGTTTGCTCTACTGAAAAGATTTTATCTGCTGTGTACTTCTTTTTTGCCTATCTTCTCTGAAGGACTCTCCTTAACAATGAGCTTCCTGATACGTGTCCTGCTGATCACACTAAGACTTCATGACTCTTTTGTGCTCTAATTTTTATGACAATTTCAGTCATTAGGATTTGAGAGGTTTAGATATCTTACCAAAATTTTGAGGGATGCCACGAGGTGTTGCATTAAGTACAGTCCAGAGTATCTCTATTTTTCTAATTCAGTTTCACTAAAACTTTTAAATTCATTCCTTTTTATACTCTCAATGTAACAAAGCCTGCGAGCCTGCCATCATAAGACTTTTTCCTTTGTAGATACGAAGTTCGAATCTCCTTCTGCCCTGTGGGTATATTCTGGCTACGAAATTCCAACTGCTTCACTGTTGTATACACTGAACAGATCAACCCCTTTCCCCCACGCTCCTTTAGTCTATCCTGTTGAATAAAGAGCGTATTTTCATTTGATATTATCTAATGCTTCTTTGAGAGTACAACTTTGTTGGATTTTTGAAGGACATGATGTGGATGCAACAGAAATGACTGAATCTATACCATATTATCTAGAATACAGTGGCATTTGATTAATGCTTGTTGAGTTCTTAAAAACATATTTTTTCTCTTAACAGTACTGGCACAATTTCAATATTTAAAAAGTATGTGTGTATTTTACAGCAGATTTGTCCTCCTCATTCTCTAAATGAAATATACAGTGTCTGTCAACTTCAGCATTTCCATATCTCCTCTTTCTCATTCCCCATGCCAGGAGGAATGCCTCTAATAGTTTTATACACTTGAGCTTAAATATATCTAGAGCAAGTAGGTCTTTCTAAAATGAATAAAATGAAAATGGATTATGTGGCAGACTACTGTGTGATGATACAACTCATTAATATATGTAACAGTAACTTGTGCAACACCAGTGTAATCCACAGGGAAAAAAAGATAAATAATCTTTACATGGGGATCAGTTGTAGAGTACCATTGAGAAGAACAGAGCATGTTAACTGCTACTTCAGATATCAGGTAGAATAGAGAGCTACTAATCATTTGTAGCAGTAGAAGATGCAAAGGGTTGGTGAAAAGAGTGTCCTAGTTATCAGTCCTCAGAACATGTTTAGTCTTCTACAAGGGCCCACCAAAACAAACAAACAAACATTTGGGGAATGTTCTTTGGGTACTCTTAGTGCTATCAGTGTGGAATTTAGGTAAGGCTGAATTTTCACAGAAATAGATCGGAGTCTAACAAATACTTTTTTTGTAATTGTTTTTAGTTGCCTATTTTTACTCCAAGAATGGCATAGCCAATAAAACAAACAAAACAAACAAACAAACAAAAAAACGCTGGATGCCGTGGCTCACGCCTGTAATCCTAGCACTTTGGGAGTCTGAGTCGGGCAGATCACGAGGTCAGGAGATTGAGACCATCTGGCTAACACGGTGAAACCCCGTCTCTACTAAAAATATAAAAAATTAGCCAGGCGTGGTGGCGGGCGCCTGTCGTCCCAGCTACTCGGGAGGGTGAGGCAGGAGAATCGCTTGAACCCGGGAGGTGGAGATTCAGTGAGTCAAGATCGTGCCACAGCACTCCAGCCTGGGCAACAGAGCGACACTCCATCTCAAAAAAAAAAAAAAAAAACCTAAAAAACAAAAACAAAAACAGACAAACAAACAAAAAAGAACCCCTCCCCCCAAAAAAAACCCTATTTTACATTTATATCAACTAATAACTAGATGAGTTGGGATTAGGGCCAGTTTAATTCAAAGGTGAAAACAATCATTTACATGAGTTGCTTACATACACACACACACAGAAATTATCTTCTTTTTAAAGTTTACTGCTTTCACAACATTATGAATCTTCTGCTTGCCTTGGGAAAAAACACTGTAAGCTGTTTTTTGTTTTTTGTTTTGTTTTGTTTTGTTTTTGAATTTCTGTTGTCTAAGTTACCATAACATTTTGTGTAAATAAAATATTTACAGGAAAGAATGAAATACTGTCTACCTACTTAAGTGAATATAGATGTAAGAATATAAATATATACATAAATGAAAGGTATTAACCTGGGACAGAGCGAAGTAAATCTTGTGAGGTTCTCTGAGAGCATTTGGACATACTGTGTACCTGAAGATACATAAGGGGTACATTGTTGTATAGTTTCCAGTTCTTAAGCAAGCTACCATGTTCACAACACTTGCAAATGTTAAATCTGAATGCTGAGCCAAAGGAATATATTCCATTTATAACTGTTGCAGTTATATGTGCTTATTATAGTTGATATTTTGGCCAACAAAATATTTGCACGGGAACATAAATATTAATTGTATGTTCCATGAGAAGCATGCCTAACTTTGGTCAACAAATATTTAACATTAGAGATGTTAAAATTTTTTCCTATATTACAAAAAATGAAGAATTGAAAAGCTTCTTTATTTTTTCTGATATATAAAGAGCTAAGAACTGTGTTTGGCACCATGCAAATATGAAAAAATAGTATCTATGATTAAAAGTTTTCCAAAAATATTATTAATTAATTATTGTATGTGTTTCATTCATTCTTATTGAGTAATGACAGTATGCAATTTCTCCTACTAAGAACAAGCAATAAATTGGTAAATAAAGTTTTATAGTGTACTTCCAGAGATACATATTTAACAAGGCATTTGCAGGCTGGGAATATAGATGCAATGGAAGAAGTGGGTATTGCTATTATACTGTATAGAAAGGACACCTAACATAATTTTGGAGCAAAGGGATTTATTCCCAGTGTAATTAGTATCTACTTTGAAATGTGTATCATAATTTGCCAGGTGATGATTGGGTGAAGTTTTGCAGGAACCAACTGCATACAAAAAGAAAAAATACTGGCAGCAAAAGAGCATAATTAGTGGCCAGTAGGTGACACCAAGAAAAAAAAATTCTTAATTTGCTGTGGTTTCACAATGGCAATGTGGTAATCATAAAAACAAATCCTTCTTCAGAGATGATTAGTGAGCTATTTACAGTATTACAGCATTGCAGTTATTCATGATCTTCAAAGTAAACATTAAAAGACTACAGGGTAAAATGAAACAGTATTGGCAAAATGTTGAGAACATTGCAAGTAAGGCATAGGCACATGAGTTTTAGTAAACTTCTCTCTAACTTGGTGTGTATGAAACATCTCCATAATAAAAATTGGAAGAAAAAATTAGAAGTAAAAATTAGAAGAAAAACCCCACAGAGAATGAAAGAGAATTTATAATCCAGGAAAGTTATTTGAATTCTAAAAACAAAAAATTGCAATAATATATACATAAGTGTTAATTATTCCTAAGAAAACTATAGATAACTTCAAAAGTATAGGCAATAGGTTTTCATAGAAAAGTAATTAGGAATGACTTATATAAATATAATTAGTAATAATGAAAATGCAAATTAGAACCAAAATGAGATGTTTCATATCAAATTGACAACAATCAAGAAGCTTACTAATATCAAGCATTAGTAAGAATTTTCATCAGTAGTTTTATTGCCCTTATTAGATTTTTAAATTGATACAAGTACATTAATAATGTAACAGCCATATAAAGTTAAATATCCATAAACTCCAAAAAGCAGTAATTTCACTGTTAGAGTCATATATCTTTGGGAACTCTTGTACTTCACCACCAATATTTCCATAAGAATATGACTGTAGTTAAGTGGGAGAGAAAAAACGGTTCAGAGGACTGAATGGCTGTATATAATGTAATATATTTGCCAGTGAAATACCATAGATCAGAGAAAATACGGTTACAGAACACACCTGAGAAATAAAATATATTAATGATAAAGAAAGCTGTAAGACTATTTATAGCATAACTTTTATTGTCAGCAAAATTATAAAAAAACATAAACACTTGCAGATGAATATATCTATATGCATATATACATATTATGCATTTTAGGAACTTTACATTTGTGATTAAACATTTTTAAATCTAAAAAAATTCTGCATATATATATGTATATATTCAGATTATTGGTTAACCTGGGATAGAGGAAAACTTTAGGATACAGTAAAAAGAAACAAAAATTCATATAGCAATACCATTGGCCTTCTGCTTGATGGGTTTAGTAGTGAATTCCTGAGGGTTTTTTTTTTAATTATTGTGCTTTTAGGTTTACATGTGTGTTGCATAGATTTTTTTCATGTATCACATATTATATAATAAAACAGTTAAAATGGATTAGTATGAGGGCATTCATATAGAGCAAAGGTTGTTCATTACCAAAGCCAGGATGTGTGTATTATGTAATTATAAATGGAATAATTCATTCTTAATTTATAACAATCTAAACTGAACATACCAAAGGATATTGTATTGAATTAGCTGAAGTTAATACTCATAAAATAAGAACTTTAAAAGCATAAATCAGAATTAAAATATTTGATGTATCTACTTTCATATGTGACCATATAAACAATTTGACAAAGACAAAATATGTCAATTAGCAATGATGGAATGGATTTCAGTAAAATTATCAGCAGGATTAAAACTATGTATATACACATAAATCTTTGTATACTGCAGAGAAATTATATGTTTGTAATACAAATAAAGAAAACAAGTGCATTTAATAAAAACAGTTGCAAGGCATACAATTTTAAAGAATAATAATCCAATAATAAAGTATTGAGAAGTAAAATGTAAGGTGACTATTATTTCTATATACACTTATGAAAATTATGAAATATTTAAAAATAATCAGTATCAAAAAACCTAAAATTAAATTCATCTGGAAATATATTAATTTAAAAAATTAAATAGCACAAGTAAACAAAAATCTTAGATATACTAGAAAAAATAAAGTTATCATTTACAATACTAATGAAAGAAAAATAGCTTTTTCACACAAAATGATGAATGCTCTTATGATAAAGAAAATAAGCAATAATTGTGCTGTTTATTTCAAATTCATTATTGCAAAATAAAAGCTTTATAGCTATAACCTGTATTTTTCATTCATTATCTAGGTATTATTTGAATATAGCAACATTTTCACAAATTATAATATAAAATTTTAATAATACCTCATTTTCTCTAATTACTTCACTTTTGATGATGAATAGGAGTTAAATGAATATCTAATCTGAGGATGTTAATCTTATAATTGCATCTAAGAATCTTTTCAATTTTACTGCACTCATTACTACGGCTTAGTCTTTTTCAAACTTGATAACTTTAGGAAAGCTGGATTTGGTACTTGTTGGTTGGCTTCTGATATGGTTTGGCTCTGCGTCCCCACCCAAATCTCATGGTGAATTGTAATCTCCTCATGTTGAAGGAAGGGGCTGGTGGAATGTGATTGAATCATGCGAGAGGGCTTCCCCTTACTGTTCTCATGATGGAGTTCTCAAGAGATCTGTTTAAAAGTGGTAGCGCTTCACCCTTCCCTCTCTCTCCTGCTATGCCACGGTATGATGTGCTTCCTTCCCCTTTGCTTTCCTCCATAATTGTAAGTTTCCTGAGGTTCCTCAGCCTTCCTGTACAGCCTGTAGAAGTGTGAGGCAATTAAACCTCTTTTCTTCATAAATTACTCAGTCTGAGGTAGTTCCTTATAGCAATGTGATAAAGGACTAACATAGATTCCCTATGAGTCAGTGTTCCTAGAAAGTTAGAACATGGAAACTGCCAGTGGAAGGCCAGATGTCTGATACTGACAAATACCACTTTCATTGTATTTCATTGGTCAAAGCAGTAAAGAACTTACCTGTGTTTAAGAGCCCTAAAATCAGATACTTGTGAAAAAAGGGTTAAACATTACTGACATTATTTTGTAAAAGAGTTGCATAGTTGCCAGGTTGATGAGGCCACTGGTGCCCTATTATATACATATATACACACACACACACACACACACAAACGCACATATATTATTATACATGTGTGTAACATTATATATGTAACTTTTATACATATACCATTATATCTATACATTCTATACATTATATGTATAAAAGTTATACCTCAGAAAAGGCTCATAATGATAAGAATTCAGTGCATTAAAGAAAACAGTGACACTTCTAGAAGAAAAAAGAAAGAGATCTACATTCAAAACTCCCACAGAATTCTCTACAGTAACTGTAGAATATAGAAGAAAATATTTAACACAACTGTTATAAATTAGAGAAGGTGAAGAGACATAAAAAGAAGTAAGATTTCTGTATCCCACTTGATCCAGTAAAATGAATAGTAGTAGACTGTAATAACCTACATAAATATGACTAAAAGGAAAACCTATAGAAATAAATACATACTCTCATAAACACTACAAATAAATCAAAATTAAAATTTAACAAATGTTTAAATAACCCAGAACTAGATAGGTAAATGAAATCAGAAGAAAACCATGGAGCAAACAGCAACACAAACAAAAAGGCAAAAGTAAGCCCTAACATATAAATAACTATATGTAAATGTTCTAAATACACCAATTAGAAGTGATTGGCAGAGTAAATTTAAACACATAACCCAACTACATGCCCCTGAGAAAACCATTTCAAATATGGAAATACAGGAAGGTTGAAAGTAAAATGATAAAACATATATCATGCAAATAATAAGTTTTTAAAACAGGAGTGGATATATTTGTATCAGAAAAAGTAGTCTTCATAGCAAATAAAATTACCAGAGGTATTGAGGGATATTATATTAATATAAATGGGACAGTCTTTCAAAAAACATAGCTATCCTAAATGTTTATGCACCAAGTAATAGAGCTGCAAAATATGAAACAACTTGAAAGAGAGAGAGGTGGGTGGAGGAATAGATAGAGAGGTAGTGTAAACTAGCTGCTGAATATAAATATATATGTGTACACATATGTTATATATTTTACATATTACTGATTATATCATAAATATTCAAGTATTATATAGTCTTTTTTCTGGTGCCTTTGCTATAATAGTGTTTTTATTTTGTTCTGTATACTTAAATTTTATGAAAAATGAAGCAAAGCAATATTTTAAAAGCTCTTTACTGTTAAGCTGTCACCTGATTTATAGCAGTTGCAAAATTCATGGACATTGAGAAAACCTTTTCATTAAAAGTACCAACATCAAAAAATGATGTAAAAGAAGTGCTTTTAAGAGCTGAAAGCTGTGGCCACATGGAACAAAAGAATAAATGGTAAGAGTTCTGTGTGATGTTCATATTGAAGTTTCATGCTTTTATAGCTCAACAGATCAAATGTGATGAACCACTTGTTCCATAAAAGGTTATGGGGCTTTCACTTTCACAAAACTAAAGAATCAAATTGCTCTTCTTTTAGAAATACCCCAAGCGATTAAAGATTTGGATTAAAAAAAAAAGCAACATCCTACCTTCTGCTACCAATTGTAAGTTGTGGGCTATTAGTGTCATGGATAGAATATACTTCCTTTAAAAACACCTGAAGGTGCTATATTATGGTAACATCTTATTTTGTCATCAAAAACTATGAGATGAAGTTCCCTTACATAAAATATGAATGAGAATACCTGAATTTTTCCATTTTCTATTGGTTCTGAATTTATTTGTAAACTGAACAAGACACACTGCACCTTCCATTATTATTATTGTGAAATTAATTTTCCTTAATTGTAATAATTTACTCTTTTGGGTTTGAATTATAAAATCTAGAGACCACAGTCTCTACATGATTCTTTGTGAAACATATGACAAACATTATCAAATATGAAATATCTTTGTAAAATATCAATATTTTTGCCCTTCTCATCTACTCCTCTGTTCCTCCCTCACTGCCCTATACCCTCCCTGGCCTTCTTACTGATCCTTGAACATGTCAAATTAGCTGTGTCATGGGGCTTTGCACAGGTTTTTTTCCTTTGCTTAAATGCCCCTTACCAAGAGAACCGTGTGACCAAAATCATCTTCAATCTCTTAATAAAATATCTTCTTATGGTTAAAATATCACTCTGCCTCCCAATCCTCTTTATAATTGTAACTTTCCTCTCTATGATTTCTAAACTCACTTTCCTTGTGTCATTTCCCCCAAAATACTTAGCATTCTCAGCATAATATGTAATTTATTGTATCTATTTGATTATCATTTATTGCATATTTTCCATTAGCAGAAGTTAAGTTTCATGACGACAGTGATATTTTTATGTTTTGTTCACAGATCCCGTCCAAATTCCTTATACAGTTAAAGACATGTGATAGGTACTCCAATATTTGTTGAATGAATGCTGCTGTACAATATAATACATTTATTTGTATGTATTATAGGAAAAGGTTTCACATATGAGGGGACTTCAGAAAGTTCACCAATAAATGAAACTTAAAAATAAAAATATAAGTATGAACTTTATTTCTCACTATGAGCTCCGTCAAGGCTAAGATGCTTTTGTAAGCAATGACAGCAGCCATTTAGTCCATCTCTAAATAAATGATGGTCCTAAGAATTTAATCATGTCAAGGTAGTCTTTTTTACATTATTAATTAAAGAAAATACATGTCCTTTACAGATGTTTTTCATATTAGGAAAAAAACAAAGTCAGAAGAAGCCAAATCAGATCCCTAAGTGGGATGCCTAATGATTTTCCATTAAAACTCTCACAAAATTGCCCTTGTTAATGAGAGTAATGAGCAGAAGCATTGTTATGGTGGAGAGGGACTCTCTGATGAAGTTTGCTGGGTGTTTTTGTGTTAAAGCATTGACTAACTTTCTCAAACACTCATAATAAGCAGGATTTATAGTTTTTGAACTTCTAGAGAATAAGCAAAAAGCCACGAGCATCCCAAAAAATGATGCCATGACTTTGCTCTTGATCAATCCACTTTTTCTTTGACTGGACCACTTCCAACTCTTGATAGCCATTACTTTATTTGTGCTTTGTCTTCAGGATAATATTGGTATAGCTATGATTTATCTCCTGTTACAATTCTCTTAAGAAAGACTTCAGGATCTTGATCTCACTTCTTTAAAATTTTCGTTGAATGTTATGCTCTTGTCTGCAGCTGACCCAGGCACAACAGTTTTGGGATCTATTAAATGGAAAGTTGGCATAACTTTAATTTTTTAGTAGTCAGAATTGTGTAAGCTTAACCAGTTGAGATGTCTGTAGTGTTGTCTATTGTTTCTGCTGTTAATTGTTCGTCTTCTTGAATTAGGGCATGAACAAGATTATTTTATTTCTAGCAAATTGATACAGATGGCCTGATGTTGTGGGCTTTAACATTGTCTTGTCCCTTCTTAAAACAAGTCAACCATTTGTACACTGCTAATTTCTCTTGGTTATTGTCCTCCTAAACTTTTCAGAAAGCATCAGTGACTCATCATTTTTCTACCCAAGCTTCACCATAAATTTGATATTGGTTCTTGCTTCAATTTGCATAGAATACATGTTACTTTTCTAGGGGCTCTTTTCAAACTGATGCCTTTTTCTTCTTAATGCCTCAAACTAGATACTGTTCATACATGTTATAAAAAGTTAGTACGAGTTTATTACTGTGCAATAGTTTTGAAATTTATGAGTAGTTTTTCATAGTATGCATTTTTCCATTATCATTTTAAAGACCCTTCACCCAGTCTCAAATCTTACTTTGCTTAACTTGCATCTTCTATAAAATAATGTTTAGTGTCTTTTCTCCATTTACTTGATTTAAATATTTTGCCACTTATCTTAACAAAAAACGATGCAAAGTAAATGAAGGCTAACATAGCTTTCTTTAATATAAGTAATATTAATATGTATGACCAAGTCATTTATAATTTCTATCATGTCTACTTCAAAGTATGTATGCAAATATGGTGATTTTGATTAATATATTTATTAAAAATCTTAAAAGGAAAGCTATTTAATCTGTAGCATGGATATTTATTTGACAAAAAAATTAATAACTATGCATTCTTTCAAAAACTCAGCATATATGTTTTGAGTACGTAAAGAATGCCAAGTATCGGATGATGTTATAAGAATATATAAGAACACAAGACAATAAAGATGGCTGCATTTAGGAAACTTATATTTGGATGGATTAAAATAATCAACATTTAGGAATAAATGGAAATTTCATTACGATTAAATATAAAATAAATAATCACTAGTTATAAAAATCATTTTTTAAACTAGAAAATAGCTAACAATTTATTTACATGTACCCAAGGAAAAATGCTATTAATAGATACATTTCTGAAGAATAATATAAATGTATATGCACATTTTATCAGAAAGTGGCACAATATTTTAGATCTTTACAAATAGTCCAGTGGTTGTTCAATCATTCAGTTTAATATTTGTTTATCCATGAAGGGTTATTCCAGTACCAATTATTCATCATGGCCATAAGTAGAAGTCTCCATGCTTTTTAAAATATAATCTAGTTTTAGGTGATATTGCCTTTGTACAATGAATATGTTCACTAGTTTTAAAACAACTGAATAGATATGAGGAAACCATGTGATTCCAAAATATTAAAGTCACATAAAATGGATATTGTTTTCTAGGAAAGTCATCTGACAAAGGACAGATTCCTAGTAATAAAAACCATTCGAGAAATTATTGAAATTCTACAGACAAGCAATGATTAGGACATGAAATGGAACAGTAGTTGTAGGAATGAAAAGTAATAGAATGTTTAATATTGTAATATGAAAATGTAGTATTTTTTTTTATTTCCAGTGTATTTAAGCATTTCCAAATATACAAAACTACAGTGACTCTGAGATGCCTAGAACAGGAACTGTGTTGTCATAAGACTATTTATTTTAATATAGACCATTGAATTTTTAAACCCAACTCATCACAGTGACAGTTCTAAAATCCCCTTGGGCTTCAAAACTGTTAAAAATGTTTCCCCTGTCCTGATTCTATTTCATGAATCTATATATTGCAGTTTCTTTTTACAGCCTAATTAGAGAAGTAAGATTTACAAAGGCCCAGAAGTCAAATCAATGCAAAGAGAACACTGTAATTTGTTTCACTGGGTCATATGAGTGAGTCGTGATCAAGAGTGAAAAAATTACGGTTGAAACTGTTTCCAGTGATAGATTAGCACCCAGAGGATGGAGACTTTAGATAAGACACTATACTAAAGTAAGCAAGTAAGCAGGTTATTGAACAGTATATAATTAAGGTTGGGGACTACAGGTATTGACAAATGAAGACATGAGCCAAGTAGTTTCCCAGAAATTACAGATTAGGGCTCATGACATTTATTTCTCTCCAGATAATATTATGATGCTCAATTTGTAGGAGGCATGCAATGTGTTGTTGCTGACTATAAAATTAATGCTCTTCCCTCTTCTAAAAAAATTCCAAAAGCTTCAATGAGGTATGAGAGTCATATTATTTAAAAGTTCCACATTTTCCTAATAGTTTTTTTGACTCACCAAATACTCATGTAACAAGTATTAAGTCAGGTGGATTATATTTGGGATCACTCAAAACTTGTTCCTATCACTGTTTCACACCCATTCTTAGTCACAATTCTCCTTTCAGATGGTAAGGCTGTGTGTTCATTGGAGTGATTACCCACCTTTGAACAGCTATCAAGCCTGGAAGTAACTTGGTGCCATACGCTACTTGTGGATCTATGGTCATTGGCTGATTCCTGTACGTGTTTTAATAGAAAGTGGATCTCCTGTGTTTATGCGAGTTTATGTATAATCTGATGCCAACATATTAAACACGTTTTCAGATATACCAGAGCTGTGCAGGCAGTAAATATACAAATTTATCCAAATAGATATCTATTGCTTGAGAATAATCCACTGGTCCTTACCACCAAGCTGCTGTTGGCTCCCTCAATGGATCATGCCACTGGTTCCTCTTCCTGGCAGATGGATCACTGGTCTCTAGAAGTTGCCAGACTAACACTGGTCATGTGAGTACAGGCTGTTTATCTCAGGCATCTCCTTCATTGCTACCACAATGGCCACTTTATTCATGTGCCTATCAGGCTAGACCTGTGGTTGCCAATTACAAAGGCCTGCTAAGATTCCCTTGCTGAGTCCTTTTGACTTCTTTGTGAATTGATCCATTTTCAGAAGTGAATGAATTTTTTGATATGTGACATATTTACACATCATATGCTTATAACCCAGATTTTAAGCAAAACATACAGTATTTTTCATCCAGGCTACTCAATACTAATCACGAGTCTATGTTTACTGCCTCTTTGGGAAAATTCTCTGTCCACACAAAGTGGATGATTAGGGTCATTGTCTGAATTTCTACCTATTGGTAAGATTTTCCTTTGTCACTTTTTTCAAGGCTAATAGCATAGGGAGTTATAATGCAGTTTTCATTGATACTGACTTGCATGCTATTGCCAAGAGAAATTATTGATAAACAAAATTGAGGTGTGTTCTTGTCTTTCATCTGATCATAAGATGTTCTCATAGACATAGGCCAAGGGAGGGATACTGGTGTAACAATATTGGGTATCATGGGCATCTAGGCTTCCCTCACATGCTTCTGGCTGTGCACTCTGTCACCGATGTAATGCATTCCAGGTGTACTACTTCATTCATCTGTCAGGGTTTTATGTCAGAGATGGTTTGTACAATATTCACATAGTCCATATCTCTTCTGACTAAATGATGCCAGAGGTGGAAGTGTTAACGTAGCTTTGAGACAAAATTGTGACTATAAGGTGTTGTTTATTCCATGTGAATGTGAACTGTTTTAATCCCTTTCTTATCATAATAGAAAACTATATTTTCCAAATCAATGGTCTCTGAGGCTATACTAATTATTTTTAGCAAAAGTTTCACATCCTCATGGGATTTGGGATTTGGTCTACAACAAGGTTGATCCTATAGTATTCTACGGTCATTCTCCAGCATCCATCTATTTCTATAGGAGTCACATAGGTGAATTAAAATAGATATAATAAGAACTACTAATCCACTAATCTGGCCCTTTTTAGACTATTGAGGGTGATATTAGATTTTTTAAGCCACCTGGGATGTAATATTGTTTTTGAATTTCTTGTTTTACAAGGAAAATTATACCATGAGAGTTTTTCCTCTATGGACTAAAGAAAGGTGCATTGTGATCGGATGTGATTAGAAAGCATGAGAATAGACTAATACATCTACTTTTAGACTAATACATCTACTTTTAGCCTTGGTATCAATCCACAGTTACCAGAGGAAATTAACATGAATCTCTTTAGTGAAGCACTAGGATATACATTTTGTGTAGGTTACTCTCTATGGTTTTGCACAGTCCTTTCCCCTGGGGATTTCACTGCTTCTTCAGGTAATGCATTCTAACTGCAAAACTGGCTTAGCTCCAGAAACTGGGCAATCGGTACTTTTAAATGGATCAATTGTCTTCAGTACACAGATATTTCACCCTTCATTTTCTCTGTTGGCACAAACTGAATAGTAACTTTGTTGGCTGCATTCCCCTAGAAATTTTGTGTTCTA
The DNA here is from genome assembly GCF_029289425.2 of Pan paniscus. NCBI lineage: Eukaryota > Metazoa > Chordata > Mammalia > Primates > Hominidae > Pan > Pan paniscus. The sequence goes on from NC_073263.2 coordinate 64,612,305, forward strand.
TTGACCATTTTTATAAACCTGTGCTGTTTGTTACCCTTTGGCTGCCACTCAAAACTTGCCAGTTATTAGTATGGTTATGATCACTTCTCTTCCAGTGGTTAAACACCACTGCCCTGCCTCCATTGTCTTGTAATAATTAAACGAGGTTTGTAGAAGCCTCTCCTAATGATATGGTTTAGCTGTGTCCCCACCCAAATCTCATCTTGCATCACAGCTCCCATAATTCCCACATGTCATGGGAGGGACCCAGTGGGAGGTAATTGAATTATGAGGGTGAGTCTTTCCCATGTTGTTTGCATGATAGTGAATGAGTCTCACGAGATCTCATGGTTTTATAAAGGGGAGTTCCCCTGCACAAGCTCTCTCTTGCCTGCTGCCATGTAAGACATACCTTTGCTTTTCCTTTGTCTTTCTGTCATGATTGTGAGGCCTCCCCAGCCATGTGGAACCGCGAGTCCATTAAACCTCTTTCTTTTATAAATTACCCAGTCTCAGAAATGTCTTTATTAGCAGCATGAGAACAGACTAATACATATACTTCTAGCCTTGGTATCAGAAAGAGTGATTCTTTTACTTGTGCACTGCTTAGTGTTGTTACCTTCCTACAGTACACTAACGTCTGTGAGCCTTCTGACTGCATGTCCAGTTCAGCATGGTTTCTCTTTCACCATCTGAGAGGCAACTCTGGCATCTCATATTTATTCAACATGGACAGTCACTTTTCCATGGTTCTAGCGAGCATTATGGAAGTGAGTTTACCACCTTCCAGGGTCCTTTTTCAGAGTGTTATATCTTGTAATTTGGGATAATGCCACAAATTCAATTTTATATCCCAAATCACTTTATCAGCACCCTCAGAATTTAGTCTCATGACTAACTGGAGAGCTTCTGCCTGTAAAGGACAGCTAGATTTTTTTTACTTTCTTTGGCATGTAGTGACATTGAGATATTGACAACTAATATATCCTCAAATGAAGTATATTATAAATTAACCCTATTTAGACCTACTGTTCAAGAAAGAAGATGGAGCATATCTTAAGGTAAAATGTGATTTTTTACTCCAGGAAGGTATCTAAAAAGAAATCTCTTCTTGTCTTAAAGTAATTGTTATTATTATTTTTTAATTTGTTGATTTAAAAAAATATACTGGGGTAAGAACATTTAACATTAGATCAACTTGCTTACCAAAATTTTAAGAACACAATGGAGCATTGTTAATTATAGGCACAATGTTGTACAGCAGTTCTGTTAATCTTATTCCTCTTGCATTATTAAAAGTTTATGCTCATTGAATAACATCTCCCCATTTTTCCCTCTCCCCTGCCCCTGGCAGCCGCCATCTACTTTCTACTTCAATGAGATTGACTATTTTAGATATATCATATAAGTGGATTTACACAGTATTGGTAGTTCTGTGACTGACTTATTTCTCTTAGCATAATGTCTTCATGGTTCATCCATTTTGTTGCATATTAGAAAATTTCCTCCTTTTTAAAAGCTGAATGATATTTTATTGTATTTATATATTACATGTTCTTTATCCACTAATCAACTGATGGGCATTTAGGTTGTTTCCATATCTTATCTATTGTAAATAATGTTCCAGTTAACATAAGGGTGCACATAACTGTTCAGGATCATAATTTTTTCTTTCGGATTAATTACCCAGAAGTAGGATTTCTATATCCTGTGGTAGTCTATTTGCATTTTTTCAGGAAACTTCATACTTGTTATTCATAGCAGCTGCACCATTATACATTCTCATCAACATATATTAATACTGCGATTTCTCACCTACTTGCTAACACTTCTTACATTTAGTTTTATTCATTTTTTATAATAATCATTATAACAGGTATGAAGTGCTATCTTGTTGTAGTTTTGATTTGCATTTCTCTTATGATTTGTGATGTTGAGAATATTTTCATATACCTGTTGGCCATTTTTATGTTTTTCTGGAGATAAATGTCCATTCAAGTTATTTGTCAAGTTCTTTTAAATCGGGATTTTTTTTTTTTTTAGTATGAGTTGAAGGACTTAATCATGTATTTTCCATATTAACTTTTAACAATTGCTTTCCAATTATTATTTCCTTCCATTAACTAACCCAGAACAATATATTTTCTGTTGGCTGAATTGATATTTATTTTATTGAATACTTAGGGGACAAAGAGATGAACTATGTGCAACTTTAAGATTCTTTTGTATCATATTTTCAAGAATAAAAGAGACATACAAATTTTGGAAATGGCAGAGAAAAACTAAAATTTTCGGAGTTAATATAAACTTATATTTTTTAAAAAGAGAAATAATTTTTTTCTGTTGAAATTTCAGGATTGAAATAAAATAGCAATTTTATTATAATATCATTTAAAATACTCCATATGCTTATTTAGTTGATTTTATTTAAATGTGGTTATTTATATATATTATCACTGTCTAATTTGGCTTTCTACTTTATTATTAGTTTTAAAAAATTGCAAAGTTTTCATAGAAATTTAGCAAATTGTCAAAAGCCATCTTTTCCCTAGAGAGCTTGCCTTAACACAGCGTATCAATTGAAAACACAACCATTCTAATCTAATACACAAATCCCTCTACAACTGCACTTCCTGAGCCATGCTTGCTACAGATTGTTAGCAGAAGGGAAGAAGAACTTAGAGAACTGTAAAAGTATACCATTTGGCCTAGGGCATATCATTCAGTTTGTTGTAATATTTAAAAATACATTCAGTCATAATTATGAAATATATTTCTGTAATTGCAATTAACTGGGAACTTAAAATGTTTTTAGTAAACAGTATTTTTACATTGGAGATATTTTCTATTAGTTTGGTTTAAGAATTTATACATGAACTTTTAATTCTTTTTTTACTTAATATTTATTTTTTAAAAATATACTTTCTATTCTACATGTCTGTTGGCCTTTTGAAAAAGAATATGCAAATTACAAAATTAGAAACATAAATTGGTTCATATTGCCTTACAGACATTTTAACTTTTCAAGTAAGTGATAAAATTTCTAATTTAGTCTAAGTAGTGTTTAGAAGTGTTTTTTAAAAATCTTTTATATATATATGCTATAAAATAAGCAATGTGTGTATGGTTGAACTGTTTTTCAGATAATTGCCATACATCTAAAAGATTTATTTGTATTATCGATTTATATTAAATTGAACATATATTAAACTTTTAAAAACTATTTTTCTACTGACAGGAATTCACATTGTTTCCATTTTTATATTTAAAATATTTTGTAATTGGATACTGGCAATATGGTAGAGTAGAAAGAACCAGAAATCTGACTCCACATCTGGAAAATAATTACACAGACAGAATCTGTCTGATGATTTTGGAACTCTGGAGTCTATGGATACTTTGCAACTTCCAGGGAAAAGCTAGCACACTACATTGCAGATAATTTTGGTCCATTTCAGCTCTTAGTTCAGCAATGGCTCCCCAGCTTTCATTCCCATCGCAGAAAACCACACATGTTCCTGATACAAGCTGGCAAGTAGGTTGTGGGAAGCAAGGTGGATGTTTAAAATCCTGTTCTTTAAATATTGGAAATCTATGTTCTGATCACTGATTGCTGCTTCTGATCACAGAGGTGCAGACACAGATGCATGTAACCATTATGGTTTCAACTGCTCACATTTTTGCAAGTTTCTTCCCCTCTGGCAGAAGTGATTTTCTGGGGAATTAAAGAGTCAGGAATTTTCTCCTTTTCTCCTTTTGAGAGTTAGACATTAAAGACTATAATATTCAAAATTAACTGTTTATATGGCAGAGGGAGGAGAGGTTGTGGAAAAGGTTAGAAAATCATGGTGCTTGCCCAGAGAAAGATGTAGGCCCCAAAAGACCTAAAATGAAAATACTAAGTTTACACCACAGACTGATACTCAGGATAGAGACTGTCTACAGCAATAAAAACAAAACAGAACAAAATAAAACCACAACCTAAGAAAAAGAGGAAATGTGATTTCTAGAGTTACCAAATTGTTAAATTCAAATGTCCAGTTGTCCACAAAAAAATTATAGAAAAGTCTCATTCACAGGAAAAAAAATAAATGAACAGAAACTGTATGTGAGAAAAACCCAATGGCAGATCTACCAGAAAAAGACTGTATGACAACTGTCTTAAAGATGTGCATATTGCCAGAGGACTATGTGGAAAAAGTCAAGAATATGATATATAAAACAATATGATTATATCAATAAGAAAATATAAAATATGAAAAATTGATTTAGTAAGAAATTCTGCTACGGAACAATATAACTTTTAAAAAATGCTACAGAAATTCAAAGGCAGATTTCAGCAGGCAGAAAAAAGAATCAGTGAAATTGTAGATAGGACAATTGAAATTATTGTGTCTGAGGAATAGAAAGAAAAATTATTACAGACATCTGAACAGAGACTGAGGAACCTATGTAATACCACCGCGCAGGTCAACAGATGATTATGTGACTCATATAAGGAGAAGAAAGAGAGAAACGGGTATAGAGAATACTTAAAGGAATAATGGCCCAAAATGTCCAATTTGATAAAAGACTTAAATATAAACATCCAAGCAGTTTAATGAAGTCTAAATATAATAGAGACTTGCACCAAGAAACATTATTATAGTCACACTATTAAAAGACAAAAAGAACATTTTGAAAGCAGCAAGAGGGAAGTAACATATCACATACAAGGAATTCTTCATACGATTATCAGCAGATTTTTTATCAGAAAATTTGGAGGCTGGAAGGAAATAAGTGGATATATGTAATGTGCTAAAACTAAAAACAAAAACAAAACTGTCAGCCAAGAATCCTGTATGTGTCAAAATGACCATTTAAAAGTGAGGGAGAAACTAAGTCAGTTTCAGATAAATACAAGCTGAGAAAGATCATTACCACTAGCTCTGCCCTGCAAGAAATGCTACAAGGAATATTGCAGGTTAAAATGGAAGGACAATAGACAATAACTCAAATCTGTGTGAAGAAATAAATATTGCAGTAAAAGTAAATGCATGAGCAATTATAAAAGCTGGTATTATTGTAACAGATTTGCAATCATATTTTGTTTTCTACATAATTTAAGAAACTAATGATTTTTAAAAATCTTTAGCTAAAAATATTAAACAATTACTAGGTTATGGTTTTGGACATGATGAATGAAGATGGAATTTTGTGACATCAAGAACTAAAATGATTGGGGACAGTGCTGTAAAGTTTTGCATGTCATCAAAGTTTGAGTATTATAACTGTAGGATGCTGATTATAATCCCCATGGTCACCAAAGAAAGAGTATAGAATTTAAAGAAGGGAAATGAGAAATAAAATATTTCAGTACAAAACAAGAACTATACACAAAAGAAGACAGCAATACAGAAAATTAGGAACAAAAAAGCTACAAGTCATATAGAAAACAAATAGCAAAATGATAGAAGTATGTCCCTCTTGTCAAAATTACTTTAGATATAAAAGGTTTAAACTTTCCAATCAAAATGCAGAGATTGGCAGAATAGGTAAGAAACAATAATCCAACTACATGCTGTCTACCAGCTACTCACTTCAGATCAAAAGTCAGAAATAAGTTGAAAGCAACACAATGGAAAAAAACATTTCCTACAAGTAGTAACTAAAAGAGATAATATTGATTGCCTATAATAAGATAAAATAGACTTTAAACAGAAAAAAATTATATGAGACAAAAGGATATTATATGTTAATAAGAGGTGAAATACAGCAAGAAGATATAAGAATGATAAACATTTATGCACCTAATATTAATTAGTCAAAATATATGAAACAAAATTCACAGAAATGAATGCAAAAATAGGCATTTCTATAACAACAGTTGAACATGTCAATATCCCACTCTCAATAACAAATAGAAAAAACAGAAGATTAACAAGGAAATAGAGGACTTGAAAAACATAATAAACCAATTAAATCTAAAAGATATATACAGCATACTCTACCCAACAACAGCAGAATAAACAGTCTTCTAAAATATACATGGAGGGCTTTTGTTTTGTTTTGTTTGTTTTGTTTTGTTTTTCTTTTTTCTGAGATGGAGTCTCGCTCTGTCACCCAGACTGGAGTGTGGTGGCACGATCTTGGCTCACCACAACCTCCATCTCCCAGGTTTCAGTGATTCTCCCACCTCAGCCTCCTGGGTAGCCAGGATTACAGGGGAGCACCACCACTGCCAGGCTTTTTTTTTTTTTTTTGTATTTTTAGTAGAGACAGAGTTTCACCATGTTGGCCAGCCTGGTATTGAACTCCTGACCTCAAATGATCCACCTGTCTCAGCCTCCCAAAATGCTAGGATTACAGGCATGAGCCACTGTGCCTGGCCACATGACAGGTTTTATAGAATAAACCATATGTTAGTCCACAAATTGTCTCAATTGATTTTAAAATTCTGATATTATACAAATTACCTTTTCCTGATCACAGTGGGATGAAGTTAGAAATCAATAACAAAGGAAAACAGGAAAATTCACAAATCTGTAGAAAACAGACATTCTTATTTAATGAATCAAAGAATAAATCACAAGGAAAATTAGAAAATAAAGATAAATGAAAATGAAAACATAACATATTAAGACTTACGGAATGCAACCAAAGGACTGTCAGTGGAGAAATTTATAGGTGTAATTGCTTATATTAAAAAAGAAGAAAAATCTCCAATCAAAAACTTATCTTTGCAGCTTTAAAATTTGAAAAAAGAAAAAAACCTAAACAAAAAGCAACCTAGCAGAACTAAGGAAATGATAGACATTAAAGCAGAGATAAAATGGAAAATAGAAAAACAATAGAAAAAAAAATCAATGAAATCAAAAGTTAGTTCTTCAAATGACAAACTTAATCTAGATTGACTAAGGAAAATAAGAGAGAAAGAGAGAAGATTCAAGTTACCAAAATTAGAAATCAAAGTGGGGATATTACAGATACAGACACAGATTGACAGAAATAAAAGTGATTATAAGATAGTACTATGAACAATTGAATGCCAATAAATTATCCTTGATGAAATGAACAAATTTCTAGAAATACATAAACTACTGAAAAAAAACTCTGGAGCACCCACACTTCTTTATTTCAAAATATATTGAAATATGCTGTAATCAAAACACTGTGATACTAACATGAAGGGAGACATATGGACCAATGGAATGGAGAGCCCCCAAATAAACCTTCTCTTACATGGTCAAATGATTTTTGTCAGGATGCCAAGGCCAATGAATAGGGAAAAAAATTATTTCAATAAGTGGTACTGGAGAAAACTGGATACTCACATGCAAAAGAATGAAGTTGGGCCCTTACATAACATCATATACAAAAATTAACTCAACGCGAATTTAAGACCTAAACATAAGACCTAAAGCTACAAAACTCTTAAAAGCTAACATAGAGTGAAATCTTCACAACATTATATTTGACAATAATTTTTTGAAAATGGCACCAAAAGCACATGTCACAAAAGAAACAGTAGGCAAATTGTACTTCATAAAAATTTTAAACTTTTGTGCATCAAAAGATATTATCAACAAAGCAAGAGGGCAACTCACATATTGGAATAAAGTATTTGCAAATAATTTATCTGATAAGGATTACTATCCTGGATATGCAGAATACTCCTAAAAATCAACAACTCTAACAATGTAAATGACCAAATTCAAAAATGGGCAACAATTTTGAATAGTCATTTTTCCAAAGAAGATATACAAATGGCCAATAAGCACATGAAAACATAATCAACATCACTAATCATTAGGTAAATGAAAATCAAAACCACAATGAGATACCACCTCAAATCCATTAGGAGAGCTACTATCAAATAAGAAGAAAATAAAAAGCATTGGTGCAGATGTGAGGAAATGAGAACACGTGTTGCACTGTTGGTGGGACTATAAAATGGTACAACTGTTATAGAAAACAGTACAATTGTTCATCAAAATTTAAAAGTTGAATTAACATATGATCCAGGGATTTGATTTTTCCACAAATACCCAAATAAATTGAAAGCAGGGTCTTGAAGAGATTTTGCAGACCCATGCTCACAGAAGCATTATTCATATAGCTAAAATGTTGAAACAACCCAGGTATCCATGGACAGATGAATAGGTAAGCAAAACGTGGTATATACATACAATAGAATATGACTCAGCCTTAAAAAGAAAAGAAATCCTGATATATGCTACAACATGGATGGACCTTAAGGATACTATGTTAAGTGAAATAAACTAATTACAAAAAAAAATACTGTATGATACTGTATGAAAGTACAATGGTGGTTGCCTGGTGTTGGTAGCAAGGAAAAATTGAGAATTTTTTGTTTAATGAGTATACAGTTTCAATTTTGCAAAATGAAAAACTTCCTAGAAATGAATGGTGGTAAGGTTTAGCAACAACCATATGAATGTACTTAATACCACTGAATCGTACGCTTAAAGATGGCTAAGATGGTAAATTTTAGGTTACATTTTACCAAAATTTTTAAAAATTGAAGGATTAAAAAGATAAGTAGGGAAATTTGGATATAACTGGCTAATATATGGCATCATCATCAGTAAAAAAAATTACTTTTGTTAGAAGTACTTATGATATTATGGTTATGATGAAAAATATTTTTATTTTTAGACATGGATACTGAAGTATAGATGCTCCTGGACTTACGATGGCAATACGTACCACAATTCCATTGTAAATTTAAAATATCCTAAGTTGAAAATGCACTTAATACACCTAACCTACTAAACTTCCTGAAAATCATAGGTTCCCAATTCCCAGGCCACAGACTGGTACTGATGGGTGGCCTATTAAGAACTGGGCTTCACAGCAGGAACTGAGTAGCAGGCGAGTGAGCATTACTGCCTGAGCTCCGCCTCCTGTCAGATCAGCAGCGGCATTAGATTCTCATAGGAGAGCAATCCCTTCTGTGAACTGTGTGTGTAAGGAATCTAGGTTGCGTGTTTCTTTCCAGAATCTAACCAATGCCTGATGATCTAAGGTGGAACAGTTTCATCCTGAAACTGTATCTCCCTGCCCATCCCTGTCTGTAGAAAAATTGCCCTCCATGAAACTGGTCACTGGTGCCAAAAAGGTTGGGAACCGCTGCTGAAAATCGTAGCTTAGCCTAACTTACCTTAAATGCGCCCAGAACACTTACATTAGCCTACAGTTGAGCAAAATCATCTGGCAACCTAGTACGCTGTAGAGTATCAGTTGTTTACCTTGGTGATTGCATAGCTGACTGGGAACAGTTGCTTACTAAGATTGCCCAGCAAGGCAAGACAGTATGCTACTGCTTTCTACAAATGCATATCACGTTCACACCATCGAAAGTCGAAAATGAAAGTTAAACCATCATAAGTTAGCGACTATCTGTGTTTAGTGGTGAAATATCTTGATGTCTGTAGTTTAATATGTGTACTCCAAGAACAATAAAATAGAGAAGTGTGGCAAAATGTTAACAGCTGTTAAATCAAGGTGATGCGTATATGATATTTATTTTACTATTCTTTCTCTTTGTTTAAACATTTCCATAATAATTTTAAAATTCTATTATTTGTTGAACTCATATGCTCTGTAACTTTGTCCTTTTTAAAAATATTGTATTTGTTCATAAAGGTAATATGCTCAGAAATAAAAATAGAGGAAAGTAAATACTATTGACCTATCACTCATAGAGAACTCTGGTCAATAGCATTTATCTTTACAGGCTTTTTTCTGTGCTTATTTGTTTTATTTTTTTGTGAACAAATCATAACAATTTTTGTGATACACTCCCTGTCAATATCATTAATATGTTCCATTAAACCCCTTTATAAATGTTCTGGAACATGAACAGAGAAATTTTCAGGAGTAGGATTGTTGGCTCAAATTGTATATGTATTTATAATTGTAATTGATGCTGCTAGGTATATTTCTAGGAACGTTATAATGTTACCTATATCCATTACTGATCTTTAAGGAGGAAAATATTTTACCCAGGCCTAATGTAACTTTTTAGTTGTAAGGAAATTCAGTACTGTAAATGCTTTAGGCTTCTCTCTGATCTGTTGCTGAATCTCCCCAAGGAAAAAAGGAATGATATAATCTTATTGCTGAGATGGGATAGAAAGACTGGACATTTAGATTTGAGTCCCTTTCTCTTCCTTTTCATTTTTAATTTGGCTTATCTGAAGGGAACATGTATTTCTATTTTGCCATCATACACTAAGACAGCTTACTTCCATGAGAGAAGCCTGTAATTGTTAGATTTCCTATGAGGTGGTAAATAAAATTGCCTTTAATGTAAGACACATTAACAGATACCAGCTTTTATCTTTAAGACAGATTATTTTTTATTCTCTAGGTACCTATTTCCATGTAAACAGTCACAGTTCCTTCCTAACTCTGTACTGTAAAAGACAGTGCTATTTACCTGGTTTCTGGAAAACCCCCAATTTCATGTGCATGGGCAATAACATTGATATACAGAGAAAAAGTGGAATTTTAGGAGGCAAGCATGAAAAGATTGTGGCTTTTCTCAGGGCAGAGAAAGTGACTTCAATTATTACTAATTGTCAATTGGACACCCAATGACATAGGGTTTTCAAATTTTGGGGTGACTCAAGTCTTTGTACAGGATAGTGGCTGTTTGACGTAAATAGAAATGTAGGTGCTGACCTTAAGTAAAAACTACGGAGCTCCATGAAATAGTCCAGCATAAGGATGGGTGTGAGGAGCTCAGAATTTTTGCCAGACTTGAGCAGAGATTAACTTTGTATGTGCATTTGTGTGTTTACATGTGTAACTTGAAAATAGCATAAGTAAACTATTTTTGCTGCAGGGGGTACATAGTACAGTTATATGAATTTTAATATGCACTGTCCTCTCTCTGTATATACAGAGGATTGGTTCCAGGACCTCCATATACCAAAATCCATGAACACAAGTCCCCCAGTTGGCCCTGTAAAAACTGAACATACAAAAAGTCATCCCTCTGTAAAGGCAGTTTTGCATCCCTCCAATACCTTTCTGTGCCTGGCTTATTTCACTTAAATAATGTCCTCCTGGTTACGTATTGTGAATACTTAGTCATGTGATTTGCAGTAAAAAACAAGTCTCTACTGTTAAGACTCTACCACGGAGACACAGATGCTCTTGTTGCACTGTTCAGCTGACATTTACCAGACTGGGACACTGGTTTCCTGGCAGTAGTAGCTATTGGCTGACTCATGTCTGCCGTCTTCTCTGGAGGATTGCACTTGACTGATGAGAGCCATCTTATATTGAGATGATTGGGAGATTAGACTCCTTAGCAAAGCTCCATGGGTCCTGTACTGAAGCCAGTGGCCAACCCATGGGGTCATAGCAGCACAAACCACTACTTTATAAGTATAATGGCTTTGTGCCATGATCTACACAGCAGAATTTCTTGGGGAAATACGTGAGGACAGACATCTCCTAAAATCACACTTTTGTTTAGTTCAAGGGTGGGTAAATTTTTCTGTATGGGGACAGATAGTAAATATTTTAGGGTCTGCAAAGCCATATGGTCTCTATTGCAACAACTCAACAATGCTGGTGTAGGGACAAAGGAGACAGTAATTAGCAGAGTAGGGTACTAGCATAAAGACAGATAAATAGAGCAGAATAGAGCCCAGAATATAACCCATCAATAGAATATCCAGTGATCTTCTGCAAGGGTGCCAAGAAATACAAAATGGAAAGGATAGTCTCTTCAACAAATGGTATTTGGAAAACTGAATATTCACATACAGAAGGTATTTGGAAAACTGAATATACACCTACAGAAGAATGAAGTTGACCCTTATATCATGCACAAAAACCAACTCAAGATGGATTAAAGATTTAAATAGAACACCTTTAACTCTAAAACTCCGAATAAAACGTAGGTGAAAATCTTCATGACATTGTTATCGGCAATGATTTTTTGAATAGGACACCAAAATCATGGATAACAAAAGCAAAAATAGATGAGTGGGACCATAAAAAATAAAAAACAAAAGTTTTGCACAGCAAAGGAAATAACAGAATGTAAAAGCAATCTATGTAATAGAAAATATTTGCAAATCATACATCTGATAAAAGGTTAATATACAAAATATATGATAAACTTCTTCAACTCATATTGAAACACCAAATAACTTAATTAGAAAAGGGGTAAAGGACTGGAATAAATTTCTTTCTTGAGAAGACGTACAAATGGCCAACAGGAATATGAAAAAAAATGTTTAATATCACTAACCATCAAGGAAATGTAAATCAAACCCACAATGAGATATAACCTCACATCTGCTAGGATGGCCATAATAAAAACAAACAGAGATAATTAGTGTTGGTGAGGATGTAGAGAAACGAGAATCCTGATACACTGTTGGGAATGTAGGATGATACAGTCACTGCGAAAAACAATATGAAAGTTTCTAAAAAAATTTTAAAGAGAACTACCATGTGATCCAACAATCTTACTTCCGGATATTTGTTTGAGGAAACTGAAATCAGGATTTTAAATGATTTTCTGATTTTAAAGAAATAGATGCATTCCCATATTCAGTGGCATGTTTCTCTTGAGATCACTCCCTCAATAACTCATTTGTACAAGAATCTCCATCTCACCTCTGTTTCTGGAAATGCTTACCAATGGACACCATGTGTCCCAAAATATATGACATTTTATTTTTGCAATTTAGAAGCTGGAGATTAAAAAAAAAAAAAGAACCCTTTATTACCTCTTCAGGCAAACTATTTACTGATTATATATTATTAAATGTTGTATATGTCAATACATAGCTAATGTTATTGTTTTAATCAGCATTTAATCTCTCCACTTTTTGGCATATGCATTAATTGATGATTATATGTCTTTATTAACAGCACATATATAATGTCTCTTTTTAAAAGAAAAATATTTGTAATTATAATAAAAATAAAAAAAGTTCATTATATTATTTTAACTTAGGTGAAAAATGATGGTATTGATGTGGTTCAGGACATGCTACCCCAAAATATGGTACTTTGGCATTTGAGAAAACAGTAGAAATAGGAAGCTCTCTCTGACCTTCCCCTCATTCTTCTCTGAAGCAGGTCATAAAACCTAGGAAGAATTGTTTTACTTCTCTTAAAGCAAGTCATAAGATCCTTAATTGAGAGGTTCCCTCTGTATACCCAGAGGAAAGGAGCCTAAGACCCAGAGACTTGACCAAGGAGAATCTGAACAAATGGGCCTTGCTAAATTCTTCCGTAGTTTACACAGTGGATCATTCCCACTTTGTCCAATTATATTTTCCCATGACTGTCCATTCTTAAACCTAAGCATAAAAATATACAAGTTTCCTTTTCTTTGGGTCTGAATTTCCTTCTGAAGGCTCTCATGTCATTTAAAACTTGTATTACATACATTTGTTAATGTTTTTCTCTTCCTAATTGGTCCTTTGTTGTAGGCAGCTCAGCCATTAACCTATGATGAATAAAGAAAAGATATTTCTTTTTTCTCCTACAGTATATATCTATTATGTGCATATATGTGCATATGTGTTTATTTATGTAAATGTATTCACATATGCATTCACAAACAACTTATGTACTGCACATGTTTTTCAATAGTGAAAAAGAGTTGACAGTTTTAACATGTGGAGAAAAATATTTCTACATATATTTTACTTGTAAATCTCTCACTTTCTGGTCTGAGTAATCACTTTTATATGTAAATTGTCACATGTTCAAATGAGCAAAAATTAGTTATTTGGATGCCCTGGATTAGAATCTTCATAATATGTGTCCATGCATGAGTATATATGTGCTTTTCTATTAAAGGGGCATGTAATGAGATGAGAAGAAAAATACACTAGGGTCAGTGGCAACTTCATCACCCTGTCTATAAATGGACACAATATAGAAATACACACACAGACCCATTCAGTGAAATGTCATACCATATATTTTGCCTATTCTGTATGCATATCATATTTTTGAGACCACTTTAGCTCAGCCAAACAGCTCTTTTTCCTTTTAGAAAAGATTAAACGAAGCTGCTCAAATAAATTAATGTTCTTCATTAGTGATAAGGTTTTGGCAGTAAATAGCTGACCATTGGACTTACAGTGGCTCACTCGTTCAAGATATTCCATTATCTCACATGGAAAAAATAGCTAGAGAAAGGAAGTTTGTCTTACATTCAAAACAGGTTTGTGGCAGTTCCAAGCATCATATCACACACTTCTGTCCCAAAGCACAGTGTAGAAAAAAAAATGCTTTTTTTAAATTTTACATAGGACTAGTCTCCTTTTTTATGTGTTTTTATCTTGAAAAAGATGTGTTCAGAATTCTTCCATAGAATTGTATATTAGGAATAATCCGACTTGGTTGCATACTCTGTCATTTGAGACTGCAATATGTCCAAAGATAAATGGCCTAATATGATGGGTACACCCTAATAATGTTTCCTTCTCTTTTGGAAGAAAAGGTTAACATATTGTTTTAAATATTAAATTGAAAGTAAAGAGAATAGAGTAAAATAGTGAGAAGCATTTTATAGTTGATAAATTATGCATCCAGAGACTTAATCATTTTTCTCACCTTCCTCTCACGTAGACTTTAATCCTAGTGGCAGGTAAATATAAATAGTTAATTAGACACCTAAAACTTTCAGAAATATTCTGCTTAATATCAGTTCTGTTAGGATAAAAGATTTTGATGTCACTTTATTTCTACATTGGTAGTATATTGAATTGCTAAGTACAGAGTTAAGCAGATTGACAATAGTCTTCAATTTAAACATTAATGAAAATTAGAGAATGAAGCATTAACTCTAATTCCTTATCCTAATCCTATATAATTCATGAATAAATAAAGATCAATGATGGTTTTTGGAAGCAGACACCAGTTTGTTAAAACATTCTTTTATAAAATTGTATCTGTGCCAAATCACATATCTGGGATTAGTTTTATTTAAAGAAACTTTGCAAAGAGTTATTTGCTTTTCTTCACTATATATATATATATATATTTTTTTTTTTTTCTAAGAGGCATTACTGGGCCACATTTTACATTAGGGAGAGACCAAGTCAGAGAATTTTTTCAGTAACTTAATCAAACCCACAAAGTATATCATGAGTAGGGCTGATATTAAAATCTTGGCATGATTCCTTCCTTCTTTTCTAATTTTAAATAAGAATCTTCAGTTTTCATCAGTATGTTAACAATCACTTTTTATTTTTCTTCTAATTTGAAAGAAAAAAAGCCAAGTAATATTTATTATTTTGTCTACTCAATCACCATTTCTTCTCTAACACTTCCTCAGTATCTTTAAAGAGTCCATGGAGTTTTAGAACAACGGTTTTAAAAGTTTGTTCCTCAGACTTTTGCAGACTTTTGCCTCAGCACAAACTGTAAGCATATTTGGACTGCTGGTTCATGGACCCCCACCTTGACATACTGAGCCTGCATATCTGAGGGGTTAGTCAGGGAATTCTTTAAGGAAAGACTGAGAACTACCATTTTAGACTATAATTTTTAAAGTAAAATTTATACTGAAATTCACTTTTTAAAAGCTAATTTCAATTTTGTTTTTTTTTAGTGCAATTTGTGAACATTAGTTTGGATTTCATTCTCAGCGTAACTTTAACATCGGGTGAAATCATTCTCTACCTTGAAAAAATTAAAAGCTGTTTATTATTTCTACTATATTTTACAGAATGGAATAAAAGATACAAGAACATCAAGAAATTCAATAGAGAACTATTTTTGGAGTTTGCATATATAATGAAAGACAAGAAAGTTACTATTAATATAATAATTATACAGGCATATGTGTGTGCATATGTAATATATATGTGTGCATGTATTATATATAGTATATATGTATACTATTTATATATATAAAATTCTTAATTATATATAAAATAATCATGATTTCTCTGGCTTATGTTGAATTTTATTTTTGCAAATGGTTATGCATTAATTAAAATATACTTAAGAACACCATTTTACCTTTCACAGCCTTTATAATCTGATTAGCTAAAAGTTGGTATTTCTTACACAGTAACTTTATTACAAGATATGTAAAATTAATGTTCTCTTATATGTATTCTAACAAAATTATTTGTATGTGATATAATGAATACCACAACATGAAGAAACAGAAAAATCTACTCTGCCTTCATAATTTACAGATAAGGTAAACAATTTTAGTGAATTTGAGTTGTTTTCCCACATACCTTGAAAAGTGTTATCGCATTGAATGTACCTTGAGTTTCCTCTTATAAGAGAAGATGTTTCACCCCCAGCTCCACTGGAGCACAAGTGTCTTTAATGAAAAAAAATGGGGCTGTGTATTGTCTATAACCAGCACATAGATGATGGGAATGGGATTGGTTATCAAGTATCACTATTAGTGGCATAATTCCAGAAAATTTGCAAGGTGGCAACTCTGGACTAATCTTTGATTTATGAATTAGTTTGGTGAAAAATGCTGTGTTAAATTAGTTAAAAAAATTAAAAGGCTACTTTTTTTCAAGAGCATATGCTAAGAAATATGAAAAGCATCTGATTGAAGGAGAGAGAGAGAGCAAGAGAGACAGAGAGAGCAGAAAGACAGAGTAGTGTATATACATTAATAGAAGAACTAAAGATCAGATTTAAGAATTTCACCATGGTTCCTTGAGCATAGAATTGGCCTAGATGTTAGAATGACCTTCCAATTTAAATGTTAATAAGAATTGTCTGTAGGAAAATTCCTGCAGTTCAAATGAAGTTCTTTTTCCCCTTATTGCTATAAGCACACTTAGACAATACCACCATTACTTTATCAAGCAAGGCTTTGTAGTTCTGTGTCTTTTAATAAAAGGATTCTAAAATGCCTGTCATACATGCTATAGTAGAAATGAGTCACAAATCTATCACCATTATATTAATAGTTATTCTAAACACAGATGTGATTAATTTGGTGTCCATTGCAGGTCTTCAAAAAAGCCCATTAACAGACAAAGTGTTTATATATACAGATGGCCATTTTTTTCTGGGGGAGAAAAGCCATATATTTTACTAATATGATAGATTCAACAATGACTAATATAAAAGTATGTTATCTGAAGACTATTTATCCAATTTTATGCCAACATGCTTTAAATTTTGTTCCATGAATGTCCAGCCTCAGAATCCCCTGGACTGCTTGCTTATAATGTAGATTTATGGCCTAATCTCCCATTTAATGGGTGATAATCTTGACATATGAGGCTAGAATCCATAGCTTAATAAACTATTCAAATATTTTCATGCATTAAAAATGTTGAATACTACATGAAAGTAAAGTGAGTTTTCCTATACTTTGCATCAATTTCTACCCTCTGACAACAGAATATTTTAAAATGGGACTAGCTTCTATTCCACATGAATTTGAGCTAAATGTGATACTCATTTGGTGCTAACCTGTCTATGTCAAGCAACCAGAGTTAGACAAAAGTCGCTAACACTTTCTTATATGTTTGATAAGTGGAAATGCAGTCAAACCTATGCAAAGTTCCATAAAATTTGTATTGATACTTACTGTGGGGACAAATTATCCTTTAAAAAATCAGTAATTTAAGAGACAGAGCTCCGCAATGCTAATCTTTCATTCACAAAATTAATAATACTTCTAAGGACATACTAGGACATATTTTGCTTAGGTACTTCATACAATAAATTTCTTAAAGAGGTCACAGTGGATAGGAAATGTGACTGGCTGGCTGGGCGCTGTGGCTCACGCCTGTAATCCCAGCACTTTGGGAGGCCGAGGCGGGTAGATCACGAGGTCAAGGGATGGAGACCATCCTGGCCAACATGGTGAAAACCTGTCTCTACTAAAAATACAAAAAAATATAGCTGGGCACGGTGGCGCACGCCTGTAGTCCCAGGTGCTCAGGAGGCTGAGGCAGGAGAATCGCTTGAACGCAGGAGGCGGAGGTTGCAGCGAGCTGAGATCGTGCCACTGCACTCTATCCAGCTTGGCGACAGAGAGAGACTCCGTCACAAAAAACAAAAACAAAAACAAACAAACAAACAAACAAATAGAAAAGAAAAAGAAAATGTGACTGGCACAAGGCCTGCTAGAATATAGATGGAAAAATGTTTTTGTAATATTTATTGACAACAAGCAGACTGGTTCTAAGGGAATAAGTTGGTAACTAAAAATATAATGATCTGTAAACAAGAGTATGGTTGTAGAAGTGGATTGGAGACTGTTTCATGTACACATAGGAAAGACAAGTGGCTTCATTCAAAATTGATTCCCCTGTGTTGCACCTATTATTATTGCTGTATATTTGAAACTATCCTAGAAACATTTGTTAGCTGATTATTTTTAGACCAAATGAATGTTTGTTCTGTTTCATTTTAATGTGCTTGTGTCTCTTGGAACACTATCTAATTATTGTTTTAAAATTAAGAAAATCAACTAGAAAAAATCATTTTTATTTGCAATACCTTGTATTATATTTTGTCCCTAGATTTATTCAATATTAAATTAATCACACTGAAGAATATTTTATTTATAGATGGACAAATAAATTCATTAAAAAAATTTATTCCATACCACTCTAAACTCATGTGTAATTTATTTGTAAGACAGGTACTGTAAATTGCCAGTTCTGATATGTAAAGGGACTGAAATCTTTATTGTATGACTTTTAAGGTAACAATTCTCTCCATCACCTAAAATTCCTCTCACTATGGTCTAAATGCCTGAAGTTTACAATTACAAGTCTCATTTAACAAAAATTTGACACACTCTCAAGAGGAAATATGTAACATCAAAAATAAACATTTACTTAAATATTTGAAGAATTTTAGGAGAGTAGTTTTTGAGCTCATATTATATTAACAAAGAGAAAAATAACAATATCCTGGAAAGCTAAATGGGACGAGGTCTGAAATAAAAGTAGCTAAGAGTTGGGCTTTCTTTAAAAACTTAACATCTATTTCCCCAAATATTAAATGTGAGTCAGAATAGAACCTGTTGAAATTATTTATCAAATTTAAGCATAAATGAGTTATTGATTCCAAGTAGCTGTTCAAATTTACAACTTCTAGCAGCATCATCTATATCAAGGGTTGTCAAACTTTTTCTGAAAAAGGACCAGATAATTGTTTTAGTTTTTGTGAGTGTTTCAGTCACTGTCACAACATCTCTCACAGCTGCTAAACACTGACATTGTAACATAAAATCAGATGTAGATAATATGTAATTGAATGAATTTGGCTGTGTTCCGATAAAATTTTATTTACAAAATGGTAGTGGGCAAGATTTGACCTGTGGCCTGTAGTTTGCTGATCTCTGAACTAGATGATATCTTGAAGATAACTAGATGATAACTTGTTGGTGAATTAGTATGTATAAAAATGAATATAAAGGAGTTAGTATTAACATTTAAAGAGATCTCTATTAGCTCTTGCACGCCTCTGTTTTTGGATCTGTCTCACTCAATCATTTCCGTCATAAATTGCATTTCCTCACTTCTGGAATAGTCAGAAAACACACACACACATATATTTAGGAATGAGCAACAAATAGTTGAAATATATATATATATATATATATACATCTTTTCATAAAATAGAAATTGTTGAATATAATAAGGAGAATAATCTTAAGTTCAGTAAGCTAGAATAATAGAACACATTTATTGTGGCTAAGCAATATAGTGATAATATCAAATCTAATAAGTGGTTAATACAGCTAATTGTCCAGGTTACATAAAAAGAAAGCATGACTTAAAACAACATTTGTTATTTTTATATATATATAACATATATATAAAACAGATATATAACATATTATATATGTTATATATATTATATATGTTGTATATATTATATGTTATACATATTATAACATTTTATATATATATATATATATATATATATATATATATATATATATATATATATGCCAGGCTGGTGTTAAACTCCTGGGGTCAAGCAATCTGCCTTTCTCCACCTTGCAAAATGCTGGGGTTACAGGCATGTGAGCCACCGCACCCAGCCAGTCCGCACTAGAAAATTTTAAAAGCATAAGAAAACTTTGAAATTGTACTTAAAACCTACTCAATTTTGCTCTCATTACTTATATTATTTTTGTTTTTCAGATTATTAATCTTTCTTTAAAAGGCCGTAAACCATTTTTCTAACACAAATAATTGACTTAAGTAACATACCTATGTGCTTGAAATTGTATTGTGAGGAATAAACAAATAGATTCCCAAATTCAAGAATCTGTAAAATTCAGAGGTTATCAATGTTGGTATTACACTTTGAGTGCTGATTCATTTATTGCATTACTTCAATCTGAATAGATACTCTGAAATTTTTGCCAACTCAGTTGTTACTCATCTTAGTAATAACTTCTGCTAAAATCATTTCCTTTTTGAGAGTAAATTACCCTTTTCAGAATAACGGTCAGTTAGGGATATAAAATTTAAAATATATTTTTAAAATATAGTAGAACTGCTAAAAGTAGATGATGAATGATGCGCACTTATAATAATAAATTGACTTTTATTAAAGATGAATTTTTTCACAAAACATACATTACAAATAAGAATGATGGAGAGATAAATAAATAAATGATTACTATGTTTTATTTCTAGGAAAGAGACGATGAAATATTTTGCACTTTTAGAGTTGAAATTATTTAAGATTATACTTTTAAAATCCAGTTTACTTTTATCGAAGCTTAAGGAGTTGAAAAATATTGGTGTTCTTTTTTTTCTGAAAAGTGCTTTAAAATAATATATCCTGTAAAATTATAAATATATGTATAAGTAGTATTAGAAATGTAATTAAATATACTATTGGATAGTATCTTGATAATTTTTGTGAGATCAGTAGTATTATTGGACTTTCATTTCTTAGATTAGTCTTTATTTCCTTTATTCAGATAAACATCTATTTAATAGCTTTACTCTATATTTGAAGGGGAAACTTCTTAACCAAATATCTCCTGTTGAAAATGTTGGTCTTTGAAAGCATTAATTTAGTTCTTTCCTACCTCCTAGTCTATATATCCCCACTCAGAGGAACACCACACACACACATACACACATACGAACACACAGACACACATTATCTCTCTATCTCACACACACACACCTCCTACTGTCTTTTCGCTTTTTCATCCCTCAATACCATCATTTAACTTTCTGGCTCTCCAGTGCCTTGTGCTTGCTTTATTATTCCTCCTGGGAATACCATGCTCCAGCTTCTTACCAGTGTTCTTCTCATCCTAGTCGCACTTGAAGAACAATATGTTCTCCAAGTGATGTTACAATTCAATGTAGCTATTGAATTTGTCACCAGAAGGAAAAACAAGAAAACAAATATTTATTATTCCCCCCACAAAACCTGCATGGAGGTGCCATTGAAAATCCACTAATTTTTACCACCTTTCTTTAGCCAGGTCAACTTCCTTCCTGGATTATTAAAATGCCCTACTAGCTGACCGTCTTGCTTCTAACATTGTTCCCTGTTGTAGGTTGAAGTGTATCCCCCAAATAGCATGTTCAAGTCCTAACCCTTGATGTGGGTACATGTGAATGTGACCTTATTTACAAATAGTATCTTTGTAGATGTAATCAAGTTAAAATGAAGTTATACTGGAATAGAGCGGGCCTTAATGCAGTGATTGTTGTCCTCATGTGACACAGGAAATTGGGACACAGACACAAAGAGAAAACAATGTCATGTGAAGACAGAGGCAAAGAGTGGAGTGACAGATGTGCAAGCGAAGAACCTCAAGAGCGCCGGCAGTTACCAGAAGCTTAGAGTTAGGGAAAGATCATCATCTGAAGATCAGAGAAAGCAAGTCCTGGCCTGTCAACATGTTGATTTCAGACTACTAGACTCCAGAAAAGTAAGATAAAAAATCTTTAATATTTGAAGGTGCCCAATTTGTGGTAATTTGTTCCTGCAGCCTGAGCAAACTAACAAGCTCACTTTCAGTTCAATTTCATGGAAGAATAGAACAATCTTTTGGTCCCATAACACAACTCCTCAGTGGAGAACTCTGAGTGATTTTAAAAAGACATACCAAATATTGTCCCTTTTATGCTCAAAATGATCCAGTATTTCTATGTCATTCTTAAAATAAAAACTAATATAATGTCTACAGGCTTATATTTGATCTGGTCCTCCTTAAGTCTCTTGTCTTGATTTCATATTTCCTGTCGTGCTAACTGTTTTAAGCAACTAGCCCTCTTGTTCCTAAAATAGAGCTGAAATTTTATTTTCAGGCATTAAAACTGTGTATTCCTTTGGTCTGGATTTTCTTCCTCAGATATTCACATGTGTGACTCCCTTACTTCCATCATTGTGCAGATTTCACTGTTTCTTTCTATCCTACTTTGATCAAATTTATGACACTCAAAAATTTCATAAACTTTAATAATTTGTTTTTGTTCATTATTTATTATCTCTTCTTGCTGGAACATGTTTTTAAAGTCACTTCAATTTTCCTTCTCTGTTTCAGGACTGATCCATTTAATACAGTAGCCACTAGTCACATGTGGCTATGGAACTGTTGGATACACATTTATTATGTGCTTGGCATGTAAAATATGCACCTTGTTTCAAAATATTCATGTGAAAATGATGTTAAATATGTCATTAATATTTATGTATTGATTACATATGAAATAATATTTTGTGTAATAGGGTTATATGTAAATAATTTTAACTGTATTTAACTTTTTAAAATGTGCCTTCTGGAAAATTTTAAACTATGTATAGTATTTCATAATTCTGGCCTGCATTAAATTTTTATTGGAAGAGTGGTGATCTAAATAAGGCTGATAATAACAGGTAAGAGAGAGAGATTAATGCTAAATGGTTGCTAATATGCTCATGCTTTCTGGGAAACACATACACTTTATGAAGGAGTTTCTGAATGTACATTTTTAAGTTAAAAAGTGCACTATTTCATAATGATTTCAGGAACAAAATCAATTAGAAAGCACATCTTTGGCCAGGCGTGGTGGCTCACGCCTGTAATCCCAGCACTTTGGGAGGCTGAGGCAGGCGGATCACGAGGTCAGGGAATTGAGATCATCCTGGCTAACACGGTGAAACTCCATCTCTACTAAAAATACAAAAAATTAGCTGGGCATGGTGGCAGGTTCCTGTAGTCCCAGCTACTTGGGAGGCTGAGGTAGGAGAATGGCTTGAACCTGGGAGGTGGAACTTGCGGTGAGTTGAGATCACGACACTGCACTCCAGCCTGGGTGACAGAGTGAGACTCCGTCTCAAAAAAAAAAAAAAAAAAAAAAAAGGAGAAAGCACATCTTCATTAGAAATTGCTTATTTTGTGATTCCAGTTAAGTGAATTGAAGTAGAGTGAGTATGTAAAAACTAAATATATGAAAAAAGTATGTTACCTAAAACAAAATAAACAATTTCATCTTAATTTCAAAAGTAATGCTTTTATGTATTATTAACATTTATGCAATCTTGTATTAGATCACAAATGTAGTTTTAAAGTGTGTGTAGTATTTGAGCTAAGCTTTTTATTACCTGATAAATTAGAATATTACTACGTCTTAAAAGGCAAGAAAAAAATGGTTAGTTTATTATATGAATGGAAAGAGAAATAAATTTCTTGAGTTATTTATTTTTATTTTATTGTAAGAACATGAGATCTATTGTCTTGATTTTTAAGTTAACACAATATTATTAACTATAGGCAACATGTTGTATAGCAGATCTCTAGAACTTATTGACTTTGCATTACTGAAATGTCACACTTATGGATTAGCAACTTTCCATTCTCCTCTTAATATGGTTTGAATTTGTATCCCAACCCAAATCTCATGTGGAATCTCTAATTCCCAGTGTTGGAGGACAAGCCTGCTGGGAGGTGATTGGATCATGGGGACAGATTTCCCCCTTGCTGTTCCTGTGATAGTGCATGAGTTCTTATGAGTTCTTGTTGTTTAAAACTGTTAGGCAGCTCCCCCTTCTCTCTCTCTCCCTCTCCTGCCCCAGCCATGTAGAACACGCCTACTTCCCTTTCACCATTCACCATGAATGTAAATTTCCTGGGGCCTCCTCAGCCATGCTTCCTGTACAGCCTGCAGAACAGTAAGCCTGTTAAACCTTTTTTATATATATTACCCAGTCTCAGGTATTTCCATATAGCAATGCGAGAATTGACTAATACAAAAAATTGGTACCTAGGAGTGAAGCACTGCTATAAAAATAGCTGAAAATATGGAAGCCGCTTTGGAACTGGGTAATGGATAGAGGTTAGAATAGTTTGGTAGACTTGGAGGAAGACAGGAAGATGAGGGAAAGTTTTGGACTTCTTAGAGACTTGTTGAATGGTTGTGACCAAAATATTCATAGTGAAATGGAAATATTGATAGTGAAGTCCAGGCTGAGGAGATCTCAGACAGCGATGAAGAACGTATTGGGGACTGCAGTAAAAGTCACTCTTGCTATGCTTTAGAAAAGAGACTGGTGGCATTGTGCCCCTGCTCTAGGGATCTATGGAACTTTGAACTTGAGAGAGATGATTTAGGGCTTCTGGTAGGAGAAATTTCTAAGCAGGAAGGCATTCAAGATGTGGTCTGGCTGCTTGTAACAGCATATGCTCATATGCATGAGCAAAGAGATTATCTGAAACTGATACTTATATTTAAAATGCAAAGACATCATAAAAGTTTGGAAAATGTGCATCCTGACCATGTGAGAAAAAAAAAAAATCTGTGGAGGAATTCAAGCAGGCCTGCAAAAATTTGCGTAAGTAAAGAGGAGTCAAATGTTAATAGCCAAGACAATGGGAAAAATGCCTCAAAGGTATTTCAGACATCTTTACAGCAACTACTCCTATCACAGTCCCAGAGGCCTAGGAGGGAAGAATGATTTCCTGGGCTGGGCCCAGGGCCTGCTGCCCTTCACAACACTGGGACACTTCTGCTTGTGTTCCAGCTGTTCCAATTGCAGCCACTACTAAAAGGGCTCCAGATATGTCTCAGGCTGCTGGTCCAAAGGGTGCAAGCTGTAAGCCTTGACAGTTTCCATGTAGTGTTAAGCCTGCAGTTGTGCAGAGGGTAAGAATTGAGGCTTGGGTGCCTCTGCCTAGATTTCAAAGGATGTATGGAAAGGTCTGGATGTTGAGCAAGATGTCTGCTGCAGGAGTGGAGCCCTCATGGAGAACCTCTACTAGGACAGTGCAGAAAGGAAATGTGGGGTTGGAGCCCAGACACAGAGTCTCCTCTGGGGCGCTGTCTAGTGGAGCTATGAAAAGAGGGCCACCATTTTCCAGACCCTAGAATGGTAGATCCACTGACAGCTTACACCTGGAAAAGCCACAGGTGCTCAATACCAGACTGTGAAAGCAGCTGTGGGGCTGTTCCCTGCAGAGCCACAGGGGTAGAGCTTCTCAAGGTCTTGGAAGCCCACCCCTTGCATCAGTGTTGCTTGAATGTGAGATATAAAGTCAAAGGAGACTATTTTGGTGCTTTAAGATTTAATGACTACCCTCCTGGGTTTTGGACTTGAATAGGGCCTGTAGACACTGTCTTTTGGCCAATTAATACCTCTTCAAAAGGGAGTATTTACACATTACCTATATCCCTATAGTATCTTAGAAGTAACTAACTTGTTTTAGATTTTACAGGCTACTAAGCAAAAGAGAATTACCTTGTCTCAAATGAGTTTTTGGACAGTGGACTTTTTTGTTAATGCTGAAATGAGTTAAGTCATGGGGGACTGTTGAGAAGGGGTGATTGTATTTTGCAATGTGAGAAGGATATAAGATTTGGGAGGGGTGGTAGGGGAATTATACCGTTTGGAATGATATGAGATTTGGGAGGAGTGGTGGAGAAATTATATGGTTTAGATTTGTGTCCCTGCCCAAATCTTATGTTGAATTGTAATTCCCAGTGCTGGAGGAGGGGCCTGGTGGGAGGTGGTTGGATCATGGGGGCAGATTTCCTTCTTGCTGTTCTTGGAAGATCTGGTTGTTTAAAAGTGTATAATACCTCCCCCTTCTCTCTCTTACTCTTGCTCTGGCCATGTAAGATGTGCTTCCCCAGCAATGCTTTCTGTACAGCTTGAGGAACTGCTAGCTAATTAAACCTTTTTTCTTTATAAATTACCCAGTCTCTGGTATTTCTTTATAGCAGTGCAAGAACAGACTACACCCTCCTCTGTGGCCCTGGCAACTGCTATTCTTATCTCTGTGTCTATGAGCTTGACTATATTAGATACTTCATATACATTAATAATACAGTATTTGTTCTTCTGTGACTGACTTATTTCACTTAGCCTAATGTCCTCGAGTTTCATCCATGTTGCCCAATATTGCAGAATATTCTTTTTTTTTAAATTGGATATTCCATTCCAAAGAAGACGAACAAATGGCCAACAGGTATGTGAAAAGATAATCAGTGTCATTAATCATCAGGCATATACAAATAGAAACCACAATGAGATAATACCTCAAACTTGTTAGGATGGCTATTATTAAGAAAAAATAAAGTTAAGTGTTGGAGGGAATGGGGAGCAACTGGGACCCCTGTACTGTTAATGGAAATGGTGCAGCTTTATAGAAAACAGCATGGAGATTCCTCAAAAACTAAAAAGCAAAACTACCTTATGGTCCAGCAATCCTACTTCTGGATATTTTTCCAAAAGAACTGAAATCATAATCTTGAAGAGATTTTAGCACTCCTATGTTCATTGCAACATTATTTACAATAGCTAAGATGTGAAAACAAACTAAATGTTCATTAACTGACAAAAAGATAAAGAGTTATATTTGGAACAATGGGAATTAAACGTTTTTTATCTTTACATTTCCTAAACTAAGGCACTGAGATAAAGAGTGCTTTAGTTTTGGTGATACCAAGCTACATGGAGCCATACTACAACATGTACCTTAACACAAGACTGACTACCGTCAGAGGTGAAGACTGTTGTCCTTTACCAAAATTTATTTCTCCCATATTCTATTGTTAGAGAATTATAACTGGAGCTATAGCCATCTAATATGGCTGTTTCCCAGCCTGTTTACTGTATGATGTGGGCACATGACTGATTTGTTGATGATAAAGTGAGCAAAATTATATATGAACATTTTGGGTCCAACCCTGAAAACATGAGTTACTCTTTCTCCCATATTGTGCTTGCCTTTTCACAGCCATGAAAGTGGACAATGGGAATTCCAGCTTTGGGACATCAGACAAGGCTTGTTTTTACTAAACTAACTGGACACTTGTCATTCATAAATTGACAATATATGTATAGGACTATTTCTAGACAATGTGTTTTGTTTTATTGATCTCTATGTTAATTCTTACACCAATTTCACATTGTCTTTATTAGAGTTCCTTGAAAGAAAGTCTCAATATCAGGTATGAGTCCTTAATATTTATTGTTTTTTATCATTGTAATGGATATTTGCATTTTTTAATTTTCCCATTTAAATGTTGAAATCAGATTGTCAATTTCTGGCAAAATCATCAACTGGAAATGTGGTTTAAAATATTTAAAATCCATAAATCAACTTGGGACCATATAAAATGTTAACATAATAAAATTTTTGATTCATAAATGCAACAAATATCTTCATATATTTAGTTTTTTCTCAATTTTCCCATCAATTTTTATAGATTTTAGTATACACATTTTTCTTATAATCTGTTATACTTATGCCTAAGCATTTCATATTTTATTCTATTGTGAATTATGTCATTTTTAACTTTTAGTTTTCTGTTGCTCATAACTTTCCTCAAATGTAAATTATTTTGCATACTGGCATGTAAACTTTTGATACTCTAAACTCATTTATTTTTAGTAATCCGTTGGTACGGTCTGTAATTTTCTAGTCATTATGCTATTCACATATAAAATACACAAATATAATACAATTATATGTCTGTTTTTTCAAACTCTGTACTTTTTATTCCCTTTCCTTGTTTTATTGTATTTCCCAACATATCCAAAAATGTTCAATAAAAGAGATGATTTTACACCCTTGCCTTGATCAATCCAGTGAGAATGCATTCGGTTTTTTGCAATTATGTAAGATGTTAGGTATAAGTTTCTCATATATAGACTTTATCAGATTGAATAAATTTTATATTCTTTGCTGGTTTAGAATTTGCAGTTAAATTTTGGATGTAATTTGGTAATACTTTGACCAAGGAATTTTGGTTACGTTCTTCTAAATGTATGGTGTTTTTTTCCTTAATTTTTAAGTCTGGTTTTGATCTCTGTACAATTTTAATTTCAGAATTTAAGTTAGAAAGGGTCCCTGACTTTGATGTTTTAAAAATTATTGTGTAGAATTTCCATTATTTGTTTATAATTATTTGTTAATCTTATATTTATTCATTTATTTTTTCAATGTTTTATCAAAATTGATATATATACAAATAATATTTATAATGTATCTATAAATATATATTATATACACACACAGGTGGAGAGGGAAAGAGAGTACGAGAGAAATACTGCAAGGTTGATTGCATTTTATATAAATGTTGCAATGCAATGTCATTAATGTTTTAAAAATTTTTCCAAATAGTTTAAGAAAAATACTATTATTTGCTCTGTTACTTAAGCTTATCTACTTAATGCTTTTTATTTTTTTAAGATTTAAAAAACAGAAAACTATATGAAATTATACATATGATAAACAATATTTGCTGAAAGATTTGTCATCTGTGGATGTAGTAGCAGAAAAGAAATCTATTTCAATTGGGTTGGTGTTCGGCATAATATAACTTCTTATTTTGGAAATATCGTACTAAAATTAAATTGGGAAAAGCTTTAAAAAATAAATGAACACATTTTTTATTGAGAAATTTAGTGAAGGCACTTAATATTTTATATACCGAGAAAAAAATTACTTAAATTTTGTCTGCATTTTCTGTTAGTTTTCTATTCCTGCTCTAATAAATTATCACCAAGTAACTTGGAACAACACAAATTTATAATCTTGCATTTCAGTATGTCAGATGTCATACATGGGTCTTTCTGTACAGAAATCAAGATGTCAGTAGGACTGAGTTAATTTCCTGTGGACATGTGAGAGAATCCACTTTCTTGCCTTTTCCAGCTTCTAGAAACCACTTTGTTGTTGTTTTGTTATTGTTTTGTTTTGTTTTGTTTTGGCTCATGGGTGCCTTCCACCATCTTCAGAGCCAGTAACATGGGGCCAAATCCTTCTGATAATGCCAATTTCTAACCCTGTCGTCCTATTCCCTGATTTGCTTTCAAAGATGTGTGTAATTACATTGGGCCCAGCCAGATAATCCAGAATAATCCCCCTATTTTAAGGTCAGCAAATTAAGAATCTTAATTCTATCTGTAACTTCAATTCCCCTTTGCCATATATAAAAATACACATGTTTTAGGAATTAAGATGTAGATAACTTGGGAGCTCATTTTTTCTTCTTACCACAAGATTAAATCATAAAAGGATAAATAATTTTAAAATTAAAGTGATCAGAGAAATAATAGGAAAAAAGCTAAATAAAAGCTCAAACGAGTTTAAAAAAAAAAGGAGTACTGCAATGATAAAATAAGTGGAAGAGGAATAGAGAAGATGATTCTCTAGAGCAGGGTAACAGAAAAGAGGAGCAGACTTCACTCTAAATATTATGATAGACTGAGAAACACTTCAAAATGTGTCACAATGTATCCTCTGATGATTGAATACATATTAATGTATCTATATTACTACCTTTGATAGTAATAATGATAACTGAGAAGTAAATGATAACTTAAATAATAGTGATAGATGACTTAATTGACTCATATGTAAATTACTTTATTCTTATTGAATTTATAATTATCACATTTTTTCTATTATATTTCTATTCATAAGATTCTGCAGATGTGCACTATATTAGAACGGTGACTTTCATGTTTCATACTTTCTTTACTTCGTCCTTCACAAATTACATGGAAACATGAAAATAAAAGCATATTCTCAAATTTATTTTTATATGTCTAAAAGAAGTAACAATACCTCAGAATGTATCCTTAAAACTGACTTTCTCCAAATTATCGAACTTGTACAAATCACTTAGCCTTTTCCAGTCCCTGCTATTGTATCTGTGAACATAGGAATAGCATAGTAAATTATCCCTCAATCAGTGACATCCCAGCAAGAAACACAGAACATACTCAAACTCAGTAATTGAAAGAGAATTTAAGAAATTTTTGTAGAGTATAGCAAACTCAAAAGTTTCTATGACAAGTCATTGGGGGTGGAGGGATGAGTAGATAAGGGAATATTTATTCATACCGTTATGCCTGAAGGGACAAGATTATTCAGCTAACTTGGCCCTGAAAAAATCTTTGAGTGGAGAGGGCCACCTGATAGGAATTCAGGAATTGTAACTTTGAGTACAGGGTCACAGTCAGCTATTAATAGGTGAGGAAACATAAGAGCCTGACCTCACTCTCCACCTTCTCTTCAGTTGCCACAGGTGCCCGTTGCCTCCAATACTTAATAATGATGTGATCTTAACAATTTACTCAACTTCTTTGTGATCTTAATTTCTTTAATAGTATGTTTGTTTTGAGCTTTAAATGTACTCATATCTGCAACTTTATTAAAACTGTGATTGGTCCTTAATAAAACTCAGGAATTGCTGATTGCAATTATTATTAGAAACATTATCATCACATGTCTCTTGGTTGTAGGGAATTGATTCAGAACACAACACTGGCATGTTTAGGGCATTAGAATGGAGAAAAGAGGGATAAATAAATAGAAATAAAATAGTTTATTCAATATTGAGTAGTTAATATATGTCAGGAATTTTGTAGGCATTATAAATAGTTCATGACACTGGGTACACTGGTAAATTAAAATTCAAGATGGTATATGGCAGAGTTGAATTGTGAACAAAGGCAGTTAAACTGGAATATAAAATAATCAATTTTGTATTTTTCTAAGATAGCTGCAGAAGCAGCTTATATGATGAATATAATGAAGGACAGAGTGACTTGGAAAATCGGTTAGCAAAATATATGACAGGCAAATCACATTCCTCTATCACAAGAGGACAAATCATTGGCTATCACCAATCTGAGAGCCAGCATCTGAAAGAAGGCATTAGAAAAAAATTAATCAAAGCACAAGTGTCATACATTTTTAAAGTATAGTTCTTCCTTCAGAATTATTAAAGCTCTTCTTTTGCCTTGAGAATTTCACACAAAATGAATTCATAAGAAGAATAAGATATAATCCTTGGTTTCTTTTGTGAGCTATATTGATAGGGAGGATTCATTTATACTGCCAATGCATTATTTCACAAATCTCTCATTTGAACATTTCAAGTAGAATAGAAAGTTTAAATTAACTATATTGTTACTTAAAAATGAATTTGATTAATATGTGCTATCTTTAGAGTCCTAAAGGATCCGTATGGTTTTATACAAGAAAGACGGTCCTTGAGACGAAAAAAAAAAAAAAGTAATCAAGTAGAGGGTGAAATTCTTCCTGCCTCGCTCTTCACTTGGTTTCTGCATTTTGTGTGCGAAAACCAGCTCACATATAAACATGTAACACAGGACTTATAAAAGAGTACATAATGTAAAGAATCCTATTTCTTGGAAGGTTGTATGTGGCTGTATGTCAAAAGTTATAATGCCATTAAAGAGAAACACATTGTATAGCACAATACAAATTATTACTATGCAGTGTGGAAGAGTGAAAAAAGAGGTAGCTTGGATATCATCAACCTGGGTTTTAGTCTTTCCTGAGGCTTCAGGGATTTAACATAGTGGTTTACTTATGGGGATCCTAAAGCTATACTGTGGAATTTGAATCATGGTTCCAGAACACATGCCTATACGTGACCAACATGAGCAAGTTATTTTTCCTGATTTTATCTCAGTTTTTTCATCAATAAAATTGTCACGATGAGCATTTAATATAAAACACAAGTAAGACTTCTTTTTAAAAATATTTAGTAAGTGTCTGTCATGATTGCTATTATTGTAATTATTAATATATTTTACTACCCTACTTAGAAGTCTAAGTTATGGAGGCCTCCTCCCCTCCACAGATGCTCTTTGTCTCCATCACTGACTGCCTTTGTTTTCTTAGACAAGTCACATAACCCTTAAGCAATGTGTCTTCATTGTGAAGTGAATATAAAAGGATTCCTAATATTTAATATCTTTCCAACTGTCCAATTATCTAGTGATTAGAACAGAAAATAAAACACAACTTCTTTGCTATCAGTGTTGCTGATATTTCAAGAGGAACTTGTGAAGAAGCTGTAATGCTCCCTGAAGTTGGCAAATCTGCTGGGACTTGACTTTCTGCTCAAAGTAAATTCTGAGGCTCCGGTTGTCTGTGGCATGTTATGCATCGGCTGATGGATGACTCAATGTTTAAATGGTAAGGCCACTGTACACACACATACATGCACACATGCACATACACACTGTAGAGCCACAATTATTTTGTTTTACAGACTTGGGGTATTTTGCAGAATTTTTAAAATAATGAAGCTGTGGTATTAAAGCTGAAAAGTTAAAGGTAAAATGTAACAGTTTGTCACAATTACGTGTCATATTGGCAGGTGTTCTGAACTTTCTGTTTGAAAACTAGACATATAAATTTCAGTTCTTAAAGCTTTGCAGCCAATTTAAGGGCTCATTTATTTCACTGACAGCAAGATGTATGTGCAGCCTCACATACTGGATGTCTGGGGCCAAAATCGGCACTTTGTGGCTTGCTTGTCTCACAGGGAGTAAATAGTAGCAATTTTTCAGCATAGGCATGCTAGCACAAGGTGTTTAGCAAATAAATGAGCATAAGATGACCTGTGGTGTCCTGAAATTACTAAAATTCATGAATAATAAAATGATCTATAGATTGTTAGCAGAGGGCTACAGCACAGGCTAATTTGCAGCCAGTGAAGCTTTACAGGATAATTTATAACTTTTGAAAATTTAATGACTTCATCAATTTTTACCTATTTTTTACCAATATAATCTCCTGAATACCACTTTCAACTATGATTTCCTTATAAGAAAATATCTAAGTCACCTACATGTTTAGGTTATTAAAATTAAGGTTGCTTTATTTAGATTTCTTGATTGTTTTATATAATTCAGACAATAATAGGGAAAAAACTTACTGGGTTCTGTGTGTTTCGTTTTAATAACAAAATTTGTACAGAAAAAATAATGATTCTATGAAAAGAACTTTGCTATGACATACTACTTAGGTAGTTTGTTACTATTATTTTGGAGCATATTATTTCACTTTTGACAATTAAATTTTTTACAATAAATTCGAGTTCCAACACCAATTCGTTTTTTCTTTGCAAACTTCATAGAAAAAAATATTCCTTAAAAAACAGAAATATATATGCACTCTTATACTAAACACTACTTGGAAAATATTTTTTAGTTCTTTTAAAACAATTAATAAATAATACTTGAGTTTTAGCTTTATGTTCACCTACTAAAGACATATGATTTCTTTAAATTCCAGAATGTGCCAGTATGTGTGTTTTGTTTCACAATATATTTACATTTTATAGCTAAGTGTCTTAGATCAGTTATTAGATTGCATTTAGATTATGGCTTTATGAGTCTATCCATTTTTTTATTTTCTGAATTTTCTGGTGGCTAAAACTTTTATATTTATATCACTGTCACATACATGAATAATACAGTTTTTGTAGACAGAATTTTATATAGACTTTTCTCAGTAATGTAGAATTTATTGACTGAAGATAAATCTGGTTATGATGTGGAACAAAGAGTATTTTTCTACACTGTCTAAACAGGTTAGACAACACATAAGGTGATATAGGCATTGTCAAAATGGAATATGTATGTAAAGCAACGAAACTATTCTAATCTGTAATACATAAAAAAGTTGAATGTAATTCAAAATGTTTGCAGTTGTATTTAGAATAGTGATACTACATAACTGTGGTATATTGGTGTGTGGACCTACATTTTATACTGTACATATTTTTAATGACAAGCATTTGTTTTTCTGAATTGCTCCCACCTTTTCTACTAGCATTTAATATAATGGAAGGAACACAAGAAATAAAGTAGTCCAGGCCGGGCGCGGTGGCTCACGCCTGTAATCCCAGCACTTTGGGAGGCCGAGGCGGGCGGATCACGAGGTCAGGAGATCGAGACCATCCTGGCTAATACGGTGAAACCCCGTCTCTACTAAAAATACAAAAAATTAGCTGCACGTGGTGGTGGGTGCCTGTAGTCCCAGCTACTCGGGAGGCTGAGGCAGGAGAATGGCGTGAACCCGGGAGGCGGAGCTTGCAGTGAGCCGAGATCGCCCCACTGGGCGACAGAGTGATATTCTGTCAAAGGAAGGGAGGAAGGGAGGAAGGGAGGGAGGGAGTCCAAATGTCTTGTTTATTTTCTTGCCATTGAATTCCCTGGACCTCAGTTTTATTATCCATAAACATGACATACTAATAAAAGTCATCATGACAATCTTGGCTTCTGTGAGTACCATATATGCATGTGATAGCCCTAAAGTACTCCAATTATAATTCCCATAAAAGGAAGAGACTACTGGCTAAGTGAAGAATTCAAAAATAATTATGTTGCAAATATGTCAACAAATTGTGAAAAAGGAGAGGGAGAGAGAGAAATGTTTAACCTGTTTAGGGATAGAGCAATCTATTTTAAAGTGAATTATCCTAGATTATGTTTAATAACTTATTTTTCCATTTGCCAAAAGTTATTCAGTATAAATATGACTTGTCAGAAAGAGATTTTAGAGCCAAGAGGATCAGAGCGAATTACTGACAGTCAAAACCTGAGTGTGGATATTTACTTGCCTTTAGCTTATTTTTTCACAGACAAACTGAGCTATTTTAAGGTTGTGAGTTGAGATGGACAAATAAGTTAGATATGTAATCGAACAAGTAATACATATTGAGAAATGTATTCTACAGGAGAAATGAACTTGCCAGTATAATAAAATAAAAAATGTTTGGTGAAAAAGAAATACTATCACCATCAATTTGACCAGTTTAACATAAATTAAACATAGTTTGGTATGTGGGAACCCTTACTTAAATCCTCACCTGTTTTTCCTATGGGCAATTTTTCATTTTCTTTCTTTTATTGTCTCATTAATTTCCATTATTATTTTAAATATTGCTGTGAATAGTGAAAAATAGATATTAAAAATGTCTCAAATTGAGAGTCAGAAAGGGAAGAGCAACTAGAAACAGAGAATTGAGTCAATCAGCTCTCATTCCATTTATTGCCTCTCAGTTTTTTTATCTTGTCTTTATTAATTATTTTTTATGGCTAAGTGTACCTTCCCATTATCAACCCTTAGCTTCACTACCAAAAAGAGGACTGTGTTTATTTCTTTTATTTCAAATCTTAGGGGAAATTTTGGTTTGTTTGGCTTGGATGATATATTTGCCCTGTGGCTAGTGGGCAGGGTACTGTAGTTGTAGGATACTAGTCCTTAATTAGCAGCAAATGATACAGAGTCAAAGGGAAGACTGACACAGGTTTCATTGTTTACCCAATCTGTCCAACTCATCTGCTTTCTATCAAGAGGAATGATTATCTAGGATCTTTCAGGCCTTCTCCTGGAATGTAAAATGTATTTATTTTAGAAATTATCGTGTATTTCACAGTCCAAATCTCCTTGAACTAGAGGTTTTCTAGAATGTTGAAGATTAGACATCCTTTTGACATAGTTGAGGTTTTTCTGTAATCACACTACAAGAGATTTTTACCTCATGAAATTTTTTGGTAGAAGGCCTGTGCTAAATAGCCTGTTTAGTCATTATCTATAAAACTAAAATCTCTGCATGTAAAGGCTCTCACATCTGAACCACTAGGTAGAATAGATCTATTTAGCTATCCCAAGGCAGAGGCTAGTCCTGTAGACCTTGGCAATGACTTCCAACAAGTAGATAACTAAAGGCCAGAGTGCTGGCATGGCTCACCTGCCTGGGAAGTTGCCGTTTTCTTCCATTTTGTGTCTCATTTGAGGACAAATTCTTATTGGGCAAGTATGCAGAGTAATTGGAGATGGGAAAGCCTGTCTATAGTTCTTAATGTTACAATATTTTCATTCTGATTTGTATAACATATTTAATTTTTAACATATACCCTGAATTTCAACTGGGGGTAATTTAGTAAAAAAAAATTATATATTATATATATAATTATATATATATTATATATAATTTTTTACTTAGTTCTTAGTAGGAAATATATATCATATATAAATATATATCATCTTTATATATATAATATATATTTATATATAAGTGGAAATCATATATAAATATATATCATATATATATTTCTTACTAAGTTTAGTGTGTGTGTATATATATATATAATATAAACATAAATGCTTGGCCATCTAGAATAGGTGAATATAGACATGTTTATAAAACTGCATGTCTTTGTTGATATTGTAAACTCTCTTGTTTTTCTTACAGTAAGTTTAAAAAGTGAGAATATTAATGTTCTCATATTTTGAATTCCCTAAATATCCAATGTTGATGGGCATGAGGTCAAAATAACAAGGGATCAAAACATGGTCAAAGTCCCAAAAGATAATACTAATATTGTAATTTTCCAAAACCTGAAGTTTGCTGATTCTTAGTGCCTTTATCTTATGCTGGCCCCAAATTCCACATTTTAGGTTTAGTAATTATTACTAAATAACATTTAGTAATTTACCATGACATTTTCAGTTATTAACTTCTGTTTTAATTATGCTTAGTTTATCTTAAAAGTGGAAATCATAATACAAAATCTATGTGCAAATCCAGTAGAAAAGGGAAAAACTGTAGTCAGGCGTTGTTGAAAACAGGGAACAGGAATTCTACATGCCCCAGAGCCTCACTATCTTTCTGTGAAAGATTTAAGGTTTACCTTCACCTTTGCCACTGGAGAAAAAAGTGCCATTATTTTCTTGGTTTCAATTTGAGGAATATCTAAAATAGGATGCTTCTTTAGTACCCATTTAACTTCTGACATAATTGTGTCCTTGTAGACTCTTGGTGTTGTTATATTTATTTTTATACAAAATTGCCTTTTAGAGTCTCAAAATATCATGCCTCAGAAATAATGTGTTTATTAATTGCTAATTATTAATTCTAGTATTAGATTTGCACTAAATTACCACTGTAAACAGAAGATGAGGATGTGATATGTTAACATGGAAATTGGGGTAATTCATTAAGAATTTACTACTTAAAAACAAAAGAAACTTGTTGGTTATATGTTTTATGCTTTCATATACATTGCTTTTTAAGTTAAGGTATGTGTCTTTCCTCTCATGATCTCTGAGTTCCCACCGTCCTGATCTCTTTTATTTTAAAAAGTATTTTTATTAGCTAGTTGATGAACACAGAATTTTTAAAGAGTTCACATTCTAATTTTATGAATATTCAATAAAATATATTATATTTCCAAATGCTACTAATCGTTTTAGCAAATTACTTTAAGCTTATTTATACATTTTTAATTGAGAGCAATTTAATAAGCTAATGTTCACATAAACATAAGTTAATGTGCATATGTAAAATTATAAAAGTTGCAACATAACTTTGTTATTTTAAAAAATAGTTATCTATGTATTTTACAACTCATGTATTTTCATCACCTGATAAAGGCTTATATTATAACAACATCTGAAGATATATAAAAAATAGTGCTAAAATAAAGAACAATTTTGGGGTCCCATTTTGAGGCATTCAAGTTAACATCTCTTTGGAAACCATCAATTATAAATCATGTAAAGATAGTCATGAATTACCTTGAGTTTCCCTATCTGCAGGATTAGCTATTTTTGGCCTCCCCTCAAAATAATTATTTAATTTAAAACTCCAGAGATTGCCAACTTCTGTTACTCTTTAAATAGGTTACTTATGTGCCAAGGTACTAATCTCCTTAGCTTTCCCAACTCTGCAGGCCCTGGGCTGGTTCCTTGATGTGCGTAAGAAAGTATTTCAGTTTCCCACAGCCCGGTATATAAACATTATTATTTTCTATGTATAATCTGCTTCTTACCTCACTCCCTGCTAAGAAAAAAAGATGTTGAGGATTACCTCCTTAAGCTATGTCTGAAATGAATGACACTGAAGAACAATTTTGCTAAGCTGACAAAAATGGTGTCACAGGATTGACAAGAAGGGAGAATTCATCAATCTGTCTGAAGATTATGGTGCCTTTTTCTATATCTATGTGTTTATTTCTAAGAGAAGGTATTTATAATCAGCTGCAGAGTTAAAGCAGGTTAAATTTAATGGCTTTTACATTTTGACTGACACTTATTTTGTACACAACAAATATTCTTATCCTTACCCTGCCATTTTAAGTAAAATATGTTGTACTTGCTTCGGAAGGTTTGGTGGTTTCTTTGAGGATGGGCAGTATCTTGGTGCACTTTGTGGTGGAAGAAAGGCCAGTAAAAATTACCATACGTAAGTGCCATTTAAATTCTCTCTCCTCTAAAAGTTGAGTGGAGATAATGAATTATTTATTCACCAGGTTAAATCTAAGATTTGCAACATGGTACTTTCTCTAAATGAGGCTGAATCCCATTTTTTTGCCCTTTAAAGACATCTTGGATATATTTACAGGGCTTTTATTTCTAATCTAGGAAAATTTGAAATTTAAAACTTTCACCAATTTTCTGGCTGATTGATGAATTTTTGGGTTAATTATTTCCCTTTGACAAGCGGCATTGATTACTTCACCTGTGAAAAGAATATTCATAAATGCTGGATAACCATGATAATTGAAGTAAACTAATGAATTACACTCAGAAAATTTAGCAATGTTCTTAGAATTCTTCTTAGGAACATTCAGTTGTTTTCATGTTGGTCAGCCATACGAGCGACATGTAAATACCAAAAAGTACTTTTTAACAGTTTTTATCTTGTCTGAAAGTAAGTAAATTATAAAGATACAAAGTGAGTATGCGTGATCAATTTTTTCAGTCACAGGATTCAGTGATTTGCCCCACAAAAAATATGGTGTTTAGATTCCTTTGTCCCCCAGTTAATCCTCTTGAGTGAAATTAATTTATGCATGTCTCTAAACTGACTCCTTGCATTTGAATTTTACCTGGTGTTTGGAAAACAGAAGTTTGTCCTACCTTTTTGTTTTTCTTGTTGAGACAGTCTTGCCCTGTCAACCAGGATGGAGGGCAGTGGTGCAATCTCAGCTCATTGCAACCTCCACCTTCTAGGCTCAAGGGATCCTCCCACCTCAGCCTCGCCAGCATCTAGGACTACAGGGGTGCACCACCAACCCCAGATAATTTTTGGTATTTTTTTTTTGTAGAGATGGAATTTCACCATGTTGTCCAGGCTGGTCTCAAATTTCTGGACTCATGGGATCTGCCCGCTTCAGCCTCCCAAAGTGCTGGGATTACAGGCATGAGCCACCACACTCAGCCTTGTCCTAACTTTGACAACTTGTCATTTGCTATCTATTCAACTACCTTCCTTTGTTCTGGCATAGGGCCAAAAGCTCCAAGCATAAACGTTCCTCTTTGTTCATCCTAACAGAGGAGTTATCCTTATATTTGTAAATCCTGATATTCTCATACCTGAAGTCTCCATGTGTTTTTTCTCACCAGGCTGGGAATGAAGCAGTGGCATCATCTCACACTTCTCTTGAAGGGGAGTGAACACTATAGTCATGACTCTTTAACTTAAGTGCACTTTTTTCAAATCACCAACCACCATCTTTCTATAGCCAAGAGAAAGATGATGACGTAGGTGAACATGTCAGTTTCCTACTATACCCTGAAGCTTATAGCACCTTCCTTTTGAATTAGTTACCTTGGTACTTTGTACCTGTTTATTTTTTTCAGTGCTTTGGCCTTAGTGAAAGTTAGAATGAAATTGTTACACATGTAAAATGATAAATTATACCACATGATTTAATATGCTATTAATATCTTAAAGGTCATTGTAATTAATTACATGTAGTTTTATAAAACTCACAATTCCCTCCTTTCTTAAATTTCTCATTTCTCAAGCATCAAACAAAAGATTTTGACCTTGAGATTACTGCACTATATGTTAAAGAAATAAAAGGAGCTTTTACAGCGTAGCTGTAGCTTGTTCCTGGAGAAACCTATGTCCAATGACTCCTTAACACAGGGGTAAAAGAGCCTGGCCTCCATGTTTCAATTCAAAATAGCTGTAAAAAACCATTCCAGCTGCAGAACATAGAGGCAAGTTGAGGGATTTTCTGAGACCTTTTCACAGTTCACATCCAATCTCTGGCCAATCCTGATTCTTTCTTTTGCTGTCCTCAGAGAGAGAAATCCTAAGTTGACTCTCTAATAAACCTCCTGTATGTTACCCCTCTCACTTGCTTCTTGGAGAGCCCAAACAGTGACATACAGTCAGTGATCACAAAATACAAACCTTACAATACTAGCAGGTGAGGTCAAAGAAAATCTTTAAATGATTTGAGAAGGACTCTTTGAGAGTATTAATCAGAATTGGTACTAAGGGAAAGCAAATCACTGTACCATCTATGTTAAAAGTTTAAAATGTATCATTTTCTTTAAAAAGTATACTGAAAACAAGCATGAACACTTAATATGTGAAATGTTACAATAGACTATACGGTCCTAAATTTCACCAGTTATTTAAATGCAATATAAGTGAGAATATATTCTCTGTCATGAAGATATTTAAAGTAGTAACACTTACTGCTTTGGAAGTCAAAATTGACTGTATTTACATAAAAAGTACTCAAAAACTTAACATGTTACAAGTGAATACATGATGGTTTTAATGTATAAAAACACAAAATAACATCCCTAACTTGGATCATCCAAAGTGAAAGGATTTCAGAAAAAAAAACACTGTTGTCTATAAATTTTTTCCTTGCTTCTTTTCTTGAAATATGTTTACAGTTTTAGGTTTATATATTTCATGAATAGATCAATAGAGGTACATCCTTTAAAAAAAAATAGCTCTTGGGCCAGGTGCGGTGGCTCATGCCCATAATCCTAGCAGTTTGGGAGGCCAAGACGTGTGGACAACTTGAGGTCAGGAGTTTGAGACCAGTCTTGCCAACATGGTGAAACTCCGTCTCCA
This sequence comes from Pan paniscus, assembly GCF_029289425.2. Taxonomy (NCBI): domain Eukaryota; kingdom Metazoa; phylum Chordata; class Mammalia; order Primates; family Hominidae; genus Pan; species Pan paniscus. Next base: position 64,653,416 of record NC_073263.2, read on the forward strand.
CTAAAAATAGAAAAATTAGCAGGTCGTGGTGGCACAGGCCTGTAATCCCAGCTACTCAGGAGGCTGAGGCAGGAGAATAACTTGAATCCGGGAGGCAGAGGTCTCAGTGAACTGAGTGCACCACTGCACTCCAGCCTAGGTGAAGAGCAAGACTCCATCTCAAAAAAATAAAAATAAAAATAAAAATAAAACAGCTTCTACTTTTGCTCATTAATGTTATGAGCCCAATTTTTAAGAGATAAATATATAAAAATTAAAATTAATACAATTGTTTAAACTTCACCTGTTTACCAAGCTTAAGTTACCTGTGGTGCCCTTTTTAGAACTGACAAAATGTGCTGACAATAGAGGAGGCAAATTTTTGCCTATTTCACTCCCCGCCCCTAGTCCTTCTCATTGATACCTTCAATAAAGCAACTCCAATGAAAGCCAATCTACCAAGAGAGCTTGCAAAAATGATATAAATGAAAGAGACTGTACATACATATACACATTTAAATGCATCTAATTTATAAAATAGAATGAACAAACTTAGCTAATAGAAGTTTCTCAGAATAAATAAAATAACATGTAAATGGTATAGCATAAAGTAACTTATTTAAATTGGTGCCTTCTATTACTGTATTACTCTACAGTAGTACAGTAATACTCCACCCCTCCTGGTAGATAGTTTAAGCACTACTACCCACCAGGTGACCAACACGAACAAATATCTGCTTCACTCTCGTCTTGCTTTTTCTGTACTTTTCGTATTTCAGTTAATTTCCAAAAGACTTAGTCCTTATTATCTTAGAAAAATTGATAATTATTTCAGCTGACCTTGAATATTCCAGCCTCTATGTTTAAAGTCCTTGACTCATCCAAATTGTGAGCTAACACTTTTCAGTTAGTTCCTACTCTGTGGACCTAAATGAAATGTTAAGGTGTTGAAATACAAACCCACATGATAGGAATTATTATAAGTTTACTTTAGACACAATGCAATGAAAAGATCATTAGAAATAAATGGGATTTACTGGGAAGCAACTTCATTTTTAAAGTGACCGTAGAAAAACTTTTCCACCTTTCTGACTTAAAAAATCCTTTTTGCATGAGATAATACACTAACAGTTATCTGTACTTCATAGGAATACTGTAATAATTGAATGAAACATTGGAAGCTCCATTAGTCAAGTTTCTCCAGAGAGACAGAACCAACAAGATAAATAAATAGATTAAGGATAGAAAGGTAGATAGATGTAGATATAGATGATATAGATATAGATATATGAGAGATAATTAATTATGAAAATTTTCTCATGCAATTATGGAAGCTGAGAAGTCTCATGGCAGGCTGTCTGCAAGCTGGAAACCCTGAAATGCCAGTAGTGTGGTACAGTCCAAATCCAAAAGCCTTAGGACCAGGGAAGCCCACGGTGTAACTCTCAATACATTGCTCAAGGTCTGAGAACCAACCAAGAGTTGGAGGAGGAGGCACTGGTGTGAGTTCCAGGGTCCAAAGGCCAGAAAGCCTGGCGTTCTGATGTTCAAGGGTAAGAGAAGAAGGGTTTCCCAGCTCCAAAAGAGACAGAGATAAAAATTCCCCTTTCCTCTTCTTTTTTGTTCTATCTGGGCCCCTAGGAATTGGCTGGTGCCTACCCACATTCAGGGTGAATCTCCCCAACTCAGTCCACCAATTCACATATGAATTTCCTCTGTGAACACCCTCACAGCTGTGTGGCCACGGGACTCAGCACACCCCGCTCATACCATAGCGGCCGCTCGCGCTCCCAGACCCCAACCCCCGCGTTCGGGGCGCCCGCTGGCTCGCAGACACCTGGAAATAATGCTCTACTAGTTTTCTAGGTATTCCTTAATCCAGTCAAGTTGACACTTAAAATTAACCGTCAGAGAGACCAAGGGGCTTAAGTACTATACATTATTTGCCAATTCAGTATATGGTCATGACTACCGATGCTCAGAATTATTTAAATATATCTGACAGGAAACTCTGGGAAACTTTTTATTAACATTAGCAAGGCTTGATTAATTCTATAGGAGTCAAGAGGCTTTACAACCTTCCCTTCAACCTGCTCTCCTCCCACCAAAGAGAAATAAATACACAGGATAGCATAGCTCTAGCAATATGGGTTTCTGTTTGCTATGTTTGAAATTTTTAATTAATTTAAGCTTGCTGAAATTTAATTTACAGAAATAATACATCTCTTTTCCATTACATGTTCTCCTCTTAAAAATGTTTGTTGGCCATGGGTGGTGGCTCAAGCTTGTAATCCCAGCACTTTAGGAGGTCGAGGTGAGAGGACTGCTTGAGTCCAGGAGTTTGAGATCAGCCTGGGCAACATAGTGAGACCCCGTCTAAAAAAAAAAAAAAAATTAGCTGGGCATGGTGCACAGGTGCATGTTCTGGTCCCAGCTACTTGGGAAGCTACAGTGCCAGGATTGCTTGAGCCTGGGAGGTTGAGGCTGCCATGAGCCATGATTGCACCACTGCACTCCAGCCTGGGTAACAGAATGAAATGAGACCCTGTCTCAAACAATAGCAACAACAATAGCATAACCAAAAATATTTGTCAAAAAAGAGAAAAATTACTTGTAGAATCAATGATTTAACATCATAGAAATTTGTATCTAAGAGAATGATGCATTTTATGAGCTCAGTTGATCAATTTATTTTTTCTTTCAATTTTTAAATCAATAAAATTAGAGTGTATTATAAATAGAAGTAAAATTTGATAGTATTCTTGTATTTTGTGATATGTAAGAATTCACAAATGTAAATTACAAATAATTTTGGAAATAAAGTTAAATAGCAAACACCTGCACACTAAATTTTGCTTTGAAGTAACATACATAATATAAAAAGAAAAAAGAAATATACAGATAAGAAAAAATATGAAGAAAAAGCATTATTTCTAACAACTACTGTAATACATTGAGATCTGAAAAGTGCATGAGAAACATTTTAAAAAGAAAGAGTTTATGGTAAAACAGAAAACAGAGAGGCAAAACTTGTTCTGGTCCTGCCAAGTATATACACGTTCATACTATTCTTAATTTATTATTTTTCAGTAGGAACTTTGACTTTGCCTGATATTTCCTCATACTCAGATTCAGGTTTTTCATTTTAGGTAAGTATATTAGGTTGTGGTGGTGTCTTCAGGTTTCTTTCTCCATTGTAAAGTTAGTTTTTCCTTTGTAATTAGTAAGTAGTAGAAAATACTAGAGAATAAGTAACTATCTTGGTATTCTTTTTTTATTTAATCAATGGTTTTAGTATCCATTGATGGGAATCAATCAATAAGTCATTTTATGAAAGTTGCAAAATAGTGATTTTCTAACACCAGTATTGCCTTAATTTTTGTTGGCATGTTACTCTAAAGAAGTACTAATGTCGTTATTTTAATTAAAGAGTCTTTGTATTATGTGTTAAGATTTCAGAGGCTAGTCAGCCCTCGTAGCTTTTCTGTTTAGTGTATGCCAGTTTAAGTTCATTTGGAGCTCAAAAGAGTTCTGCTGGAATTTTATTGCAATTTTCTACTTACAAGTGATTTGAGGTCTGTGATATTTATGTTCTTTTATTTATGAATGATCATGTAGCTTTTATATGGATTTAATAGTTCTTTTTTTAATGTAGCTATTTTGGAAAATGCATGGAATGATTTTGGTTTGTGACCACTACTTTCCACAGGTTATAAAAAATAAAAATATTTTAAAATACTATTAAAATCATGGTTTGCAAATGACTCTATCTTATTTCTGATAAATTTATATGAATATATGGAGTAAACGTTGAAAGCAACCTAAAAAATAAATTACATAGACAGTGTTGTTTAAAATTTAAAAAAGCAGGAAGTGAAATTGAATTTTATCAAATATTCTGAGCAATCATCAAAATAATTATATATTTAATATGCTAATGTAATGGATTATATTGCAATGTTTTTTAAAATTGAATCTTACTTGGATTACTCAGCAAAATTTTATTTGAGATTTTTATTGTTTTTCTCTAAGTGCCTGGAATTTCTCCTTATTCACATTGTATTTGCCAGAATTTAGTATGGCAGTTTACTTTTATATTTTAAAACTAATTGCAATTTTAAGTCTTTTCCTTGCCCTTGAAAAAAACAGATAATATCTATATGGTTCTTCCTAATTGTTGGAAAAAAAGCAGCAGTTCACTTGTGAAACTGCACTCACCCATTTAGCTTTGTGTTTATTTGTTTCCTTTGCTTAATTGTCTAACTTTCTTTCATCAATATTTCATGTGCAAATTACCATTTCTTATTGATTAAAATTTGGCTGTTTTTACTTTTTTAACATATGTTCAATTTCATTAAAGTTATCAAATGTATTAGCTGAGGATATTCACAGAATTTGACTTTTTGTCAATCTTCATTTTATTTTATTCTATTTCTAATTAATTATGCTATAAAGTGGTTGTTTTCCCCTTTCTTTTGTCAGCATCCTTGTTAATACCAAATGCGAGAGAAAGAAAGATAAACAATCTTAAAGGTATTCATGTTTTGTACTTTTAAAATATATTTTTTTCATAATTTCATTTTTATGTTATACTTTTTTCTAGTTTATTAAGGGATTCCTAAATCAATATATTAATGGTAAATTATCAAATAATATAATTTTTTGTGTTCAAGCTTGCTGCATCAGAAACCCTTCCACAACTTTTCTCTCAAATTTTGAATTATTATATTTACATTTTTATTTCTTTATTAGAGAGTAAGTTCAAGTTTTTCCCAACACTTTATAGGAATCAAATACTCTTTGATTTTCAATATAAAATTTTTAGTCAATGAATACATAGATAAGTCAAATGGCTTTTTTATTCTCTAAGATCCCAGAGCCAATAGCATGAATGATAGTGAAGACAGAGGCAGCCTCAATAAAGATATATCTCTATGTGAGTGTTTTCTTTTGAGGCGATTGCCTATAACTTTTATGGCTGTAAGCTGCTTTTTAAAATAATATAGCTAGATTTACAAGCAAGATATTGTAGTGCCAATAGCCTTTTTGACAAATGACACTGGTACAACTGGATATCCCTATGCAAAAGAATAAATTTGAAACCTACCTCATGCCATCGGTGACTTAAATATACAAGCTGAAACTATGAAACTTTTAGAATACAAAATAATTATAAATCTTTGTGATCTTTGATTAAGAAATAGTTTTTCAGATATGGCTCCAAAGCACAAGTAACAAAAGAAAAAAGATAAATTGGATTCAAAATTAAAACCCTTCTGTGTTTCAAAGGACACTATCAAAAAAGTGTGAAGATGATCCACATAATGGGTCAAATCATATCTGACAAGCTTCTAGTATCCAGAATATATAATATTATCTTACAACTCAATCATAAAAACAAATTGCAGAATTTTTTAGGTTAGGCAAAATATTTGAATAGACATATTGGCACAGATGATATACCCAATAACATTGAAAGCATCTGAAAATATAGTTCATATTAACATTTGTATATGGCTCTTCATAGCAGCATTATTCCTAATAGCTAATATTAGCCAAGGGCTGAGAGAAGGGAGAATGGAGAACAAATGCTAACAGGTAAAACACTTCTTTTTGGTGTGAAAATATTCTAAAATAGACAATGGTGATGGTTGCACAATCTGTGAATAAACCAAAAGTTCTAAAAATGCTGAAACTCACTAAAATGTGTACTTTAAAGGGTAAATTTCTTTTCTTTTTTTTTTTTTTTTTTTTTTTTTTTTTTTTTTTTTTTTGAGATGGAGTCTCGCTTTGTCACCCAGGCTGGATTGTAGTGGCGCGATCGTGGCTCACTACAACCTCTACCTCCCAAGTTCAAGTGATTCTCCTGCCTCAGCCTCCCGAGTAGCTGGGACTACAGGAGTGTGCCACCACGCCCGGCTAATTTTTTGTACTTTTTAGTAGAGACAGGGTTTCACCGTGTTAGCCAGGATGGTCTTGACCTCCTGACTTCTTGATCCGCCCATCTCGGCCTCCCAAAGTCCTGGGATTACAGGCGTGATTATATATGAATTTAAAATATGGGAAAATATATAATAGTGTGTGTGTGTGCACGCGTGCGTGCGCACACGTGTGCACATGTATGTGTATGACTGTTAAAACATCTGCAGCCTAGAAATCTGATAACTAACATTTGGAATCACTTTACCTGCAGATGTTTGTTGAAGTTGTGGAAACTGAGATTTCAAAGTGACGTATAAAGAAAATATGTAGAGATTCTAGATACAGACTTTGGAAAACATCCACACTTAATAGGGAAAAGAAGGAAAAAAGAAGCAAGAAAACTTTCTGTGAGAAGCCCTACATGACGTTTCACCATAGACACATATGTGTGTAACCCTCACTGAGCACTAGTCAGTATGAAAGGTGCCCTTCTTTGTAATCCAAATGGTCATCTCTAGCTCCTCAATGTGACCTTCTAAACAGTACATATTTAGGTTAATCATTTATTCATCTTATGATTCTCTTAATTTGTCAAAATAAATCTGCAGTCCATTTTCTATGTGTGTTCTAAGTAGTGTTCTATGCACTAAAAATCCAGGATACGAAGAAAAAAAATCTCTCCCTTTCATGGAGGTTACATAGCAGTGAGGGTGGCAAGCCATATATTAAGTGTATATAAAAACATCTACAGTGTTTCAGATGGTCATAAATGTTATGAAGAAAAATAAAGAAGCGAAATGGATAAGGATACTGGGGTCATGATGGGAGACTAAGGTTTTCATTCACTTTTGAATTTACCTTCAAAAAAAGAGTGTAATTTTAAATACAGAAGTCAAAGGAGGTCTAACTGGAGTGATACATTTGAGTAAAGACCTGAAGGTCATCATGGTGCAAGACCAATGAGTTTCTTGGGGAAAGACTTTTTTTTTTCAGGCACAGGAACAGAGAGGTATAAATGCCTCGAGGCAGAAACATGCATCTAACAAATTACAACTTGGAATAAAAGCACATTCTACTTTGTGTAATCTAATGTCAATATGCTCAATTAATTAATCTTCAAAGTACTATATTATCATACTTTATTTGTACTTGGGTGAATCTATGGTTTGTGGTTCATGTATCATCAGATAATAGCTTTTTCAGGGGCAGTTTTCAGATTACCAAATGAAAGTATACATGGATTCTGTGTGTTGTATACTGCTGTATACTCACATATTCAATTTCTCTAAGACTTAATGATTATTGAAAGTCTAGGTACTTTTCGTAGGTTCTCTCACAAGTTTTATTTTTTTATCCCTCTGGAGGAGTAATAGGATTTGTGATATGAGCCTTGCTGCATAATCCTTATTTACAACAATAGTTTTAAGATTTTGGGGCATTCTTTGTCATCAATAAGATTACACAATATGATTTAAAAATGAATTCCATTTATACATTTAGATTGAAATATAAGCAATTGATAATATATGAATTAAGTATATTGGATTAGTATTTTTATTAGTCTGAACAACATATTACCTGTCTTTGCATTCTTCATGACTTAATGTAATTCAATATAACATTATTAAGAATGTAAGGATAATGCTCTTTTCACAAATTATTTCTCCTCTAGTGTTCAGTAATAGCCACACTAACTTTTCACAGTGGTGACAGCTATATAAGGAAGTGGGTAGCTTATCTATAGCAAACTGCAAAGGTAAAAATAGTAATTTGCTACCACCGAATGGTTTTTAAGTCATTTTCTTTTGTATGTAAAATTAATTAAACAAGCAAGATTGAAAGTTGACACACTGTGGATTTTATTTCTTTTGCCTAATGTAGCATATTATTTCCATCTAAAAATAATACTCTGTTGTAACTTCCTTTTATTTTCTCCTTTTAAAATATCTGAAAATTTAGTTAACTATATCTGGCATCAAGTGATTTTCCCCCAGCAATATGTTTTGTATACAGATCAGATACTTTCATATATTATATAAAACTCAATTTGTCATAACTAAACCAGAAATATTTTTCTATAATAAAAATGCTATGTACAGTTTGAATTTTTGCAGACATTAAAAAGAATAAAAATGAAGCTACTTGTAAGACATAAATGGCTTGCATAAGAAACTTGAAGGTGCTATTGATGCAGAGAAAGAAAAATAATTTTCTATGGCAGGTGTTCCACTGATATTTGCATTGGTTAAACATCATAATTTATTCATATATCATTCTTTCATCATACTTCATGATAATAAACACAATTAGGATAGAATGCCATAAACAGTTATACATTTTAAAGGAAACTGAATTTAGTGCTTTGTATTATGGCAGCAATATTTCATCTCTTTAAATATTGTTTTGTAAAAAGTACAAGGCTTTTGCTAATAAAAGCCCTAATGATTAGTTGTTGAAATCACTGAAGATTGTCGAGATTGTGGTAGATATCCTAAAAATGTTTTGTTAGCACATATGAAAGATGAATGCGTCTATAAGAACTATCATGTTATCTTCTAAATTTATATGGTTTTGTTTCTGATGCTTTATAAATATCCTTAAGACTATTAAAGTTCCAGCCACAGAATAAATGGTATTTAATAGCGGTGTGGAGAAAAACATATGCTTAATTAGTAGAAAAATAAGCAAAAAAGTTTACTATTAGGAGATAATAACTCAGTTAGTTCTATATTGCTTGGACAGCTCTTCAAAAATAAGAAAATAACTTATTTTACCAGAAAACAAAATGCTGTAGAAATCCAAAATTTATTTTTTTGAGTTATTAACATAGTGGGTTATTCCCATAGTGAGTAAGTACATTTAGTTGGATAGCATTGAATATCTACTTTTACTCAAAGGTTTTCCAAGTAAACTTTTAAAAAGCCTTTATGTAAATCATTTAATATCATTTTAGTAATACTAATAATTTTACTTTTAAACTTGCTTTACATTGCCACTAGGTGGAACCAGTAAGCTTTATTATTTCTACTAATACATTTTTGTCCTATATGTATATACTGATAAACTCTTCAACTAAAAATTCTAGAAATCTTTCAATACTCAAATCCCTCAACTCTGTGATAGGCGTCAAAGATTAATTATTAATCTAACAATACTGAGAGCAAATACTAGGGCAAAAACAAACAACAAATATCACCAACACAAAAAAATTGAGTAATTTAAAGATATCAAGAAAGAATATGCAGTTTTTGAACAATGAAGAGAAAAAGTAAATCAAAATTAGAAATTGTACTGACATATTTATTTATCAATATTAAATTATGTCTGGGTAGAAATATGTTAAATGTACCAAAATAGGTATATACCAATTTTTGAGTTACTAATATTTATTGGGAATCATTAAATCTTAGATCAAACATATTTTGAATGTTTCCATATAAACATTATTGCTGGTGACCAACATAATCAGCTAGTTTATAATTTCCATTTGTGTTGGCACTTTATTTCTCATATTAATCTTTTTATCTGGACCTTTATAAAAGACTAAATGAAGAAGGGATCAGCAAATAGAGAATGCATGGTGGTCACATAAAAAACTTTCTCTGCCCTCATTTAGAGACTTAATTTTTTTCAATACATCTAACCCCCAGAATTAGAAAACACTAGTTGATAGTATGTTCTATAAAAGAAAGAAACAAGTAAGAGAAGTGACGGCATAGTTAGAAAGTAGCATTCTTGAATGTTTCTATAACTTCAACTTGGAAGGTCTGGAAATTGAGGCTTAAAAAGTTTGGTAGTTTTTTGGGAGGCCGAGGCGGGCGGATCACGAGGTCAGGAGATCGAGACCATCCTGGCTAACACGGTGAAACCCCGTCTCTACTAAAAATACAAAAAATTAGCCGGGCGTGGTAGCGGGCGCCTGTAGTCCCAGCTACTCGGGAGGCTGAGGCAGGAGAATGGCGTGAACCCGGGAGGCGGAGCTTGCAGTGAGCCGAGATCGCGCCACTGCACTCCAGCCTGGGCGACAGAGCGAGACTCCGTCTCAAACAAAAACAAAAACAAAAACAAAAACAAAAACAAAACAAAACAAAAAAAGTTTGGTAGTTTTTACCAAAACAACTACCTTTTAGAGCTGGTTTCTTATATAAGATACCATGCTCTTAATCCCTATGCAAAAGAAAAGCATGACTGGAATGTAGCATATAAGGGACTAGTGAAAAGCAATGAACCATAAAATAAAAACTTAGATCATTAAAGGCCTTGAATGGCATGTAAAATTTTTTCCGGTATTGATGATAATTGTAACCACTGTAATTGATAAGGTAATGTGGGGAATATGAAGACTAAGAATAGAAGAAAGAAAAGGGCAAATAACAAAAAAGCAGCATCTATATTAATTTGCTAAAGCTGCCTTAACAGAGGACCACAAACTGGGTATCTTAAAACAACAGAAAATTGCGTCTTACATGCCTGGAAACTGTAAGTTTCAAATCAGGGTTGGCAGGACCATAGTCCTATCGAGACTTTGAATAGATCCTTCCTTATGTTTTCCTACCTTTTGGTGGTGGCCAGAAATCCTTGCCATTTCCCTTTCCTTGCAAATGCATTGGTCTTGTCTCTACTTCTAAGGTTATATTGATAGTGGCAGGAGGCAGACAAATGCCTAGGCAGATAGGAGTGGGTCCTTGGTGAAACCCACCTCCAAGCCGAAGACAGTTTAAAGCCTGAAAACCAAGCTACAGATCTGTGGACTGGATTGAAAACCTGTCTTTTCATTTGGTGTGCTTTCCTCTGATTGATCTCCACCCTTCACTTATTTTACATATACTTACCCTTTCCTATTTGGTTTTCTTCACTGCCATGCCCACTTTTGAGTGGTGCCTTTGCTTTAGCCTTTCTTTGCATATTCACAAACCAATCAGCACACATTCTCCAATTCTGAGCCCATAAAAGCACTACCCCCACATCCTCTCTCCAGTGAGAGCTGTTCCACTGCTCAATAAAATTATTCTCTGCTTTCCTCACTCTTAGATTTTCAGCATATTCTCATTCTTCTTGGAGGTGGGGAGGGCAGCTGCCTCATGTGACAGAAAGGGCGGTGTGATCCGAGCCAGTCCCAGGGCCACAGGCCGAGGAGAGGCAGGGCAAGGGCATTGCCAGTCAGGTGTCTCCAGCTGGCAAAAGTGACAGAGAAATATCCTGCATCAACATAACCTTCTTCCCATTGTCTTACCTCTGTGTTTGTCTGTGTCTGTGTCTAAATCACCCCCCTTTTATTAGGGCGCTTGTCTTATTTGATTGGGACCCATTCTAACAACCTCAAGTTGATTAATTGCAAAGATCTTATTTTAAAATAAATTATGTTCACAGTTTCTAGGTGTTAAGAATTCTACGTATTTTGGGGGAGATATAATTCAAATTATAAAACCATTGTCATTGTGCTTCTACAACAAAATACCTGAGACTGGGTAATTTATAAGGAGTAGAAATTTATTTTCTCACAGTTCTGTACATTGGGAAGTCCAAGATCAAGGCACCAGGCTGTTCAGTGTCTGGTAAAAGCCTGTTCCTTGTAGACGACAATGTCTAGATGTCCTCACATGGTGGAAATGATGAAAGTACAAAAAGGAGAAAGATATTATGTCCTCTCATGGTGAAAGAGTGAGCAGAAGGGACAAAGAAAGAGAGAGACAGCTCCCAGGAATTTCCATTATAAATGCTAATCCCATTCATGAAGTCTCTGTACTCATGACTTAATCACCTTCTAAAGGTTCCCACCTGTTTCACATTGATGATTAAGTTTAAACATATGAATTTTGGAGAACATATTCAGATCACAGAAACCATCTTTAAACAAAGTACTCAGGAAATATTATGTATATATCTAATGGAAGAGTCTACTAAAAATGCAGATTTGATCAAGTTGGTTAATGGTTAATGCCAGATTTTTAAGTAAGAGTAGGACTGAAGAAATTCTGTTAAACCTAGCAGCAAATACGTTGGTAATGTTAGCAAAAGTTGTTTTAAGAAACATAGTAGATCTAGTAGAACAAATTTTAGTGAGATGATTATGAATTATTAAAATATGGATATTTTATCAGGAATCTTAATTTTAAAAGGAAGATAATATTGTTTTTGCTTAAGATGGGAAAGTCATGTGCAAATTTAAACTGTTACAGGAAAACAAAACAAGTAAAGATGGAATGTATATGTATATGCTATATTTAAAGGGGGAAAAACAACTTACTGAGGATGGTGAGGTGGCATTAAGAAATTTGAATGAAACAGAATTGGATTGATTGGTCTTTCATAGAGTCTTTAAAGAACATGAGAATAATGTTGGCTCATTCCAGTGTTTTGAAGCTATGGTGAACTTCAGTAAAATATCTAATAATTTTTTAGAAATAAATGGTGAAATCAACTTTGAATATAATTTGATTTTGGTAAGAACATGATTGACAAAAATTTTGAAGGTTTGAATTATCACTATGCAGAATGAATGAGATAGCTGAGTAAAAATATAAACATCCAGCAGTAGGTGCCCATTTATTTACAAAGATTGCAGTTGTACACAGTAACCCAAGTACGGAAAGGGAAAGTCACAAAATTAGAATGATGGAGCTTTGGGCTGAAGTGTAGTTATGTAGCTGGTAAGCTTAATGTAGGATGGAAACTCTGTGGTGACAGGTATAAATAAGAAGTGAAAATAGAAGGAAAAAACACGTACTCTCTAATTTAATAATATTAGCCCATTTTACCCTCCGAACATTTCAAAAATTACCTTGAACATATATATGATTTCAATATTTTTTATATAAAAAATGTAGATCTATCAATGTGAACTTTTGATTTTGTCTTAAAGTACCCAAATAATTGAATCAATTATTGACTTACAGATTTAGGTCCGCAAAAATTTATTTAATTTTGAGTTAAATAAAGAAAATAAACGAATTGAGGTTCAGGACTTGTACCTATATTAAACATATTGATAAATATAGAAAATGTGTCTTTCTTTATAAAATGTTAACATATCAGGAAAATATCCAAAAAATTATTGAATAACTCTGTTTCAATCAGTATTTACAGTCACATGGCCACATACAGATATGTATCATTTTTCTAGGACTCTCAGAGTATGTAAAATATACATCATAGTCATAATATCAAATGGGTCCCGTGGGCAAAAACCAAAAATGTTAATGGGCTCTTGATGCAGAATATTGTTGATGAGTCACTGTGTCTCCATTTAAGCTGAGAGGGTTTCTTTGTTGTTGTTCATTTCTTTTTAATGAAAATGTCAGCAAGCTGAAAGTTCTTAGCTCACAAAAGCTTTTCGCTGAAGGTGAAACTACAAATATCCCAGTTAAATTTGTAATTATGTTTAAGTGTCCAGAGACAAGAATACATGTAGAATAAGGGGCAAACTCATCATTATTGCTTGTGACCTACCCTCACAATAAATACTTGTAGAATTAATTGTGAAATCAAGATATCATTCTCACACCAGGTTGTTCACAGGTCAAGGAAAAAATACAGAGCAGTTGGCTGTAAATGATGAAAAAAAATAAAAATTAAATAAATGGAAATGTAAGAAAGAGATAGCTAAATAGGTTTCATTAACTTCAAATAGCAGGAAAGCTGAAGGTGGCTGGGTGTGGTGGCTTATGCCTGCAGTCCCATCACTTTGGGAGGCTGAGGCAGGAGGATCACTTGAGGCCAGGAGTTCAAGAACAGCCTGGCCAACACTGCGAAAACCTGTTTCTACTAAAAATACAAAAATAAGCTGGGCGTGATGGTGGGCACCTGTAATCCCTGATACTCAGGGGGCTGAGGCAGGAGAATCGCTTGAACCCAGGAGGCAGAGGTTGCAGTGAGACAAGATTGTACCACTGCACTCCAGCCTGGGCTGCAGAGCAAGACTCTGTCTCAAAAACATAAATTAACTAATTAAAATAAAAAAGAAAAGAAAAGAAAGAAAGAAAAGCTAAAGCTAATGTTTTTTGGTATGGTGTTTTTCAGAACCAGACACAAAATTTAAAACACATGACCTTTCCACAAGGTAGTATTTCAGTAAGGTGTGCAGAACTCAAAGGAAAATAAAATTTATCTTTTAAAAATACTCAGTTCATGAAATATAAATCCTCCTAGGTTAAATCAATTCATTTTAAAGTATATTCTATAAAACTGTTGGAAATATACAGTTAAGGCAGAGTTACTTCTCTTTGTAGCAGTTATGACTCCTAGTTTAATAAATTACAAGAAATATAACATAACCCAGATCAAATAAAAAGTTATTACAACCTACTTTGAAGCTGTAGAAGTATGGCTGGCTATAATCACAAATGGGACTAGGGTCTGAGTCAATGTTTCTGTGGTTCTCTTGATGAATGGTAACAAAAGGCTGAGGAGTTCTGGGTCTCATTTCTGTAGGCCACTCTACCCTAAACAGATAGAGGCTACTCTTTACAACACAAATCTTATTCTTCGTTCTGATTGAATCATTCTGGGCCTGTCACTATGGTAATGGCTGCTGCAATCACTCCAGTTTTCCTAAACAAGAATAGTTCTCACTCCTAGAGGTAGGGGTAAATTTCATTTCACTTTGGCTCTATTGTGTCCCAAAATAGTAACAAGAGGCAAATTGTTGTGGGGCTATGAGACCAGAGATGAGAAATATTGTGAAGTTTTTATTGACTATTCAAAGAAGTGGGGAGTTGGCAGTGGTGTATCCAGAAGTGTGGAGAGGGGAAGATCTACCTGAGGAGCAGGTTTAAAAAAAGTACATTGACTAGAATTTTAAAACAAAACGAAACAAAAAATAAAGTCAAGTTAAAGTTTCTCTACTCCTTATTATAACCATGTGCTCACAATTCTAAACAATGTCTCTGATAAATTACCCACCCCTAAAATTTCTTCTTTGGTTTATCTAAATTTTATTTTAATATAAGTATAATTTCTTTGCAATAAAATGCATATATTCAGGTGTACCGCATGATTAATTTTGACATATACTTTGACATATACACCTACATAATCACTAACTCTCTCATCAACCTATGGACCACTTCCATCAACTCTGAGAGTTCTCTTGGACTTCTTTTCTACTAATTCCCTACAAAACTCCCAGAAACAAATACAGATAGGAGTCAGTTAGCACAGAGAAGTGTTGCCTGTTATTCAAATTCATGTTAATGGGATCACACAGTGTGTCTTCTTTTGTGTCTGGTTTCTTGTGCTGCATATAATAATGTTCAGTATTAGTATTTATTCTCTTGATTGCTGAGTAATACCCCACTGCATGAATACAGAATAATATGTTCATCCATCTTCTCTTCATGGAAATTTGCTTTCAACCCCAGTTTTTTTTTTTCTATTATGAATAAAGCTGTTATGAGCCTTTTTGTAGATATTCTTTCAGTTTTTTTGAGCAAGAAAAAATAGATAGTATAATTGCTTGGCCATAAGGTAGGTTTATTTTCAATATATAAAAAATTTGTCCAGAGTTTTTCAAAGTAATTTTATAGTCAACTTCCTTGAACATTATATGAGAGTTCCTGTTGATCCACATCTTTGTTGGTACTTGTTATTCTCAATCTGTTAAATGGAGTCATTCTCCTGGTGTGTATAGCTATTTTATTTTAGTATAAATATGCATTTTTTAAATGATAAATGATGCTGAGGACAATTTGGATCAATCATTTGGATATCCTCACTTATGTAGAGAGCCTGTTCTCACGTAATAACTCCTCAATTCTATAATTAAGATTGCATACATTTATCATATTTAAAAAATAAGAAGGAGAGAAAGAAGAAAGGAAGAAAGGAAGAGAGAAAGAAAGAAAGGAAAGAAAGAAAGGAAAGAAAGAAAGAAAGAGAAAAAATGAATATTACCCACATTTCTCAAGAATTTTTTCTTATTAGGATCTTGATTTCACTACTTCTGGTTGCTTGAGCAACTTTCTAAAACTGTTAATCAAATATCTTTATTGTTTGCATTTATATGTTTACTTGTTAATCTTAGTTTGTCAGGGATGGTAGTAAGGCTGGCGAGAATTTTTCTGCTGTGTTCTTCCTTTCCTGAGGTGTTTTCTCATTCTCATTCACTAATGGTTATATCTAAAAGTATTTTTAACTACAGAATTTTGTGTTTGTTACTTGGATCTCCTTTATTTGAACCATCTTTATATGTGTGTGTCCCTTCCACCAGTTCTATTTGACTACATATGCTCACTCTCTATTTACTTCTGTTCCAATATCACTTTATTAGATAGGATTTCTTAAGTATTCTGTTAAAAATAGCAAAATAGTATAATTTTAGACCCCATATACTATAGTTTTTTTAAATCTGAACAATTCTTATTCCCAGATAGAATATGTTTATATTTTTATTTCTCTTTTTTTCTGTCATTCTTGATCCTCTGCTCTTCCCTCCGCTAAATTGCAAGGCTCCTGAAATCTGAGATTCCATCCTATTTCTTCTATGCTGTGTCCCATCCCAGCCCATAGTATAGAAGCTCAATACATATTTTTGGAATGTAAAAAATGCATTCATAATGTAATACATTTTTGTTCAGTCAGTTTTTCTTTCCAAAATGACAGTAGCCTCTACACTTCATGGCGCTGCGCTGTGATATCTTGGAGGCCTTCAGTCCTTTGCCATGAGATTATCTAAGAGGCAAGAAGATCCAGATATTCCTTAGAGCTTTGTATACATATCAGGTAGGGATGGTGATAAAGGCCTGGCACATTTGCATTTGGGTCAGTGAAAATATCCTAATGAGCAAGACCTTCCCAGGTTCTGTGGCTTTCCAGTTGTATAGACTGAATTTGTCTCCCCGAAATTCATATGTTGAAGCCCTAAACTCCAAGGTGACTCTATTTGTAGACAGAGCCTTTAAGGAGGTAATTAAAAGTAAATGAGATCATAAACACAGGGCCCTAATCTGATAGCACCGTTATCCTTGTAAGAAGATGAAGAGATACAGCGACCTTTCTCTCTTCAGGAGCACATAGAGGAAAGACATGTGAGGACACAGCAAGAAGGGAGCCATCTAGAAGACAGGAAGAGAAGCCTCACCGGAAAATGTGATTGCACATTGATCTTGGACTTCCAGCCTCCAGAACCATAAGAAAATAAATTTCTGTTGTTAAATCCACCTAATATATAATATCTTGTTCTGGCATCCCTGGCAGATGAATACACCAGTCCTTTCTTGCTATCTCTGGGGCAGTTTTCTAGAGAGATCTCTCTAACTCAATCATTAGAGACTCTCACACCGTTCTTCCATTCATTGAATAAATCCCCACACAGTCCCAGGCCTCAGACTTAGGTTCCATAAGCCTAAGCATTCTTTCCGCTCAGAAAAGGCCAAATACTTGGTATTTTAAGTAAAGGAGAAGTGAACCATGCTCATTTGGATTGTTTCCAGAATCTGCTGTTAGCTTTCAATTTTTTATTAAAATCTCCATGCTTACCTAAAATAGCATATTCTGTGACAAAGTCTGATGTCCTTATCTGCAACTATCGCATAGATAGGACAATCCTACCGAGTGATATTTATGATATTTTAATCGGAACATTTCAAACACTGTAAATCCTAACAAAGACAATTCTATACATAGAACAATACTTTTTGTTGTTGTTGAGACAGGGTCTTGCTCTGTCGCCCAGGCTGTAGAGCAGTGGTGCGCCATTTTAACTCACTGCAATCTCCATCTCCTGGACTCAGGCAATCCTCCCACCTCAGCCTTCCAAGTAGCTGAGACCACTGGCATGCACCACTACACACAGCTAATTTTTTGTATTTTTTGGTAGAGATGGGGTTTTGCCATGTTGTCCAGGCTGGTCTCAAACTCCTGAGCTCAAGCAATCCACCCACCTCTGCCTCCTAATGTGCTTGGATTACAGGCATGAGCCACCATGGCCTGCCTCTTTACTTAAAGCAATACTTGATGTTCTGAGACTGAGCTGCTTATCCACTACCATATATTCCTATCTGAATTATAAAAATTCTAATTTTATACGCTTTGCACTTATCTATCTAGAGAATACATTTATTGCATTTAGTGACTATATATGATTCATCTTTAAATTTACTAGATAATGTTTATTAAATTGGCATTCAATAAATAATTAAATTAAATGTAATACAGGAGAAAAGGCTCACAGTGTTCCTGTTATCAAATTATTATCAAATACCCCTAATTTCAAAGTCCTGGTTAGCAAGACAAGAACAACCAAAGTCTAGCTTGTTGGATATAATTTAATTACAAAAATTTAATTAGCAAGCTTGTCATTTATTTCCATTTTATATGCCCAGCATTCAGCACAGTGGTTAATAATATATTATTTTGATAAAAGAGTGAATTATCATATAGAGGGTAACTTCAACAATGTGTAGGACTCAAGACCCCAATTACTAATGCCTTTTAGGTATCCAGTTAGGGATTTCAAAATTTTAAAAATTGAGTCTCTTTCTATATAGCTTAACAAAGTTATCACTGTAAAGACCTACAAATATGAGACATCAGGTATACATTTGCTAGTGATATTTTAACAACCTTTCAAACTGTCATTATGTGGAAGATGCATTAATTAAAAAAATAAAAGGAGAAAAACAGAATCTCTGGAACCCACACCTAATAAAGCAAGCTAATTCTGATCCTATTACAAATTATTTCATCTTTATTGCAGTTTACCATGAAAGGATCTGAACAGATTTATTAGCACATTAAAAAAACAATATAAGAGAGAAGACACAAAATATTTTCTTTAACAAAGCCAGAAGACTTTTAAATTTTACAGTAAATGTGTTACATAAATTTAAATTATTGTTATATTTTATTGTTCTACTTCAACTCCATCCTACTTCCAGAGTAAAGTAATAAAAGTTAAAAAGAATAATTTAGATTTTAATAAATTGTTATTTTAATTAGTTGAACAGTCATTTTCATTATTTTGTAATTTAAGTTTTTATAGTCCATTTGCTTGATATCATAGTGCTACATATGTTTGCTTGTTTATTTGATGTTTTAACTTGGGATTAATTTTAAAATTATATTGTCCAAAAAATGTAATAATATTGATATTAACTAATTATCATCAGTAATCGATGAATTCATTTAATACTACTTTTAACTCTTAGGTGTTCATAAAACTCATATTTCTACTAATAAAACAAGGAGTTGTTTTGAAATTCTGATGACTTGGAAAGCAATATGTGGATAATTATATAAAGACTAAATCATCATTTATAACGATTTGATGATAATGAGATATAAGAATATATTTCCCAAATAAGATCATTTCAATTTGAACCATATTATACGTTCTTATTTTCAATATCAATGCACCCAAAATCTATCATTTTATCTATATAAAGAACTAAACAGGAACAATCTCATATACATCTCATTAGTATTTCTTTATAGTGCTCTTATAAGATCATATTTAATGCTGAAAACACAGAATAAGTATCATTTGCATTTTCAAGCTGATTTCTATCATTTTGTATTGAAATATATATTGCTGATACCTTTGAAATCTAGAAAATATTTTCCTCAAAAGCAAATTTATTGCTCTGTAATTGCATTTACAATATAATTTTCTAAAATCTTTTGAATATTATATTTTTTAAAAATTATAAATTGATCACCATTATGAATGCATTACCTTAGAAATAATTTTGACTTTGTTGTTGAACTTAATGATATACCCTGAACAAAGATGTATCTTTAAAAATTTTTAGTTATAATTTCACATTTAAATGTAATAAAACACAACTGTGAATCTATAATTAACCATTACCACAAACAATTTCACTAGAAAAAAAATACAAGCAAGTACACACTGCAGTCAAAATTGAAATGAAGGATTCAAGAAAGGTGAGATCTAAGTTTAACTACATATTTTTATTTATCTAAACTTAGGTTTGGGCTTCCTTAAAAATCAATGATGTTAACATGTCTGAATTAAGCCAATGCATATAGTAAAACACAAGATGTGTAAAACAATGGCTGAAGACCTTAGCTAATCAAGTGTGTCTCCATATCATTGGAAACGTTTATTATTACTCTAAGCCCAAGTTATTTTAAAAGCCATACCTTTATCACAGAAGTGAACTATAGTTAATTTTACCCTTTTCAAGCCTGTGATACAACTCTTTATAATACAAACAGCACTATTAAACTTCATTTATTTACCAAAAATCATGATATAGAATATCATTTTCAAAATGTATAATTCTGATTACAATTGAGCATTCAAAAACATTTTAACAAAGCATGAGTTAAAATCCATTATAAAATTTTTCCCAGGAAAAATTTAAGTGTATTATATACATAAAGCTTTTATATCTATTATAAATGTTAAACTGTTAAGAAAAAATAGTGAATTTTACAAAAACAGAACATGTTATTTCAAAAGTACTTTATGCCACATTCCAGAAATAAGTTCTATTTATGTACGTAGTCTATTCAGAAATAACACTATTTTTAAAATATATGATAGGGTAAAATTATTCATGAAATTAAGTTGAAAATATGGAAGAAAAAAATATAACAGCAAGTGAGTCAAAATTTTAAAAACATAACCATCTTTAAAATTTTATCATTTCATATTAGACAAATATTTATAAATAACCTTGAACTGAATCATTATTTGCTGTCATTTATGTAAGTATCTCTGCATAGCAATTTGCTGATATTTATTAGGCAACATCCTTATCCATACTAATTAACTATAAAAGTGAAACTATTTGAATTATTTTAGAATTTAATTATAATTAAAATGCTCTATATTGGATGTTTTCCAATTCTCCTTTTATCATAATAATATTGAGAGACAGGTATTGCTAGTCTACTTTGTAAAATCACACTTAGCATTTATAAAAATATTTCCTAAATGATAAAATAAGAGCTAAGATTTAAAGTCATGGCTTTGAATAACAAAATGTATGCTCCTCCCAATAGATTATGTTGGTTTTCACTAAAATTATATTCAAGAAAATCTTCTTTCAAAATAAAACATAAAATGAACCAGACATACACATAAAAAATTTTTAAATATAAAAATTCAGAATATATTAGAAACTCCTATAAATCAATGTTTAAAAAAACATGAAACCCAATTTAAAGTAAGGTGAATGACTTGAGCAGTCATCTTGTTGGAGAAAACTATGCATGGCAAATCTATATATTTTGTATCAGCTTTTGTTCTGGATTATCATTTCTAGTGTATTTGGTTAGTAAATGTTTGGGATTTTGCCTATTTTAATTTAAATTAGTATAATAGAATAGGTAATAAACCAATACTCCCTTGTGACATGCTCCTTTACTCAACATAATATATGTGAGTCATTATATTTTGCTCATAGCTATAGTTTACTCATTGGCATACATGTATAACATTCTGTATATATTCTATCCTACTTTATGCATTATACTTTTGAAGGACAATTGAAATACTGTCTCTGTATAGGTAAAGAAGGCAGGTTTGTTTTGTGGACAAAATAGTAAAGACAATGCTCTTTTTTTCTTTCAAATAAAATTATGGCAGCTGACTGGCAGCACCCTATAAAAGTTTTGAGTTCCTCTGCTGTGATATAAAACCACTTTGTACTTGGCATCTATCTAGGCCCTGCTCTACATACCTTGGAAGGGACTTGAGGGGCAAAAGCAACCAAAGCAAACATGGAGCTCATGCTGTCAAATGTGTTGTGAATAATAAAGTCATTTTTACCTTACCCAGGAGTTCTGTGTCTTCTTCCAGCATCTACGAAACTGTATGAGGCTAACTTGTTAACTTTATATATAGAGGAAAATTTCAAATGCTTCACAGTCCTAGGAACACTTCACTTAAAAAATAAATAAATAAAAAATAAAATAGACTACATACCTATGGAATGGTGGACAAAATTACCATTCAGTGTCAGTAAAATTTATGTTAAAATCATAATGCAATCCCAGTACACATATATCAAATTAGCACGTTTAAAAGTTTGATAACATCAATTTTGCACAAGTTTGTGGAACAATAGGAATTCAAATACATCACTGATGATTGTGCAATTTAGTACAATCATCCTGAATAAAAATTTGGGCATTACCTAGCCAAGTTGGAGATATATAAAAATAATTCTACTCCTAATTACATAACGTAGAAAATTCCTACAGGTATACCCTAGGAAAAATGCACTATGCTTTTTATAAGAGCACTGTTTTGAGTAAAGAAAATCTGTAAAAATTAATTGTTCTTCAAAAATAAAATGCATTAAAGGGTAGCATGATCGTTCAATAGCATATTATACATGTATTCAAATGAAAAAAAACTACAGCTATACATACAATGTGATGAACCACACACAATTTTGAGTAAAGAATGCAAGAATATTCATTGATTATTCTACTAATTTTAAGTTAAAACACACAAAAAAACTAAAACATCCCATGATATATGCATATGTTTTAACCAATTAAGAAAAAAAAAAGACTTGAGTTATCTGAAGAATGTAATTACCATCATGTGACATTTGAAAAAATGCAGGTAGAACAGTTTGTGAAGACCAGTGGTCAGTTTTATAATATTAAGTTGTACATGTCTTATATATCCAAGTAGTGATGTTTACTATTCACTCAAATATGGTTTTGTTCTTTAGTGTGAAAGAAAAATCAAGGTTTGATGTATAATTTTGAGGTTCTCAGTACAGATGTAGCATTTAAAGCCATGAGTCAGAATGGACATTTCAAAGACAGAATATACATACTGATGACCGAAGATTGAGATTGCAGGTTTTTCAACAATAATTATCAGAGGTAAAAAGGAGAACCATCAAATAATACTGATAAGCAGTGACCAGTGAGGTAAAAAAAAAAAAAAATGTAGTGTTCTAGAGGACAAGTAAAACATTTTATCAAGAGTGACAGTCTGCATCAAATATTGCTGAGTAGTCAAGTAAGATAGGAACTAAGTATGTAATATGCCTGTGTATCTAAAATATGTAAACTATACATATTGTAAATAGTAATATTGTGTTGAAATGACCAGAAAAATGATTTTTTGGTGGTGTATTGAGAGTCAATGTCTGATTTAGAGAAGATAAGAGGTGAATGATTGACAAGATCAAGGAAGGAAAGTAATTTTGAGAAGCTTTAACAAAGACTTTGGAGAATAGGATTCAAGAAAATCACTTCAAAGGAATTTATCTCATAGAATGGGAGAATATCTGCATGTATTTACACTGAAGAAAGTGATGGAGTAGAGAGCTAAGAAACGAAATGTAGTGATCGTAGTAAAATCATAAAACATTTGGAATAAGAACCTTTAAAAAACTTTCCCATAAAAGAAAAATATAGACTTATGAAAATCATTAGAATCAAATTTTTCAGAACACTAAAAACTGACCCATAGCATATAACCATCCAGGAATCATTTACTTAAGAAAACTGGCTGAATTGTAATAAAAATACTGAGGATTATAGCCTTTTGATTTGTCTACTCTCATTTCCCCTTTCTATTTCTATGGTAGCCAGGAAAGAAACAGCACTTATTGTTTTTTTCCAGAACTAGCACTGGAGGTTACAGAATGAGGTTGAAATTCTTTTAAAGTCATTTATAGAGAATTATTATTTTACCTATCTGATAATTCCTCATTTACAAAGTTGTCTGTATTTGATATGACTTGAAGTTTGCTGAGTACAAAAAGCTCATGCCTCAGGGAATTTGCCAAAAACAACTACAGGTGCTTATCTAACATTGCAGCTGCCTAGATGGTGGATAACAGTTGGAGCAAACAATAGATGAACCAAAAAGATTATAAAAGGAAATACTGGAAATCACATGTCTATAGGGAATTTGAAAAGCTACAACATTGAAGGCCATGTGCATGTAGGCCATATGTGTGTGTGTATAGCCAAGGATGTGCTCTTACTTCTGGTTGGCCTTGAAGCTTTGAGAAAGCAAAACCTGTAGGATAAGGCAAGGGTGTTAGCTGTCTGGCTGAGTGTCAAAATTTATGTTCCAACATTGATACAGGGCACCTTGGCAAAATGTAAGAGACTTATTGGCTCTATTTAGTAAAAGAGCTTTCCTTACAACATTAGCTGAACACCAAATTAATTGAGTACAGCAGACACTTCAGTGGTCATGTAAGATTAAAAAAAAAAAGCAGATCAAACACATTTTACTAAAGCAGCCCAAAAATATAACAGGACAAAGAAACAAAACAAATAAGGCAAACAGCAACCAATAACCCTGGAAAGAAAAACAGGTATGATTTCTAAAGATACCACATCATACTATGTAAATTGTCTAGGTTTTCACCAAAAATAAAAGGCATTCAAAGAAATAAGAAGGCATCATTCATACACAGAAAACAAAGCAATCACGAAAACTAGCTCTGAGAAACCCCAAATTTGGACTTACTAGAGAAAAACTTTAAATCAGCAACTTTAAATATTTTCGATCAACTAAAATAAGTCACACATAAAAAATAAGAAGTACGAGAATGACACCTTATGATATATAGAATATCAATTAAAATAAAGAATAAAATATTTTAAGGATAAATTTTGAAGATCATGAGTACAATGATTGAAATGAAAAATTCAAGAGGGGCTTCATAGTATATTTAAACAGGTGGAAGAAAAAATTATCAAACTCAAATATAGGCTAATTTTGATTATTGATATGGTTAGACTTTGTGTCTCCACCCAAATCTTGTCTTGAATTGTAATCCCCAGGTGTTGAGGGAGAGACTTGGTGTGAGGTGATTGGATCATGGAGGAGGTTTCCCCTATGCTGTTCTCATGATAGTGAGTGAGTACTCGTGAGATCTAATGGTTTTATAAGTGTTTGGCAACTTTCTCCTTCACTCACCCTTCTCTTGCCTGCCACCATGTAAAATATGCCTGCTTCCACTTCCACCATGATTGTAAGTTTCCTGAGGTCTCCCCAGTCATGCAGAACTGTGAGTCAATTAAACTCATTCCTTTATAAATTACCCAGTCTCAATTATGTCTTTATAACAGTGTGAAAATGGACTAATACAATTATCTAGCCTAAAGAACAGAAAGCAAAAGAATAAATGGAGATGAAGAAAGCCTCAAAGACCTGGATGACATCATCAAGCCTACCAAAAAACACATGATGAGAGAGCAAGGTGGAGAAGAGAGATAGAAAGGAGTAAGCACGATTTGAATAAATAAAGGCTAAAAATTTAACAAATTTGATTTACAAGGTTAATCTATACAAAAAAAAAAGAAGCTTGGCAAATTCCAAACATGATAAACTTAGAATTTAGTGCCTAGACTAATAGCCAAAAGTCAAAGAAAAAGAGAAAATCTTATAAGCAGCAAGAGAGAAGTGACTCGTTATATATAAATAATCTCCAATAAGATTAAGAGATAATTTCTTACCAGAAACCATACTGCCAGAAGGCAGTAGGATGACCTACTCAAAGCTCTGGGGGAAGAGAAAAATAACAGAACAAACAACCCATGTTAACCAATAATTCTATATCCAGCAAAACGGTACTTTGTAAACAAAGAAGAAATTAAGACATTCCAAGACAAACACATCCAGAGACAATATCTTACTAGGAGACCTACCCTTTAAAAATTAACATAGATAATACTTGAAACTAAAATTAAAGGACACTAAAGTGGCCTAAACCCACATAAAGAAATAAAAAGGAACCAGTATAGACAACTCCACAGGTAAATATAAAAGACAATATAAATGTATTTTCATTTAAAATTATTTTTTCTCCTATATGACAAAAATAGCCACAACTTAAACGAAAATATGAAGTAAATGTTATAAATGTACTGATGAGTACACTTCATCAATATTTAATCTTTATGATAATAACAGCAAAAACGAGGGAGGAAGAAACAGCTACATAAGCACAAAGATTACTGTCAACACTTGAAATAAGTTGGTATTAATTTGAACCAGTTATTATAAGTTACAATGTTATTTTTTATCCTCAGGAAAACCACTAAGAAAAAAATAGTAAATTACAGAACTGGAGAATGTAAATGGTAAACTAGTACATATATGTATGTATATATATATATTTGTGTGTGTATGTGTGTGTGTATGTAATGCAAAAGAAGTCCACACAGGAATATAGAAAAAAAATAAGACATATAGAAACCAAATAGCAAAATGCCAAATATACAAATAATTGTATCAAATTTAAATTGGCTAAACACACCAATTAAATGTAGAAAATTGGAAAAATTGATAAGAAAACACACTCCATACATATGTAACAAACCTGTACATTGTGCACATGTACCCTAGAACTTAAAGTAAAATAATAATTTTTAAAAAAGAAAAAAAAAGAAAACACACTCCAACTATATGCTGTGTACAGGATACACACTTGAGATTTAAAGACAAAAATAGGTTGAAAGTAAAAGAAGAACACAGATCTATTACACAAAAATAATGAAAAAAACTACAGTGACCATATAAATATGATACCAATAGCCTTAAATATATCTGTTTTAACTAGAGACAAAAAGGACATTTTACAATGACAAAAGTACCAATCCATCAATAAGATACAATAATTATAAACATATATGAATATGTATTAGTCTGTTCTTGCACTGCTATAAAGAAACACCTGAGACTGGGTAATTTATAAAGAAAAAATATTTAATTGGCTAATAGTTCTGCAGGTTGCACAGGATGCATGATGCTGTCATCTGTGCAGCTTCTGGGGAATCCTCAGGAAACTTAGAATCATGGCAGAAGGCAAAAAGGAAGCAGGCACAAATTATGTGGCCAGAGCTGGAGGAACAGAGAGCAAGGGTAGGTGTCACACACTTTTAAACAATCAGATCTCATGAGAACACTATCAAGCAGAGCACTACGAGGATAGAGCTAAACCATTAGAAACTGCCCCCATGATCCAATCACCTCCTGCCAGGCCTCACCTCCAGCACTGGGGATTACATTTTGAAGTGTGATTTGGGCATGGATGCAGATGCAAACTATATAAGTATCTAACAAGAGAACCCCAAAATATATGAAGCAAGAGCTAACAGAAATGAAAAGAATACAACTCAACAATAACAGTTGGTGAGTTCAATACCACACTTTGAATAACACGAATAACTAGGCAAAAGAACAACAAAGAACAAAAGCCACGAACAGCATTATAAAACAACTGGACTTAATAGACATCTAAATATTACTCTAGCTAATGAAGGCAGAGTACCTATTCCTTCTCAAATGTGGATAAAAGATTTTAAATATTGGACTGCATTTTATAACATAAAAGGATCCTCAAAAATTTAAAAATCATTAAAATAATAGATATTGCATTCCTCAACCAGAATGGAATAAAATTAAAAATCAATAACAAATGGATATTGGTGAAATATACAAATAACTAGATTTTTTAAAAAATTCACAATAACCAATGAATTAATGAAGAAATTAGAACTGAAATTATATAATACTTTAAATTGCATTAAGGAATGAAAATGAAAATATAACATGCTAAAACTTACAGAATGAAATAAAAGCAGGCTTAGAGGGAAAATCAAAGTTGTAAACAACTATACATAAAAAAGAAAGGAAGGAGTGAAGGAAGGAAGGAAGGAAGGAAGGGTGGGTGGGAGGGAGGAGGGAGGAAGGAAGGAAGATTTGTCTCAAATTAACAACCTAACATTTCATCTTAACACATGTGAGAAAGAAAAGCAAACTAAACCTAAAGCAAAAAGAGGGAAGAGAATAATAAAGACTAGAGTAGAAATCAATAAAATACAGAATAAAAATACGACAGATAAAATTAACCAGTCCAAAAATTGTTTTTTTGAAAAAAAATCAACAAATTTTAACAAATTTATGATATGAAGAAAAAAAAAAGACTGAAATGAGTAAAATCAAGACTGGAGAGGGGAAATAATGAATTTACAGAAAAAAAAAGGATTATAAGGAAATACTACAAAAATTGTATACCAGAAACAGATATCTTAGACAAAATGGACAAATTTCTTAAAAGAAACAAGTTATCAAAACTGACTGGAGAAGAAAATCTCAATAAACTTACAACAAGTATAAGATTTAATTAGTAAGAAAACATTCCCATATAGAAAAGCCCAAGTCCAACTGGTTACGCTGGTGAATTCTAACAAATGTTTTAAAAAGAACAAATGTTATAAATAGCAGCAACCCTTCACAAAATCTTTCAAAACACTGAAGAGTAGAGAACACTTCCTAATTCATTCTATGATGTCAGTATTCACAGATACCAAACCAGTGGAACACACCACAAGAAAAAAAAAAAAAAAAACTACAGAAAATTATCCTTTATACACATAGTTGCAAAATGGCAAAATTCTAGCAAACAGATTCTAGTAACACATGAAAAGCATTATATATCTTCACCATATGGGATGTATCTTGAGAATGTGAAGCTGGTTTAATATCTGAACATCAATAAATGTAATAGACCATATTAATAGAAATAAGTAACAAAATCTAAATAATTATTTCAATTTATGTAGAAAGGGAACTTCACAAAATCCAACAACCTTTCATGATAAATATTAAGCAAACTAAAAGTGAAATGGCACTTTTAAAAAGCAATAAATATAATATCTGAAACATCATAGCTAATATCGTATTTAATGTTGGAACCTTGAAAGTTCTTCCCCTAAGATCAGGAGCAAGACAAGCATGTCCACTCTAGCAATTCCGTTGAACATTGTGCTAGAAGTTCTAATCAGGGCAATTAAGCAAGAAAAAAATTAAAAGAAAATATAGATAGGAAAGGAGGAAGTAAAACCATTGATATATTTAGATGACACTATCTTATATGTACAAAATCCTGAAGAATCCACAAATAATTGAATTTCATAAACAATTTCACAAAGATTGCAGTATACAAGATCAATATATGAAAATGTGTGGTATTTTTATGTACTACCAATGAACAATCTCAAAATGAAATGCAGAAAATTATTCATGTATAATACCATAAAACAGTAACAATTAGGAATAATTTAACAAAGAAGTATGAGACTTACGCAATGAAAACAACAAAGTATTGCTAAAATAAATTACAATAAGATCTCAACTGAAAAACATTCTTTATTCATTGGATTTGTAATATTAATAGGATAGCTCTACATGCCAGATTGAACTACAGATTTATGTAATTCCTGCCAAAATTCCAGCCTCTTTTTGGCAAAAAATTGACAATCCCAAATTTTATCCAAATATGCATTCCAAAATTTATTCCAAAAGTTATCAAAAAATCATATGGAAATGCACGTTAAAGAGGATAGTTGAAATCTATGTAAAAAGAAAGATAAATCTGGGGGACTCCCACTTCCCAATTTCAACACTTCCTATAAAGTTATGATAAAGAAAAATATGTAATACTGGAATACAAGTAGATATATAGATCAATGAAATAGAATTGAAAGTACAGATATAAACTCAGACATCTATGGTAAATTGATTTTCAGCAGGAATGACAAGACCAGTTAATGAGGTAAGAAGAATCTTTTCACCTAATGGTGTTGGCACAACTAGAAAGAGTCAAGAAAATAAAAGGCTTTGGAGCTCTACTTCATGCCATTTACAAAAATTAACTCTAAATGGATCAAAAATCTAAATGTAAAAGCTACAAAAATCTAAATGTAAAAACTACAAAACTTTTAGTTGAAGTCACAGGCTTAACTCTTTCTCTCTCTCTTTCTTAATCCTGGATTGGGAATTTGTTTTGTAGATATACAGCTAAAGCACAAGCAACAGAAGAAAAATGAGAAATTAGAGTTTGTCATAATTAAAATATTTTGTGCTCCATAGGTCACTATTCAAAAGTAAAACACAATGAAAGATTTTCAAAACATGTACTTGATAAGGGTTTATAATCAAGAATATATAAAGAGTTCTTACAACTCAAAAATTTGAAAAACAACAAGCTGAATTAAAAAGTAAGCAAAATACTTGATTAGATATTTTCCCAAATAAGTATATATGAAAGCAATAAACAAATTAAAATATGCTCGATATCATTAGCCATTAGTGAAGAGCTAACTCAAACCACAATGATATACCCTTTCATATCTCTAGGATAGTTATCATCAAAATTATTGACAACTATTGAAAAGAATGTGCAGAACCTGGAAACTTTATCAATTGTTGGTGAGATTGTAAAATGTAACTACTTTGGAAAATAGCCTGGGAGTCCAACAAAATAATTGTAGGGTTTCCATATGACCCAACAATTTATATCCTAGATATACGTCTACTCAATTAAAATTATTTTTACACAAAAATGTGTACATGACTATTAATAGAAGCATTGTTTATAATAGTCAAAGATAGAAGCCACCTGTATTAGTCAGTTCTCATAGTGCTATAAGAAATACACAACACAGGGTAATTTATAAAATAAAGAGGCTTAATTGACTCACATTTCCACATGGCTGTGGAGGCCTCAGGAAGCTTACAATCAAGGTGGAAGGTGAAGGAGAAGCAAGCACCTTCTTTACAAGACAGCTGGAGAGAGAAGTATGAAAGAGGAACTTCCAAACACTTATAAAACCATCATATCTGATGAGAACTCACTCGCTATCATGAGAACAGCATAAAGGAAACCAACCCCATGATCCAATTACCTCCCTCCCTGGACACATGGAGATTATAGGTCCCTCCCTCAACATGTAGGGATTACAATTTGACAAGTGATGTGGAGGGGGACACACAGCCAAACTGTATGATTCTGACCCTGGCTTCTCCCAAATCTCATGTCCTCACATTTCAAAACCAATCATGCCTTCCCAGCAGTCCCTCAAAGTCTTAACTCATTTCAGCACAACTCAAAAGTCCACAGTCCAAAGTCTCATGTGAGACAAGGCAAGTCTCTTCTGCCTGTAAGCCTGTAAAATCAAAAGCAAGTAAGTTATGTCCTAGATACAAATGGGGCACAGACATTGGGTAAATGCTGACATTCCAAATGGGAGAAATTGGCCAAAACGAAAGGGCTGTGGGCCCCATGCAAGTCCAAAATCCAGCAGGGCTGTCTTTAAATCTTAAAGCTCCAAAATAATCTCCGTTGACTTCATGTCTCACATCCAGGTCACTCTGATACAAGAGGTGAGCTCCTATGGTCTTGGGAAGCTCCACCCTAATGGCCTTGCATAGTACAGCCCCCTTCCTTGCTGTTTTTATGGGCTGGCATTGACTGTCTGCAGCTTTTCCAGGTTTATGGTACAGGCTGTCGGTGGTTCTACCGTTCTGGGGTCTGGAGGATGGTGGTCCTCTTCTCACAGCTCCACTAGGCAGTGCTCCAGTGGACTCTGTGTGGGGACTCCAACCCCACATTTCCCTTCTGTACTGGCCTAGCAGAGGCTCTCCATGAGGTCTCTGCCCCTGCAGCAGACTTCTGCCTGGACATCCGGGCATTTCCATACATCCCCTGAAATCCAGGCAGAGGTTCCCAAACTTCAAATCTTGATCTCTGTGCACCCACAGGCCCAAAATAAAATGGAAGCCACCAAGGCTTGAGGTTTGCACCCTCTGCAGCCATAGTCTGAGCTATACTTTGGCCTCTTTTAGTGCCAGCTGGAGCTGGAGCAGCTGGGACACAGGGTACCTAGTCTTGAGGCTGCACAAAGCATTGAGGCCCTGGATCCAGCCTAGAAAATCATTTTTCCCTTTTAGACCTCTGGGTCTTTGACAAGAAGGGCTGCCATGAAGTTCTCTGACATGCCCTGGAGACATTTTCCCCATTGTCTTGGCAATTAACATTTGACTCCTCATTACTTATGCAAACTTCTGCAGCTGGCTTGAATTCCTCCCCAGAAAATAAATTTTTCTTTTCTACCATATCATTAGCGTGTAAATTTTCCAAACTTTTATGGTTTCCTTCCCTCTCAAACATAAATTCCAGTAACAGATCATTTCTCTCAGGTTAAAAGTTTCACAGATCTCTAGGGCAGGGGCAAAATGCTACCAGTCTCTTCGCTAAAGCATAGCAAGGGTGACCTTTGCTCTGGTTCCCAACAAGTTCCTCATCTTCACCTGAGACCACTTCAACCTGAACTTCATTGTCCACATCATTAGCAGTATTTTGGTCAAAACTACTCAACATGTCTCTAGGAAGTTCAAACTTCCCCACATTTTCCTATCTTCTTCTGAGCCCTCCAAACTGTTCCAACCTCTGCCTGTTACTCAGTTCCAAAGTCATTTCCACATTTTCAGGTTATCTTTATAGCAGTACCCTACTCTCTGTGGTATCAATTATTGCATTAGTCCATTCTCACACTGCTATAAAGAAATACCCAAAACTTAGTAATTTATAAAGCAAAGAGGTTTAATTGACTCACAGTTCCACATGGCTGGGGAGGCCTCAGGAAATTTACAATCATGGCAGAAGATAAAGGGGAAGCAGGCACCTCACAAGGTGGCAGAAGAGAGAAGTGTGATGGAGGAATGTCCAAACACATAAAACTATCAGATCTCATGAGAACTCACTCACTGTCATGAGAACAGCATGGAAGAAACTGCCCTCATGATCCAATTACCTCCATCCCTGGACACTTGGGGATTATGGGTCCCTCCCTTGACACTTAGGAATTACAATTCAAGATGAGATTTGCATGGGGACACAGAGCCAAACCATATCACTGTCTAAATATGTATCAATCAGTGAAAGTATGAACCAAATATGGTACATCCATATAATGGAATATTATTGAGTCACGAACAGATTGAAGTACAGGTACATGATGCAACACTGATGAAACTGGAAAGCATTATGCTAAGAGAAAGAAAAGGGGAAGAGAAAAGAGCAAGTGACTGCTAATGGCTGCAGGCTTTCCTTTTGGAGTAATAAAAGTATACTGTAGATAGTGGTGATGGTCACACAACTTGTGAATATACTAAGAAATATTGAATTCTACATTTAAAAAATGTGAATTTAGTGTTATGTAATTTATATTATGTTATGTAATTTACATCTGAGTTTAACAAAAACTAGTGGTGCAAGGGAGAATGGAACTAATTTTTTGTGCAGTATTCATAGTCATAAAGATACGAGGCCTGAAGATATTTGCTTTATATAGTTTAGCCAAGTGTAAGATGCAAATGCAAAATATGTGGGTGTAGGTGCAGGCCAAGTGGTCGATGTAGTAGTATAAGTCAATAAGTATTCTTTTCTGATTGCTTCAATTTGCTCAGTCAATTAGAAATGAGGTTATTAGTTACAGTGAAGATAGGAAAGAGGGGTTGGAGTTCAGGTAAAAGGAAGGTGTAAAAGCTGGGTGTGGTGGCCCATACATGTAATCCTAGCATTTTGGGAGGCTGAAAAGGGAGGATTGCTAGAGGCTAGGATTTTGAGACCAGCCTGGGTAATATAGCAAGACCCTATCTCTAAAAATAAAATAAGGTTAAAATATTTCTCTAAGAGAGCAAGAGAATCAGTGTGATAGGAAAATAATATGATTGCCAACAAGAATTCAGGGCTCATTTGAGCATCATGGATGAAAATTAAATGCCAGAATTGTCAGCTTTTGTTGCTGTGCTTTCCCCAGAGATACTCATTAGAAACAATGTGGGTGTACAAGAGTTGTGAGATGTATTTCGATAGGGTTGCTCTGTTTCCAAGTGGGTCTTGTGGAAAAAAAAAAGTCAAGGTAAAAGAGGCTACATGAAAGGGAATAATTTTAATGATTGTTTATACAATCAAAACTGCATGAGGAAAGACATAAAAACATTAAATGTAGGTGGGTACAACACATTGAAGGTCTCCTTGGGATGCAAGCACTGTTGTAGTTTAGATACTGGAAGGAATAAGTTGAAAATGCTGGAAGTAATAATCAGGAATGAGATTCCTATTATTTCAACTATGGAATGATAGTCATTAGGGTTAATGACTGGTTATATGGTAAGATGATGAAAATGAATAGGTTAGGGTGGAGGACAAGGACATACACAAATAAAGGAAATGAGATATCAGTAAATGAATCATCTTGTGTATGAGAGCATCGCAAATTAAGGCAGTAATAATGTTGGAGACTGGGACATTGAGTCAGTCGTTGTAATGATTGCTGCATGAAACAGAATGTCCCAGTAGAAGGAATGACCCAGGATTGTTAGATAATAAAAGCAATAAATTTTATCACACATGATTTAGAATGCTTAATCCCAACTTGTCAGTTATAAACTAATTGACCGACTTCTGGCTTTTGCTCTTCCTCTAGTGGCATTAATTGTCATTTGTAGATAGAGTGAAAGTGTCCACAACAGACCTGGAGTAACAATTCATAGGTCCTGTTTATCACCTGATGGTATATTCACTATGTCATACTTCTCTTATTGCAGAATAGTCTGTGTAAATATTTTGTAAGTTTTCTTTAATAAATACTATCTTCAATTACCACCTATAATCATATATAAAATGTCATTAAGGTAAATATTCTTAAATAGCCTTAGGTGCTAGTCTATAATCAACTTTGGAGAAAATTCTCAGGTGAGAAATATCTGCTTTAAATTTCCATCCTCTTTTTCCTGATATATCCATTTTACTTTTTCCACAAATTAGAAATATTAGAGTGTCCAATGATTTCATAAAACATTCTCTACTTACCTTTCCACTAACAACACATACACTCATAAGTTTGAATTTTAACCAAAGCTTTGTACTTAATTATATGTATACAGTTGATTATTGATAAGATAATAATGTTTTAATCACAGAAGCAAAATAATGTTGACCAAAGTGATTTTCTCTTATCCTAGATGATTTCCTGCTGCCTAGAATTGTGCCCTATATACACTATGCATTAAAAATGTTACCTTTCTAAGATTATAGTTTTTAATATAGGTAAATGCATTGTGATAGCTTACAAAAATGGCCCAAATATTTTATTCCTTCTTTTTTTCATCATATAATTTTTGCGGCATATTTTTAATCTGAATCTGGTTCAGCCATGTGCCCTTTTTTAGCCAGTGAAATGTTAGATGACAGGACATAAACAGAGGACTAAAAGACATATACCTGATCAGGCTTACTCTCACTCCTCTTTGTCTAGCACTGTATGTGAATATCACCAGGCTAGCCTGATGGAGTAGAAAAAGTATCCAGAGAATAGCTATGTGGACCAGGGTTTTCCAACCAAAGCCACCATGATATGAGCACAGTAGTTGCTACTTTTTTGTGATACTGGACTTTGTAACTGTATTATTGAATTATTATATGTATATACGTGTGTGCATATATATGTGTTTTATATATAATATATACATATATGTGTGTTTTATATATAAATGTATATAATATGTATATTTATATATATATCCTATATCACAGATAAACTAAATTAATACTTGTTGAAACACACAATGTTCTCTATAGAAAAATATTACTGTACAATGACTACTATAGAAAAGTATCTATCTATCTATCTATTTATCTATTAGACAGAATGATGCCCCCACCCCACCCCAAAGATATTTTTTACCTAAGCCTTGGAATTCGTGAATATGTTAGGCTACATGGAAACGGGGAATTAAGATTGGATTGAATTAAGGTTGCTAATTCATTGACCTTAAAATAGGGAGATAGACCAGGTTATCCAGGTGGGCCCAATGAAATCACAAGAGTCTGTATAAATAGAGAGACAGTGTCAGAGTGACGTGATGCTAAGAAAAACTCGACCTTCCATTGCTGGCTGAGAAGATGTAAGGGGGCCAAAACCCAAGAAATATAGGTGGACTCTAAAAGTTGGAAAAGGTGAGAAATTGAATCACCTTCCAAAGCTTCCAGAAAGGAATACCACTCTGCCAACCCAGTGATTATAGCTCAATGAAACCTATTTTGAACTTCTAACCAAGAGAATTGTAAAATAATAAATCATGGTATTTTAAGCCACTAAGGTTGTAGTAATTTGTATAGCAGCAATAGGAAATAAATACATATATGAATATTATTTATGGAGTGTATGATGTAATAATATGTGTGTTACTACTGTAACAATTCAGTTATGGGACAATTATCCTCACTTAATTAATGAAGAGATGTAGATGTAAACTTTAAAAATAATACAGCCATACTTTACATTAAGATTGTTTGAATCCAATCCCAGGATTTCAAACAACACATTAAAATTCTTATGTTATTTATTCATATATTGGTTATTTTCTTTATTGTAATACTAAGCTATTTAATGTTTCATATTTTAAAATGTTATTTCAAATATGCCATTAAAATTATCTAATATCTTTCAAAAGAAATAATTTCTAAATTTAAAGATGTAGCTTTCAAGCAACTAATGTTCACCTGAAATTATATTAACTTCGTATTATTTATCCAGGAACTATTTTTTTAATAGTTCATGTGTAACATGACATGATTATCACAATTGTTTGATTTTGGCTGATATAGTGTAATTGATATGTGCTGAAACAAAATTATGTTTTCTTGATTCTATAGTAAAAATAATCTCCAGATCATATTTTCATTATCTCAATGAAATTTTCAAAAATTGATGGGATTTTGTCCATAACATTTTGAGAATGTCAAGGAAAATACATAAGAAAAATAAAAATATACAGAAGCATTTTAATAAAAGATTGTTTTAATATGATTTTATTTTACATAATAAACATTATGTTAAATCCAAAGTATGCTATAATTGAGAATTGACAATGTTTATTCTGCTTCGTCATCAATTTAAGAACATATAGATATACCCACTTTAGGCATTATTATAAAATTATATATCATGTTCTTCATAGAAAAAGTTTCACATATATAATGCTGATTTTGTTGTCAGATGTACAAAGCACTTGGGTACAATGCAGGTGACTAATAAGCTAAAATTTTTAGAGAGTCCTACTTATTTTAACATAGATCAACATTGACATATTTGCAGACTTTTGGGGGGACATTACATTTGTTTAGATAGCAGTAGACTACTCAGGGTTGAGTTCAAAATGAAAGCTTAACAAATGAGACTATTTTTGGGAAACTGAACGTTGGGTCCTAAGTTGGAAAGAAAGTGACTGATGTAACTAATTGTTTCAAGTAAGGTCCATTTCCAGTGATGGATCTTTCTCAAGCACTTAATAATACCCATCAGTTAAACTATGCTTTATTGATTGAGTGATTGATTCATTTTTGTTATCATTCTCACCAGATTCCATGTTATATTTATAATAAAAAAAACTATTTTTACCTTCTGCAAAAACTATGAGTTTAAAAACAAGAAATTAGAAGATAATTATTCTGGGCCAAGCCAATCCTTTGAAGAAAAATAAACAAATATACTAACGTTAAGTATTAAGTTGTAAACCACTGAATTAAGACACTTCCTTGCTAATCTAATGCACTATTGAACCCCCTTGAAAGATAATCAGAAACGATTTATATACCATATCCATTTTAGCCTTTTTGTTATCTTTGCACACTTTGAATTTTAAAATTTTTGCAGAATATTTTAAGATAACAAAACATTTGTAAATAGAGTAGAACAGTGAAGAACAATATTAAAAACAAACTTTACATGTATAATCACTATGCTAGTATGATTTTCATGGATTTTATTAAAGCATTCATGGTTATAACACTCTTTGTTTAAATCCACTTTAGCCTTGTGCAATTATGTTTCAGAGTTTTGTACTGCTTAGTCTGTACTGTCTGATAAATGCCCAGATAAAATTTTTTATGTCATAAGTAATAAATATTACTCAATTGATCCCATCCATGAGCTTTATAGTTTTATTATATTTTTTATAACCTTATACAATTTAATCAGTTAAATACTATACCTGATGTACCTATGACAGTATGTATTCTTAGTTGTAGTCAAAACAAACAGAAAACAAAGATATATCTGTAAACACACAATCACACAAACTCACACTCACACATATTTGCATCTGAGTTTCTTAATATATAATGTACGCATTAAAATAAACTCCTTGTAAGGGTACACTAAGTATTAGGCCAGGTGCGGTGGCTCACATCTGTAATCCCAAGTCTTTTAAAGGTTGAGGCGGGCGGATCACTTGAGGTCAGGAGTTCAAGAGCATCCTGGACAACATGGTGAAACCCCATCTCTACCAAAAAATACAAAAATTAGCCAGGTGTGGTAGCACACACCTGTAGTCCCAGCTACATGGAAGGCTGAGGTGGGAGAATTGCTTGAACCCAGGAGGCGGAGGTTGCAGTTACCTGAGATCGCACCACTGCACTCCAGACTGGGCAACAGAATGAGACCATGTCTTGAAAAAAATTAAAAGAAAGTATATTAAATATCAGTAGGAACACATATATTAGGCATACAGAATCATTGATTAATGCATAGGAGATAATACATTCTAAATAAGTGTAACAACATTTATTAAGATTGCTGTTATTGCCGTTATTTACATATGAAAAGAAAATGATAAACTTATCCAGGTTTGCATTTATTGAGTAGTCTTACTTAGTGTTTGATAATTTGAATTTCTTTTAATGGAACTATCTTCACCCTGTACATTGTTTTCTACTCCAACAGAAAAAGAGGTGTTCAAATTAAAAATAAGATTTGACATATCTATACTGAAGCAAATGTCACTCGTGAAGAATAAATGACTAATTATATGGACCAGCTTAGTAGATAAAACTGGGTAAGTAAAAGTAAATTAAAATATGGACTCAGTTCAGATAGAGCTGGATTCGCAATATGACACCAAATGTTACAACAATATTACTTTGTGCCTATTTGTATTTCATGATTCTAATTATTCTCTTTCATAACATAAAGATAATAAGAAAACCCACTGCACATAATTATGGTAAGAATTTAATGAGAAAATACATGTGAAGTTCATATTACAAAGCTCATAATTTAATTAAGAACAAGTACATATTAGCTGTAATAAGTATTATAATCATTTCTATTTTATCCATGGCCACTATTTTAAATGCTGAACTATTACATTCTGTATATATAGTAATAATTTTTTTCTCCTATTATACAAAAGTTTTACACTCTTTTTCAATTTTAAATATTGTCATATTGCCAAGTTGACAAAACTGACAAGATCACAATAAAGAAATTCCAAATTTATGATTTATCACACTAAAAAGAAACCTCAGTTTTAGATCCTGGATAGAATCTCACCAAAATTATTGAATTTAAAAATTCACAGCTTGGAGACTAGTATACATCATAGAACAGTTCTTAAAAGTTAAATTAAGGATACATAAACATTTTGTAAATGTGTTTCTTGAATTTACAGCAATTAACAGCTTCACTGCAATCTGTGACTTTTACATGATATTGCTGATGCACTAAGTAAATGGTGATTTCTAACGAGAGCATTCTTGTGAGATAAAGAAAAAAAATTTGTTGACTCAATTAATTATGGTCGCCTCTAAACTGCAGAACATAAACACAAAGATTGTAGTAATAGCAGTATTGATTCCTTTTCTTCAGGTCTCATTTTACCACTTGAATTTACTTTTAATCCCACTTTTATTCATATTTTTAATTTTAGTCATGAAGACATTGCAATAAAAACATAAGGATATATCAATCAATAGCTTATGAAAAGAGTTTCTATAGATGAAAATATGCACAAATATGAAAATGTGTTTGAGTCAATCAACAACAAATTGGAGAGTACCAGATTAATGAGAAAGACCAGGTGAAGCTGGTCTCTCCTAAAACACACACATACACACACAATATATTTTAAATGACAGTAAAGTTAAACACAAAGAATAAAAATAGGAGATCCTACAATTCTATAATAAGAATTCTAACAGGTGTGAAGAGAGGAAGTATTCTGTGCATCCATCATTCATTCATTCATATCCCCATTTGTTTATCAATTCATTTACCATCCAACAATATTTATGTACCTCCAGAAACTTCTTTCATATTTAGAGATAAGAGTGATAAATTTGAGAAAAATAAATAAGTCTATTCTTTAAAAGTTCATACAGTGTCTAAAATGTGGGGAGTGATTTGAAAGTAAATACACAACACAATATAAAACAAAATACATAATATGGTAGTAAGTGATAAGTAAGAGTGACCTTGTGAATATCGAATAGGGAGTGTTCCAGAAAAATAGCAAAAGTAAATGCGAAAACCCTAAGGCAAGAATGTGTTTGCAGTCTCTGTGGAACAAGTCAAAGGTGATAGAGGGTGAGACACAGGGAAGTTATTAGAAGAGGCAACCAAACATTAATAGTAGAAATAAAGGAATATGGACAATATATTTTTAAAGTCATCTATCTGAAGAAATATCTTAGTGCAGAAGTCAAATGAGTTAATGATAACAAATAACACCGATGAAAATAAATTTGTAAGTAGATACATGTTGGTCCTTTAAAAAATCAAGAATGAAGAAGAAACTCTACAGTCCAGTAGACAGAAATGAAGAAATAATGAGGTTGACGTTAAGCTGTTCTGCAATGCCAAATGTCAGAAAACAAGGGCTCATTATCTGCATTATATTTAAAAAACGTTGTGCCCTCTGTGACAAAATCTGTCAGGCTGTCTTTCACATGGGAGGTGAGAGAAGGACATTCACTGACTGCAAGGAGTCAGAAAGTGGGCAATTGTCATAATCTCTTTAGGAAAAATAGTAGAGATAACAAGGTATTAATTGACAGCAATGGAGAAAATATCTGTAAAATAAACAGAATACCAAATACTTTAGTAACAATTACAGAAACTCTAAATAAAGTAGTGCTAACATGATTATGAAACAATACAATGTTGAAAATTGTTAAAATATGAAGTATTATAAAATTGCAATAAAATCTGGGGAAAATACGCTTTTGTTTTGTGAAAATTAATAAATGATAAATGTTGGATAAGAGTAAATACATATGGAAGAGTTGGGGAAATGATATTAGTGCACAACAACAATAATAAGAGGAATTGAATACTTAATGGCAAGGTCTGCTTTAAAAACATTTTATTTAGGGACATATTTAAACCTCTTAAGCCTGTAACATATTTTCTAGTATTACCTACAATCAAAATTATATTTTTAAGCAAAACTGACTTGTAAGGAAGGCAAATGATTTTCAAAGGAGTGAAAGAAAAAAAACCCCTCAGTTTCAGAGCAGTCCATTTATTCACCTGAATAGCAATGGTTTTTCATATACAAAAGTTGTCCTGGGCATAGTTAGAGAGAAAAGATAATTTGAAGTCTGAGGGGGAGATGGAAAGATGGGAAGGAATGAAAAACAAAGGTCTAGAATTCCAGTGAGTGGGTGAAGCTCTGGAGAGGGTAACATGATCAGGGAGTAATTAGTATAATCAATATCAGGGTGTCCAAAAAGTACTTCTAGTGTTAAGGAAAACACATATGCATTTCAACTTTGACTGTGACAGGCAGTAGAATGCAACTTTTCATGTCATAATCATTCAAAAAATTACAGTTCTTTTGTACATAGCAGGCCTCAATTCCTGACGTCTTTGGAATCTGTGTGTAAATATGATAGAGGAATAGTTGATAAGAGCAGTGAAGTGAATTCACAGGCAGCAGAAACTTCGGACCAGAAATGACTGACACCTTGGCTGGAGTACTGGACTTTCAGCAATATAGGAAGTGAAAGCTTAGGTCAAATATATTTGGATATTAAACTGATAGGGAAAAAAGCATCATGTTGTAGATAACTATTATTATAAGTGTAATATTTAAAATTATTTCCAACAAACAACTGCCTATGAAGATGATCACCATGGCACTATTTATAATAGGAAACTTTTCTAAATATAACTTTTATTCCTAAATAAGGGATTAGATAAGCAATATATATGTTAAAATACACACATAAAATACATATATATGTACATATCATCCATTCACTTTACATTACAAAACATTATGATAATGCTGATTTTTTCAGGACAGTTTAAAGAAAAAAAATAAAGATAAGTGCTAGAAGCTGTAGTGTGATACCGACCACCTCTTCTGAATCTATGTGGTTTAGGTGTGTTTCTTTTGTTTGTTTTTTAACTTTCACTTTAGGTTCAGGAGGATGTGTGCAGGTTTGTTTTATAGATAAATTGCATGTCACAAGGTTTGATATATAGATTATTTCATCAGCCAGGTGATATGGTTTGGATTTGTGTCCCCACCAAATCCCATGTTCATTTTTTTTTTTTTTTTTGACAGTCTCACTCTGTTGCCCTGGCTGGAGTGCAGTGGCACAATCTGGCTCACTGAAGCCTCCGCCTCCCAGGTTCAAGCAATTCTCCCACCTCAGCTTGCCGAGTAGCTGGGGACACAGGCATGTGTCACCACGCCCAGCTGATTTTTCTATTTATAGTAGCGACGGGGTTTCACCATGTTGCCCAGGTTGGTCTCGAACTCCTGACCTCAAGTGATCCACCCGCCTCGGCCTCCCAAAGGGCTGGGATTACAGACATGAGCCAACTGCGCCTGGCCTCGTATTCAATTTTAATCCCCAGTATTGGAAGTGGGGCCTGGTGAGAGGCGTTTGGATCATGGGGGTGGATCCTTTATGAATGGTTTAGCACCATCTCTTTGTTGCTGTTCTCCTGATAACGTTCTCATAAGATGTGGTTGTTTAAAAATATGTAGCACCTCCCCGACTCTCTCTTCTGCAGGCTCCAGCCACATAATTCATGTCCACTTCACCATTGCCTTCCACCACGATTGTAAATTTCCTGAAGCCTCTCCAGAAGCAGAAGTCACCATGTTTCCTGTACAACCTGAAGAACTATGAGCCAATTAAACCTCTTTTCTTTATAAATTACCCAGTCTTGGGTATTTCTTTACAGTAGCACAGGAATGGACAATACACCAGGTAATAAGTATAGTACCCTATAGGTAGTTTTTCGACGCTCACCTTTCTCCCACCCTCCACCCTCATGTAGGCTCCCATGTCTGTTGTTCCTTCTTTGTGTCTGTGTGTACTCAATGTTTAGCTCTCACTTATAAGTGAGAATGTGTGGTATTTGATTTTCTGTTCTTGCCTTAGTTCCCTTAGAATAATGGCCTCCAGCTCCATCCATGTTGGTGCAAAGGACATGATCCCTTTCATTTTATGACTGCATAGTATTCCATGGTGTATATGGACCACATTTTCTTTATCCAGTCTACTGTTGATGGGCATTTAGATGATTCCAGGTCTTTGCTACTGTGAATAGTGCTGCAGCAAACATATGCAGGCATGTGTCCTTATGGTAGAATGATTTATATTCCTCTGGTTATATACCCAGTAATGGAATTGCTGGGGCTAATGGTCATTCTGTTTTAAGTTATTCGAGAAAACACCAAACTGCTTTTCACAATGGCTGAACTAATTTACATTCCCACAAGCAGTACAGTATAAGCATTCCCTTTTCTCTGCAACCTTGCCAGAATTTGTTATATTTTTGAGTTTTTAATAGTATCCATGTTGACTGGTATGAAATTGTATCTCACTGTGGTTTTTACTTTCATTTAATAATTACAGGTATTGAGCAATTTTTCATATGCATCTTGGCTGCAGGTATGTCTTCTTTTGAGAAGTGTCTGTTCATGTTCTTTGCCCAATGTGGTTGTTCGTTTTTGCTTATTAGTTTGTTTAAATTCCTTACAGTTTCTGGCTATTAGATCTTTGTCAGATGCAAATTTTGAAAATATTTTCTCCCATACTATAGGTTATCTGTTTATCTTGTTGATAGTTTATTTTGTGGTGAAGAAGCTCTTTAGTTTAATTAGGTCCTATTTGTCAATTTTGCTTTTTGTTGCATTTACTTTTGGTGACTTCATCATAAAATCTTTGCTAGGGCTTATGTCCAGAGTGGTATTTCCTAGGTTATCTTCTAAGGTTGTTATAATTTTAGGTCCTACATTAAGTCTTTAATCCATCTTGAGTTGTTTTTTGTATATGGGGTATACAAAACTGGAACTGGAACTGGAAGGGGTCTAGTTTGAATCTTGGTTTAGGTGTATTTCTATCAGGTTTAATATTAGGAATTCAATTATTCACAATGTCTGGTACTCCTTGCCTTGTGGATACATAAGAAGTGTATTTCTCAGCCCCTTTTCAGTTAGGTGGGCTGCATGAAAATTTTTGGCCAATTGGTTATGATTATAAACAACTTTCAGGCAAAACAGCTAATTTCATATGTGAGACTTTCTAGGGTTTTATTTTTCTCCTGGAATAATCATGTAAAATTCCCCTTAACAAGAGGATAGACCCATAGGCCTGTATGCTTGAAATGCATTCAAATGTTGCTTGAAGTTACGAACAACTTTGCATGGTTAAAAATAAAGCTTTCTTATAATAAGTAATTGCTATGTAGATTTTTGTTGTTTTGTTTTGGTTTGGTTTGGGTTTAAACTTAAGCATAACCTTATAGCTATTCAGAATAATAAATAGTGGGCACCAACAACAGT
This sequence comes from Pan paniscus, assembly GCF_029289425.2. Taxonomy (NCBI): domain Eukaryota; kingdom Metazoa; phylum Chordata; class Mammalia; order Primates; family Hominidae; genus Pan; species Pan paniscus. Next base: position 64,697,712 of record NC_073263.2, read on the forward strand.
TTGCATGTCCTTCTTAAAACTGTAGAAATTAACTTAAAAAAATTTATGATATTTACACCTTTAAGATCAATTTTAAAGATAAAACATATTATATTCCTCCTAGATTCACTTGTTCTTTATTTACATTATTTCTTTTTTCCTTTCCCCAACATGAACACCTATTATTCAGTGGTTGTTATGTAGGCTTAAAGAGATTATTATCACAATATTTCCTATCCAAATTGCTTTAATTTTAATACTTAGGTGATTATCTTTTTCCATTGCATTATTTCATTTAGACACAACTTACCAAAGAGTAACAAAACTGGTTTTATTATAAAATAGAATAAAATTGATCCAAAGTAAAATAAAACTTCTACATACTTTGAAGAAATCAGTATCATTCCCTTTGGAAACATCCCCAAATTTCTATGAACATTTTCTGTATAAATTGTGTGTGTTTTGGCTTACCCAGATACAAATAGAAGTAAACAAATAAGAAAAGTATTATTTCTTAAAGTTTCAGCATTATGCATATCTATTTAGATCCAAGGACTAAATTAAAATAAAAAATTTAAAAAACTCTTGGTGATGCAAAGGTACATAGTGAATTACAATAAATCATTTTGTAATGCTTACTAATCTTTCATAAATTCTATTTATCTACATTGTTTGATACTGTCTCTGAAATGTTAAAATGCATCTCTTTTTGTAAATTCTGGAATATGTTTAACAGTCCCTACAGCATTTTTTATTGAATCTAATTATTCCAACAATCTTTTTAATAGTAAAACACTTTGTTTCTCAGTATTTAGAAAACAGGCCTTTTGACAGCAAATTATTATAATTATTATTGGAAAATATTAGACAACTTGACATGTGTAGATTTTACTTTCAAACTACTAAGTTTTTCTGTCCTTTTGAAAGGCAAATGTGTTTCAGACCAAATATATATATCATATATATATATATATATGTATATATAAATTTTGCCATGACTATGAACCTTGTATTCTAATCAGGATTTTATTTAATAGAATTTATTATATTAAATATTACAAACTATAATATAAGGCACATGACATATGAATTAATAAAAACTAATACACAAAACCTTTTATTCTTCATTATGTTCCATGATATCCCAGTTCAACACTAATTACAGCTCTTAAAATCCCAAATTATTTGCAATTCTCTTCAACCTCATTATTTTTAGTTACACTCTAGTTTCCATCAAGGACAATTCTTGAAACATTCTTCAGTAATTGAGACTCTTTTTCTAGCCCTGGGGAAAGAATGGTTTATTTCTTGTTCTAATTTTCCCTAAATCATCTTTCAATGTCACTCTGACACAATGCCTTAATCTCTCATTCTCTCTACCTTACATATTCAAAATTTTCCTATTCTAGTGTAATATTCTCACAAACATATAAATATGACATAGTATAGCCTTTCTAGCTAGCACACCAAAAATTTGTTTGACTATACCCCACTATTCCCTCAGCTCACTTTACTTTTAAACTGACTCAGGCTTGGACTAGTTCCTGTCATTTGACTCACAATGTTATTATTATGCTTCCATTTAACCAAATAATTTCCTTGATACCATCTTATTTTTGTTTTATGTCTCTCTAGCTGCTATTTTCTCTTTTAGTTTTTTAGTTTCTTCTCCTCTAATTCCTTTGAAACAACTTTGGAGGTGAAACTTTTCACCTCAGTTTTCTAAGCATTTTCTAGATCATTCTCAAGCTTCTAATTTGTATTATTACGCTAGTTATTCATTGATTGAAATCCAATCTAGAAATCTTTTCTGAGCCCAGACACTCGTATAATACTGCCTATTTGAAATCTGAACTTAATCAAATTTAGGTATTGTAAATGCAACATTTTCAATATTGTACTTTTGTCCTTCCCATTAACCTTCGTCCTCACTTCACCTCTTTCATTTAGCCCACCTACTGCTCAAGATAGAACTCTTCAAGTCATTTTAATATCATCTTGTCATACATTCCATATCCTAGTTAATAAATTGTGATAACTGTATTTCCAAACATATCTTGAGCCTAGATACATCTGTTCTATACCACCGTTATCATCACCTCAGTCCAAGTCACCATCTCCTACTAGAGAAGAGGTTAATGCAACTTCCTCACTTGCCTTTTTGCTTCAACCTGTGTTTTCTATTTTCTCCACATGGCAACCAAAAGTATCTCTCTAAACTTTCAGATACCAAATATGCACTTACTGATTACAGTCCTGAGTTATTTCTTCTTTATCTTTGCCCTGCTTAAATATTACATTAAAAAAAAGTTATCCTACTCCCCTCATATGAAAATGTCCTTTCCTTTTAATACCTCACCTACACTATCCTTATTACTATATGTGTGTGTATTTATTGCTTTACTCGTTTCCCTTTCATAAAGCAGAACTCATATGTATTTTATTAACTTGAAAACCTAGTTCAATGTGTGTTGTGTCCAAATGATGTATTTTGAATGAATGATAAAACATTATCTTTTCTTCTGCAGGTCACATCATGTTCTTATAGCATTCATTCATTATATACATTTTATTTGACTGAACTTCGTAATTTATTTTCAAATAATTAGTCGATTGATGTCAGTACTTGACTCTTAGCTATGTGCATTCTCTATCATCTTAATTGTTTTTATTCAATATGGTTTAACTTCACTTCCTACTTTATATCTTTCTGCTATTTCTCTCTTTTCTTTGTGTTTGTACCCTATGATGTACTAACTCAACATTGCTATATTTTCAAAATCATCTGAACACTGATTTTGAGCATTTATGTACTTTGAATGAGTGATAAAACATGATTTCTTCTTCTGCAGGTTGCATCATGTTCCTGTGGCATTCATTTATCATGCACATATTCTTTGACTGAACTCCATAATTTATTTTCAAATAATTAGTTGATTGATGTCAGTACTTGACTCTTATCTGTGTGCATTCTCTATCATCTTAATTCTTTATTTTTATTCAATATGCTTTAACTTCGTGTCCTATTTTATATCTTTCTGACGTTGCTGTCTGTGCCCTATTATGTACTAATTCAACACTGCTATTTTTTCAAAATCACCTGAACACTGATTTTGAGCATTCATTAATTTTTACCATGTAATGAGCCTACTCCAGTTCCCACAATTATCTAAAGATGCTAAATTAAGTCCTAGAAGTATACTGGTTATAATTTCAGTGAGTTCATGACATTGTAGCCTCAATTACACTCCCAATAGTGGTTTGTGACCAAGACTAACTTATGTTAACTCTTCAAAATTTATTTAATTTCAAATACTTCATTATGATGTCCAGTTTAATAAGCTATCTAGATAGTAAATTGTGACAAGACCTCCCATAAACCTTTAATTTGAGTTGTTATGTAATCACAGTGAAAAGTTAAAGTGGTCAACATTAAACACTGCACTGCAATAATTAGGCCCCAAGAATAATTTGCGATAGCTACTTTGCATTGTTTATCCCAGTATCTTAATATCTGAAAAAATAAATCAAAGCACACAAGAATGATTATTGTCACATTTTTGCAAAGTTTAAAAACAAGAAAAACAGTATTTGGGTGATAAAACTGTATGTAGATTTTGTATGTTTGTGTGTGTGCGTGTTTGTGTGTGTGCCTGTAAAGAAATAACTAATACACAATTTTCCTTTATGGCCAATTAAGATGAAGCACAAGGATGAAAACACGGCCATTCATGGAAAAATGATGATTAGATACTATAAAACAAAGATTAGGTATAGTCAACTTCTTTAATTTAGATAACTAAATAAGAGGGGGAGAAGAATGACAACTGTGATAGAGCATCATGCTACCTTTTTTTAGAAACCAGGAAGATAGGATTTTTTACAGATGGAAAAATGTGGATTTATAAAAATTAGTTGGACTTATGTGTTGAAAATATATTCTCCCACAAGTACTATTTCATTTGCTTTTATGTGCCTTTTAATACTGAGTTCTTGATTCTAAAATACTCATATTTATCAACGCACTCTTTAGTACCTTTTAAATATATAACGATTTAGGCAGGGCACTGTGGCTCACAGTTGTAATCCCAGCACTTTGGGAGGCTGAGGTGGGTGGATCCCTTGAGCTCAGAAGTTTAAGACAAGTGGGGCAACCTGACAAAACCATGCCTCTACAAAACAATACAAACAACAAACAAACAAAAATTAGCCAGGCATGGTGGCACAGGCCTGTAGTCCCAGCTACTCAGGGCCTGAGGCAGGAGGATCCCTTGAGCCCGGGAGGCTGAGATTGCAGTGAGCTGAGATCACACCACTGCACTCTAGCCTGGGCAACAAACTGAGACCCTGTCTCATAAAACAAACAAACAAAAAATATATAATAAATAAATATATATATATATTTATGGATTTGATATATATATTATGGATTTGATATATACATGTATGAAATTGATTTTCTAAAAGATATAAACATCTGCTTTTGTCATTTAAGATTTTAATCCATATTCATTTCAGGCACAAACTAGGCAAATATCCTTCTCATAAGGTAGGGAACCAAAATTATCTTTTAAATTTTTTGAAGGTAGTGTATCTTATTACTTCATTGAACTGACATGCCAGCTTTTTAAAATATCAAAGTTACATACATACATGGTCATTTTTGAACTCTTGATCTTGTTCTGTTATTTAATTTTTCTATTCCTGTTGCAATAACATATTGTCTAACTTCTTATTGCTTTACATCTTTGTATTGGGCAAAGCAAATATTCTTCATTAGCACAATAAAGCTCTGCCAAAAAATCATAACACAGCATTAAAAAACATATGGAATTGGAGTTGCATTGAATTGACCAATCGATATGTTGAGAAATGACATATTTCTCAAATGTCATGTTTGTATGCCTTTAATATGTCTACATTTAGTCTTACAATTTCCTTTGTATAAGCATTCCACATCTTTTTTAAAAAAATTTACTAGGTACTATATGGCATCTTTTGTATTGTAATATGAATTTTAAATTATGTTTACTAATTTTTTTCTGTGTCCTTAGAAAAATTCTTTGCTATTTGCCTAGATTTTTGTGTAGTAATCCATTTCCAGCACTTTAACATTTTATCATTTATAATAATTTTTATAGATGATTGGCTTTTCTCTGTAATCATTTATTTTCTCCTAATAATGGCCATTTTAGTACCCCCTATCATTTCATGTAATTTAATTATTATATATGTCGGATTGTCATAGTGAGGACTTTCAGCACAATAATAATTAGGGGTGGTGATGGCAGGCATCTCTGTTTTATTATTGCTCAAAAGAGAGACAAACACAAGAGATTATTTGAAGTCATGCCCAATGGCTGCAAAGTTTATGGATATAAATTTCCCAATTATATGGTAGCTAATTAGCCATGGTGAACAAAGGACATGAGCTTACCTCTCATATAAAGCTATAGAAGATGAAAAGATTGAACAAGTGGTCAGAATGTGCTCAGTCAACCTCTGGTGAAGGATTATGAAGGATATATCTGTTGACATTGTTTTTGGCTCAGGATTGGTAAACAGAATTTTTGTTAACATCAAACATTAGTTCCGTATAATGTTCTTCCAATGAGGGATAGAGAGAAAAATTATTTTTTAAAAGCCCTAAAAAAAGTTAGGGACAATCTGGGGCTATGTTTGTGGTCCTGAAATTGTAGCTTGACTATGAGTTGAAAAATGAGACTTGAGAAAATATTCTGTGGTTGAAATCCCTTACCAGATTTTTCAGTTGATGTGCATATATATAAAAAAGAAGGCTTTGCCCCTTTTGTTCTCAAATTAGGTGTTGGTCAAATATTTCCCTCACCCAGTTTTGATAAAGCATGCTAGATGGGAATCTTTGGAACTGTTCAATCCCTCTTCTGTAGTGCTATAGAGAAACGTAAATAATACAGAATTCCAGGAAAGCAACAAGATTGCTTTCTATAACAGAAAGGGTTAACTCAGAGAAGTCCAAGCTGACACATTAGACACTTCACTTCTAAAATTATGAGAATAGTTGAAAGATGGATAATGATATTCACTAATTCAATTTTAAATATTCCCATATGGCAAATATACAAAACAGGTGGTTTAGTGGACTGACTGTAGACTGTTAGGATTTCGACAAGGTAGTTCTCCTGATATCCTCAATGGTACAAGATATAATTAAAATATTTAAAAGAAGTAGAAAATATCAAAGGTGATAGTATGTTGTAATATATTTACAAACACTTTCTTTACCTATATTGGAGAACAGTCAAGGTAAGCGCACCTGATTTAGGCGAAATGGCCTTCAGAACGTACAAAGGATATTTAAATTGACCAGAAAACTATTAAAATACAGGAGAGCAACACTAATCCATTAAGAGTGAGCATTCTCATTAGGAGTAATTTGGTGCACAACATTAATGATATAATCATTGCCTGTTCAGAAGACAACTTATGTGATGGCGAAATAAACACTGGCCTGATAAACAAATAAAACCTTTGGAGTTTTAAAAACTGGACTTGAACGGCGGGCATTAAGTCCAAATGTCCTTCCTAGAGACTCCTCATCAAGATGAAAAACACTTGCTGTCTCAAGAAAAAAAAAAAAGCTTTTCCAGAAAATTGGCAACAGTTAGCAGTAGTCCATTTAGAAAGATAATGAAGTGATTTGTTAGTAGAAGAGGCACATTTCTGATTAGATGAAAGTTTTTTTATATCAAACAACAGTGGAAAGAAAATTACATTAGCTGAGAAAAAAATAACAACTATAGATATGGGATAAAATACTACGTATTGGCCACAGAATTCACCATATATAATTCATCCATGTAAGCAAGAACCACTTGTACCCACAAAGCTATTACAATTTTTAAATATTTTATATATATATCATGATATATATATGATATATATATATCATGATATGTATATGATATATATATATCATGATATGTATATGATATATATATATCATGATATGTATATATGATATATATATCATGAGATATATATATGATATATATTTATATATATGATAAGGCATACTAAATGGAAATCTTTGGAATTGTTCAATCCCTCTTCTGCAGAACTACAGAGAAACATAAATAATATAGAATTCCAGGAAAGCAATAGCAGATTGTTTTTTATAACAGTAAGGATTAATTCAGAGAAGTCCAAGCTGACACATTAGGACACCTCACTTCTAAAATTATGAGAACAGTTGAAGGAGTGATAATGTGTAATGTCTGTGTGTGTATACATATAAATGTGTGTGTATACATATAAATGTGTGTGTGTATATATACACACACACATACACATATACACACATATTTATGTGTATATGTATCTATATGTGTGTATACACATACATGCACACATATACATGTATATACATACACTCACACATATATATATGAACAAATGAGTAATTGAACAGCAGGGAAGCCCCAGCTAGGGACAGGGTACTTATAAAATCATTATGATATTAATAAATCTAAATGATGAAAGCTCATCTATGGATAGTGTGGTCTTCATTTGGATAATTTTATAAATTGAGTATTTTAGCTTTAAAATCATAATTTCTCAGTAAATTAATTTTTGGGAAAATAATTATAAAAGTTATGTAATCTCAATCAGAGATAGTGTTAATGGTATGTAAAGAAGCCTGTAAGCATATGTTAAGAAATTATACTATGATAATAACATAAGGTGTGCCACAAACAACTTGGAATATGTAATTTATTAAGCAATGGTCTTCAGTAACTAACCCAGGATATGCAAATATAGGAAACAATTATTTCTTTTGAGAAAAAATGGAAAGTGAAACTATAATTTTTAAACAGCTAAACAAACCCATCAAGAATAGTACTGGACAAAGCTAAGAGAAAGACCTTGATTTCTGCCTGTGGAGTACGGTGATCACCTCTGCTTTCAGTTCTACATAGATATCCCTGATATTAAAAGTGAACAGCAGCCTTATGTACTATTGAGAATGGTTTAGTTGAGATTTCATCAGTGACCAAAGCCTAGTTATTCAGAGGAATCTCAGTAAAATGAGCCAATGTATTTTCTTTGAGAGCTGGAGCAGGGGGTCACGTTTTGTCCTAAGGAAGGGCTGCCACTTTTTCACATAAAGTCAAGATACTAGTGGGACCAGATTCCCTGCATTCTTTTCCATTTGGCATTTCCATTTGAAAGTGAATATGGCTTGGCTCTTCTCATCTTTTTCATAATGAAATCTGATTTGACACCACCTTAACTTAGGAATATGAGGCCCAAGAGTCAAAAGGCATACATAGTTTGTATGTTTAGTTTAGACATGAATACAATATAAAGCTTGTCACTTCTTTTCCAAAACAGTGTATCTGGCAGCAGCAGCAGCAGCAGCATCAGGGAAGCAATTAACCCTGAATTCTAAGGAGCGATCGAAGTACATAAATCCCCTTTGCCAAACTTCAGTTGGCAAAATATTCAGTCGCAGGAACTTGTAGTTTAAAGGTGTCATTTGGGTAGTTAGGCCGAAAAGGACACTTTTACAACATGGCCTGTTGGCTTAGTCCCCACTCAAAAAATACTGATTTGTGGACTAAGGGGAATGCTCAAGTGAAACATTTAACAATGCAAAGCTATGCTTTTACACCTCCAGTTGATGGCATGCAAACATATTATTCTTCAAGAACACTGAAAAAATGTTAAATGGTATGTAATCTATGTTAAATATTCCCTTGTTTAAACAAAAAGAGAAGTACTAGTATAAAATGACAATAGTAAAAATATTAAAATATCTCATTATTCTATGTCCACTTAATTGCCAACTGTTGCATTGTTAACACATAATATTCAACACATAGTTTTATGTAGTTGTCTTGGGCTATAGTAGATTCTATCATTGTTTTCCACCCATACTTGCAACTTTTCCACTTCCATACTGGAGAAAGAAGGCAAATGCCCCTTTACAATGTTTTAAACTTTTATTTTCTTGAAATGTGAATAATTTGCCATGTATTCTGTGCCTTAACTATCTCTTCTTCCCTGGCATGATATCTTAGTCAGTTCAGGCTACTATACAAAAAACCTGTAAACTGAATGGCTTATAAAAACTAAAGATATATTTCTTGTAGTTTTGGAAGCTGAAAGTCTGGTATCAGGGTGCCAGCATGGTCGGGGGCTGGTGATGGCTCCCTTCTAGGTTGCAGACTGCCAACTTGTTATCGTAGCCTCTCATGGTAGAAAGAGGGTGAGAAAGCTCCTGGGGTTCCTTTAATAAAAGCTCTAATCCCTTTCAAGAGCACTATACTCTCATGACCTAATTATTCCCAAAAGTCTCGTCTTCTAATACCATCATAGTGGGTGTTAGGATTTCAACACAGAAATTTGGAAGGTTCATAAACATTCAAGTTCATTTCACATGCCCAGTATTTTTACCTTGCATATAATAGGCTCTCCAAAATGTTTACTGAATTCAATCATCACAAGAGGGATAATAGAAAGTAACTTTTATTTATTCACAATATTTGTGTCCTTTTATATTTTTGACACTTTTCTTAACAAATGTCAACAGCAAAGTATCTCTTTTCATCCATCTAATAAAGACATCAGAAGTAGAGATAATTAGCAAATGGGACTCCCAGTTTTGACATGAAAACTGAGGAGCTGTGTAAAGTTTGCAAGACACTAGTTTCTTTTCGTGTTTCTTTACAGCAAAGTGAACCAGTTGAGACAATAACACATTTAATTAATCTCCAGAATAAGGAAATTTTACACAAAGATAGATTTTATGCAAAATAGCTTAGAATCAGTAATAACTACCCAATAGTCAAAGCCTGCTCTACTATATCAGTCATGGGGCCACTAAGATTTAAAAAAGGAGCAATTTCACTGGGCTATGGAGATATGCTGCAAAATATTTAAAACATGTATTTATTTGTGCATTTTAAATACAGAAATGATCATTTCTGAGGTTTGGATCAATAAATGTTTCCTATTCTCTAACTTGCACTACTATATTGAGTTTGCAAATGATCTTCCACCAGTAGTGTCCCACATGCATTTATGCTTTTGGCAATCTATATAAAAGGAGCCTTGATAGAGGGTATGCTTCTGCACTGCACATCCCTGAGTGACAGTATGCCTAAGTGGGTTGCCATGAATATCAAACTGAGGATTGTTGCCACTTAGAAAAGCAAGAAGGGAAGTGGCTCGTAATTAGATACAGGTGGGAAGAGAAGAGTGGGTAAGGGCCAAAGAGAAAGTTTATTCCAATTGCTCTATTTACTTTACATTTCTTTAAAGCCAAACCTTGCATGGCATTGAAACCAACTTTATTTCTCTATCTTTCATATATTTAAATTGAAAGTGTCTAAAACAGGATGTAAATTTTAAACAAAATCTTTGACCGGGTGTGATGTCTTACACTTGTAAACCCAGAACTTTGGGAGGCTAACACGAGAGAATTGCTTGAGGTGTGGAGCTCAAGACCAGCCTGTACAACATAGTGAGATTGTCTGTACAGATTTTTTTTTTATACTAGCCTTGCGTGGTGGCATGCCTGTAGTCCTAGCTACTCGGGAAGCTGAGGTGGGAGGATCCCTTGAGCACAGGAGTGCAAGGCTACAGTGATCTATGATCACACTACTGCCCTCCAGCCTGCGCAAGAGAGAGAGACCCTTTCTCAAAAGAAAAAAATTTTTGGAGCAACGTTAACTGCCATTTTGAGTAAATTAAAAATCATATCATCTAGATACTTTACATAACTTATTAAGGTCCTTATTTTTTTTAAGACATGTGCATCTCACTTTGTCACCCAGGCTTGAGTGCGGTGGCAAAATCATAGCTCAGTGCTGCCTTGAACTCCAGAGATCAAGGGATCCTCCTGTCTCAGCCCACCAAGGAGCTAGGACTACAGTCACACCAACACACTGGGCTAATGTTTTTTTTAATTTTGTAGAGGTGGAATCTCACCATTTTGCCCAGGCTGGTCTCTAACTCCTGGGCTCAAGCAATCTTCCCCACTTGGCCTTCCAAAGCACTGGCATTACAGGCATGAGCCACCTCACCTGGTCTACATATTTTATTTCTATTTATCACAGCCATCTTGTAAGGATAATGAATTGAAGGTTAAATAATTAAAATAATTTTATAGTAAACCATAGTTCTGGGTATCAAACCTAGTTCTACCTTTTATTAAAGTTTATGCTATTTCAGTTATATGACATTAATTTCCAAACAACCTGCATATACTTTATCCAAAATAGGTATATTAGTATAAATATTCTGGATAATATTTTCTTTTATTATATTGCTATGGTATAACAAAATCTATCAAAAGTTATTTATAGGCATGCCCCTTAATAATACTATTAATTAATCATCTAATAACCACATCTTATTCATTCCTAATTATTTACCTTTTCCTGCCTTGTTTCTTTTGTTTGCTTTTTATCAAATATGAAGGCCTATACTCACCCTTAATTGTCCAGCAGCACTGATATCCTTTTCGTCTTAAAAATGGGAAAGCTTAGTCTAGCTTATAAAGCTGCTTAGCCCAGCCTTGTTGAGTATTACATTCAAAATGCTGCATAAACACAGTTGTGGGAAGAAAAAATACCTCATTGTCAAATAGAAAATTACCCTGACCCTTCATGATTTCTCCATGCTCAATACTTTTTGTCTATACTCACACATATAGCCTTCAGGGCTTTGTTCATTCATAAATTTAACAAGTAAATTTTGAGCAATTCTCATGTGTCAGATCTGTTCTAGACAGTGATATTTAGCACTTAAAAAAAAAGAAAAAGAAAATACCACCTCCATGAAGCAATCATTCTAGTGGGGAAAAAAGAAGATATACAAATATAGAATATACCATATATACAGGGTGTATAGAAAAATTAAGTAACAAAGGAAGAAATGGGATAGGATAATGATCATAGCACTCACTACACTATATCAAAATTTTAAGTCAAGCATCTCTTTAGTTTTCAAACTGAAATTTCCTAAAAAGCATCTACTATGTCTTTTTTTCTCTCTGATTAGCTGTGATTGCATTTCTTCCTTATTACTGTTTTAAGAAATTACCACAAATATAGTGACTTAATGCACCACTGTTATTGTAGTATGATTCTGAAGATCAGAGTTTCAAATTGATTGGCAGGCCATGTTCCTTCTGCAGGTTTAAGGGTAGAAACTATTTCCTTGTTTTTCCAGCTTCTAGATGCTGATAGCATTCCTTAGTTTTCAATCTCCTCATCCGTCTTCAAAGCCAAAAGTGTAGCATCTTTGACTCTTTTCCTCTCTCTCTGTCTCTCTCTCTCCTATTCCCCCTCCCTTTCCACTTTCTATCCCTCTCTGATTCTGGCCTTCTTATCTGTGTTTTATAAAGACCCTCTGATTACATTGGAACCACCTGGGTAATCTAAGATGATAGCCAGGTTTCAAATTCCTTTCAAAATTAAAAGGCAGTTTTGCCATGTAAGGTTACATATTCACAGGTTCTGGGTATTAGGACATGAACATCTTTGAGGTGCAATTGTTTTGGCTATCACAGACTTATAATTTAAGTATCAATAGGACATGTGTGGTGTGTTTATGTGTAGCATATGTAAAATTTACAAATGAGTCTTTTATAAATATTTATATGACACATAGTGCAAGAACATAATGTGTGCACACATACAATATAATATGATAAAATATAATATATAAGGTCCATATGTGAATGTGTGGGTGACTCCTTTTTAAAACTAGAGAGTAAGCTTTAAGAAGATAGGGATGTTTTTTCTGAAAGAACAAATAAAGAGATGCTACATGGGTTCAAAAGGCCTGAATCTAAACCCTTGAAGTATGTGACTTTGTCAAACTTTTATCTTTTCTGTAAATGCCTACTTCAAAAACTTGTTACGAATCTCAACAAAATAGCATATACAAAAGGCATTTTATGTGCTTAAATATGCTTTCCCTTCCATCCACTGACCTCTATAATTACAGCTACACTAAAAAAGTGACATAGCAAGTTAATAACAGAACATCATTCAGAGGCAAAATTGACATTAGAGTAGTTGAAAGAAAATTAGCTGTGGAGACAGAAGAGGAGTTTCTCTGTGGAACCATACAGATCTGTGTATGCATTACAGACCCATCAATTTTACTGTGAGAACCTGAGCAAGCTGTTTCAATATATTGTACCATAGATTTCTTATCTCTCTCTCTCTCTTTCTCCCTCTCCTCTCTTTCTTCCTTCTTTCCTTCCTCCCTCCCTCCTTCTCTTTCTTACTTCCTTTCTTTCTTCCTCTCTCTGTCACTCCCTCCCTCCTTTCCTTTTCTTTCTCTATGCTTTGCTATTTACCTATCTTTACTGGGGAGAATAATAAAGCCTAAAATTTTTGCAATAATTAATTAGCATAATTCTAGAATTTCTGATGCATTATGATGATCAATGCCAATAGCTAATGCTTACTTTATGTATAGTAATTTGAGCATTTTACATATTAGCTTATTTAGTTATCCAAACAACTCTATCAAGTAAGAAACATTTATTCAATATAAATAAGGGTAACTGAGGCACAAATAAGGGATCTTGGCTAAGATCACACAGTTAATAAGTGACAAGATAGGGTATGAGCATATGAAATCAGACTCCCAAACCTGTGTTCTAACCACCATACTATACATCTTAGATCTCTTTTTCTTTCCCTCTCAACTAACAAGTAATTTGACATTCAACTAGTAGTTCTCATTTGTAAATCTAAAACATTTTTCCGCTTTGCTTAACAAATTTATTGTTAAAATAAATGTGGGGTAAAAGTAAAACTAATGAGCCCCACCATGTACTGGGAACCATATATATGTGTGTGAGTGTGTGTGTGAGTGTGTGTGTGTGTGTGTATGTATTTTTTTTTACAAATTAGGAAGTAAAATTTGGAAGACTGATGAGTTATCCAAGTCACACATTTATTAAGAGACATATCTGATTTTAATGTCCAAACCATTTCCACCTAAGTACCTGTCACCCAAGGAAATAAGGCAACACATTCTATAACATGAACTATAAGCATGGCACATTTTTAAAGACATAATGAGGAAAAGTAAACCCAAAGGTCTTAGAAAGTGATAAATATCAGTTGTTAGCATTGTGTTCATTGTGATCCCTGTAGAAATGAAACTTTGGAGCAGTTTGAACAACGAGATTGTTTGCATTTCACGTATTATACAGCAGCAAGATTCTCCTGAATGACTATTCTCTGAGATTATTTGTTTATGTCAGGGCTTAGCACACTATACTTCTAAAGGGCCAAATAGTAAATATTTTAGGCTCTGTGTGCTAAATAGTCTCTGTTGCAGCTTTTTAGTTCTATTTTAGTATAAAGGCAAAGGCAGTCATAGACAATACACAAATGAATGGGTTCAGGCTGCATTCCAATAAAACTTCACTTCCCAAGACAGGCAGTGGGCCAGATTTTGCCCACAGTTGGCTGGCTTAGTAACTAGTTAAAATTTCAAATGTGTTCAAAAAGATAATATTATATGTTTAAAAAAAATCAAAGAAAAAAATGTTCTCTGCCTCTAAAAGGAATACTTATTAAATATAGTTGATAGCTAAATTTTGCATTGCACATATGATGGTGCTAGGGACTCATAGAAGTCATATAAACATTTTATTTAGGTAAATTTTACAAGCAAAACGTTAAGATTTTCAGGGACACACATCTAAGCAGTAATACAGCCGAGGTCTGAACCCAGTTCACCTGTCACATGATTCCTTTGTTTTCACCACCACACTTCATCCTGTCTTTATCTAGATCCACTGACTGTTTACTTCTACAGGTAAGATTGGCTAAACTTTAACCTCAGCACCACAGACATTGTTGAGGTTAAACAACTAGATTTCAATCTTGAAACCAGTTCCTCATTTTAATAAAAAATAATTTACCATGAATATTTAAATATTGCTTTCCATATGGGAGAATCACCGTAAGTCAATAAAACATCATAGAATACTGATCACTTTATCTGGAACCATATTTGAGAATATTTAAAAAAGTAAAACCAATCTTAATTGATATTATGAAATTATAGATGTGCTAAACATTTATAACCTTAAATTATTAACTTTAAATTACTAAGTTCAAGTCTGTAAGATTTTGGATGTTGTTCAGATTTTGTAGGGCCAATACTGTACAGTGTTCATACAGTACTGTTCTGTGCAATGGTCTTATCACTGATCAAATTTACCTATAGAATAGAATTTAACTAATCATTAAAATTTTGCAAATAATTTTTTCATCTTTAAGGAAAGATTGATTTGTAGCAGTTAATATTTAAAATAAGGCATGTTAATATTACTAGTTATTAAGGTTAGTAAGAACAATAAAGTGTTATATGTTAATAAAATATTTTGTGTGAAAATAGATGCTTGAAATGTATTGAATTTAGTATGCTTTTTAATATTATAAGCTATATATCAACATGTCATAATTTTTCTTTGCTAGAAACTAGAACATTTCAGCTTATGTAAAATTTTTAATAAGCCATATCCACATTTTTAAGTTGTCTTAAGAAAACTAAATACAAATATTTTAAAATAAAAACATTAAATAAATTAAAAATCGAATTTAATTGGGAGCTCCTTTAAAAGTACAACTATATTGAGTATATATATTGTGAAACAATATTTTATTTTAAGTCTGATTACAAAATAACAGTAACTATACATAAAATGATATTGAATTATCATTTAATATCAACAAATTCTGTGATATATAATTTAAAAAACATTTGTTTTCTCACATTACCCAGTATTTTTTAAATATATGTTAATTATACTGTTATGCTAAGATGCTCAACACATTATGCTGGCATGGCTTTGGGGGAAAAAAAATCCAATAAACTCACTTCAGTCTAAATCACCATCAAGGGAACTGAAGCAAGTATGTGTCAGTATGTTCAGTATTATAGCCCAGGGGGACATAACACTTGCTAGGTTTGGGGGGAAAACAGCAGGACTTTTCAGTAGAAAGGAGACAGAAGGAAAACTTGTGATCACAAAACAGAAAAGCATATTGCTGATAAGACATAAGTGTTAGAGGTTTTCTACAACCTCAAGCTGTGCTTCTCCCAACAAAAATCTCATACTAATTTACACAAGGCAATTTTAGTTGCACAGCTAGAAAGAACTGTGAAAAATGAAATTAGTTGTTCTTTTACTAGAGATGATTCATTGCAAACTTCTGAAATGCTTTTCTTTTTTGAACTCTATTGAAATAGCAGACTTTGGAATTAAAGAAAACAGGGGAATAGTCATTTTAATACACTTGGACATAGTCTTACTCCTTTCCATAATAAATGATCTTCCTCGTGATCCGCCCGCCTCGGGAGGCTGAGGCAGGAGAACGGCGTGAACCCGGGAGGCGGAGCTTGCAGTGAGCTGAGATTGCGCCACTGCACTCCAGCCTGGGCGACAGAGCCAGACTCCGTCTCAAAAAAAAAAAAAAAAAAAAAAAATGATCTTCATAAAACTTGTATGCCTGCACAAAAGGAAGATCTAACCAGACTTCTGACTGTTGCCTAGAGCCTATAGCTTTGCCCTAAGTAAAAATGCACCACCAACCATAGATAAAGAATTCTCCATTGTTTATTGTGTAAATGGAGTGTAAATTAAAAGTAAATATTTCCCTTCAAAATTATCTTATACCTTGGCTTCTTGTATTTGTGTTGTGTTGTTTCATGGCCCAAAATATATAGATTTGTTGCACTAACATCTAAACAGAAGGGTGTAGCTCTCCTTATCAAAGTGTATGATGATTATAATATCATGAATTTAAAATACAAGGAAAAGTAATTAAATCAATCCCATTGAGGTAACTGTACAATGTAAATGATCTATATATGTACTATTTTCTATAAGTGATTTGTGTTTGGCTTATGGAGGCCTGACATGGGGTTCCTTGTGAGTCATGAATAATTCCAGCTGGGCTCATACTTTCCCAGGGCCAGAGAAACCTAACAGAACTCCAGTTTCAGGTGGAAATGAAAAAAAATAAGTTTCCCAGGAATGAGTTCACAAAAGAAATTGAAGAGATTCTGACTTTCACTTACTTATTAATTTTACTCACGTAAAGTTATATTTGTTATATTTCTATAATTAAAGAGATACAATCACACAGGATTTTAGAAGTAAAGTTCTTGTTTTTGAAACTAATGTATCCTTTATTTCTGTTAACCAACCAGTCATTACCCGTGTTGGGAATACTATGAATGTCTGATATTGTTTGGCTTTGTGTCTACACCCAAATCTCGAATTGTACTCCCATCATTCCTATGCGTTGTGGGGGGGATACGGTGGGAGATAATTGAATCATGGGGGCAGTTTCCCCCATACTGTTCTTGTGGTAATGAGTAAGTCTCATGAAATCTGATTTTTTTTCAGGGGTTTCCACTTTTGCGTCTTCCTCATTCTCTCTTAGCCTGCTTCATTCCATGTAAGGTGTGATTTGTTCTTCCTTGGCTTCCACCATGATTGTGAGTCTTCTGTAAGTCAAATTAAACCTCTTTCTCTTGTAAATTTCCCAGTCTCAGGTATGTCTTTATCAGCAGCATGAAAATAGACTAATACAGAAAAGTGGTACTAGTGGGGTGCTGCTGAAAAGATACCTGAAAATGTGGAAGTGACTATGGAACTGGGTAACAGGCAGAGGTTGGAACAGTTTGGAGGGTTCAGAAGAAGACGGGAAAATGTGGGAAAGTTTGGAACTTCCTAGAGACTTGTTGAATGGCTTTGCCCAAAATGCTGATAGCAATATGGACAATAAGGTCCAGGCTGAGGTGATCTCAGATGGAGATGAGGAACTTGTTGGGAACTGGAGCAAAAGTGACTCTTGTTATGTTTTAGCAAAGAGACAGGCAGCATTTTCCCCCTGCCCTAAAGATTTGTGGAACTTTGAACTTGAGAGGTGGTTTAGGGAATCTGGCCAAAGAAATTTCTAAGCAGCAAAGCATTCAAGAGGTGACTTGAGTGCTGTGACAAGTATTCAGTTTTAAAAGGGAAACAAAGAATAAAAGTTTGAAAAATTTGCAGTTTGACAATGCGATAGAAAAAATAAATCCCATTTTCTGAGGAGAAATTCAAGCTGGGTGAAAAAAAATTGCATAAGGAACAAGGAGCCAAATGTTAATCCCCAAGACAATGGGGAAAATGTCTCCAGAGTATGTCAGAAGTCTTCATGGCAGCCCCTCTCATCAGAGGCCTGGAGGCCTAAGAGGAAAAAGTGGTTTTGTGGACCCAGCCCAGGGTCCCCGAGCTGTGTGCAGCCTAGGGAACTGGTGCCCTGTGTCCTAGCCGCTCCAGCAATGGCCGAAAGGGGCCAACATAAAGCTCTGGCTGTGGCTTCAGATGGTGCAAGCCCCAAGCTTTGGCACCTTTCATGTGGTGTTGAGCCTGCAGGTGCACAGAAGTCAAGAACTGAGGTTTGGGAACCTCTACTTAAATTTCAGAAGTTTGCTGCATTGGCGGTGCTCTCATGGAGAACCTCTGCTAGGGCAGTGTGGAAGGGAAATGTGGGGTTGGAGACCCCACAGAGAGTCCCTAATGGGGCACTACCTAGTGGAGCTGTGAGAAAAGGGCCACTGTCCTCCAGACCCCAGAATGGTAGATCCACCAACAGCTTGCACCGTGCACCTCGAAAAGCTGCAGACACCAAACACCAGCCCATGAAAGCAGCCAGGAGGGAGGCTGTAGTCTGCAAAGTCATAAGGGCAGAGCTGCTCAAGACCATGGGAGCCCACCTTTTGCATCAGTGCAACCTGGATATGAGACATGGAGCCAAAGGAGATCATTTTGGAACTTTAAGTTTTAACTGCCTCACTGGATTTCAGATTTGCATGGGCCCCATAACCCCTTTGTTTTGGCCAATGTATCTCATTTGGAACAGTTGTATTTACCCAGTGTCTGTAGCCCTATTGCATCTAGGGAATAAATAGCTTGCTTTTGATTTTCCAGGCTCATAGGCCAAAGGGACTTGCCTTGTCTCAGATGAGACTTTGGACTGTGGACTTCTGAGGTAATGCTGAAATGAGTTAAGACTTTGGTGGACTGTTGGGAAGGCATGATTAGTTTTGTGATGTGAGGACATGAGATTTGGCAGGGGCCAGAATTGGAATGATGTGATTTGGCTCTGTTTCCCCACCCAAATCTCATCTTGAATGGTACTCCCATCATTCTCATGTGTTGTGGTGGGGAGTTGGTGGGAGACAATTGAATCATGGGGGCGGTTCCCCCATACTGTTCTCGTGGTAGTGAATAAGTCTCAAGAGATCTGATGGTTTTCTCAGGTGTTTTCACTTTTGCGCCTTCCTCATTCTCTCTTTGCCTGCTGTCACCCATGTAAGACGTGACTTGTTCTTCCTTGGCTTCCTCCATGATTGTGAGGCTTCCCCAGCCACTTGGAACTGGAAGTCAAATTAAACCTCTTTCTTTTGTAAATTTCCCAGTCTTGGTATGTTTTTATCAGCAGTGTGAAAATGGACTAATACAAGGTCCCTTCAACTAATAATAGTAACACCTAACTTTCATTGTATATTATATGCCAGGCATTTAGCTCTGCCTCTGTACATTTTATCATATTCTATTTTATTATTTAAAACTTTTATGCCTTAGCTTCAACTGTGGCCCATTTACAGATGAAGTCACTGAGGCTTAGGCATGTTACCAAAACTGTTTGAATATCTCAGAGATAGCAGTTATTCCAGAACTCAAATCCTATTCTTATTGAACTTTAAATTCATTTATTAAAACTGAATTTGTGCACATACTGTCATCTCCATAGCTGCTAGCTGATTTTGCTCCCATTTATGTATTTATTTCTATATATTTTTATTAACTGCTGGTCAACAGGCTAAGTGCACTGTTCACAAATGTAGCCATCAACTAAATATTCAATGCTCAAACATGCAGACATGTTAAATCATCACCTTATTTTTCTTCTGGAGACACAATAAAGTGACTCTAGTGAACCTAGCTCTCAGGAACTGCATGAAACTTATGGTCATTTAAACAACATGCAAATGGGGTAATAAAAATGTTTTCTTATTTATTTGAACATGTACTAGTAATGCAACAATAATTTGGATATATTTATTCAAGTCTAGGATCTTTCCTTGCTGCCTGAAGTGTTTTCATTGATGACAATATATTTTGAAAGGATGAAGGAAAGATGAAAAGTAGGACAGTAGCAAGGAAAGAAGGAGAAATATTTCTAAAGATTAAAAAATTATTTGAACATTATTAGATGAGAATCAATACTTTATTGCTAAGTAAGCAATGTAATAATGATATTATGTATAATACATACGCATAAATGTATAGTTTCTTAGGGAAAAAATATTTATATTGTTAAATCTATAAAGCCTATTATTTTTAAATACTTTCTATACTGCTTGCTCAATATCTCTAAAAGGTCCTTGTTAACTCTACTACCTCTGCTAGTTTTTTGATTATTCTTATTATCTCTGTGTCATAATTTGGTAGGATCTCTTTGTTACCATTGGTGATTTTGATGTCTTAGCTCTTGATCTGACAGGGTGACATATCTATGTATAGGTCTGAGAGGCACCTACTAGTCAATAGTCCAAATGGAGAACAGATTTTCTCTTTCTTTTCCTTCCTCCCTCCCTTTCTTCCTTCCTTCCTTCCTTCCACCTTGCCTTTCTATTTCTTCCTCTCTTTCTCTTTCTTTCTTTCTTTCTCTCCCTCCCTCCCGCTCTCTCTTTCTTTCTTTTTCTCTTTTTTCATGTTTTTATTTCTGAAGCCCATGTCACACTTATTTTAGTTGAAGTGATCTACTAGGATTTGTTCATTCTAAGCAGATTGTTTTAGGCTGAAGAAGTCCATAAGTAAAAAAGCTACCTGTACAACATTGTGCATATAGTTAACTGTGCTGTATTGCATATGTAAAAATGTGTTAAGGGGGTGGATCTCAATTTGTATTCTTATCACAATGAGAGAGAGAGAGAGAGAGTGAGAGAGAGAGAGAGATTGAAAAGTTAGCCACTTGCCTGTTGGAGGTAACAGGGAAGGTGAGGTGGGGAAGCTGCAGCACATGTCCAGATCAGTTCTTCTTTTTTTTTTTTTTCTATACTTTAAGTTTTAGGGTACATGTGCACAATGTACAGGTTAGCTACATGTGTATACATGTGCCATGTTGGTGTGCTGCACCCATTAAATCGTCATTTAACATTAGGTATATCTCCAAATGCTATCCCTCCCCCCTCCCCCAACCCCACAACAGGCCCCGGTGTGTGATATCCCCCTTCCTGTGTCCATGTGTTCTCATTGTTCAATTCCCACCTATGAGTGAGAACATCAGTGCTTGGTTTTCTGTCCTTGCGATAGTTTGCTGAGAATGATGGTTTCCAGTTTCATCCATGTCCCTACAAAGGACAGGAACTCATCATTTTTTATGGCTGCATAGTATTCCATGGTGTATATGTGCCACATTTTCTTAATCCAGTCTATCCTTGCTGGATATTTGGGTTGGTTCCAAGTCTTTGCTATTGTGAATAGTGCCTCAATAAACATACGTGTGCATGTGTCTTTATAGCAGCA
Source organism: Pan paniscus (assembly GCF_029289425.2). Lineage (NCBI taxonomy): Eukaryota > Metazoa > Chordata > Mammalia > Primates > Hominidae > Pan > Pan paniscus. The sequence continues at coordinate 64,719,301 of NC_073263.2, forward strand.
TGATTTATAATCCTTTGGGTATATAACCAGTAATGGGATTGCTGGGTCAAATGGTATTTCTCAAACCACTGCTCAATGAAATAAAAGAGGATACAAACAAATGGAAGAACATTCCATGCTCATGGGTAGGAAGAATCAATATCATGAAAATGGCCATACGGCCCAAGGTAATTTACAGATTCAACGCCATTCCCATGAAGCTACCAATGACTTTCTTCACAGAATTGGGAAAAAACTACTTTAAAGTTCATATGGAACCAAAAAAGAGCCCGCATTGCCAAGTCAATCCTAAGCCAATAGAACAAAGCTGGAGGAATCATGCTGACTTCAAACTATACTACAAGACTACTCTAACCAAAACAGCATGGTACTGGTACCAAAACAGAGATATAGACCAATGGAACAGAACAGAGCCCTCAGAAATAATGCCACATATCTACAACTATCTGATCTTTGACAAACCTGACAAAAAGAAGAAATGGGGAAAGGATTCCCTATTTAATAAATGGTGCTGGGAAAACTGGCTAACCATATGCAGAAAGCTGAAACTGGATCCCTTCCTTACACCTTATACAAAAATTAATTCAAGATGGATTAAAGACTTAAATGTTAGACCTAAAACCATAAAAACCCTAGAAGAAAACCTAGGCAATACCATTAAGGACATAGGCATGAGCAAGGACTTCATGTCTAAAACACCAAAAGCAATGGCAACAAAAGCCAAAATTGACAAATAAGATCTAATTAAACTAAAGAGCTTCTGCACAGCAAAAGAAACTACCATCAGAGTGAACAGGCAACCCACAAAATGGGAGAAAATTTTCACAACCTACTCATCTGACAAAGGGCTAATATCCAGAATCTACAATGAACTCAAACAAATTGACAAGAAAAAAACCAACAACCCCATCAAAAAGTGGGCAAAGGATATAAACAGACACTTCTCAAAAGAAGACATTTATGCAGCCAAAAGACACATGAAAAAATGCTCATCATCACTGGCCATCAGAGAAATGCAAGTCAAAACCACAATGAGATACCATCTCAGACCAGTTAGAATGGCGATCATTAAAAAGTCAGGAAACAACAGGTGCTGGAGAGGATGTGGAGAAATAGGAACACTTTTACACTGTTGGCTGGACTGTAAACTAGTTCAACCATTGTGGAAGTCAGTGTGGCAATTCCTCAGGGATCCAGATCAGTTCTAAGCTTATGGTTTAAACTGGGAGGAAGGTGATTAAATCATGGAGGTGGTTTCACCTATGCTGTTCTCATGATAGTGAATTAATTCTCATGAGATATGATAGTTTTGTAAGTGTTTGCAAGTTCTTTCTTTGTTTTCTCTCTCCTGCCACCTTCTGAAGAAGGTGCCTGCTTCCCCTTCTGCCATGATTGTAAGTTTCCTGAGGCCTTCTAACCATGTGGAACTGTGAGTCAATTAAACCTCTTTTCATTATAAATTACCCAGTCTCATGCAGTTGTTTATAGCATTGTGAAAATGGACTAATACAAACTCCTAACACAGTGTCTTGCACATAGCAGACACTCAATAAATTTCTGCCAAATAAAAATATAGAATGTAAGTTGTAAAGTTTTCCATTAAAATGTCTGTACTCAATCCTTACAAAGCTAAATGCAAAATTCTAGGCCCACAGCAACAATAGGGGCAAACTTTGAAAATCAATGCTAAAACTTGTAACTTACTCTTCTGCTTTAACATTTAAGTTGATTTGCTTTGCAGCCCTCTTTATGAATATCTAATGATGTTTCATATCTATGAGTTAATTGAATTGTGATCTCCAGTAGTAACTAAATGATGGTGATAAGATTAGTTATGCCTTTATTAAAATGGCCTTATACCATAGTCCTTGACCAATAAAATTGAGTTTAATTTATATCCCTAAAAAGGAAAGATATTCTTCTTATTTCCATAAATGTTTTTTAACAAGACACTTCAGTTAAATTCCAAATGTCAGCAAGGAGTAGCAAAGGCTCATAGCTATATACTTTACAAAATAAGGCACTGCCATTGTCTGTAGTTTTGTATATTTTACTGAAGAGCATTAGTACTTTCTTTGATTCTGCCTCAGTCGTCAAGTGGTATAATACTCAAGAACAGCTAGAAAATAACAGGGTTTTGGTTAGTAAATAAAGAAGGTGAGTCTGCATAGAACAAAGACCTAATACAGACTGTGTTTGAGTTGTGCTTGTGCATATTATAGACCTGTTTCAACTCATGTGCCAAAAATGCATGTTATATTTAACTTTTGACCATATAAACACATAGACACACACACTCAATCTCTCTCTCCTTTCCTCAGTGTTTAAAACAATGCCTACCACATTTAAGTACCCCAAAATATTAACTGAATGTATAAATATTTGTTTACATATACAATGATTTGTTTAGAAGCAACTTTATGAAAAATCTTTTCTCATGCATTTTTAAGTGGGACAGAAATCTATGTATTTTTAAGTTATGGCACTAAAAAACTCCTGTATGGTACAGAAATCAAATTACTATTTACTTAAATATTTATTTTGATTTATTTCAATAATTAAATTATTATGTCACCTTCTTCATAGAGTATAATTGTCTTTGTGCCAAACATTTACAAATTAAAAATTAAAGCAATGCATAAATAAAAATATAACATTAATTTTACTTACATCTGATAAATAATTCTGGTTGTTAGTCACAAAATAAACACACGTGGTTTGTTATTAACCTATTTTTTTAACAATCAGTTTTTAAAGTCTGAATTTATTGGTATTAATTTTACTAGGTTTTTTACAAAGGTCATTATCTCTTTTCCATGCATTATTCTCTCTCTCTCCCTCTCCATATATATGTGTGTGTGTGTATATATGTCTCTCTATATATGTATATAAATCTGTGCTAATTTTGTCTTTGCTAGCTAAGCAGCATATGTGATATTTAAGAGAAGGAAAGATAATTAAATAAAAGAAGCTCTCACTATTTAGTAATTTACATTTTAATTATTTTTTAAAAAATTAGATCTTGCTCTTTGTTTTGATTACAAATAGATTACCAGGGTGCCTACACTGTACATTTTTAGTCACAGTTCACCAAATAGAAACTCATTATCTCTGCCCATATGATGTTTATGAGGTTAGCAAAATAATACATGGTTTAACAATAGTTCATGATTCTCTTCAAAAGTTGATCTAATATTAAATGTTATCATCTTTAATAAGTATAGTATATCTACAAATCATATATGATATAAACAAATTCCAAACATTAATTTTTGGTATCACACTATGAACTTATTGTTATAGGTATGCTATATTAAAATAAATATAAACAAACCTTTGATTATATTTACTTTGATTATAAATTTACAAAAGATGATATAAGTAATGGAAGTTAGAATTGTGTGGATTAAAAAAGGTTACAAATTCTTTTTTGATTCTTCCATCGTTTGGTAGATTTACTTCCCTTGAATCTGAACTGTCCCTGTGAATAACAGTAATCAATAAAACAAAGTGAAATAATGGTGGGTGATTTCTGAGTCTCAGTGTCAAGAGAACTTTCCAGTTTTAACTCTTGTTCTTTTGGTAATCTGAGACCATTATGCTATTATGAAGCACATAATGAAGACCCACATGGAGAATAAGGCCCAGTCATCCCCGCCCCACCCCCAAGATTCCAAACACATGAGTAAAACCATCTCAGGCATCTAGCTCCAGCCAACCAGCAAGCTGGCCACAGCCATAGGAATGAGCACAGACTAGGTCACCAGAGCATCATGCAGCCAATTCACAAAATGATGGGGAATACTCAATCGTTATCATTTAAGTCACTAGATTTTGAGGCTGTTTGTAAAACAGCAGTAGGCACTATTTATATATGTATGCATGCACATATATAAACATATATGTATGATTTATATGTATCATATATAATTTTATATTATTTTGGAAGAAACAAAAAGGAAAAAGTGGTTTCATAATCACTATTTTACACACATTTTTTTATTTGGAAAAAAAGTATTTTTTCCATAATATGGTAATTTGTCCTGTATCTGGCAAATAAAGATATATTATCTCTTTTATTAAGAAGTTAAGTCTCTTTAACCATTTTAACAGAATACAGGATGCTGTTAAAATTCATTGTATAATAAGAATATGAGTAACATAATTTATATGATTATAAATTGAGATTATAAGGTAATGAGAAAAATCTAAAAGGAAGTAATAAAGAGAAAAAAAACAACATTTGATAAACTGGAAGTGGAAAATGTTTCTATTATTACTCAATTAATATATTTTAGTTAGAAAATTTAATTCTTAAATTTTTTAAAGAATGTCAAATAGGCTGGACGTGGTGGCTCATGCCTGTAATCCCAGCGATTTGAGAGGCCAATAATGAAGGATTGCATAAAGTTAGGAGTTCCAGACCAGGCTGGGCAACATAGCAAGACCCTATCTCTACAATTTTTTTAAAAAACAACTGGGCATGGTGCTGTGCACCTGTAATCCTCACTACATGAGAGGCTGTGGTGGGAGGATTCCTTGATCCCTGGAGTAGAAGGCTGCAGTGAACTATGATCAAGCCATTGCACTCCAGCCTGGGTGACAAAGCAAGACCCTGTCTCTTGAAAAAAAAAGGAAGAATGTCAAATAATAATTAGGAAAAGATAATAACAGCACAGTTTCTTAATATGAGCATAATCAGTGTACAAGAAGTTTAAAGAATTAAAGTAGAGGGTAAAGAGTCAGTAATGTGAATCAATTTATAATTAAATGTTTCATCTATTTAAAGCTTCTCTGCTTAACTATGTATTCTTTAAAAGTTATTTTTGAAATGTTTCTTCTTCTCAATATATTTTGCTTAGTTAAGTTTTCTGCTGTCAGGTTTTTTCACTTTATCACACCACTCTATGAACATAAAGATGTCTTTGATGTCAAGAAAAGCAATACTCATGTATTCATGTATGTTGAAACTGGCAGGTGACCCAGTAGTTTTTTAGATTTCTTTGTATTTCTAGGTGTTTAGTAATTATCTTGAAATTCCTTCTAATAAGATTAAGTATTCTCCTTATTGAGTTCTTATACAGAGCATAAAACTGAATCTATTCATAAGTCTAACAAAGGGATAAACCTTTTGACAGACTATATTATTTCTGAAACACACATTCAATTATATATGTTGGAAGATATTGGTTACTTAAAAATTAAACTTTGAAACAAAAATATTTTTATTTGGAGAATGTAATAAATGTTTGCTATAATGTATTTAAATGTATTCACATACTATTTATACAGAACAATATACATTATACTAGTTATAATAACTTTAAATAATTTTTTGAAGATTTTCACATTTTTGGTCACAAGTAATAGCATCCAATAGAGTTTGATTAACTAACACAAGAGAGAAATAATGTTCTGGTTATTTTGGTATTTTTTCCATAGAAGTCCTAAAGAAGTGTTCTAACAAAAAATGTCAAATTTGGGAGCCAAGTATAGATCTTTAGGAATTTTGTATTTCATTTACTTTCAACAATAATATCAATAGAAATTATGACAACACTATGGCAAATGGAAAAGACGGTGATGAGTCTATCTGAATTCTCTCTTTCCATATCCTTAGGAAATCATATAAATTATCTGTTACTTATATTCTTATTATACAATGAAATGTTAACAGCATCCTGTACTCTGTTAAAATGGTTAAAGAGACTTTAACTTCTTATTCTTACAAAAAAAAGAAATATTATCTTTTCAAATCTAAAAAAAAGTAATTATAAAATATTATTTCTGTGTAAATTATTAGTTGTAGTGAAAAGAAAAAGCAGGATTTTTGAGACAAGAAAATGGACAGAACAAGAAACAAACAAAAATCTGTTACAGGTCACATGATCTGACTTGTAACATGATCATAATATTACCAGAAAGAAGTCGTGATTCAGACCCCAAGAGAGGGTTCTTGGATATCGCAAAAAAAAAAAAAAAAAAAAAAAAAAATTCAGGGTGAATCCATAGAGTAAATTGAAAGCAAGTTTATTAAGAAAGCAAAGGAATAAAGAATAGCTACTCCATAGTTAGAGCAGCAGCATGGGCTGCTCCACTGATTATACTTACAGTTATTTCTTGATTATACACTAAAGAAGTGGTGGATTATTCATCAGTTTCCCAGGAAAGTGGTGGGCAATTTCCGGAACTGAGAGTTCCTCCCTTTTTTTAGACATATAAAGTAACTTCCTGAGGTTGCCATGACATTTGTAAATAGTCATGGTGCTGGTGGGAGTGTCTTTTAGCATGCTAATGCATTATAGTTAGTGCATAATGAGCAATGGGGCAACTAGTAGTCACTTTCATCTCCATCTTGGTTTTGGTGAGTTTTGGCTGGCTTCTTTGCTGCAAACTGTTTTATCAGCAAGGTCTTTGTGACCTCTTTCTTGTGCTGACCTCCTGTCTCATTCTGTTACAAAGAATGCCTCATCTATTGGGAATGCAGTCCAGCAAGTCTCAGCCTTATTTTACCCAGTCCCTATTCAAGATGGAGTTGCTCTGGTTCAAACACCTCTGACAATGATATTATATATAACATCAGGGTAAAATGAAAGACATTAAACAACTTCCAGGCATACAAATAAATGATTGAAATAAAGATCTTTTCTGACTTTTATAAGGTCAATATATTCTAGAAAACAATGCAACAATACTGCAAATTTCTACGTGAGTTAATTTTTCAACCAAGAATACTACACTTCTAAAAACAACAACAAAAAAAGTAATAAAATTATTCCCATGTATTAATTCAATATATATTTAGGTAATTTTCAGAGCATATGATTTAGTAAAACAAAAATATTAACCACAAACAAGAAGGGATTGGAAGTCATGGGATCTGGGAGTCAACAGGCCCAGTAAGAATTAAGGATGATAGCACAGGGAAGTATTTGAATGTCTTGTGTGCACTTATTTTTTAAAAAATCAGCTCAGATAGCAGCAGAAAGAAGGATAGTGTGTTTAGATCTCCGGGGGTGAAAGGCAGAAACGTGAAGCATTTCTGATCAATTTGAGCTTTGAGGAATACATTAGGAAAAATGAACATGAAAAAATTCCCCTAGAGGGTTTTTTAAGAATGTAAAATGGAATGTAGGCCCCATTCTATTTCTGACTATCTTAATCAGCTCTGGCAGCTATAACAAAGTTTCATAAATTAGGTGTCTTACACAAAATAGAAATGCATTTCTCACAGTTCTGGAGGCTAACAGTCTGAGATCACTGTGCTAGCACTGTTAGGTTCTGCCCTGTTCCAGGTTCCCTACTGTTGACTAGGGTCCCTTTTATAGAGGCACTGGTGCCATTTATGAGGGGAGGGCCTTCATTACCAAATTACCTCCTGTAGATCCTACCTTCTAATATCGTTACATTTGGAGTTAATATTTCAACATATAAATTTGGGGGTAAACAAAGATTCACCCCTTATCAATGACCCAATAAATCTTAGTGAAGGCCAGATAATTTGTATATTAAACAAATTTTAAGGCTATGCTGATGCTGCTTGTTGGTCTAGAGACCCCACGTTGAAACACCATATTAGATTTTTGGAACAACTGGAAATAAAAGAACTATAACTTTTACACTTATGCAAATAAAAAATAAGCATTAACTATAAATAGTGAAATAATGCATAATAAAGTAATCATAGTAATGAATAATATTTATATAACCCATAGTGATCTTAAAATTCTATTAATTTAATTAAAATTTAGTATTTGGAGTTACGTGGTATAGAAAGTAAGGGAATTGCAATGTAACAGAACTAATTATTAGCAACTAAAAGACAAACTAGCTATATAAACTACTTAGCAAATAAAAAATAAAAATTTGCCAAAATTTTTATCCTGATAATAGGATAATGTTTGGGATTGGGAAAGTGTACAGGTCTATCTTTTGTCATAAAAAGGAAGTTAAATCTTAAATATTTAGTTCTGTACTTTTATTACTATGGTTAAGTTTTTAAAAATATAGTCACTGAAATTTAAATAATATAATAATTTAAAGAAAAACTCTCTAAGCGAGCTAAGGGAGTAATGTAGACACAACACAAAAGATAGGAATTGGAAGGTATAACTGAAAAATATACTAAAATGTATTATAAATTATAAATAGACCAGCAGTATGAAATAAAAAACATGATGGAGGAAAAATGAAAAAATGACAATGCCAGTTGATATTTAAGACATTTCAGATGGATAAAATTGACAAAATATGGAAAAGGAAACATTGAAAGATTTCACTGGGAATCTTAAGACACAAGTTTCCTTAGAACCTTCGTCTCGCAGAAGTAGCCCCAATCTTAATTGTGTGTGTGTGTGTGTGTGTGTGTGTGTGTGTGTGTGTGTGTGTGACATGGAGTCTCACTCTGCCTCCACGGCTGGAGTGCAGTGGCGTGATCTCGGCTCACTGCAACCTCTCCCTCCCGGGTTCAAGCGATTCTCCTGCCTCAGCCTCCCCAGTAGCTGGGACTACAGGAATGCACCACCGCACCCGGCTAATTTTTTTGTGTATTTTTAGTAGAGACGGGTTTTTTCCATGTTGGCCAGGCTGGTCTTGAATGCCTAACCTCAGGTGATCCGCCTGCCTCGGCATCCCAGAGTGCTGGGATAAAGGCATGAACCACCACTCCTGGCCCCAATATTACTTTTAATGGCAAAAACCGCAATTACTTTTGCACCAACCTAACAGAAGAGAGCAGTCTTCCCTCACTTGAGTTCCTGCAAGGTTCTTAACCAGAGGTAGGTGTCTCTCAGAATTTTACTTGTCCTTTTAAAGATGATGCCCTGCCATGACTCAAGCTTATAATTCAGGGCTGAGAAGAGACCAAGCAAGGATGTACAGTCTCTGCTCAAAGAAGAAAGTCTTAGATACTAACTGAATTGTAAATTGTGCATAACACATACCAGTAGGAATCTAGGACGAACTTTTGAGAGTGGATCTTATAATCTTAAGGCTGTCTGACTAGACAGAAGAGTGCAGAATAGAAGGCTAGAGAAGCGAGAACTTCTTGACAGGGGAAAATGATCAATGAGTCAGCATTCAATATTCTGGCAAGAAAATCTGAGTCTGAAAGTTATTTATGCTGGAGTGGCTCTTTGATGCTTGGCCATGAGGACAGCATTTAGTAAAAGGAGAAGATGCTAGAACTTTCTTAAAATAGTATTAAGGAAGGGATCAAAGGCTCAGGGAGGTACTAATGTTAGAAAGAATTTATTTTGTACTGAAAGTTACCACTTGGCTCTGTTATCCAATCCTCATTAAGATAATAGAGAAGCCCTACAGGGGCTGTTTTGTAGGAAATGCTAAAATGGAAATTGGCTCTGAAATATCAGTGAGGATAATGGTTTTCAGAATGGCAGACCAGGTGACAGCCCTTAACCATAAGAGGCTAAATGGATGTAATTACTGAAATTGTCGAAAAACTGAAGTGGCCATCAGAGTGGCTTGACCCAAAAGAATGTGTAACGATGGCCAATACTTTACAAAATTCATGGGATAAAGATTAATAACCGACAGGATATTACTGACACAATTTTTGAGGCTGGCTATCCGAAGACTGATGTCTGCTCCCACAGTGGAAAATCACTGTCTCTCTCACGACTGTCTAACATTTATTAATTTACAGACACAGAATGCACACAGAGCATGAGCTTTATCTCACCAAAGCTGGTCTAATTTTTGCCAATGTGGAATTTTCCAGCCTGCCTGCTGCAAATGCCATCAAAATGACTCAGTTCCCCAAGATCTACTGGATGCCAGGTTGATTACATCAAACCTATTCCTTCCTTGAGGAGCAAGGATAAATTGCTGTCAAATTTCGAATCTTTTGCTGCTCTTTTGTTATAAAGTATTGGTTTATTGGAATCTTAATTATTACTTTATAAATTACTACTAAAAAGCATCTTCCCATGTAAATAATTCCCATTTATATTACTCTTTTCTGAGATTTCTGTTCATGTCTTTTCTTCATTTCTCTACTGTGTTTTCGTGACTATCTCATTTACTTGTATGCATTATTATACATTTTGATAAAATTGTCATTTTTCAGTTATATATTTTGCAAATATCTTTTTCAGTTGATAGTTTCTCTCTTTTTTTTTCCTTTATGGTGTCCTTTGATAAATGGCTATGTAATTTCAATGTAGACACATGTATCTCTTTTCTTTTGGAGGATAGTACACTTAGGCTTTAAAAAATAAATTATTCTCAGCCGGGAGCATTGGCTCATGCCTGTAATCCCAGCACTTTGGGAGGCCGAGGCGGGCGGATCACCTGAGGTCAGGAGTTCGAGACCAGCCTAGACAACATGGTGAAACCCCATCTCTACTAAAAATACAAAAATTAGCTGGACATGGTGGCAGGCACCAGTAATCCAAACTACTGGGGAGGCTGAGGCAGGAGAATCCCTTGAACCCGGGAGGCAGAGTTTGCAGTGAGCCAAAATCATGGCCATTGCACTCCAGCCTGGAGGACAAGAGCAAGACTTGGTCTTAAAAAAAAAAAAAAAAATTTCCATTCTCATCTTTTATTTTACTAATATCATCTCCAGTACTGTTTTATAACACTTTGCAAGCTTTGTTTTCCATACTAAGTATGGACTTTCTTTTGAATGTGGTGTGGTAGAGATGTGGTTCATTTCACCCTAGTGAGCTCAACACTATTTGTTAAACAATGCACACTTCCCAATCTGATTTGTTCTTCTATGTTCAGGTAATGAATTTTTGTATGTTCATGAGACCCTTCCTGTCCTTTCTGAATGGTTTTATTGGTTAATATGATGAGTTCTCTCTCAAATGAACTGTCTTAATTACAATTTTTGTGTGTTTGTTTGTTTGTTTGTTTTTGCTATACCAATTGTACTAGCTTTATAATAGTTCTTGGTCTCAGGTAAAGCAGTTCATTCCAATATCAATATTTCTCTTCAGGAGAGACTTGGAAATCCTTGGCCCTTTGTACTTCTACAAATATGTAGAATCGTCTCGTCAATTTGTACAAAAAAATGAAAAATGTGATTGGCATAGCAATAAAACTATGGATATAATTGGGTAAATTAAAATTTTTAATTATTGATTATTTTAATTTGGCATATTCTTCTATTTAATTTGTTTTGAAATGTCTTTCAATAAGTTATATTTTTGCTTCATCAAAGAACTGTGCATTTTTATGAGATTTAATTATCCAATTTTAAAAACTATAATTTTACCTTTTAAATGTAATTTTAGCAAATTTATTTTTATTCACCTTTTATCCCATCACCCTTGATAATTTTTTTCTAAACTTTAATATTTTCTCAGTAGATTACTTTGGCTTTTACTATGTAGATAGTCATACCATCTTTAAGGAATGACAGATTTGCCCCTTCATTTCCAAAATCTCACATTTAAAATCTTGTTTTATTTTATTTGCTAGGGCTTTCCATGAAAATTGAGTACATGCATTATCAGTAGGCATTCTAACATTGTCCATAAATATAAACAGATTTTGCTTGTGACATATTATAAATGTTAAAATTTTAAAATGTACTTGTTTATTAGGTTAAGGAATTTCTTTTATTTCTAGTTTGCTAAGGACCTTTAAAAAATTGAGTCAGTGGTTTTCTACATGTGTAAAGATGATTTTATATATTATTCCTTTGAACAGTTAGTATGATAAATTATATTTCTATGTTTGCAGATGTTAAAGCTGACACAATTAAAACAGTGCATGACCTGACAGTTATGCTTCTCATTTTAATTTTTAGCTGTTTTATTGTTTTTATTTTTATTCTTGAAGTGTTCACTCATTTTCTCAACAGAAAATCAATTCTTTAAAAAGTATGTTTTTTTCCTATGGTAATATGTTCATAATTATGTTGCAGTTGAGCAGAAACTTTTTAGAATATTTTGTCAACCATACTGCCAAAATTAGAAGTGTATCTGTATTAGAATTTGTTGAATTATCTTTGGAATTTTAACTTATTACTATCAATCTACTCCCCAAGCAATAACCAGACTATATTTGAAAGATAATTAAAGAAATCTGCTTATTAAAACATGTTTGCCATGTTAAAGGAAAGAAATAAGTGAGAACCTAGTTTTCATAAAAAGAAAACTGAAAGTGACTCTCCTAGAAAGTAAAAAATGCAATATCTAAAAACCCACTGGACATATTTTGAAACTCAGAAGATAGAATTAGTTTACCGGAAGATAGATCAGGAATTATCCAGAATGAAGCATATATAGATTAAGATAAAAGAAAATTTGAAAGAGAGTAATAATGTAAAAAAAATTGAAAGCATCAAAAACATAGCTGGTCTCAGGAGAAAAACAGGAGTTGGGGCAAATCCAGTCTATGAACATTGAAGACACTTCTTTATTTTCTATAATTAGAAAAACCTAGCAATTCATAGGTTTGGAATCCAATAAATTCAAATAGAACAAATTTTTAAAAATCTACACCAAAAAGAGAAACTTCACTGCAGAAAACAAAAGAGAAAATCCTACAGTCAAGGATGGGTGAGGGTGGAGGCGTAGATTACATTTAAATGAACGGTAGTGAGATTGGTAAACCAGAAGGAAATGGAATGTTGCACCAGCTTAACTCATATATATATATATATGAGTATGTATATATATATGAGTATATATATGAATATGTATATGAGTATATATAAGTATATATATATGAGTATATATGTGATTGTGTATACCATATACAATATGAGATTGTATGTGATATATATATATACACAATACAATCACATGTGGTTTATATATATGGTAACCTTAAAACTTCATTGGGTTTACAAAGTGTACAATAGAATATATATAAACTGAATTAAATAAAAATTTATGTTTTGTGATTTAAAAAATTAAATTTCAAATAAAATAATGTATATGCAATACTCAAATTATTCCAGAGAATACACATATAGAAAAAATTTTCAAAAAAGACATTTTACATCATGGGTTAGTAAACACAAGAATATAAATGTGCCATTTTTCCTGCAATTTATTTATAGTTTCACTTCAGTCTCAGTTAAAATCCCAAAGTTTTGAGTAGAAATTGATAAACTGATGCAAACCATGAAAATGCAGGATGTCAGAGAATACCTCCCCAAATAAACCTATGCATATATGGACACATCATTTATGGCAGCGATGGTACAGGATAGCAATAATCATTTGTTGGTCATTTAAATAAAATTTACTGGCAATATCAGATTTCTATATGGAAACAATGAAATTTGACTCCTACCTTGAACCATAAACACAAGGAAATTCCAGGTGGATTCAATACCTAAATGAAAAGTAAATTTATGAAGCATTTAGAATGTAGAAGAATATGTGTTTACTTAATATTTATGAAATTATATGTTTTTATGCACTCATCTGTAACATAATACAATAAAAGTTTTAGTAATCTGTTTTTGCAATGTAATTTCACTTTGTTAAGAAAAATAGATACACATACATAAAAATGACTTACAATTAAAATGTTATTTCGACATGCTTTTTTAAATCTTAATCTTGTTTCCCATGTGTATTTTGTAGATCTACTTTCAGATATTTGAATATTCCTCTCACTACAGATGATAGCAAATAGGTAAACATTTGATTATATTTTTGCTAAGCATTTTTTACACAATTAAATTACTTTTAGTTACATTCCTTATGTAAGAACTGCAATAATTAGATATTCCTTATGTAAGAACTGCAATAATTAGATATTTTCAGTCTAAAGGGTCACCTGATTCTCTGAAGAGTCAGTTCATTCTTAATCTAGATTGTAATTTTTTTCTAAGTACATTTATTTTACTGTGCTTGGAAATTACCATTAAAATTGGATAATTCAGGTCTCACAATAATATAGAAATAAAAATAAGTTCAAATACTTAATAATTTTAATATCAGATCAAAAATAAATAATTTCTGGAATATGAATTTATTTCACATATGAGAAATATTACCCACTATAATTTCTGTAGTGTTCTGCATCTGACTGTCCGGCAGCATGTGTCCACAAAAAGAAAAGGGTCTATCTTTGTTTTTTCTGCTGATGCTAGTAGGTTATATCTTTCGAATCCCATGTGTTTTGATTTTGCCTTTTGTTTCCCCATCCCTCAGAATTGTGGAGAAAAGATCTTAAGTGTTGCAAAAATGGTTCCTTTTAAAATGATATAAAGAAAAGCAATCACTAGTGTCCTCTGATGACTATGTAATCCTACTGCCAGATTGCAAAGGGAAGACAAATTTTACTGCAGACAATCCAAGTTATGAAGATATATTTCCTCCAGATTACATAATTTTTAAAAATAAGAGACCTACTGGGAAAGGTAAGTAAGCATGTGGGATAAGAAGGACTTGCATTATATAAAGGCACTACTTAAATGGTAAATTATCCATCTGGGAATGTACAATAAAATACTTCCTTCCCTAGCCATAAAGACTTAAAAGATATGTAAGATTCTGAACAACTTTAAACTGAAATGGAATTCGGATAACATATCATAATGGATCTTGTAACAATAAATCTAAAAGGTTTTTATTACAATAAACCCCCCTGAAGAAAAAATTTCCCCCTGAATATGACACATAAAAAGAGTAGACTTCACACAATTGTGTGTTAGAAAATAAAAAAGTGAACTCCTCTAGACTAGAAGAGTAAAAAGCAATTGCGACATTTTAGTACTTCCAAAGAAAATTGCTGGCTGAAATAGACTTTGTACATTGACTCTGTCTGTATACACTGCAATTTCACCAGGTGTTGGATAGATAACTTTAATATGACTTGCCCCACATCCAGTCACTCACAGTCAGTTCAAGGAGAAAGTGTTTGGAATATTCCCAAGTGCTTATCTCTTATATTGTTCAATGTTTCATGGTATAGTTAATACTATAAAACAATAGACTAGATTTTGGGCTGAGACGATGGGATTTTCTAGATATATAATCATGCCATCTGCAAACAGGGACAATTTGACTTCCTCTTTTCCTAATTGTCTCCTTAAGCTGATAAGCAACTTCAGCAAAGTTTCAGGATATAAAATCAATGTGCAAAAATCACAGGCATTCTTATACACCAATAACAGACAAACAGAGAGACAAATCATGAGTGAACTCCCATTCACAATTGCTTCAAAGAGAATAAAATACCTAGGAATCCAACTTACAAGGGATGTGAACGACCTCTTCAAGGAGAACTACAAACCACTGCTCAAGGAAATAAAGGGGATACAAACAAATGGAAGAACATTCCCTGCTCATGGGTAGGAAGAATCAATATCATGAAAATGGCCATACTGCCCAAGGTAATTTATAGATTCAATGCCATCCCCATCAAGCTACCAATGACTTTCTTCACAGAATTGGAAAAAACTACTTTAAAGTTCATATGGAACCAAAAAAGAGCCCGCATCCCCAAGTCAATCCTAAGCCAAAAGAGCAAAGCTGGAGTCATCACGCTACCTGACTTCAAACTATACTACAAGGCTACAGTAACCAAAACAGCATGGTACTGGTACCAAAACAGAGATATAGACCAATGGAACAGAACAGAGCCCTCAGAAATAATGCCACATATCTACAACTATCTGATCTTTGACAAACCTGACAAAAAGAAGAAATGGGGAAAGGATTCCCTATTTAATAAATGGTGCTGGGAAAACTGGCTAGCCATATGTAGAAAGCTGAAACTGGATCCCTTCCTTACACCTTATACAAAAATTAATTCAAGATGGATTAAAGACTTACATGTCAGACCTAAAACCATAAAAACCCTAGAAGAAAACCTAGGCAATACCATTCAGGACATAGGCATGGGAATGGACTTCATGTCCAAAACACCAAAAGCAATGGCAACAAAAGACAAAATTGACAAATGGGATCTAATTAAACTAAAGAGCTTCTGCACAGCAAAAGAAATTACCATCAGAGTGAACAGGCAACCTGCAGAATGGGAGAAAATTTTTGCAACCTACTCATCTGACAAAGGGCTAATATCCAGAATCTACAATGAATTCAAACAAATTTACAAGAAAAAAGCAAACAACCCCATCAAAAAGTGGGTGAAGGATATGAACAGACACTTCTCAAAAGAAGACATTTATGCAGCCAAAAAACACATGAAAAAATGCTCATCATCACTGGCCATCAGAGAAATGCAAATCAAAACCACAATGAGATACCATCTCACACCAGTTAGAATGGCGATCATTAAAAAGTTAGGAAACAGCAGGTGCTGGAGAGGATGTGGAGAAATAGGAACACTTTTACATTGTTGGTGGGACTGTAAACTAGTTCAATCATTGTGGAAGTCAGTGTGGCAATTCCTCAGGGATCTAGAACTAGAAATACTATTTGACCCAGCCATCCCATTACTGGGTATATACCCAAAGGATTATAAATCATGCTGCTATAAAGACACATGCACATGTATGTTTATTGCGGCACTATTCACAATAGCAAAGACTTGGAACCAACCCAAATGTCCATCAATGATAGACTGGATTAAGAAAACGTGGCACATATACACCATGGAATACTATGCAGCCGTAAAAAATGATGAGTTCATGTCCTTTGTAGGGACATGGATGAAACTGGAAACCATCATTCTCAGCAAACTATCGCAAGGACAGAAAACCAAACACCGCATGTTCTCACTCATAGGTGGGAATTGAACAATGAGAACACATGGACAAAGGAAGGGGAACATCACACACCAGGGCCTGTTGTGGGGTCGGGGGGAGGGGGGAGGGATAGCATTAGGAGATACACCTAATGCTAAATGACCAGTTAATGGGTGCAGCACACCAACATGGCACATGTATACATATGTAACAAACCTGCATGTTGTGCACATGTACCCTAAAACTTAAAGTATGATAATAAAAATATATATATTATGATTTTCTACCAACTTCATTGTAACTGGCAATCTTCATGATATAGCACTGCAGGATACACTATTCCCTCCTCTTTTCACAGGACCACATCACAGTTAGTGAGAAACGCTCCAAAATCATGATGAGGTACTACAGCAGGTGGCTCTGTGCCAACTCAGCAGAAGTGCTGCTTGAGACTCTCCAATAGTGAATTCTAATTGGGTGGATTATTTGTTCTGCATATTTGGTTTCTCTGAGACCATGATGGGAGAACTGTCGAGCAATTTTTAAAAGTGGAATTGGCTGCTGCTGCTACAGAGCCTTTTTGAGTTTCTTACATGCCAGGAAAGTCCCACAAAAAGCATTAATGCTTAATAGACTCAGTTAAAGTCTTGAAGTTAGAGGAAGAGCACATGTTTTCTATTTGATAAGCCATTATTATCACATAAGGGGAGTAGAATCACAGTCAGCAATAATTTTAATCTCAAAAATACTTAATTCTTCTCTCAGTGCCAGGAATATAAGTATTTTCTCATAAGCTATGCACTCAAAATTTGAATTCTCAGCAGCATTCCCTTTTATTTTGGAGTGCACATACCTCTAGAATAGTTTTCACATTAGGAATGAAAATTTCTGGCAATACTCCTACTTAAATTATTTAATTTCAAAATTTAGTCTACTATGGAATTCTGCTAGTAGAAATCACAGTGCATATGACATGCAGGGTTATCTTTAATCAACAGATAGTAGAATTTCATAAGTTCTTTAGAATTTCAATATTAAACCATGTTACCTCTGTACTAACTTTTTAAAATGTTATCACTCATCTTTATATTAGAGATTGAAAAGCTATGGTGCAGAGACAATATGAAATTTTTTCAAAGTTACAAACATTAAAAAATATGTTCAGTATTGAAATATAGAGGGTCTGGTGCCAGAATCCATGCATTTAATCATTATGCTACAGTGCTTCACCACTGTGGCTCTTAGTTTTGTGTTTTTATTAATATTAATGTAGTTGATGATTAAGTTACCTATGACACAACTATTCTTATATGTTAGATGGAAGCATATTAGTAAAAGCATCGTGGAAGATAGTTGCTATTAAAATAAAATCTGATGTCAAAGAAAAAGGTCACCTGTTAAAATGATGTTTATCAGGGATGTTCCTCTTTGAGTGGGTCTCTTTTTATTTGAACATACTAAAAGAATACATTGTATAATTAAAATAGCCTGAGCCTAAGTTAAAATCATAAACACACTGATTTTCTATTAAATCAAAGAAAATTGAAGAAAATGGTAAAGTAAAACAAAATGTAAAGATATTAAGTAAATTGAAAATAAAGTTTTAAATATTTATATAAAACAAAATTATTATTTTTTCTTCGTCAGGTGATTGCATCACAATAAAATGTAATTTTTTTAACTTTCTCATGAAGAAAAACTATTTTTTCCAGCTTTCAATTCATGAAAAACCTTATTGGGAGGAGGAAAATGTACAAAATATTTGAACAGATACCTCATCAAAGATGATATATGGATGGCAAATAAACATATGAAAAGATACTCTCTATCACATGCCATTAGGGAACTGCACATTAAAAGAACCAAAAGACAACATGACAAACCTATTAGAATTGCTAAAATGCTGGTGAGGATATGAAGCAACAGAAATTCTTATTTATTGCTGGTGGAAATGCAAATATACAGCTACTTTGCAAAGTAATTTGGCAGTTTCTTACAAAACTAAGCATACATTTACCATATTATGCAGCATTCATGCTCTTTTGTATTTGTCTAAATAAGTTGAAAATTTATGTTCACACAAAAACCTGCAGATGAAATTTTATAGCAGATTTATACAACTGTCAAAACATGGAAGCAAACAAGATATCCTTCAATAGGTAAATAGATAAACAAACCGTGGTAGATTCAGGAAACTAAATCTTAGTTTCAAAAAAAAGTCTATCGAGCCATGAAAAGATATGGAATAAATTTAAATGCATATTGCATATATATATTATAAATATTACATGCACACATATATGAGATATACATATAAATACAAATATATACATATATAAAAATATAAATATATACATATATATATATAACTTTGTCTCCAGTTCCTTGTACAGAAGGCCTAAAATTCTTGCAATTACCTGTGGAAATAGGGTTGCTAAGAGAATCTTTTGTTCTAATATTTGGTCTTTGATCCTGGTTCCTGACACAGAACTTCTAATCACTTGGATTTTCTTGAGTAATAGGAATGTCTTTTGTTCTCATGAGGTGACCTTGGTAGGCCCCTGGATGGGAATTGGTAATCAAAAAGACCAAGTTATGATTAGAAGCTTAAAATGTTTAGCCTCACTTTTCATCCTCCAGGAAGGGAAAGAGTAGCTGGCTATGGAGTTAATCACCTATCATGTCTACACAATGAAGCCTCTGTAAAAATCCCTGAACTACAGGGTTTAGGGACCTCTGCATATGTGCAGAGTACATGTAAGGTGTCATGCCACAGAGGGCATGAAACTTTCATAAAATAAAATATTAAACATAAACTCAACTATATCAATAACAATATTAATATTTAATGTGAATGGATTAAATAATCCAACAAAATGCAGAAAACTTTAGCTAAAAAATTTCAAAAAGCCAAAAACCATGATTTGCCTATGTGTACATATAGAAGGCACACTTTAGTTTCAAGATACAAACACATTCAATGCAAATAGATGGAAAAAATGTATATTATGTAAACAGCAACCACAAGAAAGCTGGAGTGGTTATATTAACATATAAATAAACTTTTTTTTTTTTTTTTGAGACAGAGTCTCGCTCTGTTGCCAGGCTGGAGTGCAGTGGCACACAATCTCAGCTCACTGCAACCTCCACGTCCTGGGTTCAAGTGATTCTTTTGCCTCAGTCTCCTGAGTAGCTGGGACTACAGATGCGTGCCACCACGCCCAGCTAATTTTTGTATTTTTAGTAGAGCAGGGTTTCATCACATTGGCCAGGATGGTCTGGATCTCGTGGCCTCGTGATCTGCCCACTTTGGCCTCCCAGAGTGCTGGGATTATAGGTGTGAGCCACCACGCCCAGCCCAAATTAACTTTAAAACAGACAAAAATATTGTGAGAAATAAATATGAACATTTCCTAATGACCAAAAGGCTAATCCACAAAGAAGATATATCAATTATAGACATGTATACATCTAATAAGAGAACACCAGAATATATAACATAAACTAACACAAATGAAGAAATAGAAAATTCAAAAATAATAGTTGGAGATTTCAATAATCTACTCAATAATGGAAACAACAACAAGACAAAAGATCAACAGATAAATAGGACACTTAAAATGAAAAGCCAACTAAATCTAATAGTACAGAATACTAAGGCTAACAATGACAGAATATACATTCTTCTCAAGCATACATAGATCATTCTCCGGCCCATAAGCTAGATTATAAAACAAACTTCAATATGTTAAAAAATAGTGCTCTGACAACAATGGAATAAAATAAAATAAAATAAAATAAAATAAAATAAAATAAAATAAAATAAAACAAAATAAAATAAAACAACAAAAACAGTAACAGAAGTAAGTTTTTGGAAACTTACCAATATGTGAAAATTAAGTGAAACACTTTTAAACAATTGGTCAAATAAAAAATCAAAAATAATTTAAAAATATTTTCAGAAGAATGAAAAGGAAGACACAAATATCAATACATTTGGGAATCAGCTAAGGTAGCACTTAAAAGGAAATTTGCTCTTATCATAACTACATTGTGAAAGAGGAAAAATCTCAAACTATTAATCTAGTCATCTACCTTAAGACACTAGAAAAGAAAAGCAAACTAAACCTAAATTAATGAAATTAAAAATAGAAAAGTTGTAGCAAAAAATCAATAAAATGAAAGGCTGGTTCATTTAAAAGATCAGCAAAATTGATAAACCATAACTAGAATAACCAAGAAAAAATTGTAAAGTTAGAAATGAAAGAGGGGATATTACTATTGCCTTTACAGAAATAAAAGGATTATAAAGGAATGATAGAAATAATTTTACTACAACAAATTGGAAAGGTTAAACAGACAGGTTCTGAAAAAAAAAAAAAACGCAAGCTACAAGAGACTGAAGAAGAAACAGCTATCTGAATATACCTGTAAAAAATGAAGAGTTAGAATGAATAATCAAAACCTATCCAAATAGGAGCCCTGGCCCAGTGGTTTCACACTAAATTCTACTACACATTTAACAAATAATTAATTCAAATTCCTCACAACGTCTTTCGAAGATACAGAAAAAATGCATGCCAACTTATTTTATTAGCTTAGTATTACCCTGATAAAAAAGATCCCCAAGGAAGAAAATTATAAACCAAATCTCTTATGTATATAGATGCATTCATCCTCAACAAAATCATCAAACCAAATCTGACAACATAAAAAGAAAATGATGCTCCCTGATGAAGTGGAATGTACCTCAGGACTACAAAGATGGATCAAGATGAGGAAATCAATCAGTATGATGCATCATATTAATAGAATAAAATACAAGAATTACATCATCATATCAACAAGTGCAGAAAAACAATTTGACAGCATCTAAATCCCTTTGATGATTAAAAAACACTCACAGAGTAGAATATTAATGAATACACTCAATGTGATGAAGGTCATCTATGAAAAACACACAGCTGATATTGTAACATTGCATTTAGTGGGGAAAGACTGACACTTTTCCTTTTAAGGTCAGACAAAGTGGTCTGCTCTCACTACTGATATTCAACATTGTATTAGGGGTTGTAGCCAGAGTAAAGAGGCAGTAAATATTTATCTAGATTGAAAAAGAGGAAGTAAAACAATTCGTATTTGGAGATAATATGATCTTATGCAGTTGACCCTTCAAAACAACCTAAGTTTGAACTGTGGGGTCCACTTATATCACTTGTATATGAATTTTTTTGCAATAAAAATACACAAAATGTGTCTGCCACTCCTGCCTCCCCTTCCACATCCTCTTCAACCTCTCTTCAACCTCTATGACCCCAAGACAGCAAGAACAACTGCTCCTCTTCATCCTCCTCCTCAGCCTACTCAGCGTAACACAATGATGAGTTACATCCACGTAATGAATAATAATTATATTTTCTCTGTTATGATTTTCTTGATGACATTTCCTTTTTTATAGGTTACTTTATTGCAAAAATACAGTATATAGTATATAAAACATACAGAATATGTGTTAATTGTTTATGTTATCAGAAAGGCTTCCAGTTAACAGTAGGCTATTAGTAGTTTAGTTTTGGGGGAGTCAAAAATTATGCATGAATTTTCAACTGCATAGAGCTCAGCACCCCTAACATTGTTCAAGAGTAAACTGTATATAGAAAATCATAAGAAATCCACTAAAGTAAATTAAAATTAATAAATTAAGAAAGTTTTCAGGACACACAATCAATATATGAAATCACATATATGTTTATATATTAGCAATGAACATTCTGGAAATAAAATTAATAAAATAAAATAGCATAAAAAAGAATCTAATACTTAGGAATAAATTTAACTAAGATAATATAAAACATATACCCTGAAAATTAGAAAATATTATGGAAAAGTAAGTAATACCTAAATAAATGGAAATATATCCCATGTTTATGGGTCAGAAGACTTAAAGTTGTTAATCTGACTGCATGATGATCCTTGAGTAGGTTTGGCTGACCCAGTTTCTCTCCTCTCTTCTTAATTGTGGTTCTCAGAATAACCATAGAGTACTCAGGGAATGCATCCTGAGATGGGGAGAAACTGCCTGAAATAGCCCGGACTTTGTTCCTGTCACTCCTCAGGAACCTCACATCATGAGTTAGGGAAGACTACTGGGGACAACCTGGCCTCCGTTTCTGTTTCCCTAGAAACAGGATGTCATTCAGTACTTTAGCGAGACATGTTTCCTGCAGGGTATAAAACCAAGGGCAGGCTACTTTTTGAGGTAACTCAGCTGTGCGGCAAGTGGGGCATATGCAGATGAAACTCTGTCTACCCTTGGCAATTTTCCTGAGCATTGGGGTACTGGATCATCACGAATTTTAGGTTTCCATTGTCCTCGGCTACCTTTCTATCTATAAACAATAAATCTGCTTCATATAACTTGGTTTGTGTGTGATCTGTGTCATCAGATTTGAGCAAGTAATAAAAGTGTAACTCAAGAGTTAGTGGACTGAAATTTAGACTACTGTTCCTGAAGGTTGGCATGGTGGTGATTTTTGCTAGCTTGCATGCAATGGGAGTCTTCCTTTAGGATTCATAATCAGTGAACCTACTTCACAGCGGCAATACTCCCCAAATTTGATGTACAGATTGAATGTGATCTCTACTAGAACCCCTGCTGACTTCTTTCTTAAAAAATGACAAGTTGATTTTTTAAATTAATGTACAATTGAAAGGGATTCAGAAACTCAAAATAATCTTGAAAAAGAACAAAGTAGGAGACCACTCACATTCCAATTTCAAAACTTACTTAAAGTAACAGTAATCAAGACATTGTGTTAGTCACACAAAGAAAATTTTATAGATCAATGGAACCGAATTGAAAATGCAAAAATTAACTGTTACATCTATGGTTAACTGATTTTTCTATAGGTGTAACAAGACCATGTAAAAAGGAAAGAATAGCCTTTTCAACAAATGCTGTGAGACAGGATAGCCAAAGGATGAAATTGGGTCCTTACCTCACATCATATACAAAAATTAATTCAAAATGAATCAAAGACCTAAATGTAAGAGCTAAAACTATAAAATTCTTATGAGAAAACACGGAGTGAATCTTAATGACCATTAATTTGGCAAATGATTCTTAGATTTGACACTAAATGCATGAGTCACACAATTTTAAAATACAGATACATAGGACTTCAAAATTT
The DNA here is from genome assembly GCF_029289425.2 of Pan paniscus. Lineage (NCBI taxonomy): Eukaryota > Metazoa > Chordata > Mammalia > Primates > Hominidae > Pan > Pan paniscus. Next base: position 64,743,136 of record NC_073263.2, read on the forward strand.
TAAAACTTCTGTATATCAAAGGACTGTCACTGAACTTAGAAAACCCACTGGATGGAAGTAAAGATTTCAAAGTCATTTATAAGATAAGCAACTTATATTTAGAATATACAAGGAACCTTTATAATACAATTATAAAAAGACTAATAATCTATTTTTTAAAATAGGCAAAGGACTTGAATAAACATTTTTTTTCCCAGAGCAGATATACAAATGACCTATAAGAACATAAAAAGATGTTCAACATCTTTAGTTTTCAGAAAATTATAGATCAAAATCACAATGAGTATATAGTAGTTATTAAATAAATAAGTGTTGAATTAATGAAAGGTTAACGATAAATGGCTATAGTGGATAAGAAGAAGATATAAGAATCAGAATAAGATACTAATGAAGTTGAAAACTGTGTGAGCAAACAAGTTGGAAGTATTGAAGGAAGTTACCAGAGCAGAATTTTGAATTTGAGTTTTTTTTTTAAATTTATGGCAAATAGCAAAAATTAATCTACACATCCTTATAAGGAAAGCCATGGTCTTGGAGTAAGGTATCGACAGACAGTAAGATTTCCATTGAGATAAAGAAGTCAATATTATCAAAACAGTTGATATTAGAGAATAATTTTCTCAATGTGAGATGACACTTTGGTGAGTCCAGGGAAATATTATATTAAAGAGAAGTACAAATTCAAATAGAAAATTTACAAAAGATTATGAGAGTAGCAGTTGAACAATTAAAAAAAAAAGAGTATGCAGGTACTGGAGGCAAGAGAATATTTTTGTGAGGCATCATGAATTTAGTCCCAATTGTCTATTGAAGAAACTAGAGGAATGGAGGCCATCAAGAAAAGCAGGATTCAGCTGCTCTTTGGTGATCATGCCTAACTTATACTTTAAACATATTTAGCCTGAAGTTTGTAGTTTCGAGAAGCATGTTAATTGTCATCACATGATATAAGTAGTCTTTTCAGCTTCCATTAGTGAACTTGCTAATTACCAACTCCATAAAAAGTCAACATTGGAGGGGGACCATCAATAAAGTTAAGTAAAGAAGAAGAAATAATAACTTTATGGTGTGAAAATTTATTGTATTAGTCAAGGTTCTCCAGAGGAATTGAATCAGTAGGAGATTAACTGTAGTACAATTAACGGTGGTGGAATTCTAGGAATCTATTAGGGTGTGTCCCTGGCTCATTTTCCCATAAACTACATAGGATATGACAAGACCAATACTAAATAAAGTCAATGTAGAAGAATATGGATTGAATATCCAAACTCATAAACAGTCTCATCATTTTGATTGAATTAATTCATCTATATTACATGAGATATCAATGTAATCAAATGTGAAATTTCCTTTAAAATGTATTGTTACATTATGTTAAACATAGTGCTGTGTGAAAACACATAATTGAAAAATGAGAAGATTTTAATAATGGCATCAAGCATGTGATTATTTTCTGTAGTTATTAATTTTAAAACTGACTGAAACATTGTGTTAAAGATACAGTAACAGATGGGGATTTCCCTACAGAGAAATTTTAGCTTCACTATGCAACAAGATTTATTGGCCTCATCAAGAAAATGTATGGTAGGTCAGAAAATACAGTCCTTTGGGGCTTCTTAGTCATTAAAAAAACAGATGAAGTTTTCTGATGGTTAAAATTCCAAATAATTTTTCTTTCTAAATTTTCTCGGAAAGAGTGAAGTCTGAGGCTTGGAGGGTAGAAAACAAGAAAATTCCTTAGAACATTAAGGAAGAATCTATGGCATTTCTATGGTTTTTTAAAAAATGAAATAGAATTAAGTATCACCAGGAGTGGTGTCTAGTTACTTCATTTTTTCTCTTAAAGAGTATAAGACCACTATTAAAAACTCTAAGTAGAAAATATTGCTCTTACAGGCTTTATTTCTATGAGTGTACTTATAACAAATCATATCACAAATGCTCTAGGATATGAATCTAGTTTGCATTCCAGTTTCATTTATCATAAAAAAAATCAAAACTGCCCATTTCAGTTAAAACCTTACTTTTGAAATAGCATGAAGAATACAATTTTATTTTTTTATTTTAAAATTTACATGGAGAAAATGCCAAATGCACATAATAAGTTGGTTTGATACTAAAGGTCAAATTTGCAATGCATATAATGACAGAATGAGCTTAATTAAAATATCATAAAAAATCTCATTTATTGATGATTTTAGTTCACATTAGTGGCTTTGACCTTAGGCTAGCCTCAGGCATCTTTCAAGCTGCTTGCCTTAACAGATTGTGAATACCCAAACCAGTTCAGCATTGCATATGATTTATTTCAGAAATGTGGTGTTGAAAGACAGAAGTCACCAAACTGCCTAAATGTTGATCATATTTTCCTCCCCTCTAATCATATACTGATCACAGCATTGATGTTTCATTTTAAAGTTTGTAGAGTTCAATTATCTGAAGAGAGATGAGTTCATGAGTTTAGCTAAGAATATAGGGCTGTTGTTTGGTCACCTGGTTTTATAACCTAAAAATGATTAGGAGAACAGAGAATTATACAGATGTTTAAAAAATCTCTCATTCTCCATTACGTACATGTAAACATACATCAGCAGTCAACAAATATTCTCTTAAAAAGCCAAATAGGGCCAAGAATGGTAGCTCACTCCTGTAATCTCAGCACACTGGGAGGCCGAGGTGGGCAGATCACTTGAGGCCAGAGTCTGAGACCAGCCTGGCCAACATAGTGAAACCCTGTCTCTTCTAAAAATACAAAAAATTAGCTGGCTGTTGCAGCACATGCCTGTAAACACAGCTACTCAGGAGGCTGAGGCAAGAGAATAGCTTGAGCCTGGAAGGCAGAGGTTGCACTGAGCCAAGATTGTGCCAGCCTGAGCAACAGAGCAAGACTCTGTCTCAAAAAAAGAAAAAAGAAACAAAAAGCCAAATAGCATACAGTTTAAATCTGTAGGCTTCACTATCACTGTTACAACATCACTATTTTTTCCTCTCAAGAAAAATAAAACAAACAAAAATCAGCCATAGATAATAAGTACATGAATGTGCATGGCCACATTCTGTGAAATCTGTGTTTATGGAAACAGGCAACTGATTTGGGGGCCAAGTTCACTGACTTCTGATATACATTATTCATCTTTACCATTTCAATGGCCCTGGACTCTCTAGTTCTTCTGTTAAATCTGAAGGTGAGTGAGGTGAATGCTTTTATGCTTCTATGTGTTAAAATAATGACCCAAGACTTCTACTCAATTTATGAGTATTTAATGTTATTTTTCTTTTTCTAGATTTAATTGGCCAACACAGACCAATTAGATTCCTTTTGTCATCATGTCATAGATTTCTTTAGCATATCTCTTTTTTGAGATGGGAAAACTGCTAGAAACCTTGCATGCCCTTGCACCTTCTTGCTGTGACAGCCAAATGTGCAAGGTCCTGTCTACTTTTCACTCAGACCATTTGTCCTGTGTTTACAGCAAGCCATCTTGAGGGTTGAGGTTATGTCTATGCCCAGGTGAAGATCAGACTAACTTCAGCCTTCTATAAATGTGATGATTCCAGAAGCTCAGTGCTTCTCTCCTACGAAAAATTCTACCATGTGCGCAGGCATCACAACAGGCATTCTGCATCCATGAAACATCAATAAGAGAGCTTGTTAGCTTTTTAAAAAGATAAAATCTCAGACCCTGCACCGTTCTGGACAATTTTGGTGACAAGCATGTGATACCTCACAGAGACATGGCTTCTTAGAAGAGAAGAGTTGGAGAGAATGGGAATAAAAAGACTCTCCAGGACGAGTGAATGTTCACGAGTATGGGAAGGCTGGCTGTCAGAATGAGTGTTTGTTTTCCACTGTCTTATCTGTTAATGAATGTTTAAAGGCTAAAGAGGGAGAGTTAGAACTGAAACCAGCCTCCTGATCGACTGTTATTCACTCTGCTTTGTTGCTCACCACCCTTAGTTGTTACTCACCCTCCTTTGGAAAAGAGGAGGAAAGAATGTGATCACCACAAATGTCTGAGGCCTCAAAATAAAGGCAATATGGTTGTGGCTGCTGAGTCAAAGATCCCCAAAGTTAAAATCAATGGTGTCAGTAATAATGATAGAGAGCTTTGAATGAACCAAATCCAGATGTCCATTTGTTGAAAATTTATAGCCACTTGAACCTGGAAGTGAATGAGAAGTTTTACTTAATAGAGCTAAGCCTCTATCTCCCTCTACGCCATCTGATGATGCCCTCCTTGTCTCCCACTATTTTGGGTACTTTAAGGAAAACACTGAGAATCCTGGAAAATTTGGGAGGAGGGGAAGGACTCAAACTGTTATAGCTCTATTGCATATAGGCACCAAAGTCATCAGTATACCCCCTCCCATGGGGGAAAGAGATGCCAGACTCAGGAGGCTGAAAGTGCTAAGAACTATGAGGAAGAGCTTTGGTGAATGACAGGACGAATATGTTTCTTGACTCTGGAGCTGTTGCCAATGACTTAGGCCTCTGGAATTCACTTGAAAAACTATAGTATGGCAGATTAGAAACATCCCTTTCTGGGGCCTCAAACTCAAAATAAATTGCTGCTGCTAATTGAATCATCTGAGTCAATTCTGTAGATACTAACATCAAGGTCCTGCTCTTTAAATGAGATAAACTGGAACCAAGTTTCTGATCAATCCTATTCTGTAAAGAATGACACCCAACGAGGCATATCTATCATCAGATATATCTTTGTTTGTAGACCAGGTACAATTGCGTCAGACCTGTGTAAATCAGAATTTGTGTAAATCAGACTTGTGGTTGTGCTCATTAAGATAAAACACAACCCTGGTTAATCCAACTCTCTGCCCATCGCATGCCTGGGCTGACAAAGTTATTCATGACTGGCAAACACACACATACACACACAAACACACTTCTCATTTCAAATTGATGTTCAATAATCTTAAGTGAACCTTTACTCCTGCCCGACACTATTTTCTTAGCCCATTAACTTTCTCATTTTTTTCATATTTTCTCCTCTTTCATCAAACTTTGAATCCTCCTCCTCTTATTTTAAATTGCAGCTGACAATCTTGCTTTCTAATAGACAGAAAAATTAATTTCATCGAGCCATCTACCTGCACCTGTGGTTATATATTTGTCCCTCCTTTCTTCTTGCCACCATGAATTGTAGCACTAAGAGCCTAGATAATATCAACCTCTGCAAAAGTATCCTAGATTCCATCCCCTCTTGCTTTCTTACCCCAGAATTTTCCCATTTATCCTCTGTTATTTATTTCTTTCTAGACTGAATTATTCCCATTAGTGCATTAAGATGAAAATTTGTTTTGTATCTGCCTCTTCTTCTAACTACCCCCTCATTTCTGTCATTTTTACTTGAAAGGATTGTCTAAACTTGTCTTCATTAAAATTACATTTCATCCTCAACATCCTACCCAAACTGCTGTGATCAAGGTCATCAATTACCTCCACTTTACTAAATGCAATTGTAATTGCTCTGTTGTTATCCTTCTTGAACTATCTGTAAGCACTCAGATTTGCTAATTGCTTTTCCTTTGTGAATAATGCATTTCCTTGACTTCATGGAGAGCTCAACTTCTACCTATATTTATGATTTCTTTTTTTGGTGACTTTTCTGTTTCCTCTTTGTTTCTCCCAACTGTGAATGTTTACGTTGGCCCAGGGATCAACTATTTGATTATTTTTCTATCTGTACTCCCATTTTAGTTTATCTTATATAGTCTCCTGGCTTTATACACCATCCGTATGCTGAAGACTTCAATCCAGTGTTCTCTAAATTTCTGATCTGTATGTCTAACTACCTATATGACATTTCTCTTTGGATTCACCATAGGAATCTCAAGCATAGCATGCCCAAATCTGAGCTTCTTTTATTTCTCTCCAACCCTGCTCCTCTTCCTGTAGTCTTCATCATCACAGCTAGTGATAACATTCTTCTTCTAATTGCACACACCTACACCTGGTACACCTGAGTTTTACCCTTGACTTTCCTTCCTCCTTTTTGTTTTATCTTCATGCATCTGGTCCAGCAGGAAATCTCAATATTTATTTTTAAAATATATTCAAGATGAGACTACTTCTCACCAAACCCACTGGTACTATCCTGACTAAAACCACTGCATTTTTCTATAAAGACTTTTAAAATCACCTAATTACCGTTCTTCCTGTTTCTACCCTTACTGCCTTAAATTTATTCTCAATATAACCACCAGATTGATCTTCTCAAAACACATATATTGTTATTCCTCTGCTCAAAGCACTCATCCCATTTTATTCATATTGAAAATACATATGGAAAATGGCATCCTGTTTTATTCATATTGAAAATACTACACGATCACCATCCCCATTAGTTCTTAGAACACATTATACTTCTGCTCACTCTATTCTAGCCACATGGATTTTCTCAATGTTCCTCAAACCTTCCAGTAATGGTGTAGCCCCATACTTGCTCTTTTTTTCTGCTTAGAATATTGTCCCTTTGATACCCAGATGGCTACCTCTCACGTTTAATCAGTTTGTTTCTCTAAACTTCTTCTCAGTCAAGCATTTCCAGGCCACCCTAGGCAAAACTGCAACCCTCAAACATGTTTATCAGGACCAAATGTTGCTTGAGTGAAGAATTTATATCTGCTTTGTTTCTTGGCTTATCCCTAGTGCCCAGAATGATGCCAGAAACATAAATAAATATCTATTGACTAAATAAATAAATATCTATTGACTAAATAAATGAATTACCTAATACAAAACATAGCAGAAAATATACAGTGAACAATGCCATTTAATACAAACAATATGAATAAGTGCCCAAAAGAAATATTGATGTGTATGAAAAATCTCGGCCAGGCACCGTGGCTCATGCCTGTAATCCCAGCACTTTGGGAGGCAGGCGGATCACGAGGTCAGGAGATTGAGACCATCCTGGCTAATATGGTGAAATCTCGTCTCTACTAAAAAAACAAAAACAACAACAACAACAAAAAAAATTAGCCAGGCGTGGTGGCAGGCGCCTGTAGTCCCAGCTACTGGGTAGGCTGAGGCAGGAGAATGGCGTGAACCTGGGATGCGGAGCTTGCAGTGAGCCGAGATTGCACCACTGCACTCCAGCCTGGGCAACAGAGTGAGACTCTGTCTAAAAAAAATAAAAAAAAAAAAAAAAAGAAAGAAAAAAGAAAAATCTCTATAAATCTCATGGAAAAACGTTTAATGAATTTTAAAAAAATACTATGTTCTGATATTTCAATATCAAAAAATGTGCATTTTTTTCTAATATGTTACAAAACTCTCATATGATCTCAATAAAAAATATAAGGAGATCTTATATTTGGAACTACAGAAAATCATTCTAAGATGAATTAGAAAAAATATAAAGGAATGGCCAGTGAATATTTTACAAAATGTAATCAAGGTGTACAAACCCTGATTGAATTTAAAACTTGTTTTAATATTTGGCATAGTCTGGTAATGGAACATGAAGAAAAAGACAAATCAGTAGAACAAGGTAAAGTTTGAGGTGGGATCATACATATGATTATACACATGCACATATATCCACAAAAACAAATACATTTTTAGTGTATGATAAAGATGGCATCTTAATTCTGTGGAAAGTTTATTTATTCTGTGAACGGTGTGTAGGTCTGCAGCAAGATAAGTAGCATGTGACTAAGCTGACTGTTTAGTTCTGTTAATATATTTTTCTCACAGAAAGACTTTCTCAATGAAAGGTACAAGGCAATGCGCTACATTCTGGTATAAGCTTCTTAATCTGTTGCAGACCTATAAGAAAAATTATATGGTTTAATGCTTTGAATAACAAGGCCCTGGAGAACTTATTTTATTCTCCTTTGTGCCAGAATATGTTTTTATATATTTTAACAGCCTTTTTAAGGAATAATTGACATCAAAACTGCATGCATTTAAAGCATACAATTTGATAAGATTTGACACACGTGTAAAGTCATCATCACAATCAAGCTTTTGAACATAATCACCCCCAAATTTTCCTCATGCCCCTTTGTTTTATTATATCCAACTCCTGCATTCCCAGCCAACTATTAATCTGCTTTCTGATTAGTTTATATTTCATAGAAATGTATATCAGTGGAATTATAGAGTATGCATGTCAGGCCTCTGAGCCCAAACTAAGCCATCATATCTCCTGTGACCTGCATGTACATATCCAGATGGCCGGTTCCTGCCTTAACTGATGACATTGTCTTGTGAAACTCCTTCTCCTGGCTCATTCTGGCTCAAAAGTTCCCCTACTGAGCACCTTGTGACCACCACTCTGCCCACCAGAGAACAACCCCCCTTTGACTGTAATTTTCCTTCACCTACCCAAATCCTATCGGCCCCACCCCTATCTCCCTTTGCTGACTCTCTTTTTGGACTCAGCCCACCTGCACCCAGGTGAAATAAACAGCTTCATTGCTCACACAAAGCCTGTTTGGTGGTCTCTTCCCATGGACGCGCATGAAATTTGGTGCCATAACTCAGATCGGGGGACCTCCCTTGGGAGATCAATCCCCTGTCCTCCTGCTCTTTGCTCCCTGAGAAAGATCCACCTACGACCTCAGGTCCTCAGACCAACCAGCCCAAGAAACATCTCACCAATTTCAAATCCGGTAAGCAACCTCTTTTTACTCTCTTCTCCAGCCTCCCTCACTATCCCTCAACCTCTTTCTCCTTTCAATCTTGGCGCCACACTTCAATCTCTCCCTTCTCTTAATTTCAATTCCTTTCATTTTCTGGTAGAGACAAAGGAGACACGTTTTACCCGTGGACCCAAAACTTCGGCGCCGGTGTTTAATCATTGCAGGGATGCCTCTCTGATTATTTACCCAGGTTTCAGAGGTGTCAGACCACGCAAGGACGCCTGCCTTGGTCCTTCACCCTTAGCGGCAAGTCCCACTTTTCTGGGGAAGGGGCAAGTACCCCAATCCCTTCTCTCTGTGTCTCTACCCCTTCTCCACCTTTCTAGGGGGCAAGAAACCCCCAACCCCTTCTCCTTCACCCTTAGCGGCAAGTCCCGCTTTTCTGGGGGAGGGGAAAGTACCCCAAACCCTTATACCTCTGTGCTCCGATCCCTTATTTCCGCTCCCCAACCTCTTATATCTCTGCACCCCGATCCCTTATTTCTGTGCCCCAACCTCTTATATCTCTTCACTCCAATCCCTTATTTCCGCACCCCAACCTCGTATCTCTGTGCCCCGACCCCCTTCCCGCTTCTCTGGAGGCTAAGAACCCCCGAACCCCTTCCCTCCGTGTCTCTACTCTCTCTTTTCTCTGGGCTTGCCTCCTTCACTATGGGCAACCATACACCCTCCATTCCTCCTTCTTCTCCCTTAGCCTGCGTTCTTAAGAACTTAAAACCTCTGCAACTCTCACCTGACCTAAAATCTAAGCATCTTATTTTCTTCTGCAATGTTGCTTGACCCCAATATAAACTCGACAGTAGTTCCAAATAGCCAGAAAATGGCATTTCAATTTTTCCATCCTGCAAGATCTAAATAATTCTTGTCGTAAAATGGGCAAACGGTCTGAGGTGCCTGATGTCCAGGCATTCTTTTACACGTCGGTCCCTCCCTAGTCTCTCTGCCCGTGCAACTCGTCCCAAATCTTCCTTCTTTCCCTCCCACCTGTCCCCTCAGTACCAACCCCAAGCGTTGCTGAGTCTTTCTACTCTTCCTTTTCTACAGACCCATCTGACCTCTCCCCTCCTCCCCAGGCTGCTCCTCACCAGGCCGAGCTAGGTCCCACTTCTTCCTCAGCCTCTGCTCCTCCACCCTATAATCCTTTTATCACCTCCCCTCCTCACACCTGGTCCGGTTTACAGTTTCGTTCCATGACTAGCCCTCCCACACCTGCCCAGCAATTTACTCTTAAAAAGGTGGCTGGAGCTAAAGGCATAGTCAAAGTTAATGCTCCTTTTTCTTTATCCCAAATCAGATAGCGTTTAGGCTCTTTTTCATCAAATATAAAAATCCAGCCCAGTTCATGGCTCGTTTGGCAGCAACCCTGAGACACTTTACAGCCCTAGACCCTAAAAGGTCAAAAGGCCGTCTTATTCTCAAAATACATTTTATTACCCAATCTGCTCCCGACATTAAATAAAACTCCAAAAATTAAATTCCGGCCCTCAAACCCCACAAAAGGATTTAATTAACCTCGCCTTCAAGGTATACAATAATAGAAAAAAGTTGCAATTCCTTGCCTCCACTGTGAGACAAACCCCAGCCACATCTCCAGCACACAAGAACTTCCAAACGCCTGAACCGCAGCAGCCAGGCATTCCTCCAGAACCTCCTCCCCCAGGAGCTTGCTATAAGTGCCAGAAATCTGACCACCAGGCCAAGGAATGCCTGCAGCCCAGGATTCCTCCTAAGCCATGTCCCATCTGTGCAGGACCCCACTGGAAATCGGACTGTTCAACTCACCTGGCAGCCACTCCCAGAGCCCCTGGAACTCTGGCCCAAGGCTCTCTGACTGACTCCTTCTCAGCTTAGCAGCTGAAGACTGATGCTGCCCCATCGCCTCAGAAGCCCCGTAGACCATCATGGATGCCGAGCTTCGGGTAACTCTCACAGTGGAAGATAAGTCTGTCCCCTTAGTCAATACGGAGGCTACCCACTCCATGTTACCTTATTTTCAAGGGCCTGTTTCCCTTGCCTCCATAACTGTTGTGGGTATTGACAGCCAGGCTTCTAAACCCCTGAAAACTCCCCCAATCTGGTGCCAACTTGGACAACACTCTTTTATGCACTCTTTTTTAGTTATCCCCACCTGCCCAGTTCCCTTATTAGGCCGAGATATTTTAACCAAATTAACTGCTTCCCTGACTATTCCTGGACTACAGCTGCATCTCATTGCTGCCCTTCTCCCCAACCCAAAGCCTCCTTCACGTCTTCCTCTCGTATCCCCCTACGTTATCCCACAAGTATGGGACATCTCTACTCCTTCCCTGGCAACCGATCACATGCCCATTACCATCCCATTAAAACCTAATCACCCTTACCCCGCTCAATGCCAATATCCCATCCCACAGCACGCTTTAAAAGGATTAAAGCCTGTTATCACTCGCCTGCTACAGCATGGGCTTCTAAAACCTATAAACTCTCCTTACAATTCCCCCATTTTACCTGTCCAAAAACTGGACAAGTCTTACAGATTAGTTCAGGATCTGCGCCTTATCAACCAAATTGTTTTGCCTATCCACCCTGTGGTGCCAAACCCGTACATTCTTTTGTCCTCAATACCTTCCTCCACAACTCACTATTCCCTGCTTGATCTTAAAGATGCTTTTTTCACTATTCCCCTGCGCCCCTCGTCCCAGCCTCTCTTTGCTTTCACTTAGACTGACCCTGACACTGATTAGGCTCGCAAATTACCTGGGCTATACTGCCGCAAGGCTTCACAGACAGCCCCCATTACTTCAGTCAAGCCCAAATTTCATCCTCATCTGTTACCTATCTCGGCATAATTCTCAAAAACACACGAGCTTTCCCTGCTGATCGTGTCTGATTAATCTCCCAAACCTCAATCCCTTACAAAACAACAACTCCCTTCCTTCCTAGGCATGGTTAGTGTGGTCAGAATTGTTACACAAGAGCCAGGACCGCACCCTGTAGCCTTTCTGTCCAAACAACTTGACCTTACTGTTATAGCCTAGCCATCATGTCTCCGTGCAGTGGCTGCTGCCGCCCTAATACTTTTAGAGGCCCTCAAAATCACAAACTATGCTCAACTTACTCTCTACATTTCTCATAACTTCCAAAATCTATTTTCTTCCTCATACCTGACACATATACTTTCTGCTCCCCAGCTCCTTCAGCTGTACTCACTCTTTGTTAAGTACCACAATTACCATTGTTACTGGCCGGGACCTCAATCTGGCCTCCCACATTATTCTAGATACCACACCTGACCCTCATGACTGTATCTCTCTGATCCACCTGACATTCACCCCATTTCCCCATATTTCCTTCTTTCCTGTTCCTCGCCCTGATCACGCTTGATTTATTAATGGCGGTTCCACCAGGCCTAATCACCACACACCAGAAAAGGCAGGTTATGCTATAGTACAAGTCACTAGCCCACCTCTTAAAACCTCTCATTTCCTTTCCATCGTGGAAATCTATCCTCAAGGAAATAACTTCTCAGTGTTCCATCTGCTATTCTACTACTCCACAAGGATTATTCAGGCCCCCCCCCTCTTCCCTAAACAGCAAGCTCGAGGATTTGCCCCCACCCAGGACTGGCAAATTAGCTTTACTCAACATGCCCCGAGTCAGATAACTAAAATACCTCTTAGTCTAGGTAGACACTTTCACTGGATAGGTAGAGTCCTTTCCTACAGGGTCTGAGAAGGCCACCTCAGTCATTTCTTCCCTTCTGTCAGACATAATTCCTCAGTTTAGCCTTCCCACCTCTATACAGTCTGATAACGGACCAGCCTTTATTAGTCAAATCAGCCAAGCAGTTTTCCAGGCACTTAGTATTGAGTGAAACCTTTATATCCCTTACAGTCCTCAGTCTTCAGGAAAAGTAGAACAGACTAACGGTCTTTTAAAAACATACCTCACTGCCGGGCGCGGTGGCTCATGCCTGTAATCCCAGCACTTTGGGAGGCTGAGACGGGTGGATCATGAGGTCAGGAAATCGAGACCATTCTGGCTAACATGGTGAAACCCCGTCTCTACTAAAAATACGAAAAAATTAGCCGGGTGTGATGGCGGGCGCCTGTAGTCCCAGCTACTCGGGAGGCTGAGGCAGGAGAATGGCGTGAACCCGGGAGGCGGAGCTTGCAGTGAGCCAAGATCACGCCACTGCGCTCTAACCTGGGCGAAAGAGCAAGACTCCGTCTCAAAAAAAAAAAAAAAAACAAAAAAAAAAACACCTCACGAAGCTCCAACTTAAAAAGGACTAGACAATACTTTTACCACTTTCCCTTCTCAGAAGTCAGACCTGTCCTCAGAATGCTACAGGGTACAGCCCATTTGAGTTCCTGTATAGATGCTCCTATTTATTAGGCCCCAGTCTCATTACAGACACCAGACTAACTTAGACTGTGCCCCAAAAGAACTTGTCATCCCTACTATCTTCTGTCTAGTCATACTCCTATTCACCGGTCTCAACTACTCATACATGCCCTGCTCTTGTTTACACTGCCGGTTTACACTGTTTCTCCAAGCCATCACAGCTGATATCTCCTGGTTCTATCCCCAAACTGCCACTCTTAACTCTTGAAGTAAATAAATAATCTTTGCTGACAGGACTATGCTGAATTTCCTTAGGCACTCTAATTAGATGTCCTAGGTCCTCCCAATTCTTAGACCTTTAATACCTGTTTTTCTCCTTAATCCGTTTAGTTTTTCAATTCATACAAAATCTTATCCAGGCCATCACCAATAATTCTAAATGACAAATGTTTCTTCTAACAACCCCACAATATCACCCCTTACCACAAAATCTTCCTTCAGCTTAATCTCTCCCACTCTAGGTTCCCACGCCGCCCCTAATCCTGCTCAAAGCAGCCCTGAGAAACATCACCCATTATCTCTCCATACCACCCCCAAAAATTCTCACCGTCCCAACACTTTACCACTATTTCATTTTATTTTTCTTATTAATATAAGAGGACAGGAATGACAGGCCTCTGAGCCCAAGCTAAGCCATCCCTGTGACCTGCACGTACACATCCAGATCACATCCAGATGGCTGGTTCCTGCCTTAACTGATGACATTCCACCACAAAAGAAGTGAAAATGTCCTGTTCATGCCCTAACTGATGACACTGTCTTGTGAAATTACTTCTCCTGGCTCATCCTGGCTCAAAAGTTCCCCTACTGAGCACCTTGTGACCCCCACTCTGACCGCCAGAGAACAACCCCCCTTTGACTGTAATTTTCCTTTACCTACCCAAATCCTATAAAACGGCCCCACCCCATCTCCCTTCACTGACTCTCTTTTCAGACTCAGCCCACCTGCACCCAGGTGAAATAAACAGCTTTATTGCTCACACAAAGCCTGTTTGGTGGTCTCTTCACACGGACGCACATGAAAATGCACTTTTTTCTTTTTTTGTGTGGTTTCCTTCACTTAGCATAATTACTTTCAGATATATCAATGCTGTTAGTATGTATCTAATAGTTTGTTCTCTTTTATTGCTGAATAGCATTCCATTTTATGGGTATATAGAGGTTCTTTATCCACTCATCTGTTGGAGAACATCTGGGCAGTTTCCAGTTTTCAGTTATTATAAATAAGGCTGCTATGAATGCTCATGTTTACATCTTTATATGCACTTCTAGTGTCAATGTAACATAATACAACATTATGACATAGTTCTGGCCATTTATTTAAAAAGTTACATATACGCTTAAATATTATCCAATTATTTCACTCTTAGGTAATTATATCCATAAAAACTAAATCCTTTTGATGTAGCTATATTAATTCCAGTTACTTTATCCCTGTAAATGTACTCACAAATGTAATAATGATATAGGTACAACTATATACATTGCAGCACCATAATTAATGATAGATAATAAACTACATACGTGCCTGTTGGTAGGGAATACACTAATCTGAGGTACACTCATATACGGAAACATGATCTATCTAAATTGATAATTTAGAAACAGTTTTAGAGACTGACATGAGAGAATCTCCAAAATATGTGAAAGGTACAGTACAAGGTGTTAAAGAAGAGTGAATAATGTAATGAAATAATTTGGGTGGGATAAAAAGGTTTCTAAAAATAGTAAAATTATTTTTATTACTTTGATAAACCATATTTACCTAGAATGTTAACTTTTATGGCTTTACTGTGTAACTTCTTAACTCATAAGTTTCATTATAAAGGAATCATTTTGGCACTTCAACAGCAAAACTGTAAGAAAGAAGACAACAGACTGTATATATGTATCATTATTATGTATATATATGTATATGCACATGATGTTAGATGGACCAATAGTAAAATGTCTACTCATTTATTCGTGTTACAATACCACAATACCATTCCAGTAGAAAATCAATGATGGATGTTCACTAGCATTGCTATTTGTTTTGTGGTTAAAAGGAACATTAACCAAGAATCATGATCTTAATCATTTTAGAAAGGATCTGAGAAAAATATTTATCATTCTAATGATTTCAAGAAAAAATTTTTTACAGTATAGAATTTTAAAAATTGAAAGTAAAACTGCTTATGGTATTGTTGGAGATTGATGCATTTTTAATTTCACAATACTATATCACACATCTGTGACATTTTCTAAATAGTTCATATTTTAAGGCAATTTTAGAAAAAAATCACTGAATGCAATATACTAACAGCTATAAGATTTTGGAGTATAACCTTCAATTCTACTTTATTTGTGTTAGAAATAATTGACAGAGGAAATCCATCAATTTTGCCATTTTTAAGAAACACTTTTTTGAATGCTATATTCTTATTAAAAAGGAAAGCAATGTGCCTTATTATTTGCTTAAGAAATTGAAAATAGCATGTCTCTAAATAGAGTTTGTAGAAGACATGTGGTAGCCTCACACTACCAAGATTTCATGTGAAATTATAGCTTCATGAAGACCTCTAAAAATCAGCAATTCAATGTTATGCTGATATAGTGAGATGGAATTAACAGGAATCTGCTAAATTACAGCACCATTAACCATAGCACCTGTTTTATTTCTTGCAGGATTCCTTTTTAACAAATGACCCTCCACATTTTTCTAACATTTAGAAAAATGAAATAAATAACTGAGTTTTATAACTCTGAATGGGGCAATTTGGGGGTTACTTTTTAGTACTTTATACTTCCAAAAAACATCTATTGATTAGCTATTTCTTGCTAGGCCATTACACAGCAGGTCAGTGTCATTAGTTCCAATTTATTAATAATGTCCTTTGGGTCTAAAATGGCAAAATGTGTTGGCTGAATCTATCAGGGAATTAGCCAAGCTCTCAGGTTTAGGACTCAGATAACCAAGTCACATCCTTAGCTTGGCTAAGTCCATTAAACACTCACACTTGCTAGGTCAAGCAAATAATACTTTCACATCAGCAGAAATTAGTTCTAATAGTAGGAAAAATAATCTCTGAAAATAGATTTGCTGGACTCATCCATTTTTACACATTTTAGACTTGCCAACTCAGACAAAAGCTAACGTTTGAAAATGCATGTACGTGAGAATATAAACTACAATCCATCCTCAATATTTATCAGACTCTTTCATTTAGTATGGTTTACTAATATTTTAATATGCCAAATGTGGACTTTTAAATCATGTTTAACATCGAGTGTAACCTACCTTCAATAGTCGATAGAGATTTTAAAAATGAACGTGCTGAAACAGCATTTGGCTGATCTCTTATAGTCCTTTGAAGAAAGACTGTTTATAGGCTGGGGGTAGGGGGGTGGCAGACTTAACTGAAGAAAAAAAAAACACTGCATAAAAAGGAAAATCTTATTTCACAGAGGTATCATATCTCCAGCAGCACACAATCTGAGAAATGTCCCTTTTAAATCTCTTTATCTATTGGGAACACTTACTGACCGTCGATAAGCAACATTTAACTTGAAATGCAAAGGAAATGCAGAAATCAACATAACAAGAGAGTTATGATAGAAAAACATTAAGCAGAGTAGAATGCAAACAAGCAGTGCATGGAGAATGCACTGTGTTCTTGTAAAGAAGAGGAAGTATCAAATAAATTATGTGTAAAGGAGTAAGAATGCATAAGAAAGACATAAAGAAGAAGAAAAATGTAACCCAAAAAGTATTGCAGATAATGTAACACAAGCCTAGAGATGATAATTACAGAAAACAGAGCAACTTTCTAGCATATCTGCAATAGTCTTGTCAAATGCATTAATAAATGTTACAAGAAGATAGCAAAGATAAGGAACTTTGATATGTCTTTGGTAGCCATTATGTTTGCAAACTATGATAAGTAACAACATGAAGGGCTTAGTGTTTAAAACTAATAAACTTTTTAAAATTTGGTTTTTAATTCGCAAGTAATAATTACATATTTATAGGGTTCACTGAGATGTTTCAATACATATACATATGGTGTAACGATCAAATCAGAGTATTTATTCAGTCACCTCATACATTTATTATTTATTTGTGGTGAGAACATCCAAAATCTTTTCTTCGAGGTACATGATAAAGAATGAAATCCTGTAATTTGCAGCAACACAGATGTACCTGGAAGACATTATGTTAAGTGACATACGCAAGGTACAGAAAGACAAATGTGTGATCTCATTTACATATATAGAGTCTAAAGAAGCTGATCTGAAAGCAGTAGAGAGTAGAACAGTGGTTACCATAGCCTGGGGAGGGTAGGAAGGAGAGGGGAACCGGGAGAGATTTATCAAGAGGTATAAAATTATATTTACATGGGAGGAACAAGTTCTGGTGTTCTATTGCACAGTAGGGTGACTGTGGTTAACACTGTACATTTAAAAGGAATTACCTTTAATATGTTATTTCTTATATAGACTATAATCAATCAAGTAATATCTATTTTAAGTGTTTAAAAATCTGGTTATAATCCTATGTACCTATTTATATTAATATATTAAAAAGGCAATACTAATTCTGAAAACACAAAGATGAATTGATTATATCACCAATAACTGAAATTAAGTGAACTGGTATCTTCTTGGTTACCCTACTTAGGTTTAGATAAAATAGCATAATATAAACTTTCTGGGTAGAGAATGAGTTTTTTTTTTTTTAATAGAATATCTAAATTTCAACATATAGATAGACACATAAGTGTGAGAAAACCTTTAAAGTTCAACATCTATATATTTTGTTATTGTATTATGAAAGTCAATAAGAGACATTCTGAGATGATGATTTCAGTGTCATCCACCCAAATTTTTGTATTTAATGGACTTTCAAATGTATGATCATGTTTTGCATTCAATCAAATACTTGTATCTGATACAATGTTATTCAGACTATACCTTTAGTCATATAAGTGACTTACCCATGGTTATATGTAATATTTTATAAATTCTGAGATAAAAATTTCTCAACCTTTAAATGTGTGAAGTAATGAAGTTCAAAGTTAGTGGCATTTTAGTATTGTATCATGCATAGCCTACATTTTAGCTTTAAATTTAAAGTAAATTTCTTTTGGCATATAAAATAAAGATGTGTTTTAAAATGCTGTACTTGTATTTAAAGAAATATTTTATCTCAAAAATGTTTTGTAGAGCAATTATCAATAAAATAAAACAATTTTAATTTTAGATAAATTTGAATAAAATGAAATAAAATACAGATGAATTTAGCTGAATTTAATTTAAATATAAATAAGCTTAAATTTAGATGAATTTAACTTAAATATATATATAAACATCTATTACTTATTCATAATAGCAAAGCAAAACACAAAACATAAAGGATGGAATTTTCTGTTCTTGTTTATCATTACTTCTGAGGTTTCATGTTATTTTTTTAAACTTCATCTTTTATTTTAGACACGGGGTGCATGTGCAGGTTTGTTTCATGGGTATATTGCACTCAGGTAGTCAGCATAGTGCCCAACAGGTAGTTTTTCAACCCATGTCTTCCTCCCTCCCTTCCCCCTCTAGTAGTCCACAGTGTTTGTTATTCTTGTGTTTATGTCTATGTGTGTTTAATGTTTAGCTCCCACTTATAAGTGAAAACATGCAGTATTTGGTTCTCTTCTTGCATTAATTATCTTAAGATTATGGCCTCTAGTCCAACTATGTTGCTTCAAAGGACATAATTTTATTCTTTTTAATGGCTCCATAGTATTCCATGGTGAACTTTTTCTTTATTCAGTCCACCACTGATAGACACCTAGGTTGATTATGTGTCTTTGCTATTCTGAATAGCTTTTTGACGAACGTACAAGTACATGTGTCTTTTTGGTTGACTGATTTATTTTCCTTTGTGTATATATCCAGTAATGAGATTTCTGGGTCAAATGGTAGCTCTGTTTTAAGTAATTTGGGAAATTTCCAAACTGCTTTCCACAGTGGTTGAACTAATTTACATTCCCATCAACAATGCATAATAGTTCCCTTTTCTCTGCAGCCTTGCCAGTATCTGTTGTTTTTTGACTTTTTAATAATAGCCATTCTGACTGATGTGAGCTGCTATCTCACTGTGGTTTTGATTTGTTTTTTACTATGATGAGCATTTGTTCATATGTTTGTTGGCCTTGTCTATGTCTTCTTTTTAGAAGTGTCTGTTCATGTCCTCTGTCCTTTTTAAATATGGTTGTTTTTTGCTTGGTGATTTATGTTCCTGATATGTTCTGGACATTAGACCTTTGTCGGATGCATAGTTTCCGAATATTTTATCATATTCTGTAGGTTGTCAACTCTATGGATGGTTTATTTCACTGTACAGAAGTTCTTTAGTTTAATTGGGTCCCACTTGCTAATTTTTGTTTTTGTTGCAATTGCTTTGAGAACTTAGCCAAAAATTATTTGCTAAGGCTGATGTCAAGAAGGATGTTTACTAGGTTTTCTTCTAGGATTTCTATAGTTGAGATCTTACATTTAAATCTTTAATCCATTTGGAGTTAATTTTTGCATACAGTGAAAGGCAAGGGTCTAGTTTCATTCTTCTGCCTTTGGCTAGCCAGTTATTCCAGTACCATTTATTGAATAACGGGTCCTTACCCCATTACTGAAACAGATCTATTGATGCTTCAAAATGCAATGGAATTATAGGATGGAAAGATAAATGGAATTGAGTATAAGAAATGGCTTATGTTCTAAATATCAGATTCCTGAAAAAAATCATTTTATTTAAAAAAATCATTTGTTTTAAAAATAACATTGTTTATACAGTATTTTTATTTTTAATTGAAAAATAACAGGCTTAGATTAACACACATATAGCTAACATATATAAATTATATCTACAAAGCATGAATTGAAAATATACTTTAAATATAATTTTAAAACCAAAAATAATGTTAGTATTGTATCATATGTAGCCTGATTTTTAGCTTTAAAGTAATTTCTTTTGGCATGTAAAATAAAGATGTGTCTCAAAAAGATGTACTTTTATTTAAAGAAATATGTTATCCCAGAAAAGTTTGGTGGAGCAATTTCAATAAAATAAAACATAGAGCCATAGTATTTTTAAATTGTGAAATTATATTTCATCATGAATACTATATCATTCAATGACTCAACATTTTACTTTTCTTCTTAAAAATGTGAACACTATTTAAATGGAGATATTTTAATTTAATATAACTAATTTTTTTCACTTTCACTATATTATTATAGGAAAGGAATATTATGACAAAATGTACATGGTTGAGCAGAGGAGGACCGCATAAAAACTAATCTTATGTTTAACACTCACATCCGTATTCAAACACACACGGCCTGACAAAGTTATATGCTCTTTTATGTTTTAATGTAGCCTAGGAGAGTTTCTTTCTGTTCAAATTATTCACTCTGTAGATTAGAACAACATTTTCTAGGGTTTTGTTGTTGTTGTTGTTCTCTTTAATTTTGTCTTTTGCATACTTAACTGTATGCTGAAAAGCAAAAAGCATATGTTAAATACCTGGATAGGTTTCTCTTAAGTCCCACAATAAGGGATTTTTGATTTAGTGGGTCTGAAGTTGGTTTCTAACATCTGTAGTGAAAGAAAACAAACCGAAAACAAAGCAAAACAAACAAAACCTCCCAGGTAATGCTGAAGATCAGTAAATTTTAGATGCCACTGGCTATGGCAAATATATTACAGTTCAGTAGCCTGAAAAAAAAAAACAAAACTGCCTTTTTAAATCACTAGAAGTGTTTTAAGGAGTTAAAGAAGTATGGGTAGAAAATTGTTAAAATTATTCTAATTAAACATGAAACTGATTTTGAAATAAATACAGTTAAGATTACTAGACATATTAAAATATTTGTTTTTATTTTTCTTTTTTAATTTTATAAGTAAAGTAGGGGATACAAGTTCAGTTTTCTTGTAAGTCATAGTAAAATATTTTTACAAACAGACCGAGAGTATAAAATACATTATTTAAAAATATACCTTTATCAAGTGTGGCTTATTCAAGGAAAACAAGGTTTACTTGCTATTAGAAAATCTAGTATGTAATTCATCACACCAATAAATCTATTGAGGAATATCAACTGTTTATCTCCACCGGTGCCAGGTATTATTTAACATAATTTAACTTTCATTTATGTTTTAAAATAAAGTTAATAAAATAGGAATTTATGTTTTTCTTATATACTATCTTCTGGAGGTATTCCTCCACAAGTAGGGAAAAAAAATGAGCCCACTTTCTCTACCACTAGTCATTTTTTTATGGGTAGTACTAACCCAGCACTTTGGCAAAAACAAAAAAAATAGAGACATAATAAAAAGTAATGGAATAAAATAGGTCAAATATTTTCTACATGCAGGATATACCATATATATTTACATATATTAAAAATATTTGAAAATCAATAGAAATTACTACCTCAAAATAATAAAATTTGGTTAGTGGCAACATATACACAAAAAATTGAGCATTCATTTGGCCATTATTTTATAAACTGTATATTAGAATAGCTGAGAGGTTGGGGAGAGATAATTCATTTAGAAACTAATCCAGCTAGTAAATGAAGAATAACTGATAGATTTTTTAAATTTTGATTTTATAAACTGATATAAAAATAGTGTAGGCAAAATATTAAATAGAAGCTCAAACCAAAAGTTAAGTTTTGAGGAAAATTTAATATTGAATGGTTTAACCTGAAAAAATCTTGAATCCACTCATCAATTTCATTATTACTATAGGTAACAAGAGCAGATATTATATAGCCCCTAATATGATGCACTAAGAAATACGCAGCACAATCTAAGAGAATTTTGCTTAAATTAAATTAAACCCAAATCCAATTAAATTCTATTCATTTCCAAGCTATAGAAAACATGGGGCATAGAGGAAGCACTTGTAGTACATCAAAAAAAAATTAATTAGCCACACTCAAAATGTAAGACATTCTATAGACCCATGACTAATTTTCTTAATAAATCAATGGCATAAATACTGTGATGTAGAACTGAGGAAGTAAGATGACCATAGAGTAAACAAAAATAAATTACCTAATATCCAAACACAAACAGACAATGGTCCTGATTAAAATAAACCAAATTTTAAAAGTCATATTAAAGAAAATGAAAAAAAGTGTATCTCAACTCGTGTATATTTATAAGTAATAAATAATATTATCAAGTATGATAATGGCAGTGAGATTATATGAAGCAAGTCTTATAAAATAGGGCACTACACTGAAGTATTTATGAGTAAAATGACATAATTTTGGAAATTTCTTTTGGAATACTCTGCAAACAATAGAAACAAATGTGTGTAGGGGGTGAGTATATAAAGATTTTCTCTTATTTTTTACAATAAAACATTTCTTAAATGGAATTTGATTCCCACTAGTGTTTATACCATGGTAGTATTATATGTATCATAACTTTTAGTTTCCTCTTAATTTAGACCATATATCAGTTCATATTCATAAATAACTGCTATTTCTAAACTCGTTTGGGAAAGTTTTATGTAAAGCTGTAAACCATGTCAAGCAACATATTTGAGAATTTCACACATATTTCTTATCAATTCTCCTTCAGTGATTCTTTGGGAGAATTGAACTCTTTTCTATATAGGAAAATTAATATTAACATTTATTTATTATAATTTATCATTTATAAGTTAATGTGTTTCCAAATTGAATATTGTATTTCATTAAAAGTTCTTTATCCATTAATCCGTGGAGATTCTTTAAATCAATTTTGTCTAAGAATATATGCAAATGACTACTTGCCAAACAATCTATACTTTTTCATTTGTTCTGTTTCTATTCATTCTATCTTTTGGGGATTTGTTAATATCAGGGCTTTGAATAAAGAATAACCATCAATTTTCATAACCCACGTGTAATAGAAACGATTTATCTTGTATTATAAAGCTTAAAAGACATAACACCCTTCATTTTTTTCCCTCTGAAATATTTTTTATCTACTACCTTGGAGTACTAATTCTGTGCAATTGCAGAACAGCATAGAATTGTGCTTATAATATGGCTGCAATGAAAAGCACATTAGGGATAAATCATAACACTATGACAGCATATAGTAAAATTTTTATAGATGTAAGAACTTAGAATCAAGTTATATTTCTGCAAGACAAATTAAAAATTAATTATTACCAAGCAAAATAATATGTGTAAAATACTGTTTTATTTAATATAGAAAACACTGGTAATCACCTGTCCAACAAACATTTTTTTTTCCTTTCCTGTCTTGCTAGTGGGACCTTGCTTTCTCTCAGGTCTCCTGCCCCACTCAATGTGATTCTCAGGAAGGTCACTCCATCCTCTGCTTCAGGGGTAAATCTGTTGCTCAAGATTGTCTTTTGATCTCCATGTTCACTGAAAGGATTTCTTTATCTAAAGTCCCCCATGGTCATATATGATTAGTTCACTGGGCAGTGTCCTTTCCAGGGGCTGTATAGCTTCAGATGTACTTTCTCTTTGTGGAACTGTAGTGACCTAGATACAACCTTGGAACTGAAAAGTAATAGGCTATTTCAAGGCAGATTCGGTATTTTTTGGTAAAGTAGCAAAGAATTATTAGATTTTAGTATACCTATCATATAAGATAGCAATTCCTTTATTATGAAAGACTTTTTGAGTTGTTTTTATTTGGAAACAAATACATCTTAAATATCACCTTCAGTATCTGTGATTGTAGTGGGTGTGACATACAGATACTGAAGGTAATATTTATATATAAAATACACACACACACACACACACACATATTGTACCATGCATTTTTAAGCTGATATAATCCTCAAAATAACTATATGATGAATTATACTATTAGTATACTATAGCAATCAAACTTTACAGACTTTCACATCAAAACTTGCAAAAGTTTAGCAAATCGTTATGGTAAAACAGAATAATAGATATATAAAATCCATTCCCAGTTAGTCTGAATTTCAAATTTGTAACTTTCCATTCAAAAATGCAAGTATATAAATTCTCTTTTAATATAGTTCACATATTAGAAGTACATTTCATCTAAATTTTTCTTTGAAAGTCATGAAAGACATATAATAATACTTATGTCAAGAAATTTTAGCATAACAGAAAAATTTATTGAGTTAACATTAAAAATACATTTTTTTGCTTATTAAAAAGCATATCTAAATATAATGAGCCATTTACAGACTTGCTGCCTTTAACATGAGGAAAAAATATACCAAAAATATTGACATTTGTTCTTTCCCTTTGTTAAATGTTTGGTCAGTAAGGCTGAATATCTATGATTCTAACCAAAGTTTTCAATGAATAATAAAGAAATAATGTATTATTCATCTTAATAACCATTGAAGCATATTCTGAAGCATCTTTATAATCAGAATTCCAATTGCTTAAAATCGAAACATGTCACAGACAGCTTTATGTTATGTGACAGCCATTCAAGATATACAACAATAATAGCATCAGAATAAGCAGGAAACCATGAGGAAGTTATTTATTTAACACATAAGATTTCCCTAAGTTAGTTCCACTAAAGAAAAAAAATCACTCCTCCTTGAAATATATGTCAAAATTTTATTATGCCTTTGCAATTTTAGGTATCATTATTCGAAATTCCAAACATGCTTACGCTTTGAGAGTACATGTTATTGGGTTGATGTATTTCTAAAATTAAAGCAGCCTATGTAATATTAGCCTTTTAAACTTTTGAACACTTATAGACATTCTTTTCTGATTTATATATCACATAAGGGGCTACTATAATGCAGTAAGGAAAATTGGAGAAATATAAAACTTGGATTTGGGAATTTGAATAAATCTGGGCCAAACTGAGTAATATAAAAGAAATCTAGTCAGAAAGTAGAGGACAGAACCCAACTTGAAACAATATAATAAAACAATATATACAACTTATAGCATGAACAATCAAAAGTCAATAAGTTGAATATAACAATGGGATAATTGTCTAATGTTATAAAGGAAATAGAAGTCAGAATCAGGATTTCAGTCATAGTAATACAGTCTTAATATTGGACTTCCATTCTGGAAGAACGAGTGTCTGCAAGTGTAATAACGAATTACATGTGGAAGGAGTATTGACATTACATCGAGGAAAAGGATCTGACATGGCAAAGAATGGCAGAAGTAAAGTTTTTTTCACAAATAATGTACAAACCTTTTCAAGAGCAGCCATTAGCTCAGAGCAGTGTTAAAATGAAGATTATCAATTTCTAGATGAATCACTTCAATACGGATCCGAAGAATTCTAAAAAATAATAATAATAAAATAAAAAATCAGGTTTGGAATCAAAGACATGGATGGGACTGGAACTACCCAGTTGATGGTAATGAGAGTTTTTTAACACAAAATGTTCATTTGGCATTAGATTTTATCTAGCAATTAGTTTTGTATTACAGTTTCCTGCCCATTACATTGCATAGGGTGGGCCCCACAGAAGAACAAAGATTTCCCTAATAAGGGCCACAAAGATTGGAACATTTGAAACACAGAATGGACTTAGAACGTTTAGACATGTCCAGTACTTGAGGTTTTTGTATTGCAAAACCGTATCATTTTCCATGATAGTGGTAGTAGCATGTATGTCACCAAAAGAGCCCTTTCATTTTCAAAATGTATTTATAAACAATGCACTATTTTCTGGTCCAATGATTTCCTGAAAATAAATATTATTTTGCACATCTGTCTTTCTTATCCTTAGCCAATATAAGTTCTTGCAGTGGACTCTGCTTTTATTATCTACTGTTTTCCAAAGCCTCAAGCCCATGATTCTTTAAGAAACAGAATATTTTGATTTTGTACTTTGTTCTAAGCTCTTTTCTAAGCTACTCTAAGACATTTTAATAATGCCCAAACATATGCACACTATTTCTAAATTGTTACAATCCTATTGTAATTTATTTTTTTCTAGGTTCTCTGTTTCAGATATGAGTTCAATTAAAACAAAACAAAACAACAAAAACAAGGAGCTCTTTGTTTTTGCTACTGGCTATAGCCATAAAATTTTTAAAAATATTCCTAAAATATATTCTTAGAGTCTCAAATTTTTGTTGAAAATTTTAAATGGTTGCTGTTTCTGCCACTAAGAGAAGGGCTTCTAAAAAGGAACTCAATGCCATTTTTCACTTATGCACATCTTGGGTTATTGACATTTTTCCCAATTTTTTCCATCTTACTACTTTTAACTATATTTTCCTTTCAAGAAGTTAACCTAACCACTTTATTAAACTAGTCAGTGTGAGTATAGGACCACAGTTAGTCATAAGTCCGCGTTTATGAACAGAGACTAGGAAAAGCTCTAAGCATTGTCCTCAGAATTTGGACTAAACCAAGTGACTTCCTTTCAGAGTTTGATGAGACATGCATCTCGGCACAATTTGTTCTCCTGTCTAATGGATTTAAAACCATTGGTCCTCCAAGCTAGTCTGCATCAGAGGTGTCTCGGGCCTATTCTTCTTAACTTCTTTATGGGGTACTCTATTATAATATCCAGTGTACAGAAAAAAAGTAAACTGCTCTTACTGTGAGAAGTGTTCATTTATAGGTATCAATTAGACTAACTGGTTGATAGTGTTGTTCTGGTCTTTTAATCTTTGATGATTTTCTGCCTACTCCTTCTATTGGTTACTAAGAGAAGATTATCTTATAAATAGGTCCATTTCTCCTTTCAAAGTTTTATCAGGTTTTATTACATATACATTGAGACTCTGTTGTTAGGTGCATATATATTTAAAATTGTTATGTCTTCTTAGTAAATTAACCCTTCCAATTATTTTTAGATGTTCTTGTTATTCATCGCAATTTCCTTGTTTAATGACTACATTGTTGACATTGATAGAGCCACTCTAGCTTTCTTTGGATTATATATGCATGATATAATATTTTTGCAATAGAAGTTTCACTTTTAAAATATTTTTCTTATTCACAACACATTGTTGGGCCATATTTTCTTAATCCAACTCAAAAATCTCAGTCTTTTAACTTGTGTTTTTAGGTTATTTTTATTAATATATTTATTGGTGCAGTTGGACTTATGTATACTATTTTGTTTGGGTTTCGTGTTTGTCTTTTTGTTTTTGATTTTCTGTTTCCTCTCTTCTGCTTTTTTGGGGGGATTATGTAAATATTTTAAATGTTCCACTTCAATTTTAATATTGGTTTATTTGGCTATGTCTTTTTGAATTATTTCTATAGTAGTTTCCTAGGGATATGTACATATATATGAAATCTAGAGATATAGATTATATATGCATTTATACATATATAGAATACATAAATATAAGTATATATAATTATTTAAATTTTTAAAATTACATACAAAAAGGTGCTCAGTGTATAGTTCTATGAGTATTGGCAAATGTAACAACTATCACTATCAAGATAGAAAACAGTTCAATAATCACAACAATGAC
The DNA here is from genome assembly GCF_029289425.2 of Pan paniscus. Classification (NCBI taxonomy): domain Eukaryota; kingdom Metazoa; phylum Chordata; class Mammalia; order Primates; family Hominidae; genus Pan; species Pan paniscus. The sequence continues at coordinate 64,770,664 of NC_073263.2, forward strand.
ACCCTTTTGCTACTGCCTTTTGAGTTCAAGCCTCTTCCACCCTTTTGCTGTCAGTAGCCACTGATCTTTTATCAATCATTATACTTTTATGTCTTCCAGTATGTCATATAATTGAAATCATAGCTTATGCAGCCTTTAGTTCTTCTGGTATTCAGCAAAATTTATCTGAACTCATTGACATTATTGTGTTTATCAATAGTTTATGCCTGTTTATTGCTAAGGAGAATTTAATTGGTATACTAGTGTTAACATCTATTTACCAATTGATGTACTTTTCAATTGTTTACAGTGTTTGGTAATTTTGAATGAAGTAACTCTGAACACTCAATACTTCAGTGTGTGTGTGTGTGTGTGTGTGTGTATTCATAGGCTTTTATTTCACTTGGGTAAAAACCTAGAAGTGTAATTGTGGGCATACATGGTAATATAGTAATGCATGTTTATAAGAAACTTCTAAACTGTGTTCTAAACTTAGAGTTTTTAAAATCATATAAATCCTTTTACTCTACTGTATATTGCTGTCCCATATACTATATCTGCATGCATTACAGTTTTAAGAAAATGATATAATGTTTGCTTCCTAATATAGTAATATAGTAATGCATGTTTATAAGAAACTTCTAAACTGTGTTCTAGATTTCCCATTTTCACTAACAATGTATAAGATTCCGTTACCCTGTATCCTCACCAGTAATTGGCATTACTTGTTTTTCTTCTCCTTTCTAATAGCTGCGTAGTGATATTGCATTGTGGTGTTACTTTGTTTTTTCTGAATAACTAATGATGTGAAGAATATTTTAATGGATATATTTGTTATCACTATGTCTCCTTTGGAGTAGTGTCTAATATTTTCCCCATTTGTATATGTCTAGTTGTTTACTTACTACTGCATTTTAAGTTTCCTTCTTATAGTCTAGATATAAATCCTTTGTCAGTAGGATATTTAAAATCTTTTTTTTTCATTTTTTACCTTGTCGCTTCATTCTCTTAGCATTATACTTTTCAGAGCAAGAACTTTAAATGTTGATGAAGTGTAGTTTATCTTTTTTTCTTTTATATAAGATGATTTCGGTGACACATATAAAATTCTTTGCTAAATCCAAGCCCTGGCTGGGTACAGTGGCTCATATCTGTAGTTCTAACACTTTGGAAGGCTAAGGTGGGAGGATTGCTTTAGGGAGGAGTTTGAGGCCAGCATGGTCAACATAGAGAGAACCTGTCTCTACAAAAGAGTCAACTGGGCCTAGTGGTATGAACCTGTAGTCTCAGCTACTAGGGAGGCTGAAGCAAAAGAATTGCTTGCACCCAGAGTTTGAGGCTGCAGTGAACTACGATGGTTCCACTGTACTCCAGCCTAGGTGATCAAGGGAGACCCTGTCTCAAAAACAAATAATAAATCTATGTCCTGAAGTACATTTTCCTAAGTTTTCTTCTAAAACTTCCATATTTTCATTTATTACATTTAGTATTATGATCCAATATCTGTACAAGACTGAGGTATAAATTTAGATATATATTTCATGTATGGATATCTAATTGAAAATACTATCTTTGCTGTTGTACCTTTTTAAAATATAATGTGCTCAGATTTGTGCAATGTCATGCTTTATACCTGGTGGTTTTCCTGCTTCTGAAGTCTATTTTGTATGATGATATATTCATTCCAGCTTTCTGGAATAGTATTTGCATGGTATATCTTTGATAGTATTTGCATGGAACATCTCTGTATAGTATTTGCATGGTGCATCTTTTGTCAGCTTTGCATGTATTTGCATGGTACATCTTTTGATAATGTTTGCATGAGTACATCTTTTGCCAGCTTTTACTTTTAATCTAAGATACTTTCATAATTAAATTTAGTTTCCTGTAGGCAACATATAATTGGGTATTATATTTTTATTCCATTTGGTAACTTGTGTTTTGTGATTGATATGTTTTGGCAATTCACAGTATTTTTAAAATTTTAACTTACTACATTTGGATTGGTTTCGGTATTTTTAAAAAAAACAATTAAATTTTATTTTTTAATTTCAATATATTTATTTATTTTGAGACCATGTTTTGAGACTGGCTAATTTTTGTATTTTCTGTGGAGATAAGGTTTCACTATGCTACCAAGGCTGGTCTCAAACTCCTGTCCTCAAGTGATCTGCCTGCCTCAGCCTCCCAAAGTTTTGGGATTACAGGCATGAGCTACTGCTGCATTTTTTATTATAATTTTTGCTTAGAGATTACAACCTCAAAATCTATTTTTTCTCAGACTATTTAGAGGTAATATATTTTACCAGTTCAACTAAAACTTAGAGTTTTTAAAATCATATAAATCCTTTTACTCTACTGTATATTGCTGTCCCATATACTATATCTGCATGCATTACAGTTTTAAGAAAATGATATAATGTTTGCTTCCTAATGTAGTATCCTCCATTTATCCAGCTATCTATCAATTTGATTGCTCTCCCTTTATTCAGAAATTACAGGTTTCCATCTTATATAATTTGTCTTCAACCTGAAAACCTTCCTATTGCATTTCTTATAGAGTAAATCTGCTGGTCCCAAACTTTCATAGTTTTCCTTAAACTGCAAAGTATTTATTTATTTAACCTTTATTCCTCATAAATATGATCACTATTCATAAAATTCTGAGTTATTAGTTATTTGTTTTAGCAGTTGGATTATGATGCTATTGACATTGTTTTCCTTGTGTTTATCTCTCTACTGCAGATATTCCTTCACACTCTCCAGTCTGATAGGCCCTCTGCTTGGTCCACAAAGCAGGAAGCTGGAGTTCTGTCAGAACTGTATCCACTCAAGCCCTCTCCCCGTGTTGTGCAGTTATATGCAACCAGGAGAGAGCTGCGGTAAGGTAGTCAGAGAAAAGAGAGGAGAAAAATAATAATAACAACAGGAATCTCCACCTACCCCCAACTCTTTGGATCACAGGGTCCTTCTTTTCAGCCCCTTTGCCCAGAAAGATAGGCTCTCTCTGAGTCTTAAACGATACTGCAGCTGTGAGATTTTGCCCCTGGGTCTGGTCCTTGCATTGGTTAGGGAGAAAGAGAGTAAAAAGAGTTCTCTCCCACACTCTCCTCTACACATAGGCCCTTTTTCCTATTTCTTTGGCTAGAAAGTGTGGTTTCCCCTCTGACTTTTTTTGCTGTCCACAGTCACTGGCCATTTTCACAATTTGGCCAATTCATAAGTGAAACCAGTAAATAAAGAAGGAAATAAAAAAATGTAAATTTACTTTTATGTAGATTCTTCAATTTTGATTTCTCTATCTACCTGATATTCTTTATAGGCGAAACCAGTAAATAAAGAAGGAAAGAAAAAAATGTAAACTTACTTTTATGTAGATTCTTCAATTTTGATTTCTCTATCTACCTGATATTCTTTATACATGAAACCAGTAAATAAAGGAAAGAAAACAATGTAAATTTACTTTTATGTAGATTCTTCAATTTTGATTTCTCTCTCAATCTACCTGATATTCTTTAGTTTTAAAGAGTCCTCAGAGAGTTGTTTTTGCTCTTTCCAGACTTTTAGACGTAATGAGTGGGAGAGATGAGCTGATGTGGACACATTCAACCTAGATAGCCCAGAAGTCAAATCAGTGTTTTCTACTATTAAATTTGTTGAAAAGGAAAAAAAAAGGCTGAAAATAGTGTTGAGTTAACTAAGATTTGAAAATGTCAAGCAAGTATATATATTTCTATTACCTTTCTTAATATGAAATGAATACCAAATGTTTCTGTTACCAGCTGGCCATTCTCGCAACCTCATAATGAATTTACATATAAAATACATTTTACCAGTTTTAGTGCTCCAAATGTGAGACTTTTACTGGGAAAAAAGGCATACCTAGAAATAGTTATCAGAGGGGACAACATAAGGAGCTACATTCTTAGGAACAAAAGCAAAACAATCTATAGGTAATATTATCAAAATCTACAACAATAAATAATTTTTAGGAACTCCAATTTTAAAAATGAAGGCATGTTTTACTAAAATTATTTTAAAAGCTTTAGTGTAAAAATTAGCAATAGTTTGATGATAAAATGCAGTTCTCTGGAGCACAGAATAACTAAGTCATTTTATAGAAAGAAACAAACCTTTCATTTGTCTCATTTTGTATACAATTAATCTAAATATATGCAGGTTTTTCTTGTTTTTTTAACTAAATATATTTCTAAATGTATCTTGTTAGACATATGCAAATGCATAATTATAGAAACATAATTTTAATTTAGTTTCATCATAATGTCAATAATATACGTATTATATTTTATCTCAATCAATTGAAATAATTTTATTATGAAACAGAAAAATATATCATTTTTATCTTCTATGTATCTGCACATCAAATAACTATTTTATATCTAGTAGAATCTCAACTTTTATCTTAAATACCACCTTAACCATAGTGACTAACTTTTGTTTTTAACAAACTTAGGTTCATGAAATGGAGATGGAAAACTTGAAACTCTCATGAAATGTTTCCCCCATAGAGAGGTGAAGCTGGCTGAGCTTCTGGGTTGGGTGGGGAATTGGAGAACTTTTCTGTCTAGCTAAAGAATTTTAAATGCCCCAATCAGTGCTCTGTGTCTAGCTAAAGGATTGTAATGCATCAATCAGCACTCTGTAAAAATGCACCAATCAGTGCTCTGTGTCTAGCTAAAGGATTGTAATGCATCAATCAGCACTCTGTAAAATGGACCAATCAGCACTCTATAAAATGGACCAATTAGCACTCTGTAAAATGGATCAATCAGCAGGATGTGGGCAGGGCCAAATAAGGGAATAAAAGCTGGCCATCTGAGCCAGTAGCAGCAACCCGCTCGGGTCCCCTTCCACACTGTGGAAGCTTTATTCTTTCGCTCTTCACAATAAATCTTGCTTCTGCTCACTCTTTATGGACTGTAACACTCACTGCGAATGTGCAGCTTCATTCCTGAAGTCAGTGAGACCACGAACCCACTGGGAGGAACAAACAACTCTGGATGTGCCAGCTTTAAGAGCTGTAACACTCACTGTGAAGGTCTGCGGCTTCATTCCTGAAGTCAAGCGAGACCATGAATCCACCAGAAGGAAGAAACTCTGGACACATGTGAACATCTGAAGGAACAAACTCCGGACACACCATTTTTAAGAACTGTAACACTCACTGCGAGGATCTGAGGCTTCATTCTTGAAGTCAGTGAGACCAAGAACCCACCAGAAGGAACCAATTCCGGACACATTTTGGCAACCACGAAGGGACTATCACCAAGCAGTGAGTACCATCAGACCCGTTTTGCTTGCTATTCTGTCCTATTTTTCCTGAGAATTCGGGGGCTAAATACCGGGCACTTGTCGGCCAGTTAAAAGTGACTAGTGTGGCTGCCAGACTAAAGACACGGGTGTCAGGCTTTCTGGGAAAGTGCTCTCTAACAACCCCTGACTCTTCAGAGTTGGGAGGGTTGGTTTTGCCTGGAACCAGCTTCTGCTTCTCCTGTACTTCTGGGCTGAGCCAAGGGTCAACAGAGAGGAAAGCCATTCAGCTCCAGGGTCCCGCCAAAAAGTTGGTTGACCCTGCGGCCATGAGCGCAACTCTCAAAGTCATCTTGCCCAAGTGACACTCGCCCATCTATCCTATCTGTCCTGACCCTTGCCTCCTGCATCCTAATGCCTATCAGACAAACTTCCTCTTGCCTCTCTTCTTCGAGGCTAGTCCCACTTCTAAATACCACTCCCTGTCTCTGGTGTTTTTCTAGTTTCTCCTAGAAGAATGATTTCTAGTATAAACTCCAGGACTCTCTTACCTTCTTTAGGCACCCGGGCTCACCAATCAGAAAGACATAATTTTTGCCCAAAGCCCCATCGTAGGGGGGACTATCTGGAATTTTAGGATCCCTCCTCAGACTAGCAGGCCTAACAAAAGCTATTCCTGAAGCTAGGATATGGGGATCCTCAGAAACTGTATCCTTTCTATTCATATAAGTGAGGACAAAAGGCATCACTCTTCCAACTCTGGAGATCCCTCCCCTCACTCAGGGTATGGCCCTCCACTGCATTTTTGGGGCATAACATCTTTAAAGGACAGGGGTAAACTCACAATACTAACAGGAGAATGCTTAGGACTCTAACGGGTTTTCGAGAATGCATTGGTAAGGACCTCTAAATCTGATTTTTCTCGGTCCTCCTTGTGGTCTAGGAGGACAGGCAATGGTGCAGGTTTTCAAGAATGCATCGGTAAGGGCCACTAAATCCGACATTCTACCATCCTCCTTGTGGTCTAGGGGAAAACTAGTGTTTCTGCTGCTGCGTTGGTGAGCACAACTATTTTGATCAGCAGAGTCGAGGAACCACTGAGGCTTCTTGGTTAAGAGGTGTTTCTGCTGCTGCATCAGTGAGCGCAACTATTCCAATCAGCAGGGTCCAGGGACCGTTGCAGGTTCTTGGGCAGGGGGAGAAACAAACAAACAAACCAAAACCATGGGCAGTTTTGTCTTTCAGATGGGAAACACTCAGGCATCAACAGGCTCACCTTTGAAATGCATCCTAATCCATTTGGACCATTTTGACCCACAAACCCTGAAAAAGAGGCAGCTCATTTTTTTCTGCACTATGGATGGGCCCCAATATTCTCTCTCTGATGGGGAAAAATGGCCACCTGAGGGAAGTATAAATTACAATACTATCCTGCTGCTTGACCTTTTCTGTAAGAGGGAAGGCAAATGGAGTGAAATACCTTATGTCCAAGCTTTCTTTTCATTGAAGGAGAATCCACAACTATGAAAACTTGCAATTTACATTCCACAGGATGACCTCTCAGTTTACCCCCATATCCTAGCCTCCCTCTAGCTCCCCTTCCTATTAATGATAAGCCTCCTCTAATCTCCCCACCCAGAAGGAAACAAACAAAGAAATCCTCAAAGGACCACAAAAACGCTCGAGCTATCTGTTATGTCCCCTTCAAGCTGTAGGGGGAGGAGAATTTGGCCCAACCTGGGTATATGTCCCTTTCTCCCTCTCTGATTTAAAGCAGATCAACGCAGACCTGGTGAAGTTTTCAGATGATCCTGTTAGGTACATAGATGTCCTACAGGGTCTAGGGCAAACCTCCAATCTCACTTGGAGAGAAATCATGCTATTGTTAGATCAAACCCTGGCCTTTAATGAAAAGAATACAGCTTTAGCTGCAACCTGAGACTTTGGAGATACCTGGTAACTTAGTCAAGTAAATGATGGAATGACAGCTGAAGAAAGGGACAAATTCCCTACCAACCAGCAAACCATCAGCAGTATGGATCCCCACTGGGACCTCAACTCAGATCACGGGGACTGGAGTCGTAAACATCTGCTGACCTGTGTTCTAGAAGGACTAAGGAGAAGTAGGAAAAAGCCCATGAATTATTCAATGATGTCCACCATAACTCAGGGAAAGGAAGAAAATCCTTCTGCCTTCCTCAAGTGGCCACAGGAAGCCTGAAGAAAATACACTCCCCTGCCACCAGAGTCACTTGAGGGTCAATTGATTCTAAAGATAAGTTTATTACCCAATCAGCCACATATATCAGGAGAAAGCTCCAAAAGCAAGCTCTGGGCCTTGAACAAAATCTGGAGGCATTATTAAACCTGGCAACCTCGGTGTTCTATAATAGGGACCAAGAAGAGCAGGCCCAAAAGGGAAAGTGAGATCAGAGAAAGACCACAGCCTTAGTCATGGCCCTCTGACAAACAAACCTGGGTGGTTCAGAGAGGACAGAAAATGGAGCAGGCCAATCACCCAGTAGGGCTTGCTATCAGTGTGGTTTACAAAGACACTTTAAAAAAGACTGGCCACCCCAGCCAGCAGCGGCAACTTATTCCAGTCCCCTTCCATGCTGTGGAAGCTTTGTTCTTTTGCTCTTCACAATAAATCTTGCTGCTCCTCACTCTTTGGGTCCACACTACCTTTATGAGCTGTAACACTCACTGGAAACATCTGCGGCTTCACTCCTGAAGTCAGCGAGACCACGAACCGACCGGGAGGAACAAACAATTCCGGACGCACCACCTTTAAGAGCTGTAACACTCACTGCGAAGGTCTACGGCTTCACTGCTGAAGTCAAGCGAGACCACGAACCTACCAGAAGGAAGAAACTTTGGACACATCTGAACATCTGAAGGAACAAACTCCGGATACACCATTTTTAAGAACTGTAACACTCACTGCAAGGGTCTGTGGCTTCATTCTTGAAGTCAGCGAGACCAAGAACCCAACGGAAAGAAACAATTCCGGACACATCATGAGAACACATTTTATATTGGCTTTACAAAATGTAAAGAGTCAAAAATAAACAAAAATACTAACATCATGTAAAGACATTTTCATTTTCTGTTACTCTACAGAAGTTCTAAAATGTATAGGAATAAGAAGTGAAGAGGCAGGAGAATGGCGTGAACCCGGGAGGCGGAGCTTGCAGTGAGCCGAGATCGCGCCACTGCACTTCAGCCTGGGCGACAGAGCGAGACTCCGTCTCAAAAAAAAAAAAAAAAAAAGAATAAGAAGTGAAGGTAAATTTTTAAATTGTAAAATAAAGAGCATTTTGTGTTTTTTCTTTCTCAGATCTTTAAATGAGGATCTTTTAATGAGCCTTTAAATGAGGATCTTGTAATGAGGCCAGGTGTAATCAGTGTTTCTTGTATGTGGGAGACAGAAGAGTCAAAGCCTGACAAGGAGATGTGATGGCTGACGCAAAGTTTGGAGAGATGCTATTGCTGAGTTTGAAGATAGAGGGATCACAACTCAGGGAATGAGGTTGGCCACTAGAAGCTAAGAAAGACAAGAGCCTCCTAATGTAGTACAGCCCTACCAACACCATGATTTTATCCCCATGAGGCATATTTCAGACGTCTAACCTCCAGAACTATATATTTTTTAAGTGTTGTTTTAAGCCCTGAAGTTGGTGGTAATTTGTTAGAACAGCAATAGAAAATGAGTACAACTCTAAACTAAACAGTCATTTATTTCTAAAGTTCTGTCCTAAGTTAGAAGCCATGAGAAATTCACTTGATAATAGTTCAGCAGAGAAAGTGTAATGCATGTATCTGAAGTCATCAACCCTAAAACAAAGAAACTTTTGAGTGTAGACTTTAGAAAACATGATTCTCCTGGCAGATGGAATGCGAGAATAGAAATTGTCTTTGTACTCATCTTACAGTTTGAGAAATACGTTTCGTAGTATGGTTATTTTTCAGAGATCTTGAGAAAGATACTATCTTTATATCTGTCAGAATGGAAGATACTGGAGAGGCAAGTGTCTACATTCTGTATGTCTGCGAAGCACGATGAGGCTTCGCTGTGACAGCTCCCTGAGTAGAGCTCAAAGCACGCTGTTGCCACCTGAGCAGTAGGGCAGAGCCTACTCTGCTCTTCTGAATATGAAACAGGTCCAGTTGTTCCACACAACCGATGTTCGTGGTTTCTTTGAATAAACATAGAAATTGATCCTCCCAGTCTTAAAACTTGAAAAAGTTATATTTATTTCATGTAAGTTTCTTTGTCAGGAAACCAACTATAAGTCCTCCCAGATAGCATCAAGCAGCTGAAACTTACTGGATCACTACATTTAGACAATGAGATGCCAGACCCCTCACTTGTCGTAATTGCCTATCTAATTCCTGCTTCCTGTTGACCAATTCCTTTTCCTTTCTTCTCCCTAATTCCTGTTTTCCCACACATGATTACATTTCTTCTCTGCTATATAAACCCCTAATTTTAGTTAGACAAGGAGACAGGTTTGAGGCTGATCTCCCAGCTCCTTGGCTGTAGCACTCAAATAAAGCCTTCTTCCCTGGCAAAACTCATTGTCTTAGTCATTGCTTTTTTGTGCATCAAGCAGCAGGTCCTAGATCAAACCCTTGGAGTTTTGGTAACAAATACAATAAAAGCAAATGTGAACAGCAGAAATTTAGAGAAAGAATAACTCGGATGGCATGAAGAGAGTGGTGATATTTTGGTGGCATTTTGCTTGTAATGGTCCTTGTTTCTTCCAAAGGGCCACTGTAAGAAGCCTTTTGACATTCCCAGATGGAAATTATTAGAAATAATATATAGCCAACTGACAGCCACTTGTGGAACCACATGCTTCATATTTCAGGGAGTTTATTGCTTACTCAAACTACACACCTGCATGGGCATCTGATGGCAACAACATATGTAGAAAATTGGACAGCCCTAGTCTTTACCGACACACAAATAATGAGGACCTTAGGGATTGGACTTGGAGTACATAGTCCAGGCATTTTCTAATGGAAATAGGGGTATTATAAGGGGAGCTCTTCAAGGAGGCTTGCCATGGCTGGCAGTTTGATAAGAAAATAAAAGAATTCATGTGTGGACTGAATGCACTACTTCACTGAAGAAACATCTCTGTCAACAACACAACTTTTCAACAAACCAAAGAAAGGGTTTGTACCCTCAACTTCTATTAGAGATATCTATATCACTATAGAATCTGAAGTTTTAAAGGTCAGTGACTAGACATTATAGCAACTGAGCCAGTGTAATGAAATAAGAATAATTTGTAGAAATATTATTGGTAAAATTACACTATGGTAGTGTGGCTTTTATTATTGTTTTCAATGGCTGAAACATAATGGTTTAAAAGATAATTTTAACCAGTTAATTTCAACCAGTTAAAAGTGGGCCAACAGAGTTGTATTCCCAGGTGAGATGGATGGGCAGTATTTCAAAATAATATCTGAAAGTTTGTATTGGTGAGAATCTGGATTATAATATCTAGAATATAGTTATATCCATCACCCAGATTAAAACTACAATGTACTAAACAATATCTTTCTGTTACTATCCCAGACACTGTAAATGTGTAGTTAATGGGTAAAAGTATTTCTATTAGATATGAATAAAAATGGTACTCTAATTTTAACCATTTAGTATGTTAGATATTAATCTATTTATCTAAACTTCCTTCTATAGCTATGCAGTATAAAAAGTTTTATAGTATTATTAGCAAAATTAAATGGAGATGATAAACCACAGGATACGAAAGTATTTGGAAAAACTCAATTGAAGCCTCTAATTGATACCATACCTGGGTAACTGGATTAGCCAGAAAAAGAGGTCAGTGTGACCTGGCCTTAGTAAAATTAGGATGCAATACAATGCCTCCACCAATACATGTAAAAATGTACTTGTTAACAGACGAGGAAAAATAATATTCCAAATGGTAAAATATGATCAATGGACTTGTAAAGTGAGAAGTTCATAGTTCATTTATTTTTGTTTTTTAGAATAAATTTTCGCTTTTCCTCACGTGATACAAATCCTTGTGATCATCAACATGGTAAAAAGTGTCCTGCATTCTATAAAATAAAGCAGTAATTGTCTTAATACAGGAATGGTAAACAGTGTCCTGCATAGTATGAAATAATGCAGTTATTGTCTTAAGATGATTAAGGTACATGAGGCAAAGTGATACTGCTCCGGGTCAGAGTGTACACTGGGATGGGATGGAGAAGCAGTAGGCAGGTAAGGTATTTGATGACTTGGCTACAGCTGAGGTGGTTTTTATCTTAACTAGAATTCCTTGTAAATATTGACCAATGAAACTAGTAATTGAAAGATAATTGAGTGCCTCATGGGCACTTTACTGATTACTGATCTAGGAATGATTTTAAATGACATGCCTGGTCCCTTGAAGTTGTTTATTGTAAATAAACTTGTAACTTATGCACTACATACACCTGACTAGTGAAGTGTATAAGCTGAGAGACACTAAAACCTAGTAGCATCCCTGGGTTAACTCATCCTGCAGAAGTCCTTGTCTTTCAGCATCTGAAAATACTTCCAGGGGTGAGAAAGGGATAACAGAAATATGCATCTGCTGCCACTGGGGTCATCCGGTATTGATGTGAGAGGTTTGCCCATTTTGATTCTCTATTGTTTCCTTTATTATTTTCTATTCCAGTTGGGTGTTGAATGAGACTAAAAGAACAAAGCTACTCATAACTAACCTGATCCTTTCTCACTACTGAATTTTTAAGTCTCTGATATCTGTACCTACATGCTATGTCTTCTGCTTCCTTACTTCATTCATTGTTTCTTTTTTCCTCTCACCTGCCCAAGAGCTTTACTTCTTCCTATTATCAATATTTCATTTTAATTCCATAATAATCAGTTTAATAATAAATTTAAATATCCTCAAGCTAAAATAAATAAAATTTTAACAGTTGTAATTAAAACAAGCTACCACCTTCTCTCAACAGGGAAATTTTGATAGTCTTATGATAACTCAACAACAGGAAAATAAACAACCTTTTTAAAAAATGGGCCAAAGACCTCAATAGACACTTTACAAAGAAGATATAAAGATGACAAATAAGCCTGTAAAAGATGCTCATTATCATATGCCATCAGGGAAATGCAAATTAAAACAAGATACTACTACATCCCTATTGGAATAGTTAAAATCCAGAACAATGACAACATAAAATAGTGGCAAGGATGTGGAGCAAGAGATTCTCTCTCTTAGACAACTATGGAGACAGTAAAAACATCAGAGGTTACAAGGGGTTATGGGGGGGAAAGAGATGAGTATGCGGAGCACAGAAGATTTCTTTTATAGATTTACAGAATACAAGTGTGTTATGGTTACATGCATATTTTGTGTAGTGGTGAAGTCTGAGCTTTTAGTGTAACCATCACCTGAATAGTGTTTAGTATACCAAACAGGCAATTTCTCATTCTTCACCTCACTCATCACTCCACCCTTTGGAGTGTCCCATGTCTATTATTCCACACAGAGAGGGGATTTTAGGGCAGTGAAATTATTTCATACTATAATGGTAGATGCATGTCATTATACATTCATTAAAACACACAATGTACAACACCAAGAGTGAACCTTAATATAAACTACAGACTCTGGGTTATAATGATGTGTCAATGCAGGCTTATCCATTATAACAAATATACTACTCTGGTGGGGGATGTTGATAATGGGGAGGCTGTGCATTTGAGGATACAGGGAGTGTATGAAAATTCTCTGCACTTTCTGTTCAATTTAGCTGTTAACCTAAAACTACTTTAAAAAAATCAAGTTTACCTAAAAGAAAACATCATGGGATATAACTAAACACCCAAATAGGGTGGCTATTATCTATTTTTTAAAAAGCATTTGTATTGCTAGTAGCAATGTAAAATGATGCAGCCTCTATGGAAAATACTATGGTGGTTTTTCAAAAAAATTAAATATAGAATTACCATATTACCCAGTAATTTTACCTCTGGGTGTAAAAAACAAGGATTAAAAAAAAATGTAAAATAAATAAAAAGAATGTAGTTTTCTCCATTATTCATATCTATTTCATTTGATGCCATGATACTTTTGAAATAAAATGTCATTCCTTAAAAAAAGATATGCATATGAATGAATATGAATTTGTATAATGGTTTATTGTCTCCATGACAGCACAAGATTTGTCTGTTTTGTTTATAGCTCAAGTTTCAGAATCGAGAAGAGATAGTTTTATATAATCGGGTTTTAATACTTATTCCTCACACACAAAAAATTCTATTTATAAAGACTGGAATAAAAGCACACCCTTTTTCAATTTCTAAATTTGTTGCTTTTTACAAATATTATTATAATATCTATACATAATTTGAACAAACCAACAAATTTAGAATTCATAACATAAAATATATTATATCTAAAACTAAATGTATGCCATATTGATAGATGTAAATGTGCCAAAATAATTTATATTTAAAGGCTCTTTTAAAAATAAAACGTATGTACTTTTAAAAAGTTAAGTTAAAACAAACCAGTCAAAAGGCTAAAAACAATCACAAAACATCATAGGCATTGTGAACTTATTTTCAAACAAGTATTAACGCAGGTCAATAATTAAAATTAATTAAAACAAATATAGCCACAATATAAAAAAAGATATAATCTATAATTAAGAACTACAAGCTGAGTCTTGTTAAACTTTATATATTTGTTAGAACTTAAATATATTTCTAACTTATAATTTGTGATTGCCAATATAGAAAATATTAACATAGCTTTAAAATATAACCTATGTCAAAATGTGGTGCCTAATAAATTCTTATACTGTGGTTCAATGCAGAATCCATTCATTTTTAATATCTTACGGGTAATATGCCATAAAATTACACATGTAAAGTGATAATCCTAAAATACTAAACTTCGGGTTACTAAATGCAACCATTGCTGTGTTGATTAATTATTAAGAGATACAACTTTTATCAATATTGTGGGCATAGATAAAGACAGAAATCATAGAATATTCTTCAATTCTGTTACCTCCATAAAAATTTTATGGCACCTTGCTGTTTTTGTTTGTTTTTTGAGACCGAGTCTCGCTCTGTCTCCCAGGCTGGAGTGCAGTGGCTTGATCCTGGCCCACTGCAACCTCCGCCTCACATGTTCAAGCGATTCTCCTGCCTCAACCTCCTGAGTAGCTGGGATTATAGGCATGTGTCACCACACCCAGCTAATTTTTTATATTTAGTAGAGAAGGGGTTTCACCATGTTAGCCAGGCTGATCTCGAACTTCCGACCTCTGGTGATCCACCCGCCTCAACCTCCCAAAGTGTTGGGATTACAGGCATGAGCCACCATGCCCGGCCGGTACCTTGCTGTTAAAACACTTCTATAAATAATCTTTTACACGTTGAAAATAATATAGCAGGGAACCTATTTTTTTTAAATTAAAGTGATTATATTGAATCTTGTGTGGATGAATATTTAACACATAATTCAGTTGAAAACAGTATCTGCCAATTTTGTGTTAAATGGAATACATTACATTTGAAAAAACAGTCTCATTTAGATTTTACTTGTAACAAATATGTGTAATGAATTTGGGACTTCTCAAATACTTGCAAACAAATTTATATTTATAGGAAATAAATGTATACTTCAGAAAATAAAATATAAAATTTGAACGGAGCAATAATTTTTATAACTAATGTTTGGCAAATCAAATATAATATGCAATGTGAGCTCATGAAAGTGTTATGCCAGGAGATACCACAGACATTGTCATCTGTAAGAGTGTCTGTTTATTCCACAATTCCAGCAGAAACATTGTTGGTCCACTATATAAATGGCATCCACTGTATTGTTCAACAAGGTGTTCTTATTTCACAATTCTACCACAATTACATTTCGAATTTTAACATTTTGTTATCATGTAGGCATGCCCATTTTTGTAACATAATTGATCTTCCTAATTCCAATCATATTTTTTAAAAATTGGATTTTATTGAGGCAAAAATTATTTGGATTTAATTTCATGTCAAGAATAAGCATAATGAGAAAGTAATCAAATTATTCAATCTCATTTAAAATAGTTACCTCAAATGGATAAAGCCTTCTGGGCAAAAAATTTATCATCAGTGTAAGGGAAATTGAGAAAAAAAGACAAAAAATAATAGAAAAATGGTAAAATATATAATTGTTCTATTCCTAGAAAATAAAAAAAAAATACATGTAACCAATAAACTTTGAATGGTGATTAAAGAAATTAGCAAGGAGAAAAATAAAAAATAAAGTAATTACAACTTTTCCAAACAAAGATATGGCAATATTTTAAAATTTTGAGATTATCATTTATTGTTAAGCCTTACAAATACCATTATACATTGTGATTTATGTTTTGCTCTTATTTCAATGAACTTTTTGATCATTACATTGATGATTGGTTATTACTGTCCTGGAAATATTTTGATATTTTTATGTTGACCTTGTTTAAAGCAAACCAACTGATTTACTAACTTACTCTATCAATAAATAATATATTATCTTGCTTTTCCCAAATTATTTATGCAATTGGTATCTTTATTTTTTTTTAACAACTCTTATACTTCTTCTTTTTTGGTTTGACTTTAATGAAAATGCCTTGGTATTTCACTAATAATTTAGGTGCTTTTCATGATTTTCTGATAAAAGTAGTTTGATTTTTATTGCGATAACCCTTAAAGAAGATCTTCTGTTTTCTTTTTAATATTATCATTGCCAACTGCATTTGGGGTTTAGACCATCATAGCCTGTTTTGTTATTTTCAGAACATGTTATGTTTTGTTTTACCTGGTGTATGGAAATATTAAGAGAGAAAAGGAACCTCTCTATTCAATCTGTATTCTTAGTTATTCTTCCTTTGGCCTTCAGCTCTGCTTTCCTTCCATTGACAATTTTCTTTGTGTGGTTTGGATTCTCTCTTTACTTAGAAAATGTTAAATATACTCACATTGCATTACGGTCTGCATCAGACCTTCCTGAAGCAATGGGAAGATTTCCAGTTTACTCTGTTTGAAATAATTGTTTTATAGGATTTAAAAATAAATTTGTATATATCATAAAGCATATTGTTTTAGATTCTTTCCTATTTGTCTAGGATTTATTAAATTATATAAACAGATTTTTGGCCAAATGACACTTATATGAAAGAAACAATATATTGTATCTACCTTCAGTATAACAGACACTTGACTAGTCACTTGATATTTAAAGCTTATACCTCATTTCTACATTTTGAGATAATATTATTTTATTAATTAGGCAATAAGTTTGTACAGCTAAGGGCCAGGCTAGGTTTCAGAACTATATCTAACTAGTATCGACAGTTTAGCTATATAACACAAGATTTTGTTGAAGAAGGATGTCATAGACTGAAGATCTCTCTTTATCCTGCGTACATGCACTTGAACCTGTGTGTGTGCATGTTAACAGAGACTTTTATGAGAACAAATTGTTGGATTGAGAGGGAAATAATTTGCATTTTAGCAAACAATATTAAATCTGTGTTATTTATGGTAACTGAAAATCAGCAAACTTCAATATAATGTTATCAGCACAAATACAAGAATGGGGCAAATTGTAGAAATTATAACTAGTAAGAGCTAATGCATAGAGGGGTCTATTGTATTGTTAAAATGTGTGGCATAGTGAATAACTGACAGATGAACTTTTGGAGACATGATATGGTTTATCATAATATTATTTATTTTATTGTTTTATTTTAAATTATATAACTTTGTACTAATTCCCAGTTGAAATTTTTTTGAAAAACTACATTGAAAAGAAATACAAAATTAATAATTCTGAAGTCTGTTTATTTACACCTTCTTTCTCCTATTCTAGAATATGATCCACTTACAGAGTCAGAAGTTTATTTACTTATTTTTTTGTCCATTGTACCTGACAGGATATCTGTCATAAAATTGGCTGCTTAAACATTTAATAAAATGTAATATTAATTCAATAGAAAGAACAGCCACATAAACAGTTTAGCTTAATTTAATTATGTTTCCATATAGTTGATAAAATTACATTTTTAATGCGGGCTCCATGTGTCCCCCTGCCCTAGGGTTTCATCAATAAAATAACAAAGTAGAGACATAAGACAAAAGCAGGGGTGTGCTCTTACCTAACATTTAAAGTAGTAACTTTTTTAAAAAGTAAAATTTGTTATCAAGACAATTTTCCCTTCTCTTTTGAACCTTTAACATTATACGAATAAAAAGCCTGGTATAGTGTTGAGCTGAACCTCACAAAGTGATAACATCTATCCACTAAATGTGCTACACTGTTCTAATTGAAAACAATATTCAGCAATACCATTAAGGTAATTAGAATCTGTATTGTAAATTAACAACTTTAAGAAAACTAATTTTCCAGATAGGATTGCATGGATAATGCAAGCAAATATGTAGCTAATAATTGGCATTTCAAAAGTATGCTCACCCTCTAAAGGAACATTTTAAGACAACATTTTCTAATTGTTACTAACTATTTTCAATAGTTGGATTTTTTTTCTCTTAAAATATCATTGACTTTGGACCACCTGGTTTATACCTAGCTGCCTTTTTTCTTCTTGATTAAAACAACTTTGGAGTACTTTCCTGTTATGTATGCTTACATATGCCTTTCTCTGCACTAGAGACATTTTAAAAACAGGCAAGAAAAAAGTAATATACCTACAAAGTTAAAGTAACTATGAAAGAAAACCATCCATATAAAAACAAAGTCTAGAAGCAGTGTTTAATATACCTTATCAGTCATAAGTCAGAAAAAATAATATAGACAAACTGACAATGTTTTATTTATAATATTAGGTATACAGATTTTTTGGTAAATTTGATTAATAATCAAGAACATTTCTTTTTGATTATTTACCACTATTGTAAAATTCAGAGATTAGCAAAGCTACTACCATGGAGAAGCCTAGTAACATTCCTCTATTGTGCCTTCTTATAAAGTCACCTGTAAAATCAATGCTGTGTAACAGTTTTCTATAAGAATGACAATTTCCAGCACCTGCCTGTTGAAGTAGAAGCCCCACTGAAGTAATTGGTAGAGAATGAGTAACATGATAAACACCTGGAGTTGTTCTAGTCTTTCATCTGGGAGATCTTTCATGAATTCCCAAACTAAAGTAGGCATCCTTACTATCGTTGTCATTGCATCAAGTAACTCCCTAAATCTAGCTCTCAGTAGACATCATTACAATAAAGTTACCACTTTCTGTTCTAGTCTGTATGCTCTTTATTTACACAAATAATTTCTGCCTTATCCACCACTGTATCTGCAGCACCTAACATAGTACCTGGCATAAAGTATATACAAGATAAATACACAAAGAAAATAATGGATAACCAATTATTCTTTCAGAAATTTATCTAATTTCTTCAAGCCTTAAATATTGTATACAGATATTTAAAATGTACTTATCAAAAACCTTCAAAATACAACATTCTTATAATTTAGTACAAGGGCATGCTTATATATATTTCTCCCGGCCTATGAACTCTTCCAAGGAAAGGAAATCTTATCTACCTTTATATCTCTAAGGCCTACTTCAGTAGCTATCTAATAGTAAGTCTAGATAAACTTTTAATGAACTATGTGTGAACAAAAACACGAAGTAGGTCAGGAAGAATTCGTCAGAACATTTTTCAATTCACCTTATTTAAATAAGACCTTATAAGTCTTTGAAAAGCTGAGAAACTTAAGTACATATTCAATCTATCTCTTTATCTATGAATTATATATACACACGCACACTAAAACTCACACATGCACATAAATTCTGCTAAATCCTGAAATACGTGAAGGGGAAGGTTTGTCTAGTTGTATAAAACTGTGCATTGCATAAACCAAAGTTAGAGAACATTACCTCTTTTAACCCACTAATTGGATGCTAGCATAGTTCTGCATGTTTGTGAACTATTATGGAGAATGAAAATTCTTTTACTTTGGCTACAACTGGGAGACGGCCTTAATTTAAATTGTGAGCCAACATAGGGAGCTATTTTATCCACTTAAATAGCAGAATTGATATGCTATCAGGTCACCAAGGAAATTTTCAAAAATTTCTCTGAGTGGCAAAGGAAAGACCCAATGATATTTTCAGAAAAATATAAATGAGATACTTCAATCAAAATATCTTTTAGTGATAATTTAAAACTCATTTGTGTTTTCTACTATCTTTGCCAAAGAAAGGCTTTTAATTGTGTTTCTTCAAGAATGTAGGTAAAGTAAAAATACAAATAATTGTATATACTGCACCATGGGTAATATACAGTATTTAAAAAATCACAATTCCTTGTAAAGTCTTCTAAGCTTAATTTACACTTAAAAATTATCAAAAAATCATCATTGGTTTTCTTAAAAATAGATTTGAATAACAGAAATAATCAATGCCTATAGCTTTATTCCCAACTGTCCTATTGACTCAAGTATACTTATCAACCTTAGCGTGACCTTGGAAGATTACAGATCAAGCCCATTTTTTCAGTGGTTTATAAATGTCGACTGATGTCAGGACCCAGCTATGCCCTCTGTTGGTCTACTTATATTTTTTAACATCTTTTCATTGGTCACACTAGACTAATTGGTACCAGGAACCAAGTTTTACAAAAAACACATGTTAGAAACAAAAAATATTTCAAAAAAATAATTTGAAGAGAAAACATGTTTTTTGCCAGCTAGAAGTCATACACGCAACTCTGATCTATTCTTAAAAGTAAAACACAAACAGCACACACGCGCGCGTGTGGACACACACACACATCTTAAACCTAGAGGAGTTCCTTAAACTGGTTTAAGGCCACATATTTCTATAATAAACAATGTCCCAAAGGCTTTGCCCATCACTTTTCAGTCCAGGTCCCCTGAAAAGCAAATGCCAAGACGTGGTGAGATGCACACACACACACACACACACACAAAATGTATGAGGTGAACTGCCTTTAAGAAAAAGTAAAGAGAGACGCAGGAGTGGCTAGGAGAGCTGAAAGCCATGAAGATGGGAGCTTGAGTGAAGGTGAAAGGAATGGAAGGAGGATTTAATGGAAGCATAGTAGACTGTGGTGTACTTCTGAGGAAAGTTCCAGCACAGCCAATGAAAAGTCGTTGAACCAATGTCTCATTAGAAGAGTCCAGCATCTTCTCGAAAAGAGACTACTTCACTATCCCTGCCACATCATTCGTGGTTGGGAGAAACCTGTGAGAAATGAAGCCCCAGCAGAAACATAGATATGGACCCAAGAGACAGCTGATATTGTATGTCAGTTTCACTCTCTCTACTCAGAGATCTCAGAGGCTCCTGCTTATGGCTGCCTCCCTCACCCTCTGTCAAGATTTGCTCTAGACTCATTTCAGGACTCATACATTCATCTTTGTCTTTTCTGAAACAGGACCCGCAAAAATCTGTCTTCAACTGGTACATCACAGTAGGATATGAAATGCATTTTTTGACTCAAATATAAACACACAAGTTTATATTTATCTTATTGATAAGTGCAGGAGGCAGACAAATGCCTAGGCAGATAAGGAAGGGTCCCTGGAGAATCTCCACCTTACCCCACAAGTGTTTATGCCAGATGATTTTGTGCAGATAGAGGAAACTGCCGAGGGTCTTGCCTGGGCATGGTCAGAACGGGCTGAAGGCCCACAGGCACTGGGGAAATGGGATAGAGCCACAAGGAGTTCACGCGTTATGCTGGGAAGGATCCTGGCCTCTTCAACTGGCCTGTGGTGGCCTGGTATTCAATTCATGAGGTGGAAACCTCCATGCAGGACCCCTGCATGCCTAATTTTTCCTGATTGTGAGATAAGAAGCCTGATTTAGCTGAATTCTGCATCATTATTAAATGTAAGCCTTTAGGGCCAAGTGTCAGGCCCCTCTCAGCTACATCATTATGCACATCCAAGAATATGTTCACTTTTCTGCAACAGATTAAAAATCCATGGTCTGTCACAGATTTATAAAACTTCATGTCCTCAATTTTCTCCAAATTACCAATGACCCTGAACATTTTCAGGAGGAGTTACAAACCATTGTGTACTGTTATGTTCTTCACTGACTAGATTATAATTAATTACTCAAAGTTTTCTCCCAGCAGACAAATTCTTCAAAGTATATACAAAAGTGGACTGACCAATAAACTAATCCTGTGGAATTATGGGGAGTTCTAGAAGGAGACAAAGATAAATGGGTGAATATATTATTTACATTCTATTCTTAAAATATTAACAAGTTTTTTAAAATGGACAAAATTAACAGGTGGATGAAAGTCCTAAAACACTTTTTTTAAAGCCTCTTTGGGTTTTAGATATTTTATCTAAAATTTTATCTAAAATTTAAATCCACAGTCATTCATTTAAATTTCAAGAGCAATTTAAGATCACTGCAACCGTCTGAAAAGCTGATCATCACAACTCATGGACAAATAGGCAAAACTAGTAGAACACTGTGAAGGATGTAACTAAATCAGAAGAGATATCGGGGCTAAGTTAATCGCATGTGAAATTTCACATTTCAATCTAAATAACTGATGAAGGTGATACAGGGCTTTCAAGAACAAGGGAAGTTCGATGAAAAGAGAGGAAAATCCAAGAGTTAATAGGTTTTTAATTGCACCTGGAGTATATCATGCCATTGAGCAAGAAGGACAACAAAGTCAAGTGTGCCAATAATTCTATTAAAAAAAACTTCTCCAAAATATGCTGAAAAAACCGACAATCACCCTGTTGGGCAGCCTACTGAAATCAGACTTCGATTTAACTATTCTTGTATTTCTAAAGAAGGAAGGTTTTTTTCCATTATGAAATTGCAGCTCATCAAATCTATTTTCTCAGACAATGACAATAACAATATTATATGGCATAAAGAAAAAATTTTGAATTACTTTCCCCTCTAAATTGTCCATACTCATAGATTTTCTAACCACATAGTAAATTTTTTCATGAGAAAATTTTCTATGCCTTTTGATCTCTTGTCATGAATTTTTTCTTACTCACAGGTTAATCACATTAGCGAGACCATTTAAACCATTTGAGACGTGATTTTAGATTGACAGATGATATCAATCTAAATGTTTTCCTTTTCTCTGAAGAGGTAGCTCGGGTTCTACTCACATACATTCTCATCAGAATGCCAGATGTATTCTCTCTTTCAGAATCAGAAAAATAACCAGTCTAGTTTCTTGTAAATTTAATCATTCTAATTTATGTGACATGTTACTCATAGAATGAGTTCAATAACATCTCTCTTTGTCTTCCTCAATACCCTGCCTGACAGAAGATAGTATTCAACCCATCAATGGCTCTCATCTGTGGAAAGATATTGTAGTCTTTAAAACAGTCCTTACAAAACCATAATTTTCCTAATTTAAAAAAAACCTGAGAGACAGGTGTACCTATTTTTCTGGGATCTTTTAGGTATAATTAAAACAGTGTTCCTCTCTTTTCTTGAAGTCACTAACTGAACCCCCATCCTTACTGATACTTTATGTGTAGGATTTTGTTTGCTTGGTTTTTAGTGCTCACCTGTATGTTGTGTGTGCATGACTATTCACATTGACAACTAGTACCTCTTTGCTTTTAGCTAAGAGATACATTGTTTAAACTGTATAACAGTAGGGATTTTGTGAATCCCTATCCTTTTTCTTTCCTCTCTCCCTCTTTGGAAATAATTTCAACTTGATGTTTTTATCCCTGAGTTTATATGAGTTCTGTACATTGATAATCTCATATTTTGTTATATTTCTATTATGTATACCAGAGATTATTATCTATTTATGGCTACTTTATTATAGCAAGTCCACAAACCAGCTATGCAAATTCAACTGTTTCCAACCTAGGCACAAGATCTGGGATATGATCTCTTTGTTAGCACCTTCTGTGGGGCTGATATTTTCCAGTCATGACCGGACCCAGACTTAATACCTTATCATACTGGATTCCTAGGTGTATTTTGACCATGCCTCACTTGTTAAGCCCTTACAAACTTCAGCCATATTAGCTTTTCTTGAATCTCCCCACAGAGGATAGGAAGAGGGAAATGTCACTTATTTTATTGTAAAGTTAATTTGAGAGTTCTTAAAATTCTTCCGAACATAAATTGGGTGTCACTGTCATCCTTATTGACAAGAGCAGTAGAAAAAAAGTGAAATTCTTAGAAAAAAGTAAGCTATAATCTTTGGAGCCAGGTGAAACCTTAACACATAGGAGAACCAAAATCTGCTTTTGACCTCCAGTGAAATATTTAAGGAGAAACCCACATGTCATCTCAAAAGCAGCAACAGCATTCTACTAATAATATTCCTCCAAATTATTGCAAGACACTAATTAATTGGGAAAGATCCTACTTTTTATAGATCTGGAGATCACTGTGAGTCTCCTCTAAAAACTCTGGACATCAGTTACTTTTTAATGATTCAAACCATGTAGTAAACTTTACCAAGTTGTTCTAATCAAGCCCACTATTAAAAGGGACTTGGATTAAGGTCCAGGATGTGCCTCTTACTTCCAGAAGGTATATGTAACAGTCAGTGCCATGGCCTGATATTTCCTCTTCATAATGGTATCTGTGCATTATTCTGTTTTCTTGAATACATGTTTCTATGATTATTTTTGGTTATTTTGCTTCTTGTAGAAGATATAATGCTACTATACCAAGAACCTTAGTTGCACAAGTACCCAGCCAGCTGGATTTTTCCATACTAATGGCTTCCAAGGATGTGAATAGGCCACTGACTGATCCAGATTTGCTTTAGACACATCATGTGTTACATACATCACATTTCCAGAGTTGATTACCACTCAAAATGCTGACCTGCTCACTTTATCATTAACAGCTATATTCTGTTTTAGGAGACACTAGCTGACTAGGCATCCCAAAACCAAATTCAGGGGCTCTTTAGAAAATCAAGCTACCAATAATCTCAGTCATCTTTCCTTGGGGATAGAACTAATTTAAATAATTTAAGTTTAGTGCCAGACCACAGACCACAAATTAAATACAGTAAAACAAATAATTCATCCACAATTTTCACACTATAAAATCGTGTTCATTACTGAATGGGTTTAGAAAGTAACAACTGACTCTGTAAGAAATTAATCTATTTGCTAAATATGTGTACATGAACTAATCAATGTGCATCAATGTCTGAGCTCCATCAATATTTCCACCAGACAGACTACTGTATAGCAAGCATGAAACTTATAGTAAAACAAAAAATATTATCTTGGGGAGTAGATTTTGTTAATAAGCAGTAAAATATAAACGTTGACAAGTAGACAATGAGTTTTATAGTTGTGGAAACCACCGTGTGTATGCAATAATTTCACCCATAAGACAAGTTTCTGTGAAGGCAATCCCACCTACATAACTGCTTTTAGATTACTCAAATAACAAACCACCAACACATTTTTACAGGGATATTTTTTCCTTAACTTCTAATCAATCTTTGAAACATAAGAATAGACAGTTTTAAATCTGGAAATGGCTTTTTACTACTATATTCCTTGTATACAGCTACTATGCTAAATAGCATCTTTTCATTGTCAATAAAATTTCATTCAAAATAGTTTTCCCTTAAAATTGTAAAAATACTGTAATCCCTGCTTTTGCTTATTCAGTCCCATATAATCAGGCTTTGTTATTAGCTGGAAAATAGGCTTATAACATTCTACCTTTTAATTGAAAACTAAAACTGTAATGAGATTTTGTATTATATGAGAAGTCATTGAACACAATCACATATACAATAATAATTCCAGACAAAGATCTAGAAGAAATAACAAAAACTTAAAGTTTCATTAGGCTATGTGATTACTTATATTATGATTAGAGATAAACAAATTGGAAAAAAAAAGCTTCCCAGGGCTTTTTGAACAATTAGCATTTTACCCAAAAATTGTATTAGAAAATTTTAAAATGAAACTTTGACATGACTGGTATAACCAAACAAAATTGAATGTCATGCATTCTCCACTGAAGCCAATATAGAAACATTTCAGCTTGCTAACAAATTTGTCCAGCTTTGGACATTTTTCTGAAGACAGTTACCCTAGTCAGTACTACACTTGTAATTCACAAAGTATCTTATGAAAAGCCATCTTAAAAGATTTACAATGGTTGTCCTTTTGATTTTACATTCACTATTTCCTCTTTGTTGATAATAAATATTGCCTTAAAGCTCCTATAGAAAGGATTTGAGAATATCTTCAAATGCCTTCACAAATAAGGAAAAGTAAATACAATAGGAATACTTTTATGCAAATCTAGTTTTAACATAGAAATCAGGTTGGAATGAAGAAATCCTTTTTAGCAGAAAATCACAATTTGTACATTTGTATTACTCTATTCTTGTATTATTATAAAGTATGCTTCAGACTGGGTAATTTATAAAGAAAAGAGGTTTAAATGGCTTATGGTTCCACAGGCTGTACAGAAAGCATCTGTTTGGCTTCTTGGGAGGCTTCAGGAAGCTTCCAATCATGGCAGAAGGGGAAGGGGAAGTAGGCATATCACATGGCCAGAGAAGTAGCAAGAGACAGGGTGGAGGTGATGAACATTTTTAAGCAATGAAGTTTCACAAGAACTCACACATTATCATGAGGACAGTAGCAAGTGGGATGGGGCTAAACCATTCATGAGAAACCCACCCTTATGATCCAAACACCTCCCACCAAGCCCCACTTCCAACAACGGGGATTATAATTTGACATGATATTTGATGGGGACATAGATCAAACCATATCATTCTACCTGTGGCCCCTCCCATATCTCATGTCCTTCTCACATTGCAAAATACAATCATCTCCTCTCAATAGTCCCCCAAAATCTTAACTCATTTCAGCATTAACTCAAAATTCCAAGGTTCCACATCTCATCTGCAGATAAGTTCCTTCTGCCTATGAGCCTATAAAATCAAAACAAGTTACTTACTTCCAAGATTCAATGGGGGTACAAGCATCAGGTAAAGACTCTCATTACACAATGGACTAATTTGCCACAAGAAAGGGGCTACAGGCCCTATGCAGAACCCCCAAAGTCCAGAATGGCAATTATTAAATCTGAAAGCCCCAAAATAATCTTTCATGACTCCATGTCCAACATTCAGGGTACGCTGGTCTGAGGGGTGGGCTTCCAAAGCCATGAGTAGCTCCACTCATGTGGCTTTGCAGGCTTCAGCCTCTGAGGCTGCTCTCACAGGCTGGCATTGAGTGCCTGCGACTTTTCCAGGCACATGGTATAATCTGTTGGTGGATCTACCATTCTGGAATCTGGAGAATGGTGGCCTTCTTCTAACAGCTCCACTAGGCAGTGACCCAGTGGGGACTCTGTGTGGAGGATCCAATCCCACATTTCCTCTCCACTGTGCCCTAGTGGTGGTTCTCCATGAGGGCTCTACCCCATAGCAGGCTTCTGTCTGGACACCCAGGCTTTCCATACATCTTCTAAAATCTAGGTGAAGGCTCCCTAGCCTCGACTCATGAATTCTGCACACCTGCAGGCTTAACACCACGTGGAAAACTGCAAGCCTTAAGGCTTTCTCCTTCTGAAGCAGCAGCTTGAGATATATGTGGGCCCCTTTGAGCCACTTCTGGAGCTAGAGTGTCTGGGAAGCAGGAAATCATGTTCCAAGTCTGCACAGAGCAAAGGGGCCCTGGGTCTGGCCCATAAAACCATTCGGTCCTCCTAAGCCTCAGGATCTGTAATGGGAGGAGGTGTGAAGGTCTCTACCTTTAAATCCTTTTCCTCATTGTCTTGGCTATTAACACTTGGCTCCTCTTTACTTAAATTAATTTCTACAGTATGCTTGAATTCCTGTCCTGAAAATTAGCTTTTCTTTTCTACAACATGAGCAGGCTACCAATTTTTCAAACTTTTAGGCTCTGCTTCCCTTTTAAATATAGTTTTCAAATTCAAGTCATTTCTTTGCTCATGCATATGAGCATACACTCTTATAAGCAGTCAGGCTACTTCTTCAACATTTTTGCTGCTCAGAAATTTCTTGAAGCAGATACCCTAAATTATCATTCTCAAGTTCAAAGTTCCACATATCCCTAGACCATGGGCACAATGCAGCCAAGTCCTTTGCTAAGGCATAATAAATTCCTTTGTTCCAGTTGCCAAAGAATTCCTCATTCCCATCTGAGAAGTCATCAGTCTGGACTTCACTGTCCACAGCACTATCACAATTTTGGTCACAATCATTTGACCAACCTCGAAAGTTTCAAACTTTCCTTAATCTTCTTGTCTTCTGAAACTTCCAAACTCTTCAAACCTCTGCCTGTTACCCCATTCCAAAGCTACTTCTATATTTCCAGCATTATAGCAATGCTCCACTCCTTGGTATCAATTTTCTGTATTAGTCTATGTTGCATTGCTATAAAGAAATGCCTGAGACTAGGCAATTTATAAGAGAAGAGATTTAATTGGCTCATTGTTCTGCACACTGTACAGGAAGCATAATGCTGGCACCTGCTCAGCTTCTGGAGAGGCCTCAGGAAGCTTCTAATTATGGCAGAAGACAAAGGCCAGGCTATTCACTTGGCTCAGGAGGATCCACGAAAAAGAAAGGGGTAGGTGATACACACTTTTACAACAACCAGATCTCATAAGAACTCACTCACCATTGCAAGGACAA
Source organism: Pan paniscus (assembly GCF_029289425.2). Taxonomy (NCBI): domain Eukaryota; kingdom Metazoa; phylum Chordata; class Mammalia; order Primates; family Hominidae; genus Pan; species Pan paniscus. Next base: position 64,798,625 of record NC_073263.2, read on the forward strand.
TACCAAGTAGGATAGTGCCAAACCATTCAGGAGAAACCTGGCCCCATGATCCATTCACCTCCCACCAGGCCCTATCTCCAACATTTGGGATTAAAATATGACATGATATTTGGTGGAGACACAGATCCAAACCATATCAACATTCAATGATTTATTTACCTTAAAATAGTTGTCCTAATCAGCTTAAGCTGCTATAACAATTCGCCATAGACTGGGTGGCTGAAACAACAGACAGTTTTTGGTGAAGGCCTCTTGCTGGCTGGCAAATTGGTTCTTTTTCACTGTGTCCCCACATGTTGGAAAAAGAACTCTGATCTCCTCCTGCTCTTAAAAGGATACTATTCCCTCATGGGAGACATGTCCTCATGACCTCATATTAACTTAATTACATCCCAACAGCCCCATCTTCAAATACCATCACATTGTTTCTTAAGGCTTTAACATACAAATTTGAGGAGACAAAAAGGCTTAGTCTATAACAATAATATATATCACAAATATACCATCCGAGTTAATAGCAAAAGCTAACTCTCTCATTGTGATTTATGTTTTTACACAGCTAGGAAAAGAAGCAAGTGTTATATTCTTAATTTAACTAAAATACTGGTAATATGACTAAAATTCATTTGATAACTGATATTTTGAAACCTGAAAAGTGTTCTTCATTCCTCTGATAGTATAAAGCTATGTAATACATATGCCTAAGGCAGAGCCTGAACTCAGCTTTCACTAGATAATTGTGGCTTCTGCCACATGGCTGCAATAAAAACCATGTATTCCAACTGCTTCATACACTGAACAATTATTTATTTTATTTATACCCTAGCTCATAGTATCAAATGATTCTGATGATTGGGACAGCTGACTTTGTACATTTGAGTTTATTTCCTCATGTATTTTGTATTTAGGAGTGAACTCATCTTCAGAAGTATATTGTAACATATGCTTTGTTTGTGTCCCTTTGGGGAAGTATTTTTTTTTAATTTGCTTCTGCCAGTTTTCTACATACACCATCAATCTAAGACACCATCATCCAATCAAGTTTCACATGAACATCTCAGTTAGGGGGCTCAACCTACTGAGATAGTGGAATTTAAACTCTATTCTCCCATGTACACTACTCAGATTTAGTCTTCAAGTGAGTGACTCCTTTATTCACTCAGAAATAAGCAAGACCAAGTCTTATGCTGAGCTTCTATGCAGTTTTGAAAGGTATGCCTAATCCTAATTTGATAAATGAGGCAGGGCTTCCTCTTAGCTTTACATAAAAAGCTCATTTCTATAAGCACCTTGAGTTTCTGTAGGTTTATAGATGATCCCAAATCTCCAAGAGCCATACTTTTGCTCCTGATTACTCTTCTGGCTTTGAGGTTCTTATTTATTTCTGCATGTCTTTTCTAAAACTATGTCTGTTATAAATGTCAAGAATGTGTAATCACAAATAACTGTAGCAAATTTGTATATAATGGGCAGCATGGATAACTTTCAACCTGCATGTGATTCCATCTGGAATAAGTTTTTGCTTGTTTGTTTTTAACATCTTGGGTTAAAAGTAGATACATTTAACAGTATCTTTTTACAGTAGAATACCATTTTAACACTACTTTCTGTGTGTGTTGTAGGATTGAGAAAATACGCAAATATATTGATGATTAGAGCCACAATTCTCAATATAAAAGAACAGAGAGATACAAAGGCAAGGATTGGCATAAGACTGGAATTTGATTATAAGTATGTGATTATAGTTATGTAATTCATAACAGGCAAACTGATGTCATGCTGTCTCTTGACGTGAAGACACCATATCTATAAATACAGTATTATTGACAAAAATGAGAAATATTAACATAATCACAAGAAGATGCTAGACAAATATAAACTAAACAGCAATTTACAAAACAAGTGGTTTTGTACTCTGGAGAAATTAAATTTGAAAATAAGTGTCATGAATGATATAGAGAAATTAAAAACAATTCCAGATTAAAGAAAATTTAAAAGTTAAAAAAAAGAATGTGAAGGCAGTGCGTGTTTCTAGATCAAAACTTCGTTAGGGGAATTAAATAAACATATGCATAACTAATTACAGTGCCCTGAAACTACTGAACTTCAAATATAAATGGAAGCAAAGTAGGCAAAAAAGAATAGCTGAATAAATGACCAACATACAAAAATTTTCATTAGAAAAAATAACACAAAATAAAATTTCTAAATGAAAGGTTTGAAAAAATCCTAATATCTTGCCTTACCATGAATTCTGTATCCAGATACTCTGCCATTTAATAAAGTGGTGAGTTTTCAAACATTATATAAGAGGAAAATAATTCACCAATGCTGTCTGAAAGAACACTGTATTAGTCTGTTTTACTCTGCTATAAAGAACTGCCCTGGACTGGGTAATTTATAAAGGAAAGAGGTTTAATTGATTCACAGTTCAGCATGGCTGGGGAGGCCTCAGGAAAGTCACAATCATGGTGGAAGTTGAAGGGAGAGCAACACACCTTATTCACAAGGTGGCAGGTAGGAGAATGAACATAGGCGGGACAACCAAACACTTATAAAACCATCAGATCTCTTGAAAACTCACTCACTATCATGAGAACAGCATGGGAGAAACCTCCCCCATGATCCAATACCTCCACCTGGTCTCTCCCTTGACACATGGTGATTATGGGATTTTTGGGGATTATAATTTAAGATGAGATTTGGGTGGGGACACAAAGCCTAACCATGTAAAGTTTGTAATTTAACAAAAAGGCAATTTATTTTTATGTAAAGGAAAGTAAAATTAGCAATAATGATGAAGATATCAATACAATGTATTGTACTTAATACTCCATATAAAATAAATGATAACTTCTGGGAGAGTCAAACATAAGTTGGAAACAAAAGACAATCTAACAATTAGGAAATAAATTATATGAAATGGCAAAATTTGAAAATAAGTGTGATCAAATAAGAAGATGCATATTAGTAAAGGCAATGAAATTACCACAAAATAAATGTTAAAAATAATAATCTGACAAACATTAAAGATGACTAAACATTTTAAAACGTGGTTGTTGAAAAGCTGATTAAGATGCAAAAATTTGCTCTAATACTGGGTTAATTTTTTTTTTTTTTTTTTTTTGAGATGGAGTCTTGCTCTGTCGCCCAGGCTGGAGGGCAGTGGCAGGATCTCGGCTCACTGCAAGCTCCGCCCCCTGGGTTCACGCCATTCTTTTGCCTCAGCCTCCCGAGTATCTGGGACTACAGGCACCTGCTACCACGCCCAGCTAATTTTTTTGTATTTTTAGTACAGACCGGGTTTCATCGTGTTAATAGTTTTGGTGCATTATTACCTTGTAATTTTATGGCAAAATATTTTACTAAGATTAGCAGAGATAATTTTAGTAATGAATATTTTATTATAATACATAGTTTAATTTAAATTGCATGTTGTCATAGTTTCTGTCAATTCCTCACCCCACTTCATACTCCTGAAAGTACTCTGGAAACCTCTGATTTGTAGTCTGTCTTTATATAATTTTTTTTTCCAAACTTCTTTCCCTCACCATAATTAATGTGAAATTCTTTTATGTGGTTACAGGCAACATTAATCCATTCCATTTTATTGCTAAATAAAATTAACTATATTGAAAAATCATAGACTAGTTATTCTTTCATCAGTTGATAGATATTTCCAATTTTTGGCAATGGTGAGTAAAAGTGATGTAAACATGTATGTGCAGATCTTTGATTATTTGTTTTCATTAATCTTGAGTAAATATCTAGTAGTAAAAATTATCATTTGTGCATTGTGTATTTTTAGACATTTTTAAAAAGACTCAAATATTTTGCAAAGTTGCTCTAATATTTTTCACTCCAACCAAGAAGGTTTCAGAGTTCCAGAAGCCCTGCATCTTTGCCAAAAATAGATATTGCCACTTATTTAAATAACGTGTTGACTGAGGTAGATGTTTACTGGTATTTTCTATAGTTTCAATCTATATTTTTCTCGTGGTTAATAATGTTGCACAATTTTTCATGTTTTTATTTGTAACACATAAAATTCTTTTAGCATCGAAATCATTTTCCCCTTTAAAAATTGGATTGTTTTGCTCTTATATTTTTGGTTATGAAAGTTATTTATAAATTTTAGATACTAGTCCTATGTCAAATATGTATGTTGCAGATATTTTTCCCAAACTGTGGCTTATCCTTTCATTTTTTAGAGACTTTTGAAAAGCAGTAGTGTTAATTTTAATGAAGTCCAATTTCTTAATATTTTCTTTATGCTTCATGCTTTTCTTGTCCTACATAAAATATAATGGACAAATTAAGAATAGCAATAATTTTTTCTTTGTATGAAGCTGTATGCATTTAGGATTTACATTTTTGTGTGATTTATTTCTACCTAATTTTTTATATGTGGTTCAAGATATGGTTTGAGTTTCTTTTTCTTTCTTATTTTTTGTGCATGTTGATTATTCCACTACCATTTGTTTGAAAGACTACCCTTTCTCCACCAAGCTGTCTCTACCACTTTTTGGAAAAACAGTTAACTATGTATTATATAAGTGGATCCATTTCTGGGTTATATGTTATTTCATTGATCTTTATGTTTACTCTGTCATCTGTACCACACTATACTGTAATAGCTTTATAATATTATGTAAAATAAGGTAGAATGAGCCTTCTAAGGTTGGTCTATGTTTTTTAAAATTAATTTAAGTAGTTTTCTTTTCCATTTAAATTTTACCATCAGCTTGTTATTTGGAAGAATTTGTATTAATAGTATTGAGATTTCCAATCCAAGAACGTATTATTTTGATTTTCCATTTATTTAGATCTTCTCTAATTTCTGTCATTATTGGGTTTTGGTTTTCTACATACAAATATTGCATGTATTTTATTTGATTTATATGTACATATATATTAAGGTTTTGTATCAGTATATGATACTTTTTTCTAATTTCAGTTTTCAATTGCTCATTGCTTATATATTTAAATGTAACTGGTTTCTTATATACAACTTTGTGCTTTGAAATATTACTAAATTAACTTTTTAGTTATGGTGGGTTTTTGCAGGTGGTATAGCATTTTCTATGAAGAAAATCTTGTACTTAGCAAATCATTGATTTTTTTTTCTTTCTGATGTATGTTATTATTTCTTTTTGTTGCATTATTGCACTAGCTAGGGTCTCTGCATGATATTAGTTGAAATTGAGAGGTGAAGCCAGCTGGACTTCTGGGTCAGGTGGGGACTTGAAGAACTTTTCTGCCTTTCGAGAGGTTTGTAAAATGCACCAATCAGTGCTCTGTGGCTAGCTACAGGTTTGTAAAATGTGCCAATCAGCACTGTGTAAAAATACACCTATCAGCACTCTTTGACTAGCTAGAGGTTTGTAAAATGGACCAATCAGCACCCTGTAAAATGGATCATTCAGCACACTGTAAAATGGACCACTCAGTGCTCTGTAAAAGGGACCAATCAGCACTCTGTAAAATGGACCAATCAGCAGGACATGGGTGGGGACAAATAAGGGAATAAAAGCTGGCCACCCCAGCCAGCAGCGGCAACCTGCTCCAGTCCCCTTTCATGCTGTGGAAACTTTGTTCTTTCATTCTTCACAATAAATCTGGCTGCTGCTTACTCTTTGGGTCTGCACCATCTTTAAGAGCTGTAACACTCACCGCGATGGTCCGCAGCTTCATTCTTGAAGTCAGTGAGACCACGAACCCACTGGAAGGAACAAACTCTGGACACAGAAATGATAAAATCAAAAATATTTTCTTAATGCCAATGTTGAGAGGAAATCATTCATATTCATTGAATATGATATTATCTACAGTTCTTTTATAAATTTCCTTTATAATATTTAGGAAAGCCACATTGATTTTTAGGTTTCTAAGAAATTTTATTATAAATGTATGTGTAATTATGTAAAATACCATTTTTCTGCATCAAGTAGGATTTTTATATGTGTTTCTCTTCTCAGACTCTACCCTTATAAGGAATATTTATGTGGGATAATTCTTTAACAATGAGGAAAAAGCCTCTCGTCTGCAGTCAATATAATATTTCTTTGTTGCAAATAGTAAGATCCATTGAATTTTGAATACATATTATTTCTATACCACAATTGAAATATAAGCATTTTAAAAGAAAGTCAACTTCAACTATACTTAGTATATATCTTTACTATCCTTACTATGGTATCGACATCAGGTACAATGTTTTATTCCAAAATTATTTTACATGTCTGGTCATGAGGATGTTTACATAAGTTCTTAATACTCTGAGATACTACATTATAGACAAGTATTCATCTTTCCTTCAATATTCCAAAAGTATGCTTTTTTCCTCCTTAGAAACATCTGAGAGCATACCCTCAATAAATTTAATTTTTCCAAGTGTTAGAGTTTAAAACTTTTGCAGGTCCATGCAACTTTTCATTGTGCAAGAATACTTCAGCCAAACATGTACTAATAATTCATGGAAAATATTCTCAGCAGACTAGGAATAAAAGAAAACGTCCTCAACTTTATTAAGGACAAACCCAGGTGGTATAGTATGGTCTTGTAAAAAAATAAAATTGTCTTTTCTCACCAATATATACTTAATTTTCCAAATACTGTAGTCTATGAAAGGAAACAAGAAAAAGATAAACTAAATGTTGAGTATAAAAAAAGAAAAAATAATAATTAAAGATTATTGTCTATGTAAAAAATGTTAATGAAAGTACAGAGAAGCTCTGAGACATAATAAATAACATTTGGAATACTCCAAAATAAAAAGGCAATTTATAAAATTATATTTTTACATACTAGCAAGAAACAATTAGAAAAGTAAATAAAATATATTTTCACATTCTCAGTAAATAAGAAGTCTTGAGAAATAAACGTATTAAAACTTACACAAACCTAATATACTGAAGACATTGTTGAATAAATTAAGGAAGGCATGAATTAATGAAGAGACAAACCATGTTTTCGAATGAGAAGACTTAACATTGTTGTTAAAAGAAAAACTTTAGACAAATTTTATTTAGCAGTGTTCATTTGAGCAAAGAATGATTTATGAATGGGGCAGTACTCAAAACTAGGAAAAGTTCAGAAAGCTCCAGACAGTTTTACAGGCAGCATTCATAGACAGAAAAAGCAAGTGAGATATAGGAACAGCTGGATTGGTTACAGCTGAATTTTTTACCTTTATGGGTATCATGTAATGAGGTATTTGTGTTATATAGACATAGTCTGATCAGTTGGGAGCCTGAGTTTGCCTGAAGATCAACTGCTGTGATTGACTGAGACTCAGCTATTTGTTATAAGAGTATACACTCAAGTTAGGTTGCAGTTTGTTTGCACAATAGTTAGGTTTCAGTTCACTATGAAGAAATGCAAAATGCAGAGGCAGCTTTAGGCCTAATTCAATTTAATTTAGTATTGTTACGTGTCAACTTTTTTGAAAGTCATCCATAAATCAACCACAGTTCCAATCCAAATCCCAGCATACTTTTTTCATATAGGAATTGTTAAGCTGATTATAAAATTACATAAAAATGCAAAGAACTTAGAATAGTCAACATTATTTGGAAAATAAAATTGAGGAATTTTGTTGCTTGATATTAGAACTTACTTAAAAACTAATGCAATATATACAAGGTACAATTTACATAAGGATATATATTAGTCCATTCTTGTGTTGCTATAAAGAAAGGCCTGATACTGAATAAGTTATAAAGAAAATAGTTTTAATTGGCTCAGAGTTCTTCAGGCTATACAGGAAGCATAGCAGAATCTGCTTCTGGGGAGGTCTCAGGAAGCTTACAATCATGGCAGAAGGTGAAGCAAGAGCTGGCATATCACATGGTGAAAGCAGGAGCAAGAGATTAAGGGGAGAGGTGCTATACACTATTAAATAATCAGATCTCATGAGAAATAACTCACTATCATGAGGACAATAACGAGGGAAATGGTGCTAACCCATTTATAAGAAGTCTCTGCCGGGCGCAGTGTCTCACACTTGTAATCTCAGCACTTTGAGAGGCCAAGACGGGCAGATCACTTGAGGTCAAGAGTTTCAGACCAGCCTGGGCAACATGGCGAAACTCCGACTCCACTAAAAATACAAAAATTAGCCAGGCATGGTGGCACACACCTGTAGTCCCAGCTACTCAGGAGACTGAGGCACGAGAATCTCTGGAACCCCATAGGTGGAGGTTGCAGTGAGTCAAGATAAGAAGTCTTCCCCCATGGTCCAAATACTTCCCAGCAAGCCCCACCTCCAACATTGGGGATTACACTTCAATATGAGATTTGGGTAGGGGCACACATCCAAAGTATATCATTCCAGTCCTGGCCCCTCATAAATCTTATGTTCTCACATTTCAAAACACAATCATGCCTTCCAAATAATCCCCTAAAGTCTTAACTCATTCAAACATTTACTCAAAAGTCCAAAATCAGAAGTCTCACCTGAGACAAAGCAAGTCACTTCCACATATGAGCCCATAAAATAAAAAAACAAGTTAGTTACTTCCAAGATACAATGAGGCACCAGCATTGGGTAAACCTTCCCATTCCAAAAGGGAGAAATTAGGCAAAAGGAATTGGCTAAAAGTCCTGGAAAGTCCAAAATCCAGTAGGGCAGTCATTAAATCTTAAAGCTCTACAATAATCTCCTTTGACTGTATGTTCAACACCCAGGGCACACTGATGCAATGGGTGGGCTCCCAAGGCCCACCTTACATTAAGGACATACCTTAATGTAATAAAAGTCATGTATGACAAACCCACAGCCAACATAATACTGAATGGGGAAAAGTTGAAAGCATTCCCTGAGAGTACTGGACCAAGACAAGGATGCCCACTCTCACCACTCCTCTTCAACATAGTACTGGAAGTCCTAGCCACAGCTATCAGACAAGAAAGAAATAAAGGGAATCCAAAGAGTACCTCTGCCCCTGTGGCTTTGCAGTGTTCATCCCCGGAGGCTGCTCTCACAGGTTGTTCAGCACATGCAGCTTTTCCAAACTCAGGGTACCAGCTGCTGGTAGATTTACTATGTGGGGGTCTGGAGGATGGTGGCCCTTTTATTGAAGCTTAACTAGGAGGTGCCCCAGTGGAGACTTGGGGGAGCTCTTAACCCACATTTTCCTTCCACACTGATCTAGTAGAGGTTCTCTGTGAGAGCTCCAACCCTGAAGCAGACTTCTGCCTGGACACCGAAGATATTCCATATATCCTCTGAAATCCAGGCAGAGGCTCTTAAGCTTCATTCTTTTTTTTTCCATACTTTATTGGGGTACAGGTGGTGTTTGGTTACATGAGTAAGTTGTTCTTTAGTGGTGATTTGTGAGGTTTTGCTGCCCCCATCACCAGAGCAGTATACACTGCAACCTATTTGTAGTCTTTTATTTCTTGCCCCACTTCTACCCTTCCCCCCAAGTCCCCAAAGTCCATTGTTTTATCCTTATACTTTTGCATCCTCATAGCTTAGCTTGCACACATCAGCTAGAACATACGATGTTTGGTTTTCCATTTCTGAGTTACTTCACTTAAAATAATAGTCTCCAATCTCATCCATGTCACAGCAATGCCACTGACTCATTCATTTTTATGACTGAGTAGTATTCCATTATATATATATGTATATATACACATCATAATTTCTTTTTTCCACTCGATTGATGGGCATTTGGCTTGGTTCCATGATTTTGCAATTGTGCAAGTATCTTTTCCTTATAATGACTTATTTTCCTCTGGGTAGATATCCAGTAGTGGGATTGCTGGATCAAATGATAGTTCTAATTTTAGTTCTTTAAGGAATCTCCACACTGTATTTCATAGTGGTTGTATGAGTTTACATTCCCACCAGCAGTGCAGAAGTTTCCATGATAACTGCATCCACGCCAACATCTACTGTTTTCAAAAATTTTTTTGACTGAATCAAACAACCTATCAAAAATATAATCCACCATGATCAAGTGGATTTCATACCAGCGATGCAGGGATGGTTTAACATACACAAGTCAATAAATGTGATACACCACATAAACAGACTTAAAAACAAAAATCACATGATCATCTCAATAGATGCAGAAAAATCATTAGACAAAATCCAGCATCCTTTATGATTAAAATGCTCAGCAAAATTGGCATACAAGGGACATACCTTAATGTAATAAAAGCCATGTATGACAAACCCACAGCCAACATAATACTGAATGGGGAAAAGTTGAAAGCATTCCCTGTGAGTACCGGAACAAGACAAGGATGCCCAATCTAACCACTCCTCTTCAACATAATACTGGATGTCCTAGCCACAGCTATCAGACAAAAGAAAGAAATAAAGGAATCCAAATTGTTATAGAGAAAGTCAGGCTGTCACTGTTTTGCTGATGATATGATCATTTACCCAAAAAACCCTAAAGACTCCTCCAGAAAGCTCCTAGAATTGATTTAAAAAATTCGGCAAAGTTTCCAGATACAAGATTAATATACAGAAATCAGTAGCTCTTCTATACACCAACAGTAACCAAGCAGAGAATCAATTCAAGAATTCAACCCCTTTTACAATAGCTGCAAAAAATTAAATCCTTAGCCTCTATGAGGAGAACTATGTATTACTGCTGAAAGAAATCACAGGAAACACAAACAAATGGAAACATCCTATGCTCATGGATGAGTGGAATCAATATTGTGAAAATGACCATACTGCCAAAAGCAATCTACAAAGTCAATGCAGTCTCCATCAAAATATCACCATCAATTTTCACAGAATTAGAAAAAAAATTCTAAAATTCATATGAAACCAAGAAAGAACCCACATAGCCAAGGCAAGACTAAACAAAAGAGCAAATGTGGAGACATCATATTACCTGATTTCAAACTATACTGTAAGGCCATAGTCACCAAAACAGCATGGTACTGGTATAAAAATAAGCACATAGACCAATTAAACAGAATAGAGAACCCAGAAATAAACCCAAATACTTACAGGCCAACTGATCTGCGACAAAGGAAACAAAAACATAAAGTGGGGAAAGGACACCCTTTTCAACAAATGGTGAGGGGATAATTGACTAGTCACATGTAGGAGAATAAAACTGGATCCTCATCTCTCACCTTATACAAAAATTAGCTCAAGATGGAATAAGGACTTAGATATAAGACCTGAAACTCTAAAAATTCTAGAAGATAACATTGGAAAAACCCTTCTAGACATTAGCTTAGGCTAGGATTTCATGACCAAGAACGCAAAAGCAAACACAATAAAAACAAAGATAAATAGCTGGGACTTAATTAAGTTAGAGCACTTTTGCACAGCAAAAAGAACAGTCAGCAGAGTAAACAGACAACCCCCAAAGTGGGTCTTCACACCCTTTACATCTGACAAAGAACTAATATCCAGAATCTACAACAAACTCAAACAAATCAGTAAGAAAAACACAAACAATCCCATGAAAAAGTGGGCTAAGGACATGAATAGAAAATTCTCAAGATAATATACACAAATGGCCAACAAACATATGAAAAAATGCTCAACATCACTAATGATCAGGGAAATGCAAATCAAAACCACAGTGCAATACCACCTTACTCCTTCAAGAAGAGCCATAATCAAAAAGCTTCATTCATTCTTTCACTGTGCACACACTTGAAGGCTTAACATTAGGTGGAAGCCATTGAGGCTTACGTCTTGCACCCTCTGGAACTGTGGCCCAAGCTGTACCTGGGCCTCTTTAAACCACAGTTGGAGCTGGATCAGCTAGGATGCTGGAAGCCATGTCTCAAGGCTGTGCAGGACAGCAGAACCCTGTGCCTGGCCCATAAAACCATTCTGTTCTCCTAAGCCTCAGAGCCTGTGATAGGAAGGACTGCCTCTTAGATCTCTGAAAAGATTTTGAGGCTTTTTTCTCATTGTCTTTGTTCTCACCACTTGCCTCCATTTTAATTATACAAATTTCTCTATCAAGTGATTGCTCAGCAGCCCATTTGAATTCTTCTCCTGAAAATGGGCTAATATTTTCTATCACATGGCCAAGCTGTAAATTTACCAAACTTGTATGCCCTGCTTCCCTTTTAAATATAAGCTCACGTTTTAAGTCATTCCTTTGCTCCTGCATATGAGCTTGGGTATTAGGAGCAGCAGGCTATATCTTGAATGCTTTGCTGCTTAGAAATATCTTTTTCCAGATACCATAACTCATCACTCCCAAGTTCAAAGTTCCACAGATCCATAGGGTAGGGGCACAGTGCAGTCAAGTTCTTTGCTAAGGCATAACAAAAGTGACCTTTGCTCCACTTGCTGGTAAGTTTCTTATTTCAACTTGAGGACTCATCAGCCTGGACTTCATTGTTCATATCGCTAACAGCATTTTGGTCACAACCACTTAACTAGTCTCTAGGAAGTTCCAAACTTCCCCTCATCTTCCTGTCTTATTCTGAGCCCTCCAAGCTCTTCTTACCTGTGTCTGTTACCCAGTTACAAAGTTACTTCCACATTGTCAGGTATCTTTATAGTAATGCCCCACTCCTTGGTACCAATTTCCTATGTTAACCCATTCTTGCATAGCTATAAAGAAATTCCTGAGCCTGGGTAAATTATAAGAAAATAGATTTAATTGGCTCATGTTTCTGCAGGCTGTACAGGAAGAATAGCAGCATCTGCTACTGGGAAGGCCTCAGGAAGCTTACCATCATGGTGAAGGCAAAGCATGAACAGGCACATCACATGGTGAAAGCAGGAGCTAAACGACCAGAACTCATGATAACTCACTATTGCAAGGATAGTACCAAGTGTGATAGTGCTAAATCGTTCATAAGAAATCTGTATCTATAATCTAATTACCTCCCACCAGGCTGCATCTCCAAAATGAGGAATTAAATTTCAACATGAGATTTGGGCAGGGACACACATCCAAACCATATCACAATAACTTAAAGATTAATGGAACAGAGAAGAGAATTCATAGCTATGGATATACACACATATGTTCAATGCTCAAGTGATTTTAAACAAATATACCAATGCAATTCATGGAGAAATAGATTTTCAAGCAAACTATACTGAAACAATTGGTTATCTACATGGAAAATAATGAACCTCAAATCTGTCTTCAAATATGTCATTAACATTATCTCAAAATGGCTATGGGCTTTATTGTTAAAGCTAAATCTAAGATATGTTTACCAGAAAAACAGAAGTTAGGCAATATGAATTAGATCTCAAGTTAGGCAATATGAATTAGAAAAGTCACAAAAAGCATAATAATGTAAGAAAAAATAATAAATTGCATTTTATCAAAATTAAAAACTTCACAGACTTCACTAAATAAAGACATAATCTTGGTGTGGAAAAATATATACACACTACATATATCAAATAACTTTATCAAGAATATATAAAGAACTATATTTCTATAAGAGAAACAACATATACTGCTCTCAGAAGTAAGAATGTCAGTAAAGTTAGTCTTAGCAAAGTGTCATTATTTTAATGACTTTATTATGAACCCTCATTTCTCATTATTGTCAAAATATTTGCTAGTTCATAAATAATATAATGATGTTTCAAAGTAATTTTCATATACATTTTTCTGATTAGAAATCAAGGGGACATTTTCCCCTTTTGTTATTACTACTTATAATACCTTTTAGAGAAATTCATTTTTAATAAGTATACTTGGGTTTTAATCTTCTGGAGTATGTACTTTAATATATCTAACACAATTTCATAAATATGTCTTTCTGAAAAGTAAATTATTGAAGCAAGTAATAAAATCAATGTGATTTTTTATCACTTGAAAGGGAAATGTATGACAGTTGTATACAGCATATTTTTCAGTCAATGTTTAATTTAATGAGAGAGATAAAAAGATCCAGACTATTATTTTGTTTACCTTATCATATGAACATAGTGAAAAGATTAATAAATTTTTAGAATGCCTCGCCAAGTAATTGTTTTAACCTGAATCACAACTACACCAGTAAGTATGATGTGTGAAGTGTCCATGTGTTAAGAAAGGTTACGTGTTAGTAAAGTTCAGATCTTTTCTGGATCAGAATGGCTGATCCTTCATACCTGAAAAGCTGAATTCAGCTGGGTAGGGCCAAGAAATACAGTGACATTTGTTTGGGATTATATATGACATTTTATTTATTTGCTATTAGGTCATGGGCATCTCTAGAAATACATTACCTAAATATTTTCACGGGGTCATAATGAAAGCATTATTTTTAGTGATGTTTTCCTTTCTTATCTCAAGCCTTTGAGATAGATTTCTTTATTTTTATGGTTTTTTTGAGCTGGAGTCTCGCTCTGTCGCCCAGGCTGGAGCGCAGTGGCGCAATCTCAGCTCACTGAAAGCTCCGCCTCCCGGGTTCACGCCATTCTCCTGCCTCAGCCTCCGGAGTAGCTGGGACTACAGGCGCCCGCCACCGCGCCCGGCTAATTTTTTGTATTTTTAGTAGAGACGCAGTTTCACCGTGGTCTCAATCTCTGGACCTCGTGATCCGCCCGCCTCGGCCTCCCAAAGTGCTGGGATTACAGGCGTGAGCCACCGCGCCCGGCTGAGATAGATTTCTTATAGTTAAAATAGTTAATTATATGCTTTAGGTTTAATGGGGGTAGAGGACAGGTTTGTAATCATATTACCTGTCCTAACATGGACTTCCATGTGAGTATTTATCTCCCTATGTAATATGACATGTTTGTCAATGTAAACATGATTATACTCTTCCTTTGTTATTCTTTCAACTCTTTTTACATAATTTAGCCTAATTCAGATGCAATAGTATCACCCAGGGCCACATTTCTTCCATCATCTTCAACCCAAAACTTGCTTCATTGAATATAAAAAAAAAGTCTATATAAAAAAATCAATGTCTATGTTAGGGTTCCTATAGATAATAGAAAGAAATCTTGGATAATTATCCAGCAATTTTCCTTGTGGTTTCATAATAGTCAGAAAAGTACACAGTTATGTGTCACTTAACAATGTAGATACATTCTGAAAAACGTGTTGTTTATGATTTTATTATTGTGTGAATGTCATAAAGTGTACTTACACAAACCTAGATGGGATAGCCTACTATACACCTAGGATTATGATATAACCAATTGCTCCTAGGTTACAAACCCATACAGCATGTTACTGTACCAAATACTATAGGCATTTGTAACACAGTGATAATTATTTGTGTATTTGCTCATTCCATGGACCCAAGTGACCATGTCAAAGGAATACACAGGGATATATGTTTGTAAAAATCCCAGTCACTTTTTGGTCCTACAGGGGAACTCTTTCCATGGGCATTGACTTGTGCTTTGCTAAGAGACCCCTCAAATTTCCACAGGACCATGCTCTATATGGCCATCTTTTTAATTATCCAGTTCCCTCTATAATCCACCATTCCACTGGAAAACCATGCAGCCCAAGCCATGGAAGAATACCTTGCAATTTCCAAGCCCTAGAGTTATCCTGGGGAGAGTGTGGGAGACTGTGTGAAGGAAAGGCCCTGAGAACAGCTTCAGACACTTTACCAGACCCAGGAATAACAGGGGGACACAATTTTTAATCTTTGCTCATAGCAAGCTAGTAGTATTTGTGATCTAGAAGTGGCAGCTTCTGCAGGCATTAGACTATTACAGGAAGAAGATTGGAGTACTAAGTGGAGCATGAGAAGGGCCTGAGCAGCCAGAACTGAGTGATGAGTGTGAAGTGCATTTTAATTGTAAGTTCTGGATTTGGGCTCTTCTACTTCATGGAACCAGAGCAATAAAAGATTCACTGCAGCTTCAGTTTTGCCTGGGAGGCAAGATTTGGAGAAAGAGATCGCTTTGCACTTTAAGGCAAGTCTGCATGTGCTCCAGCTTGCTTTCTTGTCAGATTGAGAAGGAAATTCCATAAATTATGAGGAGTAACAGGGAGGCAGGTCCTATATCTACTTGCCTGGACTAGGAGCTTAGGCCACTTCTCCTTTTCCATACAAGAAACTTGGTGCAGCAGCAGTTTCTTCAGTCTTCACCAGGCTTTTGGCAACTGCCCTCCAGATTCTGGCAGAGGTGGTGCTTGCATTCACTACTGGGGGGCTGAATTGTGGAATTGCCCAGCCCAGCTGAACCCAGCTTTGCCTCCACTTTGAGATTGAGTGTGAAACTCAAGTGTATTCCACAGCCTAGCTCATTGTCTGTGACACAGAAGAACTCCTCTTCTACCCTTACCTGTGTCACCTACTTGCCTGGTGGTTGATCTGCATACCCTATAAAAATTACATTGACACAAGTGCATAGCACTTGGGAATAATATGTCTCTTGTGACCACTGCCACACTGGCTTCACAGGAGACTGGCCTGCTTACACTCCAAGTACATTTCAACTAAAACTGGCATTTGAGAAAGTCACCACACTCAAGCTTTCTATAACCAAATAATTGAACACGTACAGAAACCATTGAACACATGCAGAAACAAACCAAAATGTCCCTGCTCAAGACACATTATAGTCACATCCTCAAGAAAAAAAGTCCCATCCTAATGAATGTATATTAAAAAACAAGAAATGACAGTTTCTCCAGATGAGAAAAAATTCAGCATAATAATTATTTATGAAAAAGCAGGGGGTAGCAAAATTCACAATGGATTCTAAGAAAAATGAAAATTTTTAATGCCAGATAAATTCAAAATCATGTTTTAAATAAGATCAATTAGATCTAAGAGAAATCAGAAAACCAATTCAAAGACATTAGAAAATTAAACTCAGAATATGAATAAGAAATTAACCAAGGACACAGATATAAAAAAATAGCACTTCTGGAAATAAAAAAAATTGAAGAAAATATACAATACAGTAGAAATCTCCAACAAAGACTGACCAAGCAGAACAATCTTCGAACTTGAAGAAAGGTCTTTTGAATTAATCCAGTAAGATGAAAATTTTAAGAAGAATAAGAAGGAATGAACAAAGCATTCAATAAAAATGAGACCTACTAAAGTCTTACAATTTATGAATGATTGGTTTTATTGAGGAGAAATAAACAAAATGTTTGAAAAATCTATTTAAGGAAATAATTGGTAAAACCTCCCAAGTCTTGCAACACATATAGACATCCATATACAAGAGACCCAACAAACACCAGTAACGTTGGTATCACCATAATACATAGTCATCAGACTGTCTAGAATAATGTGAAGAAAGAAAATACTACAATCAGCAAGAGAAAATTGTCTATCCACCTAAAAGGAAACTCCATCAGACTCATAATGGATTTCTCAGAAGAAACCTTCCAAATGATTGTGAACCTATTTTTAGGGTGCTTAAATTAAAAAATGTCAACCATAAAATATATATCCTGCTAAAATAATTTTTACAAATGAAGGCACAACAAAGTTTTTCCTAGACAAACTCTGAAGGAATTTGTCACCACTAGATCAGCTGTACCAGAAATGCTTCAATTTTGGAATTCTAAACATAGAAACAAAAGATAAATACTCACTATTATAAAAATACATGAAAGTGCAAAACTCACAGATCTTATAAAATAATAACATAAGGAGAAAGAGAGAAAGAAATTAAATGGCAACACAACAGTACTCCACCAAACCACAAAGACAGACAGACAGGAGAAATAAAAGAAAAAAGATAACCCACAAAATGACAGATAAAAATGAACATTATGAAAAGAACAACTCTTACATGTTGATATTAACTTTTACTATAAATAGATTAAATGCTACACATAAAAACATGTAGTGTGCAGACTGGGTTTAAAAAAATAATAACAATCCAACCATTTGCTGCTTACAAGAAATTCACCTTACTGGTAAACACACTTATAGACTGAAGGTAAAGAGGTGAGAAAATATTCTACACAAACGCAAACCAAAAGCAAGCAGGAGTAGCTCAACGTACATCAGATAAAACAAACTTTAAATCAAAAACAGTGAAAGAAATACAAAGAAAGTCCTTATAGACTGAAAGAAGGATCAACTTAGGAAGAGGATATAATAATTTTAAATATATATTCACCCAACACCAGAGCACTCAGATTAATCAAACAAATATTACTAGACCTAAAGGAAGATATATACAACAATTAAATAATAGTGAGGTTTTGACATCCCACTCACAGCACTAGAGAGATTATTGAGACAGAAAAGGATCAAGGAAACACGGGAATTAAAATGGATTTTAGAACAAATAGACCTAATAGATATTTACAAACTGCTCTAAACAACTTCAGAATATATATTATTCTCATTAGCACAAGAAACATTCTCTAAGATAGATCATATGTTAGGCCGTAAAACTAACTTGTCAATACATTTTTTAATTCAAAATTATATCTTCACAGACCACAGTGGAAGAAAAGTATAAATTAATACCAACAGACATACTCAAAGCCATGCAAAAACATAAAAATTAAACATCACACTCCTAACTCTTTGAAATGAATAAAAATGGGAATATAACAAACATAAACCTCCAGGTTACAAAAAAAAGCAACCCCAAGCAAAAAGTATATAGCATTAAATGAACTTTAAGAAGATTGAAAGGTCTTAAATTAACTGAACATCACACATGAAATTATAAAACAAACTCAAAGCTTGAAAAATTAAAGAACAACAAGCATCAGAGCAAAACTAAATAAAATTGCAACAAAAAATGCAAACAATTTAAAAATTAATTTTTAAATTGGTAGCTAGTCTAACCAAGAAAGGAAAAGCTCAAAATAAACATAGTAAAAAATAAAAGGGGAACCATTATAATTAATATCACAAAAATGCAAAAGATCACTAGAGAATGCTATGAACAGCTCTGCATTCACAAACTTGAAAACCCAGAGAAAAGTAGTAAGTTCCTGGAAACATACACCTTCCCATAACTGAAACAGGAAGAAATCAAAAGGGACCAATAATGAGTAGTGGGATTGAATCAGCAATAAGAAAACTTCCAAATTAAAATAAGCCTACAGCCAAACAGATTCAGAGCCAAATTCTACCAAATGTACAAAGGATAACTTGCATGAATCCTATAGAAAGTATTCCAAAAAATTACGGAAGAAGGAATCCTCCATAATACATTCTACAAAGCCAGTATCATTTTGATACCAAAGCCATACAAGGACACAACAAAAGAGAAAATTACAGACCAACATATTTAATAAACAGATGTAAAAATTCTCAACTAGAAAACTGGATCCAACAGCACATCAAAACAATAATACACCACAATCAAGTGGGCTTTTTTCCAGGTATGCAAGGATGGTTCAACATATGCAAATCAATATCATTCATCACCTAAACAGAATTAAAGACAAAAACCATAATTATTTCAACAGTTAGAGATAAGCATTCAACAAAAGTCAGCATCCCTTAATAATAAAAATCCTCAATAAACTAGGTATAGAGAGAAGAAAACTGAAAACAATAAGGCTCATATACAACAAACTCATCGCCAACACCATACTGAAGAGGAAAGTGTTGAAAGCAATCACCGTAAGAACTGGAATAGAACAAGGATACCCACTTTCACCACTAGTATTGGAAGTCCTAGCCAGAGAAATCAGGCAAGAAATTAAAGGCATCTGAATGAAAAAGGGAAGGTCAAATTATCTCTGTTCACTGACTATATGATCTTATACCTAGAAATCCCTAAAGACTCTTTCAAAAAAACTCTTAGAATTGATAAAAAAAAAAATTCGGGAAAGTTTCAGCATACAAAATCGACATACAAAACTTAGTGGCATTTCTACACACCATAGCAATCAAGCCTAGAAAAAAATCAGGAATACATTCCCACTTACAATAGTTACAAAAAAAGCCTAAGAGAATATTTAACCAAGGAGGTAAAAGACCTCTAAAAAGAAAAGTATGAAACACTAATAAAAAAATTGTGGATGACACAAAGAAATGGAAAAGCATCCTGTGATCAGGGATTGGAAGAGCCAATATCATTAAGATAACCTAAGTATCCATCAACAGATCAATGGATGAAGTAAATGTATTGTGTGTAAATACACAATATACACACATATATAGACACAATCTATACACACACATATATATCCAATGGATTATACACTATATATATCTATATTAACCTATATATATACACACACACAATGGGAATATTATTCAGCCACATAAAGGAATGAAATCATATCTTTTGCATCAACATGGAAACCATTATATTGAGTGAAACAACTCAGAATCAGAAAATCAAATATCACATGTTCTCAGTTATAAGTGAGAGCAAAATAAATTATATACATGGACATAGGGTGTGGGATAATAATCACTGGATATTCTAAAGTGTGGGAGGGTCAGAGTGGGAGTGAGCTATGAGAAATTACTTAATAAATACAAAGTACACCATTCAGGTGATGGTTACACTAAAACCCAGATTTTATCACCATGTAATATATCCATACACAAAACTGCACTTGTGCCTCCTTAATTTATACAAATGAAAAATGCAAAAAGACTATATTGCTTAATCAGAGTGGATGAACTAGATAGATTTTCCCCTAAATATAAAATAAATTCACCATTAGCATTAAACTTTTTTGTCATTCATAGATAATATATTGTTGTCTTCTAACAATAAAGAGTTTATGGGCAATATCATGATCATTATTATTTAGAAGATTCCAAAGTAAAATAAAAATAACTTATTTCATACCTAAATGTGTGTGTGTGTGTGTGTGTGTGTGTGTGTGTGTGTGTGTATGGAAGTCCCCTTAATTTGTAGTTTCACTTTCGACAGGCTAAGTAACACATGATCAACTTCAGTCTTAAAATACTAAATAGATAGTTTTCAGAAATGTTGTAAGTTCTTAACTGCCCTCTGTTCTGTGTAGCATGATCCTACATCATAGGAACTGGATGTGAATAATCCCTTTGTCCAGCATATCCACACTATATATGCTACCTGCCCCTTAGTCACTGAGTAGCCATTTCAGTTAATAGATTGAAAAATCATGGTCTACCTAGGACGCAGTACTATTCACAGTTTTAGGCACCCACTGTGGGTCTTTGAGTGTATCCTTCACAGACAAGGGGGTTGACTGTAGTCTCTTTTTGTGTGTAACTGAGCTGTAAAGGAGTAATTAAAATAACCTCAATATTTCCTTGGAAAATTATTTGAGTTGGTGTCCAACTTCCCTCATTTTAAGAGGTTCAGCCCAGGATCAGAGCATTAACAATAATGATGAGATACTGGGGTCACAGAAGTGCATTACACCTTCTTTGGAATAATTTTTTCACTACAGGCCTATACTTAAAATATATAAAACTGAACCCCTCATGAAATATTCAGCAGACTGGATCTACATGTTTCCTTAAAAGTTATATATGATTTATATAATAAAATAATAAAGACTAATACTCAGTATTGTATTAGTCTGTTTTCACATTGCTATAAAGAATATCCAAGACTGGGTAATTGATAAAGGAAACAGGTTTAATTGACTCACAGTTCCACATCATTTGGGAGGCCTCAGGAAACTTACAATTATGGCTGAAGGCGAAGAGGAAGCAAACACCTTCTTTAAAGGGCAAGAGGAGAGAGAAAAGTGAGGGAGGAACTTCCAAACACGTATAAAACCAGCCAATCTCATGAGAACTCACTCACTATCATGAGAACAGCATGGGGGAAACCACCCCCATTATCCAATGACCTCCCTCCCTGGAAATGTGGAGATTACAGGTCCCTCCCTCAACACATGGGAATTACAATTTGAGATGGGATTTGGGTGGAGACACAGAGCCAAACCACATCAGTAAAACCATATTAGTAAATGTGCTGAAAAATTTCAAATGCAAACATTATATATATTCTTACATAAATACTCTGATTTCTGTTTGGCAGTTAGTCTTGAATGACAGGATTTAACTTCACAAATTATTTGAATAATATGACATTAATAGAATCAATTCCTTACACGTGTTTTATAATATATGTTTGTGTCTTGAGGCAACTGACTGAATTTACAAAATCTCAAATGTATCTGTGTCTGTAATTATTCATAAATTACTAATCCTGAACCACTGTATGATTTATGTTTTCAAGGCATAATTATATACTTTTTATTTAATATATTAATTAACTAACATCTATTGAATAGCCCTATGAGATATGACCCACATATTCAGGATTTCTTAGAGAATCTCATTGAAGACTTAGGGTGCAAGAGAATCTTAAGTCATCAAAGAAATTTCAAGTTAATATAAAATAAAATGAAAAAAGGGGAAGTTAAATAAATCAATACTTATTGAATGCATGCTGTATGTAAGTTATTTGCATATATAGTCTGATATATCCTTTACAAGCTACAAATTTGATATTTTATAAGTAAGGAGATTGATTTTGATGAGATTATGTGATTTTCAGAAAATAAAGCAACTAGTAAGTGTAGAAGTAGGAATCTGAGCTCCGATCTATTTGATTCTAATACACTTGTGCTTGCCACTGAATTGTGCTACCCATCAGTTAGATACTCTGAAGTTTTTGAGTTTCAAGAATTCCACAACTAATGATGAATGGTAGCAATATTTCAACCAACTAGTACTACTATGATTTCAGTTTATTTCTTTCTTATTCTTTTACTTTGGACAAAATGTTTAAAGACAAATTATGATGCCAATAATAGAACTTTCATTTAAATAGAACATTTTCGAGTAAACCAACTTTATGTTCATACATGGGACTTTATTAAAATTTTCCCCATGCATTTTCTGATTTATTACACAGAGCAATAGAGTGAAACAACTTCCATAAAATTGTACTATATGAAATTATTATTTTGAAGATCAAAAATAAAATACAGACAATTTTATATTGTTCAAAGTAACATAATTTTCTTTATATAAAAAGCAAAGGAGACTCATAATCATCAGTGAGTTTATCAAGTTCACACAGGTAGGGAACAGTAGATGTGGAATCCAAGACTTTTGAATGTCAAGCTGAATGCAATTTTCAGTGAATTAAGGATGTGTTTAGTGATGATAGGTGTTTCTGAAGATGAAACAGGAAAGGCAACCAAACAATATTTTCAGTGCAATTCATGCCTACTGTTTCATCTTTGATCAACTATAAAATTGTTCTTCTCATGGATCTGCTAGACACTTGGTTTGAGTTGTTGGAAACAGCTAAGAATGTAGAAATAACAGTAAAAACTGAAGCAGACAGGTTACTGGCTGAAATAGAATTTGTGGTATTGTTCAGTTTTATTTTAATATATCAGCAGTATATTTACCACATAAAGTCTATGCCTTGAAAATATAGTTTTTAAACTTGCCATACACAGGTATGATATTAGAAGCCATTTAATGTTGTCTTTGAATTCTCCCATATTTCACCAAAAATATTTGGCACATGAAATCTATGCTTTAAAAATAATTTTTAAACTTGACATACAAAGGAATGATATTAAAAGCCATTCAATGTTGTATTTGAATTATTTCAAACGTTACAACTAAAGCACCCTCTTTCAAGTTACAACTTTTGTAGTGGTATACTCCATATATTCCCTTGAAATGAATGTCTAATTATAATTAAGAAGTAATAAACATTTATCCACAGTGTATTTTCACATGCTCTAAATTATGAACAGAATTATTTGTCCTTGCGTGTATTCTGTATATGTATTCTGTTAATATTAAGTTGAATGAGTGAATTAAATATAACCTCTATATACTTATGTTAGAATTACATATAAGGCAATAATTATTTTTTATTTCAATAGGTTTTGGGGTGCAGGTGCTTTTGGTTACGTGGATAAATTCTTTAGTGGTGATTTCTAAGGTTTTAGTGTACCTGTCACCCAAGAAGTGTACACTGTACCTAATATGTAGTCTTTTATCCCTCACCTCCCTCCCAACATCCCCCAGCAGGTCTCCAAAGTCCATTATATCATTCTTATGCTTTTGCGTCCCCAGAACTTAACTCCCACTTATAAGTGAGAACATATGACACTTTGTTTTCCATTCCTGAGTTACTTCACTTAGAATGATAGCCTCCAGCTCCATCCAAATTGCTGCAAAAGACATTATTCTGTTCCTTTTATGACTGAGTAGTATTCCATGGTATATATAAATACCAAATTTTCCTTATCCACTCTTTTGTTGATGGGCACTTAAATTGGCTCCATATCTTTGCAATTCCTAATTTTGCTGCTGTAAACATGCCTGTGTAAGTGTCTTTTCTCATATAATGATTTCATTTCTTTTAGGTAGATACCCAGTAGAGGGATTGCTAGATTGAATGGTATTTCCAGTTTTAGTTACTTAAGGGATCTCCATAATGTTTTCCATAGTGGTTGTGCTAATTTACATTTTCATCAGCCGTGTAAAAGTGTTCCCTTTTCACCACATCTATGCCAATATCTATTGTTTTTTTGACTTTTTAATTATGGCTGTTCTTGCAGGAGTAAGGTGGAATCTCATTTTGGTTTTGATTTTCATTTCCCTGATCAGTGATGTTAAGCAGTTTTTACATGTTTGTTAGCTGTTTGTATATATTCTTTGCAAAAATGTCTGTTCATGTCCCTTACCCATTTTTTGATGGAATTGTTTTTCTTGCTGATTTGTTTCAGTTCCTTGTCAATTCTGGATATTAGACCTTCGTTGGATGCATAGTTTGCAAATATTATCTCCCACTCTGTGAGTTGTCTCTCTACCCTGCTGATTATTTATTTTGCTGTGCAGAATGTTTTAGTTTAATTAGGTCCCAGTTATTTATTTTTGTTTTGTTGCATTTGCATTCGGGGTCTTAGTCATGAATGCGTTGCCTAAGCCAATGTCCAGAAGAGTTTTTCCAATGTTATCTTCTACAATTTTTATGGTGTTAGGTTTTAGATTTAAGCCTTTGATCCATCTTTAGTTGACTTTTGTGTAAGGTGAAACATGGGGATTCAATTACATTCTTCTACATGTGGCTTGCCAGTTTTCCCAGTACCATTTAATAAATAGGGTGTCCTTTTCCCAATTTATGTTTTTGTATGCTTCATCAAAGATCAGTTGGCTGTTAAGTGTTTGGCTTTATTTCTGGTTTGTCTATGCTGTTCCATTGGTCTATGTGCTTATTTTTATATAAAAACCATGCTGTTTTGGTAACTATAGCCTTGTAGTATAACTTGAAATCAGATAATGTGATGCCTCCAGATTTGTTCTCTTTGCTTAGTATTGCTTTGGCTATGCAGGCTCTTTTTTGGTTCTATGAATTTTAGGATTTTTTTTCTAGCTCTGTGAAGAGCGATGATGGTATTTTAATGCAAATTGCATTAAATCTTTAGATTGCTTTTGGCAGTATGGTCGTTTTCACAATATTGATTCTTCCCATCCCTGAGCATGGGATCTTTTCATTTGTTGTGTTATCTATAATTTCTTTCAGCAGTGTTGTGTAGTTTTTCTTGTAGAGATCTTTTACCTCCTTAGTTAAGGTTAAGTATATTTCTAACTATGTTATTTTATTGCAGCTGTTGTAAAAGGAATTGAGTTCTTAATTTGATTCTCATCTTGGTTGTCACTGATGTACAGCAGAGCTACTGATTTGTGTCCATTGATTTTTTATCCTTAGACTTTACTAAATTCATGTATCACATCTAGAAATGTTTTGGATGAGTTTTTAGGGTTTCTAGGTGTATGATCACGTCCTTGATGAACAGCAAGAATTTGACTTCCTATTTTCCAATTTGGATGTCCTTTATCTATTTTCCTTGTCTGATTGCTCTGGCTAGGACTTCCAGTATTATATTGAATAGAAGTGGTGAAAGTAGGCATCCCAATCTTGTTCCAGTTCTCAGAGGAAATGCTTTCAACTTTTCCCCATTTAGTATGATGTTGACTGTGGGTTTGTCATATATGGGTTTTATTACAAAAAGTTTTATTACAAAATAAGTCCCTCATATGCCTACTTTGTTGAGGGTTGTTATCATGAAGGAATACTGAATTTTACCAAATGCTTTTTCTACATCTATTGACATAATCATATGGTTTTTGTTTTTAATTCTGTTTATTGACTTGTGTATGTTACACCATCCCTGCATCCTTGGGATGAAATCCAGTTGTTCATCATGTATTATCTTTTTGATATGCTGTTGAATTTCATTACCTAGTATTTCGTTGAGGACTTTTGCATTGAAGTTCATCAGGAATATTGATCTGTAGTTTCCTTTTTTTATTATGTCCTTTCCTGGTTTTGGTGTTAGGGTGATACTGGCTTCATAGAATGAGGTAGGGAGAATTCTCTTTCTCTATCTTTTTGAATAGTTTCAGTAAGATTGGTACCAATTTTTCTTTGAATGCCTTATAGAATTCAGCTGTGAATCCATCTGGTCCAAGAATTTTTTTGTTGACAATTTTTATTTTATTTTATTTTGAGATAGAATCTCACTCTCTCACCTAGACTGGAGTGCAATGGCGCAATCTCAGCTCACTGCAACCTCTACCTCCCAGGTTCAAGCGATTCTCCTGCCTAAGCCTCCTGAGTAGCTGGGATTACAGGAGCACACCACCACAATCAGCTAATTTTTGTATTTTTAGTAGACAGGGGGTTTCACCATGTTGGTCAGGCTGGTCTGGAGCTCCTGACCTTGTGATCTGCCTGCCTCAGCCTCCCAAAGTGCTGGGATTACAGGCGTAAGCCACTGCACCTGGCCAACAATTTTTCTATAGCTAATTCAATCCCACTGTTATTGGTCTGTTCAGGGTATCTATTTCTTCCCTATTTAATGTAGGAGGATTATATATTGCCAGGAATTTATCTGTTTACTCTAGATTTTCTAGTTTGTGAATGTAAAGGTATTCATAGTTGCCTTGAACAATCCTTTGTATTTGTGTGACTTGTAATATCCCCAGTTGCAAGTCTAATTAGCTTATTTGGAACCTCTCTCTCACTCTCTTGGTTAATCTCACTAATGGCCGTCAATTTTGTTTATCTTTTCAAAGAATCACCTTTCTGTTTTATCTTTTGTAATTTTTTTTGTTTCAATTTCATTTAGCTCTGCACTGATCTTTGTTATTTCTTTTCTTCTGCTCAGTTTGGGTTTAGTTTATTCTTGTTTCCCTAGTTCCTTCCAGCTTGTATGGTTTCGCCTGAGAAATCTGCTGTTAGTCTTATAGGTTTTCCTTTAAAGGTTACCTAATGCTTTTGTCTCACAGCTTTAAAATTATTTCCTTTGTTTAGCCTTTAGATAGCCTGATGATTATGAACCTTGGTGATAATCTTTTTGCAATGAATTTTCCAGTTCTTCGAGCTTCTTGTATTTGAATATCTAGATCTTTAGCAAGACCAGGGAGATTTTCTTCAATTATTTCATCATATAAGTTTTTCAAACTTTTAGACTTCTCTTCTCCCCCAGAAACACCAACTATTCTTATGTATGGCCATTTTACATAATTCCATAATTTTTGGAGACTTTGTTCATTTCTTTTGGTTCTTTTTCTTTATCTCTGTCTGATTGTGTTAGTTCAAAAGTCTTGTTTTGAGCTCTGAAATTGTTTCCTCTACTCGTTATAGTCTATTTTAACTTTCCACTGCATTTTGTATTTCCCTATGTGTGTACTTAATTTCCAGATGTTCTGATTGGTTTTTCTTTATAATATCTATCTCCCAGGAAAAATTGTCATTCATATCCTAGATTTTTTTCTCTTGTATCTCCTTGAGTAACTTAATAATCAACCTTCTGAGCCTGGCCATGGTGGCTAGCACCTGTAATCCCAGCACTTTGGAAGGCTGAGGTGGGTGAATTGCATGAGGTCAGGAGTTTGAGACCAGCCTGGCCAATATGGCAAAACCCCATCTTTACTAAAAATACAAAAATTAGCCAGCCAGCTGTGCTGGCAGGTGCCTGTAATCCCAGCTACTCACGAGGCTGAGGCAGGAGAATTACTTGAGCCTGGGAGGCAGAGGATGCAGTGAGCCAAGGTTGCATCACTGCACTCCGGCATGGGCACCAGAGTAAGACATTGTCTCCAAAAAAAAAAAAGAAAATCTACCTTCTGAATTATTTGTTTTTCATTTTAAAGATTTCATCTTGGCTTGGATCCATTGCTGGGTAGCTAGTGTGATCTTTTTTTGGTGTTATGAAACCTTGTTTTTCATATTACTAGAACTACTTTTCTGATTTCTTGTCATTTGGGTAGACTATCTCTTCAAATTGTTCTGGAAGTTATTTTTGATTGAACTGTGTTTCTTTTTAATTTCTTTCCTTTTCCCCTCTTAAGGACCAGACTTTAATGTTTATAGTTTATTATAGTTTAATTTGATTCTTGATGATTTTAGAGGTGTAGATTCTGTATGAGTTTCTTAGTTATAGTAAGTCTTTGTGCACCGGTTTCCCAAATGCTGATTGTAGTAGTTATGTACTTGGAGTATGGGCAAGTTCACTGTCCCCTGTGGGGTTGGAATGGCAGTGATCTCTTGAATCTTATTGCATTTTTTCACAGTGTATACTATTTATTTATTTATTTATTTGTTTATTTATTTTTTTCCCAGTTATTTCATTTACTGAGTTGGTGATTCAGGCTTCAGGCCAATAGAGGAGGCACCCCTATGTAGGCACTGATTGTAGCTAAAGCAGGTGGATAGGTGTAATATCCAATGGTGGGCAGCGGTTTCAGCCTTGATGAAGGTGGATGGGGGAGCTCTCAATTATATGTGCTGAGGTTTTATAAGAGTGAAGAGAGGGAGCCACATCAGCTTCCTTTCCAGGCCAGCAGGAAAGCTATCTACCTCACAGCCTCACTCCTGTCCCAGTGTTCTGGCTATTACGGTCAGACAGGCACTTTTTTTCTCTTTTTTTTTTTAAACTGTAAGAATGTTGACATTCCAAGTAAGGAGGAATTGTGACTCTGCCTCTCGTGTGAGCCTGAATCTGGAGAGCACCCCTCCTGTGGGTCTGCAATCACCCTGAATTGTTCCAGGAAGGCTGTCTATATGTGTATCCATGCTGTGTTCCTGTGGGAGAAGCCCCAGCTGTGCTGCAGTGGTTTGCAAGGGGAAAACTAGGGCCCCTTATCTAAGACCCTTTATGATCACAGAGACCGGGGCTGCCTGCCTGTTGGGGTAGATGTGCAGATTGTCCCTACTGTGCCCAGCACTGCAATTATGTGTCTGTGGTGAGAAAATTCCCACAAGTGGAAAGATCTTGGACTCACAGCCTGCTGTTCAGATTCTTTTGTCCTTTAAGGGGTTCCTTTAATGTGGCATTCTCTTCTACCCTAGAAATGGGACATCTTCAGAACTAGACTACAGTGATTATTATTGCTCTTCTGGGTATAGCCACCCAGTGGGGCTACCAGACTCTGGGTTGATGCTAGCTAGGTAATGTCTGCAAGCAATAACTATGATTAACATAATTAAACTTATTAACTAAATTAAAACATGTCTCATTTATTTAGAAAAATAAAAGTTGGCTGGGTGTGGAGGCTCATGCCTGTAATCCCAGCATTTTGTGAAGCTGAAGTGGGAAGATAACAGCTTGAGGCCAAGAGTTCAATACTAGTCTAGGCAACATAGCAAGACCTTGTATCTATCGTTGAAAAAGAAAATTTGCTGGGCAAGGTGGTGCCTGAAGTCCTGACTACTTAGAGGCTGAGTTGGGAGGGTCAGTGGAGCCCAGGATTTTGCGGCTACAGTGAGTCATGATTGTGCCACCGCATTTCATCCTGGGGGATGGAGACCTTGGCTCAAACAGAGAGAGAGAGAGAGAGAGAGAGAGAAAGAAAGAAGAAAAAGAAAGAAAGAAGAAAGAAAAGAAAAGAAAGAAGAAAGGATAGAAAGAAGGAAAAGAAGAAAGGAAGAGGGAGGAAAGGAAGGAAGGGAGGAAAGGAAGGAAGGGAGGAAAGGAAGGAAGGGAGGAAGGAAGGAAAGAAGGGAGGGAAAGAAATAAAGCAAGAAAGAAAGAAAGAAGAAAGAAGGGATAGAAAGAAGGAAAAGAAGAAAGGAAGAGGGAGGAAAGGAAGGAAGGATGGAAGGAAGGGAGGAAGGAAGGGAGGGAAAGAAATAAGAAAGAAAGAAAGAAAGAGAAAGAAAGAAAGATAAATAAATAAATAAATACATACATACATAAATAAATAAATACATACATAAATTAAATGACAGGGTACAGTACACTACCTGCTATCCACCGCAACGTCACTTTTTTTTTTTACATATTTTATAAATGCTTGAACATCTCAATCTTCCTTCTTTCCACAAACAACAACTACAAAACGACAGAACATGCAAATGTACACACAGAACATAGAAGTCTTCCTTCAGCTCACAAGACCCCTGTCTTGTGATTCCTCTATTTCTGTCTAGTTTTACAGCCAGAGTCTTAAGTTTCCTGCTAACATTCATCAGTTATACTCAGATATTTAAAGACATTTTTCCATTTTTCTTATTCTGCAATGACTCACGCCATTCCTTCTCAATGTTTCTTCGTATAATCTCTCATCAACATCTCTTTTTTTGGTGTGTCTCCCATTTCCTCTCTAAAAGTTTTAAAGATAGTTTATTTATTTTATAGTCTCTAAAAGCACACAGTAATGTGTCTCAGTTTGGATGCTGCCACATTAGCAGGTCTGCACACTCAGAGGACATTTATCTGCAGATTCACATCCATCAGCACCTATGATTTTAATCATTTATTACTTATGATTTTCTCTGTTCTCTCATTTTGGGAAACGATCAGTCAAATGTAGAACCCCTGAATTGATATGTATTTCAAATAATTATTCTTTTTAAATTTTTCTTATATTTTTTGAGATTTTTTAAAAAACATTATCTACTCTCATTGATTTCCATTGGTACAAACACTTGCTTAGTATTTCCTATAATTCTGATTTGTTCTTTTAACTGATTTTTTATATAGTATTCTATTCTTACATGATAGATTCTGTGTCTTTTCTTATATATCTGATTAAATTTCCCATTTTATAAAGATTATTTTATGAAGTTGTTTTTATCTTACTTCCTGTTTTCTTGGCATGCTTTCTGTTTTATTTCATTTATGTTTTCTTTTTTCTGTTGTTCTATTAATTTTGTTTCTCATATGATAAAAACCCTTGAAAACATAATTTACTTGCACTTCTGTGTGCATTGGTTTAAACTCTCTATCAAGAGCTCTTTATAGAAAAACTGGATAGTCAGCCACTTTTTGAAAAATAGACCAAAAATATTATTTTCAATAAGTCATCTACCTAGGTTGCTTTATTTTCCAAAGAGAAATATCTTGCAATCTCTTATCACAGTGTTTTAGGCAGTTACTTGCATTATGAGGCAAGGAGGGGAAATGGCTTTAATTCTCTTCATCATTAAACCACAGAGACAGGAATCAGAATAGATATTTCTGTGAGATGGGGATACAGTGGAAGCATTGATTGGAATAGGGAATATAGGAACTATCTGAGGTTATGAAAATGTTCTATATCTTGAACTGAGTGGATTTTTGAGATCTATAAATACATGTAAAAAAGAACTAAGTTGTATACTTAAAATGTGTGCACATCACTCTATATAAATTAAACTTGTATAAAAGTAAAATAAATAATATTAAAAATTAAGAATTATTTTAAGAATACTCAAAATAATTTAGGTGATGG
The DNA here is from genome assembly GCF_029289425.2 of Pan paniscus. NCBI lineage: Eukaryota > Metazoa > Chordata > Mammalia > Primates > Hominidae > Pan > Pan paniscus. The sequence continues at coordinate 64,830,200 of NC_073263.2, forward strand.
AATTTTTATCCTCAGTTTAGAAATTCATCACAGTGGAGTGTCCAGGCAGGTTGTAAGAGAGAGACACTTGGGGACACACACGGAGTCTGCATACATGGCCTCCCGCCCTCAATTCCACAGGTAGGTAACAAAAGATTGAGGCATTAAAGGAGATAGAAGAGGCTAAAGAAACTCTGCATGGAAAAGCAGAAAAAGTAAGGATTTTAAGGTGTTCTGCTAGAATTCCACATTCTATTACTCAATCCTCTCTTTTCCCAACTCCCTGAACCTAGTTATCTTACAGGTACAATAAATACTATTAACTAATGTCATGCTGAGGGAGAAATAAAGGAAAACGGCCTGAAACTAGAATCTTAATCCTCAGTTTGAGCAAAAGGAGAAGAATACCCTCCAAATATCCCCAATTATTTAAGATTTTGGAAGAGAAAACTAGAAAAGGAAGTGTTTGATAAGCAAATCATATCCAACAATGGCCTGCCTTGTCTCTTTCCTAGGGCTATAAGAATAAATCCCTCTGGAAAAATACAGCATACAGACAGAAAAGAAAAAAAAAGATGCACATCATAAAATGCTATCTTAGTTACAAATGTATATCTTATGCCTAAGGAATTCCAAAGCAGAAGCTGATCTGTGCTATTTTAGTCATATCTCCAGGCAAATATAGACAGCTTCATCTTCAAATAAAAGAAATAAACATATTACAAAATAATATTAATTAAAACATTTGTTTTCAAGTTAATTAAGCTATATAAACCAGATGCACAGCTTGATGCATATTATATATGTAATTTTTTTATTATTTTGAGATTCAAAACCTCAATAATATTCTTTATATCTTTCTAAGCTTTCCCTTTTGTCTCTGCAGGGTATGAGAAGTTAAGAATAAAAATGAAAATAATTTAAACTTATAACTAATTGAATGCCTTTTGTAAAGTTTAAAATGCTATGTTAAATTTTTATGATTGCTATTAAAAAATAACTTAAATGCATTTTGAAAATGTTATTGCAATTCCATATTTGTTTCAATAAAAACTATTATCCATATATTTTACACTGTTGCTAAACATTTCTGTAGACTTACTAAAAATAAAATAACCTAGTCATACATAGATATTTACTCATAGAATAAGCACAAATCATATTCATAAAACTTTGTTTTTAATATCTATATTTATTAACATTATTCTCAATATACACAATGTTTATGGAGCAGAACAGTTTATTTTTCCTTCCTTGGAGGAAATAATATCTTCATAACCCCTGTCCCAGTTCTTACCTCTGGATTGACATGATGAAATCCAGATAACACCCTATACTTTTAGGTTCTATATCATAGTCAAGAGACATCCACAAAATAATTTTTCTATGTATACATAGGAGAAAGAGACAGCTGTACCTTCTTATCTGAGAAAATTTCTTTGAAACATAATGGGAAAAATCCTTGGTTTCCTATTCTGTTTAGTACATAAATAAATCTCCCCAGGGAAAAGATAAAACCAGAGTTGCCAACTTTGTCACCCCAGAACGTATCCACAGGATCTCATCACTCCTTGCAATAGAAATGCAAAACTCAGCAGAGTTAAATATCTCTGGGGTTCTCTCTTTATATACTCAGTCTTAGATGACCTTTCAAGGCTTGTTTTTCTGTGCAGTTTTCAAGTTTCAGTAATAATTACTCAGAAACCCCTAACTGCAGAAATATATCAATATTTTCTCATTTCCAAAGTTAAAGTATTGCAAAAACAAACAAACAAAAATACTCAAACTATATAGCTAAGCAGCTATAGCCCATTTCGTACACGTCCTTAAGATAAACAATAATTACTACTCAAGAGGACTTGACAGCACCATTTGTCAATCGTAGTTCATTCTAACATTACCTGGTAATTGAGGTGACCTTCTGTGTTAGCTAATTGGCTTTGCCTAGATGAAAAACAAACTTCTCGTATCTTTATGAGAGAAGACAGTTTTCAAACTTAGAGTAAAAGGCTACAAAAGTTAGACTCCAATCATACCGGAGAAAGTGAAATGTAGTGGAGTTATCTCCCTTCATGATTACAATTCAAAGATCTCTCCTAAGTCCCTAGAAAAGATATTCCTGAGTTATACAATTTACAAACGGCCAATCTAGTTTTTAGAAACATTTACATGTATTTCAAAGAGGGGAAGAAGTACTTAGAATTTTAAGTTTTCTACAGTAAATGTTCTACAGAATAGGTGGGGGAGAGAGATTTTATTTTCAACAAGGATAATTTAGCCTCTTAATTTAATATTAGTCCCTACAATAAATAGTAAGGTCTTAAATTTAAATCAACTGCAACAATTAAATATTCTGTACTCATTCAATTTTAAAAATTGTTGTTGCATCAGTAGAAATGATGAGGTTCTACAATATCTGTATAAATATTCCAAACTGATTAAATTTTTGATTTTCCAAAATATCTAGGCATTATCTCTAGTAAATGAGGAAAGACATAGCTGATGAATTTTGGAAACTATTTCTTCCAGTAACTTTCTTAATATACATATTGAAAAATCTCTGAAAATTAGTCTTGATAATTAGTGAAATGAAAAGTAATATTTGTCCTGTTTCATAGTTAATATTATTGAACATTAGACAAATAGAAGCACTCAGACATTACATAAATAATCTCACTTTACTCATACCCAGAACTCTTTATCACTATCATTTAATACTTGTTCATATATATATACATTTGTTGTTTTTTTTTGTTTTGTTTTGTTTTTTGAGATGGAGTTTCGCTGCCCAGGCTGGAGTGCAAGGGTGCAATCTCGGCTCACTGCAACCTCTGTCTCCCAGGTTCCAGCTATTCTCCTTCCTCAGCCTCCTGGGTAGCTGGGACTACAGGTGCGCACCACCACACCCAGCTAGTTTTTATATTTTTAGTAGAGATGGGGTTTCACCATGTTGGCCAGGCTGGTCTCAGGTGATCCACCCATCTTGGCCTTCCAAAGTTCTGAGATTACAGACGTGAGCCATCGTGCCCGACCACTTGTTCATATTTTTATATGCAATACTATATTACAATGCTGCTTACTCCTTTGGGTATTTGATATTGATGTCCCCTAAGCGTTTTCAGTGAAGTGATAAGCAAAATATTATCTCATGGGTGTTTCACAAAAAGTCCTGAAAATATTACAAATTGTAGTTTAAAAAAGTCAAATATTTTTTAAACTAATAGATAAAATGTGTTATCAATAGGAAATATTTCTGAAGCTAGTTTCTATTTTGTGAATATAGATACTGTTTTTAAAAAGCACAAATTAAATATCAAAAAATTATCCCAATTAAAAATAAGGAAAGATACTTCTTTATCCATGTTTTTAGAGAATTTACAGTTATGTGTCTCGTAAAGACAGGAATGTATCATTCCTGTCTGAGAAATGCATCATTAAATGATTTTTATGATTGTACAAACATCATAGAATGTACTTACACAAACTTAGGTGGTATAGTCTACTACACACGTAGGCTGTATGGTATAACCTATTGCTCCTAGGCTACAAACCTGTACAGCATGTTACTGTACTAAATACTGTAGGCAACTGTAACATAATGATAATTATTTATATATCTAAACATAGGAAAGGTTTAGTAAAAAATAGGTATAAAAGATAAAAAATGGTACCTGTATAGGACATGTACCTATAGGACATGCAAGTGGAGCTTGCAGGTCTGGAAGTTGCTGTGGGTGAGTCAGTGAGTTAAGTGATAAGTAAATGTGAATGCCTAAGTCATTACTGTATGCTATTACTGCAGATTTTATAAATGCTGTAAACTTAGGCTAAACTAAATTTATAAAATAATATTTTTCGACTGGGCGTGGTGGCTCACGCCTGTAAACCCAGCACTTTGGGAGGCCGAGGGGGGCCGATCACAAGGTCAGGAGTTCGAAACCATCCTGGCTAACATGGTGAAAGCCCGTCTCTACTAAAAATACAAAAAATTAGCCAGGCATGGTGGCACGTGCCTGTAGTCTCAGCTACTCGGGAGGCTGAGGATGGAAATCGCTTGAACCCAGGAGGTGGAGGTTGCAGTGAGCTGAGATTGTGCCACTGCACTCCAGCCTGGGCAACAGAGTGAGACTCCATCTCAAAAAAATAAATAAATAAATAAGATTTTTTTTTTCTATCATGATAAGTTATCATTAGCATACTGTAACTTTTTTCACTTTATAAACTATTTTTTAACATTTTAACTCTTTGGTAATAACACTACGTTTAAAAAAACAATACAATGTACAGCTGTGTAAAAATATATTCCCCTATTTATATCTTTATTCTGTAAGCTTTCTATTTTTATGTTTTTAAATTTTCTTTTTCTGCTTTATAAATTTTTTGTTAAAGACTAATACACAAACACACATTTTGGCCTAGGCATATACCGGGTCAGTATTATCAATATCACTGTCTTCCACCTCCATATCTTGTCCCACTGGTAGGTCTTCGGGGCAGTAACATTCATAGAGCTGTCATCTCCTATGATAAAAATGACTTCCTCTGGAATATCTCCTGAGTACCTGGAATACCTGCCTGAGGCTGTTTTACAGTTAACTTTTAAAAATACATACAAGACATACATACTAAAATAATGATAAAATGTATAGTATAGTAAATATATGTACTAGCAACATAGTTATTTATTATCATTATCAAGTATTATGTAATGTACATAATTCTACCTGCCATACTTTTTTAAAAGTGGCATCACAATAGGCTTGTTTACACCAACATCACCACATACATGTGAGTAATGCACTGTGTTATGACTTTATGATGCCTATGACATTAGGTAATAGACATTTTTTCAGCTCTATTATAATCTTATGAGATTTCATTGAAAATATGGGCCATCATTGACCAGAATGTTGTTATGCAGTGCATGACTGTACTTTAACCTAATCTAAAACAATCTGAAAAGTTTAAGTAACCAAAAACGCTACTTCAAATAGTATCTGACAGTTGTATTAAAGATATTTTCAAAAGTAAATATTAAGATTGTCACTACATCTTTTCAGTGCAATTTTTTGTGTTTATTTATGAAAGACCACACAATCTTCTCTTTTTTATCTTCTTTCTGTCTTCTTCTCCTTGTTCATAATGTGACAAGCTAGTTACAAATGTATTAACTCCATAAGTATTTTATCCTGGGTTTTTAGTAAATGTCACATCCTGGGGCTCAGCTAAATTAGCTAAAAAACGTTTACAAGCACATCTCTGTAAAAAGAGGAGCATAATGGACTAAACATCTTTTACATATATGTTGTTTTTTATAAATATAATCATATCAAACAATGATCAGCAGGCGCAAACCCTGATGTAGCTCGGTTGGAAAGTGCACTTCGTTGATTCTTTTTGTCACTATAACCAAAAAAGAAATGCAAATGAATAAGTAAGTAAATCTTAACAAATTCAGGTAAAATTTTAACAACTTACCCTTCATAATCAGCCCAAATTTTTCATCACCCTGAATGCAGGTAATTTTATATACTTTACATACGACTTTTGTAGAATATAAGATAGTAGAAGACACAGAAAAGCAAAAATTAATATTTTCATGTAGATAGATTTGTTTCAGTATTCATCACAGAATTTTAAATAAATCAAAGCAACCATATTTACCTAGTGAAGAATAAATCTTTCTAAATACTTCCCTCTAACCTTCTCACTATAACACTACATAATATATGCCTATTGCTACCATTTACTATTACTTTCAGTATGTTTATTTGCAAATTTTGTGATTTCACAATATTCTATATTTTGCAAGTAATGTAAGGTACTTGAAAATGTAATCTACACATACTATAAAACATAATTTGGCATTAAATTATTTATACACACAAATTACATTAATAATGTAAGCCATCACTTTCATTATAAAAGCAAATTAGTTCTTTGAAAATTAATTATTTGGTACTATATCTGTTAAACAAGCTTTATATTTGAATAGAATGCTTAAAAGTAGTTGACTTTAAAAGTTATTAATTTCAATAAAGATAAAAGTCAATAACACTCCTATTTGATAGGCTACAATGTTTTTATTAAAATGTAAACATGAGGAAATAAAGCATAGGAAAGAAAACTGCTCATACTATAGTTTTCTCTAATTTTTACATTTTACATTAAACAAGACACAGTTTGATATCCTTTAAATGTGTCTCAATCTGGAGGTAGTCAGTTGTGAGTTGAATGCTTGCTCTCAAGACTTACTTGCTAAATGGTACTAAGAAGGCTATCAATCTTCCTGAGGCTTCACGTTGTCATTTATCTCATATATAATTTCCAAAGCTATTTTAACATATGAATGAGATTGTGTATACATAATTATGAATTGCCTTATAAATTTATGAAATTTATAAAATTAATAAATTTTATAAATACGCTTATTAATAAAATACTTCATATATTAACAAATGTAACATTATATATTATATTTGCTTATATAAGTTATATGTCATAAAAGTATATAAACAAATTTAAATGCTTTATTAAACTTAGAAATAATCAATTTTCTCATTTTTAAGAACAATTAAAGCTCAGATGGCCTAAACAATTACTTTGTAACCTCCTATCATGTAAGTATCAAATCTGGAATTCAAACTTTGTCTTTTTAGTAGAATTACATTTGTCATTCCATTACTCTGGGCTGAGTTTGTCCTAAATCTATATATCCTTCATTCTACAGCTGTAAATGCCAGGCTTTGATTCATTCCTGCAAGAGATAATCACATTCTTATAATATTCATATACTTTTCATCTCCTTGACTCCCAAGCATCTAGACAAGAATATGCTGCGAATTTTGTCTAAAGATTCTCAGAAACTACATTGATAAATAGAAAAAGATAATTTTTGTTGTCCATGAGAAACAGTTTAAGTGTTGCTTATTAGCTTGCCTTTATAAATTAAGCAGTAGTAAATAATGCTAATTCATTTTTAATGCTTCCTCATGTTATTTAAGAAAAATATAAATGCATATTTGCTTAGCAAATCAGAAAATTTTTTTTTTTAATCTTCCCCTCTCCTCTTCCTTTATTCCCTTCCAATCCAAGCAAGGACATGAAAGAAATATCATAAAGGCATATACTGAAATAGAGAAAACAGTGTGTAGTTTAATGTTATTGAGATGCATAATATATATCAGGGAGGGAGAACAGAAGTCCCCAATATAATCCTTGGAAATAAATTTGATATTTTATCCACAAAATAGTTGCATTTTTATATCTCTATGAAACATAGTAATAAGTTGAAAAGAGTGACACTCAAAGATATATGGTCTAATTTATACACAATAAAGTATAAGAGTTAAAATGGAATTAATTTCAGGCATTCTCATTATTGGAGCTATTACTTTGAAGACAATTTATTTTACTACTCTTCACAATCTGTGCTTATAAACTGACAGGCTATGTAGTGACATAATGCCTCCTGTGTCATAAATATTTCATGTGTAACTTTGAAGAGGAATTGAAAATACCATTCAAGAGGCTTGCAGAGAGCAGATATTTCTTCAAGATTAAACAAGATTGTCTCTCTGCCTAGCCTGTTCTTTAATTTTAACTTTCACATCACGAGAAGGAGTCTATTGACGGACAATGTAGCACAAGAGTTTTTAAAGATGTGATCATTTTTTCTAAGTAAATTTGGTCTTACAGCTAGTTCTTTCTAGAAGCTCTTATGGAAGCAATAAATATATGCATGAATACTCGTAATGATTTAATCTCATTTTATGTTTTTCTGAAGTTTGTTAATGATGGACCTAGAGTCCCAGGGTAAAAGCAAACACATTTGATCAAGGAGAATTGGAAGAAGATGAGGGAAAGAAACTTCTAAAAATCTAGTCGAAAATGACTAGAAATGAACCAAAAGATTATTTGGTAACAAAAGTAAGAACATGTGCATGTTTGTGGTCAGTTAAAAATAAAATGGTGGTTTGAACAATTTGGGTATTTTTAAAGATGAGTGAGTAGTATACATTTAGGGGCTCTACTCTCTAGAAATGTTTTAAATTTGTTTTTGTGGCATCCATGTAAAAGCATATTGTAGAAATGAATAAAGAATGCATATCTAAGATTTGTAAAATGGTAGAATAATTATGCAGAAAAATGGAATTAGACCTATTTTGAGGAACGCCCTCTAAATACATGTATGGAATTAGATGCTAAAGTAGAAAAAGTATAGAAAGATAACTCAGTGAAAAATCTTGGCTGCTTCTTTGCAGTATTAGAAAAGCAAACAAGAAACAAAGGATCTCATAGGAAGTTATAAAAACTTCACAGAAAATTTCTTATACAAAAGGATTTCATAGGAAGATGATCTATGAAGACAGTTTCTTCTTTTTTCATTTAAAAATAAAATTGTTTTCAATAATAGTATTTATTGCAAAGCTCAAGGGTCATTCTGCGGGCTATAACTTAATTTTTTAAAACATTTTATTTTATTTTATTATAATTTTTTTTTATTTATTTATTTTTGGAGACAGGGTCTCTCTCTGTCTCCCAAGCTGGAGTACAGTGATACGATCTCAGCTCACTGCAATCTCCACCTCTCATGTTCAAGAAATTCTTGTACCTCAGCCTCCTGAGCAGCTGGGATTACAGGTGTGCACCACCACACCCAGCTAATTTTTGTATTTTTAGTAGAGACAGGGTTTTGCTACGTTGGCCAGGCTCGTCTCAAACTCCTGGCCTCATGTGATCCACCTGTCTCAGGCTCCCAAAGTGCTGAAATTACAGGCGTGAGCCACCATGCGCAGACTTATTTTATTTTTAATCAACAAATATTTGTATATATGTATGTGGGTACACTGTTAGGATGTATGCATACATTCTGGAATTGTTACATCAGGCTAATTAGCATATCGTCACCTCACATACTTAGCATTTCTTTGTGATGAGAACATTATGATTAACTTTTTTAGTGATTTTGAAATATAAAAAAAGTTTGAATCATTGGTCTTGGAGAAGCCAGGAAAATCTCTTAGTAAATTATAAAATTATTTGTTAAAATGCTACCTATATTAAATCTGGAACATGCATGAAGAGCCCTGGAAAAGAAACACAATAATAGACTCAACCAACTATTGTAGAGAGGTACTGAAACCTCAGCATTTGATGGGCAGTAATTTATGGTCATAACGGGACAATATTTTAACTATGAATTTAATAAACTATAGAAATAGTCTATGAATGGAATATATTAGAGACAAACTTTATGTTTATATTACAAATTTAAGGATGTGGTCTTCAAGGTGGTGAAAAAAGTAGAAACTGTTGATTCTAATAGACTTTACCACTGTAAACAACGCATTGGAATCATAAACTAAATCTTTGACCATCCAAAAAAAAAGAAAATGGAAAGGATAAATGCTTTCTTTCAGAAAAAAGAACAAAAAATTAGTTACTCCAGGCACTGGAAAAGGTTTTAGGTAATCTTTCTCATCGAGAATAAAAAAATAAAATGACTAGAATACTGCAATGTCAGAATTAAAGACACTTACATCTCTCCTTTATGGAAGAAATGAATGGGACCCCAAACAAACTCAAACTTCTGTCCCTTAAAGAAAGATAGAAGAACAGGGGTACTGAAGGTATGTGTATCTCAAACATTTTTATGTTGAAGCCTAAAACCTCAACGTAATGACATTTTAAAGATTGTGCCTTGGGAGGTAAGTAGGTAATGAGGGTGGAAGAGTCATGAGTGGAATCATGCTCTTATGAGAAAATACAGGAGAGAGATGATCTTTCTCTCTGCTCTACACCATGTGAGAATACAATGAGAAGATGGTCATTTCAACAAAAGAGAGTCTTCAACAAGGAGGAAAGCCCTTCAGCAAGAACCTGACCATGCTGGCACTCTAAACTTGGACTTCCAGCCTGCAGAACTATAAAAAATGTTTTGTGTTTTAAGCTACCTAGTATATAATAATTTTTCGTAGCAGCCCAGGCAAACTAAGACAAGGGTTTACAAATTTATCTATAACGCTAGAAACCTGGAATCATGCCAAAGATGGTTAAGACAAGGCTTTCAACAGCAGCCTGTAGTGCTATAAGGAAATTTGGGAAAAGCAGTCAGCCTGTGGACCAATTGACTGAGACTAATTAGTGCACACTTCATTGAATTTGGAATGCCTTAGCCTCAATTGCAGAGAGCAGGTGTTTCCCAGCGGAACTGAAGAAGTGTGTGCTATTTGTTTACTGGTAAAGATAGGGAGAACATTCCTATAGCGCTCTGCTACAAAGTGGGTGATGATTAAGAGATTGCCTCATAGCTTTTCTGAAACCCTAGTCTCTTTAAATAGCCAAAACAGTTAATTATTTGAAGTATTTCTATCTCTATACAATATAACTATGTCTTTGAGGACTTTGAAAAAAATAAAAAGTGACCATTAAAATTGCAAAAGCACCTTGAGGTACACTGGTTAAAATCAACACTTAATAAGTGTTAAACCTGCCATAATTTATTAAGTGTAAGAAATGTTTCCATTTTCAAAAAAAATGTATAAATATAAATCCAAGAATTATTTCTTCCCCCATTAAACTGATCCCGGCATGGAAACTTAGAAAACTCTACCTAATTTAGCTTGAGATCCTCTGGCAGGCCCCAAGACTCTCTTGAGCAGTGAAGCAGAAGACATTGGTCCAAGGGGAGAAAAGCAACTTGTGTCCTATTAAACTGAGCAATATGGGAAGAAAGGAGTGGAAGCAATATTAGCAGGCTTCAGAAATGCTAGCCCAGACTATTTTGGAAACTTGTGGAAAGAAGCAGATGTAAAAGCTAATACAGGGTCTCACCTAGTATGTAACTAAATTGGTGATTAATCTCTAAGTATCGCATCTACTGGTGAATATGGCTGCTAATTATAATAGCAAATGACAAAAAGACACTCTGCCCTACAGAAAGGCTAACAAGAATAAAGCTCTTGTGGCATTTTGTTACAACATTTGTGATTTCAAAATGAGCATTGGTAGTGGTCTACTGAGAGCAAACTCTATCTCTGATGTACACTGGTGAGGATCCATGTTTACTTCTAAGGATAATAATGGTTGCAATGACAGCCTGAGTTATTAAGATAATGTAGGGCAACAACATGTTAGCCTTTGGAGATCAGTGGTATAGAGAGATATCCTCGGTACAAGGGTAAAACTGTGTCATATAGGCTACAAATGCTTCAAGCTGGTTAAGAAAGCAGACACAAATTCTCCATCTACAATCGCATATCGTGCAAAAGGTGGCGGAGAGGGCCCAGGACTCCTTGAGGGAAACAGAAGTAAAATATTCCTGGAGCAACGGAGATGGAATGTCAAACCCTCCAGATGAATGGGCAATGACTCTCCTAGTGCATAATGAAATAGGAAATTTGTATTCTTTGCTTAGAGACCAGAGAGGGATAATAATAGAAGAGACATTGAAAGGAGAACAAATGGAAACTAAAGCCAGAAAATGGACTCTCATTAGTTAACTAATTCTACACTGTACCTGTTGGAACTCAATGGAATTTGGTAGTAACAAACAAGATTGCATGCGTCTTTATATTAATCTATTACTAATATTGTATCCTCATTAGTAATAGACTGTACCTATAAGCTCTGCCACACATTTCAAGGTAGAGCAAAGGCATTACAGATAATGCTAACTTAGTTATACACTACTCACTTTTCTGAATGATTATGTACATACTCATTATATTCTTCTAAGTTTTATGAGATAAATGTTATTTTCAATCTTCCTTCTTACAAATAAGGGAATGGAGGCACATATTTTTAAGTAACCTCCCCAAAATTACACAGGTAGTTAATGGCAGAACTTATAATGAACTCTTGGGCTTTTCTCATTAGCAACCTCAACCTCAGTGCAAGAATACTTAACATCAATACACAGAGTTAAACTCTTCTTCCTATTCTGTCCTAAGGGGAACAGAAGCTAAACTTACTAGGTGTGTGGAATCCTCATGTGTATTTAAAAATCAAGTGTTATGGGACATACATTTCTAAGGGGTTTTATTTGACCTTTAGCTTCACAGCCAGCTGCTGAAGTTAGTGCTGAAAATAGTCCTACCAATATCGTACTCCAAACATGGAAGAGTGAATTAGGATATTTTTCAAGTGATGATTTCATTCTGTTCTTCAAGTTAAAAATAAAATCTTTTAAGTAGAACCAGCCAGTCTTTGAGGTGTTCACTAGTAATTTTGCCATTCAAAATTCATTGATGAGAAATGTCCTTTCCATTACTGTTCTTTTATCTTGATGAATTTAATATTTAGGTCTTCTCTTTTACAGAAATGGGGTTAGTATTAATAGTCATAGAAAAAGATTTTATAATTTCAGTAACATGACACCAATTACTAGCATGTTACTGCATTAAGATAAAATTATGACGATGCAGTATTATCCACTTAAATTCTAATTTGAAATGAAAGCCAGGACTTAAGCTGAAAGTAAAGATTGGCTATTTTGAAATAAAATTGAACTTATTATACTAGAAACATCAATATATTTGGCAAAATTTTTATGATGTTAAAAGGCAAATTATGCCCTAGATAGCTGTAAATATTTCAAACACTCCAACATCTTTCAAAGGTGTTACAGGCTGAATTAATTTCACATGCATTTATACTCATGTACTCTATCACAGTTGAGGAAAATAGAATAAATATAGAAATTTGTTTTCTATAATGGATTTCCAAATTGTACAATGGTGTCCTATTTAAAATGAGATAGAGTTGTTCCTAATTCATGAAAGTGAAGCTCAAGGAGCAGTTTTTCAGAATTATCACATTTTGTAAGGCAATGTGTTTAATTTTTCTATATGAAATGTAGCAGTGAACTGATAACTCCTTAAAAAAAGAAGAGCTGTCTGTAAAATGATCGCTATTTCATCATATTTAATGGTAGCATATATTATCAATTTATTTAATTTTAGGTAATTTTTGTTAATAAAACATCATACAATGTTCTCTTCAATTTTACAAATTTCAGAAATACCTTTTATTGTCTATGTTAGAATGACTAGAAGATGGCAGACATTTAAAATTTTCCATCCTCTCATATTTTTGAGTATATCTCTGTAGATTTTAGTTCAACAATATTTTGTATCCACATTGTGCAATGAATTCTTACCATGAAAACTGAAAATATCACCAAGATCTTTGGGAAAATTGAGTCATTAGGGAACACAAAACTTGCCTAATTGTGAAAACCACATAAACCTAAATTTATAACTAGACAAAGGGAAGGCAGTATATACAAATTACACAGACACACACACACACATACACACGAGTTATATGCAGCATAACAATGTCCAGTGAACAGCAGACCACATATACAATGGTGGTTCCACAAGGTTATAATGGAGCAAAAAAATTCCTATTGCCTAAGGAAGGTGCAGTTGTCACAGCACAACACATTACTCACTTTTTTTGGGTGATGTTGGTGTAAAGAAACCTATTGCACTACCTATTGTATAAAAGTACAGCACATACAATCACATACAGTACATAATACTTGATAACAATTATAAACAACTACATTACAGGTTTTGATATACACAATACTATATTTTATTATTATTTTGGAGTGTACTGACTCCTTCTACTTATAAAAAAAAGTAATTGTGAAACAGCCTCATGCAGGTCTTTCAGGAGCTATTCCAGCAGAAGGCATTGTTATCATAGGGGATGACAGCTCCATGCGTGTTCTTGCTCCTGAAGACCTTCCAGTGGGACAAGATGTGGAGATGGAAGACAGTGACATTAATAATCCTGGACCTGTGTAAGCTTAGGCTAGGGCGTGTGTTTGTTAGTTTTCAACACAACAGTTCAAAAAGAAAAAACAGAAAAAAAATTTAATTTAAAAATAACCACTTATAGAATAAGAATTTAAAGAGGGCTATATATTTTTGTACAACTTTATGTTATTACATAACAAAAAAGTTAAAAAATTAAAAGTTAACAAAGTAAAAATGTTACAAGTAAGCTAAGATTGTTTGTTTATTTATTTATTTATTTTGAGACAGAGTCTTGCTCTGTCGCCCAGGCTGGAGTGCAGTGGCACAATCTCAGCTCACTGCAACCTCCGCCTCCCGAGTTCAAGAGATTCTCCTGCCTCAGCCGCCCTAGTAGCTAGGATTACAAGCACCCGCCACCACACCTGGCTAATTTTTGTATTTTTAGTGGAGAGAGGGTTTCACCATGTTGGCCAGGCTGGCCTCAAACTCCTGATCTCAGGTGATCCACCCCGCCTCTGCCTCCCAGAGTGCTGGGACTACAGGCTTGAGCCACCGCACCTGGCCAGATTAATTTATCATTGAAAAAAATAAATTTTAAAAATAAATTTATGTACCCTAAGATTAAAGCATTTATAAAGTCTACAGTAGTGTAAAACAATATCCTGGGCCTTCACGTTCATTCACTCACCACTCACTCACAGACTAACCCAGAACAACTTCCAGTCCTACAAGATTCATTCATGGTACATGTCCTATACAGGTTTAAATTTTTTATCTTTTATAGCGTATTTTTCCTGTACCTTTTCTATGCGTAGGTATATCTAGATACACAAATACTTACCATGTGTTATAATTGCCTACAGTGTTCAGTAAAACAAAATGCTGTACAGGTTTATAGCCTAGGAACAATAGGCTGTGCCATGCAACCTAGACATGTAGTAGGCTACATTGTGTTAGTCTGTGTACGTACACTCTATGATGTTTGCGCAATGAAGAAATTGCCTAATGACGCATTTCTCAGAACAGATCTCGTCATTGACACTTGTGTGACACACACTGTGTGTGTGTGATTTAAGCAAAAATTATTTATCCATGTCTCATCTTATATAATTCATGCCCAAGAGTCATCTTTTAAATCTATTTTTCATTCTTTTGTCTGTCTCTTTAGTACTCAGAGATGTCAGACTGTTATAATGTCAAATTGAAAAGTATGTGATTTGTTAAAATGCATGTAATTTGTCATTTTCTCTATTGCTATGTCTTGATAACAGAATATTTTTATGAACTACTTTCTGATTAGGAGTCTTCTTCTGTGCAGTACTTTTTAAAATTCTGATGCAGATTTGCATTCTTCTATCCGCGATCTAAAACCTTTAACTTGTTTTCCATTTTCTTAATTTATAATTGCCCTAACCAAATAGGCATTTGAAAAACTCCATAGAGGAGACAGCCTTTGAGTGGAAGAAGTAAGAATTTGGCTTCACTCACTTTCCCCCAGATCAATGAAAATACAATATACATCAGCAATTTAGAACTCTGGGCAACAAAGTGAGACTCTGTCAAAAAAAAAAAAAAATTAAAAACAGTCCTTTCACACAGAGTATGAAAACCTGTAGTAAGAAAACCTATAGTACTTCCGCACAAGGGGATATTACACAGCAATAAATCGTAGCTATGGTTTTCACAAATTGAAAAGTATCTCTTCAAGAAAGTAAAAAAAAAGTCTACTGACCAGCAGAGACAGTGGTTTTTAACATGGGTTATTCCCATTTCTCCTCCCTCTCACCTCATTGATATGGTAGTCATCAAAACTTAACAACCTTACATCCAACAATGAGTATTTACCTATTTTGAGTCTCCATTATAAGTACCATTGAGAGGTGACAGCGTGCTGTGCTGGCAGCCGTTGCAGCCCCCACTCGCTCTCTGCGTCTCTTCCGCCTCAGCGCCCATTCTGGCCGCGCCTGAGGAGCCCTTCAGCCCGCCGCTGCACCATGGGAGCCCTTCTCTAGACCGGCCGAGGCCGGAGCCAGCTCCCTCAGCTTGCTGGGAGGTATGGAGGGAGAGGCACGGGCGGGAACCGGGGCTGCGCGCAGCGCTTGCGGGCCAGCTGGAGTTCTGGGTGGGCGTGGGCTTGGCGGCCCGGCACTCGGAGCGGCGGGCCCCGGGCAGTGAGGGGCTTAGCACCCGGGCCAGCAGCTGCGGAAGGTGCGCCGGTTTCCCCAGCAGTGCTGGCCCACCGGCGCTGCGTTTGATTTCTCGCCGGACCTTAGCTGCCTCCCTGCAGGGCAGAGCTCGGGACCTGCAGCCCGCCATGCCTGAGTCTCCCTGCACTGCCCTGGGCTCCTGCGCCTGAGCCTCCCCAACGAGTGCCGCCCCCTGCTCCACCGCGCCTGGTCCCATTGACCGCCCATGGGCTGAGGAGTGCGCGCGCACTGGGTGGGACTGGCAGGCAGCTCCACCTGCGGCCCCTGTGCCAGATCCACAAGGTGAAGCCAGCTGGGCCCCTGAGTCTAGCG
Source organism: Pan paniscus (assembly GCF_029289425.2). Classification (NCBI taxonomy): domain Eukaryota; kingdom Metazoa; phylum Chordata; class Mammalia; order Primates; family Hominidae; genus Pan; species Pan paniscus. Next base: position 64,846,470 of record NC_073263.2, read on the forward strand.
GGGACTTGGAGAACGTTTATGTCTCGCTAAGGGATTGTAAATACACCAATCAGCACTCTGTATCTAGCTCAAGGTTTGTAAACACACCAATCAGCACCCTGTGTCTAGCTCAGGGTTTGTGGATGCACCAATCTGCACTCTGTATCTAGTTAATCTGGTGGGGACTTGGAGAATCTTTACGTCTAGCTAAGGGATTGTGAATGCACCAGTTGGCACTGTGTATCTAACTCAAGGTTTGTAAATGCACCAATCAGCGCTCTGTGTCTAGCTCAGGGTTTGTAAATACACCAATGGACACTCTGTATCTAGCTAATCTAGTGAGGAGGTGGAGAACTTTTTTGTCTAGCTCAGGGATTGTAAAGGCACCAATCAGCACCCTGTCAAAATCAGCTCTCTGTAAAACAGACCAATTGGCTCTGTGTAAAAAGGACCAATCAGCAGGATGTGGGTGGGGCCAGATAAGGGAATAAAAGCAGGCTGCCCTAGCCAGCAGTGGCAACCTAGTCAGGTCCCCTTCCATGCTGTGGAGGGTTTGTTTTTTCGCTCTTTGCAATAAATCTTGCTGCTGCTCACTCTTTGGGTCCACACTGCCTTTATGAGCTGTAACACTCACCGGGAAGGTCTGAGCTTCACTCCTGAAGCCAGCCAGACCACGAACCCACCGAGAGGAAAGAACAACTTCAGACGCGCCACCTTAAGAGCTGTAACACTCACCGCGAAGGTCTGCAGCTTCACTCCTGAAGCCAGCGAGACCAGGAACCCACCAGAAGGAAGAAACTCTGAACACATCTGAACAACAGAAGGAATAAACTCCAGACATGCCGTCTTTAAGAACTGTAACACTCACTGCAAGGGTCTGCGGGTTCATTCTTGAAGTCAGTGAGACCAGCAACCCACCAGTTCCGGACACACCATCACAAGAGTGCATTTAGAAATTTGATCAAGCTAGAAAATCTCCATTCAAAGGTGTTCTTACTGTTTAATAATTTGGAGTTCAGTTCTGGGGTGGGGGATGAGAATGCTATCCTCACGTTTTACTAAAAGCATTAATAGTCTGCTGGTTCAGTTAGGGCAAATAAGAGTCTGACCAAACAGTTAAAAGGAAGATCTGGAGAAGCACGTTACCATGGGGAACTTTGAAAAGCTCTGACAAATTCACGGGGATCTGGAAGTTGACTTGTATGTACACGGCTGTGTGCGCACACAGGAAAGACCTAAGAAAAAGGAAGGCCCCAGTTACTCACCTCCAGGTGAACTGGAGGCCTTGAACAAGCAGGAAGTGAAAGTTGAGGCTGATTTAACTGCCTGTTTTTCGAAAGTGTACATATTCAAATAGAATTGATCCCTTGGCTAAAGGTGGAGGACTTTTACATTCTGAAAGATTTTAAGAAAAATGTCTTACCAAAAGACATTTGGCTGAACATTAAATTATACTGATCTAATAAACACCATTAGGAAGCCAGTTTTAAAAGAAAAGATACACTTAAGAGAAAATTGGTGGCACAGAACTCAGTGGCTGCAGATTGCAGACAATATGGACTCTACAGAATTAGTCTAGAAAGTGACCAAAAAAAAAAAAGAAAAAAGAAAAACAACAACAATTACAATCACAGCTAAAACAACAAACTGTTATGGGGAAAGAGATCTGATACCATAATTATTCTATTATTTATCCAAAAGTCTACTTTTTAAGAAAAGATAACATAATATGCAAATATTGAAAATTATTCTTCACACACAGAAAAAAAAAAGTCCCTGAAGGAGATCAGATGATAGATTTAGAGATAAATATTTTAATCACCTCTGATTAACGTGTTCATAAAACTAAAGAAAACTATGTAAAAATAATTAAAACAAAGTATGAAACTCTGTTTTACCAAATAGAGCCTATCAACCAATGGATAGAAAATATTTTTAAAAACCAAATAGAAATTCTGAAGGGCAAAATTAAAATAACTGTAAATAATATTAACTCCAGGAGATTACCAACGTATTTTAACTGGCAGAAGTAAGAACCAGTAAATACAGATTATCCACTTTGGGGAGCCACAGAAAAGGAAGAAAAATAAGCAAAATCTCAGAGACCTGTGGGAAATCATGAAACATACCTAAGTATGGATAGTTGAAGTCCCAGAATAAGAGGCAATAGTAAAACAATGTTATCATTTATAAGTGATCCTTAATAAGATAAATGGCTGACTTCTTATCAGAAATCATTGGAGTCAGAAGACAGTGAGATGACATATTAAAATGTGTGGAAGAAAAAGGCTAAGAAATCAAGAATTCCATGTCTAGCAAAACTACCCTTCAAAAATGAAAGGGAACAATATCAACTGCTGGCAAGAACGTAGAACAGGAGCTGTCATTCATTGCTGGTATGAATGCAAAATGATACAGCCACTCTGGAATATAGTTTGACAATTTCTTAAAAAGCTAAACATAGCTTTATCCTATGATCCGGCAATCATGCTCCTAGGTATTTACTCAAATGAGATTAACACTGATGTCAAAACAAAACCTGCACACGAATGTTTATAGCAGCTATTTATAGTTTCCGTAACTGGAGGCAACCAATATGTAAATGGATTTAAGAATACCTGTAGTACTTCCGCACAAGGGGATATTACATAGCAATAAATCGTAGCTATGAAGCCACAAAAAGGCATAGAGGAAACTTAAATGAATGTTGCTAAATGAAAGAAGCCAGTTTGAAAGGCTGCATTTTACTTCAATCATATAAAGCTCTGGAAAAGACACTGTAGGGACAGTAAAATGATCAGTCATTGTCAGAGGTTTGGTGGCAAAGGGAGAGGTGCACAGAGGATAAAGAAGCACAGGGGAGTTCTAGGGTGATGAAACTATTCTGTATATTTTGATGGTGCATATTTAACATTATCCATTTTTCAAAACAGAAGAGTATACTTCAGCAAATAAAATTATATCAATATAGGCTCATCAATTGTTAAAAATTTGCAACCCTAGAGTAAAATGTTAATAGTATGAAGAACTCTGTGTGAAAGGACTATTTTTAAATTTTTTTTTTTTTTTTTTTTTAGACAGAGTCTCACTTTGCTGCCCAGGCTGGAGCGCAGTGGTGTGATCTCTGCTCACTGGAACCTCCACCTCCCAGGTTCAAGTGATTGTCCTGCCTTAGCCTCCCGAGTAGCTGGGACTACAGGCACCCACCATCATGCCCAGTTAATTTTGTATTTTTAGTAGAGACGTGGTTACACCATGTTGACCAGGCTGGTCTCAAACTCCTGACCTCCAGTTATCCTCCAATCTCAGCCTCCCAAAGTGCTGGAACTACAGGCATGAGCCACTGTGTCCGGCCTATTTTAAATTTTTTTAATGAAGGAGAAATAAAGACATTCTCACATAAACTAAAATAAAGAAAATCTGTCACCAGAAGTAGTCTTTAAGAAATTCTAAAGGGAGTCCTTCAGGCTGAAAGAGCCAAATAAATAGCACTGGCAAGGTTAATTACATAGGTAAATATAACTGTAACTGATGTTTTACACAATTAGTTACAAAACAGTCTAATGGACTTACAAGGTATAAATTTGCATGTCTAAAGTAGCACAAAGGAGGGGGAAAAACGTATATCAGAAAAACATTTATATGTACTATTGTAATTGTTATTATTAATCTGAATTAGACTTTTTAAAAAGTTAAGATGTGCTTAATATCCTGAGAAATGGCCAAGCACGGTGTCTCATGCCTGTAATCTCAGCACTTTGGGAGGCCGAGGTGGGTGGATCACCTGAGTGAGGTCAGGAGTTTGAGACCAGCCTGGCCAACATGGTGAAGCCCTGTCTCTACTAAAAATACAAAAAAAAAAAAAGCCGGGTGTGTTGGTGGGCACCCTGTAATCTCTGCTACTTGGGAGTCTGAGGCAGGAGAATCGCTTGAACTCAGTAGGCGCAGGTTGCAGTGAGCCAAGATCGCACCATTGCACTCCAGCCTGGGCAACGAGAGCAAAACTCCGTCTCAAAAAAAAAAAAAAATTCCTGAGAAATGACTTAGAATATGATTAAAACATATAGTTAATAAAAGCAACTTAAAATATACACCAAAAAAAAAAACACATAACACAAAATAAGGCAGCAATGGAGGAAGGAAAGGAAAAAAGCATGCCATAGTGAAAAACATAGCATGTAAATAACAAGTAGTTGTAATCAATAACCTATCAATAATTATATTTCATGTAAACTTTTTTGAGTAAATGCTAAGATTATCAATCTGGATTAAAAGAAAAAAGACAGGCTCCAATTATATGTTGTCTACAAGAGATGCACTTTAGGTTCAGAGACCAATAAGTTGAAAAGTCTGAATCAACTTAAAAGAATTGAGATATTCAAAGTATTTTCTCTGATTACAATGAAATAAAATTGGAAACTGATAGAAAGAAATTTGGGATCTCTGAAAATATTTGGAAAATAACACAGTTCTAAATAACCCTTTTGTTAAAGAAGAAATTACAAGACAAATGAGAACACACCACAGCCAAATTTATGCTATATAAATAAGCTGTGTTTGGAGCAAAATTTTTAGCTTTAAATGCTATAAAAAATCTCAATTTAACACACAAATCTGAATTTTCAAATTTAGGTGGGCTGGAGCAAGATGGCAGAACTAAGAGGCTCTATCAATTGTCCTCCCTGCAGGAAGACCAAACTTGACATCTATCTACACAAAAAAAGGAAACTTCATAAGGACCAAAAATTAGGTGAGTAGTCACTCACAGTACCTGATTATAACTTCATATTACTGAAAGATACACTGAAGAGAGCAAGAGAGACAGTCTTGAATTGTTGACACCATCTCTTCCTCATCCCCTGGCAGTGGCCGCATGGCAAAGAGAGTCTGTATGCTTTGGGAGGCAGAATACAGTGATGGTGAGACTTTGCAGTGAATTCAGTGCCGCCTTGTTATAGCAAAACCAGGCTATATTTAGCTGATGCCCACCCACGGAAGGAGCATTTAAAACAGCCCTAGCCACACAGAGGGGAGTTGTCCACCTTAGTTGTTGGAACTTGAGTTCCAGCAAGCTTCACCACATGAGTCCCTGTGCAAACTTGAAAGACAGTCTAGGCCACAAGGACTGCAACTCCTAGGTAAGTCATAATGCTGAGCTGGGTTTAGAGCCAATGGACTGTGGTGGGGGGCAGACAACATGCTGAGATACCAGCAACAGCGGCTAAGGGAGTGTTTGTGCCACATTTTTCCCAACCCCAGCCTGTACAGCTCACAGTTCCAAAAGAGACCCCTTTCTGCTTGAGGAGAGGACAGGGAAGAGCAAAGATGACTTTTTTCTTGCATCTTGGATACCAGCTAAGCCATAATAGAATAGGATACCAAGCAAAGTCATGAGGCCCCCATTCCAGGCCCTAGCTCACAGACAACATTTCTGTACACACCCTGGGCCAGAAGTGAGCCTGTTACCTAGAAGGGAAGAACCCATTCCTGGCAGGGCCCATCACCTGCTTACTAAAGAGTCCTTGGGCCCTGAATAACCAGCAGAGATAACCAGGTACTAGGTCATGGGCCTTGGGTGAAACTCTGAAACCTGCTAGCTTCAGGTGGGACACAGCACATACAAAGCTGTGGTGGCTGTGGTGAGAGACTCTATCTGCTTGAGAAAAGCAAAAGGAAAAGTAAAGCAGTCTTTTTCTTGTACCTTAGGAACTAGCTCAGCAAAAAAACTTGTACCTTAGGAACTAGCTCCAGGCCTCGGCAATTGGATAACATTTACAGACCTAGATGTGGGCCAGAAGGGAGCATGCTTCCCTGAACACTGAATCCCAGGCCTGGCAACATTACCACAAGCTAACTGAAGAGCTCTTGGGGCTTAAGTGAACACTGACGAAAGCCCGTCAATACTTTCCATGGGCCTGTGCTGGTGGTAGACATGCGGTGAGCCTCCTCTGCCTGTGGAAAGGAGAGAGAAGAGTGGGAATAACTGCATCTTGTAGTGTGAGTGCCAGCTCAGCAGCAGCACAATACGATACCAAGTAATTTTTAAGGTTTTTGGCTCTAGTCCTTGGCTCCTGGATGGCATCACTGGATTCACCTGGGCCTAGGGCAATGCAGAGTACTTTGGGAAGACAAAAATACAAGTCTATGTGGCTTCTCCACGTTCTGATTGTACAGCCCTAGGACGTTGAGCAAACATAGATGGTAGCCAGTTAGTAGTTACAGTGGGCTTTTGGCAAGATCCAGTGCTGCACTGGCTTCAGGTCTTAGCCAGTACAGTCCCAGTGGTGGTGGCCACAGGTGTTCTTGTGTCACCCCACCCCTAGCTTCAGGCTACTCAGGACAAAGGAGACAGAGAGAGAGAGAGAGAGAGAGAGAGAGAGGGTGAGGGAGAGAGAGAGACGGAGAGGGAGAGAGAGAGAGAGGAGAGAGAGAGAGAGACCATTTGTTTGGGAAAAAGTAAGGGAAGAGAACAAGAGTCTCTGTCTTGTAATCCTGAGGTTCTTCTGGACCTTATCCATGACCACCAAGGTGGTACCTCTACAAGACTACAAGAACATGACATTATTGGTCTTGAGGTGCCCCCTAAGCAGATATGGCTCAGATCACAATGCCCAAGTCCTTTTAAAAACATGGAATGCCTTCCTATGAAAAACGTGTAAAAATAAGCCCAGACTACAATGACTACAATAAAGACATAACTCTTCAATGCCTGGACACAGATACATCTACAAACTTCAATACCATCTAGGAAAACCTGACCTCACCCAAAGGAAATAAAAAAGGTGTCAGGGACCGATCCTACAGAAACAGAGATATTTTACCCTTAAGACAGAGAACTCAAAATTTTTTTTGCGAAACACAAAGAAATTCAAGATAGCATAAGGAAGAAATTCAGAATTCTTTCAGATAAATTTAACAAAGAGATTGAAATAATTAAAAAGAATCAAACAGAAACTCTGGAGCTGAAAAATGCAATTGACATACTGAGGTGATCAGAGTGTTTTAGTAGCAGTATTGATTTAGTGAGCTGGAAGACAGGCTACTTGAAAATATGCAATCGTAGGAGACAAAAGAAAAAATAATAAAAAAAATGAAGCATGCCTACAGGATCTAGAAAATATCCTCAAAAGGACAAATGTAAGAGTAATTGGCCTTAAAAAGGAGGTAGAAAGAGAGATAGTGGTAGGAAGTTTATTCAATAACAGAGTACTTTCCAAACCTAGAGAAAGATATCAATATCCAAGCACAAGAATCTTATAGAACACCAAGCGGATGTAACCTAAGAAAGAGTACCTCAAGGCATTTAATAATCAAATTCCCAAAGATCAAGGATAGAGAAAGGATCATAAATGCAGCGAGAGAAAAGGAACAAATAACTTACTATGGAGTTCCAATATGTCTGGCAGCAGACTTTCCAGTGGAAACCTTATAGGCCACTGAAATGTTGATTATGTATTCTGCAACTTTACTGAATTTATCAGTTCTATTTTTTTTTCTTTTTCTGATGGACTCTTTAGTTTTTTTTCAAATATAAGATGCAATCATCTGCAAACAAGGATAATTTGACTGCTTCCTTTGCAATTTGGATGCCTGTATTTCTTTCTCTTGTATGATTGCTCTAGCTAGGGATTCCAGCATTATCTTGAATAACAATGATGACAGTGGGCATACTTGTTGTATATATATTTCTTATACAGGCATTGTAGACATTCTCTCTAGGTTATCAAAAATCCATTTATGACCTTCCTCCTCTGTATGTCCATGTGTACCCATTGTTTAGGTACCACTTATAAGTGAGAGCATGTAGTTTTTGATTTTTTTGTTTCTGAGTTACTGGGGACTCCAAAAAGGGGGAGGTTTTGATGGGGGCGAGGACTGAAAAATTATCTATTGAGTATGATGTTAACTATTTGGATGATGGATATACTGAAAGCTCAGACGTCACCATTATGCAACATATTCATGTAACAAACCTTCATGTATACACCCTGAATCTGTAAAAAGAAACTAAATTGTTTAAAAAGACCTTTCTTCTTACTAGTAGAGACTCGATTTTGCTTACATATAATTATCAAGGAAGTTGTATTGAACTAAGAGTAAAATTTGAATTGTGAAAACTGGAATCACAAGAACTTGTTTTGTGGTTACAGTACAAGCATACGTACATATTGGTAATAAAATTGGGGGAAAACTGACATTTTGAGAATGCTAAACAGAATAGAAAAGTATAACTCATGAGGTTATGATGCTCAAAAGACTGTCAGGATAATAACAACAATAGAGATGAAGTTCAAAATCTATGGGCTAACAACCGCAGTTAAAGATTGCAGAATAAGGGCATGTTTTATGCTTCTTGATTCTATAACATACAGAAAACAACAAAAGTAGTGTGAAGGAGATGAAATAATGATACGATCCATGAAAGGTTAAAATCACCACAAAAAATGGTGACAATAATGAAGAATATCTATTATTTGTTTTTAAATCAGGGAGAATGAACAACAGTGACTTATAAAAGACTGACAATGTCTTGAAATGTAAATGAACATTTCTAAAAGTCTCAATAAATTATTTACTTCTATATAAAATGATATGTTTTAGAAGGAACTGAAAGGGCCACAGGAAGTGGAATACTGTAGTACTATCCCTGTAGTACTATTTCCACATTACCACACTAAAATATGAACGTAACAGGCTAAGATTAAAATTAAACTACTTAGATATTATATATTTAAATTCTATAATTCATACTTTCAACTTTAAAAAGTGCTTGGAGATGTAAGAGGAAGTTCAGAATAATCACAGCCATCACCTGCAGCTGCTGATCAAAGTCAGCCATGGTAAGCACAAAATATTTTAAGACCAAAAAAAAGAAAACTATTATTGTCTTTTCTCCAATTATTTTCAATAACTTAGAATACTTTTTCATAAAACCTTCTGAATTCTGAGCTTCTGAATTATTTCCTTTCTTTTAAATGGTAATAAAATTAAAGCTAAGAGGTGTAGAAATAACATTGCACAAATACTTCTCCATAAATGGAAACACGGATCCTAGAAAAGAAGAGTAGATTTCAAGAAGACACAACGTCTGAAAAGTAAACTGGTAGAGCTCTAAAATACATAAATAAATGAGCAGATAAATTAACAAACTCCAATTACGGGAAATATATCCACAGAGCAGACAAAAGTAGAATCTAGTAAAAAACAGTCCTGAAGAAAATATTAGATATGAACCATAGACAATTCCATAAATATGGAATTGGTGTTTCTAAAAAGAAAAAGAGTAAATTATATTAAATAGTTTTCCACACATTTTAATATATGCATATATACATATATAATAAACAGGTAAATGTGTTTTTTAAAAAGTTTCTGAGTATAGAAAATCTACAAAATTATTACATATTCATTTCATGAGGCTAATATAACCATGACACTAAGTACTAACAAATATGTAATAAAAACAGAAATTAGGGGCCAAAAATTATTTTTCAGAAGTCCAAATAACAAAATAATTCTAATAAGATGTTAAAATAAGTAGATAACATGTGGCTTTAGCAAAAATTAAACAGACTGAAATTAACTACTGTTAGAGCACATACACATAAATGGTCACTTTCATACAATGCTGATAATACTAAAAAATATGTAATGTCACTTAGTAAGGCATTTGAATGTTTTTAAGCAAAAATTCAAATTAACATTTTTTGCTCTATTTGTGAATATATGGGCACAAAGATTTATATACACAAGGCTTTAAAAGTATCAAATTATTGCTCAGAATCACCTTGGTGCAAAGCAATAAAAACAATCTGAATATCTATTAATTGGAAAATAGATAAATTACACTACCTACAATCTTAGAATTGTTATTTTAAAAGTGTAGGCTCTGTATTATATTTGATATATCCAACAAATATTTATGACACGCCAGGCAAGCAAAATAAAAAAAGAACACAGATGAATCTAATGACCAACATGAGATAATATTCCCGACTCCACTCTGAGAACGTCCTGAGTATTGCTTCATCCTATTTCTCAGGGAAGCCCTCCCCTAAATTCTGTGTTCCTTTTCTATGGCTTACCCATATTCACCAAAAATACATTAATACTTTTTTTTGACTAAATATAATTTAGTTAAGATTTGGATAGATTAAGTTGTTTCACCTTGTGTGGACATATCAAATTTTATCATTTTATTCTCTTTAATTATTCCCAGGTTTTTAATGTTATAAATAAATTTATGAAAATTATGTACGTTTTCTCATAAATAAATATGAGGGAATTTCAGGGATACACCTTTAAGAATAGACTTGCTGGAAATGGAACGATAGAGTACTTCTGAGCGTGAAATGTAATAACCCTATATGTCAGGATTTAAAAATACTTTTAAGAATGAAGAAGTTACAGCAACATATTGTTTAATTCCCATCATATATATTTCATATCATAGAAGAAATCTTATCATAAGTTAAATCATCATTGAACCACTGAAGAATTACCACAAATCTCCAAATTCGCCAGTTGTAAAGAGGCTCACGAGAACATCTTATAACTTTCGGGGAATACATATCGTGCCTTTTTATTTTATTTTATTTTATTCATTCATTTATTTATTTTGTCAACTTTTTATTATTATTATTATACTTTAAGTTCTAGGGTACATGTGCACAACATGCAGGTTTGTTACATATGTATACATGTGCCATGTTGGTGTGCTGCACCCATTAATTCGTCATTTATGTTAGGTATATCTCCTACAGAGTAAAATGTGTCATGTTCTAACTACTTTAATGACACCAAGTTTTTATACCAAAACTTTAAAAAATTGTACAAAGAAAAGTAAATAAATGAAATTGTTTAAATAGACCCAAAGCACTTAATTTTTAGTAATTTCTCACGGTACAATCTTGCAGATTTTTCACCTGTGCAAAAATAAATTCCCATCGAATTTCATAGTTAAACATTAGTAATAAAACAATAAAGCTTTAAAGAATAACACAGGAGAACATATTACTAACACTGGATTAGGCAAGGATTCTGTAAACCAGGTGAAAATGAGAAGCATAAGCTGTGCAACAATTGATTGTTTATCAAACGAAAGCATTAAAACAGTAAAAATACAATTCAAAATTAAAAAGATATACTCACAATACATGTGACAAGGTAATTTATACAAATTATAACTTAGAATCGTCAAACAATTAATAAGAACAAGACTTAGATACTTGCAAAGAGGAAGTATAATTGACCAAATATATATATGCTCTAACAGTAGTTAATTTCAATCTTTTTAGTTTTTGCTTAAGCCACATGTTATCTACCTATTCTAACATCTTATTAGAATTATTTTGTCATTTGGACTTCTGAAAAATAATTTTTGGCCCCTAATTTCTGTTTTATTACATATTTGTTAGTACTTAGTGTCATGGTTATATTAGCCTCATGAAATGAATATGACTTAGATTATCACACAAATCTGTATTATTATCAATATTAGTACTCATCATTCAGCAACTGAGAGAACATTGTTTACAAATTTAACAAAACTGTATATCTGAGAATTATTAATCTTCTAAATCTAATTTGTATTTATAGAATACTACACACACTGCACAAAATGCACTATTTTCAAATATACGTGGTATATTCACCAAGATAGTTCATGCAAGAATCCATAAAATAATTCTCAGTTAAGTAAGAAAATTGAAAACATGATAACTGAATCCCGACAGATAAAGACAACTTTAGCATGGGCTCACAGTCCAAAGAGAGCTATATAAGGAGGGTATAAACTTTGCCTTAGACATTTTTGAGACCTCTTTTTTTACCATAAATTGTACGTTACCCATGTTTCATTCAGAATAAAATTCTAATTACAAAATATTTTGTTTGCAGCTTTACATTAATTTTCCCAGCATATATTTCTATCCTTATAAACAGTGCACTAATACTAAAATATCTTTAGTCAGATTCTCATATTTTCTAGTATTGATCATGGGAAGCTCTCTGTTTCTCTTTTCTATTCTATTCAGCCATTAAGACACAGCACAAATTAGATGTTCTTTTAATAAAATTGTATGGTCTTTCTTGAGCCTACAATGGAAGGTGTCTCCTTTCTCTGCTTGAACGTATATATACCATAAAAATAATATTGTGACTGTATTTTTGTAACTGGTATTTTCATTGTTTATCTCTTCTTCTGTTAACCTCTTGATTGTTTTGATTATTGCTGCCTCCCACTATTTACCCAGGCCCTGGACTGTGGCAAATACTCACTAGACACCTATTGAATTGAATAGTAACTTAACAATGTTTATTATTTTTAAATGAAATACTTAATGATCAAGGAATATAGCATATGCAGGGACTTTTTATTTTATTTTCTTCCCAGCAAATATACCTAATACTATGATGACATTTCTTAATAAATATTGAATTTCAGCAAGTTAAATTAGATTATATTCAATTTTAATATTACCATCAAAAATGTTAGTCAACTAAACTACTTATTATTTGAAAGCCTACTACATACCAGACACAGGATCTAGGAAATTAATTAAATATTCTTTTCAAGCCTCAGGAAAAAAAACTTGTAAGGTGGCTCAAATTTCCTCAATATTCAATATTCTTTCTAAGCTGGAAAATTTTTAAAAGCAAGATGTACAATATATGAGTTACAAATTCTTACTGTCTTTTTTCTAGAAATGATTACCATGACTTTTTTTGGAACTTTTTTATATCTCTCTTGATTTCAACATGATGTTATAAAAATGTTAAAATGCTGACAATATTTATTGGTACTACATTCAGGTAATGTCTAGGAAGCTCCGTAAACTCATGAATAATGTGATGTAACTGCTCATGAATACTGAGTACAGTATACTATCTGATCCACTCCTTATGAAAAAATATAGAACACTATAAATAGTGCCTGAATTTTTATTAGTTCAATTAAATAAATTTATTCTCTAATCTGAAAGTAATTATTTTCATTAGTATTTTGTTGAAATATTTTTCTCCTGGATTTTGGAGACTAACTTACTATGGTGTATTAGCTTCCTATTGCTACTGTAACAAATTACCACAAAATTTGTGGCTTAAAACAACACAAATGTATCATCTTACAGTTCTGAAGGTCAAAAGTATGAAGTATAAATTACAGGTTAAAATCAAGGCATCAAGAGAGTTGTGTTCCTCCTAGAGATATTACGGGTGAATCCATCATTGATATTTTCGGCTTTTACAGAACACCTGCATCCCATTGCCCATGGGCCTTTCCTGCATTTTAAATGCATTACTTTGTGCATCAAATCTCTGTTTCCTTTATCTTTCTGATTCTCACCCTCCTCCCTGAATCTCCTCCTTTCCTCTTAAAAGAACTCCCATGATTCCATTAGGCCCACTCAGACAGTCCAGCATAATCTTCCTGTATCAGCATCTTTAATTTAATCTAACTACAAAGTTCCCATATCAGTTTGCTAGGGCTGCCATAACAAACTACCACAGAATATGTGGCTTAAACAACAAAAATTTATTTTCTTACAGTTCTGGAGGCAAAAAGACAAAGAGCAAGGTGTTGGCAAATTTGAATTTTCCTGAGGCCTCTCTTCTTGGCTTGCAGGTGGCATCTTCTTTTTCCAACCTCGCATGGTCATTCCTACATGCATGCATCTCTGCTGTCCCCTCGCCTGTCAAATTTCCTCTTTTTATGAGGAAAACAGATTGGATTCGGCCCCATTCTGACAGCCACATTCTAACTTAATAACATCTCTAAAGGCCCAATTTCTAAATACAATCACATTCTGAAGTACTGGGTGTAGGGAGGCAACATATAAATTTAGGAGGAATATAATTCTGCCTAATATAATTCAGCCTATACTTCAACCAGTTATTTTTAACATATGAGGTAATACACTCACAGGCTCCAGGGATTAGGACATGGATATATTTGGGAAACCATTATTCCATTTACCACATATGATTTCTATAACTACTTATAACTACTTATCTAAAAAGTTAACTTTTAGATAAAAGTTAAACTTATTTAATTACTCAAGCCCAGAAAGGTGGATAACTTTTAGAAGAAGACATAAGTCTCTTCTAGGTTTTGTGTTCCTATTCTGACATCTGTTTTTAAACAAGTATTATTGCTAGTATTACTTAATTGCAACATATTAGATAAAAGGTAGAAAGTTTTTTTCAGCAGTGAAAAATGTATTTTTCTTAATGTTGATTTCAGAATTCAAAGCCTAACTACACGTAGGCTTTTTATTACGCTTCATTTTGTAGTGTAAATGTTTTACTTTTTTGATTCTAAATAGACTAAAGGTATATGTCTTAGATATTTGAGAAATCCAATGAAATTTTTTGTATTTTTCACCTTTTATTAATACATTGAGCATATTAGCAACTTACTCTAATGAGCATTTTCTTCATTAAATTTTTTATCTCTAGAGAATGTTGTCTTGATATTCCAATTCACCATATTCTTACTAATTACTACAAATGAAGGTAGACAATTTATCTTTGACTGTTTGCTAACAAAAAATACATTTCAAAAATGAGCGGCATTTGGCCAGTTCTTATTGGGTCCTTCTATGGCTATTCTTAATCATATTTTAATTTATGTTGTTAAATTATTTTCTGGTATTTTGTAATGCCATACTAACACACATGGTTATCTCAGTAAAACAAACAAGTGAATAAAACACTCTGCTTTTTGACAATGTCATCCCATTCAAACTGGCATAATGTATTTGTTAAGATTTATTTTCTCTCCCCTCGAAATGTTACACTTTATATCCAAGGGATCATTTAAACACCTTCGGTAATGATAGAATACAGTAAATTCAACTTTAGTGTCATAGACACAGTTCAGCATCACTAGGGGCCTTATTAGTAAGGCATGATATATTTAATGTTCTACATTTAGTGCTTAGTACTGTTAAATTTCATAGTATTTCTTGGCTGAGTGAATTCCCAAAACATTCAGTAGAGTGAATTCCCAAAACATTAAAAAAATAATTTAAGAAGCTGTTATTTGTATACATATTTTTAAAATAGAAATACCTACTTATATATGTTAATTCCAAAAATTAGTATCTAAATATTTATTATTACTGTGTATTTACTGGTTGTGCAAAATGCATTTGGTTTCCTTTAATTGAATGACCTTGTCAAGAATTTAAAATTCCAGTTTGAAGTATGTTTCAACAATGGCACAAAGGCTTTTGTTTTAACTTACTTTAAACTTTGAAAGGATTTCAGGGTATATTTTATAGACAGTTACATTATAAACTTAAACTGGATTTATATATTACTGTGGAAGTACTGTATATATTGTCTTCAATAGGTATTTCCACATGCCTTTGTTGTACTGACATTATTATTATAATGCATTTAACTGAAGAACAGAGTATTTTAGCAAACCTAACAACAAAAGCTGCTGACACAGGGCATGTTAGCATTTTCATTAGTTTCTTGATGAGGTGCCGCATCTGAATCAATTAAAATTTCATGTGGCAATCTAACTTAATTGTTAGGGACACTAACATGAGCCAGTTAGCTTTTTTAATGTGATTGCTTGCAGGAAAGTGGAACTAGTAGTGTCCTAGCAGCTAGAAGGTCAAGGTAATTTGGATGTTGACATCATGCCTTTATCAGAGCTGAAGATTGAACTTGTAAACTAATGCAATCAAAACCCATCCATGGCTGCACATTCTCAACAAAATTATATTTACTATTTCGATTTTGAGTCTGGAACTGATAAAAATTTTAGAATCAATATTCCACAAACTTAATGTTTACTTATTAAAAACAACAGATAACCAAAAGTATAATTGTCTTAGGAAAGACAGGAAAGTGTATATATTTTCAAAATATTTTTAAAAAGACTATTAAAATAAAATTAAGATCAGTAACAATTAATTGACCTTAACTTATAAATATTAACAATGGCAATAAATATAAACCTCATGTGGACAGGACACATAAGATATGGATCGTGTTTTATTCAAAAGTTTGGTTTTAACCAAATAGAATCATTCATGTCAAATGTAGGATTAAATCATATTTTCACTAATGGTGAGATTAAAGCATAATTTTTATTTGAACAGTTCATTTCTTGATGTTTGTTTTCATTTTTAGTTACTGTGAAATTTAAAACAGAATTTTACAAACCATATGTATAAAAATAATAAAAATCCTAAAGACGATAAAAATCCATGTTTTCTTATTTTATCTTTTTTATGAATGCAAAGTACATATGAATGGGAACTTTTGTTCTCTCTAGTGGAAAATGATACAACATTCTCCAGCTTATAGTTTACTTAGATTTTTCATTATTTTCTCAGTAATAAAACTGATTGAATCAAATACAGTATCTTGGAATAAAATATACCCTGAAATCATACTGAAAAGTAGGTATAATAATCTCATAGGAACAACAAGGCATGTACTATTCAAATCGGAAAGTTATTTTTCTTTCTTTTACTGACTAAATAGCGTATTATCTAGTAACACACTTACTTCTTGCTAAAATCTTTATCGAGTAAACTGTACACATAACTCATAATTCATTGAAAGGGAAGTTTTATGACACAGATAATGTCCATTTGCCTGCACAATTGAGTCCCAAAGTATAATGAATCTAGGCCTGTCTTGAGCAATTAGAAACAAATTTGCAACGGTTTCGAAACATTAGTTTTTAGCTGACAGAGAAAGAGAGAGAAAGAGACTGTTAGAGAAAGAAGATAAAATTTTAATAAATAATCTTATACTACTTATGTTTTATTTTAATTCTCAGGAACACAGATTAATGAGCATAACTTATTTATGTTTCAGAAATTTATTTAAAAAATTCTGTTTAGAATTTTGCTAATTAATGCCTAATTATTTGAGGTTATATATGTGTCCAAATATGGCAGTGCCTATTGACCATATTAACAGTTTATAATTACAGTATGTTAACTAATACAGGATTTCAGAAACCAAAGTAGTCTTAAGCCCATTTATTTATATGAAATGACAATACTGTCAATACTGTTAATGAATTGAGGAAATTATTTATATGAAAATATAAATATGAAGATTTAAAATACAAGTTATACAACATTGATTACAATATTTAGTGCAAGTAAAATATGCTCATTTGATTGACTATAGAAAATATTCACCTAAACATTAGATGTAATCATTCACAATAGCCAAGATATGGAAACAACCTAAATGCCCATCACAAAGGAATAGTTAAAGGAAATGTGGTATACATACACAATAGTGTATTATTCAGTATTTAAAAAGAAGAAAATCCTGACGTTTGTAACAATATGAATGGGCTTGGAGAATATTTTGCTAAATGGAATAAGTTAGACACAGAAAGACAAATATTGTGTGGAATTTAAAACAGTCGAACTCATAAAACAGAAAGTAGAACTTTGTTGCCAGGTCCTGGGAGGAGGATGTAATGAGGAGGTGTTGGTAAAAGGGTGTAAACATTCAGGCATGCAAGATAAATAAGTTCTGGAAAGCTACTGTACAACATAGGGACTACGACCAAAAATATTGCATTGTATAAACAAAAATTTGCTAAGAGCGTAGATCTTATGTTAAGAGATCTTACATAAAAGAAAGAAACAAAACAACAACATAAAACCAAAGCGGGCAGAAGGAAACTTTTGAGGTGATGGATAAATTTCTGGCATTGCTTAGGATGATGATTTCATGGGTGTAGACGTATCTCCAAACACATCAAACGGTATACAATAAGTCTTTACAGATTTTTGTATGTCAATACGATCTCAATATAGATGCTAAAAAAATCAGCTGTAGCTAATTTTGGTTGACAAAATTTTAGAATTTTAGTTGTGCTTCATATTTCTGGAGGAAAATGTGTAAGATTATTTATCTTTCAGGATTATTGTAAAACATGAAATAAACAGATTTGAGAGCAGAAGAGTCCAAAATTACACTTCAGTAGTTAAAATGTATAAACTCAAATCCTGTTCAAGTTTTTCTTCTTTTCCTTCTTTTCTTTTTCCTTCTTCCTACACTAAATTATCTAAGTATTTTTTCCCCAGAAAAAAATCAATAATGATATAAAATTGAGCCAAAATTGATTGTAGATGTTATCATAGACTGCCTTGAAGATAGACATAAGCTTACTAATATAAAATAGCCTAGCCCAAAAGCAAGTTATTGATCAATAAATTTTTATATTATAATCCTAATACTTGTCAAACGCACAATTTTATACTTTCGGCCCAGATAGCCCAATGGGGTTTTAAATAATATGGAATTATGTGGTGGCATTAGCCAACTGGGGTCAATTTCTACATAATGATTTTTGTTACAGAGAAATCAAAGATAAATCTGAACAGAGTAGCACAAAGTTTAGGCTAAGTAGTATAACTTTTTATTTTAAGGTATCTAAAATTGAGGCAGTTTGTATATGTAAACCGTTTGTTTTACAGCTGTATTCAAAGCTCTATTTTTTGTGAAAGCTTGGAAGCAAAGACTTCCAGAGTTTTGTTACTATGGAGAGAACTTCCCTTTCTCTCAGGTATAATGACTGTATATTTTTGGCTGTCAGGTCCATCGCTTTGTTTACCACCTAACAACACAAATTATTAATCAATAGCAATTTCCCAGGATACTAACTGATTCTCTATAAGAAACATTTTCAAAAGAAGCTGGGTACTAAGAAGGAATAAGATTAAGTATTAGTTAGAAGAAACTCTGAATTTCCACATTTCTTAACCTAATTCAAAATGGGAATATATTTGGATAAGATGAAACTTTGTCACTTCCAAATTAGAATCCTTGCATTATGTAATGATGAATATAGCCAGTTACAAAATCATAAACCTAAGTAAAATGGCAGATAACATTAATAAAGAAAATTTATAAAATTTAAATGCAAAGACTACAGAATTACCCCCTAATCTGCAATTTGGCTTCCCATGATTTCAGTTAATTGCAGTACAGTACAATAAGTTATTTTGAGAGCAGAGAAAGAGACTACATTCACATAACTTTTGCTACAGTATAATTTTATAATTTTATTTTATTATTTAATATTATTGTTGTTAATTTCTTACTGCACCTAATTATAAGTTAAACTTTATCATAGATATGTTTGTATAGGAAAACACATAGCATACATAGGGTTTGCTGCTATCTATGGTTTCCGGCATCCACTGGGGGTATTGGAAAGTATCTCCTAAGGATTACGATAAAGTACTAACCGTTAAAAAAAAACGGAGAGTGACCCCACCTGAAATAACACATAGGACATAAATTTAAAGGGTGAATTAGAGGAAAATTTTAATAATGTTTATCTTTTTCCAAGTCTCAGTTATGGTCACACTAGTTCTTTCTGAGTTACTACATTTGAAAAGTCACTATCGTGCATCCAGGTCCACAAGTTAAAAATGGAGGAACACCTCTACTTCTCACATTTATTTTACAATAGAACAGCATAACATGGTAATCTGCTTTGTAAGCATCCCTAAAATCCATTTAATTACCTTTATTACCACCTCCATAAGCTAGTTTAAGCTACCAACTTCTATCTCCCAGACTACTGCAATAGATGATTAACTGTGCATATACAAGATCAACTCCTCTAATCTATTATTTAGAGAGTAACCCAGAAAAATCTTTGCAAAATGCTAATCTGATTATTTTTCTTCTATGCTTAATTTCTTTCAATAGCCTCACTTTTATCTTATGGCAAATAAGGGCACCACTTTAAATGACCTCTGTCTTTCAGCTTAATGTCTCTCTCTCTCTCTCTCTCTCTCTTTGTTCCTGTCACACTGGCCTTCTTCCTTTTTTAAGATAAAATTCATCCTCAAATATTCTAGTACATATATTAATATCAATAGCTATTAAAATGTAATTGAAAATAAATCTAAATAAAAAATGGTTAAAAAGCTAAAACCTTCAATCAAAGTTTCAAATAATCAATATATTTGTGAATAAATTCTCAAGCCAACTAGGTTAAAATTTAAAAATAAATATAATTTAAAATAAGATAGAACTCTGAAAAGTTGCAATATTTAAGATGGCTGTGCTATAAAAAGAGGTTAATTTTCCTACATTGCTAGAAAAACTGCTATTGATACTTACTTTTTTTTTGGAGGAAAATTGCTCAGTATCCAAAATCTACATTGACATACAACTTGGTTCAGCCAGCACTTCATAGAAATCATAGTCTATATCCATAAAAATATACTTATGTATTAATATGTTGATTATAATATCTCAACATAGAAATGAATTAAATGTCCATTTAAAGGTAAAAGAAGATAATGAAGTATAATGGTAATCAAATGCACCAAAACCCAGCATATTTATAGTTTATTATGGCATAAGTAGTGGATGGGACAGAAAAGAGACTTGTCACCTTATCTTCTCTAACTACATTTCTTACATTGCATCCTCTGACTCCTCTTGAAGGTGATAATGAACTGTTAAGCAAACAGCTATATAACTACAAGCCACCTAACCAAACAAATCTACAGCCACCTGGAAATGCTTCTCTTTTATGAATGCCTCTTCCAACTTTTTAATTTTTCTTTAGGAATATATTAGTGTTTTCAGAGTGTATACATAGCTGACATGTTAAGCACCTTACATTTCATTCTAATTGTTGGCCAAATTTACTGGCAATTAAGTAGTATGTATGTTTTGATTCCTCTGAGTTTTTAAAATAATTGTACTTATGTGTAATAAAGCAGGAGTGGGTTAGTGAAGTCATTGTTAATTGCATCAAAAAAAAATCTGTCAGGAAAGTTAATCAGAACTTAAAACTCATTTCTTATGGGACTGCACTTTCTATGTAATCCATCCTCGAAGAGGTTATATAGTGTGAAATTGCAGGAAAATGTGAGAAACTAATGCAGAGATTTTCATCACTTTTGAAACACAGCCAATTCCACAATATTTTTAGTTAGATAGTTAAGAAGTTTTGGTAAAATTAGACATAGTATCACATATATAATATTGTATCACCATTAATATAAAGTTAAAAATGATACTAAGTGGACAGATTTAGGTATCACCTCTATCTCTAGAGATTTATATCTGCTTACTCTGTGTCTTTCAGTGCTTCTCACTTCTTTGACCTCTTCATCTCAATCAAAACTCCTTTACCTACTCCCAGAATAATTATGCTGCCCTAGAAAATCCTGATGGCCATTCTGTCAAAATACGTTCATAATATTACTACCTCTCATTGCTTCTCTTTATAGCACCTTCGTACATGCCACTCTTATCTACTGTTTTATTCCAATTGCTTCTTAACTGGTTTTCCTAGTTATATCCTGTCCACTTTCGATCATTGATCATTGTCAAGAGAAGCTATATTCCAATTTAAACATAAGGCAAGTTAGAATATGATGTCAGTTGTGTTCAAAACACAGTTAACTCAAAGAAAAAAAAAAAGCTAAAGTTATGTAATGCCTAAAGGACTCTAACTGAATAGAACACCAGTTACGACTCTGACATCATTGTGTTATTTTACTCTTTTCACTTACTTCACTATAGCCACACTGATTTCAAGATACTAATCTGTGGTGTTTTAGTGATGAACTAATATCTATATACAGCTGCCAAAGATTGAAAGTGAAAATGTGACTTCAATTTATTTTGTGGCAAGGTGTTGAGGCAATGTTGAAGGACATGCAAATTATGTGCTGAGCAGTACTTTACTACAAGATTGTCACTAATATTTTGCATTTTCAATGAGCTCTACCCTGACCTTCCTATTTAAAATTACATCTCCTGAGATTCTTTCTTTTCATCATTCCTAATTTATCCTCCCACCACCCATTTATGCTTATCAACTTCTAATATACAATCTGTGACCAATCGTATTTTCCAAAGATGGCACCATCTCACTTTTACATTTTAGCAGTCTGACATTGGTGGAGTCTAATTGTTCTCCTCTTGAATCTAAACTGGCATTCAAGTGACTGCTTGAACTATAGAATGCAGGAGAAGCCATATTCTGAGAATTCTATGATTATGTCATAAGCTGTCTTGTAGCCTCCACACAATTCTCTTAGAATTCTTGTTCTTGGAACTCTCCCTTTTAAAATGCAAGCACCATGCTATGTGATGCTCAAGTCACATGGAATGGTTAAATATATTAGGTTAGTGCAAAAGTAACTGTCGTTCTTGCCATTGCTTTTAATATTTGCACCAATCCAAGGTCCAGCTGAGCTCTCAAATAACATCCAACATTTACTGCCAGACACTGATAGGTTTTGAATCTGTGACTCCACCCAAATTTTATGTTGAATTGTAGTCCTCAGTGTTGGAGGTGGGGCCTGGTGGGAGGTGATTGAATCATGGGGGCAGAGTTCTCAAGAGTGGTTTAGCGACATACCCTCAGTGCTATACTCATGATAGTGAGTGAGTTATCATGATACCTGGTTGTTTTTAAGTGTGTAGCACTTCTCTCCTCTCTCTTTTCCTCCTGCTCCCACCATGTAAGACATTCCTTCTTCCCCTATCCCTTCTGCCACAATTGAAAATTTCCTGAGGCCTTCCCGGAAGTCAAGCAGATGCCAGCATTATGCTTCCTATACAGCCTGCAGAATTGTGAGCCAATTAATCCTCTTTTCTTTATAAATTACCCAGTCTCAGGCATTTCTTTATAGCAAAGCAAGAATGGACTAATACACACATAAATGAACTCTCTTGAATATCCAGCCTAATTAAGCTTTCAAATGTCTACTTCAGACTCAGCAAACAACAGAATGCAGCAATGAGAGAAATTCCAAGTAAGAACCGCTCAGAGCCTAGACATTCCACAGATACCTAAAAGAGAAAAATATATTCTGGCTTCTTGTTTGTTTTAAGACATAAATGGTCTTTTTATTTTTAATATAGCAATAGATAATTATTATTTGTCATGTTTATTGTATTTTCTAGCCAAATAATATATAAGCTTCATTAGGCCAGGACACTTACCCTTCTGCTTGTTCAAAACTGTATTTCCAAATATGATATAGTGTTTGACACCTGTTACACACTCAAGAATTATTTATTGGTTGATGATTGTAATAGTTAATTTTATGTGTCAAACTGATGGGCTCACAAGATGCACAGACATCTAGTTAAATGTTATTTCTGGGTGTGTCTGTGAGGGTGTTTCCAGAGGAGGTAGTATTTGAATTAGACTGAGTACAGTACATCGTACTCACTTATGTGGGTAGACACCATCCAATACATTGAATTCCTGAATAGAGCAAAAAGATAGGGGAAGGGGGAATTCTCCCTTTCTCTGCTTGGAAACATGAACTGGAACATTGATCTTTTCCTGTGCTAGGCACACTTAGTTCTCAGGTCTTCAGACCTGGACTGGAATTTACATCATTAGCCCTTTACACTACACCTCCAACTTTCCTGGATCTTCATCTTGCAGAAGGTACATCATGGGACTTTTCAGCTTTCATAATTACATAAGCAAATACCTTAAAATAAATACCTTATAACAAATGAATAAATATATGCTCAAGTGATTATGGAAGGTTAGATATCCCATTCTCTACCATCTACAAGCTGGTATATAGTATATAGTGGCATAAGTAAATAAATACATACATACATATTTTATACATCTATGTATACATACATATATATATATATTCAGACACACCTCTATGTTATATGTTTGTGTGTATGTATGCTGTAGGTTCTATTTCTCTAGAGAACACTGACTAGCATAATGGATGAACTTAATATATGACACTGTATTCTAGAACTATAGCCTATATCTCTAGTTAATTTTTTATATATCCTGTACCTCTAGTTAATCACTTTTGTTCGACTTCCCCAATTTTCGTTCAAACTCACTCAATCCTTTGTCGAAGTTCTCATGTCCTAAATTATTTTTATTTTTATTTTTTTCAATAAGAACACTTAACATAAGATCTACCATCTTAAAAACATACACACAATACAGTATTGTTAATTTCCTTTTCAATTGAAATTAGATACATTATGACACATTGCTCTAAGACTCTCTCTTTTATGCATACCTAGTTTTCTTCCTCTTTGCCTCATCCTACTTACTAGAAAATCCTAACTCTGATGAAAACTGGCTTTTTGAGATCTTTATGTCTATACTGAAGCAGCGACACAGAGCTGAAGAGAAGTGCGTAACTTTGTTTACTGATCTTACTTTAAATTTATGACTGAAGGATTCAAGTGAAATCTCAGCATTCACCAGCATCCTATTACTGCTTTTAGTCAATTGTCCTCCTACTCTAGCAATACATTAATTTACAAATTCTCTTATTGCCAATCTATAACACTGACTCTTCTTTTCTCAACTGTTGACTTTGTTTTTATTTCTCTAAGAAAATGGAAGCACCGTAAAGACAATTCACTCATCCTCTGCCACCAAATTTACAAAACTACTTTCTTTTGAACACATATAAGATCAATCTTTGTTATTATGATGAACAATGTTTATATTTCAATTTAAGCCAAACCACTCTCATTAGCATGCTGGATTCCTTTCATTTTTATTTATTTATTTATTTAGAATTTATTTAACTATTGTCTCAAAATATAATATCTTTTCTTTTTTTTTTTTTTTTTTTTTTTAGAGAAGGGTCTCTCAGTCATTTAGGCAGGAGTGCAGTGGTGTGATTGCAGCTCAATACAGCCTCAAACTCTTGGGCTCAAATAATTCACCTACCTCATTTTTTTTCTTATCAGTTATTGGGGTACAGGTGGTATTTGGTTACATGAGTAAGTTCTTTAGTGGTGATTTGTGAGATTTTGGTGCACCCATCACCTGAGCAGTAAACACTGCACCCTATTTGTAGTATTTTATCCCTTGCCCCCTTCTCACCCTTCCCCTCAAGTCCCCAGAGTCCATTGTATCATTCTTATGCCTTTTTGTCCTCAGAGCTTAGCTCCCACATATCAGTGAGAACATACAATGTTTGGTTTTCCATTCCTGAGTTACTTCACTTAGAATAATAGTTTCCAATTTCATCCAGGTTGCTGCAAATGCCGTTAATTCATTCCTTTTTATGACTGAGTAGTATTCCATTATATATATATTTATATATATATATGAAAAGATATATATATATAAAAGAAAATATATATATATATATCTCTCACAGTTTCTCTATCCACTCATTGATCACTCATTGATTGATGGGCATTTGGGTTGGTTACACAATTTTTCAACTGCAAATTGTGCTGCTATAAACAAGCATGTGCAAATTTCTTTAATAACTTATTTTCCTTTGTATAGACACACAGTAATGAGATTGCTGAATCAAATGGTAGTTCTACTTTTAGTTCTTTAAGGAATCCCCACACTGTTTTCCATAGTGGCTGTACTAGTTTACATTCCCACCAGCAGTGTAGAAGTGTTCCCTGATCACTGCATCCAAGCCAGCATCTACTGTTTTTGATTTTTTGATTGTGGCTGTTCTTCCAGGAGTAAGGTGGTATCATATTGTGGTTTTGATTTGCATTTCCCTGATCATTAGTGATGTTGAGCACTTTTCATATGTTTGTTGGCCATTTGTATATCTTCTTTTCAGAACTGTCCAGTCATGTCCTTAGCCTACTTTTTAATGGGATTGTTTGCTTTTTTCTTACTGATTTGTTTGAGTTCATTGTAGATTTTTGATATTAGTCCTTTTTCAGATGTACAGATTATGAAGACCCACTCTGTATGTTGTCTGTTTACTCTACTGACTGTTTCTTTTGCTATGCAAAAGCTCTTTAGTTTAATTAAGTCCTAACTATGTATATTTGTTTTTATTTCATTTGCTTTTGGGTTCTTGTTCATGAAATCCTTGCCTAAGCCAATGTCTAGAAGGATTTTTTCTGATATTATCTTCTATAATTTTTACAGTTTCAGGTCTTAGATTTAAGTCCTTAATCAATCTTGACCTAATTTTTGTTTAAGGTGAGAGATGAGGATCCAGTTTCATTCTCCTACCTGTGGCTAGCCAATTATCCCAGCACCATTTGCTGAAAAAAGTTGTCCTTTTCCCATTTTATGTTTTAGTTTGCTTTGTCCAAGGTCAGTTGGCCATAAGTATTTGGGTTTATTTCTGGGTTCTTTATTCTGTCCCATTGGTCTGTGTGCCTATTTTTATACCAGTACCATGTTGTTTTGGTGACTATGGCCTTATAGTATAGTTTGAAATCAGGTAGTGTTATGCCTCCAGATTTGTTCTTTTTGCTTAGTCTTGCTTTGGCTATGCAGGCTTTATTTTGGTTCCATATGAATTTTAGGGTTTTTTTTTTTCTAATTCTGTGAAGAATGATGGTGGTATTTTGATGGGTATCGCATTAAATTTCTAGAACGCTTTTGTCAGTATGGTCATTTTCCCAATATTGATTCTACCCATCCGTGACCATGGGATGTGTTTCCATTTGTTTGTGTCATCTATGATTTCTTTCAGCAGCATTTTGTAGTTTTCCTTGTAGTGGTCTTTAGCCTCCTTGGTTAGGTATATTCCTAAGCATTTTATTTATTTATTTATTTTTGCAGCTATTGTAAACAGGGTTGAGTTCTTGATTTGATTCACTGCTTGGTTGCTGTTTGTATATAGAAGAGCTACTGAATTGGGTACATTTATCTTGTATCCAGAAACTTTGCTGAATTCTTTCATCAGTTCTAGGAACTTTCTGGAGGAGCCTTTGGATTTTTTGAGGTAAGCAATCATATTATCAGCAAACAGTGACAGTTTGACTTTCTCTTTACTGATTTGAATGTCCTTTATTTCTTTCTCTTGTCTGCTTGCTCTGGCTAGGACATCCAGTAGTATGTTGAAGAGGAGCAGTGAGAGTGGGCCTCCTTCTCTTGTTCCAGTTCTCAGAGGAAAAGCCTTCAACTTTTCTCCATTCAGTATTATGTTGACTGTGGGTTTGTCATAGGTGACTTTTATTACATTGAGGTGTGTCCCTAGTATGTCAATTTTGCTGAGAGTTTTAATCATAAAGCGATGCTGGATTTTGTTGAATGTCTTTTCTGCACCTATTGAGGTGATCATGTGATTTTTGTTTTTATTCTGTTTATGTGGTATATCACATTTATTAACTTACATATGTTAAACCATCCCTGCATCCCTGGTATGAAACCCACTTGATCTTGGTGGATTATCTTTTTGATACGTTGTTGGATTTGGTTAGCTAGTATTTTGTTAAGGATTTCAGTGTCCATGTTCATCAGGGATATCAGTCTGTAGTTTTATTTTTTGGTTATGTCCTTTCCTGATTTCAGTATTAGAGTGATGCTGGCTTCACAGAATTAATTAGGGAGGGTTCCCTCTTTATCTTGTGGAATAGTGTCAAAAGGATTGGTACCAATTCTTCTTTGAATGTCTGGTAGAATTCTGCTGTGAATCCATCTGGTCCTGGACCTTTTTTTGTTGCTAATTTTTAAGTTACCATTTAAATCTCCCTGCTTGTTATTGGTCTGTTCAGGGTATCCAGTTTTTCCTGATTTACACTAGGAGGATTGTATTTTCCAGGAATTTATCCATCTCTTCTGGGTTTTCTAGTTTATGTGCATAAAGATGTTCATAGTAAGCTTGAATAATCTTTTGTGTTTCAGAGGTGTCAGTTGTAGTATCTCCTGTTTCATTTCTCACAGAGGTTATTTGGATTTTCTCTCTTTTCTTGGTTAATCCTGCTAATTGTCTATCAATTTTATTTATCTTTTCAAAGAACCAGCTTTTTATTTATCTTTTGTATTTTTTTCATTTAAATTTCATTTAATTCTGCTCTGATCTTGGTTATTTCCTTTTGTCTGCTTGGTGTGGGTGTGGTTTGTCCTCGTTTGTTTCTCTAGTTCCTTGAGGTATGACTTAAAATGTCAGTTTGTTCTTTTTCAGTCTTTTTGATGTAGGTGTTTAAGGTTATGAATTTTCCTCTTAGCACCAACTTTCCTGTATCCCAGAGGTTTTGATAGGTTGTGTCATTATTGCCATTTAGTTTGAAGAATTTTTTGATTTCCATGTTGATTTTGTTTTCGACCCAATGCTCATTCAAGAGCAGGTGATTTAATTTCCATGTACTTGCATGGTTTTGAAAGTTCCTTTTGGAGTTGATTTCCAGTTTTATTCCACTGTGGTCTTAGAGAGTGTTTGATATAATTTTAATTTTCTTAAAATTTATCAAGGCTCATTTTATGGCCTATCATATGGTCTATCTTGGAGAAAGTTCTATGTGCTGTGGAATAGAACGTGTTTTCTGTGTTTGTTAGATGAAATGTTTTGCATATATCTGTTAAGTCCATTTATTCCAAGGTGTAATTTAAATCTATTGTTTCTTGTTTGACTTTCTGTCTTGACGACCTGTCTGGTGCTGTCAGTGGAGTATTGAAGTCCCTCACTATTATTGTGTTGCTGATGATCTCATTTCTTAGGTTTGTTAGTAATTGTTTGATAAATTTGGAAACTCCAGTGTTAGGTGCATATATATTTAGGATTGTGATATTTTCCTGTTGGACAAGGTCTTTTACCATTATATAATATCCCTCTTTGTCTCTTTTAACTACTATTTCTTTAAAGTTTGTTATGTCTGATGTAACAATAACCACCCCTACACTTTTGGTATCCATTTGCATGAAATGCCTTTTTCCACCCCTTTACTTTAAATTTATGTGAGTTCTTATGTGTTAGGTGAGTCTCCTGAAGGCAGCATGTAGTTGGTTAGTGAGTTCTTATCCATTCTGCAGTTCTGTATCTTTTAAGTGGAGCATTGAGGACATTTACATGGAATGTTAGTGTTGAGATGTGTGGTACCATTCCATTCATCATGGTATTTGTTGCCTGTGTACCTTGTTTTTTTGTTTGTTTTTTCTTTTCCTTTTTAAATTGTATTTTTGTTTGATAGGTCTTGTGTGATTTATGCTTTAAAGAGGTTCTGGTTTGTGCAGGCACAGTAGCTCACACCTGTAGTCCAAGCACCATGGGAGGCTGAGGAGGGTGAATCACCTTAGGTCACAAGTTCAAGACCAGCCTAGCCAACATGGTGAAATCCCATCTCCACTAAAAATACAAAAAATAGCCAGCCATGGTGGCAGTTGCCTGTAGTCTCAGCTACTCAGGAGGTTGAGGCAGGAGAATCGCTTGAATCTGGGAGGCAGAGTTTGCAGTGAGCTGGTATTGTACCACTGCATTCCAACCTAGGCAACAGAGTTGGATTCTATCTAAACAACAAACAAACAAACCAAAAATGTTTCTGTTTTGATGTGCTTCTAGGATCTGTTTCAAGATTTAGAGCTTTTAGCAGCTCTTGTAGTGGTAGCTTGGTAGTGGCGAATTATCTCAACATTTGTTTGTCTGAAAAAGACTATCTTTCCTTCATATGTGATGCTTAGTTTCACTGGAAACAAAATTCATGGCTGATAATTGTTTTGTTTTAGGAATTGTTTTGTTTTTTGTTTTTGATTTTGTTTTGAAGATAGGGCTCCAATCTCTTTTAGCTTGTAGGGTTTCTGCTGATAAATCTGCTGTTAATCTGATAGGTTTTCCTTTTTAGGTTACATGGTGCTTTTGTCTCACAGCTCTTAAGATTCTTTCTTTCATCTTAACTTTAGATAACCTGATGACGATGTGCCTAGGCAATGATCGTTTTGAGATGAATTTCCCAGATATTCTTTGTGCTTCTTGTATTTGGATGTCTAAGTCTCTAGCAAGGCTGGGGAAGTTTTCACATTATTCCCCCAAATATGTTTTCCAAATTTTTAGATTGCTCTTCTTCCCCAATTATTCTTAGGTTTGGTTGTTTAACATAATCCCAGACTTCTTGGAGGCTTTGTTCATGTTTTCTTTTTTTTTTTTTTTATTTGTCTGTGTTTGATTGAGTTAATTCAAAGACCTTGTGTTTGAGCTCTGAATTTCTTTCTTCCACTTGTTCAATTCTATTGCCGAGATTTTTCAGAGCATTTTGCATTTCTACAAGTGTGTCCAATGTTTACTAAAGTTTTGATTGTTTTTTCTTTATGCCATCTATTTCCTTGAATATTTCTCCCTTCACTTCTTGTATTATTTTTTGGATTTCCTTGCATTGGGCTTTGCCTTTTTCTGGTGCCTCCTTGATTAGCTTGGTAACCATCCTCCTGAATTCTTTTTCAAGTAAATTAGGGATTTCTTCTTGGTTTGGATCCACTGCTGGTGAGCCACTGTGATATTTTAGGGGTACTAAAAAGCCTTGTTTTGTCATATTACCAGAGTTGGTTTTCTGGTTCCTTCTTATTTGCAGAGGCTCTGTCAGAGGGAAGGTCTAGGGCTGAAGGCTGCTGTTCAGATTCTTTTGTCCCATGGGGTGCTCCCTTGATGTAGCAACTCTCTCCCTTTTCCTATGGATGTGGTTTACTGAGAGCCAAGCTGTAGAGATTATCTCTCTTCTGGATCTAGCAACCCAACAAGTCTACCAGGCTCTGGGCTGGTACTGGGGGCTGTCTACACAGAGTCCTGTGATATAAACCATCTATGGGTCTCTCAGCTGTGGATACCAGCACCTGTTCTGGTGAAGGTGGCAGGGGGGTGAAATGGACTCCGTGAGCATTTTTAGCTTTGATGGTTTTTGTGCTGGTTGGCCTCCTGCCAGGATGTGGCATTTTCCAGAGAGTATCAGCTGTGGTATTATGGAGAGGAACTGGTGGTGGGCAGGGCCTCAGAATTACCAAGAGTATATACCCTTTTTCTTCAGCTACTAGGGTAGGTAGAGAAGGACCATTGGGTAGGGGCAGGGCTAGGTGTGTCTGAGCTCAGATTCTCCTTAGGCAGGTCTTGCTGTGGCTGCTGTAGGGGATGGGGGCGAATTTCCCAGGTCAATGGAGTTGTGTACCTAGGAGGATGATGGCTGCCTCTGCTTAGTCATGCAGGTTGTCAGGCAAGTGAGCAAAAACCGGTAGTCACAAGCTTCACCTGGCTCCCATACTATCCAAAGGGCTGATTTCACTCCCACCATGCTCCCTTTAACAGCCAGAAGTCTCTTTCCAGGCAGTGGCTGTGGAGTCCGCACACTGGATTCACTCCCTCCCCTGAGTTCTGGCCAGGAGGCTTCTCTCCCAGTTCAAATTGTTACAAAGTTCAGCTGGGGAATTCCTTCTCCCTGTGGCATTCCCCTCCACGCCTCTGGCTGCCCTCCCAATGGATCCCTTTGTTGCCAGGCAGTAATGGCCTGCTTGGGGACTCAATGAGCTCCCAAGGCTTTTCCCACTACTTCCTTTACCCTTGTATTTCACTCAACTATCTACATTGACTCAACTCCTGGTAAGGTTGGAAACTTCTCCTGCAAACCAGGCCTTCAGTTTCCCCATTGGGGCATATATTCAGGAGCTGAGAATCTCCCTTTCCCACTTCCACAGTTTGGGCACTCACAGTGTTTGGGGTGTCTCCTGGGTCCTGCAGTGGCAGTCCACTTCCTTCACAGGGTCTATGGGTCCTCTTGGGATTCCTGGTTCGTTCTTGCAGTCATTATGGAGCTAAAGTTCATGATGCAAGCCTCTGCATGCTGTTCTGTCCATTCGAATTGGAGCTGCAATCTAGTCCTGCCTCCTGTCTGTCATGATGATCCCAAACATAAATCTTGTATTTTTGAGCAGTTAGCACAATAGGCATTTACCCCCATACCCAACTGTGTGCTTGGCTACTGTCTCCTATTGAGAGGTGAAGCCAGCTGGGCTTCTGGGTCCAGTGGGGACTTGGAGAACTTTTCTGTCTAGCTAGAGGATTGTAAATGCACCAATCAGCATTGTGTAAAAAGGGACTAATCAGCACTCTGTAAAATGGACCAATCAGTAGGACATAGGCAGGGCCAAATAAGGGAATAAAAGCTGGCCACTCGAGCCAGCAGCAGTAACCTGCTCGGTGCCCTTCCAGCTTTGTTCCTTCACTCTTCATAATAAATCTTGCTGCTGCTCACTGTTTAGGTCTGTGCCACCTTAAAGAGCTGTGACACTCACTGTGAGGGTGGGTCTGTGGCTTCTTTCCTGAAGTCAGCAAGACCACGAACCCACTGGAAGGAACAAACAACTCCGGATGTGCCACCTTTAAGAGCTGTAACACTCACCACAAGGTCCACAGCTTCATTCTTGAAGTCAGCGAGACCAAGAACCCACCAGAAGTAATAAATTCCAGACACATTATCTCTTTAAATTCCAGGGCTCTTTTCTTTGCTGCAGACAGATGAATAAGTCTGGCTTAAAGGTAGCAAGACCATTTATCAGCCTCCAGATGTTCCGGCATCCTCCCTATGGATCTCCCATTACCTGCAAGTCACAGGATGGCAGGTGCTATGGTAGAGTCACCCAGGAGCTCCTGGAATGGAGGAGATGAAACGGTGGAGATGGGAACTCAGATTCCTTTTATTTTTATACTTTTGGGAGTTTATTTCTATAAACATTCTTTGTCGTCTACATTCTTTTTTTAGATAGATAGCCCAGGCAAGGTGGCTCATGCCTGTAATCTCAGCACTTTGGGAGGTTGAGGTGGGAGGATCACTTGAGCCCAGGAGTTTGAGACTAGCCTGGTCAACATAGTGAGACTCCGCCTCTACAAATAATAAAAAAATAAAAGATTAGCAGTGTGTGGTGGTGTCCACTTGTGGTCCTAGCTACTCAGAAAGCTGAGGTGGGAGGATTGCTCGAGCCTGAGATGTTGAGGCTGCAGTGAGCCATGTTTGCACCACTGCACTCCAGCCTCAGTGACAGAGTAAGACCCTGTCTCAAAAAACAAAAAGATAGATGATAGATAGATAGATAGACATATTAGATAGATATAGATGTAGATACAGATGTTATGATCAGCCTTAAACTTAATCCTCTCCTTTTTCCGTGTTCCCCTTAATTTTCTGTCAGTCTTCAGTAAAACTTGTAGTTTTCTTAAGACTAGTTCACTTTTCTTATCATTCAGTCTCACCTGAATTAACTGCAATCAGAATCAGATTCATTATAACTAGTTAATTATACTTGAACTTCTTTTTTTACTTCACTCATATACCAAAATTTTTCAGTACAACATTTGCCATTCCTTCTTAGATTCCAGTGCTGTGGTCTCTTTGTCTCTTTTAGATGCTAGGATATCTTATTTCATTTGTACCCTTTAAATATATACAAATAATAAATAAATTAATTAAAAGTCTGTCCTGACATTTCCAAAATTATTCTTTCATTTCCCTCCACCCATCAGTTCCTTTTCCACAGTTCACAATTTCTGAAAATGACCCTACCTGGTTGTTTAAGCCCCATCCTTTCCAAATGTAGTTATCATCATTTTTTTTCCCTCTCTTCTACTACACCATAGCTCATCCATTAGCAGTTCTGGTTAACCAGAACTAGGATATCTCAGAGATCTTTATATAGTCTTTCCCTATGTATTAGTCCATTGTCATGCTGATAATATATTAAGACATATCTGAGATTGGGTAATTTATATATAAAAAAGGTTTAATGGACTCAGTTTCACATGGCTGGGGAGGTCTCACAATCATGGTGGAAGACAAGGAGGAGCAAGTCATATCTCACACGGTGTCAGGGAAGAGAGAAAAGAGAGCCAGGAGTTCAAATTATATTTTTGAATGATACATCTTGTCAGATATTTTTTTCAAAAATTTCAAAATTATTTGCAAGTTCAAGCCACTATTATTACTTACATTCAATTAGTCTGTCATTCTTCATTCTTGAGTCCAGCCTCCTATTACACATTCTCCAATAAGGAATAAAAATAAACCTCCAAGGAGATGCTTCTCCACTTAAATCTGTTCAGAGACTTCTCCAGATATTTAGCTATAAATGCAAAGCCTTGCCTGAATTACAAGGTTATTCAAGGAGAATAGTGACTTTTTAAATGTGTTTTCGGCCAATGCTTTTCTTTATTCTACTCCAACTAAACAGTATCTATGCTTTTTCAAGAACACATTAAGCATACCCCGTCCAAGGTTATGAATTTCTTCTAAAATCTGCTTCTAGATATTCATTTCATAGATATTCATTTTGTTGCATTTTATTTCTCTTTATTTCATGCAAGTCATGAATATTCTTGGAAAACATTTTAGTAAAATTAATAATAAATTTAAGTATGAGGATGCCATGATACATTAAGACAATTTAATCAGCAAATAAAATGATAAAACATAATTTTTAAAAACGTTAATATGTCTAAAATGTCTATATAATAAGTAATGATTAATAATTTACAAAGTGAATTTAGGGAATAAATTCATAATCGTGAACTGAAATTTAAGATAAAAAATAATGTAATATGTGTGTGTATATATATTTAGGTGTGTGTATATAGTATATATATGACATTTAGATGTGGAAAATAAATTATAAAGTTATCTTTTAATGGTTGAATATAGCATTTAATCTTAACCTTTTATTTAAAAATGGTTAAATATAACATTTTGTGATTATGAAACAGAGTTTAAGGACTCTGGCTCTGCAGCAAACCACCCTTACAACACCACCTTGAACAAACCAACCAGCTGTCTCTTCTTTAGTTATCAAGTTTTTATAAATGCTGTACAATATCATGGTGGTTTTATGAGGTTTAAGATATTAATACATTCAAAAATATTTAGGACACTGCCTGATGCATAATTATCAATTCAAAATATTAGCTGGTATGCTTCTAATAAGTACAATAAAAAGAATGATTCATAGTCAATGTTTTCCTTTCAGGATGTTAAATATAAAATGTACATTCTTGTAATGATCATATGTCATCTTATCTCACAAAAGGTGTAGTGGTGGCTATGGTGTGTGCTGCTTAGCAGCCTTGATTTTATGCTATCATCACCAATTGAAACAATGGATATTGTTGAAGATTAATTTAATAAAAATATAGAAAATACAGGCATACCTTAGGTATATTGTGGGTAGGTTCCAGACCACCACAGTGAAGTAAATATCACATTAAAGTGAGTTGGTTTCCCATTGCATATGAGAGTTATGTTTACACTATACCATTATCTATTAAGTGTACTATAGCATTATATCTAAACATCAATGTGCATGCATTAATTAAATCTATTTTATTTCTTTAAAAATTGCTGTTATCTGAGTCTTCGATGAGTTGTCATCTTTTTGCTGGTGGAAGGTCTTATCTCAGTGTTGACCAATCTGATTGATTAGAGAGGTGTTTGTTGAAGGTTGAAGTAGGTGAGCAATTTCTTAAAAAAGGGCAACAATCACATTTGCTATATCAAGTAACTTGTCTTGGTGGGTATATGGTAGATGTATATATGTATGGAGTACATAAGATATTTTGAAACAGGCATGCAATGTCTGAAAGCATATTAGAGTAAATGGAGTGTCCATCACCTGAAGCATTTATCCTTTATTTTGTTAGCATGTGATGCTGTTTGATAGAATTTTACCCAGAGTAGAACTTCTTTCAAAATTAGAACAAATCCTTTCAAACCCTGCCACTGCTTTGTTAACAAAGTTTATGGAATATTCTAAATCTTTTTCTGTCTTTTCAACAATGTTCACAGCATGCTCACCAGGAGTTGTTCCCATCTCAAGAAACAACTCTCTTTGTTCTTCCATAAGAAGCAACTCCTCATTTGTTTCAATTGTGAGATTGCAGCAACTCAGTCACATCTTTAAATTCCACTTCTAATTCTAGTTCTCTTGCTATTTTCACCACATCTGCAGGTCACTTCCTTCACTGAAGTCTTGAGATGCTTGAAGTCATTCCTGTAGGTTGTAATCTACTTCATCCAAACTCCTGTTAATTTTGATATTTTGACAACTGCCTATGAATTATGAATTTTTTTTTTTTTGAGATGGAGTCTTGCTCTGTCGCCCAGGCTGGAGTGCAGTGGCACGATCTCGGCTACATTGCAAGCGCCGCCTCCTGGCTTCACGCCATTCTCCTGCCTCAGCCTCCCGAGTAGCTGGGACTACAAAGTGCCTGCCACCACGCCCGGCTAATTTTGTTTTTGAATGTTCTTCATGGCAGTTACAATGGTGCAGCACTTCCAGTAGGTTTCCAATTTACTTTGTCCAGAAACATCAGTGTAATTACTATCTATGGCTGCTATAGACTTAAAAGATATATTTATTAAACTCTATGACTTAAAAGTCAAAATTACTCTTTGATCCATGTGCTTCAGAAAGAATGTTGTGTTTGGAGGTATAAAAAAACCATTAATTTTATACATCTGCATCAAAGCTCTTGGGTGACCAAATACATTGTCGAAGAGCAGTAACATTTTGAAAAAAAAAAAATTCTGAGCAGTAGATCTTAACAGTGGGGTTAAAATATTCAGTAAAATATGCTGTAAAAAAGATGTGCTCTCATCCAGGAGTCGTTCCATTTCTAGACCATAGGCAGGATAGATTTAACATCATTATTAAGGGCCCTAGGATTTTAAAAATGGTAAATAAGCATTTGCTTCATCCAAAGCCATCATCTGCATTATCCTCTAATGAGAGTCAACCTGTCCTTAGAAGCTTTGAAGTCGGGCATTGATTTCTTTCTAGCTGTGAAAGTCCCAGCTGGCATCTTCTTCCAAGAGGAGGCTGTTCGATCTATATTGAATATATGTTGTTTAAAGTAGCCACCTTCATCAATTATCTTAGCTAAATCTTCTGGGTAACTTGCTGTAGCATATACATTAACACTTGCTGCTTAACTTTGATGACATAGAGATGGCTTCTTTTTTAAGCCTCATAAACCAATAGCTGCTAGCTTCAAGGTTTTTTTCTGCAGCTTCCTCACCTCTCACAGCCTTTGTAGAATTGAAAAGAGTTAGGGCCTTGCTCTGTTTTGGTCTTTGGCTAAAGGGATTCTTGTGACTGGTTTGAGCTTCTATTGAGACCATTAGAACTTTCTCCACATCGGCAATTACATAGTTTTGCTTTCTTAACACTTGCGTGCAATGGAGTAATATGTTTAAATGTCTTCAATAACTTTTCATTTGCATTCACAACTTGGCTAATTGTAGTGCAAGAGGCCTGGCTTTCAACATATCTTGGCTTTCAAGATGCTTTCTTCACATAAGCTTAATCATTTCAAGCTTCTGCTTAAAAGTGGGAGACATGCAGCTCCTTCTTGAATGCTTAGAAATGTTTGTAGGTTTATTAATTGGCCTAATTTCAGTATTATTGTTTCTCAGCAAATAGGGAGGGTGGAAGAAAGGATTACAGAGAGGACAATGGCCAGCCTGTGGAGGAGTCAGAACACACACATTTGTTGATTAAGTTTTCCATCTTATGGACTGCCATCAAAACAACTACAATAATAATATCAGAGATCGCTGATCATAGGTCATTAAAACAGATATAACAACAACAAAAAAGTTTGAAATATTGAAGACTTACCAAAATGTGACATAGCAACACAAAGTGAGCACACGCTGTTGGAAAACTGGTGCTGATAGATGCATGTTCCACACCTGGTAGCCAGAAAGCTTCAATTTCTAAAAACTGTAACATCTGCAAAATGTAATAAGCAAAGTGCAATAACACAAGGCATGCCTGTATGTACATATGAGCTTGCAATTTTCAGAAGAAAAAATAATGGAAATATTATTTTTGCTGAAAAAGTGAAACATTGTAATTTCTATAATTAATGATAGAACAATGTTGCTCAGTGGTTTTGCAACATTATATTTTTGGTGTTTTCAAATTAGTTTGAGATGTACACACTGATAATACAAAAATAAATTCTACATATTATGAACATTTAATATTTAGCACATGATTACAAGAATGAAAGATGTATATTCACAATGTTGTAGCTATTACAATATAAGATGAAGAAATTTAGAACTTCCAATGTGTTTCTAATTGCAATTGATTTATTCTTCACTGAGAACTCTGAACAAGTGACGGGCTAGGTATTAGGAGTGTGGAGTCGGGGATCAATGAACAAGATAAATTTGGTTCCTGTCTTCACAGAGGCTATTAACTAATGGGAAAACCAGAAATCAGATAGTCATTTAGAAAGGGAATGAAGGTTATGAAAACCTGCACAGTGCTTTGGGTCACATGACAGTGAAATCTTAGCCATCTGTGAGGAAACAATGTTTAAACTGAAATTTAGAGATTGAGCATATTTAGGTAACCAAAAGGTATGGGCAAAGAGATTTTAATTTGGGCAAAAGGAACTATGTGAATAGCTTGAAAGAGCAACAAAAGGAAGAAAGTCCTACTTTGAGTGAGAAATGAAAGCTGATTGACCCAAGACAAAGTTGTCAACAGTTATCGCAAAGCTCAAAATTATGTCCACCATGAGTTTTTGTTTAAGCTTTTTTCCTAAAGAAAGAAAGTAGCCATTTGATGTGTTTTGGAGCAGGGATAACATGATTATATTTTAAATTTACAAATATCTGTCTGAGTTCAGTGGGAGGGACGTGCTTGAGGGGAACAAGAGCGGATGTAGAAAGCCAAGTTAGTAAATTGTTGTAATATACAAATGAGATATAATGCTAATTGAGACTATAAAAGGGCAATTAAAATAGATCTAAGTAGAATCTAGAAACACTGTGAAGCAATACCACAGAATGATCAGCCATGTGGACTTTGGTGGCAGAAAAATTAAAGTTTAAACTTTGATTTTGTAATGTATTAGGTATCTATGCTTTAATATGTATTCTGAACTAAAATTGAAATCACTCTTATCTATTAAATAATAATAATATATCAAACACAGGGTGGTCATGTGGATTAAATTAGTTAATGCTTACAAAGCACTTTGTCACCAATTATATTGTGTCATGTGGATTAAATTAGTTAATGCTTACAAAGCACTTTGTCACCAATTATATTGTGTCATGTGGATTAAATTAGTTAATGCTTACAAAGCACTTTGTCACCAATTATATTGTACAACTACAGGCTGTAAATATAGTTACTATAATAATGCAAATCATGGGTTGTGAATAAATTAATGAAGAGAAAGGAATCAACTGTGACCACAAACTTTCAAGACTGAGAAACTAAGTGAAACATTGAAGCCATTTAATTAAGATAAGAACCCAGAGAAGAAAAAAAATTAGTCCAGGGATATTGAGGAGGAGGATGATTTTCATTTGAGATAATAATGTTTAGTTTGCAGGCATTATAGTAGCATTAAATAAAAGCAAAATGATACACATATCATATCACAGAGCCATCCAAGCAATAAACAATGTTTCCATGTTTGTTTTGTTCTGTATTTCTCTCTTTCGAGATACTTTTTAATCCCTCTGTTTATCAGAATGCTATTCTAGTTCTTTTCAGTCTTCAATACAACTTTAGTATTTTTCTCTAGATACTCCCTCATTTTTGCCCACGAATTAAAAGTAAAAAGTCCCCTACAAAGTCCATGAACATTTTCCTCTTAATTATGCTTTTCATAATTTTTAAAGCCCCGTCTGCACATATTGGCTCAAATTCCTCAACTATGAAACCATTCTATGACATATTTATGTCATTTTTTCTCTTTTCATTTAATCTATCAATTTTGCTAACAAAGCTAACATTTATTGTAGTGTTTACAAATTCAACTAATATTCCATATTTATTGAATATAATGGTTTTAAAATTTCAATTAATATTTTTTCAATTAATATTAATTAACATTTACTACTAATAAAATTTTCTAAATATTCTAAGCCACCTTTCATTATATGTCACCAAGTCTCTTTGGTTGAAACTCTCATTCATTTATGAATACGTGTATGCATATATACCCTAATATTAATTTAGTGTCTGTTTTATACCAGTTGTTTTTGTTAGGCATTCAAAACACAAGATTAATAAGCTCATTACACAAATATATACTGGACATCTACTTTGGGCTAAATAGTTTTAAGTCACTGGAATGGTTCAGTAACCCAAAACCTTTTATAGTTGAGCTTACATTTTATTGTAGGGAGGGTGAGCCAAATTACACAAACAGATTTGTTTATCTTCAGTTTATGGTTTTGTTTGTTTGTGTTTTAAACCACAGAATTGAACATGATCACCTAGCCAGTAAAAGTACATAGAGAGAACAAAGTGGAACAGAGAATAGTTTGTGACATTTCAAAATAAAGAGAAAAAGAGAAGACAGGAACAAACACAGGAGACTTAGAAGGAGAGGCCAATTATATAAGAAGACAACCAAGAGGTAGCATATTTTAAAATGTCAGGTAAAGAAAGTGAGTAGAAGGCTCAAATGCTGATGGTATGCCAAATAAGGTAAAAACACCACTATGCTGAAACATGCAGAGATCATTCATGACCTTGTTTAAAAAAAAAAAAAAAATTCACTAGAGTGATGGCTGTAAATTCCTTTTTAAAGTAAATTTAAGGAAAAAAGGGGCTGGGTACGGTGGCTCATGCCTGAAATCCCAGCACTTTAGGAGGCCAAGGCTGCCAGATTACCTGAAGTCAGGAGTTCAAGACTAGCCTGGCAAACATGGTGAAACCTCGTCTCTACTAAAAATACAAAAAATTAGCTGGGCACAGTGGCTGTAATCCCAGCTATTCGGGAGGCTGAGGCAGGAGAATCGCTTGAACCCAGGTGGCAGAGGTTGCAGTGAGCCGAGATCATTTCACTGCCCTCCAGTGTGGTCAACAGAGCAAGAAAAAAGGGATAAGTAAAATTACGAACAGAATACAGAAAACCTTTTCCAGGACTTTTGTAAACTCCTGGCAAATAAGAGATATCGATTGGAACTGTAACTAGCAGGGGAAAAAAATGGGTCAAAAGAGAATATTGCTTTTTTAAAAAATGGGAGAGATAAAAACAAGTTTCTGTCAATGGAAATAGTCAAGTAAAGAGAGAAAATATTCTGAGAGGAAGAAGGGAGAATTGCTGGAACCAGGTCTTTCAGAAGGCGTAGGGGAAGATAAAGATGCAATGCACAAATGGAGGCATTGGCTTTAAATAAGAACAAGGACTCTTCATTTATAGAAACAGGCAGGGAAGAATAACTGGTGATATATAGGAGAAGGAAAAGTTACATAAGAAATGAGGCTTGAAGCCGAAAGAGCAAATAAGTTTTTCATAACTTAGTGTTTCTGAAAAGCATAATGCACTCAAGTTGATACTCTCCTATTTCCACCATGAACAAAACAATGTGTCACAAATGGGTTTAGGAAGAATGTAGAACAGATGTCAAGAAATCTTTCATCATACAGAGACCCATAAACATATGGAATGACCCAGGAAGCAAACTGTGAATTTGGAATCATTGTAACCCTCTAGGAAGTAACTAAAACACATATTTAGTGATCAAAAGTTTTATGAAGAAAAGAGCTTGATGAATTGTACGATATTTAGATTTTTTAACCAACATTTTCTCTGCTTTATGCTTTTTTCCCCCATGGTTTTGTAGGAAGATGCATTTCTTCCATCTGTTATTTACCATTTTGAGTACTGTATAGTAAACCGAATAATTCAACCAAAAAATTCAAAGAACACCTTCAGTGACTAACACTGGAGAAATTTTAAATATAATTATTTGGAAGCATATGAATCTGCAGTTTACAAATGCTTGATTTTAAAATAATAAGGCATAATGTTTTTTCTTAGTTTAACTGAAAAAAATGGCTCATTTACTCTAAACAACTTTTGACAGTTTTAGTAGATCATATGAAAATATTTTTAATTAAGTCTGCTTTAGAAACCCTGTGAATCTGAATATCTCACTTTTTTGTTTATTTCTGTCTGTGTATAGCAGTGGATATACAGAAAACATAATAAGGCAATTGATATGGAGACTAATAAATTACTGTTATTAGTAATTAACTTTTTGATTAGGTATCACTTCTTTTATGTCTTTTTTTTGTCAGATGCTATTTTTATTGTGCTAAATACCATTCATGTAAGTCACCACAAATAACCAAGATTATAAAATTTTAAAAGCGGTCAGGTAATTTAAGATGTATCAAACAAAAGAGTAGAGTTTTACATCATATTTAATCAAAAAACATGTTCATGTATTTCTTCTGTATCAACAATTAAATTGCCTTTTTTCTGCTATTGAAATCAAAGAAAGAAAGTGCATTTGAGGTGATTATTATTAATGTATAGAAAGGATATATTGAATTCCTGATTATTACTCATAACTCTATTGGTTATTAAATGGAGATAGAAAGTTTACATTGACTTTATAATTATCAATTATGTTTAGTTGCTCAGTTTGAATACAATATTATTCTTTATATTATAAGCCCACAATTTGGCAGGCTTAGTCAAGCTGTACTTACCTGATTACCTAATTAAACAATCGAATTGATCAACAGAGTGTATTAATTATGTGCTCCAGGTAATTACAGTACCTTTTTAGTTTCCACATCTGATTCAGTGGACTAAAATATGCATACTTTTAAAAATACAATTTTAAAACATTTCTCAATACTTTGAATTTGCTGTTTTAAATATTGTGTATATATTTTAGCATCCTTGAATAATAAAATGATATTTAGCCTGTCTCTCTTTTCTCACAGTGCCTTTTATATGAGACATTCATAATTTTAAAATAATTTAGCTTCACAATCCACAGTGTATTTACCTTTATTGCCCTTATATTTTATGTTTATAGAGAAGTGAATTTATAGAATTTGTGTAACTTACACAAATTGTTGGGTCACACAAAAATCACTTTTAATGGGAATATTTCATTAAAGCAGATTCTGAAAATATTTCTTATAATAGCTATATAAATATTTAGTATGATCTTTATTTTAGAAAAGTATTTTTTAAATTTACTTAAAATTATTTTCTATAGTCTCTATGCCAAAGATTACTTGATGTATCATATACTACTTGGTGTACCATAAAGAAGTTTGCTTATTTTTGTCAATCTTTTATTGACTGATTTTCTGTTCCTTTTCATCTTTCCAGTTACAATGGAAGATGTGTTCTTTCCCCTATCCAAATTAAATC
Source organism: Pan paniscus (assembly GCF_029289425.2). Lineage (NCBI taxonomy): Eukaryota > Metazoa > Chordata > Mammalia > Primates > Hominidae > Pan > Pan paniscus. Next base: position 64,889,327 of record NC_073263.2, read on the forward strand.
GCTTCATCCTGAAAGTCATATATCCTCAACATCTTCTCAATGACCGGTTAAAGCAAAATAAATACGGCCTGAGAAGGACTCCATACTTCTATATTTAAGTCTTTGTGGATGAACTATAACTTAGCTTTAGGTAGACAAGACTGAAAACCTAACCTAGGAGTAGGCGTCTGTAACAGTTGCTGAGTTTGGGCCAATCCCAGCAGCCATACTTCCACCATTCATAGACTGAGTTTAAATAAGGCAAATGTCAACCTGTGACCAATCCAGCTGTTTCTGTACTTCATTGCCGATTTCTGTATATCACTTCCCTTTTTGTGCCTATAAATTTGTTCTGACCATGAGACATCCCTGGAATCTCTCTGAATCTGCTGGGATTCTGGCATCTGCTCAATTCGCGATTTTTTCATTGTGCAATTAAACTCCAATAAAATTCACTTTCTTTTAAATTTTTCTTCGCAGGATTTCTAAGTCTTTCTTTCTACTATTTTATTTTAATTTTTTTACATTTTATTTTTAATTGACATATAATAGCATACATATTTATTAGGTACATAGTGTAGTTTAAAAGTCTGCTATTTAATTCTAAAATACACTAAAAAATTATAACCTCAAAATAAACAAACAACCATGGGAGCAATATTTCCTTATCTTCTTCTGTTACTCTCAGATTCAACATATGCAGAAAATTCCTTTTTGAAGTTTATATTTCCATAAAGATCAACTTACATTGTTCTTTATTTAATATTGTAATTATTCATTTTAAGAGATTTGTTGAGCTATAATTTGCATGTCCTACAACTTATCCATTTAAATTGAATAGTCCAATCATTTTTAGTATGTCACAGAGCTGCATAATCTTTACCACAATCAATTTTAGAATATTTTCATCATCCAATGAAGAAACTCCATAACAATTTGTAGTCATTCTCCATTCCCTGACACCCTCCTATGGTTTCCTACCATCACATGTCCTGAGACAATAATTGTCTAGTTTCTAACATTATTCTTACACAGTCTTCATTCCTCTCTCATCTAGCTTCCCATCCCACCCACCACTATCAGTCATTCATGCTACATGTATGATAACTAACCTGTTACCTAATTAAATGAATACTCTTTATTTTTCAATTTTTTATCACAACCACTCTAAACCCAGTTTATCACTGCCATCTTTTTAAAACAACTTTATTGAGGTGCATTTGACACGCAGTAAAATATACATTCTTGAAGTATAGAATTTGAAAAGTGTTGACATATGTGATGTGTACACAAGCAAAACATCACAACAATCAAGATAATTTGTAGATACATCACACCTGGATGTTTCCATAACTTTATACTTTTTTCTTCTGTTGTTTTCTTGCACCAACACTCACACTTGCCCTCCACCCCAGGCAAACAGTGATAGGCTTTGTGTTACTATAGATTAGCTTGCATTTTCTAGATTATGAGAAAATAAAATTACACAATGTTTACTTGTTTGTATAGCTTCTTTAATTCAGCATTATTTTGAGATTTTTTTCATGTTGTAATGTATATAAATATATGAACTTAGTTTTTATTTTTTTCCTCCAACATGTCGGCTTAGAAGCTTTGTTACATGTCTCATTCACTAGGAAATAGAAAAATAGTGTATAGAAATTCACAGTGTGAACTTATATGCAATAAGGAAGATGGGAGCTCAAAATAAAAGCTAAAGAAACTTCAGATACTTTGAAATATAAGTCAGGAAGCAGCCTGCACTGTGGGTCTGGTGGAAAAAATATGAGTGAATCCACAGTGTGTGATGGGAACAGAATGTCTCTATGATACAAATTTCCACTTAGGAGCTAGGCAATCCAGGCCACAGGGGAGATTCTTGCTCCTACCAAGCACTGGATCTGACCTGGGGAGCAGTGGGGAGAATGTAAGAAGGAGCAGCAGCAGGAGGTCCTACACATGTACTCCCAAGACCCCAGTCCCAATAGAAGGAAGCCATTCCTGATCCTCACTTGTAGGTGGCTGAGCAGAAACCTGCCAGCCAGCATAAGCAGCAGTCACAGGTTTGAGGAGTCTCCAGACTAGAATTTGTGATCTAGTATCAAGTGGAGGAGAAGCTCTCATGGCCAGAATTGAGAGTGGGTATGGCATGTGCTCTAGTCAGAAGCATGAGAATTGGGTGACTCCTTTTGTGATACCCAGTGAGAAGGTGTGTGGCCTGGAAGCCATGGATTTGCTGGGCAGGAAGGTTTCACAATCTGAGTACAGAAGTCTTGTGACTTGGCTGGCTGTTTTAGCTTGCTCCCAGCAGCAAATAGTGGGAGGGAGTCCTGCCATTTGACAGTCTTGGAATAAGGTTCTACTATGGCCTGTTAGGCTGTAGAACCAGAGCCAACTAGTCTTCCCTATGCTAGTTCTTCGGTGCAACAGCAGTTACTCAGCTCTTTCCTGGAGCATTGCCCCGGGGCCTAAAAACTGCCTTCTGAACCCCATTAGGGCCAGTGTTTGCATCTGTCATTGGAGGATTCAAAGCCAGACTCGTCCAGCCCAACCCAGCCCAGCCTTGCATGGCTTTGCTCCTCTATCACCTGCTTCAAAGTCAGAGCATGGGTCCAGGACCCCTGGGATTCCATAGCACAGCCCACTGCCTGAAACACAGAGTATTTCTGATTAACACAGGTCAAGTATAAACCCAGTGCAACCACTACAGTTACCTACTAGTGAAGAGGTCAATTATAACACGTGCTGAAACACTGACACAATGCTTAGGAAACAGACAAGCTTCGTGTGACCTCTGTTAACATCATCACTCACACCACCCCAGCTACTAAAGAGGACTTGAGTTGACTACTACTTCTGGCATTTGAGAAAGCTACTACACTAAAGTGATGTATTACAAAGGGATTTATACAGACATTTTACCACTGAACGCTCCCAGAAACAAAGCAAAACAGCTCTATTCAACATACTTTATAATCACATCCTTAAGAAAGAAAGAACAAAAAGAAAAAAGCAGCTCTACTCAGATGAAAGTAAACTAAAAAACAGGAAATATCTTTTAATTCAGATATGAAGGAATAAGCATAATAATATTGGAAATATGTAAAAGCAAGGTGTTATGATGATACCCCCAAAGGATCACACTAACTCTCTAGCAATGGATTCTAACAGAAATCAAATCTGTGAAATGCCAGATAAAGAATTAAAAATAGCTGGGTGCGGTGGCTCATGCCTGTAATTCCAGCACTTTGGGAGGCCGAGGTGGATGGATCACTGGAGGTCAGGATTCTGAGACCAGCCTGAACAATATGGTGAAACCTCGTCTCTACTAAAAAAACAAAAAGTTAACCAGGTGTGGTGGCATGAGCCTGTAGTCCAAGCTACTTGGGAGGCTGAGACAGGAGAATTGCTTGAACTCGGGAGGCAGAGGTTGTAGTGAACCGAGATTGTGCCACTGCACTCCAGCCTGGGTGACAGAGTGAGACTCCATCTCAAAAAAAAAAAAAGAAAAAAAAATTCAAAATAGTAATTTTAAAAAGTTCAATGAGACCCAAGAGAAATCTGAAAACCATACAAAGAAAGCAAAAAATCAATTCAGAATGTGAATAAAAAATGTACTAAGGAGATTCATATCTTAAGGAAGAACCAAACAGAATTTATAGAATTAAGTTTCCAAATTCTGAAGAAGTCAGGCAGAGAAAGAAACAAATATGTTCTGATCTGGTTTGGCTGTATCCCCACTCAAATCTCATCTTGAATTGTAACTCCCACAGTTTCTACATGTTGTGGGAGGAACCCAGTGGGAGGTAATTGAATTATAGGGGCAGATATTTTGCTGTTCTTCTGATAGTGATTAAGTCTCATGAGATCTGATGGTTTTAAAAACTGGAGTTTCCCTGCACTAGCTCTCCTTCTCTTTGCCTGCCTCCATCCATTTCAGATGTGACTTGCTCCTCCTTGCCTTCTATCATGATTGTGAGGCCTCCTCAGCCATGTGGAACTTTAAGTCCATTAAATATATTTTTCATCTTGGTCTCAGGTATGTCTTTATCAGCAGTGTGAAAACGGACTAATACATGCTCCAAATTCTGTTTACAGGATTATACCATACTCAATTATTAAAGGCCATAAATAGCTCAAATAAGTTTCCTTGACTTTGAAAATCAAAATAAGGATCAGCAATGTTCCAAGAAGAAGTCAAAAAGATTACTTCAGTTTTCTATTCGTTCAGTTCATTCTGTTAACTCTTGTTTTGCTAGATATTCGTGAGCATTTCAGCTCTTCACGCGTCCTGTACATTTTTCTTTTATTCCAATGTCACAATCTCCAAAGTTACCAGAAATCTGCATTTGAGAGCACCTGTCAAAGTTCTATAAATGATTATAAACCACCCTTTGAAGGGAATCAAAACAAGACAATTGTCAGTGAATAACAAAATGTCCAGGGTAGCAACAGTCAGAAACATGATTGACAAAGAAATTTGGTTATCTTTGTGGTTCACAGTGATTTAACATAACAACCTTAATTATGATTGATAGCATTAGACATTAGAATTTTTAAAACTCCATACAATTTTGGAACATATATTAATAATATTCCCTAAAATATAACCTGAAGGAGACTAAACAACATTTTAGCAATCCCATGTATCTAAACATGTCAGGTAATCCTGTTTACCTCTCTATGGGTGCTCCAGGCGCCCTCTATAGCATCCAAAAACCATGCATCAGGGAAGACAATTTTTTTTTAATAAAATTGACAATCTTTTTTTTAAAATATATATATTTTTAATTATACTTTAGGTTCTAGGGTACATGTGCACAACGTGCAGGTTTGTTACATATGTATACATGTGCCGTGTTGGTGTGCTGCACCCATTAACTTGTCATTTACATTAGGTATAGATATACCTAATGCTATCCCTCCCCACTCCCTCTACCCCACAACAGGCCCCGGTGTGTGATGTTCCCCTTCCTGTGTCCATGTGTTCTCAGTGTTCAATTCCCACCTATGAGTGAGAACATGTGGTGTTTGGTTTTTTGTCCTTGTGATAGTTTGCTGAGAATGATGGTTTCCAGCTTCATCCATGTCCCTACAAAGGACATGAACTCATCCTTTTTTATGGCTGCATAGTATTCCATGGTGTATATGTGCCACATTTTCTTAATCCAATCTATCATTGTTGGACATTTGGGTTGGTTCCAAGTCTTTGCTATTGTGAATAGTGATGCAGTAAGCATATGGGTGCATGTGTCTTTATAGCAGCATGATTTATAATCCTTTGGGTATATACCCAGTAATGGGATGGCTGGGTCAAATGCTCTTTCTAGTTCTAGATCCCTGAGGAAATGCCACACTGAAGGAAGACAATTTTGAAACTGAAGTTTAATTTGGGGACGCTACCTACTTTTACTTTATGAATATGGTTATCCTTCAAGACAAATCCAATTTTCACTTTCTTATTACTGAGTCACTGTTATTACTTAAAACCCAAAGCAGATTATAGGATACTTTTTTAAAGTACTATTACTGATATTGGGAAGATAGCCACCCTAGTTATGATTTATACCTTGATGCCCTTACAATGCCATTCCATTACCACATACTTGACATTATTAAACACTTGCAGTCCTTAAAATACTTTGTTTGATGTCTCTTTGCTATTGTGGAGATAATATGTAAATTGCGTGATTTTCGAAAAGCTACGTTTTGATAAAGTTTGCATTGAATAAATATAAATTTTATATCTTAGTCACTTGCTTGTGAACAACAATATAGATTCACTTTTTCTAGGTTAGTATCAATAGTAAGAAGGGAAATAAAGATTTTTCTGGCTATTTTTCAACTTTCAACAAATTGTTGCCTCAACTTGGTAAACTTTTGAAAACATTTCTTAAAATTTTTCTTTCTTTTCCTTCAATTACTTGAGAACTTCAGCACAAATTAAATTTGATGGTGTGATTTTGTATTTATGTCTTCTAATTTTAAGATAAATAATAAAATAGGCCACATTGTTATGACTTTCAGTAATATCATGACAATAATTATTAAATAATAAATATTTAATATTTGTGGAATATTTGTTATATGATTTTGACATAGGCGTATATTTCATTTGGGCTTGATATTCTGACATGGACATATAATAAATAAAGTTTATGAAATATTTAATTATGGAAAGCAGTTTTGCAAATCCAAATTACATTGTTGCTAAAAAATAATAAATATAATTTTATCTTGTCTTTTAAGTATCTTAAATATTATTTGCTGGAGTACTTGAATAAAAAAGACAAGTAAACTTAATAATATGAAGGGGAAACAACCTTTACATATACACTTAGTGTGTATTTAAATATTTAGAAAAAAACATAAGATGATAAGACAACCAAAGTACAACCAAAACTAAAAAAAAGACCTAAATATTTCTTCATATTATTGTTTATTTAAAAAATTCAATTGAGTTATGATGATTCCAGCTTTAAATCATTGCATATGTTAAAGCTGAAAAAATATTTTCATAGTACAGTTTAAGAATAAAGCCTCTATGACTTCAGCCATAAATGTAAATGTACACACTTTATGAAGTCACTTGGGCGATAAGATTTTGAACATGGCACGGTGCTAATTGGTCCTAACCTACGTAGCCATGAGATTGTTAAAAATTTTGTTCCCAACTAGTACGTTTCATATTTATAATCAAAAAGTATTTTCCCATTTGTTCTAAAGAACACATGTTAAGAAATAATCTGAACAGTAAAAGTAGCCCATATTCCAGAACTTTTGTAAAATTTTAGGTTAAGAAATATATTTAAAAGTTTTTCTCTTGTAGATGTTCTCAGATTCTTTAATTTTTAAAAGAGTTTTTCTTTTGTGGTTTTTATCTAAATTTATTTGACAAAGTGACTTTTTCCCCCTTAAAGCATTTTGAGAAATGTAAACATAATGAATACTTCAAAAGGAGACACTATGTTCATTACCAATATGAAATAATAAAGGAAAAAGGTAAGATAATGTTAAATAGTATTCTTGTAGTGTTAAATTGTATCCCATGGTGAAATCACCTGCTAAAATCTTTCAGATACTTGAAAATGATGCAAAGCAGTCAAGGCCTGGTTATAAAGCATTCACTTGGTCAACACCAAATTACATAATATATAAAATTTGGTTCTTCCCAACTTAAAATAAAAAATGTATGTGTAGAATACATAAGTGCAAAACATAAAAGCTATGTTTCATATTTTTATATTTGAAAAGAAGTGATGAAATTACAGTGGATTTTGTGAATTTCTGGAGAGTTCCATAGTCACATCTGCAATACTGCAATGTTTAAGTTGTCTATTGCAACACTATGCTCAAGTACCTGCACCCTCTCTCTGTGACAGATGCCAAAAAATGGGGAACTATTGTTGTAACTATAAAAGATTTTCATATCATTTATTCGATTCATCATTGTATATAATTGACATGTCACAAGCACATATGATAAACAGCTATGGTTTTAAGAAGTTAATAGATGCCTTTTTTTTATTTAATTACATTAGCTCTAAACATAGCTAACTCTCAGAAATCCAGTTCAGTGTCTTCCTTGAGTCTTCTCACCCTAAAAATCTGTTTTCAATATGCTTTTCTTCTTTTTTCTCTTTCTAATCCTGGGAGGATGGTAGTACTAGTAATAGTAATAATACTGATGATATTAATATTGATCAACAGTAATTGAGCAGGATGAGATAGCATTATTACACTTGCTGATATATCTAATAAGATAGAAATATTGAAATACCTTGGTACTCAGTTGTTTTTTAATTAAATCATATGAAATGGTATCAGCAGTTTACAAAAGTATACAATGTTGAAGTTGCGATGGGGAAACCGGATGCTTGCCTGGTTTACATTTCAACCACTGCAGCAGTGTTGGAGGCACATCTGCTGAATGATAAGCCACAGACTTTGCATTTCTTTCTGGCTACTTATAGAAAAATATAATTGCGGAGTAATTGTGAAGGCATACAAGTATATATTTAAAAATTAAAAAATTAATTTTCAAACATAAGTGTAACTTTGTTTAGTAAATTTAAATGTAATTGTATTTTATCATTAAAAAATATCCAACTTTACTTTATCCAACTCCAATAAAATAAGATTTACTATCCTGTATTACTATTGATAGGAATATTTATTTTGACTATGATAATGAATGCTACTATCAATATTACTTCAATTACTACCTCTACTATTACTACAGTTACTATAAGGTTAATAGTACTTAAATCAGACCACTGGTTTATTTATTTTTTGTCTGATTCCAACAGTTTTTAATTTGTATTCAACTGTTTGATATGACGACAGTTTTTCAAACAATCTTTATTTCTCCCTTTCCAACCAAAAAAATACAAGTGTAAACATAATTCTGTTGCTAAAAAATGTTTTACCTTTAACAATAATTAAATCATTCTGCAGTCTTTAAAAATTATAAATATAGAAATTTAATGGCTTTCCATAGACTTCAGCAGCCCCATTCTTCAGTCTACAAATGAATAGGAGAGAACTCTCAGAGGTGTTGAATATATCTATCACTGTGATTGTGGTGATGGTTTCATGAAAGTATGCATCTGTCTAAACTTATAAAGTTAAATATATTAAACACATACTTTTTTTTGTATAGAAATCATCCCTCAGTAAAACTCATAAATAAAAAAAATAGTGGTCCCTAAAAGTAAAAGAGTAGGACTTTTATCTACTGATTTTACTTAAGATTACTTAATTTCAATATTAGTAGTTTTGATTGAGAATATCACCAAAATTAGCACATGATAATGCCATTGCTGAAGTATTTTATCAAGTGAATTAACCTCACTACTTAGGAACATATGGATCTGGTGTAGTTGCTCTAATTTAAGCTCTACTTTTTTTCTTCCTCTTGTTTAACATGGACATTGGCCATTCAGGTCCTTGTCGTCTTAACATTAGCACTGGGTAATAAATATACATGTGACTTTTTTCCATGTTTTATTTTAGTTTCAGAACTTGTGTTTTCATCACTTCTTATTTTGTTGCCAAGTATAAGTGAATTTGTTTAATTTTAGTATTAAACTTATTCTGAGATGTATTCTATTAAAGGAGATTATTTTACACTGAATATCATGATTATGCCAGAAATCAATGTATAATCTTCAATTTTATCTTTATTTCTCTAGAAGTTAAAATTGCAATGTAGAATTCTGTTTTATATTATGCAGGAAGACACATGAATTTCTTGCCATTAAGGTCTGTCATCAAAGCATCTTAAAAGGGGCCTCTTTATTGACTATACCATCTAAATTAGCTTTCCCATCAATTCAGAAGCTGTCTGTAGTCAAAAGTAACGAGTGTCTCAGATGCCATTTCTTAAGGTTCAAAGTAATATATTAGAAAATCAAAGTAAAACTGTGATAAGTAAAAACTCCATTGAACTTCAGATAGCAATATTGCCAAGGCAGTTACATCAAATAACAACTACACATTTGATGTTATTAACAATTGTCAATTTAGTTATGTTAAAGGTTGTCCCATGTTGTTCACTAATGGGTATTAATGTATAGGTCAAAGATAAATATTTATCATAGAATGCAGACTTAGTTGCCAGAAGATGTGAAATAGTGAAGATTTTAAAACTTGCTTTTCTATAGAGGAATGCAATATTTATGCCACAAGTCTGTTAAAGGAAGCAGGGCACAACTTATTCTAGTCTTTTTATTTTTAGCTTTATAGAAAAAAAAAGTGAGGTAACTATCATTAGGGAATAAGGGAACTGTTTACTGGCATTCAATATGAGTAACAGGTTTCCCAGTTAAAGGCATGCTTCCTACTAAAAATAAGAAGATAGATACAAGGGTATCACAGAGATAGAAATGTTCCCTCCATTTAAGAAATGATATAGGCTGGGTGCGGTGGCTCACTCCTATAATCCCAGCAGTTTGGGAGGCTGAGGCAGGCAGATCACGAGGTCAGGGGTTTGAGACTAGCCTGGCCAACGTGGTGAAACACCGTCTCTACCTAAAATACAAAAAATAAGTTGAGTGCGGTGGCATGCACCTGTAGTCCCAACTACTCAGGAGGCTGAGGCAGGAGAATCACTTGAACCCGGGAGGCGGAGGTTGCAGTAAGCCTATACTGTGCCATTGCACTCCAGCCTGAGCGACAGAGCAAGACTCCATCTCAAAAAAAAAAAAAAAAAGAAACAAAAGACATGATATAAAAAACTATAATATTTCAGAAAAATTCACTACAAATTTGGATATATTTATGAAGTGATTTTACATTCCTTTATCACTAACTTTATCTCCAAACTAGTCAATGACACCAAAGGATGTGAAACAAAGCTGATATTGACATAGAATATGTTATATTAGCAACTTGTTTACTCCCAATGAAAATAAAGCATCTCAAGTTTTGTTGTAATTACTAAGTTGTGTTTTCAGCAAATTTTAAAGTCCAGAATTTTGTTAAAGGAAACATCAAATTGTTCAAACAGCAAAGATTAATAAATCAAAGACAAAGATTTCCTTATTTTAATAATTACTCTAGACTAGTGGAAAATATGTTGCCTTCACTTGCTTGTAATTGAATTTCACATATGCTATTTTTGGTAGCTATAGTTGTAATAGAGACTACTCATACCAATCATAGGTTGGTTGAAAGTGTCCATAGAGCACAGAATATTCTGCTAGAAAATACTTTGGAGAAATGCCTACTCCCTATTTACATTGGCACTTACAGTCTGCAGTATAATCAAAATGAGTTAATGGAATATTGTACTAAGTAAGCAGGTGGCTTAATTTTGTAGGAATTAAGCAGTCAGTAAAATAGGGAATTTGAATTTGGTCCATTAGTGCAGGAGTTGCTTTAGTTTACTAATGTTGTTGAACTTGGAAAGGGCAGCAGAAATTTTCTTTTTTGTCTTTGGACAAATTAAAGATAATAAATATAGTGAACTGAACTTGTAAAAAAAGTCTCCCAATCTTGGAAAACCTCATACTTGGTGATTGAAAGAGATGCTAAAACTATGGAAATTATTTTCTTCAAACAAGTGAAACAAATTGAAAATATGGGTTCAAAAAAGTTTTAAACTATATTCATACATTATATATATAATTTTATATCTACTAGATTATATAGTGATGTCTCAAAAGGTTGACTTTGCCATAAAATTCTTTAAAAAATAATTAATTGATATAATTTGCTGATAATGCACAATGTAATGTGCATTTGATGGGATTCACCATATTTATTTTTTGCAACGCCTTTATGAAGTACAAACTCTTCATTTAGAATGAGAAAAGTAAAATTTATCTAGTTGAAGTAACTTGTCCAAAATCAAACATCTAAAAAGTTGTTAAGTCAGGATTTTAAGTCAGGGTTTTAAGCTAAGGTTCTGGGCTTGAACATTTCACAACACTGGCAAGCATGAAACCCACTTAAGCAAAGACCATGATGGGGGGTATAGATTTAGAAGGGCCATGGTTACTTCTGCCTTGAACTAGAACAATTTGCAGAAATAATATTTGTGCTTAGAAATGAACGTTATATTTCTAAGTTGAGATGGGGAGGGAACAGCAGAGAAATTATTACTAACAGATATGTGCAAGTTCATAGTATTTTGGATAACTATACATAGCCAGACATGTTTAGAAAAGCAGTTTGGAACCAGGCTATTAAAAACTTTTAGTGATTTTATACAGTGAAACTTAGATTTTATCATATAGGACATAACAAGTGATTTAGTAAATAGAAATAGACTTCCAATCCTAATTGAAAACTTAGTGATCTTTCCATTTGGAATATATTAAAATGTTATAATAACAGACAACTTTAATACATCCATATCTATATCTCTGCCCATAATCTATATGGTGATTTGTTTACTCCATACAATTCCAGTTACATTAGGTTTAAGCAGTTGCCCTCATTTGGATGCTGAGTTATTAGCGGCAGCATTAAGAGACTACTACTCTTAACACTGTTTGTATTAAGAATACAAGTATTTGTATCATTAAAGTCAATTCTCATATATACATTTATATATATATACGTATATATATACACACACACATATATATATATATATATGTATTTCCCTATTCATGTTTCACCATACAGGACACCCACTATCCTATGGTTTTATACCACTATGAGGTGAAAACCATCTTCTAATTACTACATCTCGACCATTTGACAATATATTATTTCACCTAAGAAACTCAAAAATTGAAAAGATCAAAGGCTGTAGAGCTTGACAAAACATTTTGATTTCTCCTTAACCCAACACTTCCCATGGTGATTCTACTGGGCAGCCAATTTTGAGAATCACAAACTTTGGGAACCGTTATCTTCCAAGTGTGGATTTGAACTAAGATTTTGATACATAGATCTGAAAAATAAACAAATTAAATGTAGTGAGTCAAAGTATAGAATAAGTAAAATAATGTAAAGTCATTTACTTTTAATTTTCAGCTGTTGATAAAGATTATTAGTTGTCTTCAAATGTCTGCTAGTGTTGTTATTTATTTGTCATAAAATGTACACAATGACACGATAAAGCTTACAATATTGCATTTCCATTATTACAAACAAAATCAGTAGCTTTCAATGTTTGCATGCAAATGGAGAAGTGATATAAATAGGAGATGATGTGTCGGGCAAGGGATCTAAAAGCAGGTACCTAACGATTGTCTTACTGTCTATTTACTCATTGAAAATACAATGTTTCAAGCTATTATTTTTCTCCCTTGTATCGAATACAAGGCATGATGATATAGAATTATTATCTTTCAGCTTAAATGGCTATTAACTGCATTTAGCAGGACATTCTATTAGAAGTTGTGTAATAAAATCCATTATCAAGTAGATATTGCCAGAAACTGTTACCACTAACACAAGTTGTATTCTTCTCTGAATTCTTTCAGTGCACCTCATTTTATGATAGTTGATTCCACTTAATTTTGTTATTCTCTAGAAATATTGCTTCTCTAGCACTACTGTCACTTTCTTGTCAGCTGTAACGGCCTCATTCACTACCCACACTATTGCAATTTGTCATTATTTAGGCAGAATTCACTACTGTTGAAGAATTGTAAGTTTTACCCTTATTGCTAAGTTTGATAAATATATATAGAAAAATGTTCTATTGTTACATCACATAGTTTCTCTTCACTCAGTGGACTGTTGACGTGATTTGGACTCTGCGTCAGGAAATAGATCTCTCATAGAAAATAACCCAATTGCTTGCTAAATGGTAAACAAGCTGAAAAGAAAATACTGAAAGCATCGATCATGTAATCATGTCCAATCACAATCATTACGTAGGATGATTTTTTATAAGAGTGCCAGGTGGGATTTTTCTCTTATTCTCTCTCTTTTCACAGTATGATGTCAGTATACATTTCATGTTAGAGAGAGAAATAATTACCATATATATTACTCTAGCAATATGCTTCTATTAATTATTTCTAATAAGGGTCCAAAAATCATAGCATACTTCTACAATAACACAAAGATATTTTATATTTTATTTTATATAACCTATATTATAAAAGAATCTAAGGCTAGTCACAAAATTGCCTTTAAAATCTATGGGCAAAATATAAGCAGGATAATATCACTTGGTTATGTAATTAAAATTTACTAGCAGATAAATTTTAAAATGCACTTGCACAGTCAGATTCTGCTGGTTTTATGAACTGTTTATGCAGCAGTGGGGAACTTTAGGAAATCTATGTACCTTCTGAATAAAAACCATTAAGTATTTGTGAGGTTATTGTGTGGCATAGCTGGAAATACAGTGCACATACATTTATATGAATATGTAAATTAGGGTCAGTATATTAAATATAAAATGAATATTGTTTACTATTTACAAATGAAGAATTGATGGTTAGATTTATTTTGCATTTATTGAAAAATTTAAATTTTTAAAAGTAAAAAGATGTAAAAAAAAGTGATGACACATGCTACACAATAATTTTAGGGAATTACTAACTTCCCAATATTTTTGTAAGAAAAAAATTAAATTTAGTTTTTTCCTGTTGTTTATTAGTGCTGTGTGTAACATGGTAACTGTTGGAAACATATATAGGCATATACTTCTTAACTTATTTTTGAACATAGCCAAAATGTATATTCACACAAAACAAATTCTTACATTTTAAAATTATGCTTTAGACATTATTCATAAACCAAAACTTTAAGAATATTCGGACTTCTCATTTTCTGTGAAAAGATACTCCAAACTTTGTTCTATGTCAGACTTAATTTATTTTATATTTACTTTCTGTGTAGCAGGACTAAGTTTCTGAGGATTCTCCAAATATTTTCTCTTCCATAGTTACATCTTCCTAACTGGAAAACAAATTTCAGAAATTCACATAATTAGGTTTTAAACTTCTTTTTGGCCCCATATAATTTTTCACTTTGCATAATGCCTGATGGGATATAGTTTGGTGTTGTTTTCTAAACTAATAACCATCTAGCTGCATCAATCCATAGCCTCCCTTGTGGTCTCCATGCATTTTTAACTTAATACTAGTATCAACACCACTACTACCACCACCACCACTGCTGCTGCTACTACTACTACTATTAGGTTCATATTTGTATTCACACATTACAATTTCATAATAATTTTATGCCAATATTCCCTGATGTATGCTCCAAAATTTAGTGAGTTTTCTTTCTAGTATTATCACTTGGAGTATTAAAGTGATTCATTTAGCGTGTAGAGAAATTGATTGCATCGCCTTGGTTTCATTAGCATTAATTATAATCAATTCAGATAACAAGGCAAAGATAAAAAGAATGAATTGCAGAGAACATATATCAATGGTCAATACAGGTCATTTGTTAGCAGTTTGTTTTCAAGCATTATTCAGAGTATTTACTTCAGTTATTAATTGTCTATTTCATTGGAATACTTAATCTGTAGATGTGGTACTCTTTATCCTTATGCTATTAGAGACAAAGTGACATATCTTAGAAAAACAACTACTAGATTCAGCAATTGGCAATATGACTTTAATCTCACTGGATGGTTAAGTAAATAGTTTTCTAAACTTAACTAAATGATTTTTAGTTTTCTAAACTTAACTAAGACGGTTTGGAAAACTAAAAGAAAAGGATTTATGGTTCAATTAAAATTTTTAAAGAAGAGAGTAATAGTAGCAACCATTTGCAGTTATATTTTTGCTTATTTTTCTTGTTTGTTTTTGTTAAAAAATACGAAAAAAGGACTTTCACAGGAAAATACAATACTCATTTACTGCCCATCCTCTTTCTTCAGCTAATCTTCCTGATGCATTGAAACTCTTCTGTAGTACTTGTAATTAAAGACTCAGATTGCTACATTTTTTAAAAATCACAAATGAAAATTCTAGTAAACTTTGTAGTCAGAGAAAAAATTCCAATTGAGAATAACTGTAGATTTTTTAAAAATTCAAACACAAACAAGTGTAAGAAAAATTAATATGTTGGTAATAAGTTATCCTTATCCCTACACCCTCCTACAGAATAGGGAAAAATAGTAAGTATTTAAATCAAAGGCCATTACCAGCTTGTATGTTTCTTTTCACCTTTGTTTTTATATTTAATTTTATGATGAGTACTGTCTTCTAAGTGTTGTATGCTAAGAACATATCTATTTTTGGATGTGCCTGTTTTGTTCTGAAACTAAAACAGTCTATAAAAATGTCAGACTGACTTTATGTAGGGATACACTTTTATTTTATCCAAGATTGCAATTTTATCATCACTTTTTATTGTGCTAGGCAATTCCTGGTACCAGGATAATTCTTCCCTTAGCATCCTGAGCAACATAATGAAAAAAGACAACAATCTAATTCTTATAATCTTAGTTGCTCATTTGTAGACTGAATATCCTGAAGTAACACATACCATAAAAAGGATTATAGAAAAGGACTATAAAAATTGCATATCAACAAATTAACAATCTAGAAGAAATGGCATTACTAGAAACAGACAATCTACCAAGACTGCATCATGAAGAAATAGAGACTCTGAAGAAGCATATAACTAGTAAGAATATTGAATTCATAATTAAAAACCTACCAGTGAAGAAAAGCCTGCAGCCAGATGGCTTCATTGTTGAATTTTACCAAACATCAAAAGAGTAAATGCCAATATTTCTCAAAGTTTTCCAAAAGAAAAAAAAAATGAAGAGCAGGAAAAGACCTCTCTCTAAGTCATTGTATGAGACCAGCATTGCCCTGAAATCCAAGCTAGAAAAAGACACTACAACAAACTTATAGACCAATATCTCCTATAAACGTTAATGCAAAAATCCTCAAAAAATATACTAGGAAACGAAATTTACGGCATCTTAAAAGGATTATACATTATGACCAAGTGGGATTTATTTTTTAAATGCAAGTATTTTTTAAAATGTGGAAATCAATTGATGGAATACTTCGTAATAATAAAATTAAGTGAAAAACATAATCATGTATATTTATGCAGAATATGCATTTGACAAATTCAATATATTTTAATTTAAAAACTAGGAATTTTTGTTGGAAAGTTGTCTTCAACAAAATAGGAAGAAAAGTAAACTATGCTACAAAACAAATACCAAATATAAAATCCACAGCCAACATAATACTTAATGTTCAAAGACTGAAAACTTTTCCTCCAAGATCAAGAGCAAGGCAAGAATGTCCACTCTCTCCACTTCTATTCAACATAATCCTGTTAGTTCTAGCCAGAACAATTAGGCAGCAAAAGAAATAAAAAGCATCTACATTAGAAAGAGAGAAGTAAATTATTTTTCTCTTTATAGATGGCATGATCTTACCTGTAGAAAATACTACACAATGGCCGGGCGCGGTGGCTCACGCCTGTAATCCCAGCACTTTGGGAGGCTGAGGTAGGCGGATCACGAGGTCAGGAGATTGAGACCATCCTGGGTAACACGGTGAAACTCCGTCTCTATTAAAAATACAAAAAGGTAGCGGGGCATGGTGGCGAGCGCCTGTAGTTCCAGCTACTCGGGAGGCTGAGGCAGGAGAATGGCGTGAACCCGGGAGGCAGAGCTTGCCGTGAGCGGAGATTGTGCCACTGAGCTCCAGCCTGGGCGACAGAGCGAGACTCTGTCTCAAAAAAAAAAAAAAAGAAAAAGAAAAAAGAAAATACTAAAGAACACATGTACACAAACTGTTAGAACTAATAAAAGAATTCAGTAAGGTTAGAGGATTAAAAAATCAACAAGCAAAAATCAGATGCATGTCTACGTTCTAAAAGTAAACAATTTGAATAGAAAACTAAGCAATTTAATTCATGACATCATCACAAAGAATAAAATACTTAATAAACTTAACCAAGAGGCAAAAGATTTGTGCCATGAAAACCAAAAAATGTTACTGAAAAAAATTAAAGAAGACATAAATATGTGGAAAGATATCTCTTATTGGTTACATGCACTATGATCAACATTGGCATAAACACAAAAATAACTATTGTTGGCAAATGTGTGGAGAAATTGGAACCTTTGTGCATCAATTATGAGAATGTAAAATCATGCAGCCACTCTAGGAACAGTGTCATGATTCCCAAAAAAACATGAATGTAGAATTACCGCATAATTCAGCCATTCCATATCTGGGTACTTAGACAAAAGAAATGAAAGCAAGGACTCAGTTTTGTACAACTATGTTCATAGCAGCGTAATTCATAACAGCGAAGAGATTGAAGCAACCCAAGAATCCATCAGCAGATGAATAAATTAACAAAAGGTAGTATGCACACGAAGTGGAATATTACCCAGCCTCAAGAAAAGAAATTCTGACACTTGTTACCACATGGATGAAACTTGAAAGCATTATTCTTCAAGCGAATAAATAAAATAAGCCAGTCACAATAGGACAAGTGTTGTATGATTTGACTTATATGAGATTCCTAAAGCATTTAAATTTATAGAGATAGAAAGTAGAATGGTGATTGGAAGGGAATGAGGAGTTTGTGTTTAATGGGTATGGATTTTCAGTTGAATAAGATGAAAACTTTGTGGAGATCAATGGTAGTGATGGTTGCACAACAAGATAAGTGTACTTGATACAGCAGAATTGTACACTTAAAATGGTTACCGTGGTAAATTTCAATATGTATATTTTGACACAGTAAAAAAAGTAAAAACCAAATAGTCAACAAACTAACCAATTCAGATTTTCCTGGAGAAGAACAAATTCTGTCTCCTGTCTGCAGTAATAGTTCCTATGCAGGAGTTTTCCACCTACAGGTAGGTCTGCCCTACAGATTATAAAATTCCCAGTTCACATGTTATATTTTATATTTTATGAGATTATTGCACACAAAAAATAAGTGGCATGAAAGTATCCTGAAAAGTGCATATTATGAGCTGGGCATGGTGGTTCACGCCTGTAATCCCAGCACTTTGGGAGGCCGAGATGGGCAGATCACAAGGTCAGGAGATCGAGACCATCTTGGCTAACACGGTGAAACCTCGTCTCTACTAAAAATACTAAAAAATTAGCCGGGGGTGGTGGCAGGCGCCTGTAGTCCCAGCTACTTGGGAGGCTGAGACAGGAGAATAGCATGAACCCGGGAGGCGGAGCTTGCAGTGAGCCGAGATCGTACTACTGCACTCCAACCTGGGCGACTGAGCGAGACTCTGTCTCAAAAAAAAAAAAAAAAAAAAAAGTACATATTATTAATACAATGTTTAAAGGAGAGGCAAAAAAAAAAAAATTGCCTGAATACCTGTAGTCCCAGCTACTCTGGAGGCTGAGGCAGGAGAATAACGTGAACCCGGGAGGCGGAGCTTGCAGTGAGCCAAGATCGGGCCACTGCACTCCAGCCAGGGTGACTGAACGAGACTCTGTCTCAAAAAAAAAAAAAAAAAAAAAGAGATTACAGTCCTATTTCCTTCTTTTGCATGTAGATATCCAGTGTTCTCAACATCATTTGTTGAACAGACAATCCTTTCCCTGTTGGATACTGTTGCTGCACTTGTCAAATATCAGTTGATAATATGTGTATGGGTTTATTTCTAGACTCTTTATTCTTTTCTGTTGGTCTGTATGTCTGTCTTTGTGTCAGTACCATACTTCTTTAATTACTGTAGGTTTGTGATATATTTTGAAATCAGAAAGGATGCCACCTCCAGTTTTGTTTTTCTTCCTCAAATTGTTTTGGTGATTTTGTGTCTTTCAAGGTTCCATAAGAATTTTAACATTCATTTTTCTCAATTTTGTTAAAAGATGCTATTGGAATTTGATGGAAATAGCATTGACCCTGTAGATAACTTTGGGTGATATGGATATTTTAACAATAATAAGTCTTCCAATTTATGAATGTGGGATGTCTTTTCATATATTTGTGTCTTCCTTAATTTCTTTCATCAATGTTTTGTAATTTTTACTGCGTAGGTCTTAAACTTCCTTGATTAATTTTATTCCTATTTCATTCATTTGGGAATTTTTTAAAATTTCGTTTTGGAATGATTCATTACTATTATATAGCATTATAACTGATATTTGTATGTTTATGTATTCTGTAATTTTACTGAATTCATTTATTAGTTCTTACAGTTTTTGTAGACTCTTTAGGATTTTCCACATGTGAGTCATGTCATCAGCAAAAAAAATATATAATTTTACTTCTTTCATTCTGATTTGGATGCTTCTTATTTATTCTTCTTGCCTAATTGCTGTGGCTAGTACTTTCAATATTATAATAGAAGTGGTAAGAGTAGGTACCCTTGCCTTGTTCCTCATCTCTCAAATTGTCTTATAAAAAGAAAGACAGAAAGCTTATCTCCAGCCTGAATTATTAGATGAAGATTGGACCTCAGAAATTATCAAGGTGATCTTAACCTTATTTTCCCCGCTTTACACAAAATTTTACTTTCCCAACACTCTTGAAAATAAGCATGGCCTTGTGACTTCCACTGTCTGAGAAAAAAAACTAGTTTTCAGTGTCCTGTGGAAACTTTCAGTGTCAGACATTTCCCTGACCAGCCTTATGTGGATTATTGTATTGTTACAGGGCCTCCGTCAAGTTTGATTCCATTGTGACTATTCCCTCTTAGTCATGTGGTATAAATACGAAATAAGCTTTGTTGTTGTTTAGCCATAATATGTAGGCCTCTATTTTCTAAAAAACCACATTATAATCTATCCTTACTGATACATTAACAGCCAAACTAAATTAATTTCAACAACAAAAATCTACAACATATTTAGTCTTCTATTTCCACTCTCATTGTTTTGGTTCATTCTCATTATAAAATCTTATCTTTAATTTCGAGGATGGGGTGATTCTTATCTATATCCTGCTTGTATATAAATACATATTTTTTAGAGAGGAATATATTTTAATTAATCAATAAAATAAACTGAATTTCTGTACATAAAATAAATTTCTTACCTAAAGATTATATCCGCAGGACATAACAACTTAATAAATTTGGTTTCACCAGTGTACCAACAGGTTTGTTATCAGATTTAATACAAAACGCTTGCAGGAGAGGACAGGTGCTTGAAATTCAAATATAAAAGAATAGATTAAAAAAGTTACTTAAAAAGAGTTAAATTTGAATTAAAAATTTTACTGGAAAGTGAACTTGATCTTTCTCCTTATTTACAACCTTACTGTATTCTTACATTTTTGTCTAGCTACAGAATTCTCAAAATATTTGTCTTTCTCTGTCATATTCAGTGATTTAATATTTTACTCTGAATGTTTCCTTTCTATAGATGAGTAATGTGTGAGCCCAAGGCAAAGCCCCAGCTTCCTTCCTCCTAACCTACCATTCAATTTCTCACTCTCCAAAATATGCTAAAACATACATACACTCTCTGTCTTACACACACACACACACACACACACACCTGAAAATTCATGACTCTTTCATTGAGAATCTCAAATATCACAAAAAAATTCTGCAGTTGAATACCATATTGACAATAATTCTTAATTGAACTGGTTTATTTTACTGTATTCTCTTATATTTTAACCTACATAGAATTTGCAATATTGTCCTAAGATTACCTGAGACAACAACATGCATTTTTAAACCATTCTTTGGGCCTTATGTTACATCATACACTCATCCTACCTCCATGGAAAAAAATATCATGACTAATTGGTTTCAGATTACAACATAACTTTCTTCCTGATTTATTCTTACCAAATTGCACAGTTCTGAAATTTCACTTCCCTACAGTACACATTTCCTGCTATATTTAGGTTATATTTTTCATGTCCATTTATCATTTGTCAACTACTCTTCCTCACCAACTGATAGAGATGTTCCAATGCCTATTCATTTTATTCGATTTATTGTGACATCATTATGTACCACAATATACACCTTTTTCTAACGCATGCGGCCTGATGATTTTGGTATAGACACAGATTGTGTGATCATGATCGCATCATCGCTGATTTCATAACATTTCATCCATCCCCAAAAATCCTCATGCACATTAATATTCGCTTCCCACTCCTCTCTCACAAGTTGATGTCTGACAACCATTAACCTACTTTTTGTATCTAAGGATTTGTCTACTTTGGACATTTCACATAAAGGGAATCATAGACAACTGTGAAATCAGAAACAACTAGGCAAATACACAAAATATCTTTTAAAAAGTTCATACCACACTAACAAAAAAATACTATGTTCAGTGTTCCTCTACTAATGGTAGAACTTATCAACAGAAAGAGTTGATTCCATTTGTGTTCTGTATTATTCAATCTGTAATCTTCAAACAACGAGTAATTCTAGGCCCTAGAATCACTGACAAAAGACTACATAATGTATAATCAGAGAAGGAAACAGATTTTACTAAAACCTTAAGTCTATCACAGCAATTAGCTTATCAGTCATTGTGATAAGACTGTAAGGAACCAATTTTAAAGTTAAGTGCTTTCAAGAGACAAATAGTCAATGAAAAGATTTCTTTTGGCATTTTTTATAACAATTTTAATACCATATTCAAATTTTATCATGCAGTTGTTTCTATGGATAACTATTGCTATTTAAGCTTAACAAAATCTCTTCTTGTCTATTTTAATTCATTTATAGATATGCAATAAATAGGATATAACTTTCTACAAATGTTTAAAAGGCAGAATATTGATATTTTAACTTAAATATCAATTTATATTAAAAAGTGATTACAAGGAGATTTTTGGCAATTTAACCAAATGAAATCATTCTTCATATTATATTCTATAATACTACAATACACATTAAAAATAAGATAAAGTAAAATAC
The DNA here is from genome assembly GCF_029289425.2 of Pan paniscus. Classification (NCBI taxonomy): domain Eukaryota; kingdom Metazoa; phylum Chordata; class Mammalia; order Primates; family Hominidae; genus Pan; species Pan paniscus. The sequence continues at coordinate 64,911,588 of NC_073263.2, forward strand.
TGGATTATTTGGTTCACAATTCCAAGCTATCTGTCATTAAACTTGAATATTTTATGAGAAGCAAAAAAGGAAAAAAGAACTTACATAAAATATTTTAGTTTCACAAAAAATTAAGAGAAAAATGTATGATTTTTCTGATTGACTTGAGTAATATGAATAAGTAATTTGCTCTTAAAGTAGCAAAATGAATTAATTTTGAGCACAATGAAATTAAAAGGTTTTAGCTTCCCTGATCTGAGCAAAGTAAGATGAATTTTTAATACAGTGAATTAATTAGGCACATAATGAGGAATAGAATACATAATATTCCAAATTCAGATAAATAGCAAAATAGCCCAGATTCTAAAAGAAATAAATATCATCCATCATAGACACACCTTAAATCAAGTTTATTGGAAAATATTAATGGCAACAGATCTAACAGAACAACATAAAATGAATTATATTGCTGATTCTGTTTCACAAAATTACATTTTATTTTTACCCTCATCTGTAACTTTCTCTGGAGTTAATCTTAGGACATTACTCATTTTTTGAAGGTGTTAATGTACCATAAAGGATTTGCATTATCGTTAGACATACCATCTATGCCAGGTGTTACATGTTCTCTGCATCTGCCCTGAAATTCATTTAAAAGCTTATAAATCTTTATGACCATATGATGTATTTCTATGATCGGTGGGATCCTTAAAAAGCTTCTGAAATATATATTATAAAATTAAGTTGTTTTTTATTTAACTTTTTTATACAACGCAGTACCTATGGGATTAATTTTAATTCTTTTACTTTTCATTATGTTCAATTTTATTTTGAAGTACTACTGCTATATATATATATATAAACTAATACATATATGGAGATTATAATATTTTAATATGCAATATGATGTAGAGATTTGCAATCCAATCCCTGGAAAGGAAATCACTTCATATTTTCTAGACCTGTTTCCTAATCTACAAACCATTGTGTTGGAACTTGATATATAAGCAGTAGTACATTTTTATGATCATTGCTAAATTATAAACTATTGTGGAACATTAAATGATGAATAAAATGTTAACTCATATGTTAAATAGATTCCTTAGACAATCACAGGCAGGTTATATAAAATATATTTAATTTTATTAATGCTACTTTTCATATTTTAACAAATAAATATACATCTTTGTCAAACAAATAGAATTGGTATTAAATAGCTAAAGAGATAGTTTCAGAATAAATTTTATATCATTTGATAACTCAAATGGGGAAATATTTTATTAAACTATTTTCTTTCTAACAAAAAATTTTTAAGATGTGCTAAAGTCTACATCTTAAAAGGTAAAGGATTTGACAAATTCTATTTTAAAACAAAAGACAGGTAATGAATTTTAGTCCTTATAATTTATTAACTTGTAATGATCCTTTAAAATATGTCTTATAAATTACTATAAGAGTTAAAGCAAGTTTCCTTACCATATAGTAACTTCTGTAGATGTCTGACATGCTTATAGAAAACACACATTTTTGGGTACCACTGAATATCTATTGTATCTGAATTACCAAAAAGACTTAATCTTCTTCCTTCCCTCCTCCTTTGCTTCCCTCTCCACAATGATTTTTAAGAAAAATCCCCATGATTCTTATTAATGGCAACATTTAGAAAAATTTCATATTCATCATTAAAATGTTTAGCATTTAGAGAATATTATTGGCTTTATCAATATATCTAATTTAGAAAAAAAACTGCATGCTTCATGAATCTATAAACTCATGAACTTTAAATTTATTTTATTTATTTATTTATTTATTTTTAGAGACAGGATGTCACTTTGTTACCCAAGGTGAGTGGAGTGGTACAAACATAGTTCACTGCAGCCTCTAACTCCAGGATTTAGGGGATCCTCCTGCCTCAGCCTCCCAAGTAGCCAGGACTACAGGAATTGTGCCACCATGGTTGACTCATTTTTTTAACTACTATTTTTTTGTGGAGATGAGGTCTCACTACACTGCCCAGGCTAGTCTTGAACTCCTGGCATCAAACAATCTTTCTGCCTTCGCCTCTCAAACCCTGCAATTACAGGAATGAGCAAGGCCCAAGCTCATATTTAAAAAATAATAAATAAATCAGAATTTATACATTGGGCCGTTTGTTAGGTCATTCAAGAGCATTTTGTCTTCATCTTAAAGTGATCGTTAAGTGAACTTGTTTTAAGAATAAAATATAGATCTGTTTTTCTACAAGTATAGCTGATGTTCAGATATACTTTAAAAGTTACATTATTCAGTGTCTATTTTGCATTGAATTTTTTATTATATAAGAATCAGAGACAACATGGTAATATACTGTTTTAGTAGAAATCTAGGTAAAGTTGATATGTAGTTTCTGTGCTTATTTCAATGGACATTTATTTTTTACAGAATTGTAAAAAGAAAATCAAGCATAATATCTCATGAAACATTTAAGAAAAGCTATTTTTCTGTATGGGTTTAAACCAGTATGAGTGAGTAGTGAGAATTCCTAGTGCAATATATACCTCTTTTTACTCATGTAGTTCCTGCAGTAACACTATGAAATAGACAGAAACTTATCCCTACTTTATACCTCCTTGGATATAAGATTTCTTCATATTATGTACTGAGTACTCTTGATATGACAGAATATATATTTACTCATGTCATTGGCAGGTGTATTTATTATTATATTTATTAGCTAGTACAAAAACTATATGTCTATTACATAGACATAGAGAGTCAGACATAGAGAGTATATGTCTATTACATACATAGAGAGTCAGATAAACAAAATCTCTTAAAAACAGAACTTATGGATTCCTAAACATATAAACATTTATTACTGGACTCTGGATATTGTCCTCAATGAAAGGTCATCAAATTTCTATATAATGAAAGAATCTACAATTTAATTAAAAAAAATTAAATGTTATCCAATATCATAATAGAATATAATAGAATAATTAAACTTAAGCCAAAAAGAGTAATAGTTTTGTTCATCATATTATTGCTTATTCTATAATAATTGAGTATAGAATATGAATTATATTCAATCTAATAATCATCTTTCTTCCTTCATTCAAAATGTATTGGAGTTTTGTTTGTTTGTTTGTTTTGTTTTGTTTCCCAAAGTAAGGCATTAGGGACGTAGTACTAAACAACACAATCAAGAACTTGGCCCCAAGTAGATCATTATTCAAGCTTTAAAAACTAACAATGAATAAATAAATTAGCTGATTCAAGTTTTAATTAATGCTGAAGGAAATTAATAGAACGATGAAATTCCAAAGGGATAATGTTGCTATCTTATATGAAGCAATCTGGGAAGTCTCTTTGAGGAGGTGTCATATGACCTGAAACTTGATGAATGAGATTGGATTGCTATAAAATATGAATACTAAGGCAAGGAATATGAATGGTATGTTATGATGAAGGAAAATAGGGAGAGTAACTGGTTTAGCTGGACTAAAGGAAATAAAAGCAAGGGATTGAATAAATTGGAAATTTAAACACTGAGGCTATACACTGAGATTAGGTTTATAAAAGGTCAAGAAAGTGAAGGTACCAAGTTTATTTCAAGTTCTATGGGTGGAGTAACATGAGTTTATATGTGGAAAAATGATATGACCTCTCTATACTGTGGGAATAAGAAGAATCTATGATTATAGTCCCAGAAGAGGTTTTATTTTTCCTTTTTTTTTTTCCATTTTGTTTTGAGAATATGGGTTTGTTGTGGCACTGTTTCCTGAGATGGAAAACCCAGAGTACAGGTCCTTAGGGACCTACAGGACATCTCTGAAGTAGTAAAATGTGGAGTGAGAAAAAACAAGAGCTCTGTTTTAGACGTCTTAAATTTGAGAGCATTATATAACAAAGTGGATAGGTCACATAGACATTTGAATATTTGTTGTGGAGCTTATGAGTTTGTACATTTTAATATTGTTAAAAAATAGTCAAAATCTATTTGTAGTTAAAAATATAAGATTATGTAACCTTGTTTACAAAGGAAATGTAGAGAGTATTTTGGGTGCGTAATCAAGCTGGGAGGCAGGCAGAAGCCAGTAGGAAAATGAGAAGAGTTGCCCAAGGGGAAGAGGAACACCAGGAGCCAACAGCATCAATCCAGTTTCAGGGGTCAAAGATGATTTTAAGTCACACCAAAGACTTTTCTTCCCCAACTTGTAGTTTATTTGGAAATATAATAGCCAAATTCAATGGTCTATTAGAGATGCAATGATTAATTTTGCTTTATTTCTTGGATTTCTCGGTTCATGTCTCTCCCAAACTAATGTTGCCTACAATGAAAATATCAGGATGTAAATTCTTCATCCTTAATTGATTTTATTCTTGAGTTATTTTAATCATTTTATTCAAAGATTGTGTCAATCTATTTTCAACCAATTTGGGATCGAGGAACAGTAATTTTGTGTAGCCCTGCAAACTCCTGCCTGCCTTTTCATTTATGTTATTGAATCTGTTGTTTTTTTCCCCAAACCAATCTCTTTTAGACGGTATCTTGTTCTATATAGTCAATAGCAACCAACTTATATTTTCCCACTCTGTTTTCTAATTTGTTCTTTTAAAACTCCCAGCTGAGTGAGAAAACAATATTCTTCCTAATTAGAACAAATGGCATATTACTAAATATTTTTGTCATTGCCTAATTCAATCATTTTTCTAGCCTTCTATTAATATTGTTTTTGAGAGCTGTACCACCTTTTGGTACCAATTACTGTATCACTTGTACTCAAATTTTCCATCACAGAGCTTGTCATATAGCTCTAACTATTCTCACCAGAGGCTGGGAAATTTAGGGAATTAGATGAGAATTCTCTGATGTCTAATAGTACCCTCCATACTACATTGCGAACTTTTTGCTTCTTTCCTCTTTTTTTCCCCCAGGATACAGCAGAGGAGAGGAAAGAGCAGCACAGACAAAAGAATCAGTGCTGCACAAGAAGAAAATACTAAATACCCTGAGAAAATATATTTTGGTTGAAGTTCTTACAGAAAGTTAGGCAGAAATGATAGAATGTAAACTCAGACTTAAAAGACAAACAAATATTTTCTACAATAGAAAGCCTAAGTATTGTATTGATTTCCAAAAGTAGCTCATTGACATCTTGAGTTTCTTTTTTGTAACTATAAACACCAGGTTGTACACTACATCCACAAAAGGAAACTTGTCAAATATAGTACCCTGGAATCTGCATTTTATACAGGTCTCTGTATCATGAAAAGAATGTTCTACTTTATCTGGTTCACAAACCATTCATTTAATAGTATAAGGAGCTGCATAAAATGCATTTTCAAATCAAGTCAATATGAAAAATCATCATTTTAATCACACACAGTAGAATCCTAAACTTCACAAGTATAAATCATGAACTTTAATTATTTTGTTGAACATTGTTACATATTGGATTTCAGAACACATTTTCAGTAACAGGAAAGTCCTGCAAGGCTCAACAGAAATAAAGCTCATACTTTTTGATTACTGAGGTTAGTAATGCTAAGCTGGCACATACATAATTTGGAGAAAATCAGGTTAAATAAATGTTTAGATTATCCTTTAATTTGACTGCATAAGTATCACATTATTAACACAACTTAAATAAATTTCCTCAAAATCTAAAATATCTGTTTTGGAAGTTACTTCTCTGTTCAGACTGGGTACCAACATGAAACAGAAGGCTGAGTCAAATTAGAATATTTCAGGGAGTATTTAATAAATATAATATTTATAAACATGTGAGCAGAGTATAAGCAAATCTGAAAAAATGATATAGTTCTGAGGAGCTTATAGCAGCAAAGCTATTACTACTTCTAGCACTAAAAGAAGAAAGGGAAGGAATCATTACCAAGACTTGGGAAAAAAAGACACAGAGAAGGCTGTCTTGTGAAGAGCAATGACTTTCAATCATGGAACCCAACCAAACTAGGGTATTCTGCAAGAAAGAGCCAGAAGAATAAATGTTCTTACTTCACTCTCCTACTCCTAGTTCATCTCCTGCCAGGGATATCATTGACTGAACTAAACTGTCAGCTAGAAAATAAGTAAGCCAACCTTCCAGAGCAAAGTTGGGTGGAGAATGGTGACGAATAGATCTGGATGAGTAAATGGAAGACAACCAGCATAATTTGAGATTTGGCGAGAGAGAAAATAACATTGTCTATAAAGAAAATAAAAGGCCGGTAGCAATGGCTCACACCTGTAATCCTAGCACTTTGGGAGACTGAGGCGGGCAGATAATGAGGTGAGGAGTTCGAGACCAGCCTGGCCAACATGATGAAACCCCGTCTCTACTAAAAATACAAAAAAAAAATTAGCCGAGTGTCATGGCGGGTGCCTGTAATCCCAGCTACTCGAGAGTCTGAGGCAGGAGAATCGCTGGAATCCGGGAGGCGGAGGCTGCAGTGAGCCGAGATGGCGCCACTACCCTCCAGCCCAGGCGACAGTGAGAGACTCTGTCTCAAAAAAAAGATGAAAAGTAAGAAGAATGGAATAACTACACTTGTTGACCGTTTAGTTTATAAATTTTTTTCGTGACAATTAGTTTGTGATATCATTTGATGACTATTGTTGATTGACAAATATGGTAAAGCTTTCTTTATAGTGGTCTAATCAAAGTTGATAAAAACTATAATTGGTTTGCTATTTGGTTGCTATTTCTGGAACCACATTTCAATTAAACTAACAATACTTTGTGAAGTCTATTTGATATATAGCTCTAATAAAATAAATTTCTTATTTCATTGATAGGAGCAAATAATGCTGTTGAGAAAACAATAGACATTATTAAAACTAGTAAATTTGCTAAAATAAATTAGTGTCTTAAGTGCAGCATTGAAAACCTCTCCTAAAATTCTCATACATTTTCCAGCAAGAGTTGGCTTCAATACATATAAATAAACGTGACTCTTCTGAAAATGTTTTTCCCCAAATTTTATATCGAATAAAATCTGATCTTGTTCTCTGCCTACGAATGAGATATAATTGATGTATAAGTCAGCTTAGGATGCCACAACAAAATCCTACAGAATAGGTGATTATAACAACAGAAATTTGTTTTCCCATAGTTGGGAAGTCCAAATTCCAAAATCCAAAACAAAACAGATAACTAGAAGTCCAAGATCAAGGTGCCAGCAGGATTGGTTTCTGCTGAGGGCACTCTGCCTTGCTTGCAGATGGCTGCTTTTCACTGTCTCCTCACATGGCCTTCTGTGCATGCTCATGGAGAGAAAGAGCTCTTTTGTGTCTCTTCCTCTTCTTATAAGAAGCATACCCTGCTGGTTTAGGGCCACACCCTAATGACCTCATTTAAACTTAATTTTTTTTTTTTTTTTTTTTTTGTAACAGTGTCTCCTCTGTCGCCCAGGCTGGAGTGCAGTGGTACAATCTTGGCTCACTGCAACCTCCACCTTCTGAATTCAAGTGATTCCTATGTCTCAGCCACTCAAGTAGCTGGGACTACAAGCATACCACCATGCCTGGCTAATTTTTGTATTTTTAGTAGAGACAGGGTTTCTTCGTGTTGGCCAAGCCGGTCTCAAACTCCTGGCTTTAAGTGATCCATCCACCTTGGCCTCCCAAAGTGCTGGGATTACAGATGTGAGCCACTGCACCTAGCTTCCTTAATTTTATATATATAAATATATATAAACATATATAAATATATATGAACATATATAAAAAAATATGTAAACATATATAAATATATAAACATATAAACATATAAACATATATATAAATATATATAAACATATATAAACATATATATATATATAAATATATATAAACATATATAAATATATATAAACATATATAAATATATATAAACATATATAAACATATATAAACAATATATAAACATATATAAATATATATAAACATATATATAAATATATAAACATACATATAAAATATATATAAACATATAAATATATATTTTGAGACTGAGTCTCACTCTGTCGCCCAGGCTGGAGGGCAGTGGCACTATCTCGGCTCACTGCAAGCTCCACCTCCCAGGTTCATGCCATTCTCCTGCCTCAGCCTCCCAAGTAGCTACAGGCGCCTGACACCATGCCTGGCTAATTTCGTTTTTGTATTTTTTTTTTGTTTTTAGGAGAGACAGGGTTTCACCGTGTTAGCCAGCATGCTCTTGATCTCCTGACCTCATGGTTCACCCGCTTCGGCCTCCCAAAGTGCTGGGATTACAGGCATGAGCCACGGCATCCGGCCCTTAATTATATTTTTAAAAGCACTTGTCTTTTAAAATTCTAGTTGAATTCCCTCAACTAGAGGGAATTCAATTCAATATACAACAAATAACACACAAAATTTGCATTTTATTAAGATAAATGTAGTTTACGAGTAAGGTAAAAATCATGAGTACCTTTCTCCGGAAAGCATATTAATAATTGTAGACTATTTTTGTAAACAACAAAATTTGAAATATCTGATAGAGGAACTTACATCTTCTACTACATTTCTCTATTCTATTCTCCTTATATAGTATTCATATTAGTAAAATACATTTTAAAATAAAAAAGAAAGTATAAATAAAAAGATTCGTCTTAGAGAATACCTTTCAGTTTTAGGATGAAATTCCAAAAGAAAGTCTTAGAATAATTTTTACTATTTTGTAAGAGTAACAGTCTAATCACTCCTTAGATTTTATAACCAGCTAATGATTTATTTTGAGGCAATCATGGGAAATTTTCTTTAAAACTTTATTTGACAAAATTATTTTAATTGATCTCATAGCATTATGAGTTTTACATTCTTTATTAATTTTAGCTATTGCTATGACAGTCTCTGGGGGTATTTATACAAAATGTAAAGTACTCAATAGATAAATTTCTTTGATTTTGCATTGTGAGTTCAAACTTTTAAGTTGACTTTTTGGCCGTGATAATGTTGTGATTCTAAATTGTGCAACAGATGTAATTGTACCTGTTAAAATTACCACCATGATATTAGAGGTAGTTAATAATGCAAAAATTATATTTTCTCCTATTATATGTATATATCAGTTCATTTTGTTTCTTAGATGTGGCAACAAAATCACAAGTGACAAAGAAAAATACATGAATTGAACTTCATCAATGTTAAAAATGTTTATGATTCAAAGCACACCATCAGGAAAGCAAAAAAGACAACTCATAGGATGAAAAAAATTGCAAATTATATATCCAACAAAGGACTTGTATCCAGAATATATACAAAATTCTTACAATGATACCTTAAAAAAAAGCCTAATTAAAAATGCAAAAATGATATAAATAGATGTTTCTCCAAAAGTAAATACAAAATGCCATGAAAGGATGCTTAAAATCATTAGCTGTCTCAGAAATGCAGACTAATTAATTTTATATTCATTAGTCATGACTAAAAAGATGGATAATTATAAGTGCTGGCCAGGATATAGAGAAATTGAATAGCTCAGATATTGCTGATGAAAATATGAAATTTTATACATAAGGTCTCCATATGACCAGTTTCACTCTTTAGCACATAGTCAATAGAAATGAAAATATATTTCCAAGCTTGTAAATGAAGTTTATAGCAGCATTAGTCATACTAGCAAAAATTTATAAAAAGCCCAAATATCTATCAACTGATTTTGCATAAACAAATATGGTATATTCATACAATAGGCTATTATTCAGCAATAAAATGCAATGAAGCACTTATACATGCTACGACATGGATGTACCTTGAAAACATTACACTCTGTAAAATAAGCCAGCTAAAAAAAGACTACATATTATGTAATTCAATGTATATAAAATGTTCAGAATATACACAAATCCATAATAACAGAAAGTTGAGTAGTGGTTGGTAGGAGAAGTGAGCAAAAAGAAAAGAAAATGACTGTTAACAGATATGGAGACTCCTCTTGGGTGATGTATATTTTCAAAAATTAGGTAGTTATAATGCCTGCATAACTCTGTGAATGCAATAAAAACAACTGAATTTTATACTTTAAGTGCGTGAGTTTGTGGTATGTCCATTTTATCTCAATAAAATTATTATAAAATAATGATAGCTTAATAAACATTGCTCCTGTTTTTTTGCTGATCTTAATAATTTATTGATAAATTCTGTTTTAGAGGGGGAAATAACAATAGCATGTACATTTGTAGAATAGCAGCTTATTCAATAATAATACAGTTCAAATAAACATACTTTTAACATCTAGTTAGCTATTTGTTATTAGACTTTGTTTTAGTTTTAGACTCAGTATTAACAGCAGTATTAATAAATACAAGTAGTATTTTTAGTATTCCTGCTACTAGGTAAATATTATTACTTTGTATTATTCAACAAATTAAACAGGGTTGCAGTTAAATAAAAATATAAGAGGTATTAAATATAACCAATTCACCCCAAACGAGTTGATCTCTAAATTTAAGACTAAAGTAACCCAAAACACACAAGCAAAATGAATGGGATAGGGAAAAAACAACATTTAAAATCATATACTTTGGCAAGTTTGTGGAAAACTGTTTTAATATAAGTGATATAGTTAAGTTTTGTGTCTCTACCCAAATCTCATTTTAAATTGTAGTCCCTAGGTGTTTAGGAAGAGACCTGGTGAGAAATGATTGAATTTTGGGGGCAGTTTTCCCCATGCTGTTCTCGTGACAGTGAGCGAATTCTCACAAGATTTGATGGTTTTATAAATGGTAGTTTTTCCTGCACTCAGGTATGCTTGTCTCCCTCCTGCGGTCTTGTGAAGGAGGTGCCTGCTTCACCTTCTGCCCTGATTGTAAGTTTCCTGAAGCACCCTCAGCCCTGTGGAACTGTGAGTCAATTAAACCACTTTTCTTTATAAATTACCCAGTTTGGGGTATTTCTTGATAGCAAGTGTGAGAAAAGTCCAATGCCATAAGTCAGATAATTTATTCTACTATACTATTCATCATTCTATAACTATTGCTGAATTAGCTACCAAAAGAAGAAATTATCACAAATTTTCCAACAAATTAAAATTTTCAGACATCAACTATTAACATGTCAAATTGTAATAATTTTAGTGTTACACAAGGATTAAAAGATTATAAATGCTTTCAAATTAACCTTGTAGGAAATACAATATAACCTTAAAATAACCTTAGCTTAATATTATAGTAGAATGGACAAGAATAAAGTTTCTTCCATTTGCTTGCTGAAGAAATCTGTAATAAGAATGTATCATATCTAAATTAGAAAAAAATGCCTAAGGGGTATATTAATATGGTGTCATGAGCAATCTTTGCATGTAACTATCATTTAAAAATTGCGATTAATCAATTAGTGCTTCCTTGGGGCATAACATAATTCATTTAAGCATTTGGGATTATTGAAAACAAATCAAATTTTAATTGCTCAATTTTTCATGGGATCAAAAATTGGGACTGTTTTATGAATTATAAACATATTTTCTTAAGGCTAATTATTTAAGGAAAAAGCATACATATCTTTCACATCAAATGCCAATTTATGTTTAAGGCTGTCACTGAATAGTAAAATGTCATATTCCCACATCCCCTTCAGTACTCTCTATGCCCCTTCTCTATTAATTTATTTATAGAGCTTATGATATCTGAAATGCTATCTATTTTGTTTACATACTTATTTTTTTACCACCACAGTATATGAAACACTTGAGGGAAGGGATTTTACTCACTGCTAAATTCTTTGCATTTGTAACAGTGACTGTCAATACTCTACGCATAGTAAAGTTTTCTGACAGAAAGAAGAATGGGATGGAGGAAGGGAGGAGGCAAGGAAGGAAGTAAAATCTTTCCTTCTCTTAATACATATAAACATACATAGGGCATAATTTGATATTGACATATTTATATATGTATTTTAACTCAGGTGTAATGTACCCTTTGTATCTATTAATTCGCATTCCTCTTTTATATTCTTAAATGAGCAATAAGAATTTTGTGTATCTCTTTTCAGTCTACATTTATAGACATATTTTTAAAGATGTATGCAATAACGTATATATGTTAAATTATACATCTGACATCTCTATGAGATTTACATATTTTCCAGTACCTTTTGTATTATCTACACATTTTTATACTCATAGATCTGTTTCATATAGTTCTCAATTTAACTACTATTACATGAGTATATCATATTAATTTATTCATTTCTTCATGATAATTACTTACTTTAGTTCCAAGTTTGGCTACTAGAGAAAGTAACACTGCAATGCCCTTCTTTGAACACTTTGCTAGTGCATATGAACAAGAATTACACACACACAGAGAGATATACACACATATATAAATAAGAAAGGGAATATATGAATGTATATATAATATATATGCATTGATTCACACTGCACATATAGCAGTTTACAAGATACAGTAGTGCCAATTTTATCTCCTAAATGTTTATACAAATTCTAATTTTCAAATCAGATTATGAGAGCTTTTATTGTACTACATCATCATTACCAAAACTGAGTATTATCATGCTCTTTTTTTTTTAATCTGACAACAGTGACCTGATTTAATTTTGATTTGTCTGATTAGTTGGATATCATTTTAATGTGCTTTTCTCATTTGTATCTATTTCTGGGCAATTTTTTTATTTATTAACTTTGTCAAAATTTATTGAATCATTTTTCTGTTTTCTTATTGATTCATGAGTTTTTTAAATATTGTGGATACACAATTTTTTATCTGTTTCTAGTCTTGGAATATTATGCCTTTTAATGAAGTTTTTTTACATGTAAAACTTTTTAATCTATTACTTTATGATTTATGCTGCTCATGACTTCTAAACATGTCTTTTTCCACAACAATTCATAGAAATATTTCTTTACATTTTCTTATAAATATTTTCAATTTTTAACAAATTTAGCTCTTGTGGAATTTGTTTGAGGACATGCTATGAGATAGTGTTTTAGTAACATTTTATCCCATATGCATAATGTATTGTCCCCAGCTACATATTGAATTGGATTTTCTATACAGGTTTTCAATGCCAGCACTCTACCAATATCAATGTATTTGTGGACCTAGTCCTGTGCTTTCTGTTTTGTTTTATTGATATCATATTTAAGTCACATAACAGTGACAATATTATTTTAAATATAAATTTTTAAAATAATGCTGTCAGATGGGTAAGATCTGACAACTTGCTTTTTAAATTTAGATTCTTTTTTGAAATTTCATCATATCTTATGTAATTCAGAATCAATTTGTTAAATTTCATGAAAAATTGTGCTGGGATTTCTATTGGAAGTTTGTTTTAATTCATAGATTATTTGAAAATCATTTACATCTTTATGATTTTGGGTCTTCCAAACAACAAACATGGTTGTCTTTCTATTTCATAAGATCTTTGTTTATGCTTCAGTAAATATTTAAATATTTGACATAAAAGTAGCGCAACTGTTGTTAGATTTACTTTTGTGAGAAGTATGACATATATTTATCAAAATGTTGATAGCAAGTATAGCTCTTTTACATATATATCAGCATTACTAGTACCATTTTTGCTAAACTTGATTAGCTTTTCTTATTTATATGGTGATTTGGGTAGATGGTTTATGTAGAATTATTACTTGTTCCTTGAAGATGTTTTAAAATTCTGCATTAAAACTGGTTGCTGCTGCTTCCTTAATGACATATGGTAGAATATTTCTGAGATTTTATTTTTAATTTAATGGTTATTGGTGTATTCTTGTGTTAACAATTTATTAGTCTTTTATTATTTATATTTTTTCCAAAATACTTATTTCATCTAAATGTTCAAAACTGCTGCCAACATGTAGCAATCATTTCACTATATGTACATATATCAAAACAGCATGTTGCACATCTTAAATATATAAAATAGAAAAGGAATAAAAATACTAGCAAGATATCTGTAATTGTGTTTGCTTGTGTCGTGTATGATTTCTTTCAGTAGTGTTCTGTAGTTTTCCTTGTAGAGGTCTTTCACCTTCTTGGTTAGGTATATTCTGAAGTTAGGTATATTGCTCACTCTCCAGTTGTTTGCCTACCTCCTTCTTCCTAGACATGGGACAAGAACTCAGGACCCACCAAATGGCAGGACTGAAAGAGCTGTAACAGAAACAAGGCTGAAACATGTCGCTTGCTCACCACATTGCAGGCAACAAGGAGAGAAGAGATGTGGCCCTTTGGGGAGCCCAGACCTACGGGCTCTGTGAGCCAGCCTTGTGACACCTTCTTTCAGGCTTTGTGATTCCTGATGTCTCCAAGCTCCCGGGGCACCACCATATTCCCTGGTGCCCACAGTGGAAGACGCTTGAAGTATGCCTGATCTAGCTGCAACCTTGCACAGGGCCGGGGTCTGTACTGGCACCTGGAGCTGCCCACCCCACTGCAGCCAGCACACCTGCCTGTGTGCAGCAGCTGGACCCCGTGCTCGCTCACACATCCCTCGTCACTTCCCACCTGACTCATCCTTGGCAGGTGTGGTATTCATGCTGATAGTGCATGCTGAGTGCAGCCTTCTGGGCCAAGTGGGCAGAACAAGCTCTGTGGACCCAAGCCAAACTAGGGCAAAGGTGCCACTGCCCATGGAGGTTTCTGGCTGGAAAAGTAAAACCCTAAGGACCCTATGACAATGGTATCTCATTGTGGTTTTGATTTGCATTTCTCTGATGATTAGTGATGTGGCACATTTTTTATATATTCTCTGACTCCTTGTATGTTTTCCTTTGAGAATGTTTGTTTATATTCTTTGCCAATTTTTTAATGGGGTAAATTGATTTTTGCTTGGTGATTTTTTTAAGTTTCTTATAGATTCTAAATATTAGCAAAGTCTAACTTTTGATTGGTAGAAAAACCAAGAAGCTGCGCTGAAACCAGGGATTTTAGTAGTTAGCCATCCAAAGCAAATAACAGTAAATCCTGTTCAAAAGTCTGAGGAATCACTGAGAATTTGCATATTATGGGTAAGTACCTAATTCACTTTATTCACTTAAATTTTGATTGTCCTATAAAATAGTATTTACATTGTCTCTTTCTTAAATCTGTTTATTAAAAATAATCATGGAATTACCTTTCTAAAAATGAAAAACTTAGTTATGCATTGGGTTTTTTTTTTCCTTTGGAAAGGTCCTTGAATGCCTCTTTCAGAAGGGATAAAAGCTGTTAATTTCTGACTAAAAATAAGCATTGGGGCTGTCTTGTGGATAAGCATAACTATTTTTTTTTTCATGTAAACTACAATTTAATTAACTATACATTAGGGAATTGCAGAATATGGCAATAGAATGTTGATACATATCCACAAAGTTTCTGTGAAATATCTCTGACCACTTTATTCTTTATCTTCAGCAGTATGTGACCTTTGCTTTCACTTGAATATGCATAATTATACCCTTTCCAGCCTTGTATAGTCCTTGAATAAAAATACATATTGCTCTAGTGTTAATAGTTTTACCCTCAAACCCCTAGATAGTTCTTGAAGTAACTAAATAAAATTAAGTATAAATTTTGGATTTACATTGGCAAGAAAAAGACTTATATTAACTAAGAGCAAGGTTAGTTTTTAGATGATCTGGAAAACTTCTGTACTTCTTGTTAATATCTTTAGAAAAAAATAAACATTATTTTTAGTTTCTTTCTTTCACTTTGTCTCTCTCTTTCTCTTTCTCTCTTTTTTCTTTCTTTCTCTCTCTCTGTTTTTCTCCCATTTATTTAGCCTATAGGTTGAATGAGTTATTTCACTAGATACATTTAAGATTATTTAAGAATCACATTATAATTTTCTGTGGTATTATACAAAATTAAACATAATAGGCGAATCAAGATTTGTTTATTTTTACCAGGAAAGGCATTTTGTTGTTAATATTATACTAACTCTTAATAATGAATTTGATTTCCTCAAATTGATGAGGAAATTGCTGATTACATGAGGTTTCTATATTTAGTAAAAATGAATATTAATATTATAAAATGATGAATTGCTAATATAGGACATTGAGCTTGCAATCAACCATAAAATATCCCTCCTATAAAAGACAAGAATTTACAGCAATAATTAGAGAACTCAATTCCATTTCTAATGTCATGTATAACAAAGGAATAGGGAATTCAATAGCCCTTCATAGTGAGAAATAATAATTATTTTTAAATGCTCATGTCATTATTTTGGTGAAATATTTTACTGTGGGATCATTATCAGCATTTTATTTTAAAACATATTTCAGAAGAGAGGAAAATAAGACAAATATGTACCTGCTCAGTGGTACTAGAAAAGTAGCTATTGAAAAAATGTTATTTAATTAATTAAATCTATAAATATCATTCTTATTTCATAACCATAAGTAGTCAAGAAATGTTAAATTCATCACCATTTCTGTCATGATATATTAATATTTTCAATTATTTTTCTTTAACAGTAACAGAATATCACTTTTTGAATGAAATTATGTTTTAAAATATTAGAAACACCAATCTTAACAGGGAGATGACTTTTTTTTTAATTGCCCTTAAGGAAAAGTTCTAAGCTTATGCTAGCAATATATGATATACACAACTAGATGGGCTATAAATTCAATCCAATAAAACATTTTTAAAATAGACATATCAGATTATATGCATTTAAATATTTTCATCTCTCCAATTTAAAACATAAAATAGAAAAACTACAACATTTATGAAAAAAATTTAGTGCTCCTGGTGTTTATAAACCAGATATACCTTTGACTCAGGCTCTATTTTCTTGGAATTCACACCAAAGCAATATGTAGAAACACACAAAAAAGTAAGAAGAAAAGACCAGAGATAAATTCTATAATGTAAAAATGGGTAAACAATATAAATCATAATTTACATATCAAAACATGTCATAGGAAAACTAATACAGCAAACTCATTACTTAAGAAATGCAAAGTAAAATGTGATATCTCCAAATTTAACTTATTAAAACTTTT
Source organism: Pan paniscus (assembly GCF_029289425.2). Classification (NCBI taxonomy): domain Eukaryota; kingdom Metazoa; phylum Chordata; class Mammalia; order Primates; family Hominidae; genus Pan; species Pan paniscus. The sequence continues at coordinate 64,928,504 of NC_073263.2, forward strand.
GAGAGCATCAGATATTGCTGATTTTGAGGAAGAGTTCACAAAGTGTTGAATAAAACAGAAATGGTAAAAATATCTAGTCTTCAAAAAATAATAAGAGAAAGTATTTAGTGAGTGATTATTGTAGGACAAGTATTTTTCTCAGTGTTTTGAATATATCCACTAATTTAATCATTAAAAAACTCTACTATGAATATTATTTCTAACATTTTCAGATAAAGTATGGAGGGCTAATGGTAAAGTTAAAATTCAAACTCAACACTCTCACTTCAGAAGACCTGATTTTTACTGCTCACTCTCCTGTCTGTTGTGGATTACAGATACTATAGAAAGCTTAATACATATATAAATATATGAACTTTCAATTTGGGGCATCTTCCTATTGCTGACCTCAGTGCTTAGGCTTCAGATCTCAATGCAACTATTTTGAGCTTAAAATGCCCAAATATCCCATCTAAAAACAGGGTTAATTCATCTTTTCTTGTGCCATGGAGTCCTTTGGTAGTCTGGTGAAAACTATGGACCCATTCAGAGACTCATACATAGTTTTAAGTTAATAAAAATATATAACATTATTAAGGGAAATAATATTATTTAAGTATGGTTTGCAAAATGTTAAGGGGGGGAATTTGTGATGTGGAAATGTATATGCTTCTTTAACAAGATCTTGTGTTGGTTCTAGTAACTGTTTTACTTTCAAAGTAAGGATCCGCCGGGCACTTTATAATCCCACGCCTGTAATCCCAGCACTTTAGGAGCCCAAGGCGGGTGGATCATCTGATGTCAGGAGTTCAAGACCAGCCTGGCCAACTTGGTGAAATCCCAACTCTACCTAAAATACAAAAAATTAGCTGGACGTGGTGGCATGCACCTGTAATCCCAGCTACTCATGAGGCTGAGGCAGGAGAATTGCTTGAAGCTGGGAGGTGGAGGTTGCAGTGGGCTCAGATTGCACCACTGCACTCCTGCCTGAGCAATGGGAGTGAAACTCCATCTGGAAAAAAAAAGGATAACTCATGATGACCACACATGTATTTCAGGATATTGCTACAAGAATTCATGATTCCTGAAGTAGAGCCTCTGCCAAAGGTTTTATAAAACCTAGTTTTTAGAATAGTGATTGACCTTCCTTTTCTAGTGTCTCCTGAATCTGAAGACTATGGCCTAGTCACAGCAGTAGCTTCAACTACTTTGTAGTCAACTAAAAACACCATACATCACTTCTTGTTAATACTCAACAATTGTCAAAGATGTGTGACCAATAAGTTGTTATGTCTCACTTTTATACCTTCTTGTTGATATGCCTTCCTGTTGTACCTTCTTGTTTACAACCCAAATTTCAATTGTTTTTCACTTACATTCCAACATTTTATGTGCTCTGGAACACTCACATCTTCAACCTCTTTCAGTAAGTGTTCCATTTGCCTGTTTATCTTTTATAAAAATGGATATCTCAGGGTAAGTGTGTGGTTTCCTTAATTACATTGCAGCTACTACATAAATCCTTGCTTCTTTATGGCTTAGGCCATAAAACTTCATCAATATCTACTTTAAAAAATGTTGCCATATATCAACATCTGTTTCTCAATGAAAGTATTGTAGAACGACAAACTAGATAATATGTGGACTTTCCTGTTAATATCTTGTCTCTTAAGGGCAAGCAATATCAAATAAAATTAACTTGATTTCTCCTCAAATATTCATTTTCTTAGCCATACTCTTATAATTACCTTCATCTAGGACAATTCTACATCTGTAAAATTAAATTCAAATGGCCCACTATTTGAGAACAAATTTTGATCTTACTTACTTAGCCTCAGCTACCGTAGCCATTAATCACTTCTTTATTTCAGATGTTCTCTCCAGACATAGGTTTTCCTCTTTCTAGTCAGGTGGTCAGAAGCATAGTTGAGCTGAAGAGAGAGCTAAGATGCAAGGTGTCAACATAGTCAATTAAAATTACAAGCCAAAATGAAATAACAGTCAGTATTTTAATTACTCACTGTGATAAAATTCACAAAGCTGTAACTCTTCTCAGTTCCATTTTCCACCATAAAATGGACTGGTAGAAAGGGTCATCGCACTGCTGTGGGAGCCCTGAAAGAAAGGCTCCTGGAGAAAAGGTGGAGAGGGTTAGGTGTAGAAAAGTACGGAGTACCAAGTTACAGTGGAAAGTTTTGTTTTCATGGTTTCTACCCCCTCTTTCTGATAAGGAGGTCTCAACAATGGTGCCCAAGGAAGGCCTTGCCCAAACTCCTGAGATCAAAAGACCTTCTGATGAAAGTGCCTGGGCTAGGGAAGCAAGAATGCTTCAGAGCATGGCTGGTCAGGGGGGCCTGAGTTCCTAATGCTGACCCCACAGCTACTTCAAAGCATTGTCACCAAGTTTGTTTGGAGAGGGCAGCTTTTCCTCAAGATGCCTGTTAGGTAAAGCCTTTGTCATTGGCTATGGTCAGCCATGGAAAAAATCATGTGTTTCCTTCCTTCCTTCCTTCCTTCCTTCCTTCTTCCTTCCTTCCCTCCTTCCTTTCTTTCTTTCTTTCTTTGTTTTTTTGCCAGGATCCCAACTCTAGTTTGTTCTTCAAGACTCCAGTCTGTTCTTCAACACTGTTGCAAAAATAGTCTTCCATTGCTCAAACATCAGTTGTTATGACTGTTAACTTCATTTTCAGTAGATGATATGTATTGTTTCTTTAAATTAATTAAAAAGACATGATAAGAAAAATGTATTTATTTTCTACAAAAGTATTTCAAATCACTCTTACTCCATGTGCAATCTACTTACTGTTTCTTCTTGAAAGGTAAGAATTGTCCTTTACCTCCTCTACAATGTATCTCCTCTACAATGTATCTCCTCTACACTTTGAATCCCATCTCTTCCCAGATTTAAGGACCATAACTCAGTAATTTTTGCCCTTTCCTGTAAAACTGCACCCTCTCTCTCCTAATAGTTTTCTCTTTAAGCTTGCTCAAGTTTATTCTATTAAAATATTATAATAAAAATAAATATTCCCTCATTTCAACTGACTTCCTCAGACTGTCTCTTTTTGCTCCTCTTCATCACTCCCATATTTCATAAAAAATTAATTAAAATTTACTTTCTCACTTTCTACTCAGTCCTAAAGCCACATGTATTAGTCTATTCTCATACTGTTATAAGGAGACTACCTGAGACTGCGTAATTTATAAAGAAAGGAGGTTTAATTGACTCACAGTTCTGCATGGCTGGGAGGCCTCAGGAAACTTACAATAATGGCAGAAGGCAAAGGGGACGCAGGCACATCTTACATGGTGGCAGGAATAAAAAAGTGAGCAAGTGCCACAATTTAAAACCATCAGCTCTTGTGAGAACTCACTAAATATCATGAGAACAGCATGGGGAAAAATGCCCCCATGATCCAATCACCTCCCAACAGGTTCCTTCCTTGAAATATGGGGATTACAATTCAAGATGAGATTTAGGTGCGGACACAGAGACAAACCATATACTGTACTTAGACATCTGTATTACCACTACACTGAAACTACCTTTATCAATGTCATCAAGAACCAACTCATTTTTATATTCAGCTTTTATTTCTTAAGTGTCTTAATATTTACTGGTGGAAATAGCCTTTGACACTGTTGATCAATTCCATTTACCTTAAAACACTCTCTTCTCTTGACTTGTGTAATTTCTCACCACCTGACTTTGTCCTGACCTCTTTTACTTTTTTATTTGAACTTTTGCTTTAATGGTTTCCCTTCTTCTGCTCATTCTTTAAACTTAAGTGACCTACCTATAGGAAATCTTCATTGCAATGTCCCTTGAGTACCCACATCTCAGGTGTTCAAATAGAACTTGCCACATATTTACTCCAACACTATTCCTCTTATTTTCCTTATCTCAATGAATGGAGAAATCATTTAAATGTGGATGACTTAGTCATTATCTTAATCTGCTTGTGCTGCTGTAATAAAATACCTGAGACTAGGTAATTTATAAGGAAAAGAAATTTCTTTCTTGCTGCTCTGGTGCTGAGAAGTCCATAAAGTGTCAGCATCTGGTGAGGGTTTTCTTGCTGTGTATTCACATGCTAGAAGTTGGAAGAGAAGAGGGCCAAATGCTACATGAAGCTTCTTATCTAAGGGCTTTCATCCCATTCACAAAGGAAGAGCACTCACAGTCAAATCATCTTTTAAAGACCTCCACTATTAATACTACCATGTTGGAAACAACTGAATTTTGGAGGAGACACAAACCATTGCAGTTATTATCCTTTGCCTTCCTACTTTCTTATCAAAACACATGTACAATAAAATCTTGTCGATTATGCACATTCATCTCTCTTAATTTTTTAGTTTTTAGGGAAAAAAAGCAACCTTCATGCATATGTATTAAATTCGTGTCAGATACTTTGATGTTTAAAATACAAAGTCATGGTCTTTGGCAGCTCCACCCCAGTGACTTTGCAGGGTACAGCCTCCCGCCTAGCTGCTTTCACAGGCTGGCATTGAGTGTCTGAGGCTTTTTCAAGAGCACTGTGCAAACTGTCAGTGCATCTACCTTCCTAGGATCTGGAGAATTGTGGCTTTCTTCTCACAGCTCCACTATGTTGGAGGACAGTGGCCCTCTTCTCACAGCTCCACTAGATGGTGCCCCAGCAGGGACTCTGTGTGGGGACTTCAACCCCACATTTCCCTTTTGCACTGCCCTAGCAGAGGTTCTCTATGAGGGTCCCTCCCCTCCAGCAAACTTTTGCATGGACATCTAGGCATTTCCATATATTCTCTGAAATCTAGATGGAGGTTTCCAAACCTCAATTCTTGACTTCTGTGCACCTGCAGGCTCAACACCACGTGGAAGCTGCCAAGTCTTGGGGCTTGCACCCTCTGACACCATGGCCTGAGCTGTACCTTGACCCCTTTTAGACATGGCTAGAACTGCTGGGATTCAGGGCACAAAGTTCCTAGGCTGCACAGAGCAGAGGGGCCCTCGGCCCAGCTCTGGAAATCTTGTTTTCCTCCTAGGCCTCTGGACCTGTGATGGGAGGGGCTGCCTCAAAGGTTTCTGACATGCTCTAGTGACATTTTCTCCATTGTCTTGGCAATTAACATTTGGCTCCTTGTTACTTATGCAAATTTCTGCAGCCGGCTTGAATTTCTCCTCAGAAAATGGGTTTTTCTTTTCTATAGCATCACAAGGCTGCAAATTTTCCGAAGTTTTATGCTCTGTTTTTCTTTTAAAATTGAATGCTTTTAACAGCACCCAAGTCACTTCTTGAATGCTTTGCTGCTTAGAAATTTCTCCTGCTACATACCCTAAATCATCTCCCTCAAGTTCAAAGTCCAACAGATCTCTTGGGCAGGGGCAAAATGCCACCAGTCTCTTTGCTAAAACACAGCAAGAGTAACCTTTATTTCAGTTGTCAACAAGTTCCTCATCTGCATCTGAGGACCACCTCAGCCTGAATTTCATTGACCATATCATTATCAGCATTTGGATCAAAGCCATTCAACAAGTCTCTTGGAAGTTCCAAACTTTCCCACATTTTCCTTTTTTCTTCTGAGCCTTCAAAACCATTCCAGTCTCTGCCTGTTATCCAGTTCCAAAGTCACCTTCCACATTTTGGGGTATCCTTACAGCAGCACCCCACTCTATACCAGTACCAATTTACTGTATTAGTACATTTTCATGCTGCTAATAAATACATACCCAAGACTGGATAACTTATAAAGAAAAAGATATTTAATGGACTTACAGTTTCACATGGTTGGAGAGGCCTCACAATCATGGTAGAAGGTGAAGGAAGAGCAAAGGCATGTCTTACATGGTGGCAGGCAAGAGAGAACGGAAAACCAAGAGAAGAGAAAAACCCTTCATAAAACCATCAGATCCCATGAGAATTCACTCACTATCATGAGAACAGTACAGGGGAAAGTGCCCCTATGATTCAATTATCTCCACCTGGACCTGCCCTTGATATGTGGGGATTATTAAAATTCAAGGTGAGATTTGGGTGGGGACACAGAGCCAAATAATATCAACCTCCCACTTGGTCCAGCTGCAATGCTGGAGGTCACATTTCAGCACGAGATTTAGAGAGGACAAAATAGCCAAACCATATTTTCATGTGTTTCCCATGCATATATCTTGCAGTAACTTCCCATTATATATGGAAGAGATTGCTGACTGTTTCTGTAAGGGCCAGATAATAAATATCTTAGGCTTTATGGAGGATACAGTCTTTGTCACAAACATGTAACTCTGTTGTAGCATAAATACACTCATAGCCAATACTTCCATGAAAGAATATGGCTGCATTCCAATGAAACTTTGTTTATAAAAAAGGTGGCAGGGCAGATTTGAAAACCTCTAACACATAATGAGAAAAATCCACAATCTTAAGAATGCTTTACTAAACACTTTGGTACATTCCCAACCTGCAGAACCTGCAGAATTCATTCACAGTAACCACTAGCCTCTGCTTCTGATTGTAATAGCCTAGACAATTATAACAGTTTTGGTATCAATTTTCTGTGTCAGTCTGTTCTTGCATTGCTATAGAGAAATATCGGAGGCTGGGTAATTGTTCAAGAAAAGAGGTTTTATAGGCTCACAGTCTGCAGGTTGTACAACAATTCTAGTACCAGCATCTGCTTTTGATGAGGGCCTCAGAAAGCTTAGTGTCATGGCAGAAGGTGAAGAGGGGGTTGGTATATCAGTTTTCCTTTAAAGGCACTATGACGGGAGATATCTAAGACCATTTCATAGTCAATGATTCACTAGATAGAATCACAGAACTCAGCAGAGATCTTATATTCTGAAAGTTATATTTTACTACAATAAATGGATACAACTTAAAATCTGCAACAGAGGCTGGGCGCGGTGGCTCACACCTACAATCCCAACACTTTGGAAGGCCAAGATGGGTGGATCACAAGGTCAGGAGTTCGAGACCAGCCTGGCCAATATGGTAAGATCCCGTCTCTACTAAAAATACAAAAATTAGCTGGGCATGGTGGTAGGTGCCTGTAGTCCCAGCTCTTCAGGAGGCTGAGGCAGGAGAATTGCTTGAACCCAGGAGGCGGAGGTTGCAGTGAGCCGAGATTGCACCACCGCACTCCAGCCTGGGCAACAGAGCGAGAATCTGAAAAAAAAAAAAATCTGCAACGGAAAAAAATGCACAGTGCAGACTCTGGGAGAGACCAGGTGCAAGCTTCCAATTGTCCTTTACCAGTGAAATCATATAAAGAGTGCTAATTCTCCTAGCAACAATGTATATAAACATGCAAGAATTATTGACAGTAATGAAAGCTCATACAAGCATTCTTGTCCAGATTTTTTGGAGGTGGGATAGGTTATGTAGACATGGATGACTACCTGAATGTTTAATGTTAGTTATTTCATCTCACAAGTTCAAACTACTATTGTGTAGCTCAAGGCTCAAACATAAATCACATTTTCAGCATAAATTATCTGGCATGGCCTGGTCTTAGGTAAACAGAGACATTATTAACAGGCATGATAGTCCAAGGCATTAGACATTGTTTTCCAGAAGCTGGAAAATGTTCGACTTTATTTTGGAATGTACAGGTAGATTTTAGACAACCAAGATCTAATAAATTAATCCTTTACTGTGTAAGTACTCAAAGATTTCTTACTTTTGCGTCTTTGCTTGCTGAAATGCCTTTTTGCTTATTCCATTCTCTGAAGAGAAATAAATATGCCACTTACTCCAAACTCTTTTTAACATGATCATTTTCTTAATCACCTTTGTATCCCTATTGCATGACAGTGCCAAAAATGTAGTAGAGGCTTAATAAGTGTTTTTAAAAAACTGAGCAAAAACAAATCAGAAATGTATTCTTGTTATTGTTTTTGTAAATTAATTGGCCAGGAATTATATATGGAGATGCATCACTAAATAACATAGAAATAACTTCTTATAGTCAACAATTGGGTAGCTTACAGGAAAGATCAACCTAATAATTAAGTATGAAAAGTAAAGTAGGTGGTAGGGGATATCATTAAAAAGAAATGCAGTTGAAGTTTATTTTAGGTAACTTTCAAGCATTTTTCCTATAAATTTCATATCGTGCCAATAGAATAAAGATCAACAAACTATAGACCTCTATCTAAATCTGGTTTGCCACAGTTTTTTGGTATATAAAACTTTATGGGGTGCATGATCTTCATTCTTCTTTCACACTAAAATGGCAAAGTTGAGTAATTGCAAGGAGACAGTAGGCCACACAGCCCCCTAACACTAAAATATTTTCTATCTGGCCTTTTACTGACAAAGTTTTATAAACTCTTCTCCAGATAAATAAAAAATTTACAACCATAATCTCAAAAAAACGAAACATATGGTTTGAGTAATTTGATTGGTTGCACTTCTGAGGCAATTATGTTTACTGTTGTTGGGTATCAAAATGAAAATCCCCACTTAGTCCATTACAAAAATTCTGAAGAAATAATTGCTAATATTGAAAGTCATTCATACATATTTATGTCAGGATTTCTATATCATATTCTCTCTCTGGCATGACTTTCAAGTAGTTAATATCTAAATATCTTATAGATTAGTTAATTAATATCTAAATATCTTATGGATTCCTCTTACATGGTACAAGTACTACCTTTTTTCTAAAAGATCTAAAGTTATAAAAGTTAACATTTTTATAATATCAATATCATTTTAATTTCAATAATATTAATATTATTTTTCATTTAATGCATACTTAGTGAAGAAATGGTCCATTTTTTTTTCTCCCACTGGATACAGCTTTTTTTATCCATAGCCATTACACTGAGCCAAGAGTGCTTTGAAGTTGTTTCAGATCTGGCACTGAAGAGGTTATTTTCTGTGACAGTTTTTCCTTAAGTAAAGTTTGGCTGGCTAAGTCAAGGAGCTCATACTGAGCTCTGTGTGAAAGGTCCATACCAAAGGAATTTCAAACAGCAGGCAGCAAGATGAAGTCCTGGTTGCTTAGCAGTTACTTTCAAACAGAACTAGTAAGAAGGATAGAGAAACATCCCAATAGACAGATCATAGACACTCCGAAACACATCTGTCACAAGTCAAAGGAACAAACACAGATATAGGATGCAGATGTTTACAAAATATCGAGTTGTATGTTATAACAATTAAAACACAATTTAATTCTGGAGGAAATTGGGCCAATGGGCTTTAACACAAGGCAGATGCTCGGAAACGGGGTAAGTTAGGAACCTAGACATGGAAAATAAGGGAGAGGCCAGGGCTTAAGCACAAGTGATTAGAATCAGTTCCCGGTATTATGATACAAGGTCAGAGTGTAAGCAACTGAACATAGATTTAATGAAAAAACTAACAATCTAGATCTCTTTGTATTAACTCTTCTTTTTAGCAGATAAGTCACAGAATCTGGAGAATGGTGAAAACACAAGGAGGCATTAAATGCTCCAAAATTCAAAATTAGCATGACACAGAGTCAGGGAGCCAAGAAAACCAATGCAACTTATGATTTATCCTCATTTCAAAGGGTTATTTAAGCTCTCTCTGATTGTGAGCCAAGAGACACTCAATAAATGCTCTATTTTTATGCAACATATGTAACATCAACCAATTTATCTTTCAATTACCTTCTAGTAATTGTTTTCCTTTTTCTCTCTAGAATCTAGAAAGTTTTATTTCCTTGCTAGCTTTGGTTTCTATTTCTATCTAGTATTTACATTCACAGAAGAAAAGAAATATAATATCATGAATTTACCAGAAAATAAAATTAGAACTATGTCAGCCAAAATTATTGAAGTAAATAACTGTGACAACAAAAAAAGAGATTAGATGGAGAAGATTGCTAGAGTAAACACTGTGTTGTTGGTATTCATTTTATGACTCCAATCTGTTGTTACTCAGTAAAACAAATGCCAGAATAAGAGCCAATCAGGACTCTTAGAAAAATATACCCTGTATCAGAGATGCAGTATTAGCCATCGTAATATTATTATTCCTGTGAGTTACCCGATAAGCTTAAGGGCTGTTTATATTATAGTTGGAAATATAAAAAGGCCATAAGGAAAATAGATGATGAATTCAGACAGCTTGGGATTAGTCCTGGATCTACTACTTAATAAACTTTCTCACCCTGTTCTTTGGGGTCATCTAATCTGAAAAGTGGTGTGAGAATATAAGTACCTCTTTAAAGAGTTGTTGGAAATATTTCTTAAATAGTTAAGTTTAAGTAGTGGTCACACATATCCCTGCCATGAAACAAGTACCCAATAAACATTGGTTATCACCTTATATCACAAGAACTGGAAAAATTGTAGATACACATAAAATCCAAAATGTATTTTGATGAAAAAGTCATACTGGAAAACTAATAGTCTGTATACTTTAGGAAGTAGTTGCTAACTTCAAGCTGAGGTATTAAGTCTTTCAATCTTGAGTGCCATCACTAAAAATTAAAATGCTGGCTGGGCATAGTGACTCAGACCTGCAAGCCCAGCACTTTGGGAGACCAAAGAGGGAGGATTTCGTAAGGACAGGAATTTGAGAGGAGCCTGGACAATATGGCAAAATCCCGTCTCTACAAAAAAAAAAAAAAAAAAAAAAATTACAAATTAGCCTGGTGTGGTGGCTCATGCCTAAAGTCCCAGCTACTCCAGAAGTGGAGGCAGGAAGATCGCTTGAGCCCAGGAGGTTAAGGTTGCAGTGAGCCGTGACTGCGCCACTGCATTCTAGGCTGGGCAACAGAACAAGATCTTGTCTTAAAAACAAAAGCAAAAACAAAAAGCAAATGAAAATGCTTATTGTTGGCTGCAAATAACAGAAACTCTGATTCAATCTTTAAAAATTTAAAGAACAAAATAGTGTATAATTCTATATAGTATTACATATCAGAGCAACCCAGTTTATTTCTCTGTCTGTTTTTAATTATTTCAAGCTTTTCCCCTATGATGATTTCCCTCAATGCTATAACATGTCAGGCAGAGAAGCTGGAACAACATTCTGGGTCCCAGTTTACATGCAGAGGGAGAAAACGAAACTCTTTTCTTCTCAAATATGAAGTAGGAATCTTTCCCTTCTGTCTGGTTCATTCTTGCTCACCTTGCCCATGCACCAATTGGCTTAATCTGTGTGAAGCTCTGGAGATCAGAAGCAGGGGACTGAGGAAGTTGCCTTAAATTTGTGCAGTTGTGTGGCATTCAGCAGAGATGGCAATAAAATTAATATCCATTAGAAACAAACTAGAGAAGAGCAAATGTTAGGCAAACAAAACAGTGCCTACTAGGAAAACAGATATTTCTATTTTATCTCACTGATTTTACTCTATATTGAACATAAATTTAGACTGGAAAATATGTACTGATAGAGTAAAGTGTTGCTAATCTATTGAAACTTCCATACAGCTGTATCTCTCCTGTCTTTGTTTTGCATGTTTTTTTTTTCTTTAACGGAGTGATAGGCTGCTATATATAACTATGACAAATGTATATTTATGCATAAAGGATAAATAAAAATATGATTTCTCCTAAATATATTTTGGTTAGGAAAAGAGGCAAAGAAGAACAGACTGGGAAGCTCCAAATGTTTCTTAAGGAGGCTTTATTATAAAGAAAGAGAAGGATGAATATGCAGAATAGGAATTTCTCTCTTTGCTAATTCTTGCCAGAACTGGCACTTATAGAAAACATATTTATATGTAGAATTAAAGATTCTTTAGCTACCAGTTCTTTCTGATTCCTTTCTAAAGCAACACATTTTTGGGGAAAGAGCAACAGCAGGTAAAGTGGTTAAGAATATAGAGACATACATAAATAGAGACATGCAATTTAGAGACACTTTTTATTACTTTATTACTATCATTTTCCCTGTTTTGTATTTAAATATGTAAATATGTGTGATTGCAACTCAAATATATTTTATTGGGTAAAATGATGTTTAATTATATGTTGCTGGTCAGCCTGAGAGTAGATTTAATACATACCTAGGATTTAATTAGAGCATATTTAACTCAAACATTTTCTCACACTTTTTTTCTTTTTGCTTGAAATAATTTTTGTTCTCTGTTAAATTAAAAAGTATATAACCATAAAGTTGAAAAGAGGGAAAATCATTGTTGTGCTGTATAGGATGGATGTTTTACAGTCCATATTTATTTTAAAGTTTAATCAAGCATAAAGAGTAGAGGCTTTTGAAGTGCTAGATTATTTGAAGTATTTAATCATAAAAATGTATTTTAAAATAATAAAGTTAACAATGAGGAATTCAAAAATCATCTTTCACCTGTACACATTTTTATATATTATTATTTGTTTAATTTCATTTTTCCAAAAATGTACCTATTGAATTTAGAGTTTACATTTATGTTCAGATTCAATTTTTTTTTCTTTCCTAAATGTTAGAGAAACAGATTATATTTTTTGTAGGAATGCTGCTATGAATTGTTGTCTGTTTACAAATTACGGGGCCTGTATATCCTCTATTTCATCCTTATTTGGGTTTATTGATTACCATATTGACTTTTTTATTTCCAGCTTGTCTGTTCTTTCACACTACTTTGCACCATTAGCAGAATACAAAATTTATTTTTTATTTCACTTCTCAATATCCGCTTTTGTTTAGGCTTTGAAATATAGCAAATGCTTGTCATTGAAACACTTTAAACTTTATAATGAGATAAATTTCACTGTGCTTTTTCTAAATTGAATGGAATATGAGCTGCTTTCAAAATAAATAATGATGTGCAAAGTAGCAAATAGCGTATTGTTTGTACAGATAAAAACATATGTATCTATATGATAGTATATAAATAGGAAGATATATTTCGTAAAAATTGGAAGGTATGCCTCAAGGTCCTTTAGACAAGAATAATTTTAATGTTAGAATTTAATCTTCATCAATATCTGCTATGGATGAAAAATTTAAAAAGATATAACATTTTATAATTTAATATGTCATTTTTATTTCTGTGTAACACAAAAGGAATTATATAAATTATATTTCCTCCAAAATTATTTCTTTGATATTACACCTTCACAGCAAGGTAGATGACATAATTCAATGAGTAGGTTTTTTTCTCTTATGACAATATTTATGATTTTAAAAGCCTGAAAGTTGATTCTAAATTGTCAGAGCTTCTCACATAAGATTGTCATATATTTTCATATGTTAGGCTATATGTAGTCACTATTATAAAACAAAATATGTGTGTGAATTATACACATGGATCATATATCATGACCTATTTGTACAGTCTTGTCAAAAAGGTAAAACTAACCAAGACCATTTTTTTCACTTTAGATACATATTTCTACACAGAGAAAGTTTATAAAGCTATGTCTTTGAAAGTGATTGGTCTCCTCTAAGTATGCTCAACAATATGTTTCAAAGTGGCAACCAGACCTTCAGAACTAAATATTAATGAATGGCAATACATAAACTATATGTGGATAAGAATTGCTTAATTTGCCTTGATTTTTGTTTTGTGTTACATTTCTAGTTTCTAAAACTAATACTTGAACATGGTCTGTTCAGATCAATTTGTGTTTCACTGAATAATTAAATACAAAAATTAATTGGTGATTAATCTATGCTCTTCAGCCCAAAGTTGCTTCTTCTTTATGCACTGAAGAAAAATTTTAAGAGAGTTTTTAGGTATTTTCCTCGCAATGGTCCCTAATGTTATAAAGCCAGTGGCATGCTTTGTCTTAAGGACAGGATGAATACATTTAGGATTTAAAAGCCAGTGAATTATCTTTATAGTTTATTTTTGATACCCACTATAGGGATAATAGTTTTGAAGGCAAAGTTTAATGTTGCATAATCCAAATATGTTTGGTTTATGTACATATTTGAAAATGCAGTTTCTATATAAGAAAACTGAGATTGATAAGAGTAAAAACTTGAAAAATAGGCTTAATAATGGGGGTCCAAAACCTTAAACTACACCCACTAAATATTAAACCATGAGGGACCAGGTGCCATAGACAAAGGATAGAAAATTATGCAAATTTATTTTAGAGTTAATCCCTTCCCAAATTCTAAGAGCTGGCAGGAGGATAATCTAAGGAGTCTACACTAGCTGGATTATTGAGAAGTGGTCTAATGTCTCAACCTTTGGGCCAAATCCCCAAGTCACTGGTGGAAAGGAAGAACATTTAGCATTTAAGAGCTAGAGGTATACATAATACCTAGAGAAGTCCTGCATATAACATATTGTCTGAGAGGGAGAATAAAAATATAAGCAAAATTGCAAACATAGATTGCATCCCCTGCCCCAGGGCAGTCTGCAGAGTCCAGCACACTCCAGTATAGTAGAGGAGGTTTCTCTAAACCTTTGGATGTCCTCTAAAGAAATGAAAGTACAAGTTGGATTAAATAGAGCCCCTAAGGTATTCCAGAATAGGAACAAGGCAGTAATAGAGTACTGTAGTTGGCTGCCTGAGGACATAGCATATCCGAGGTGTCAATAATGAGTGAGGTACACAGCTTTGAAGAGTAAAGTGTAAATAATCCCACGCAGAGGTCAATATAGGCAGAGAATAATTACAAGACTAATCACTTCTTTCCGTCTTGCCGTAAATAAGATATGTAAACTCACAAACCCCGGGGAGAAATACAAGATAAGTAAGGTGAAGGGAGAGAAACATAAAAACAACGAATTAAACAAGTGGTTATGACTAAAAGAACTCAGTTCCAAATGAAATAACATCAAGTTTATATTTCCTTAATGGGCAATAGTAATTATTTTGCAATCAGTAATAACCAGATCTCAAGATTTATACTTAAAGAGATACAAAGATAGATACTTCTTAACACACCTGATTCAGTAAGTGTAAAGTTTCACACTCATTAAATTTGTAATATGTTGTTAAAAACTCTGTGAGTCCATATTCCAGTCAAAACTATTCCCTAGTTGCATTTAAAAATATATATCAGGATCATCTGGAAAGGTTAAAGCCCAGATTGCTGAGCTTGCAAAGTTTCTGATTCAGTAGGCCTGAGGTGGAGACTGAGAATTTGCATTTTTAACAAGTTTGACATTTTAAACATATTTCCAGGTGATACTGTTGCTGCTGGTTTAGAACTTCCTCTTAAGCAATGATTGCCTTATCGTATATAACCATAATATATGCTTTTTGGGTCAGCTGAACTCTGGTTTTATTGTTGTGTCCACAATTTTGTATACCTTGATTCGTAATCCAACACGAAAGAAATAAATGAGCTTTTAAAATGGACTAGTACCACGTTTATATTTGAAATTGCATTATTGGTTGGCAGTTCAATTAAAGCACAATGTGTGAGACCAGTAAATTCTGGGTTTCCATACGAAACTGTACTTTCTTAAACTATATATAAGCATTGTGACTCACCCTCCTCAAGTGGAATGACTATGCCTCATAGTTTTAAAGATTATAGCAAAACAAGTATTATTGAAAAGTACAACTTAGTGATCTAAAGGCTGCATGATTTTTTCAATATATTTTCTAATTTCTTTGAAATCACAAATAAACTGTAACATTGTTGAAATCATTGGATGTTATTTGCATCTGGAATAGAAAAGAGAATATAGCATGGGTATAGCATAATTTACTCTCATCTTAGGTAATATGGTATAATTGATGCTAATAAAAGCAAATGTCTGAAGACCATTTGATAGATTTAGAAAGGTGGCATGCTATTTTAACTGTGAATAGGCACTGAGTAAACTCAGATACTGAGGTGAGTGGCAGAAATATCAGGCTACCATTTTTATCTCAAATAAATTGCTCTCATCTCAAACCCTGCCCGAATTTATGGCCCGTAGAATCTTTGAAAATAATTAAATGGTTTCAGTTTAACCATTAAGTTTGAAGTTGTTTATTGTACAACAATATTAACTTGAATATCCACATATTCTAAAATTCTCTTTTTACAGGTAAATTTCTAACAGTTTGCTATTAGCAGCCCATCTTGTTCTTGCTATGTTCTTCTGATTTTCAAACTTTGTATTCTAAATACCAATTAAGCACTGGATGCATTAACAAAAATAAGAGAGAAGCTCTTTCCTCATGTCATATTTGAAAAATAGTCAATGAAGCAAATACAAAAATATATTTGTTTAGGTCAATTTTAGAAATAAACAAAGGTATTTGGAAAAAAATTTGGAATTACAATTAATACTCAGCAGAATCATACAAGGATTGAAAACACACCTATCACTGCCTAAATGTTGAGTTAGAGAAAGTAAACCAACTATATTAGTGTGGTGTTAGGTATTTTGGGGTTAGAACATTCAAATTACAGAGAGTAGCATAAATGCATAAGTTTATAAAGGAAATTACAAGAAGATTGATGTTAGAGTTATGAGTTGTGTTAGAGTTATAATTCATAAAGAGTGATACAAAAAAATATCAGAATAGAAAAAGAGATATGAGGGAGAGGAAAAGACTAGATCATGGATACCATGGAATATTGGATTTCCTTTTATAAATAATGGAGTCCCAGATAAGTGTACAGTAATAAATCAGTTCTTTGGAAATTATTGGTAATAGATAATCAGTGTTTTTCCTCCCAACTTAATTAGGATAAATACTTTTATAAAATGCAAGTGAAATTACTAGCAAAATGAAAGTATATTGGTACATACAATAAAAGCCCTTAATTTTTACTAGATCAAACAGACATAAAATGGTTTCATCAAATTGTTATAAAATTTCAAACTTCAAAGATCAGATGGTTGTAGATGTGTGGTATTATTTCTGAGGGCTCTATTCTGATCCATTGGTCTATATCTCTGTTGTGGTACCAGTACCATGCTGTTTTGGTTACTGTAACCTTGTAGTATAGTTTGAAGTCAGGCAGCGTGATGCCTCCAGCTTTGTTCTTTTGGCTTAGGATTGTCTTGGCTATGTGGGCTCTTTTTTGGTGCCATATGAACTTTAAAGTAGTTTTTTCCAATTCTGAGAAGAAAGTCATTGGTAGCTTGATGGGGATGGCATTGAATCTATAAATTACCTTGGGCAGTATGGCCATTTTCACAATATTGATTCTTCCTATCCATGAGCATGGAATGTTCTACCATTTGTTTGGTTCCTGTTTTATTTCACTGAGCAGTGGTTTGTAGTTCTGGAAGAGGTCCTTCACATCCCTCATAAGTTGGATTCCTAGGTATTTTGTTCTTTTTGAAGCAATTGTGAATGGGAGTTTACTTATGATTTGGCTCTCTGTTTGTCTGTTATTGGTGTATAGGAATGTTTGTTATTTTTTCACATTGATTTTGTATCCTGAGACTTTGCTGAAGTTGCTTATCAGCTTAAGAAGATTTTGGGCTGAGACAACGGGGTTTTCTATATATACAATCATGTCATCTGCAAACAGGGACAATTTGAGTTCCTCTTTCCTAATCGAATACCCTTTATTTCTTTCTCATCTTTGACAAACCTGACAAAAACAAGCAATGGGGAAAGGATTCCCTATTTAATAAATGGTGCTGGGAAAACTGGCTAGCCATATGTAGAAAGCTGAAACTGGATCCCTTCCTTACACCTTATACAAAAATTAATTAAAGGTGGATTAAAGACTTAAATGTTAGACCTAAAACCATAAAAACCCTAGAAGAAAACCTAGGCAATATCATTCAGGCCATAGGCATGGGCAAGGACTTCATGACTAAAACACCAAAAGCAATGGCAACAAAAGCCAAAATTGACAAATGGGATCTAATTAAACTAAAGAGCTAATTAAACTCTAATTAAATTAAAGAGCTTCTGCACAGCAAAAGAAACTACCATCAGAGTGAACAGGCAACCTACAGAATGGGAGATAATTTTTACAATCTACCTATCTGACAAAGGGCTAATATCCAGAATCTACAATGAACTTAAACAAATTTACAAGAAAAAATCAAACAACCCCATCAAAAAGTGGTGAAAGGATACGAACAGACACTTCTCAAAAGAAGACATTTATGCAGCCAACAGACACATGAAAAAATGCTCATCATCACTGGCCATCAGAGAAATGCAAATCAAAACCACAATGAGATACTATCTCACACCGGTTAGAATGGCAATCATTAAAAAGTCAGGAAACAACAGGTGCTGGAGAGGATGTGGAGAAATAGGAACACTTTTATACTGTTGGTGGGACTGTAAACTAGTTCAACCATTGTGGAAGACAGTGTGGCCAGTCCTCAAAGATCTAGAACTAGAAATACCATTTGAACCAGCCATCCCATTACTGGGTATATACCCAAAGGACAAATCATGCTGCTGTAAAGACACATGCACACGTATGTTTATTGCAACACTATTCACAATAGCAAAGACTTGGAACCAACCCAAATGTCCATCAATGATGGACTGGATTAAGAAAATGTGGCACATATACACCATGGAATACTATGCAGCCATAAAAAATGATGAGTTCATGTCCTTTGTAGGGACATAGATGAAGCTGGAAATCATCATTCTCAGCAAACTATCACAAGGACAAAATACCAAACACCACATGTTCTCACTCATAGGTGGGAATTGAACAATGAGAACACTTGGACACAGGGTGGGGAACATCATACATGGGGGCCTGTCATAGGGTGGGGAGAGGGGGGAGGGATAGCATTAGGAGATATACCTAATGTAAATGATGAGTTAATGGGTACAGCACACCAACATGGCACATGTATACATATGTAACAAACCTGCAAGTTGTGCACATGTACCCTAGAACTTAAAGTATAATAAAAAAATTGAAAATTCTTATCTTCTTTTTTATTGATGCATAAGTACATTCATAATTTCAACTTAAGCATTTGTTGTAGACCTGTAACAGTTTCTGGACTGGCATTAGTCTGCGGGCCACACTTTGACTAGTGATAACGTAAGGGACCTAAAGAAGAGGGGGTGAATAACTGAGATGCTGTTGTAATTGACCAATTGAGAAAGACAGATGTATTACTCTATTTCATGATAACTAGAAATGAAAAGGTGTCGGATGATACCAGAATTGTTAAGGAGTTAAAATTATGCTCTTGTTTTAGGTACTCTCTAGCTAAATCAAGGATGACCCTTAACTGAGTATCAGACAATTGGATGAAAGTTGTCACTGTAGCTAGTTTTTGATAGGGAATATTCAAAGACATTATGGCAGAAATTTAAGTTTTAGAGTCAGTATATTATAGAAGGGAAGGGCAGAACTCTGAAACCACTGCTGGTTTCATACATGAGTCACTGTTCATGTGACCTCAGACAAAATCATTGTCTCTCCATATTCAGCACTTATTCCATAAAATAGAAATAATAAAAATCATAAATGCTTAATTTTCCAACTGACTGCTTGACAGCTTCACCTGCAAGCTCTAACATCAAACTCAAAATATAAATCAAATTATACATATGTATATATAAAAATCAAGATCTACTTTCTAAACAACTACTTTTATAAATGACACTACAATAACCTAAAATAAAAAACTAAGCTCCAATTTTAGTCTTTGTCTATAATATACATTTAATGAATAATTATATATATTATATCACTAAATAAAATTTTTCTATCTATGTTTATTTCTGAAGACTTTGCTCTAATTCATGCATTCTCACTTGTCTGTTGTAATGGTTTTCTAATACATAGGCAATATATTCTGCCTCAATGTCTAAAAAAATTCAGCAATTCATTAATTAGTTAATATAGTTAATAAGGCAATGCAATAGGATTTATGAAGAAATACAGTTAAAAACTGTTCTTCAAAGAATTCAAATATTTAATAGATATGATGAAACCAACCAGAAAAATAAGTCAATCAATTACTTTGGAAAAGTCAAGCAATTATTGACCTGTGGCTACAGCTCTGGAATCCAGGAATAGATCATTCTAAAATAAAGACTTCATACAGCTTGCACTGTCTCCTTATTCCTCAATTCCCCCCACATAGTGACCCAGTAAGGGCCAGATGTTTATCTGAACATGCAGTAAATTTTGCGTCGTAGGAGAGAAACCTCAAAATTATAAGACTCAAAGCTTCAATATGGTGGCAGGCACATCTGCCCATTAACATCTCTGGAGCAAATCCTCTCCAAGGAAGAGAAGGAAAGTGCTCTAGGTTATTAAAACCCTGGAATAAAAGCAAACACTTCTGGAGTAGAGGAGAAAGTATCTTAAGGTTATTATCCTTACAATGTATGCAAATGACTCCAGGGGAATCCTTTCTAAATATCCCCAAAGGATTATCTCTAATTTCCAAGGAACATTTGTTATTTGATAATGCATTCTGAACCAGGAAGGAATGTGAAAAATTTATAGAACACTGTCTCTCAATGGAGTTAATAACAATAGTATTATGATTACATAATGCACATGTTATTTGGTACCCAAATAACCAAGGTGCTTAATAATGTGATAAACATTCTACTTCAAATACATATTTCACTTATTTTCATAACAATCTTATAAAGAAAGCATTATTGTTCTTTCCTTATACCCAAAGTTAAACTGAGACTAACAAAAATTGAACAGTTCTTCAAAGTCATACATTAGTAAGCCATAAATCCAAGGTGCAATGTCATTTTTATCAACATCAAAACCTATGTTGTTAAAAATAATATTATATTACCATTGCAGTCTAGGGGGACCATTTATGGTGCATCTTTTGGGATTCTGCAGTGAAAATGGGCTGTTAGGAAAAACAAGATAATAATTAATAAAGACAAAATTTAGAGAAACAATATTTTTTTCTTTTTTTTTTTCTGAGACGGAGTTTCGCTCTTGTTGACCAGGCTGGACTGCAATGGCGTGATCTCGGCTCACTGCAACCGCCGCCTCCCAGATTCAAGCGATTCTCCTGCCTCAGCCTCCAGAGTAGATGGGATTACATGCACGCGCCACCACACCTGGCTAATTTTTTTTTGTAGAGACTGGGTTTCTCCATGTCTAATTTTTAGTAGAGACTGGGTTTCTCCATGTTGGTCAGGCTGGTCTCGAGCTCTCAACCTCAGGTGATCTGCCAGACTTGGCCTCCCAAAGTGCTGGGATTACAGGCGTGAGCCACTGTTCCTGGCCGAGAAACAATATTTTAATCAGGATAACATCCTTTCGTTTAAACAGATTTATTTAAATTACATGACATTGATTTCCTGCTTAGCAACTGATCAAATTTTATAATTCAAATTATATATTATGTAAATTTACATTATACCCAGCAAGTTGAAAACTAGGATGTTACCTCAATGTTTTAGCTATTATTTTGTCTTCAATGACTTTTCTTTCAAGGCATATCAAAGGGTACTATCTGAATAAGACAGAGCATATCTCTGTATTATTTTCTAAATGTCAGCTGTGTTATATATTTGAGATGTCACCTGCTGCTGCTATGGAGTTTCTTTTTAACCATGAACCCTCATTTCTTATACATCTCATACACTTATAGCATTAAGGTAAGTACTGAGTAAGAATCATTCAAAATATGATGGGCATCAGGCAAGAGTGATCAAATGCTTGAAAAATCCATTTTCATAAAATGATGCCAATCATTGTCAAAAATGATTGCATTAAAATAACAAGTGAAGGTTTGCCATAAGTTTGTACAGGAAGTAAATTTCAATGGTTTTATCTTTGATTTCAAAATATTATATTCCATGGTTTATCTTAAATTATTAGAAATATTTTTTAATCCCAAACTAGTATTGTCTACTCTGTGCATATAAAATTAAAATAGGAGAAAACAAAAGTGAAGTTTTTTTTTAAATTACCAAACAAACTCACTATTTCACAATCAAAGTCATACATTTTGGGACATGAATTGCACAGTGTTAATTCACGCTCAAGTGCATTGATGGCTCAGAGCCTTCAGCCTCATGCTCAGCAGCACACTAGGTGTGAAATATTACAACACAATTCACAACCTGTCATGTCTTATGGCTTAATTAGGGATGTTTATGATCTTGTTATTCATACTGTATCAGTAACAGATGACTAAAAAAAGAGACAAGGGACAATTACATGCAGAATAGCGTCATCATCATCACATAAACTGAGAGCTCGAACTGTGGCTTAATTCAGTCTGAAATGGTAACTGAAAAAATAATGAAAATAAGTATCAAAGGAGAGTAACACAGCACAAATCCAGCATCCAATAATGGGATCCAAGAATATACGTATATATTGCTTCACAGTTCATTTCCTGGGCACTGCATTTGTAGGTATTTATTTAGGTTGGAAAAAGATTAGATTAAATCCCGCAAAAAAAGTCTATATGTTGTTGTAAGGAGAAAATCATTGTTACATCAACACATTAGAGGATTATAAACTCAATACATATACTTACAAATTTTTTTATTATCTTCTCTGATTATACTAATAAATCTATACTTAATATTATGTACATAACATCAAGATCATCTAATTCTAATAATTTGTTATCATAATTATCTAGGTCAGACATTTAATATTAGCATTAATATTCATTAATATTAGTGATAGTAATTCATTTTAGCACATAAACATATATTTTTAAAGCATTGTCGATCCATTTTCTACTCTGCATGACAAGTCATCACAAATTTAGGGACTTAAAACAACACATGTCATTATCTCACAGTTTCTATGATCAGAGGTCTAGGCACAACTTGGTTGTGTCTTCTGCTAAAAGTATCCTGAGGCAGCAATCAATGTATCTGCTAGACTGCATTTTCATCCGGGGTCTCAACTAGAGAAAATTTCATTGTTATGTTAACTCAGATTGTTGCAAAATGTCATTTTTTTGAGTCTACATTACCAAGATCCCAGCCATTTATTGGATTTTGGCTGGATGTGACTCTCAGCCTTTAAAGGAGTTCCAAGTACACACTCTATAGGCAGTTTATAACGGGGTCTTCACTTCCTCAAGGCTAGCAGAAGTTCTCATAGTACTTATCTAAGACCTACTTTCATATAATATAACCTAATCAAGAGACTGACATTTGTTACTTTTTCCATATTCTATTGGTTAGAAACTTGTCACAGGTTTCACCATCACTTAAGGGGGAAGGATTATCAAAAGGCATGGACATCAAAAGAAAAAAATGCTGGGGACATCAGTCATCTGTTCCACCCATTGCCTCATTTTAATTTTTCCAAAACCTTACAAAATGAACACTATTATTTCACTTTTGCAGGTAAGAAAATTCAAGTTCAGAGAGATTTAGTTACTTTACCCTGTTCACACAATTTGTATATTTCATAACTAGTATTATTATCCAAAAGTATTTTCTTCAAAAGTCACTGTTCATTTCAACATACAGCTGACTTGACATGAGTATCCACATCTTGGAGGAGCTTGAAAATACCTAAATGTTTCTAAAATCAAATAAACTTTCATCTACCTACATTAACTTTTTATTTATACATTTATTTTTTAAATGGTATATAGAAAAGCTAGAAAATAGGTTCAAGACTTGTTCTAGACAGTCCAATGAGGAAAGTGTTTTGAATTAAAGTTCATTTCACAAACATAAATTACCACAGAAAAAGGAAATTAAAACTTTTGAGCCAGTGTGGTGGCTCATGCCTATAATCCCAGCACTTTGGGAGGCTGAAGTGGAAAGATAGCTTCAGCCCAGGATTTCAAGACCAGCCTGGGCAACATAGTGAAACCCCATGTCTACAAAAAATCTCAAATAAAAATTAAAGAAAATTAGCTGGGTGTAATGGCACATACCTGTAGTCCCAGCTACTCAGGAGACTGTAGTGGAAGGATCACTCGAACCTAGGAGGTTGAAGCTGCAGTGAACTGTAATCAAGCCAATGCACTCATGCCTGGGTGACAGAGTGAGACGCTGTCTTTAAAAAAATACAAAACAAGCAAACAAATGAAAAAACAGAAACCAACCAAACAAAATAACTGCTTATAGATCTTCCTTAATGTGTAAAACAACTTCGGTATGACTTCCCAAAGTTCAAGTGAGCTTGGTTGTTGCAAGGAGATAGCTATCATTTACTGGGTTCTTGCTCTTTTTATGAGACTAAGTTAAATTATTTGGATGAATAAGTTCATTTATTTTTTAAAAATATCACTTCAATTTTATAGAAAAGGAAACTAAAACTTAGAAATAAAGAGACTTGGCAAAGGTCACATAGCTAGTAAGTAGGAACGCTTTGTTCAGTCCCACCAACTCTGGATGTCTTACTGAGGAATCCTGGGCTCATGGAAGGAGAGCAGGGTAAGATATTAGTGTTTAAACATTTGATACAGTACGTTATGATTCCTACAAAGCTTGCAGGACTGAGTGGGGAAGAAAATATATAATAATAAATGACTCTAACTAGATGGTGAGATACTTGCCACTGTAAAACTTAGGGTCTAATCTGCAGATTTTGCTGCTATGATTGTCTGCTGCCTGAGTTGGCTCCATCTTTACTGGGAGGCATGCTGATTTCCAGAAGCGAAGCTGGTGTATGGCAACATTTTACTCTGAGAAGGCTGGAGTGAGGAAAGCTTTCTAGGCCAGAGATATTCTAGAAAAGTGGGAATCGAAACACCAGCAGAATCACCAAAGACTTCTACACTTACGACCATTCTCAGGACATATTTTTCAGATGTGGGACATAACATAGGATGAAAAAATGCCAAAACCACAACTATAATCAATATCCTAACTGACCTGAATAGACTGAAGACTCTGGATACACAGATGAAGTGTAGAAGCTGAACACCATAGAGAGGCTATTAGTCAAGACATATTGCCAGGTTTGGTGGCTCGTGCCTGTAATCCCAGGAGTAATGCTCAGGAGGCTGAGGTGGAAGGATAACTTGAGTCCAGGAGTTTGAGACTAGCCTGGGCAACATAGGAAGACCCTGTCTCCAAAAAAGTTATTTTTTAAGAAAACAAAAAACATATGGATTACTCTGAACATGTGAATTGTACACATTCACATGGTCAGAAACACTGACTAATCTTGCACACTGACACACTAACTTATGTAAACAAACTGGTATGTTTAATATGTGAACTAATTCCTAAACATAAATCACTTCAAACCCAATGACCCTTCCCCAGTACCAGAGGAGCTTCTGATAACTCTGCCTCAGCTATATGGGGAGCTCGCTAGGTAGAACTAATGCAAAATCCCCAGCTAACCATTGTTTTAAGTGAAGACAATATATACTCCAACTTAAGTAAATTAAAATACGTCTAGGGAAACAGAAGAGTGTTTTATTCTGTTACAGTAGGTAGTCAGACATGAGCAGGACAGGAGAGCCCCATCTCCACCACAAGGAATGTCAGGTGATCATCAGATGATGGTCAAATGGTTGTTAAACTGTTTCTCTAAAACAATCATTGGTCACAGCAGGCCAGGTGCGGTGGCTCATGCCCGTAATCCCAGCACTTTGGGAGGCCGAGGCAGGGGGATCATGAGGTCAGGAGACTGAGAGGATCTTGGCTAACATGGTGAAACCCTGTCTCTAATAAAAATACAAAAAATTAGCCAGGCATTGTGGCAGGTGCCTGTAGTCCCAGCTACTGCTACTCGGGAGGCTGAGGCAGGAGAATGGCGTGAACCTGGGAGGCGGAGCTTGCAGTGAGCTGAGATTGCCGCACTGCACTCCAGCCTGGGCAACAGAGCAAGACTCCCTCTCAAAAAACAAACAAACAAACAAACAAACAAAAACAATCATTGGTCACAGCCAACACCAGGAAAACGCAGTCTCCCAATAGATAGAAAATCCCTGAAACTGGTGGTCAGCAGCCTCCCAGTAAGATCTCAAGTGTTGGACAAGTGGGCTCAAGCATAAACACTAAGAGCCAAAATGGCAGAGCCTAACTGGTATATGACCTTCTTCTAGAAACACTCATCTGGTAAAGAAAAAATGCCTCAAGTAATAATTGTACAACTTTAATAAACACACTGAGTACGAGTTTAAGATCTCTCTGATTGCTCTAACTGCATTCCTTTCATTTTTCACATTGTTTTGAGTATAATTTGACCTGCTAGTTAAATGCTGGGGAAACTATCATCTTCTTATTTCTAGCTAAAGGCTGAAGGGTAACAAGTGGTTCAGGCCATGACGGAGCCCAGTTGAAGGCATCTCCAAATCCTAAATTAATAGAGAGATTCAAAGGCTTCAGTCAGAATTATTCTTGACTCTCGGGCTCATAATACCAGCCATAAAACTAGCTTACAATATAAACATTAACATATTCGAAAAGATCAACCTCATATGACAAGTTCTCTTGCCAGAATGAACCAATAATAAAATTAATATTAATTACAAATTAACATAAAACAGAAAAATAACCTTAACATTCCACATATTTGAAAACCAAACCTTCATAGCAAGATACACTTTAGATTAAGCATAAAGTGTAGGATTATTTCTACATACAGATAACAGAATGGCATCAAAAATGACACTGGTCAAAATTTTTGTGAGGCACAGAAAATGAAATATTTATAAAGAGATGCTTAAAAAAATGAGAATAGTTGACAGAGATAAAAAGTAGGAAGTAACTATTTTGTTCTTTTCAAAGAAAAAGAAGTAATGAAAGAATTAAGGGCACAACTCAATAAAACAGAAAAAATAACTAATTTATAGATAAATTTAACAATAACAGTTTACATTGTTTAAGCACAATTTAAAGTATGATTCTATGAAAAGATGAACAGGAGAGATACACCTATAGTAAAACTAGTCAGGAGCGTTGTCAGGGGAAGGGATAAGAGAAAAATTTCAAATAAAAATGAAGAATAAAAGTGATTAGATATAAAATAAATTTTAAACACTTTAAGAGGATCTTTAGTAATATTTATAATTAAGCATTTTTGTGTGCAGCATATTGTTGGACCTCCCATTTTTCACCTAATCTGAAAATATTTGTATTTGAGTGTTTCAATCACTAACATTTAATTTTAAATTGTATGGCTATGTTTATCATCTTGCTATCTGTTTACCATTTTTATTTCACTTTTTATTTTTCTGTACTTTCTATTTTGATATGGTTATTGCCTACTAGACTATCTTGTTAAATGGCTATTGAAGCCTTGTATTCATTATTAAAATTGTTTTATTCTATATTTTAACTTGTGTATTCTTAAAAGCTTTTTGTTATATTTTATGCATATGAGTGCCTAGTTTTTGGTTGCAAATGGCTTCTCTCACTCGTTGACTCATCTCTTTGCTCTCTTGTATGTCTTCTCAAAAATAGCTCCTATTTTCATGAAGCTGAATTTATCAATTTTATTTGTAGTTAGTATTTCGAGTATATGCATGTCTTGTTTTTGAAATATTTGCATATGTAAGAATCATTATATGTCATGTTATATTTTATATTTAAGGAGCAAAACATTTATTGTGCTATTGTAGGTATTTATTTTTTAAGGTAAAGTAGCACATAAGAGACATCATCTCAAAAATTAGTCTCAATTGACAATTAATTGGCTATGTTTGCATTGGGGGAACCCGCTCCCATATTTCAACATAGGTTCTTTTTATTTTCCCTAAGTGTCGGCTGGTCTGAGAAATAAAGAGAAACAGTACAAAGAGAGGAATTTTACAGCTGGCAGCTGGGGGTGATGTCACATATCAGTAGGTCCGTGATGCCCCCTAAGCCACAAAAGCAGCAAGTTTCTATTAGGGATTTCAAAAGGGGAGGGGGTGTATGAACAGGGAGTAGGTCACAAAGATCACATGCTTCTGAAGCCAATAAAGATCACAAGGCAAAGGGCAAAGCACAGATCACAAGGCAAAGAGCAAAATTATAATTACTGATGAGGGTCTGTGTTTGGCTGTGCATGTATTGTCTTGATAAACATCTTAAACAACAGAAAACAGGGTTCAAGAGCAGAGAACCAGTCTGACTGCAAATTCATCAGGGTTGGATTTTTTCCCCCACCCTAATAAGCCTAAGGGTACTGCAGGAGACCAGGGAGTATTTCAGTCCTTATCTCAACTGCATAAGACAGACACTCCCAGAGCAGCCATTTATAGACCTCTCCTCAGGAATGCAATTATTTTCCTAGGGTCTTAATATCTAATAATCCTTGCTAGGAAAAGAATTTAGCAATATCCCTCCTACCTGCATGTCTGTTTATAGGCTGTCTGCAAGAAGAAAAATATGGCTCTATTCTGCCCGACCCCACAGCCAGTCAGACCTTATGGTTGTCTCCCCTTGTTCCCTAAAATCACTGCTATTCTGTTCTTTTTCAAGGTGCTTAGATTTCATATTCTTCAAACACACATGTTTTACAATCAGTTTGTACAATAGTGGTCCTGAGGTGACGTACATCCTCAGTTTACGAAGATAACAGGATTAAGAGATTAAAGTAAGACAGGCATATGAAATTATGAGAGTATTATTTGGGAACTGATAAATGTCCATGAAATCTTCACAATTTATGTTCAGAGATTGAAGTAAAGACAGGCATAAGAAATTATAAGAGTATTATTAGGGAAATGATAAATGCCCATGAAATCTTCACAATTTATGTTCCTCTGCCGTGGCTCCAGCTGGTTCCTCTGTTCAGGGTCCCTGACTTCCCACAACAGTTTGGATTTATTTACGTTGAACAGTTAAATTCTTAAAATGTCACAAGAGCTGAATAAGATCAATCCATTTATTATATCTTATAATGAGGCATAATTTAGCCTACGTATGATTAGATTATGAGTTAATTCCTGGGATAAACACACTGAGCATGAGCTTAAGATCTCCCTGATTGGTCTAACTGCATTTCTTTCATTTTTCACATTTTCAAATATTTGTTAAAATACATTGTATCATATTATTGAATTATTTTTTATCAAGCTATTTCAGAGAATAAAATAAAATGGAAGTTTTTTCCTATATTAGTGTAGTTTTTATATATAAAATATAACAGAAATACATTTATAAACATTTAATGGTTCACATCACTTAAAATTAGGTTTTATTAGAGGAAATTTCATTTTAAGACTGTTATGGCAAAAAGCACCTACAGAAAAATATGAGAATTATAATAGGTCATAAAATATCTTAAGCATGAGGTTTAGTAAAACATGTTTTTAAAGAATATGTATTATTCCTTAAAACCTTTTTTTATGTACTCAGGGAAAATAGATCTTCATACTGATACGTTTGTATTGGTGAAAACGTGAATATCTGCTAGAGCCTGCAAGTAAATAGTAGTTAAAATCACCACAAATGAAAGTATCTTATGGTTTTACATGCATCTCCATTTCATTCATTAGCTGGAATTAAATTTACTGTTTTTTCCTAATCCCAAAGGTCAAATATTATTTATAATGGCAGGTGGATATAGTTTACAAGCAGATTACTCTGAAGTCCTTTGTGAAAGTAAGAAACTATTTTATTTGTCCTTTCTACTAAATCTGCATTTAATTTCCTTAAAATGTTTGAAAAATGATTACATGTATTTTAATAAAAATAACTAGTTGGTGACACACTGTTCCTTTAAAATGTTTGAGTAAAATAATATTCATTAAAAATTACTAGTTCTAAGATTGAATACTTTTATTTAACTCTGTTAGTCATTATTCATCCATTTATTCAATACATCTTTAGTGAGCATCTTGCTGGAGCTGGCACTGTGATATAATGCACATATAGTAGTGAATAAGTCTGACATTCTATTTTGTTTTGAGCAAAATTCTCTCTCTTGTTTTTATCCCACTTTTATAAATGGTTTCTTATATATGTTATTTATTTAATATTTTACATTTGGAAAGTCTTCTTTTCTCTGATTTAGTATTATGAAAATACTAATTGATGATTACCACTCATTTTTTAAGAGTGGAACTATTTCATATCATCTGTGGGGTCATGTAGATACATTTTCTATCTCCAGGAATTTAATCTCTAATCATGTTTCATCATAAGTCACATAAGTGAACGAATTTCTAGTAGACAAATTAAAATAGTGAACATGTTTGCTCTAAACATTATAATTATTTATTGTTTATCTTGTTGGCTTAAACACTAAATCAAAGCAATTATGTAGGAAATTAAGGCAAAAAATTTACTATATGTGAGAAGATAAGGATAGTTAAAAAATCAAAATATCACCTTTGAATGAATCAATAAAAATGTTTCTCTATATTGATTAAACATACTTGATAGATTTTTCAGTGCTTTAAATTACTGTACTGATAAATTTCATTATGTTTTAAGTTAGAAAACCCCAGATACATGTAACATAGTTGGTAACACACTACATAAGAAAAAAACCACCTTTTTTTCTTTACTAATTTAATTGTTTTTAAAGATCAAGGATCTATAATTTCAAAGTAAAGATGATTTCGCTTATTTAAATATAAAGATATATTTATATTATATATTATATAAATATATAATTATTTTAAGGTAAAGATATAGATTTTAGTTATAGCTAACACCAGGAGGAAAAAGAGCAATACTCAAATTCTTTATTGTGTCATCAACTTATCTGTCGGCATCAATAAGACCTTTCAAAAAAAATTTTTTTTTTTTGAGAAGGAGTCTCACTCTGTTGCCCAGGCTAGAGTGAAGTGGCATGATCTCAGATCACCATAAGCTCTGCCTCCCAGGTTCACACCATTCTCCTGCCTCAGCCTCCTCAGTAGCTGGGACTACAGGCACCTGCCACCACACCCGGGTAATTTTTTGTGTGTGTTTTTAGTAGAAATAGGGTTTCACCGTGTTAGCCAGGATGGTCTCAATCTCCTGACCTCGTGATCTGCCCACCTCGGCCTCCCAAAGTGCTGGGATTACAGGCGTGAGCCACCATGCCCGGCCAACCTTTCAAAAATTTTATTTCCCAAATTAAAAATGTACAAGACATACCTCTTAACAACCCCTTGTCACATTAGACTCAATGGCTAAATTACAGTATAACAAGATCTGATTATAATCAACTCCCTTATTGATTGAAAATGTTTTTAAAAAGGTTTGAAATAAAAGTAGTTTCATGTTTGCAACGTTATGCTTTCTTTTTATTTTTCTTTTCTATAATCATGCTTTTTTCTCTACATTTGCAGATTCTGTCATATCATTATGACAGGAATATAAATATTAATGTTTTAGCCTGTTGAAAGAATTACAGAATAGGGGATTCAAATTAATGTCTTATTAATATCTTTAGAACTGGCAACCAATCACATAATTTATATTACTTCAAAACTCCTACTAATATAGGTTTATTTTAATACATTTTTAAAAGCTCAAGCTTCAATTTTGCTTTATTTACTTAGAAGTTGTTCTATACTATACCCTTCTAATAAATGCCTTTTAGAACTACACATTTATGTCAGCAGAGTTCATATAATCATTCTCCCAACACGTATCTTTATATATTGTTAGTCTTTTATAAAAAAAATTATGTCATGTATTAATATAATATAACCAAAACTTTTTTCAAAAAAGTTATTTTCTATTTCAAAGTTTAATTTAATAAACCTTTTCACTATAACACAATTTTTCATTTTCATATTAAGAGGTCAGTTGGAAGAACAGACACTGGGATTTTTAGCACAGTATGGAAAGAATTAATTACACATCTTCAATTAAGACCAATTAGAGTTGTACTTTCGCTGGCTTGCACACCATGAAAGAACTCTACCAAAATGTCTAATAAGCATAGACAGTTCATTAATGTTAAGTTTGGTCTCCATGTCTATTTTCATCTCCTGTGGTGTTTTGTGGGTTCCTAAAAACTCCTGGAAATTAGGTATTAGAGATGTATAACATCATTTATAGGGATTTTAAATATTAAACAATACATTAATAGGTTAGCTTAGTTACATT
The DNA here is from genome assembly GCF_029289425.2 of Pan paniscus. Lineage (NCBI taxonomy): Eukaryota > Metazoa > Chordata > Mammalia > Primates > Hominidae > Pan > Pan paniscus. The sequence goes on from NC_073263.2 coordinate 64,960,203, forward strand.
CCTAGAATGTGGTAAAACATTTCAGGAAGTTTTGGATTTAATGATTTGATAAAATGAAACTTAATAAATCTTTACCCTAAATATTTTATTCAGGAAACCATTACCATGCTGCACTAAAATGAGTCTAAAATGCTCCATGTCGTTTTTAAAAGGATTAAAAACTGTATTTCTATTAGCAATTATTATATTTGTTGTATATATATTATACAATATAGAGAATCTTATTACTTCACATTTTCAATGTGCTTTTCTCTGTGACATGTACATGTAAATAGTATATTTCACATTGGAAATCACTTTGAACCTTTGCAAATTTGATCCAAAATAGAAATTACGGCAATTAGTAAGCTAATAAATGTGAACTTTAATGTTAATTTCTTATACAGAAATGAGTTATGTTTGATAAAATTGTCAGTAGACAGCTGTTTAAAACTGTCTAAATATTTCTTTCAGTAAATACTCTGTATATTTTTGAGACAATCAAGGCATTAAATGTAGCAAAATGTTTTAGACTAAAACAAATATTTTTATTTGAACAACTTGACTACTCCCTGTAGAAATGGCTTTAGAGTTGTTATATAAACATTACACTTAAATGCAGGGAAAACTTGAACCAAAATGTTAACCTTAATTAAAAATACCAAATAAATACCAACTGGCCTAGAAAACACCACTGATCTTAAATTTTGGACAATTACAGGCATGCAATTATGTTAAGATACACATGTATATGGTCAGTTAAATTGCAACCATGCAAATTATTGAGAAATGCCAAGTCTTCAACAAACATGTCAAAAAAACCTTATATCTGATAAGAAAAACAATGTAAGTGAGATAAACAGTGTACTTTAGCCCATACCTCACATCATAAAATAAATAGTTCACACTTTATTGAACACTTACCCATGATGCACTTACAAAAAAAGGGAAAGAAAAGATAAATAAGACTTCATAAAAATTAAAACTGACTTAGAAGTCACCATTGAGCACATAAAATTGAAAGCTATAGATTGAAAGAAAATATTTTAATATATTTCTACATAAACATATGTGTGTGGGAAAATATGTGTAATGTATTTGTACAAATAAATAGTAAGAAGATAACACTGTGTGTGTGTGTGTGTGTGTGTGTGTGTGTGTGTTGAGATGGGGTTTTGCTCTTGTCACCCAGGCTGGAGTGCAGTGGTGTGATCTTGGCTCACTGCAACGTCTGCCTCCCAGGTTCAAGCAATTCTCCTGCCTCAGCATCCCGAGTAACCGGGATTACAGGCACATGCCACCACACCTGGAAAATTTTTTGTATTTTTAGTAGAGATGGGGTTTTGCCATATTGGCCAGGCTGGTCTCGAACTCCTGGCCTCAAGTGATCCACCTACCTGGGCCTCCCAAAGTGCTGGGATTACAGACATGAGCCACTGCATCCAGCTTAATACAGTTTTTTTTAATGGGCAACATATTGGAAGACACTTTGCAAAGGCATATGTACCAATAATCAACAAGTGCATGAAAAGTTGTTCAATATTGTTTTTCATCAGGGAAATGCAAATTAAAACTACCATTAGATATAACTTCACATCCACTAGGAAGGTTATAATTAAAGTGATGACAAAATATTGGAGAGGAAGAGTAACTGGAACTCTCATACTTTGCTGGTAGAGTATGAAATGAATTTGGAATTTAGCTGAAAGCTTCCTAGGAAAGATCAATATATCTCTATTTTATATTACTTTATATGAGGCAGTCATTCCACTCCCAAGTATTTAACTAAAAGATATGAAAAGATGTCCATACGGAGGTGAATACAAGAATATTTGATGCAGTTTTATTCAAAAGAAACAAAAACTAGAAACAATACAAATGTCTACTAACAGAAGAATGAGTAAGAAATTATCACATATCATTTCAATGAAATTATACTCACCAATAACTAACAAAATATAATTACACCTCATGAATTACTCTCAGGAAAATTATTTTAAGAAAAAGAAGCAGACACAAAAAAGCCCATACAAAATGATTTAATTTAAATGAACTTCAAGAAAAAGCCAACCTAATTTGCAAGGATAGAAATAAGAATCACTGACTAGAAAGGCTCACAGAAGGGGCTGGTTAAAAGGAATAAAATAAATTTCTAAAGTGATGGACTTGTCTATATCTTATATATGACAGGTGCATATTTGCCAAAATTTATCAAACTGTACATTTATGAACTGTGCAACTTATATAATTATATAACACCTATATAATGATACATAACATGTTATTTAATATTATTTTCCTGTGTAGTTTTGTATATAGTAAAGTGTTAATAGCTATAAAATATCTGATATTATGGCTTACTTTTAACTTAAGTAGCTTGCCTGCCACTGTGTTATTGATGGTGGCAGAAGAATTGAGCTTCCTGTGTTGGAGTCAAATACTTTTATTAGTTATGTTATGAAAGGCAGAATGAGCTGTATGCCTGCATCAGTTCCCTTAAGACCCAAGTCCCATAGGAGCAATGTGGAGTGGCCCAGATGGGTGCTGCACATAAACAATGGGTTTGTGTTACAGCTAAGGGATCCTGAGTTTAGGAAACCCTTAATTTTATAAGTAAGCTTCTAGTAAACTTGTTCAAATATTATTCTACAGAGATAATATATGTATTGTTCTGTTGAAGGATTGTATCTATTTCCTGCCCTGAAGGAAAGTACTGTGTCTATCTTTCAAGGCTGTTCTCTATACAAATATGCTGGAAAAGAGATCAGGAAAAAATTTATATTAGTCATGCAGAAAGGTTATGAAAATACACAGAGGAAGCTTAAGTACATATTACTAAGTGAAAGAAGCAGTCTGTAAAAGGATGTATGTTATATGATTCCATCTATGACTTTCTGGAAAAGCCAAAACTATATACACAGTAAAATAATCAGCGATTGTCGGGGGTTGGATGGGAAAGAGAGATCAACAGGCAGACACAGAGAATTTTCGGGGCACTAAAACTACTCTATATAGTAGTATAATGATGGACATGTTTCACTGTATATTTGTCCAAGCTTATAGAACATACAACACCAAGAATAAACCTTAATGTAAGCTAGGGACTTTGGGTGATAATGATGTGTGAACACTGGTTCATCAATTGTCACAAGTGTTCCACTGTGGTGGAGGATGTTGATAATTCGGGAGTCTGTGTATGTATGGGGCAGAGGATGTACAGGAAATCCCTGTACAATCCCCTCAATTTTGCTGTGAATCTAAAACTGCTCTAAAAAATAAAGCCTATTTTTTAAAAGTTAAGAAATACCCTAGGGAAAAGGAGCAGAATTGGGAAGATGGTAGTCAAAGGATACAAAATTTCACTTAGGAGCGGTAAGTTCAAGAGATCTATCACACAATACACTATGACTATAGTTAATAACAATGCATTGCATACTTGAAAATTGCTAAGACTAGATTTAAGTGTTCTCACTATAAAAAAAGTTTTTTAAAAAAGAAAAATAAAAAGAAACACATTGATATTTAATAGCTTGTGTTTTGAAAGGGTGTATCATGCTTATTCATTGAGAAATACACGAGAGGGAGAGCAAGAGAGAAACGACACAAATACCTTATTGTGGTAGGTAAGAAAGAGAAGAAGATCATAAAATAAGTCTTCTATCATTAAATGAAGTGACTCCTTATCAACCCCCTGCAACAAAATAAAAACTGAAACTGTATACTATCTATCTATACATATATATATATATATATATATATATATATATGACAACAAAAAAGTAATACATGCTGTGGTCCACACATGTATGACATGGAAGGTCTCTCAGCTTTGGGGTAGATGAATATTAAATATATATATATATATATTTGGGTAATAATTAAATATATATATATATTTGGGTAATATATGTAAGTTTTCATAAAAACTTTTTAGAATTAAAATAGGCTTTTCTAATTAAGAATAATTTTTCATTGGTTCACTCTGTTCAGAAAAAATATAAAAGGACAAGCCTTTGGCCTATAGATGATTGACTCTCAAAACATTGTCCCCAACTCTAAATTTTGATTCTACACTGGGGCAGCTTTTCACTCTGAATGTAGTTGCGAATCTTTGTTTATTAAATATTTATTGCATAAATATCTTATCAAGCTCTGGTCTCTGGGCCTTGAATTGTGAACTCTGTTCTGGCTGGAGTCACAGTATCACTTTGGGATTACCATCTCCATTAGCACTTTTATATTTCTTACTTAAGAAAATCTGAAGTAGCAAAAAATTGAATAGGGGATCCCTTGCATCCTCCACTGGCCCATGAATCTTAGGATATATTAAGGTGTATTCCACTGCGGATAGGGTTATTTAAATCTTAATGCCAAAAAAAAAATTGTAATTGCCTGGTGGGTTCTTCTTGCTTGCTGCATAGATAGAGCTGATTTACCGAAATAGAAGTATTGCAGCTGAGAAAGAGCTTAATAAATACAGAGCCAAATGGAATTGCAAGTTTTTTACTCAAATCAGCCACTCCAAGAACTCAGAGGCTAGTGTTTTTATGGCTAATGTGGTGAGCAAGGGGCTAGGGAAGGGGTGCTTCTGATTAGCTGGAATGAAGTCACAGGGGTGTGGAAAACACTCCTCATGTGCCAAGTCATCCTCTCGGTATAGCCACAAGACTACTTGAGTCATGAATCACAACTCTGGGTGGAACTGGCCTCAGGATGTAAAAGCCTGAAAAACATCTCAAAAGATCAATCTTACGTTTTATAATAGTGATGTTAGCCATAGGAGCAACTGGGAAAGATACAAATCCTGTGACCTCCAGAACAGTGGCTGAACTGTGTTAACATTTCACCAGAAGGCAGGCCCCTCCCATGATCCTAATCTCATAGCCTTTCATTAGTTTTACAAGGTTTTGGTCCCTGGGCAAGGAGAGGTTAGTTTTAGGGAGGGACTGTTATCATCCTTGTTTCAAAGTTAAACTACAAACTAAATCCTCCCATGGTTAGCTTGGCCTATGTCCAGGAAATAGTGAGGACAGCCATCCTTTGAGGCTAGAAGCAAGACTGATTCAGCTATGCTAAAATTCTCTCACTATCATAATCTTGGCAAAGGCAGTTTCAAGATAATGAACTAACAAAAAGCTATCTACTTAAAGGCTCCAGGAAGGAACTTTTCAGTAGCATCCCTGAGAATAAAGACAGTGGTTCTGGCATTCATGAAGCTGGTAGGATGCAATTCTTCAGGGTGACAACGGCAATGACTTCTGTAAAGTGCACAATAGTCTCACTATGCATATGCCACAGGCATTCACTGTCTACTGAGCTGTGAAAGGAACTACTGGGCAGGAGGGCTCTATGGAGATGATGCCACTTCACATTTAAGAATCTTTCCATTTCGCATCATCGCCCTGAGGAAAAATCCAAACTAAAGCTGACCTCTAGGTATATTCCACACTTAACTCACATTCCTTTTCTTTTTCTTTCTGCTTATGCTCTGGATATAGCAAACACTTTGCAATTCTTGAAGGAATGGGTGCTTTCTGTATCTCAAGGTATTAATCTATGTATTCATGTTGTTACACATTGTATAACAATTCCTTGTCCATCTCTTCCCACAGTTTGTAAGCTCTTTCAGAAAAGGGACTGTCTTTGTTGCTTTTATAGCATGAGTATGTGGCATATCACAGCAGTTATTATTATAAACATTATTCATTAATTTAGTGAATTAATTTTCAGTTGAATACAAATAAATATTTTAAATTAGGAACATTATTGCTAGATTTATATGCTCTACTAAAAGAGTTGTAGTAACTGTCCAGATTACAGGAAGAATACTGAGGCCTTCTCTAGAACACAAATTTGTGCATTCATTATGACAATTGAGCCCTTCTTACTCATGGTACTAATTAAAACACTATTACGTGTACTTGGCATTGAGCTCTTATCAAGAACTAATTTTCTTTTTGAAAATTAGTAGAAACAGAAGAAAACAGTAGAAAACAGAAGAAAATATCAGTCTTAAAAACTGATTAAATCTTAATGCACAATTATCAAACTATTTGAATAAAACAAACAACTATAAGGAATGAAAAGAAAGTACACTTGGAAGAGGGCTAAGTGGGCAACTTGAAAGACAAGTACATGATTTGACCTTTTGACTTGGAGTTTTATATGTTGGCATGATTCCAGGGTCTTGTGTTCTTTCTCCCCTGATTCTTCCCTTTGGGTGGGCTGCCGACATGTGTAGTGGCCTGCTGGAACTTGGAAGAGGAGCATGCTCAGTGTGTTTACTGGATTTGTATGCTTGTTCACTTCAGGCATCCTTCCCTTACCAGCTGAATGTCCCTAGGAGATCATATACCAGTTAAATGCCACCATTTTGCCTCCTAGTGTGCATGTGTGAGCCCACTCACCCAACTCCTGACATCTTACTGGCAAACTGCTGATGACCAGCTTCTGGTGTTTCTGTTTGCTGGAGGACTGGCTTTCTCTGGCGCTGGCTGTGACTAGTTATTATTTTAGAGAGACAGTTAACAATAGCCTGACCATCAGTTGTTGGTCGCCTGATATTCCTGGTGTGTTTGTGGTTGGGGGAGCCCTCTTCTGCTCTGCTCATGTCTGACTAGCAACTTACTGTATCATTTTTATGCTATGAAGATAGCTTCTTCTCCTGAACCTCCTGAACTATCTGTTTCAAACTTCTGCAGCTTCCTCACCTCTCTCAGTGTTCATGGAATTGAACAGAGTTCTGGCCTTGCTCTAGATTAGACTTTGGCTTAAGAGAGTTCTGGCCTTGCTCTAGAATGTTGTGGCTGGTTTGATCCTCTATCCAGACTACTACAACTTTCTCCATATCAGCAATAAGTCTATTTTGCTTACTTATTTGTGAGTTCATTGCAGTAGTACTTTATTTTCTTTAAGAACTTTTTCTTTGTATTCACAATTTGGCTAAATGTTGGTTCAAAAGACCTAGCTGTCAGGCTGCCATGTCTTTTGATGACATCCCTTCCTCACTAAGCTTAATCGTTTCTAGATTTTGATTTAATATGAGAGACATAAGACTCTTTCTTTCACTTGAACACTAGAAGCAATTGTAGGGTAATTAATTGACCCAATTTCAATAGTGTTGTACCTCAAAGAATAAAGGGGCCTGAGGAGAAGGAGAGAGATAGGGGAATGGCCAGTTAGTGGGACAGTCAGAAAACACACATTTATCAATTAAGCTTTCTGTCCTATATGAATGCAGTTCATAGCATGCCACAACAATTACAATAGCATCATCAAAGGTCACTGATCACAGACCATCATAACTGATATAATATTAATGAAAAAGTCTAAAATATTGCGAGAATTACCAAAACATGACACAAGGACACAAAATGAACACATGCTGTTGGAAAAATGGTGCTGATAGACTTATTAAATACAGGACTGCCACATACCTTCAATTAAAAAAAAATCTGCAAAGCGCAATAAAGTAAAGCACAATAAAATGAAGCATGCCTGTGCTTGAAAGAGCTAGGACCATATTGACTTCCTAGGAGACATGACAATCCAAAAAATAAATTTTCTTATTAAAATAGTAGAATAACGAATTGTAATAGTAATATAATCATGACAATGTAGTGGCCATTACCATCGACCCCCTAAAGTTTCACTGAAAAATCACTGGCATGGTTGATTCATGAGAGAAAAGGTATACAATTTTATTTAACATGTATACACAAGTGCCTTCAGGATGAAGACCCAACTATCACGGATGCCACTGGCTGGGGACAGTGCTGCTGGTGGCAAAAGAGTTTACCAAGGAAGACGTGGGGAAAGAAAGGCAGATTTATTAGAGAGAAAGTATGCTGCAGGGAAGCAACAGGCAGCACAGCACAAAAGAGGCTGTTTACAAAGAGGCAGGGGTTGGAACAGCAAGACCTGATACTGAGTTGTACTGGAGGGGCTACTTTCAGATAAGGTGTGCAGATAAGATGGTGCTGCTGGGGCTAGGAGGTATTTGGGAACAGGATGTCATGCCAGCCGTTGTCTGTGATTAGCTGTCTTTCCAAAGAAACAATTGTTCCCCCAACACCTGGGAACCCTTGCTCTTGTTGCTTAGTGAACTTATCAGGACTCCACACCAAATTTCTAATGAGTTACAGAAACTTATATATCATTCTGAGGTTACAAAAAGAAAGGGGGCTTGGATTCTGGTAAAATAGGTTATAGGAGGAGGCAGAAAAGGAATTCTATTGAGAGGCAATAAATTATTGTTAGGGAGAATAATTGGACTCAGGAACAGAGATTAACTTGTAAATAGTTTTCAATGGGATATAAATGATCTTTGGAGATAGTAAAAGTTTCTGCTAAGGTGTGAATCTTGTCTTTTTTTTCTGCAATAGATAATGTGATAACAGGGAGGGAAGGAAAGAACAATTGTTCTTAGTGGGTTTGGATCTTAGGCAGATAAAGGAACTTAAGTTCCTTTAGGAGAGACAGTGGGGACTGGTAGTGGAGGGGGGGAGTGGTCAGTGGTTAAGGGAGACCCTGAGGCTTCTCTAGTTTAGCATGTCAAAATGCCAGATTTTGGGGTACTGATTTCAGAGCCCCAAAAGCAAAAGTAGCAAATCCTGAAAGACAGGAATACGTATTTGTAAAGGTGCTGATACGCAATTCACACTGAAAAGCAAAAGTGTATTGCTGACATCCTAGAATTGACAGCGACCAAACATGAGCTGTGGTGCTTGTCTTAGTTATTTAAGGCTTCTGTAACAAAATATCATTAAGTCTGTGGCTTATAAACAACAGAAATTGGTCGGGCATGGTGGCCGACACCTGTAATCACAGCACTTTGGGAGGCTGAGGTGGGTGGATCACTTGAAGTCAGGAGTTTGAGACCAGCCTGGCCAACATGGTGAAACCCTGTCTCTACTAAAAATGTAAAAATTAGCCATGTGTGGTGGCATGCGCTAGTAGTCCCAGCTGATGTAGGAGAATTGTTTGAAGTCGGGAGACAGAGGTTGCAATGAGCTGAAATCATGCCACCACCCTCCAGCCTGGGTGACAGAGCAAGACTCTGTCTCCAAAAAAAAAAAAAAAAAAATCCAAAACAAACAGAAATCAGAAATTTATTTCTCACTATTTTGGAGGCTGGAAGTCCAAGATGAGATTTTTTTTTTTTTTTTTGAGACAGAGTTTCACTCTTGTTGCCCAGGCTGGGGTGCAGTGACATGATCTTGGCTCACCGTAACCTCTGCCTCCTGAGTTCAAGCGATTCTCCTGCATCAGTCTCCCTAGTAGCTGGGATTACAGGTGTGCACCACCATGCCTGGCTAACATTTATTGTATTTTTAGTAGAGATGGGATTTCTCCATGTTGGTCAAGCTGGTCTCGAAATCCCAACCTCAGGTGATCCACCTGCCTCGGCCTCCCAAAGTGCTAGGATTACAGGTGTGAACCACTGCACCCCACCTTGGGGTCTCTTTTAATAGGGCACTAATACCATTTATGAGGGCTCCATCTTCATGAATTAATCATCCTCCCAAATCCCCACCTCCAAATGACACTATACTGGGAGAACACAAATATTTAGTCATAACAGTGTCCTTTAGGGATGTTACAGGTAATTAGACAGGCATGAGTGAGGCAGGAGAGGGCTCTCCCCCACCACTAGGACTGTCAGGTGATGGCTTGGCAATTATCACATTGTCTCTCTAAAAGTGATAAGTTGGCAGCCAGCACCAGGGAGAAACAATCTCCTAATAGTCCACAGCTGTTAACATTAAAGTGTTAATTGAATGCAGATGCCAGGGAGATGCAACTTCTCCATTAAGATACAAAATAACAGAGTATGACCTTCTAGGGATATTTTTCCCTTTACTGGGTTCCACCAGAAAAAGAAAAAAAGCCTCAGATGGGCATGCGCACAACTTCCTAAACACACTGGACACGCTCACATCCCAAGTGTAAGGAGGACGCTGCATGTGCAGGCAGCCCACTCTAAGGAAAGAGTCATGAGAAAGGGGTTCAAGACACTGGAAAGGGGCCACACTATAAAGTCCTAGGATCACAGCTGAACACCACAATTATTCTTCAAGTTGCCCACCTGGATCTCTTCCAAGTGCACTTTCCTTTCTTTCCTGCTCTAAAGCTTTTTTATCAACTTCCACTCCTGCTCTGAAACTTGCCTTGGTCTCTTTTTCTGCTTTATGCCCCTTAGTGGAATTATTTCTTCTGAGGAGGCAAGAATTGAGGCTGCTACAGACCCATATGGATTTGCTGCCAGTAACTCAGATACCTTCCACAGGTAACAGGGAGAAGAGGGAATATAGTGGACTGCTAAATGACTATTAATAAAGAACTGAGATAATAAATAATTTATCTATTAAAACTTTGTGATTGTTAATACTGAGTGTCAACTCGATTGGATTGAAGGATGCAAAGTATCAATCCTGGGTGTGTCTGTGAGGGTGTTGCCAAAAGAGATTAACATTTGAGTCAGTGGACTGGGGAAGATAGACCCACCCTTAATCTGGTGGGCACAATCTAATCAGCTGCCAGCAAATATAAAGATGGCAGAAAAACGTGAAAGGGTGAGAATGGCCTAGCCTCCCAGCCTACATCTTTCTCCCATGCTGGATGCTTCCTGCCCTCGAACATCAGACTCTAAATCCTTCAGCTTTGAGACTTGGACTGGCTCTCCTTGCTCCTCAAGCTGGCAGACAGCCTACTGTGGGAAATTGTGATCATGTAAGTTAATAATAAACTCCCGTTTATATATATGTGTGTGTGTGTGTGTGTGTGTGTGTGTGTGTGGGTATTCTATTAGTTATGTCCCTTTAGGAGATCCTGACTAATACAGATTTTGGTACCAGGAGTGGTTCTAGAGAAACAGAATATTGAGGATGGAGTTCTTTCATTGGTTTTGGGGTTTGTGAGTTGGTTACTTAATATGATTAGACCCAAAAATGCTAAGGACTCTATTTATAATAGTATGGAGAACACTGATAGTCCTTGGCATGAACTGTTTAGAGAGTTATGCAAAATAAAATAAATGCATTTGACACTCCAGATTCACCACTTGTGAGAGGCAAGCGGTTTAGTCATCTATACATAGTACCTTTGACCATATGTGGAGAACCAAGGAATATAATAAAGCTGGTTGGTTGCTCCTAAGTTCAGTGGACAAAGTGATGGAAAAAATGATGAACGCAGATTATAACTCCCAGCTTCAGAAGCAGATACTGAGCATCAAATCTGCTAAGATTGCCCTGAGTGAGATTCTTATCTTCTGCAGAGAAAGAGCTGAAATTGTGGAAAAACAGACATAAGCTCTTATCATGCAAGTGGCTGACCTGCAAAGAAAGGTGCATCCACAGCCTTGCCAGGTGTCTACTGTTAAAGTGAGGATACTGATTGAAAAAGAATGGGACCCTGCAACTTAGAATGGGGATGTGTGGGAGGACTCTGATGAATCTGGGGACACTGATGAAACTTTTTTGCCAGAAGCAACAGCTATACTATCACCAGTAGTGACAACATCCCTTCCCTGACCCATGCAGCCATCAGCCTTTCTAGCTTTGTCTGAGGAGATAAACCTTGCACTGCCTGAGGCAACAGTGATGGCATCCCCTGAGGCAGTTGCCAGGCAAAATAATGTTGATTCTTCTTATGAGCCACCTCGAACACTCATTTGGTTCTAGACCTATAACTAGACTAAAGTCCCAGTGGGTCCCTAGAGGTGAGGTTGACCCATGAGGAGGTGTACTACACTCAAAAAGAACTGCTTGGGTTTTCTAATTTATAAACAGAAATCTGGAGAACATGCATGAGAATGGATATTAAGGGTGTGGCATAATGGTGGAAGAAACATAGAGTTGGATCAGGCTGAATTCATTGATTTGAGCCCACTAAGTAGGGACTCTGCATTTAACGTTCCAGCTCATGAATTAAAAAAGATTATAAGAGTTTATTTGTTTGGTTAGCTGAAATATGGATTAAAGGATGGCTTACTGTGAGTGAGCTGGAAATGCCTGATCTCCCTTGGTTTAAGGTTGAGAAATTGATCAAAAGGCTTAGGGAGATTGGAATGGTGGAGTGGGTTAGTCACTTTAGACCTACTTATCCCAGCTGGGAGGGTCCAGAAAATATACTCTTGACCAATGCCTTGCAAAATAGATTTGTGAGGGCAGCACCTGCGTCTTTGAAGAACCCTGTAACAGCTCTTCTCTGTATGTCAGATCCAAGAGTAAGAACTGCAGTCACTCAACTATAAAATTTAAATACAATGGGAATAATTAGATCCCAAGGTGGCAGGAGCCAAGTGGCAGCACTCAAACATCAAAGGCAAGGTGGGCATAGCTACTGTAATGGACAGCAAAGACAAAGCAGCAATAGGAATAGTCTGACTTGCGTAGAGCTCTGGCATTGGCTAATTAATATGCTGTTCCTAGAAGTAAAATTGTTAGGAAGCCTACTGCATTCCTACTTACAATATATATGAAGAGAAACTTCTAGGTTAAATGGACAGAAGACTGATTTGAATTAAGAAAACAGAGAATCAAAGCCCCTCAATTAACTTCCAGACTTGAGGCAGTTTACAGACCCACAGCCCATTGAATGAAGGGGAGGCTGGATCCCCTTGAGGAAGGACCCCACTACATTACCAACAATTTATGCAGTGAATTGTTCTCCTATCCTTCCCCAAGGAGACCTCTGGCCTTTTACCAGGGTAACTGTGCACTGGAGAAAGGGAAATGATCAGACATTTTGGGGACTACTGGACACTGGCTCTGAGCTGATGTTGATTCCAGGGGAGCCAACAATGATTCCATTAAACTGGAAGTTAAGATTGCCACCTGGATAGTTTGGGCTCCTCCTACCTTGAAGTCAGCAGGCTAAGAAGGGAGTTACAGTGTTGGCCGGGACTATTGATCCAGACTATCAAGAAGAAATCAGTCTACTACTCCATAATGGAGGTAAGGAAAAGTATTCATGTAATACAGAAAATCCATTAAGGCATCTCTTAGTATTACCATGCCCTGTGATTAAGGTCAATGGGAAACCACAACAGCTCAATCCAGGCAGGACTACAAATGGTCCACACCCTCAGGAAGGAAGGTTTGGGTCACTCCACCAGGAAAAAATCAATGACCTGCTGAGGTGCTTTCTGAAGGCAAAGGGAATACAGAATGAATAGCAGAAGAAGGTAGTCATCAATACCAGCTACGATCATGTGACCAGCTCCAGAAACAAGGAATGTAACTGTCATGAGTATTTCCATCTTTTGTTAAAAACATGTTTGTGCATGTATACACTTGTACTGAGAAAATATCTTCATTTTATTTCCTTTTCGTTTATCATGTGACAGAAGATTTATTGACTTCATATCAGCATTTAAGTATTGTTAAATTTACGTAATAGTATTTGGGTTGGGGATTGGTGTGTTTTGGGTTGTACAAAGGATAGTTACATTATATTAGGCATAATTATGACCTCATTATTGTCTTTATTCGAAGATTATGTATGATCTCAGGAGATGTGTATGGGTTCAAGTTGACAAGGGTAGACTTGTGATGGTTAATAGTGAGTGTCAACTTAATTGGATTGAAGGATACAAAGTATTGATCCTGGGTGTATCTGTGTGAGTGTTGCCAGAGGAGATTAACATTTGAGTCAGTGGGCTGGGGAAGGCAGACCTACCCTTAATCTGGTGGGCACAATCTACTCAGCTGCCAGCAAATATAAAGACAGAAGAAAAAGGTGAAAAGGCAAGACTGGCCTAGCCTCCTAGCCTACATCTTTCTCCTGGGCTGGATGCTTTTTGCCCTTGAACACTGGATTCCAAGTTTTCAGTTTTAAGACTCTGACTGGCTCTCCTTATTCATCAAGCTTGCAGACAGCCCATTGTGGGATCTTGCGATCGTGTAAGTTAATATTTAATAAACTCACCTATATGTATATATATAGAGAGAGGAGATATATATGTGTGTTTGTGTGTGTGTACATATATATATATAGATGAGTATATATATATATACTGATGAGTATATATATATACTGATGAGTATATATATATATATACTGATGAGTATATATATATATACTGATGAGTATATATATATATACTGATGAGTGTGTATATATATACTGATGAGTGTGTATATATATACTGATGAGTGTATATATATATACTGATGAGTGTATATATATATACTGATGAGTATATATATACTGATGAGTATACATATATATAGATGAGTATATATATAATGAGTATATATATAATAAGTATATATATACTGATGAGTGTATTATATATATACACTAATAGGATATACATATCTCTATATATAATATATATATACTAATAGGATATCTATATCTCATATATATGATGTATATACATATAATTCTGTCCCTCTAGGGAACCCTGACTAATACAAACTCTTTTCCTTTCTATGGAAGTTTAGAAGATACTTGTTCATCATTCTGCATAAAATTGGGGAGACATCTATATGGGCCTTAGTGAATAAATATTTTATATAAAATGTATTTAAGATAAAAATACAAAATGTAAGAGAATGTAGCAAATATATTAAAATAAAAATTCAAATAGCAAATATATAATTATAAAATATAAATAATTTTACAATATTTAGTGAATGACTTGAGTTAGTATAATTTATTATAAGTATGCTTAATCAAGTATACTGATCCCACGCATTAAACTTGAAAATGGCAGACAAAATCCCAGATAAAGACTTTTTATGATGATCTTTCCAAATTCCTGAATATCACAATTGACTGGAAATGTTTACATGAGTAAATAAAACACTTTTCACCACCATTACAATATTAGCAATGATTAAAGTTATGTTATGAAAACTATAGCTTTTTAATTTTATTGACTTCTAATGTTAAAAATGCAATTTGCTTTCAGTTGAATATTTCTAAATATTAAAAAATAATAAAGAAGCCCTAATTTGCAGAATGATAGAGCAACTCTGTAGCTAGCTTGTGTGCCACTAAATAGGTAAATTAATCCACAGAGAAAAGTATACCATACCTAGAAAAATAGAGATTCAAGTGTATATACCCTAGAGCTGTGCCCAGAAGGGAGGATTACACACCTCGTTCATCCTCCATCTTCTTTACTGCCATACTTCAGCTGTCAGTGGCTTGTTTCTAATGTGCTAAGACATTAACTGCAAACCACTGTACAGGTTTTTTTTTTTTTAATCCACCATATGCTGTTGTGCTCTCTTCCGATAACTATTGACGTCAGTCTGTGAGAATAAGCTCATCCTTGGCCAGGTTCAGCACATTTTGGCAGGACAGTGTGTGGTAAATATCACTCTTGCTTGCTACCTGCAATGAACACAAGATGTGCAATCTGAATGTACTTCAATAGTGACATCCTGTAAGGATGGTCAAAAGAGGCTGCTCATGGCCAGCGAAGACCGAGTCAGGAACTCCAGGCACTCCAGAAACTGGCCCTCCAGCCCAAGGATGAGTATCAGTTTCCTAGTGCAACTAGGGGATATATTTATCAGGAAGTCTGGAATAGAAAGCTATAATACTATAGAAAAATGCTGTGCCACATTCTAGTCCAGGTAGAAACTATAGAAATTTCTGGTTCACATAAGAGAGACTACGTTAAGTTGTAAAAACTGTTAAACTGTAAAAAGAACCTTAAAATCAATAGAAACTTAACAATTATTTATTACATCAAGGTTAAGTAAAATTCAAAGAATGAGAAACTAGACCAATTTGGATTCAAATAATCAGATCTACACTTTTTTAATGATGAAATGCAGTGACTCCAAATCTAATCCTCATACTCCCTATCCTCTAAAAAAGAAAACAATAACTACCTCAGAGTAGAGCAGATAACAATATGAATCAATAAAAGCAATTAAATTCACAAAAATGTGTATCGCAATATAATGCATCATAGCAAATATTTTTAAACAGTCCATTTGAACAATAACATGGTAATAAAATGATTTCCAAAGTGTGGTCCCCAATTCAGCAGCATCAACATCAAGTAAAGGCACATTTCGAGAAGTCAGACTACTGAAACAGAAACTCTGAGAGGAGAGCCGACAATCTGTTTTAACAAGCCCTTCAGTTGATTCTGATGCATGCTAATGTTTGAGAACCACTGGTTTAGTGAACTACAAAACTTACATTCATTTTTTTGTGCTGCTAAAATGAACATTGTGATGACTATGCAGATCCAAGCAATACACTATTAAATATAACTATAAATAAAATTATATGAAGTTGTATGGATATGATAAAGGAATTATTACATAATTATGCAAATAGGTAAAGCCTTACATTGGAGGTCTAGTGAAATAATCTATCCTCATATACTGGTTGAAATAGATTTTTGGAGTTTGAATTTTTCCACATTTATAAAAGATAGCCAATCAAAATTATCACAAAGAAAAGAACTTAATTGAATACATACAAATGTAACAATGAAAGACTTAATTTTTTGTGTTCATAGGAAAAGAACTTTTCTCTTTAAGAGAACTAATACATGCTTAATAACAGGAATTTTTATGGGTAGATGTTTGTTCTGTTATATTTTCATCCTTGCCAATCAAACATATCTTGGAAAATATTTTGTTTTATTTATAGTCACTATCAAAAAACATACATAAAGACTGTAATCAGGATAACAAGGAAGGGAGAAGGCGCATTTTATTTTTAAGAAAGACCTTTATTCCATTTGACTGGTCCCCCAAAATATGTATTTTTATAGTAATACTTTGATCACTGAAATTTGACATTTCTCCAGTCTTTCTTATTTAAAATAATTAGCAAGTCACTTAAATTTTTAAATACAAATATAACTGTAACACACATTTCTATAACTAGAATAAGTAGGAAAAACCTAAAATCATAGTTTTTATTTACATGACATTGTTTCATTTTTATCTATTCGTGAATTAATTTCTGTAAGGGGGATATAAGTATAGCATTAGAGGGATTAGAGTCAACAAAGATGGGCTCTACTGGTTTGCTCAGAAAATTCTTAAAGCCTCAATCTTTAAGGCTGAAAAGTAATCATGAAACTACAAAAAGTTATACAATAAAATTGTTTCTCATTTTTGATTGAATTGAGTGACAAACATATTTTTAAAATCAAAGAAATTACAGGTTAGATAAAATTAAATAAAAGAAATTGAATCATAAGTAGGCTTAAACTTCAAGTATTGTTCCTTTTTCAACACTAATCTCATGAGTATTTATCAATGCAATGACTAAAAGGCATACTTAAGATAAAAAGAAATGGAATCTTTTACAATAGGATGATTTCCACTCTGAATTAGAAACTTGGATCATTACCTTAAGATTATAGTTTGCACTTAGTATAAATAGAATGTGATGGGCCTCTGCCATCCTTTGAATTCAGGAGAAACACTGCACAATGATAAGTGCAGTAAGCAGTCACTGCACAATGATAAGTGCAGTAAGCAGTACAGGGACTTTCTATTACAGCAGCTCAGTTGTACAAAGGACTTTTTAAAAATGACTAGCAGATAAAGCTATTCATTTGTGAATAGGACATTATCATCTACTGAATAACTGAATTTAAGATCATTTATCACTGTCAGTCTCTGAAATCTTTTTCACAATGAGAAAGATATGTAATTACTGAATAATTTGAAATAATTTTAAAAGGCAACATTACAAACTGCTTAAGAATGCCATTCTATTTACATTAACAATGCAATGCATTATTTGGATTTCTAACTGACTTTTGACGTGTTTTATACTATTTTCCCATGTTTTAACTGTAAGAGAACCTTGGTTTCTTATAGAAACTTAGCTTATTCCTGGCCGGGCGCGGTGGCTCACACTTGTAATCCCAGCATTTTGGGAGGCTGAGGTGGGTGGATCATGAGATCAGGAGATTGAGACCACCCTGGCTAAAAGGGTGAAACCCTGTCTCTACTAAAAATACAAAAAAATTAGCCATGCATGGTGGTACATGCCTGTAGTCCCAGCCACTTGAAGGCTGAGGCAGGAGAATCACTTGAACCTGGGAGGCGGAGGTTGCAGTGAGCCAAGACTGCGCCACTGCACTCTAGCCTGGGCAACAGAGTGAGACTCCATCTCAAAAAAAAAAAAAAAAGGAAAACGAAAGAAACTTAATTTATTCTTACACATTAATGTAATGTTCAAAGAAATTTTTCCTAAATGCTATGAGAGCAATTACTTTTTTACCAATACTGGTCACTATTTATAATAGAACACAGGTTTGTTTTCTGAAATTAGATCAGACCATCCCTCATGTCAGACACATTCTCTTTTGAGTTATTTCTTAATCTTTTTACTTAGTCCTCCAAATCATACATGAGGTTACACCAGTTTGCTTTGTAAAGGACTGAATAGTCTAAAGTTTCCCTTCAGCTTGAATAAACGTTTCTTCCTGACTATATAGTCTCTTGACCTCCCTTTATTTTGGAGCATTCACTTTAGAATACTTGGAATTGTAAATTTTTTTTCTGCCCTTGGGGGAAGATACAAATCTTCTGCCAGCCTCTTGCCAGTTTTATTACCCATGAATGTCTTTCCCAAGGACCTGGGAGGTATCCTTTTGAAATGTAATCATGAAGAAAGATAGTGCCCCTTCTCCTAGTCTATGCTGGTGAGTGGGAGCCTAATTGTTGTAACTACCACCTAGCAAACATAGATGGCATAATCACATCAGCCAACTACCCTCCTAACAGCCTTTCACTAGATTAGCTCACCCCTCTGCTTAAAAACTCTCCTGCTTTTTGTTTCAACAGAGTTTAAATATCAATCTATCTCTTATAATAGTCTTAAATAAAGTGTTCCTTACCCACTAAACCTGACCAGTGCAATTTCCAACACTGGTAAACTTAGATGTTATATGATTTATATAAAGAGCTATAATTTTTTCACAATTTAAGAAATATATTTGAATATTATTTATTTAAAATTAAAAGGTCAATTCTAAAAACAAAAAACATTAATTCACAAACAAAATTGGTGTATTTCTTTTTTTTCTTTTTTCTTTTTTTTTTTTTTGAGACAGAGTCTCACTGTGTCTCCCAGTCTGGAGTGCAGAGGCGATCTCAGCTCACTGCAAGCTCCGCCTCCCGGGTTCACGCCATTCTCCTGCCTCAGCCTCCCGAGTAGCTGGGACTACAGGCGCCCACCACCATGCCTGGCTAATCTTTATTTTTTTGGCTTTTTAGTAGAGACGGGGTTTCACCTTGTTAGCCAGGATGGTCTCGATGTCCTGACCTTGTGATCCGTCCGCCTTGGCCTCCAAAAGTGTGCTATATTTCCTATAAGAGAACACGTACAAACTTCTGAATTTTTTCAAACTTTTTGAATTTTTGAAGTGTTGGGAAAAGAATATTTCATGAAAATGAAAGCCAAAGAAGAGCAGGAGTAGTTGTACTTGCATCAGATAAAATAGACAAGTCAAAGACTGTCAAAACAGGCAGAAAGGTCACTAGATGACAATAAAGGGGTTAATTCTTCAAAAGAATGTAGTAACTATAAATATCTAGGTACCCAAAACAGAAGCACCCAAGTATATAAAGCAAACATTAATAGATTTAAAGGGAAAGACAGACCATAAAATGTAATAGTAGGAAACTTCAACACCTCACTTCTAGTATCATTCAGACAGAAAGTCCACAAAGAAACATTGGAATTAAACTCCACACTAGACCAATGGGCTTCGGTGACATCTACAGATTATTTCACTCAACTGCTTCATAATACACATTCTTCTCAATATCACATGAAATAATCCTCTAAATATACCACATGTTATGCCACAAAACCAGCCTCAACGCATTCAAAAATCTCAAAATCTCAAGTATTTCTTTCTGACCATAATGGAATAAACTAGAAATTAATTACAAGAGGAGTGGTGGAAACTAAACAAACTCATGAAAATTAAAAACTTGCTCCTGAACAATCAATGGGGTGATGAAAAAATTAAGAAAGAAATTTTAAAAATTTCTGAAACAAATGAACATAGGAGCACCACATGTGAAAATCTATGAGATGGCCGGGTGCGGTGGCTCACACCTGGAATCCCAGCACTTTGGGAGGCCGAGGTGGGCAGATCACGAGATCAGGAGATCGAGAGCATCCTGGCTAACATGGTGAAACCCCGTCTCTACTAAAAATACAAAAAAAAAAATTACCCGGGCGTGGTGGCGGGCGCCTGCAGTCCCAGCTGCTCAGGAGGCTGAGGCAGGAGAATGGCATGAACCCGGGAGGCGGAGCTTGCAGTGAGCCGAGATCGCGCCACTGCACTCCAGCCTGGGCAACAGAGCCAGACTCTGTCTCAAAAAAAAAAAAAAAAAAAAAAACTATGAGATACAACAAAAGCAAGACTAGGAGGGAAGTTTATAGCAATAACACCTACGTAAAAACAATAAGTAGATTTCAAATAAACAATCTAACAATGCCCCTCAAGGAACTAGGAAAGCAAGAACAAATCAAACCCAAACTTAATAAAAGGGAAGAAATAATAAATATCAGAGCATAAATAAATACAATTGAGACCAAAAAATACAAAGTATCAACAAAATTAAAAGTTGATTTTTTGAAAAGATAAAATTGACAAACCTTTAGCTAGACTAAGAAACTAAGAGAAAAAGGAGGAAGATCTAAGTAGATAAATCAGAGATGAAAATGAAACATCACTGATGCCAGAGAAATATAAAGCATCACTAGAAATTACATTGAACAGGCCGGGTGCGGTGGCTCATACCTGTAGTCCTAACAATTTGGGAAGCTAAGGTGGGTGAATGACTAGAGGTCAGGAGTTTGAAACCAGCCTGGCCAACATGGTGAAACCCCATCTCTACTAAAAGTACAAAAAAATTAGACAGGCATTGTGGCGAGTGCCTGTAATCCCAGCTATTTGGGAGGCAGGAGAATTGCTTAAACCCGGAAGGCAAAGTTGCAGTGAGCTAAGATCATGCCACTGCACTTCAGCCTGAGCGACAGAGTGAGGCTCACTTTCCAAAAAAAAAAAAAAGAAAGAAAGAAAGAAAGGAAGAGAGAGAGAGAGGTAAATAAATAAATAAATAAATAAATTACAATGAACAATTATATACTAACAAGTAGAAAAATCTAGAAGAAATGGATAAATTTCTAGATACATACAATCTATGAAGATTGAATCAGAAAGAAATAGAAAACCTGCACAAAGTAATAGAGAATAATGAAATTGAAGCCATAATAAAAATATCCCATCAAAAAGTCCCAGGACCTGATGGCTTCACTGCTGAGTTCTACCAAACATTTAAAGAACTAATACCAAATACTACTCAAACTCTTCAAAAAAATCTAAGGGGAAGAATATTTTCAAACTTATTACACGTTTATATACATCATTTGTATACCTCAATGGTGAACAATGGGAAAAAAATCATAATACTTAAGAATATATTTAACCAAAGAAATGATAAAAACTATAGAAGGAAAACTGTAAAACACACTGATTAAAGAAATTAAAGTTTATACCAGAAATGGAAAAATATTCCATCCTGATGGATTGGAAGTATTATATTGTTAAAATGTCAATACTACCCAAAGAGATCTTGAGATTCAATGCAATCTTTATCAGAATACTAATGACATTCTTCACAAAAATAGAAAAAAAAAATCCTGAAGTATATACAAAACCGCAAAAAAACCTGAATAACTAAAGCAATTCTGAGCAAAAAGAATGAAGCTGGAAGTATCACACTACCTGACTTCAAAATTTTCTGCAAAGCTATATAAACCAAGTCATCATGGTACTGGCCTAAGAACAGATACATAGACGATGGAACAGAATAGAGAACCAGAAATAAATTCATACATTTACAGCCAACTTATTTTGACACAGGTGCTAGGAACATACAGTAGGGAAAGGACAGACTCTTCAATAAATACTGCTAGTAAAACTGTATAGTCACATGCAGAAGCATGAAACTGATTCCTACTTCCACCATATACAAAAATCAAATCAAAATGGATTAAAGACAAATGTAAGCCCTGGAACAAAGAAACTACTACAAGAAAACATTGAGGAAATGCACCAAGACACTGGTCTGGACAAAGAGTTTTTAAGTAAGACCTCAAAAGCACAGGCAGCAAAAGCAAAAACAGACTAATGAAATTGCATCAAGCTAAAAACCTTCTGTAAAGGAAAAGAAACATCAACAAAGTGAAGGGACAACCTACAGAACGGAAGAAAGTATTCACAAACTATCCATCTGGTAGGAAACCCGTAACTGAAATATATGAGGAACTCAAGTCAGTAGCAAAAAACCCAAATAATTCAATTTAAAAATGGGCAAAAGAACTAAAAATAGATCTACCATTTGATCCAGCATTCTCACTGCTGCATATCTACCCAAAATAAAAGAAATCATTTATCAAAAGGATACCCGCAATTGTTTGTTTATCATAGCACTATTCACAATAGTAAATATATGGAATCAACCTAGGTGTCTATCAATGGATGACGTTTAGAAATGTGATGTGTGTATACATGTATGTTTTTAGAAATGTGATGTGTGTATATATATATACACACACTATATATGTATGTAGTATATATATCATACAATATACATGTAGCATATATTATACAATATACATTATATATATTGCATATATTATACAATATACCCAGCCATGGAAAAAAAGAATTAAATTATGTCTTTTGAATCAACATAGATGGAACTAGAGGCCATTATCCTAAGTGAAATAACTCAGAGACAGTCAGACACTGCATGTTCTCACTTATAATAATAAATAATGTGTAAACATGAACACAAAGAGTGGAATAACATAAAATGGAGGCCTAGAAATGTGGAAAGTGGGAGGTGGGTGAGAAATGAGAAATTACTTAAAGGGTAAAATGTACACTATTCGGGTGGTGCTTACATTAGAATCCCAAACTTCACCACTCTACAATGTATCCATGTAAAAAAACTGCACTTATACCTCCTAAATCTATTAAAACAAAACAAAACAAACAAAGCGATTAGTCATTTTTAAAAAATGAGCAAAATATATGAATAGACATTTCTTAAAAAGAAGACATACAAATGGCCAACAGGTATGTGAAAAAATATTCAACATCACTAATCAACAAAGAAAATCAAATCAAAACTGCAAGGAGATACCATCTCATCCTACTTGAAATGACTTTTATCAAAAAGATAGATTATGATGGATGCTCCAAGAATGTAGAGAAAAGGGAAATCTTGTACACTGTTGATGGAAATGTAAATTAGTAAAGCCAGTGTGAAAAAAATATGGAGGCTTTTCAAAAAAACTAAACATAGAACCGCCGTATGATCTAGCAATCCCACTACTGGACATATATCCAGAAGAAAAGATTTCAATATATGAAGAAATACCTGCATTCACGTGTTTATTGAGGCACTATTCACAATAGCCAAAATATAAAATCAACCTAAGTGTCCATCAAAGGTTGAATGGGTAAAAAATGTGGTATATATACACAATAGAATATTATTCAGCCATAGAAAAGAATAAAATACCTATCATTCACAGAAGCATGGATGGAACAGGAGGTCACTGCAAGTGAAATAAGCCAAACACACAAAGACAAATATTGCATGTTCTCACTCATATGTGTAAGTGAAAAAAGAGGCCCTCATGAAAATAATAGATTGGAGATTATCAGAGGTCAGGAAATGTGTAAGTTGAGATAAAGAGAGTTTGATCAATTGATACAAAAATACAGTTAGAAGAAATAGGACTTAATGTTTGATATGTCTGTAGGGTGACTGCAGTTAATAATAGTCTGCTGTGTACTTCAAAATAGCTAAAAGAGAAGAATACAAATGTTGCCAGTATAAAAAAGATAAATATTTGAGATGATAGATATTTCAATTACCCTGATTTGACTATTACACATTGTATGCATGTAACAAAAATATTACATGTACATGTACCCCCCAAAATATGTACATCTATTATATATCAATGAAAAAGAATATTCATGTAGAAAATGAAACTCAGCAATGTTGGAGTAGATAAAATAAACACAACACTTTAGGCTCTCTGCTTAAAATATGGCAAAAGAAATTTTTACAAGCAAATAAAAATTATAAAAATTAATGCCATGAACCACCTAGATAGCAAGAAGTGCCTAAACTCAGAAAGCAGCAGTGAGAGTCAAATGTAAGGATACATAAAATATTACATACAAGTTATAGTCACATGTGTATATTAAGAGTGGAAAAGAAAAGAATTAGATACAACTCAATTTCCAGTTTTTGCCACTGCAATTAAGGGAGACCTGTGAATAGAAATGGTGAGAGAAGTAAGCAGGACTGCAAGAAAATGAAGAAGAGAAAATAGTTCGGACAAGCTGAAAGATATCAAAATGGGAATATATGGGATGACATTAGAGAAGGAGAAATAGAAGTTTCAAAAAATAGCCACTAAGAAAAATTATCAAAGCTTCAGCAGTAGCATTTAATAGGACAAAATGGCAGGGTGAAGGGAAGCAATAAGGAAAGAAGAAATGTAAGCAATATTACTGCTTTATATTTGTCATTAGTCTATAAACTTCAGTCAATTTTCTCCCACTTATGTTCTTATTTTTTGATTAGATAATATGTTTTAAAATAACCCAAAACTTGAGGTGAACATCATATTATTTCCTCTATTCCCCTATTTTCTTCTGTATCTCAAAACTATCCCCACAGATAACCCGTGGTTTCATGCATTGCGTATCCTTCCAGAATTTCCATTCTTAATGCAAAATTGTATTAGATACATATTATTTTTTGCCTCGCATTTTCACTTTAATATATTTATTCAAGCACAAGATACACATTATTTAATATACTCACTCATTCCTTTCCTTTCTGGAGACACACAGCAGTCTACTGTGTAGCTACAACAAAATTTATTTAAACCCCCTAGTGGTGGAAACTAAGAGGTAGACTGTCTTTCCCCACTTTTGTTTTTTTTGTTGTTGTTTTATTTTTTAGATGGAGTTTCACTCTTGTTGCCCAGACTGGAGTGCAATGGCATGGCATGATCTCCGCTCACTGCAATCTCCGTCTCCCAGGTTCAAGCAATTCTCCTGCCTCAGCCTCCCAAGTAACTGAGATTACAGGCATGCACCACCAGGCCCAGCTAATTTTTTGTATTTTTAGTTAGAGACGGGGTTTCTCCATGTTAGTCAGGCTGGTCTTGAACTCCCGACCTCAGGTGATTTGCCTACCTCAGCCTCCCAGGCGTGAGCCACCATGCCCGGCCTGTCTTTCTCCTTTTTAAACCCCTTTTCTACTCAGTTTTGCTTCTTATATCTTTCCTTTCCAATCATTATCTTTCAGAACAAAATAGAAAAATCTTATGAAAAAATAAATAAACCATCATGAAAAATTAGCCAGTAGTAAAATTACTAATGCCAAAAAATTAAGAATATGCGAATTCAAAGAAGTTACTACTCTTTACTATACAATGTCATAACATTTATTATTAATTAATTGCTTAACTTCTTTTTAAACAACTTTTTTAACTTTTAGATACAGGGAGTACATGTGCAGGTTTGTTACATGGGTATATCGTGTGATGCTGAGGCTTGGAGCACAAATGATCCTGTCACCCAGGTACTGAGCATAGTACCCAATAGTTTTTCAAGCATCCTTCTTTCCTCCCTCTAGTCGTTTCCAGTGTCTATTGTTATCTTTATGTCCATGAGTACCAGATGTTTAGCTCTCACTTGTAAGTGAGAACATGCAGTATTTGGTTTTCTGTTTCTGCATTAATTCACTTAGTATAATGCCTCCAGCTGTATCCATGTTGCTGCAAAGGACATAACTGGATGCATGGTGTATAAGTATCACACTTTATCTAATCCACCATCAGTGGGCACCTAGGTTGACTCCAAGTCTTTTCTATTGCGAATAGTGCTGCAATGAACATAGGCATACAACATGCGTCTTTTTGGTAGAATGATCTATTTTCCTTTGGATATATATGCAGCAATGGGATTGCTGGTTTGAATGGTCCTCTGTATTAACTTCTTTGGGAAATCTCCAAAATACTTTCAACAGTGGCTGAATTAATTCACATTCTCACCAACAATGTACAAGCATTCCCTTTTCTTCACAGTCTTGCCAGAATCTGTAGGTTTTTTTTTTTTTTGAGTTATTTATGATAGGTATTCTGACTGATGTGAGATGGTTTCTCATTGTGGTTTTAATTTGCATTTCTCTGATGATTAGTGATGCTGAACATGTTTTAATATGTTTTTTGGCCACCTCTATGTCTTCTTTTGAGAAGTGTCTGTTCTTGTCTCTTGCCCACTTTTTAATGGGGTTGTTTTTTGCTTCTTGAATTAAGTTCCTTATAGATTCTGGATATTAGATTTGTGTTGGATGCATAGTTTTAATTGCTTAATTCCATACTGGCAATTAATCTCATTTAGAATTTAAAAACAACCCATCAAATTATTTTGTTCATACCAAATATCTATTCAGTTTGTAGATTAAGTAAATGTCTCCAAAATTTCTAATATATATACTTTTTTAGGGCCAATGCAATAGAATAGCATGAGAACCTGCATTGGCCATTAAAACATGATAAACTCCCAAGCACCCAAAACAATCTGTGGTTCTGTCTCCTGCATTTCCACCGTTTAACCCTTACTAAATACAGAAAGAGAGGGAATACAACCACAAAATAACTTTGGGTCATGCTTGATATAGTAAAAGAATTATGTATTATTAATTTTGTGACAACATTTTGGTGATCTACTTAGACTCCTAGTCTCCTCTTCTGAACCTTAGATGAAAAGAAGAAGAAGATTATTGACTCCATCAAATTTATTTATTTATTTATTTATTTTTAATTTTTTTTTTTTTTTTTTTTTTTTTTTTTTTTTTTTTTTTGAGATTGAGTCTCACTCTGTTGCCCAGGCTGGAGGGCAGTGGCTCCATCTTGGCTCACTGCAAGCTCCACCTGCCAGGTCACGCCATTCTCCTGCCTCAGCCACCTGAGTAGCTGGGACTACAGGCACCCGCCACCACTCTGGGCTAATTTTTTTTTTTTTTCAATACAGACGGGGTTTAACCATGTTAGCCAGGATGGTCTCAATCTCCTGACCTCGTAATCTGCCTGCCTTGGCCTCCCAAAGTGCTGGGATTACAGGCATGATCCACTGAGCCCAGCCAAATACATCAAATTTATAATCAACTTCTTCTGTGATGGAATCACATCACTGAGGTGTGCCTGGCTAGCCCGGAACTACCTTTCCCTGCTCCTCTTGTGTTCAGGTGATGAGCTATCACCCACCAACCAACCAACCAAACAAACACGACTTTTTTCTATTGCGTTACTTGTTTGTAAAGGAAATTATGAAACAGGTTTGTTGGTGTGTCCTTTCTGTTTCTGCCAGCTGGATATAGATGAAGATGAGACACTGGGGTGGGGAGTTGGGTGAAGTTTCTAAATATAAGAATCTTGTGATTCTATGTCAGGACTGAATCAACATGTACAGGAAGTTTCCTGCTTACCTAGAATATTCCACTTGGGACTGTCATATGAGAATAACAGAAGATTCTGTGATGTTAACTCACAGGGATTTGAGAATACAGAACTTTCAGCACCTACCAATATAACTGCAATTAATACGAAAAGTTCAGCACGTGAGTTCATGCAAAATTTACAATAGGACTTCTGAGTTTCTTTTTTCTTTCTTTCTTTTCTTCAGAGTCTACATATTTCACTGAATCAGATGACTGAATTGAACTTGAGATGTGATCCAAAAAAGAAAGCTTCTGTAAAATTCCTGAAAGCTCTTTGGCAGCACATTTCACTGTAGTGGGCATCTACACATCTGAGAAAATTTTGATAATGGGAACATGAAAGGGGATGATAGAGAAACAATGACACTCAGCAGAAGTAAAAGCTCTTAACACCTCTCATTTCAGCTTTATGAAGTGAAAAGTACAATACATACTCCCAAGATCATTCTGTCCTTTACTGGTAAACGACACTTAGTGCCAATAAATCTATGGAGAAATTATCAACTTTTGTTCCTACATCATACAAAAATATAGATTTCCCCATAATGTGACAATCATATTTTTTCAAAAAAAAATTAATGATGCATTGCATGGTAGCAATTAGACCTAGAAAAGACAACGTGAACTTGGTGAAATACAAGGAACAAGATGACACAAACAAATCCTTTTGAATATTTGGTGTATATTCTACCCAATAAACACACATATCCTCCCCTATCTTATTTGTTCAATTCCCTTCTCTCCCTCAGTTGAAGCAATTGAAAGGAAAATCTTATTCTTAGCCACTATTTAGCGTTCTCAGTAATTATTCACATTAGTTTCTGCTTAGTATCTGAAGCTTGCATTCCCCAGATGATTATTTCTTGCTGCTTATGATAAGATATAAACTGGGTTCACATGAGCAAGAATTATTATTTAATAAATACTTAATCTGTTTAAATAAACCTATATTTTTATCAGTAACATCTCTCAAAAATATTGTTTGGAAAGAGATCACCACTCTGGGGTGAAGAGAAGGGTGGAGATTTAAATATTAAATCTCCTATCACATAATTCTAATATATTTTGATAGAGGCATGCCCTACTGTTGTGAGTGTTACTTTATGAATAAACTGGGACCCAAAGAGATTTGGTAATCAAATAGTCAATAAATGTAATATTCCATGTATATGTGAAATTGTATAATTGAGCTTCAAACCTATTAAAAACTAAAGTGTTCATTTATATTCATAATTAGGGCATGAAATATGGAACATAAGAGAATTTGTTCTTTGGTGGTGTGTGTCTTCGTCCATTCAGACTGCTATATAACAAAATACCATAAACTGGGCAGCTTACAAATAACAGAAATTTGTTTCTTACAGTTTTGGATACTGCGAGGTCCATGCTCAAGGTGCCGGCAGACTCTGTCTGGCGAGGGCTCACTTTCTGGTTCATAGATGCTGTCTTCTAATTGGGTTTTCACATGGTGGAATAGGGTCAAGGCAGCTCTCTGGGGCCCCATTTATAAGGGCACTAATCCCATGTCAGAATAATTTCCTAACAGCCCCACCTCCTAATGCCATCTCATTTGTGACTAAATTTATACATGTGAATTTTGGGGGGACACAGCATTCAGACCACAGCACTGTGCTAATTTACTCTGTAAATGAGGAGCAAGATAGGAACAAGAGATGTTTCAAAGCAGCTCTCCACAATCAACAGCCATGCATTCTCTCTTCACATATCTGACTTTTAAACTCTCAGAGACATGTTTTCTCATAGAAGAATAAAGTTTTCTATGGTAGCTGAAACTTTTCTCTGCGTGTCTCAGCTCAGGTTATGTTGCCTAATTTAAATCATGAGAAATATGACCTCAGCTCATGCCTTCTATAGAACAAGTTAGCACACCAAGAACACATTCCCTTCTGCTATATCTCTTATGCCCTGACTATGAATATAAATGAGCACAGCTTGTGTTTAAATGCATTTTACATCCTATTATAAATATCACACACATTTGAAATGTAGCATTCATGGAATATTTGATCATCAAACACTCTGGATTTCAGTCTATTTATAAAGTTACACCCATTACTGTGGAACATGTCATTAGTAAAACATATTAGAATGATAAGATGAGAGATGCATTCTTTACTATTGCATGCCTCCTCTGCCCTCCCTGTGGTGGTAGTCTCTTTCCACATAATCATTTTCTTTAACAGATGTTACTGTTAGTAGTTTGCAGATGTAAATTATGTTGAAACATTAACATCTTTGGAATCTTGGACTAATGTCCCTGACTCTGTGAAATAATCTATGTTAATAATAAACTCCTTCATAAGTCTAGTACCACCACAGAATTCTTCCCATACATTTCCTTCTCTTGACTACCCTGACCACCATGCCTAGCCTGGTTCTCTCCCACCATGCATCATGTCAGATTCTAAGAAAATTTTCTCAGACTTCAAGAATCACTGAGATTCCTCTATCACGTTTTCCTCATAGGATCTTTATCCTTTTCTTTACATTATTTATTTTATCCAGTGTTTTTGTTTGCTTGCGTATTTTCAAATTAATTGAAAAACCTAAAAGAACACAAGCAAACGATTAGGTCTGTTTTGGGTTCTGTTGTACTTGTTTGTAGAGTTCAGTGTTTTTCTGGGAGCTCAACATATGAGTACATTTTACCTAATTTAGAACACAATCTTATCCTTGATTCAGAGATAAGATTATATAAACAAATAGGACAAAAGGAGCTGCTATTAAAAAGTTCAAGATTTGATGTCCCTCTAAGGGGACACAGCAATAAAGACAATTCACAGCATGTACTTTTCACCAAAACATTTTTTAGTTGACATTTTTCTGCAAAACTACACATTTATTTGTACTCTTTTGGACAACCTTGAGTTGAAAATTTCAAAGTAAAAAGAGCCAACTTGTAGCTACTAAAAAGTGGAGGAGGACTTTGCTACCAATTTAGCTTTGGTGATGGCCATAAGTTAGCTTGAGAGATGGAAGAATAAGGTGATTCAGCAGAGGGCTTTTTCTGCAACTACCCCTTCTTAGATAGCCTTTCTACTCTACTTCAGTAGCATGCCCAATTGCCCTCCACGAAACATAAGGCCCAAGAAAAATCATCCCAATTCACAATGTCTCAAAACACATATTTTAATATAGGATATGCTGTTTCTATACAGTGTCTCAGAATGTACTCTTGCATTATATTTGCTACTGATAAAAGATCCTGTCCCCCACCCTCAATGTATACAAAGACAAAACACTTGAATACTATCCAGTTATTATGGCTGTTCTGTTGATGAATTTCAGCTTCACTCCTGTGGCTATAAACTTTCAGTGCCTCATAGTTTTAACAGAGAAACAATGGCCTGAGTCAAACTATTATTTTTTTCAAAAATAACATATAAGGCATATTAAATATTTATCTTGTCACCATAAAATAACAACCAAGAATTTAAAACAATATAAATTACTTTTTTAGACAGAAGACTGCAAACACAATATGTCTCAAAATATTTTACAACACTATTAGTAACTGATCAGGAGTCTTTATATCTTATCATCTAATGGCCTTTAATAACAATGCACATAATTGATCAAGCATTGAAGATTCAATTACTTTTCAGACAGATATGCATGTGACAACCATACGTTTATTTGATTTTCCTTCAGAGAGAAACGGCATTTTGAAACTCAAATATTCATATATAATGTAATTGTAGACAATATAAAAATGACTTGGCCTATGTCATTATTTGGAATAAAAACTTTTTATTTTATAAAATCTTTTCTTTTGTATCTCAAAATAATTCTGATCAAACCCTAATTAATATGGAAAGACATCTTCCAATTAATGCAGGTAGCAAAAAACAATCTGAATCAGAAAAAATGAAAGCCCTAAAAATTTATGGGATTAGTACTGAGTGAATGCACCATAAATTTGTCAAGATTTTACACAATAAGCATGCTAAAACAGTCTACTGAGACTGAAAGACATCAACAAAGAAGCATATCACGTAGGTAAGGGATTCTGAGATTTAAACACCTTTTTGATTTATACCCCTTGACTACTCATAAATAAATACTTCACCAGTCCACCCTCATGAGGTAGGTCTTATTTAAACACATTGATTTGAACTTCAGCTAAACATTTTTTGCAATTATAATGTCGTAGTCTCTTGAATATCCATGCTAATGGAGGAGAACTTGGGCAGATAAGAGAAAACTATAGTTCATTCAAACCACAAATCAAATTTTGTTTTAATCAGGATGCTGAAAACTTATTTACCAGTCTAGGGAAGATACCTTAGTACAGTCTATTTATCTTGCACCAGGGAGTGAATTTCTGTTATAGTCATCTTCATATGACTATCAACTGAATATACTGACTAAATACCTTTAACTTGAAAGTACTTTTTATAGGTAAGACATGCACATAGTTGATTTTATTTATTGTTCAAGGAGAGAACTATTAAATAAATCGTCCTATGTATGAAGCATGTCTTAGTCTGTCAGTTTGAAAATATAATAAAACAACTCAATCAGTAATAATAATTATAATTCATCTGAAATACTAAAGCAGCTTTTATATTTCTTAGAATCAAATGTTTAAATGTATTCAATTTAATTTATAAAGAATGTCATTTAAAATATGGTCTACTGGGTTTATATTATTAACATTTTATATGTAACATATAATACTCTTGAAAAAATTAGTGGTAATAAATTTACATAGATGGATAAATAGATAGACAGGCATAGACACTAAGTTAAACAGTAATATACATGGGAATGTATACTGACACATCTAGATTTTTGAGTCTTTGAACCTCAAAAATCCATAATGTAATTTGTGTAGAGAAAATGGAGTCTGCAAAGAAGAGATTAGTAAACAGGAACCTGGAGACAGAGTGAATAATTGTGACATCTTTTTCACATAGAATAGTTCTGAACCCCAGCAAGACAGATTTTATAAAAACAAAACCTCCATAAGGTGACATAATATGAAGTCCCCGACTCATATACCCCTACAGCAACAGTAATTCTGCAACCATCTCCCACCAAAAGTGACTTTGTAGGAGCTTTGGGATCTAGGTAGGAGGTTGAAAAACCCCAGTAAAGTCATACACAAAAAAGGGCCATTTTGAGAAGGCAATCCCACATCCAGCTGTCAGGCTCAATGACTGTGGTCTTGGCTACAGATCTAGACACAGAAACTTCCCCTGTTCCTCAGCTACAGCACTGTTTGGCCTTTGCCACCAGCACCATCCACCAAGGGACTAGGGAGGACCCATGCACAATCATACCCCAGTTAATAGTGTCACTGAACCTGGTATGAGCTGAGGAACCTGAAGCAGCCTATGAACTGGCTCCAGCTCCTCTCAGTAGCAGTCTGGATGCAGTCCTGCCTGCCTATAGATCTGCCAGGAGACAAACTTATTCACGTCCCTAGAGGCAGGCCTACAGAATTCAGTCTCACTCCAGATTCTGACATAGCCCTGTGCCTCAGTTTCAGTTCCTCTCAGCTATGTTCTGAGAAAAATCCTTTCTGCCTGGGGATATACTGAGTGACATGCACATTCATACTCTCAGAGGAGACCTGCCAACCTTGTCCTGAAGCAATGCTGTTACCTTGCTCCAGCTCCACTTGGCCATGGTCCAGGAATAATCCTGCCTGCCCAGGAATCTGGCAGAAGGCATGCCCATCCATGCTCTTGAAGGCAGGCCTGCAGATACTGGTCTTAGCTCTGGGCCCTCAAGCAGCCCTGTGATTCTGTTCCAGTCTCTCTCAGCAGTGGTTTGGAGCCAATCCTACCCCAGGGGCATGCCCAATGACCTGGTGGGAGTACTCTTGGGGACTCATTGGAAGCAATTACTAGATGCATATCTGGCAACAGGTCCACCATCTATGAACCTTGAAAGGAACTCTCATCCCAGTGCCAGAGAACTGATTAAGGTCCTGGAGGCAGTGTAGTTGGTCCAGGGACAATGCAAGATCCACTCCCACTGGGGCCCTTGTAACAGGCCTACCAACCACAGAGCCCACTGTTGGGCCAAGCAGCAGCCACGTGATTCAGCCCCAACCTTACTCAACTGCAAGCCCAGAGGCAATCTCATCAGCTATGGATCCAACAGGAGAAGAGCTTTACTTGCTGAAAATAGTCTGTAAAAACTGGAAGAGGTGTTTGTTCCTTCAAATGCACAGACACCAATGCAAGACTACATAGATTATAAAGAATCAAGAAAACATGACAGCACTAAAGGAAACTAATAAAGCTCCAGTAACCAACTAAAAACAAATGTAATTGCCTGATAAATAATTCAAAACAGGCTGGGCACAGTGGTTCACACCTGTAATCCCAGCAATTTGGGAGGCCAAAGCAGGTGGATCACCTGAGGTCAGGAGTTCGAGACCAGCCTGGCCAACATGGTGAAACCCTGGCTCTACTGAAGCCTGGGCAACAAGAGCAAAACTCCATCTCAAATAATAATAATAATAATAATAGTTCAAAACAGACATCTTACAAAAGCTAACTGAGATGCCAGAAAAGATAATAATAATAATAATAATTCAAAACAGACATCTTACAAAAGCTAACTGAGATGCCAGAAAAGACAGATAAGCAACTAAACAAAACTGGAAAAACAATGCATGAACAATATTAGAAGTTTAATAAAGAAATAGAGACCAGAAAGATAACCAAACAAATTCTGGAGTTGAAAAATATAATAAAAGAACTAAAAAAAAATCAATATAGAACTTCAATATCAGACTCAGTTGTGTAGGAAAAGAATCAACAACCTGAAAAAAAAAAAGTCATTTGAAATTAGCAAGTTAGGGAAACATATAGAAAAAAAAAAAAAAAACAGAAAAAAAAGTGAAGAAAATGCACAGGTGCCATGAAACATTGTTAAGTGAATGAATATACAGCTTGTAAAATTTTCAGAAGGAGAAGAGAAATAAAAAGGTAAGATTGATTATCTTGAAACATAATGGGCCAAGCACTGCTACTCAGGAGGCTGAGGCAGGAGAATCACTTGAACCTTGGTGGCAGAGGTTGCAGTGAGCCAAGATTGTGCCACTGCACTCCAGCCTGAGCTACAGAGTGACAGTCCATCTAAATAAATAAATAAAGTCTAACTCCCAAATCTTGGGGAAAATATGTCTCCAGGTTCATGAATCTCAAAGGACACATGCAAGACAAATCTAAAGATTACATCTAGACATATAATAATCAACTTATCAAAAGTTAGAATTTTAAAAGCAGCAGTAGAAAAGCAACTCATCACAGAAAAGGGAACCCCCTTAAAGCTATCAGTGGATTTTTTGGCAGAAATTTTGCAGGCAACAAAGGAATAGAATTGTATATTCAAAGTCCTGAAGAAAAAAGAAAAAAAAATGCCAACCCAAAATAAAATACCTGACAAAGCTGTCCTTAAGAAATAAGTGAGAGATGCAGACCTTCCCAGACAAGCAAAACCTAATGTAATTGTCACCACAAGACTTGCCTTATAAGAAGTACAAATGGGGCTGGGCTTGGTGGCTCATGCCTATAATCCCAGCACTTTGGGAGGGAGAAATGGGCAGGCAGACCATAAGGTCAGGCGATCGAGATCGTCCTGGTCAACGTGTTGAAACCCCGTCTCTACTAAAAATACAAAAATTGGCTGGGCATGGTGGCACGTGCCTGTTATCCCAGCTACTTGGGAGGCTGAGGCAGGACAATTGCTTGAACCAGGGAGTTGGAGGTTGCGGTAGCCAAGATCGTGCCACTGCACTCCAGCCTGGTGACAGAGTGAGACTGTCTAAAAAAAAAAAAAAAAAAGAAATACAAAAGGTAGTCTTTCATAATGAAAAAAAAAAGATGTTAAGTAACTATAAAAAAAATAGGAAAGTATAAAATCTACTGGTAAAGATAAATATATATTCAAATTTAGAATTCCCTAATACTGTCATGGTGGTACATATATCACATTTAGCTCTAGTATAACAGTTAAAAGAAGAAAGTGTTAAAATAACTATAGCTTGAATAATGGATATACAACACAAAAATATTTTATAATATTTTAATGGATACACAATATAAAAATATATAAAGTGTGTCATCAATAGCATAAAATGTTAGAGGAGGAGTAAAATTGTAGCATTTTATATGCAAATGAAGTTGTTATCATCTTAAAATAGTCTAATAACTATATTTTATATAAACTCCATGGTATTCATACAAAACAAAACAAAACAAAACAGCCTGTAGCCAATCACAAAATATAGAGAGAAAGGAATCTAAGCTTTTACTAAAACATTTAACAAACTACAACAAAGGCATTAAGAGAGGAAAAAGGAACTACAAATAGTCAGAAAACAATTAACAAAATGGCAATATTAATATAACTGATATTCTTACCTATCAATAATACATTTAAATGTAAATGGATTAAATTCCTTAATCAAAGCACACAGAGATCTGCATAACAAAACAAGATGCAACGATATACTGCATATAAGTAGCTTGCTTTAGCTTTAAGGACACATATAGGATGAAAATGAAGGGATAGAAAAAGGTGTTCTATACGAATGGTAACTAAATTAGAGAAGGATTTGCTATATTTAGACAAAGTAGACTGTCTTAGAATATCTGTGCTACTGTAGGAAAGGTCATTAACTGGGTAACTTATAAACAACAGAAATATATTTCTTATGATTCTAGAGGCTGGGAATTCTAAAAGGTGCTGGAAAATTTAGTGTATGGTAAGGGCCCACTTTCTGGTTCATACATGGTGCCTTCTAGCTGTGTTCTCACATAGTGGAGAAGGGACAACACAGCTCTCTGGGGCCATTTTTATAAGAACACTAATCTTATTCATGAGGGATACACTTATTACTGCCCTCATATACTTACTACTTTCCAACAACTCCACCTCATTATACCTCCATATTACTGATTAGAATTTAATGTGTGAATTTGGAGGAAGACACAGATATTCAGACCATAGCACAGGTCATCAGTCAAAATCTGTTACAAAAGACAGGGTCACTATTTAATAGCTTTATTAGGCTGTTCTTGCATTTCTATACACTAACAATTAACTATTAGAAAAAGAAATGTAAAAATAATACCATTTACAATAGCATCAAAATTAGTAAAATATCTAGGAACACATTTAACTAAGAGGGTCAAACAGCTGTACAATTTAGGACATTGGTGAAAAAAAATTGGAAATGACATAAATAAATGGAAAGATGTCTTACGTTCATAGATTGGAAGTATGAATATTGTTAAAATATCCATATTCCCTAAAGCTATCTAAAGAGTTAGCACATTCCCTTTAAAAAAAAAACCCAAAGGCATTTTTCACAGAAATAGAAAAAAATTATAAAATGTGTATGGAATCACAAAAGACCCTTAATAGCCAAAGCAATCTTGAAAAAGAAGGCCAAACTGTAAATATCACACTGCTTATTTCAAACTACTACATACCCATAGTAATCAAAACAGCATGGTACGGGCACAAAAGCAGACATATAGACAAAAGCCACACAATATCAGACCCAGAAACATCCCACACATATACAGTTAACTAATCTTTAATAAGGGTTCCAAGAATACGCATTGTTGTAAGGATAGTGCCTTCATTAATTTGTGAGAAGAAACTGTTATTCACTTGAAAAATAATGAAACTGGACCCTTATCTTACACCATACACATAAATTAGATCGAATTAAATGTGACCAGGCACAGTGGTCATGCGTGTAATCCCAGCAATTTGGGAGGCCATGATCAGAGGATCACTTGAGCCCAGCAATTCAAGATCAGCCTAGGCAAGATCGTGAGACCTTGTCTTTACAAAAAATTTTAAAAAGTAGTCTGGCGTGGTGGCCCATGCCTGTCGTCCCAGCTATTCAGGAGGTTGAGGTAGGAGGATTGCTTGAGACTGGGAGGTTGAGGCTGCAGTGAGCCTAGATTGCATCGCTGTACTCTAGCTGCAATGTGGACTCTGTCTCAAAACAAAAACAAAACAAAAACAAAAACAACAACAACAAGAAGAGTTAAATGTAAGATTTGAAACTGTAAAA
The DNA here is from genome assembly GCF_029289425.2 of Pan paniscus. Lineage (NCBI taxonomy): Eukaryota > Metazoa > Chordata > Mammalia > Primates > Hominidae > Pan > Pan paniscus. The sequence continues at coordinate 64,997,823 of NC_073263.2, forward strand.
CTCCCAAAAGAAAACATAGGAGGAAAGATTTTTAACAGTGGTTGTAGCAATGATTTCCTGTAGATGATATGGAAAGCACAGGCAAGAGAAGCAAAAATAAACAAGTGGGACTGTATAAAACTAAAGAAAGCTTCTGCACAGCAGAGAAAAGAAGCAACAAAATGCAAAGGCAAACTGAAAATTGGGAGAAAGTATTTGCAAACCATGTATCCAGTAAGAGGCTAATATTGAAATATATAAGAAACTCGGTCAGGCGCAGTGGCTCACGCTTGTAATCCCAGCACTTTGGGAGGCCGAGGTAGGTGCATCACGAGGTCAGGAGTTTGAGACCAGTCTGGCCAACATGGTGAAAACCTGTCTCTACTAAAAATACAAAAATTATCTGGGTGTGGTGGCAGATGCCTGTAATCCCAGCTACTTGGGAGGCTGAGACAGGAGAATCTTTTGAACCTGGGAGGCAGAGGTTGCAGTGAGCCGAGATCGTGCCATTCCACTCCAGCCTGGGTGACAGGGTGAGACTCTGTCTCAAAAAAACAAAACAAAACAAAACAAAAAAAGAAACTCTTACCACTCTGTACAAAAATACAAATAACCTGACTTAAACAGGGCAAAGAATCTAAGCAGACATTTTTCCAAAGAAGGTGTACAAATGGCCTGGCCGACAGGTATATGCAAAGGTGCTCAACACCATTAATTATCAAGGAAATCCAAATCAAAACCACAATGAGGTATCACTGCCTACCTGTTAGGATGGCTATTATCAAAAAGACAAGAGATAACAGGTGTCAGCCAGGATGTGGAGAAAAGAGAACCCTCGTACACTCTTGGTGTACACTCGGGTGAAAATGTAAATTGGTTCACCTATTATAAAAAACAGCATGGATGTTTCTAAATAATTAAAAATATAACTATTATTTAATCCAGCAATATCACTTCTGGGCATACATGCAAAGAAAATGAATGTAATATGTTGAAGAAATACCTGCATTTCCATATTTATTGCAGCATTTTTCTTATTAGCCAAGATGTAGAATAAATTTGTATAAATAATACAACTATGTTAGGTGATGGATGTGTTAATTAACTTGATTGTGGTAATCATTTCATAATGTATAGATATATCAAACCACCACATTGTGTACCTTAAATCCATCAATAAAACTGAAAGAATTTTAAAAAAAAGAAACAAAATTTAAAAACAGGTGGGTCAACCAGGGGATGAATCTTTCTTCCTTCCTTCCTTCCTTCCTTCCTTCCTTTCCTTCCTTCCTTTTCTTCTTTCCTTCCTTATTTCCTTCCTTATTTTCTTCTTTCCTTCCTTATTTCCTTCCCTCCTTCCTTCCTTCCTTATTTCCTTCCTTTCCTTCCTTCCTTTCTTTTCTTTTTCTTTCTTTCTTTCTTTCTTTCTTTCTTTCTTTCTTTCTTTCTCTCTTTCTCTCTCTTTTTCTTTCTTTTCTTTCTACTTTCTTTTCTTTTTTACTTTCATCTATTTCATCTATTTCATCTATTCTCTTTTTTACTTTTCATGAGAATTCATAGGATAATTGCGAAACATGTAAAGCAGAGAAGATTTTTTTTTCTTTTTACAACAAATAGAAAAAACAGGTGATGCCATTTGGGCTTCTTCAGCCTCAGGAACTCAATTTCTCTTTTCAAGGACACAGGTGGCAGTGAAAGGAGGAAAGGATCAACACTCATTTTCAAAAGCCCATGTCAGTAGTTGATATTACAAAGTAGAGTAAAATGAAAGAAAGACAATAAAATTTAAAATATTATTTCTAATTATACATGATATTCCCTGAAAGACTACTAAAAATGATACAGGAGAAAGGACTTTTAATGGGTTTTGAGTTACTGTGTTATGTAGGTAGAAGAAAAGAGGCAGTTAATTTGGAGATATTATTGTTATTTTTATGTGTAAACATAACTCTATTAGGTCTACACACACACACACCTGCGTGTATGTGTGTGTGTGTCTCTGAAATGTACATTCAGATGTCTTTATTGACTTTGTGACAATTATAATAATGGCAGCAATCTGGAATGCTAAAAGCTATAAAGAAAACACAAATTTATCTGCTAATTCATAAGTATATTTCTCTTTTTTTTTTTTTTTTTTTTTTTGAAACGGCGTCTCACTCTGTCGCCCAGGCTGGAGTGCAGTGGGGTGATCTCGGCTCACTGCAAGCTCTGCCTCCCAGGTTCATGCCATTCTCCTGCCTCAGCCTCCCAAGTAGCTGGAATTACAGGTGCCCACCATCATGCCCGGTTAATTTTTTGTATTCTTAGTAGAGATGGGGTTTCACCATGTTAGCCAGGATAGTCTCTATCTACTGACCTCGTGATCCGCTCACCTTGGCCTCCCAAAGTGCTGGGATTATAGGCGTGAGCCACCGCACCTGGCTGAGTATATTTCTTTATACTGAACTTATTAGTTTGCTAGGGTTACTGTAACAAAGTACCACAGATTGTGTAAAATGAACAATATATTTTTTTTCTCACAGTTCTTGAGGCTAAAAGTATGAGAACAAGCTGTCAGCAGGTTGGTTACCTCTGAGGGCTATGAGAGAAGAATCTATTTTATATCTCTCTCCTTGGCTTGATTGCCATCTTTTTTTGTGTCTTTACATAGTCTTACCTCTGTAGGTGTATTCAGTCATTCCCACTTATCCATAGTCTCAATTTTCACAGTTTTAATTATCTATAGCCATCTACAGCCCAAAAATATTAACTGGAATATTCCAGAAACAAACAAGTTATAAGTTTTACATTATGCTCTGTTGTGATTTGTGTAATAAAATCTGGTCCCATACCACTCTGTCCCTCCTGGAACATGAATTATCCCTTTGTCCAGCATAACTCCGCTATGTACCCTACCTGCCTATTAGTTGGTGAAATTGTCTGCTCATGGCATCTAACCATCAACGTCTTCATGGCTCAATGATCCAGGATTACTGGAAGCAGATAATTCCCCTTCTGACATATTTCAGAAGGTTAATAGTAGCTTAATATTATGTTACAATATCTAAGGCATTCATATCATTTCATTTCATTATGTAGGAATTTTATCATCTAACACTATCACAAGAAGGATGATGATAGTACAAAATATCTCAAAAAAGATATTCTGAGAGAAAGACCACATTCACATAATTTTTATTATAGTTTTTTATAATTTGTTCTCTTTCATTATTAGTTATTGTTAATCTTTTACTATACCTAATTTTAAAAATAATCTATATCATAGGTATTTATAGGAGAAAACAGTACATATAGGATTCTCTACTGTCCATAATTTCAGGCATCCATGGTGGGTCTTAGAATGTATACCCTGTGAGTAAAGGAAAACTAAATTCAAATTTTCTCTTTTGTAAATTCAGATTAGTAAATTTAAATTTCCTCTTCTTAGAGAACACCAGTCATGTTGGATAAAGGTGCTCCTAGTGAATTCATGTTAGCTTAGTTATCCTTGTAAAAACCCTTTCTGCAAAAACATTATGAGGTGATGAGGGTTAGGAATTTTGTGGGAGACACAACTTGCCCATAATAGTGAATTATTATTTTTATCTTCTAAATGATGATGTTAGTTTCAATTTTTTTAACTTAGGAATGTGTTGACATTATCTGCTTAGTAGGGTTGGATGGCAGGAAGTAAAGGAAAACCATTTCTCAGAATGTTTCTTATATAACTTGCTTTTAATAAAGTATCTATTTTATTTTCATTGGCTGAATCTAAATCTACACCTTGAGTTAGTCTTTTATAATATGCTGAAGATATGTGACCTGTGAAAGTCCTCCTAAGAACATCATCCATATTTTTACTTAACATTTTTTTCTGTTTATGTTTAAAAAAGAATCGCTTTCCACACACACAGCATCTTAGAAAAACACCTTTCAAAACAGTTAGCAGACTGATTGTTTTTGCTTGACTTGCTCAGAGTTCAATGCTGTTCACAGTAATAACTCTGGCTTTTGATAAGCAGTTTAAACATGAATCAAAGAGGCTGTAAATGAGTCAAAGAGCATCAGGACTGTTTTTAACTACAAATGAGATGTCTAGAAAATGCTTGTCAATACACTGAAGCTGCCAAGTGTAGTTGCTGATTTATGACATCACTGCCAGTAGCCCTGCATCTTAGAAATTTGGGTCCCAAGAATACAAATAAACTGGTTTCAGGGAAGTTGAGGATGGTTTCCATAGGCTGAGAAAGAAATGTATTTTGCTATTTTGAGTATAAAATCTTGAAAAGATAATGGTTATATAAAATTATATTTTGTATAAGATTTCATTATTTTCAAAGTAGTTTTCTTATCTGATACTAAATTGAGTTAGCATCAAATAAGAAACTAAGTTAAACCTTAAAAAGCCTTATATAGGATTGCTTATTTTGAAGTTAAATAAAAATTCTGAATATCTCATGTAAATTCAGGCTCTAGCATTTACTCACTTTGAAAACTCAGTGGCTTCCTTTTCCTTTGTATCTAATATTTATTTTATTATTCTTTTCTTAAAAAATTAAGACATGGGGATAAATAAATTGAAGTTCTCTTACAATCTAATACAATATTGTTATTCAATATTTCGGATGTCTCTATTAGGAATGGCACAATAAACAGAGATAACTGAAAAAAATGTAAATAAACCGAATAGAGTTCATAAACTACCCTATTGATTCAATGCCCCAAAGAGTTATCTCCTTTTCCTATGCATTGTAATATAGAAGGCCACCAACACTGAGACTTCAGTTGAAAATTTGTAGTCATCAACATTTCAAAAAGTGTGAACCGTAGTTGTGCATCAATATTCAAAAGCCTACAGAAAAAAAAAAAGTAACACTGCAGCTTTTTACTTTGTAGGGAAAGAAACCATTTTCATGTTCACCCAAAATGACTTGGCAAGAACCCATTGCTCTATTTCACTCAATCCTGGACTCTGGTAATTTTGAGGATTTTAAAATTCTTCTCTTGAAATGAGAACACTGAACATCCTGTGGACCTTAAACTTTTTGGTGTTCTATTCTGTAAAGCACCAAACAAGAGATCCAGTTGAAATAATGTTATTCTTGCAGAGATGAGTATTAGCCATAATGGCAGAGGAAGAGTGAATTCCAAATGGATTCTCATGGGTTGAGCACAAATAAGTTCATATTAACTGATCATATAAAATTGGTGATGTGTGAGGTCACTAACATCAAGAGGTTGGTATATCATAGGAAACTTTTTATTTCATCTCATAATATACTCTTCTTATAACCATATACTCAGTAAACAATTGGTTTGGTATAATTATTATTGAGACATTAAAAGCAAAAGTGTAAAATTTTAAAACGTACCTTATTTCATAACACAAAATAAGCCATGAAAATATTAATCTCATGAAACCTCTCCCTCACGTATATTGAAAGATAAATCTGCATCTCTGTCTCTATCATCTCTATCTCTGTCTATACCTATTAAATTTCTGTCTATAGGTATAGGTATAACATGCCATTATGGTTTGTTTGACTAAGAATTGGAATCCTAAGTTCTTCTCTTTCCCAACAGTCACATTTTTAGGCAGAATGTGTAGAAGCTGAAAATAGATCCCCCTTCCTAACTGTGTGTCACATTGGCAAGTTTTACAATTTAAAAGTAGGGAAAATGTTAAACCACCCTAACAACATGGTTGTGGCAATTGAAAGATATTATATATGTAAAATATTTAAAATAAATCTTAGCATGAGTATTAGGCTCAATAATTAGTGATTATGGGAAAAATTATGATTATGATGCTAATTCTTGCTTCTCTGCTGTAAACAAATAGGATTATTCATGCTTACATAAAATCTTCTGGTTTTAATTTTTTGGTTATAGATTTAGTTTTTAATGACAATCCTTCAGGTAAAAGAAAATACATCCTTGTATAAGTCATACATATGGCTAATATATAGAAAAACCACAAATGGAGTCTGTATCTCTTGATCATCAATACACCACTTTTTCTTCTCACTAAACAGTTGGTAAAAAGGTAAAAGCATCCTCTATCTTTGTAGTAAATTAGAAACGTAAAGTGATGCACTTGAAATTATTGCCTTGGTGCCTGAAATTGTTTAAAAATAATTGAGTAAATATTGTGGAATTGCATTCAGTTTAGGCTTCATCTTCTGGTGACTCACTTGACACAAACATATTATCTCAGAATTCGCCTTTGCTATTGTTTTCCTTTGCCAAACTCTGTTCACTGAAGAAATAATAAGCATGACAGAGCAGCAATATCTTTAAAAGAATGGTTACATTATAAGTAGTCAACTGGTATACATTTGAAAACCTTGTTAGCCTATGTTGTGATACTAAAGCTTTTGAAACATAAATTAATAAGGTATAAATGAATATTTTGTAGTAATAGATGATACAGAAATCCTGTGGTATTTCTCCATCTTTTTTTCTATATGCATGCTAGTAGAAGTTCCTTAAACCCTAAAGACAATTAGCACTTCTCTCTTAAAGACTTACAAAACTTAAATGTGTTATTACTTGTAAAGTGCTTTAAAATGCACAGTAGGGACTCAGCAAATTGTAAGGGCTCAACGTAATGATTATTGTTATTATGATTATTATACAAATTCTTATGTATATTACACCTGGACTTAACTTTATGTATCAGCTATTCAAATGTATCAGTCTCAGCTTCAGCCAAAAACAAAACAAAAGATAACATTTTATTACAGGACACTTTATTATTTTTACATACCTTTCATGAGGATCTCTCAGAAATAAAAAGTGTAGGAAGTGATACTATTTGAGCATTCTAGTTGAAGTGAAGTCATTGGAGATTTCTACTTCAATTGACATAACAGAGATAACACTTCACAAAAGAGTACACTCTTACTAACACAGCCTGTTAGATAGAAAAGCATAATAATAATAATAATAATTATTTTTTGAGACAGGATCACTCTCTGTCGCCCAGGCTGGAGTGCAGTGGCACAATCTCGGCTCAATGCAACCTCCGCTTCCCAGGTTCAAGTGATTCTTCTGCCTTAGCCTCGAGAGTAGATGGGATTACAGCATGTGCCACCATGCCCAGCTAATTTTTAATAGAGACGGGGTTTCACCATATTGGCTAGGCTGGTCTCGAACTCCTGACCTCATGATCCACCCACCTCAGCCTCCCAAAATGCTGGGATTATAGGCATGAGCCACCGTGCCCGGCCAAAATTTTTAAGAGAGAATATTTGAGAAAAGTGTTTTAGTGATTTTTATTTTTCTGTTTCCACCATTGAATGCTGCAGTAATTTAAGGTGAGACCAAAAAGAGAAGTTTTGCAGTAGAGATATGTCATCTTATTTCTGTTCAGCTTATCGTTCTTCCATGTTACTACCTGCTAGCAACACTAGTCTACCAGTTTCTGACTGCCTTGTTATAAAATGCTACCATGTACCATTGTGCATCTTACTATTGCTGGCGTGCTGGCTATAGTTTTAAAAAGATAGCTCTCTTCTTGAATTCACAATACTCTCCAAATGGCCTTCTCCTTTCCACTTCTGAATGCTTTCATCCATTCTTCATATAACTGTCAGCATAATTTTAAACAAATCATATTATATCACTCTAGTTAAAACAGTCCAATGGCTTTCAATTGTACTGGGAAGGAATTCAAAGCTCCCTACTGTGGCTTACAAGGATGTCCTGCCCTAACTGCTGATCTCTCCGACGTCATTATCATATATTCTGAGCATTCACCAGGCTCCAGCTATGCCAGCCTTCCTTCTGTTCTTCCCACCTCCATAGTTTGCTGGCCTCAGAGACTTGGAACTGGCTCCTGCATTTTTCTATAATACTCTTTCACAGTATTTTTTATATGTTTGGCCCCATATTATCATCAAATGATCTGTTCAAATGCAACTTTCATAGACATCTTCCATACACTAGAAAATCTGAAGTAGCCTGCTCATCCGTATAGTTTTTCTAACCATAATTCCTATAAAATAGTATCACCTGGGTATTTAAAACAAAATAGAGAAATATTCCTTGGCCTATCATCCAGACCAATTAAAATTTTAAAATGTTAGGATGGAGTTAGAACATCATAAAAATTTTAACAGAAGGAAGGTTGAAGAGTGCTTTTGAAACAAAGGATTAATAATTCTATTCAAAAATGTATGAAATAAATCTGCCAATTTCTAAACATCTAATTGGATTATCTATATCTTTGAGTTCTTGACTAGGCACATTTTCTCATACCTGTAATCCGAGCATTTTTTTAGGCTGAGGCAGGTGGATCGCCTGAGCCTAGGAGTTTGAGACCACCCTGTGCAACATGGCGAAACCCTGGCTCTAACAAAAAGTACAAAAGTTAGTCAGGTGTAGTGGCACATGCCTGTGGTCCCAGCTACTTGGGAGGCTGAGGTGGGAAGATCACTTGAACCGAGGAGGGTAAAGCTGCAGTGAGCCATGACCACGCTACAGCACTCCAGCCTGGGCACCAAAGCAAGACCCTGTCTCAAAAAAAAAAAAAAAAAAAAAAATTGAGTTCTTTAGAAATAGAGCCTAAGATGAGGATTGGGTGAAAGTGATTTATTAGAATGTTAAGCTGGTAGTAAAGTAGCAAAGTGAGGCAAATATAAGTGTAATGTCAAGCACAGCTCCATGGAAAGTAACTTGGGTTTGATCTTACAGAAAAATTCTAAAAACCCTATAAGTGATGCTGCTGAATTGTTCCTCTTTTCCTCTTTTTTATTTATTTATTTATTTGAGACGGAGTCTTGCTCTGTCGCACAGGCTGGAGGGCATTGGCGCGATCTTGGCTCACTGCAAGCTCCGCCTCCCGGATTCACGCCATTCTCCTGCCTCAGCCTCCCGAGTAGCTGGGACTACAGGTGCCCGCCACCAAGACTGGCTAATTTTTATTTTTATTTTTATTTTTTTTTATTTTTAGTAGAGATGGGGGTTTCACCGTGTTAGCCAGGATGGTCTCGATCTCCTGACCTTGTGATCCGCCTGCCGCGGCCTCCGGAAGTGCTGGGATTACAGGCGTTAGCCACCGCGGCTGGCTGAGTAGTTCCTCTTAAAGGTCCCACTTCCCAATACTACCTAGCCAATTAAATTTCAACATGAGTTTTGGCAAAGACGTTTAAACCACAGCAAGCACTGAGAACATTTTCCACTGTATGTCATGTAGACAAAGACAAAATTCATGTGCCCAAGTTCTTCTGAAAAGTGCACTAATGATAAATATTAAGCATTTTATTCTGTTAAATAATATTTTACTGGAGTATCAGAATACAGAAAATACCCATTTGAGTGATAGAATTACTATAATTAAATATTTTATACTATTATAAAATAACATATTTCAATGTGTTGTAGTTCATAGGCCTATGCAGAGCTATTTAAATATGTACATTTAAATAATTTTATGAATGTTTGAATAATCATGTCCCATCAATCTTCTCCAAAGATAATTTAATTTGTTTCTGACAAAAGTGCCAAATAGGTGATAGACGAATAAAGTACACAAGTTCTAATTCTGTTTTATGTAAAGAGCCAAATAATTTGAGGTTGTGTTTTTTCTATATTCCAAAGCTGACTAAAAGCATTTTTCCTTGACCAACAAACAAAAGAGAATTTAAATGCAGATCGTTATGTTGACAGCACAACTGTCTAATTCAATGTGACACTGATGCAAGTAAGAAGAAAGGAGCCAAAATGACACATTTAAAATATCCTCTTTAAAGTTCAATTCCATTTTACATACTATTCTTCCACTTTGTACCACTATGCATTATCTTAGAATCACATCAATTTGATTCTTCTTGGTGAGCAACTATTATGTATACGAAAATATATATATATCTTAACAAATATTAACTTTGTTTTGCTTTGTTTTAACAAAATTATATTTTATTTTTCTTTGATTCTCAAAATATACCATTGACATAAAATCAATCTTGTTACAATCATTTGAAATATTAGTTTCAAATACAGCACCGTTCCTTTATATCTTATTATGCTTTCTAAAAAAGACTCATACTGCAACAATCAGAAATTCAGGGTTTGCTCTTTTGAAAATCAATTCTATATTATGTGTTTTAGCTTTATCTTAAACAGGCTCAACATTATCAAATAAAATGTGTACAAAACATCTAAAGATGTCCAATTGACAATTGTGAGTTTGGCATTTATCATTATAGCAGATAATGTGTGTGTGTAAGTGTGTTTGTGTGTGTGCATTTACCTGTTCCACACACACAGACAACATTTATCAGCTTTTGAGGCACAGGCATTTTATTAATTTATATACCAAAATAGTTAAATACTAAATTAATGTACAATGTTCATTGAATGTCATTGAAACAAATTTTGGAAAGCACTTATTTTCATGATATAAAAATTGTGTATATGTATTTCTAATTTAATTGGAGAATTGTTGACTAAACTTTCACAATTGGCTTATTTCTGTGTTTAATGGAACTGTCACAGAAATAAGAATAAAAGAAGAGAGAACAGTGACCTTAGCACCATAATTCAAGGCATCTTTGCATGGACAAGAGATACAAACATGGATCAATGTATGACATTTGAAAAGCAGAAGTAGAAAGTATAGCAGTAACTGACTTGCCCCTCCTACCAGATTGTTTCTAGGGTACGTGTTTTATGCTTTCATAGCTCTTTGCTCTTCTCCATAGAATCCATTTACATGTTGCATTATATATTTTATAATTAATGCCAGTCTGTCTCTATGAAAAGTAAACTTTTCAATGTAAAGAATGACTATTGTACCCCAAATTTTTAAATTTGAATATATGAATAACTTTTTTGAATACATGAGAAACATTGTTTATAACAATGAAAATATTAAAAAGTATTTTCTTGAATAAATCTGAATTAATTTTGTGATCTGACATATTTTAAAGCAAAATATGTGTGCATATATATATAGCTGGATAGATATGTGTTTTTGACATTTCAGAAATCAAATTCAGAACAATAAATATATAATAACTATCCTCAAATTAACTTCAAATTTTATTAAAAATGCATACATTGATAACTGAAATTTTAGTGTTGCAGGCATAAAAGCTAATGCAATCGATATGATTAATATGCTTTCTGTGGACATTAAATAAGTTAATACATATAAAAGGCTTATAACATCATTATCATTATAATCGTAATGATATTTTTGTATAAAAACCTAACATTACATGACAATTAAACTTTCACAAAGTAAACTGAATCTTTTCCATTCCTTTGGGCAGCACAGAAATACAACTTTGACTAATGTGATGAAATAGCTGCATAACTTTGTGGAGCTTGACCACCTGGAGAGAAGAATATTGATTCTATAATTAACTGTGACCTGCAAAGTACAGCCACCAAAATTACTTTTTTAAAAATAATTTCCCTTTCTGAGCATTTAAATGGGAAACAAGTAAAAAAAAAGAAGATACTTAAAGAGTAATAGTCACTAAAGTTTAAATGATCATCATGATTGTGCCTTTTTATAATTCATTGCAATTGCTGATATATTCATATAAGAAAACAGACTGGTATAAAATAAATTGGACAAGGAATCCTAGTAAAATATTTGTGATTTGAGATTTTACAGACAAGAAAATCACTAGCTTTTACATTTTGTCATTTATAAGAGGCACTAATGCACTTTTAAAAACCCGATAGTCTTAACAGAAGTATTAAAAAATGAACAGAAATACCATTAAAAAAATTGAAAATTGCAAGTGATAAAACAGGCCAATGTTGTTGTCATGTTAATAAAAGAAATATTGTTTATTGTAGCTTTCTGAGCCTTTTCTTACATTCTATATTTGTTATTAATAAGTGCATCTCCAATTTTTAAGAGGTGCATGTTTACCTTTTATACAAATGAGCAATACACACATGCTTATAATTGCAAATGTATTTAGGTATCATTGCCTTTTAAAATATGTTTTAAAGCCATATTAATTATACCATATAGTTCATGTTGTCATTTAAATTGACCTTATATAATTTAACATACAATTCATTTTACATTATAAAATTTCTTACTGTAAAAAATGGTGAACATATATTCTATACATTAGAATATTAGACTATATATATTTAGTAATAAAAAGTCTTCAATCTCTATGGACACTATCTGCATAGGCAACCATTATACAGTTTCTTAAGCATTCATACACAAATAACGTATTAATACTTATGCCTTTATGTTATTATTTTTCAAAAATAGAAGTACACTCTAGAGCTCTTTCACTTAATATTCTCAGTAATTGGTCATTAACATATTGATCAATATATTATATATATATATCTCAGTGATTGATCAATAATAGATATCATTTACCTTATTTCTTCTAATGCCATTTTTAGGTTCCCTAGAAGTGGAGCCCAAGGTAAGGATTCTTTTGCAAGTGATTTTCTAGTAGAGTGCTCTCAGGAGAAATCTGGGAGAAAGTAAAGGAATCTGAGTAAGGGCTGGGAAGAGGCAAACACAGATACTTTTAGCTGAAGTCTAACCTCAGCTTTATCCCTGGGGACTTCTTGAGTATGAGTGGCACAATAGAGTTGCTTCATTTCCAAGGAAGGGGGCCAGATTTTGCACTGCAGTGTCAGTATGTAATTGGCAACAAGTATCCTTGCAACTCCCAGAAGGAAACATAATCTCCCAAGTGAGGTGATTACAGTTACTGAAGCCAATTCCCTAGAAACATTGTAAGCTGTTGTAAATTATAAGTGGTTAGCAGCCCAAACTCACAGAACCTGGGGGATGAGTTTATCTGGTTGTCAAAATGAATCTGGGCAATGTACCAAAATATGCTACTGGTGGCATTATATCACATTGCCAGGAAATGGAATTATGCTTTAGTTACTTTTTGATGAGGGATATTTCATTGTTTCCCTATTTAGCAAGTATAATGTTATTGGTTATTTTTGTACCCTGATTTTTTTGCATATTATAAGGCCTATATTTAATAGAAGATTCTGGAAGTTTAAATGTTGAGTCAAAGGTTATATTCATTTTAAAGTTTGATAGCTGTTGCCAAATGGTCACCCAAAGTCGTTCACATTCTTCATATTTTCACTCACACTGTGAATTAAATTTTAGATCCTTAATTATCTTGATGTGAAAATGGTATATCAGTTTGGTTTGATTTTTCTCTTTTTAAATCCTAGAGAGTGTTTAGCATATTTTTATGCCAAAAGTAATATGCATTTTGTTTTCTGAATAAATTATTTTTCTGTGCTTTATTAGTTACCTAATTTTTCTTATTAGATTGTAAGAACTATACTTACATGTTAAGGGACTTAATAAATTTGTATGACATTTACTCATATATTATTCCAAGTTTGTCTTTTGATCTTTGCTTTTTATTTTCAGGGTGAAGAAATATTTAATTTTATGTAGTTGAATTTATTTACCTTTTTAATTCCTGAGCTTTGCATTTTGTTTAGGAATAGCTCCTTACTTCATAAAAGTATATTTTTAAAAACTCCACACATTTTCTTCCAAAATTTTTAAAATTATCTTTGTTGAAGTAAAAATTTGATTCTTTTAATTTGAGGCAAAATTAAATTTAGGATACTTTAAAATTCAATATGAAACTATTTTGCATTGAGTAAAGTTTATTGTGTTTAATTGATACCACATGACTATACATTTTGTAAAATATAAATGATATCATTGAATGCCCACATACATGGAATTTATGTGTGCCTGAACATGTATAAACAAAATTACATTTTAACAAGTTGATAAATGTGTCCAAGTAGATTAATTATAAATAGAAATTAGTGTTAATAATAAACATATTAAAAATAAAATACTTGGAAAAACACTAATTCTATTTGAAATATAAAAACACTTTTAAAATTATAAATATGTTTTCTATTTTGGCTTAAAAAGCTGAAATACATTTAATGATAGAATTTTTTCTTATAACAGTTATATTTAAAAGTAACAGAAGTTTTTAGCTTTTTACATTTTATTATAGCTAATAAATAGTTTACAGCATGCAAAAACTATCTCAAACTATTCAATTTGCTTCATTCTTTAAAATTTGTTTGGTTTTGTCTACAAAGTAGTTTATAATTCTGTTAAGGGCTTACAACGTGATTTTAAAATAATTCATTTACTTATAGGGATATTGACTCTATCAATTCTAGTAATATTTCCTTTGTTTATACATATATATATATATACAGCAATTCAGTTCAACCACTCTTTAGACCTTACAGAGTGTGTTATATATCAACATAAAAATCAAAGCCATCTAGTAGTAATTTTTAATAAATTTTAGACATTTTGAAATCAATCTAAACACTTGAGAAATTAAAAACCATCATAATGGAAATACAATGCTAGCGTTTGCAAATAGGATAATTCTCAAAATGGATATCTAGTTTACCTTCTTAGTTTAACTTCTCTCTTAAACCACTAAAACTAATTCACAACTAATTTTAAATTATAAACATCACAAATAAGGCTTAACCGTCTCTATATAACATTGAAATAATTGGGTGACATTGTCTACATTTTCTTATTCCATTACATCAAATTCTTCCTATTAGTATATCTGGGAGGCTTTAACATTTTTTTAAAAAGTAAAATCCAAAAAGAATTTTAATGGTTTATAATTGAGAAGAACTTTGGATTCTGCTGATTTTAAAAATATAAGAGGATCAAAGGTGATGCCCAGGATATATTGAAAATAAATCATTACATTTCAGGATTTGGTTACAGGAATAATTTTTTCCCGAGCATCTCCCCCTTGGTAAATGTAAGCACCTCTGCTTATGAGTTGTCTGTTTCTCAGCAAAGATTTTTAGTGAACATGGCTCTCAGGAGACTTTATGGTCAGAACTGGGAACATACTAATGTTCCTTTTCGCCAGGGCTGTAGAAGTGGCAGCCATATTTTCAAGAAGAGACAGATACTGAGTCAGGTCAAAACAAAGTCATTCAAAGAATGGATACTGTGAGGTCAGACCCAGTAAAAAGGCTATGAATGGACATCAACATACATATTGAGGAATCATACATATGAGAACTTGGGATGATTCACAGCAGGTTTTATGAACCAGTATATCTGGTAGTGTGTATGCCACCAGTAAGAAAGAAGAAAAAATGATGAGATGTTTGGGAATTCAGTCATCAACACTTCAGTGATTGACATGAAGAGATGGCACTTAGGTGGAATAACTTGAGTATTTTATCCCTGTGAAAAATCTGGGCAGCTGGTATATGATGGTTAATGCTGAGTGTCAACTTGATTGGATTGAAGGATACAAAGTATTGATCCTGGGTGTGTCTGTGAGAGTGTTGCAAAGGAGATTAACATTTGAATCAGAAAGGTGGGAAGGCAGACCCACTCTTAATCTGGGTGGCACAATCTAATCAGCTGCCAGCATGGCCAGAATATAATCAGGCAGAAAAATGTGAAAAGAGAGACTGGTCTAGCCATCCAACATCTTTCCCGTGCTGGATGCTTCCTGCCCTTGAACATTGAACTCCAAGTTTTTCAGTTTTGGAATTCGGACTGGCTCTCCTTGCTCTTCAGCCTGCAGACAGCCTATTGTGGGACCTTTTGATCATGTAAATTAATATTTAATAAACTCCTCTATATATATATTCCATTAATTCTGTCCCTCTAGAGAATGCTAATACAGATTTTAGTACCAGCAGTAGGGACCAGGACAGGAGAAGGCTCTGCAATAGGTCCAGGCTGCTGTGCAAGCTGCTCTGCCACTTGGGCCATATGACCCAGCAGATCCAATGGTGCTTAAGGTGTCAGTTGCAGATAGGGATGCTGTTTGGAGCCTTTGGCAGGCCCCCATAGATGAATCACAACGGAGGCCTCTAGGATTTTGGAGCAAGGCTCTGCCACCTTCTGCAGAAAACTATTCTCCTTTTGAGAGACAGCTCTTGGCTTGTTACTGGGCTTTGGTGGAAACTGAACGTTTGACTATGGGTCATCAGGTCAGTATGCAACCTGAACTACCTCTCATGAGTTGGGTGCTTTCTGTCCCATCCAGCCATAAAGTGGGTTGTGCACAGCAGTATTCCATCATCAAATGGAAGTGGTATATACGTGATTGGGCTCAAGTAGGTCCTGAAGGCACAAGTAAGTTAAATGATGATGTGGCTCAAATGCCCACAGGCTCCAATCCTGCCACCCTGCCTTCTCTGCCCCAGCCTGCACCAATGGCTTAGGGGGAGTTCCCTATGATCAGCTGACAGAGGAAGAGAAGACTAGGGCCTAGTTCACAGATGGTTCTGCACCATATGCAGGCACCACCCAAAAGCAGACAGCTGCAGCACTATAGCCACTTTCTAGGACATCCCTGAAGGACAGTGGTGAAGGGAGATCTTCCCAGTGGGCAGAACTTCGAGCAGTGCACCCGGCTGTGCACTTTCCATGAAAGGAGAAATGGCCAGATGTGTGATTATATACTGATTCGTGGGCTGTAGCCAATGGTTTGGATGGATGATCAGGGACTCATAAGAAGCATGATCAAAAAATTGGTGGCAAAGAAATTTGGGGAAAAAGGTATATGGATGGACCTCTCTGAGTAGTCTAAAACTGTGAATATATTTGTATACCATGTGAGTGCTCTATGACGGGTGACCTCAGCAAAGGAGTATTTTAATAATCAAGTGGATAGCGTGACCTGTTCTGTGGACACCACTCAGCCCCTTTCCCCAGCCACCCCTGTCATCACCCAATGGGCCCATGAACAAACTGGCCATGGTGGCAGGTACAGAGGCTTTACAAGTACTCAGCAACATGGACTTCCACTTACCAAGGCTGTCCTGGCTACAGCCACCGCTGAGTGCCCAATTTGCCAGCAGCAGACACCAACACTGATTCATCGATATGGCACCATTCCTCGAGGTAATAAGCCAGCTACCTGGTGGCAGGTTAATTATATTGGACCTCTTCCATCATGGAAAAGGCAGAGGTTTGTCCTCACTGGAATAAACACTTAATCCGGATATGGGTTTGTCTATCCTGCAAGCAGTGCTTCTGCCACGACTACTGTCCATGGACTCACGTAACACCTTACACATTGTCATGGTATTCCACACAGCTTTGCCTCTAACCAAGGCACTCACTATATGGCTAAAGAAGTGCAGCAGTGGGCTCATGCTCATGGAATTCACTGGTCTTACCATGTTCCCCATCATCCTGAAGCAGCTGGAGTAAGAAAACGGTGGAATGGCCTTTTGAAGTCACAATTACAATGCCAAATAGCTGACAATACTTTGCAAGGCTGGGGCAAAGTTCTCCAGAAGGCTTTGTATGCTCTGACTCAGCGTCCAATATACAGCACTTCTTTCCCATTGCCAGGATTCACAAGTCTAGAAATCAAGGGTGGAAGTGGAAGTGGCACCACTCACCATCACCCCTAGTGACCCACTAGCAAAATTTGTGCTTCCTGTTCCCACCACATTATGTTCTGCTGGCCTAGAGGTCTTAGTTCCAGAGGGAGGAATGCTGCCACCAGGAGACATAACAATGATTCCATTAAACTGGAACTTAAGATTGCCACTAGGACCTCTTTGGGCTCCTCCTACCTTGAAGTCAACTGGCTAAGAAGGGAGTTACAGTGTTTGCTGGGTGATTGACCTGGACTACCAAGATGAAATCAGTCCACTACTGATGGAAGTAAGGAAGAGTATGAATGGAATACAGGAGATCCATTAGGGTGTCTCTTAGTATTACCATGCCTCGTGATTAAGGTCCATAGGAAACTACAACAGCCCAATCCAGGCAGGACTACAGGAATCCAGACCCCTCAGGAATGAAGGTTTGGGTCATGCCACCAGGAAAAAACATGACCTGCTATAGTACTTGCTGAAGGCAAAGGGAATACAGAATGGGTAGTAGAAGAAGGTAGGCATCAGTAACAGCTATGGCCACGTAACCAGCTAAAGAAACAAGAAATGTAACTGTCATGAGTATTTCCTCCTTCTTTTGTTAAAAACATGTTTGTGAATGTATACACTTGTACTAAGAAAATATCTTCATTTTATTTCCTTTTCCTTTATCATATGACATAAGATTTATTGACTTCATATCAGCATTTAAGTATTATTAAATTTATGTAATAGTATTTGGGTTGGGATTGGTGTGTTTCCAGTGGTAGGAAGGATAGTTGTGTTATGTTAGGCATAATTATGACCTTATTATTGTCTTTATTTGAAGATTATGTGTGATCTCAGGAGATGTGTATGGGTTCAAGTTGACAGGGGTGGACTTGTGATGGTTAATACTGAGTGACAACCTGATTGTATTGGAGGATACAAAGTATTGATCCTGGGTGTGTCTGTGAGGATGTTGCCAAAGGAGATTAACATTTGAGTCAGTGGGCTGGGGAAGACAGATGCACCCTTAATCTAGGGGGCACAATCTAATCAGCTAAATGTGAATCTAAAGCAGGCAGAAAAACATGAAAAGGGGAGATTGACCTAGCCTCCCAGCCTACATCTTTCTCCCTGCCCTTGAACATTGAACTCCAAGTTCTTCAGTTTTGGAACTCGGACTGGCCCTCCTTGTTCCTCAGCCTGCAGATGGCCTGTTGTGGGAACTTGTGATCATGTAAGTTAATACTTAATTAACTCCTTTATATATATAGGAGTGGAATATATATATATGTATATATATATATATATTCCATTACTTCTGTCCCTCTAGAGAACCCTGACTAATAATACATGGTATTTAGAATAAATTATAAGAAAATATCAGAGACAGAATTAAGCTTTTGATTTATCCTATGTGTTTTTCGTGACTCTTATGAAGAGAGTAGTCATTATCTTTACTTGGCTTGTCCAATTATTGCAGATGGTGATAAAAGAAAACAGCTAGATAGAGGAGGGGATACCAATTTTCAGAAAATGTTCTCTGCAGATATAGAATTTAACTATATTTACTGAATTTAGCTGATAATACACATATGAAGGGTAGCACTATTATAAATGTGAAATATATTATCATCTTTTCAGTTTTCAACTCCATACCAAGGTTAAATCAGGACTACTTATTCTGCTAAATAAAAATGGTGCCCTATTTTAAAGTATTAATCTTTTATATTGTTTTCTGAAATAAAAGTCATGGTTATTTCTTAGTAAAAATGGCCAATAGAATTCTTTTTTCTCATGTATTTTCTCATTAGCTAAATAATAATAATAATAATAGTGGTATCTCTTCATTTCCCTTCATACAGTGTGATACTATATACTGAAAAAAATTAATAGCAATTTTACTTGTGCTCTCATTATTGGTATGCTGTAGTCATTTTCTACTTTTCAATGACTTTGAAAATGATCTTGTACAGTAGTGGCTTCTTATTATCCAGAAAGGTACCAGGAATAGGTATAATCTCATTATATCCACAACCACTCAGTAGAAAAATATGTAATATTCATGTAAATATCTGTGAAATAGTATAATTGAATAGCTTCATTT
Organism: Pan paniscus; assembly: GCF_029289425.2. NCBI lineage: Eukaryota > Metazoa > Chordata > Mammalia > Primates > Hominidae > Pan > Pan paniscus. The sequence goes on from NC_073263.2 coordinate 65,017,276, forward strand.
TCTCTGCTATAAGATGGTACAATTACATTTATTTTTTTAAATGACAAACTCATAAAATTATACAGTGACAATCAGCACAAATGAAGAGTTGCCATTTGCGTAGGAGAAATGGGTTATAGGATAAACCTCTAATTTAGCTAATGGAATTTTGAAATAGGGCTTATAACCAAAGTGAAATTAAACACAATAGCCTTAGTCGACTCTATTTTATAATCACTTACACTTTTATTGCTAATTCACCTAATTGAAGTCAGGAGTAAATGCACTATTAGCTCCTGATAACTTTAGGTTTGGGTTGAATTTTAGTGTTACAAAGGATATGTAAATGTCCAAAAGAAAGATGCACAAATATGCTGAATATTATTAGCAATACAAGAAAACAAAAAATTTAAATTACAAGTTCTGATTCCTGGGTCTAATTATAATGCTTTTTGAGATCATTTGTGACATTATTAAAACTATATTTGAAATCATTTATTTTCTATTAATTTGCTGACATATAAAAAGGAAGATAGCAATAAATAATACCTTTTGTAATACTTATTAAAATCAAGCAAATATAAGGATATTGTGAAATCCTATATAAGGATTATGATCTAACACATTAAAATAAATATTTCAATTTTTTTTTTTTGAGACAGCATCTTGCTCTGTTACCCAAGCTGGAGTACCAAGTGGTGTGAGCTTGGTTCACTGCAACCTCTGCCTACTGGGTTCAAGCAATTATCCTGCTTCATCCTCCTGAGTAGCTAGGATTACAGGCACCCGCCGCCGTGCCAGACTAATTTTTGTATTTTTAGTAGAGATGGGGTTCCACCTTGTTGTCCAGGCTAGTCTTGAACTCCTGACCTTAAGTGATCCACCTGCCTTGGCCTCGTGAAGTGCTGGAATTACAGGTGTGAGCCACCAGGCCCAAGTCAATATTTTGAAATTTATATTTGAAACAATAATTTATGTAATACTATGAAATAATGTAGACCAAGAGCAATATTAAAATTTTAAAACATGGATTAATATAATACAACTTTATAATTATTTTAAACATTAATAAAAATAATGAAAGTTGCCCATTATTACCAGATCTTAGGACATATGTCTCTCATGTCTGGAAAATATTAATAATATTAATAATAACCACAGCAACAACATGCCAATAACCTATCAATACCTTTGCAAGTCTTATTTAGAGTACATGTTCTTTAATTGAATTTTCAAAATATTCAAATATATTTATTTATTAGTAATAGCTAACTTTTGCTTAAGTTATTGTTCCAGAAAGTATGTGAAGCACATTTCATAAATTACTCATTTCTCAGAAACCTCATGATGGGGAAATTACTATTTCTCACAAATTACAGATGAGAAAACTGATGCCTACAGAAGTTCAATAGTCTGCCAATACCGAGCTGTTCTAAACGATGGCACTGGCATTTAAACCCACACTGTGGCTCAGCAGTCCTCCTTCTTAACTGCTTTCCTGAGATTTATAATAACCTGAGGACAATCAGGCAAATCTGTTTTGGAGGTTTGCTTCTGCAATTAACTCTATGTAGGAGACAAGTGAATTAAGATGAGATCTTAAAAAATTACATAGGCAATTCCTTGTTATTATGCCATTTTTTAGATGAGCTATCAGTACGAATGTAAACAAATGTGTTTCAAGTATATACTTTTAAGTTGAGAAATGATTAGCAAGGTGTAGTTGTACGTACCTGTAGTCGAAGCTACTCAGAGGCTGAGGTGAGAAGATTGCTTGAGCCCAGGAGTTCAAGGCTGCAGTGAGCTGTGATCATAACACTGCACTCCAGTCCGGGTGACAGAGTGAGACCCTGTCTCTAAAAAAAAAAAAAAAAAAAACCCAATAAAATAAAATAAAATAAAATAAATAAAATAAAATAAGAAGTGAAATAACTTTGTCCTCAAACAAAAACCAATGTTTGCCTCAGTTATTTATTAGGTATCAGCCTCAATAATGACTTGCTTAGTCGACATTTTCTTTCATATGTTGCTGGAATAATTTTGTTACTTACAAAACACTAATTTTGTTACTTTATAAGACATTAGTGAAGTCTACTAAAAATTATGACTAATTATGAGAATTAAGACAAGGTTTAGTTTAGCAGGGCCAGAGAAGATTTGACTGGAAGTAGATCTTAGAGTCTTCTTGAGGCCTGACAAATCTCTATTTCTAGAACAAGGCAGTATGACACAGATGCATTACTCATCATTTATTAAGTGGCAATACATCTATAATACACTCTCTCAAATGAGTTATATTTCATAAGTTTTAAAAAAGCTTTTAAAGTGAAACCCTTTACACTTCATGACAGCATTTCTAGAAATTGTATTTTTGCATTTCAACTGTAAATGATTCTTTTAAATTATTATTTTTTTAATTTTAGAAGGTAAAAAAGTACATAAGACTCATCATAGCCTTCTTGTACATAACGACAACACTTTAATACTGTGCTTAGGGCCATTATAAATAGCAGAATCACTAACAAAAAGCACACTTTAAAAAAAGATATTAAACAGACCACAAAAAAGACATGTTTACAGAAAAAATTCAAATTAAGACAGAACATCACCTTGCTCAATCTCAGCTGAAAATCTGTGCTTTGGGTAACTTACATTTTTTGCAGTTCTGAGCAACTACAGAAATGACTGTGAAAGTGCTCTAAGTACTGTCTTGTGGGTTACAAGAAAGCTTTGGCAAGCAGGCGAATTCATGAATATGGAATCCGCAAATAATGAGGATCAACTGCATTTTTCATTTAATTTTAATAATATTAATCATGGTAGTTTTTCTAAAGTTTTGATCTTTTTTATCTACATATGCAAAGAAAAATAGCATTATCCAAAAATTTTGGAATGCTTCTCTTCTATTCAAGTAATTAGAGTTGCCTTCTTTTTTCGATGTTACCACTTGCATCTATTAGCAAAATAATATAAAATTCATTTTATATTCTGCACATTTTAATATTTCAAAAACAAAAGTTTACAGCACTAAACATTCTTTTTAATGGTATAAATGGAATAGCCAGATAATCAGGGAAACACTATGTGACTACTGACATTATATGATTCTAGTAACAGGATCGTTGAAAGTTAAAGGAGCACATTAAAGAAGCATTTAAATTTTAACTGCTCTGCATGGCATTATTTAAAATAACTCACTAGGGTATTAGGGTGATTAGACAGGTAAATAGTGGTGTAATCAGGTTTGGCTGTATACATAAGTGGAATGAATTTTCACTTAGAACATAGGTTGTAAGGGGTAATTGAGGCATCTATAAATATCTTCTAAAAGAGACTTCCTATATGCCCTGGTGATAGAGTCATTTATTTGATTTATCACATAGAGCCATTGAAAAAAGGTCCTATAAAGAAATGGCTATCTGGGAAGTTTGACAGACCAAACTTCACTACCTACCATTAAAACTTTTCCAATATTAGTTTGCCATATCAATTACTAGCCACCTGTCAAGGCTCTTAAAAAGTGTGGTATCAAAAAGCTCCTGATGGGTTTCTGATAAAGCAAAGATGTCAGAATCATAGAGTGGGGGGAAGAATATTTGCCAAACAGATATTTAACAAAGGATTGATATACAGCATAAATAATAATTCTCACATTTTTAAAAAAGGCAAGTGAGACAATTTAATGAAACAGACAATATACTCAAAAAGACACTTTTCAAACAAATATCAGATAAACATAAAATGTGTTCAACATCACTTATCATCAAGATGATGCAAATTAAAACCACAATGAGATACATTTACATACTCACCAGAAGAGACACATTTTAAAATGTCCACACAGCTAAATGTTAATAAGAATGAGGCACCACTGGAAATTCCATATAATGCTGGTGGAAATAAATACATTTGCTCAATTTGTTTAGAAAATTTATAGTTGTACCTACTGATGGTAAAAATATATGCATTTTACATGACCCAGAAATTCCATTATTATAACACAAAAAATGCATAAATACATGCATCAAGAAACACGAAGATAATGTTTATAGCTGTGTTTTTCATTATAACCAAAGAAACGAGAGCAATCCAAAAGTTATTCAGGAGTAGAATGGATTATTTTTTGTGCCATATTTATATAATATTATGCTACTCACCAGTGAAAAATAACTACTGCTATCCTCTATAATATAGATGAATATCACAAACAAACTAAAATCAAAAGAAGTCAGTTACAATATAGCATATACTGTATATTTTCATTTATCTAATATTAAAAAACAGATGTAACCAATATATAGTATTAGAATATGATTAGTTACCTTTGGGACAGATTGTTGCTGGGAGGGGCTGGATAGAGGCTATTTGGATATTGGTTTGTTTCCAATTTCCTTTTCTTTTTGTGCTTTCATTTCCATTGTGTCTGCTTTATTTAAAAAGCTACTTAAAATTTTTTATTTTATTTTTATTTTATTATTTTGTTTTATTTTATTAATTTAATTTCATTTTTTAAATTTTATTTTATTAAGTTTAGTAAGTGGGAAATTGTTCATTCATGGTATAATTGTTTAAATTTTAGAAACTTTAAAGAGGGGTAAGCAACCCAGCTATTGACAATCACATGATATCCCAAATTATATCTTCAGTGTAAGAGCTTTAACTTGGGTTTCTGTTAAATATTATATCCTTTAAAATAAAAGATGACAGGGTCATCATCCATCGGATTATTTCCTGCAAGCTAATATCCCATACTATAGCATTTTTTTCTTTAATAATGTTTATTTGTCTTAGAAAATCTGCCAGATATTTTATGTGCTATTTAGCTAGAATTGCATTGATTATAGATGACCACATGGTCTGTGGCCCGACTCAGGACTCAATCATTCTTGATCCTGAATTTTCAGAAAGCCAATTATTTAAGGTATAGCACTTTTTTAGAATTATTAACAAAACGCTTATGATTCTAACCTGGACTCTCATTTTTCTGTGCTACATAGCCTGGGTTTTTTTTCTTTAACTGTTATTACTTTCCTACTATAGATATTAACTAAAATTTTAAGTTTTAAAAAAAATTCTTAGGAATGCTCTTTAGGCAAAGCAAAGCAATATGATGATTAATCCTAACTAAAGTAGATTATCTTCTAAACATGTGTGCGTGTGTCTGTGTGTGACAGAAACACATTGACTCCAGTTTCCAAGAAAGTAGACTATTACTCAGGCTGCTATTTTTAATTTCACATAAGCATGCATGGTTGGGCTTAGCTAATTATAATATAGACCATAGAACTCTCTTACCTTAATTTTTTTAAACATCTCACATCTAACTGGCAATATAGACTCTAGATATTTTGACATGTTGTTTCTGGACGCTTACCTACTTTAGAAAAAAAAAACAAAGAAAGGAAAGGCAGAAATGCTTATAAAAGCCCTTGTCTTCATGTCTTTATTTTCTAATTCCACATTAACATATCACAATACATTTTTACAGACAATCACAGTTAATAGAATTTAACGACCTATCTAAGCAGAAAAAAGCCTGTTTTGAATATAGTTAATAGTGTAGCCTACCTTAAACAATATTTTAGTAGAATAATACAATTATGGTGTTGGCCAGGTGTGGTGGCTCATGCCTGTAATCCCAGCACTTTTGGAGGCTAAGGTGGGAAGACCGTTTGAGTTCAGGAGTTTCATACTAGCCTGGGAAACATAGCGAGACATTGTCTCCAGTAAAAATGAAAAAAAATTAATTACCTGGATGTGGTAGCACATGCCTCAAGTCTCAGCTACTTGGGATGCTGAGATGAGAGAATCACTTGAGGCTGAGAGTTTGAGGCTGCAGTGAGCCATGACTGCACCACTGCACTCCAGCCTGGGAGACCAGAGCAAGATCCTGTCTCAAAAAATATATATATAATTACAATGTTGTCTGATTTTTGTGCTGTAAAGTGTCTCTTATTTGCTGTGAAATCATGAATCTCTGATGTCCATTGTTTTAATCTATCTTTTATTCCCCTGAATTACACGTGGAAAAAAAGCAATATATACATCCCTTTTCTTCACCATTGTTAGGCTATTACTTTGTCACAGGCATGCCTTTGCCGTAAGCCTACCTTTGCTGTATTATGACTTCAGCATCTTATGCTACATGGTTGGACAGGCTGACTCACCACTTCTTCCCTTATTCTTTCTCACAACATAGAAAACTTATACACAGCTCTAGAATATATAGCATATATCCTGATAGCAGAAAAGAAAAAAAAAACATAAGCTAAAATAAACTGTAAAATGCTTACTTGGTCATGTATACAGTCTGGGTAAATGTTACAAAAAGAACACATTCTAATAGTGTAAGTATTTATCATTTCTTAATGTCCTCATAACAAGTTGAAATGGTTTTATTCATATTTGTAAAATGTCATCACATCTAAATATGAAGGCATACATGTAAAAGTGATATGGTTTTGCTGTGTCCCCACCCAAATCTCATCTCGAATTCCTACATGTTGTAATTCATGTGGAGGGAGGTAATTGAATCATGGAGGCAGGTCTTTCCTGAGCTGTTCTCATAATAGTGAATAAGTCTCATGAGATATGATGGTTTTAAAAAGAGGAGTTTCCCTGCACAAACCCTCTTCTCTTGTGTGTTGCCATGTGAAACGTGCCTTTCAACTTCCACCATGATTGTGAGGCCTTCCCAAGCACGTGGAACTTAAGTCCATTAAACTGCTTTCTTTTGTAAATTACCCAGTCTCTGACATGTCTTTATCAGCAGTGTGAAAATAGACTAATACAGAAAAAGATGAAAATACTTGCCACGATCTCCTAAAGTCATTTTTTTTAAATGGATGGTGGGGAATTTTCTTTCCAGGAATAAGAATGAAGTGCTCTTCATATGAGATGATGGTTAGGAACTGTTTAAGGGGATTGAAGAACTCATGTGAAGGAGCAAAATACAACTGAAGGGGTTAGGTGGAAAAAAACAAGGCTACAATTACTTCAGTTTCTTTAGGTCATATAATGGTTGATTTATAAGCACACCATCACTTTATTATTAGAACAGAACTGTGACAAAGATCTTTTAATAATGATTTAAGAGACACAGAGATGACAAGTTTCTCACGCAACTATTTAAATGTCAGGGTTGGAAAAGGAACACAGGTTTGTCTAGCTTTCTTTCCCTGATTCTTAACAGCTAAACTGCCTGCCACAGGACACAGACTTCAATGTAATGCCTGAATACTCATGTATTCACAGCAAAGATTCCATTTTTAATTGAAGTATAATTTGCATGCAATAAATGTACAAAGTTTAATTTTGTTACTTTGATGAATTTTCATATTAACAAACATCCATGGAACCACTATCCAAAACAAGATGTAGAATATTTCCATGATCTCCAACATTTTCTTCAAGCCTTTTTTTAGACATTTTTCATCCGTCCCTGGAGACAACCATTTTCTATCCCCCAAAATTATTTTTGCCTCCTTTGGATGTCAAATATACAGAATTATACAGTGTGTATTTCTCCATCAGGCATCTTTCACTCAACGTAATGTCTTTCTGAGATTCAGCCAAGCTGTTGTATGTATCAGTAATTTGTACCTCTTATTGCTGTGTGGTATTGCTTAGCAATGATGGTCTAAATGACTATACCACTGTTTATTTAAACATTACCCTACTAACTGATATTAGTAATGTTTCCAACTTTTGCTCTTAGGAATAAGACTTTTGCATGTCTTTGTACAATATTTGTGCTTTGAAATTTTTTCTGGTTATGTGTTTAAATTTATTTAATTAAATTATTGAGTACTAGAATCACTCTAATATAAGGGATATGTGTGTTCAATTACAAGAAACTACCTAACATTTATCTAAAGTGGTTGTGCCATATTTCACTTCCACCAGCAAAGTATGTGTAGCACAAGAATTGTGTATTAATATTTTTCTCTTAAGAGCCTTTTTATTTGCACTAGTTACATAGCCAGAAAAAAAGCCTTTTTTGAATGTTGCTAAAAATGTTACCCAACTTAGACAACATTCTATTAGAATGATATGATGTATAATGTTTCTAATTTTAGTGCTATAGGAGATAATCTCTTATTTGGTGTGAAATCATGGATCTCTAGTCTTTAAGATTTAAAATTTTCAGCCGGGCGTGGTGGCTCACACCTGTAATCCCAGCACTTTGGGAGGCCGAGGCAGGCAGATCATGAGGTCAAGAGATCGAGAGAGACCATCCTGGCCAACATGGTGAAACCCCGTCTCTACTAAAAATACAAAAATTAGCTGGGCATGGTGGCATGCGCTTGTAGTCCTAGCTACTCGGGAGGCTGGCAGGAGAATCACTTGAAACTAAGAGGCAGAGATCGTGCCACTGCACTCCAGCCTGGCGACAGAGAGTGACTCCGTCTTAAAAAAAAATTTAAAAAAATTAAAATTTTCAATAGATAAAAGTAAGATATTCCATATATTAAACAAATATGTTATTCCTCTACTATACTGTGATACTACAACCTGCTATTTTAAAAATACAGTAGTGTTACTATTGTTCTCATTGCTATTACTACCGTTTAATAGGCACATCTTAGAATGGCCTATTAAATACTTTTGCCTACTCTGCAAATACAAAATACAAAATACTTTTGCCTACTCCGCAAAAGTAATTTGTTTCTTTAAAAATTAACTATGAAAAATATTTGTCAATTTGCTTTATTTTCTCAGCTCCAAAGCCCATATTCAGAGATTTTGTCTGAGGGGAGAAGCAGATCATTAAACAGATAGCTTCTAATCTGTTCCCTAAAGAACTGATTTCATTTGCTATAGAGTGTGGAAAAGTTCAAACCTAAGGGAGCTTTCACAAGTAGTGGTGGTTTCAGTAAAAGGCAATTCCAAAAAGATTGGTAAATTTGCTGAAGACACAGTTTAAACTGTATTCAGCTAGTTTGCTGAAAAGAGCTGGGAAAAGTGATAGCCAGAAGAAGCTGTCTGACTTTAGAACTTAAATCATACACTGGTCTCAGAAACTACTCCTGCAAAGTAGCCCTTTATAATTGGATTAGGCTATCGAGGAATTTATATCTTCAGAAAATTATTGAATACAATAGAATAATTAGCCAGAAATTAGTGGAACTTCTGGGTGTGGTCAGGGAAAGAAAGGAAGAGAGCCCTGCCAAAACCAGTGTTATTTCAGGGTAGCTGTGGGCATACTCAAAGTCATGTCTCTCTGAGGAGCAACAACAGAGGTTTAACAGAGGAATGAGGAAAAGACTTAGCTAAAATAATCTGATAATCTTGAAAAATAAATTAAGTAAAAATGACAAGCCTGGAAGTAGGGAGACAAGAACCCAGAGTTCCTACAATATTATGAAAAATGTCTTCTTTCCAACAAAACATTTACAAGACATGCAACAAACAGGAACATATGACTAATCCACTGGAAAAAAAAAATGAACTGCTTGTGAGAGCTCACAGATGTCAGATTTAGTGGAAAAAGGCTTCAAAGTAGCCATAATACTTATGTTCAAAAAATTAAAGGAAGTCATAGTTAAATAGGAAAAAGAATGTATGAGAATCACATTGCATCACACAGAGAATATCAATAAAGGAATATAAATTATAAAAAAGAACCAAAAGGAATTCTGGAGTTGAAAAGCATAACTGAAATAAAAAATTTATTAGAGGAATTGAACAGTAAATTAGAACTGGCAGAAGAATCAGTGAACACAAAAATAGATCCATAGAGATTATGCAATCCAAAAAACAGAGAAAATAAAGAATAAAGATAAATGAACATAAACAGGGAATCAGAGGAATGTGGAACCCCATTAGACAAAGCAACATATGCATAATGGGAGTACGAGAAAGGGAGAAAAATAAGGGGAAGACACAATTTTTCAAGAAATAGTTTGGGGTGAAAACATCTCAAATTTATTGAAAAACACCAGCCCTAACATTAAGGAGGCTCAATAAATTTTAAATGGAGAAAATGCAAAGAGATCCACTAATCAATATACAATAGCAAAAATGCTAGAAACCAAATATGAGAAGAAAATTGTGCAAGCAGCAAGAGAAAAAATGATTCATCACTTACAAGAAACCCTAAGGAAGATTAATAGCTGATGCAGAAAAGATCAAGATATGAAGACAGCAGGGAAAATGTATTCAAAGAGTTCAAAAAGAAAAGAAAAACAGGCTATCAAAAATGTTACATTTGATGAAGCTGTTAAACCTGAAACCAATGTAGAAGTATCTCAAGCTAAAAACACATGAACAAACTAGGGAATTTGTTGCAAGCATATCTTCCTTAAAATAAATACTGGCCAGGCACAGTGGCTCACGTCTGTGATCCCAGCACTTTGGGAGGCTGAGGCAGGTGGATCACAAGGTCAGGAGTTCGAGACCAGCCTGGCCAAGATGGTGAAACCCCGTCTTTACTAAAATACAAAAATTAGGCAGCCGCGGTGGCGGGTGCCTGTAATCCCAGCTACTAAGTAGGCTGAGGCACGATAATCACTTGAACCCGGGAGGCAGAGATTACATTGAGCTGAGATCATGCCACTGCATTCCAGCCCAGGCAACAGAGCAAGACTCCATCTCAAAAATATATAAATAAATAATAAATAAATACTAATGGAATTTTGTCAGGGTGAAATCAAGTGACCAGTGACCCTAGAGTATAATTTGAATGCATACAAAAAAGCAAATAATCCCAGTAATTATATAATTACAAAAGATAATAGAAATTTAATATTTATTTGTCTTCTCTTTACTGATTCGAAAAGCAGTTGTATAAAATAATATGTATACAATGTAATGTTGAGCCTGTAACATATAGTAATGCAATATTTATTTTCCAAGAATAATGTAATAATGGTGGGTAGTAGCTAAGCTCCATTAGCCTAAGGAAATAATACCATATGGTAATTCAAATCCATAAAAGCAAATGAAGAGAACCAGAAATAATAGACAGTTGATAAAGAAAAACTATAAATATATAATAGCCTTTATTCTTTCAGTATTATATATGTAATATATATCAGACAGAAAATAATATGAAAGACAGAAAAACATAAAAAAAAAAAAGAAACGCAATGAAAAGGACATAGCAGTAACTTGGTAATATTTAGTCTAATCATATCAACAATCACTTTAAATGGAAGTGATTTAAATAAGCCACTTTTAAATTTATTTTTATTATTTTTATTTTAAGTTCCAGGATACATGTGCAGGATGTACAGATTTGTTACATATGTAAACGTGTGACATCTTGGTTTTCTGCATCTATCAACCCATGACCTAGGTATTAAACCCAGCATGCATTAGCTATTTTTCCTGATGCTCTCCTTTCCTCCCACTCTTCCCACTCAAACAGGCCTCTGTGTGTGTTGTTTCCCTCTCTGTGTCCATGTGTTCTCATTGTTGAGCTCCCACTTATAAGTGAGAACATGCAGTGTTTGGTTTTCTCTTCCTGTGTTAGTTTGCTGAGGATAATGGCTCCAAGTTCCAACTATGGCCCTACAAAGGGCATGATCTCTTTCCTTCTTATAGTGGCATAGTATTCCATGGTATGTATGTATCACATTTTCTTTATCCAGTCGATCATTGATGGGTATTTTGGTTGATTCTATGTCTTTGCTATTGTGAATAGTGCTGCAATAAACATACAGGTGCATGTATCTTTATAATAGAATGATTTATATTCCTTTGGGTATATACCCAGTAATGGGATTACTGGGTCAAATCTATTAATGGTTCTAGGTCTTTGAGGAATCACCACACTGTCTTCCACAGTGGTTGCACTAACTTACATTCCCACCAACAGTGTAAAAGTGTTCCTATTTCTCCACAGCCTCACCAGTATCTGTTGTTTCTTGACTTTTTAATAATCTTCATTCTGACTGGCATGAGATGGTACTTCATTGTGGTTTTGATCTGCATTTCTGTAATGACCGGTGATGTTGAGCTTTTTTTCATATGTTTGTTGGTCACATGAATGTCTTCTTTTGAGAAGTGTTTGTTCATGTCCTCTGCCCACTTTTTAATGGGATTGTTTTTTATTATAAATTTGTTTAAGTTCCTTGTAGTTTTTGGATATTAGATCTTTGTCAGATGGATAGATTACAAAAATTTTCTCCCATTCTGTAGGTTGTCTGTTCACTCTGATAATAGTTTCTTTTGCTGTGCAGAAGCTCCTTAGTTTAATTAGATCCCATATGTCAATTTTTGCTATTGTTGCAATTGTTTTTGATGTTTTTGTCATGAAATCTTTGCCCATGCATATGTCCTGAATGGTATCGGCTAGATTTTCTTCTGGGGATTTTATAGTTTGGGGTTTTACATTTAAGTCTTTAATACATCTTGAGTTAATTTTTGTATGGTGTATGGAAGGGGTCAAGTTTCAGTTTTCTGCATATGGCTGGCTAGTTCTCCCAGCAATATTTATTAAATAGAGAATGCTTTCCCCATTGTTTGTTTTTGCCAGGTTTGTCGAAGATCAGATGGTTGTATTAACAGATGTGCAGTCTTATTTCTGAGTTCTCTATTCTGTTTCATTGGTCTATGTGTCTGTTTTTGTACCAGTACCATGCTGTTTTGGTTACTTTAGCCTTGCAGTACAGTATGAAGTCGGGTAGCATAATGCCGCCAGCTTTGTTTTTTTGCTCAGGATAGATTTGGCTATATGGGCTTTTCTTTGGTTCCATATTAATTTTAAAGTAGCTATTCCCATTAAATTACCATTTACATTCTTCACAAAATTAAATAAGACATTTAATACCAGATTGCCAGATTTCATTTTAAAAGATTAGAAGAAAACATATGCTGTCTACAAGAAAGTTAATTTTTTAAAAAAAGACATAGGTTAAGGTAATAGGATGGAGAAAAATGTACAATATAAATACTAATCAAACAAAAGCTGGAATAGCTATATTTATTTCAGCAAAAGTAGACTTCATAACAAGGAGGGAATAAAGATTGGCATTGCATAATATAAAGGTGTAAATTCTCCAGGATGTAAGAATCTTAATTGTATGTGTCTAACAAGGGGGTTTCAGGCAATACTTGAGGTAATAATTGATAGATCTTAAAGAAGAAATAGACAAATCAACAATTAGAGTGGGAACCCCAACCTGCCTCTCTCAGTAACCAATAGAACAAATTGGCTTAAGTTCAGTAAAGGTGACCCAAATGAAAACCATCAGCCAAATTAACCTAAATGGTATTTTAGGAGAGTCCACTCAACAGGAACAGAATATATATTCTTCTCAAATGCACATGGAATTGAACCAAGATAGATTATATTCTGAGTTACTAAAAAAACCTTAACAAATTTAAAAGAGCAAAAAGTATACAAAGTATGTTTTCAAACTATAAGAGTTTTAAGCTGGAAATCAATAACAAAATTACCTGGAAAAATTCTGAAATATTTGAAAAGATCATACTGAAATGTGCTGAGGCAAAACAAAGCTTAATGTTTTCCAGAAACTGTAAATGAGTTGTCTGACATTTGGAATATGTGAGTCATGACCATGTTAGAAGATTAATGTGAGCTTAGCTGAGTGTAAGGTGGGAAGGTGGCAGACGTGGAGAGCCTAGGAGGTTGATCATTCTTTAGCGAAGGCAGGCTAGGCTCCAGCATCACCTATAACCCAAGTGTAAGCTGCTTAACATAAGATAAATTTATTTCTTATTTATTTAACAACACTGACAAGGTTTTCAGGTATGTTTTTCTTCATGCAGTTATTGATAAACCCTGGTTTCTTCCACATTTTGATTCTTCTTTTCTTTAGTATACCCAGCTAATTGGAAGTGAAAGATTATGGAGAAGCATGCATGGGAAGTTTTGAAAACCAGGGCTGAATGTATTGCAAGTAACTTCTCCTCAAATTCCATTGTAGAAAATATAGATAAGTAGCCAAAATACAATAAAATATGTACAATATACTTTAGTTGTGTGGTAGGAGGAGGAAAAGAGAATAGGAGCTCAAATATAAGTGATATCCTCATATTTATGTGAAATGGCTCCTATTGAAAAGCCAAGTAGAACTATGGGAAGAAAATTTTGAAGGAAGAACTTTTTCTTTCCATAGAAGGGAAGGAGAGAAAAATGTTAAAAGGATTGGCAAACACTCCAGTCACAAAATGTGGTTTCTGGGCTAAAAACATTAGAATGAAAATTAAAGCATCTTCTCAATTTGGAAATTGATAGGACCATATTGAGCTGAACAAGTCACAGCTGCCAGGTAAAAGACAGTTAAGGCAGAGGCTGTATTTAATTCAACTTTGGAGGTAGAGATTTAGAAATACCAACTGTAGCCTCCTCTGTTTAGAAGGTTGATAGAGAAGAAACAAAACAGTTTTTTTTTTGTAGAAGGGAGCTTAAATTTGAAGAAAGGCGTGCATATGCACATCTGTTCAATTAAAAAGACTTAATGCCAAGAACGGCTGAAAATACAAAATGGCAGTACTCTTTCTAGTGTGCCAATTTGCTTGTGGAAATCTGACAGGAAGAAATAAATAGTACAAGTTATACACCGTGGCACTTATTAATTGCCAAACACTTTGCACTTATTTTAATAGCCTCTAAATAACTATGAGATAAATATTATTATAATGAAATCTTTTTGGAGATGGAAATGTTAAGTAATTTCCATAAGCAAATCTTCACTAATTAAGAATCTGGAATTTAATGCCAGGATATTCTCATTCTGGCAACTTAATTCTTGTATGCTATGCTTTAAATGTCTTCTAATATAGTATTCACCTTCCAAATGTATTACATTGATTAGGAGAGAAGTAAAGGACATGGTCAAGGGACAATAAAGGTGCAAGTAACATTCATGTGGTAATAGAAACATAATTCTTGCACAGTGGTCTAAATTTTACCAATTCAATGGGAACAAAAGTCTCATTATATGAATGAGAGAAAGATGCTGAAATTAGATGCCTTGGTAATGTTATGAATCATTGAACAGTTACTTATGGCAAGAAGAATAGTAATGTGAAGAGGTTCACTGTGCACTGGTTAGCAGCTAGCTTGAGTCTGGTACAGTAGGACACCCACACACAAGTTACATGAAATGGGTTTATTACTTACAGATAGGCAGCAAGGAAAAAGCCTAGATTTCATTGTGAAATGGTCCCGCAAAGCTCAAGAATGCTAGTCCAGGGCAGATGGAGTCTAAACTACGCATGCCCAACTTGTACCACAGCTGAGGGCCCTGGAAAACAGTCTCCCTTCAACCCCTGGGTTTTATACACTTGGACAATGAGATATGCTGGGCTAAAACTTTGAATGTCATTCTCTTTTGGGGGAAAGAGGACTGGAACAGAGCCTGGGCTGTTCTAGCCAGTACCTCCCTATCTCCTATCTCAGATATTGCATTTTCAACACATTCTACAGTAATTTTTGGGAACTACAAGCAAAAAAAAAAAAAAAAAAAAGAAACTAGGGGTAGAATGGAGTCAGTCCAAAGCCACTGGGACAACTGTCACGCAAGTAGTTATTTAGTGATTCATTTTAAGATTTAAGGAAGGTTGAAAATCCAGATGAATTTAGGAACCATTCATCAAACTCTTATAAATTCGAGTTCTATGATAATTAAAATATATCTTCTTTTAAAACATACTATTATAACAAGATTTTTAAAGTGATTCTTCTTGCATAGACTCAGTGAGTAAAATTTCTCTTTCAAGCAAGCCTTGACATATGACCTTGACCTGGAATTTTTCAGGAAGAAAACAGACCGCTTAGGTTCTAAGATTGTTGGAGTGCTGAGGTTCATTGACTTCTCAGTAACATTACTGTTTTGCATTGCTTGTAAAGACTCTTTTAAACATTGAATATTTCCATTTGATTTATGTTTATGTGTGAATTTGAATTAAGTTTTATGATATTCAGGAAAAAAACTTGTTTCTTGCCATTTCATCCAATGACTATAAAATTCTCTTATATTTACTAGATATTCAATACTAGTATATTGAAATAAAAAAGTGTCCAATTGTAAAAGGTTTGCGATCATTTTTTAAGTGTCAGTAACATAAACATACTTGATCTCTGTGTATAAGAATTTTCCTATACAGATGATTATCAGATCTTCTGTAGTTCTTTCATTTGTAGTAGAAGCATTTACAGACTAACTTAAATAACCTGTAGATTTGCCAGATAATCACTCACTGGAGAACGAACTGTAACATGAGTGAGCAATTAAAAATGGTATTGATGAATGCATGGTATTCATGATTGCATGGTAATGGAGTAAAATGTATATACGTTGTGTGCAAAAAGATTAAGAGTTGTCATGATGAGACTGTCATTGTAGAAGATATGCCAGTTATTCTTATCTACAAATTAAAAAATATTGTATACATATCTACTGTGTTTGAATAGAGTATCTTCCCTCAGTAGAGGGATACTAAGTTTCAGAGAAATAAGATTTATAGTTTTCAAATTGGCTTATAAAATCACAAGAATGTACACTTACAAACAGAAACTGACAGCTTAATAAGACCTCGGGTCTCAGTACGTGTACCAAAGCACCCCGGGGTACTTCAGCATAGTCACAGGGGCACAGCATGATATAATAAATGCTCCTGGGGAACATGGAAATGCTTAACATCTGTAGGAAAGCTTGTGAAATATTTGCTCAAGGTAGTTCAGATTCCATGTTAGTGCTACATTTTTTTCCCAATGTCATTCATATCTTTGTGAAATTGGGTTTTTAGCAATTTTTGTGATAAAAAGCAAGAACTATGTGAAAGCTAATGTGGAAAGAGAGATGAGGGTTTACTGTCCAGTCTGAGTACTAACAGTGTCCACTTCCAACAATACATCAGATTGTTTCCAGGGGCCGGGCGGGTGGTGTCCTTGCTCCCAGAGCTCCCAAGATGGTGGTGGGTTGCTTCCAAAATGGCGGCGGGCACTTCCAAGATGGTGGCAAGCCTCGTGTTCTCTGACCTGGGGTTCTTGGCCTCACAGATTCCAAGGAATGGAATCTTGGGCCATGCTGTGAGTGTTATAGCTCTATTAGAAGCCGTGGGTCACGGAAGAGAACCATGGAACCCAGTGACTAGTGTTCAGTTTGATTAGGATGAACCCGGGCACTTAGCCGTGCAGGAACAATGGCAAGCCTTTAGCCTGATCAGGAGCAGCAATGGGCACCTCACTAGATCAGGAGCACAGTGGACACCCTGCCGGATCCGGAGGAATGGAAGTCAGAGGCGGGTCTGTGACAGCGGCAAATGGCAGTGGTGGATAGCGACCGAAAGCTCAGCTCAAGCCATAACAAACACGGACCAGAAGAGTGTGCAGTTGCAAGATTTAATAGAATGAAAACCGAGCTCCCATACTAAGGGAGGGGACTCCAAGAGGGTAACCATTGCTGGCTCCAATGCGTGGGTTTATATCCCAATTGTTGTCCCTCCAGCTGTGCTCTCAGGCAATAGATGATTGGCTATTTCTTTACCTCCTGTTTTTGCCTAATTAGCATTTAGTGAGCTCTCTTTACTACCTGATTGGTCGGGTGTGAGCTAAGTTGCAAGCCCTGTGTTTAAAGATGGATGCGGTCACCTTCCCAGCTAGGCTTAGGGATTCTTAGTCGGCCTAGGAAATCCAGCTAGTCCTGTCTCTCAAAATTACTAAGTAATTGAGATTCTTTAACAATATTTAACAATACTTTTTCTTTAAATTCATGCATTTTTTAACAAATAACTACTGAGTTATTAAAGCACAAATATACATTAAGTAGTATGAACCCAACTCCTTAATAAGCGGGACTCCAGGTATTTCTTTTCGCCTGGAGGCATAGTGAAAAAATTACTGAAATATGAAGAATGTTGGTAACAGTAAGTTTGGAAGCTTCTACAATAATAAGGTATTGTTATTAAAATTTATGAATAACCTGCTCTCTCTAATTCTCCTTATCATAGAATATAAAACAAAACTAGTAGCTTTAGGTATCAGCATGAAGATTATTGATATTGGTGAAATATTTTTCATACTGAAACTACTGTGTACCATTATCCCTTCTCTTAAATTATCAAATAATAGGGCAAATAGATATCAGCATATTTCATACATTAATAAACACAACAGCAATATGTGGCTTCCAGAATAAATTATTACCTTAGCTGACGTAAATTGAAGTTAAAATCACCCCTTCAATGCATGTTTCATGGCCACTAAAAAAGTAAGAGACTGTGTTCTGGTTTTTACAAGACTTCTCTGTTATGATGAGTTCAGTAATCTAGTAGCAGAGATTTTTTTTTTTTAATTTTTTAACTTAATGGTAAGCCACTCTTTAGGTCAAGTGTTTGTACTCAATTTTTCCTTATGATTTAGTCACTAGATAGAAAAACTGGATTACTTTCTGTTTATTCTCCATCATTACTTTGGCCACCACGACTTTGTCCATCTCAACCTTATTGAAAATGTCTGTATAATAGGATATCCATGTTTGTTGGACACCATTGTGGAGTCTTTTGATGCACAGTTTACATCTTCTGATATAATTAGGTTGTTCTAGTCATGCTGTACTGATATTAGGATGTTTACAATTGATTAAATCCAAAGTTCAGTGGACTTTGCTGTGTGTTTGCCATGGCAGGCAGACACATGGAGATGGTGTTCCTCTGTGTAAGAAGAATGGCAGCACCAGTGATGTTGATGCTCCTCTAGTAGCTTTGGCTTCTTCCTCCAGCACTACCATCACTTGGTGAATGCCTTTCCCAGTAAAACAAAGAATCTTTACTAATCTGTTATATCCAGACCCAGGTAAGTGATGACAAATCTGGAAATAAGTACATTTCCTTTACTTCAAATATTGAAAGTTTGATCCTGATTGGAATTGAATTACTTCTTGGTTGCAAAGCAATGATGTCATGGTTAGAACATTATTTCATCCATTTGGTAAACCATAATATAAACTGAAATGTGGTTATCTTTTCGTTGTGTCAATTTGGTTCTTCTATAGTGTCCAGTTATTCAATCAAACACTAACTTTGGTGTTGCTGTGAAGATTTCTCTTTTTTGCACATGTTATTAAACTCCATAATTAGTTGGTTTTAAATAAGGACATTTTTGACATCTTGTGTTTTGTTAATGATAGGGCATTTTTGTGAAAACCTAAACCATATTTTCTTCATGCTTGCCCATAGAATACATCATTTAACCTTTTATCCTGTTCTTCTATTCTTCTAACATGAAATACCATATAAATATCCTTGTTTGGGGTTTGTTTTTCCAGGAAGGAGGGCAGATATTAAGTTTGTATGTTAGACTCAAGAGGGGAAAAAGTTAATTAGATGAGAAACTGAAGTTGTTCAATTTTATCACAAACATAACCAATCTATGGAGTCAATATTGAGATAATGAGAAAAAAGTTGTTTTAAGTTAAGAGGAAAAAAAAGGTGGAAAGAAGGGCTAGGGACTGAGATGACACTCTGGTTTTTCTTCCATTAAGACATGTTCCTTTGATGAAAAAGTGCAATTGACTTTAGCCGCTCTGAATAAGATAACTAAGACCTAGTTAAAATTGATTTTTAGCCAACACTTCTGAGCTATAGTACAACCAGTTATGTCAGGTATGTTTCAGGGCCACCAAAAAGGTAAGAGACTATATTCTGAATTTTATAAGACCTCTCTGTTATGTTGAGTTCAATAATCTAGTGGCAGATTTTTTTTCTTTTTTTTTTTGTTTCTCTTTTAATGTTTTTAAAGTTCTTGTAGACATGAAAATTGAGAATTACATTCTAATTTGAACATATCTCAGATAAATTAGTTTCTAAAAATACCTTTAGTATATGAAACTAAATTAAGCAGAAACTCATTAATTTCTTATTATTAGTAAATATATAATATGAATTAGAAAATGAGAACATATTCTTATTCTTACTTTTATAATAATATTACTATTAGTTTGTTTACTATCTTGAACTCCAAAATTTCTAGTGCTAAGTTGGGACAAGGGTATACATTATTAGAATTTTAAAGATTAAATTATTTCATATTTTATTGATACTTCAAAGTTTTCTCTTTCCAGTACCCTTTTATACAATGATGTGTTACTCTGCTTGGGTTGCCATAATAAAATGTCACGAACTGAGCAGTTTAAACAAGGGAAATCTATTATCTTAGAGTTATGGAGCCTGGGTATCTTTTTTAATTTTAATTTTAAATTCAGCATACATGTGCAGGTTTGTAATAGAGGTAAACTTGTATTATGGGGGTTTGTTGTACAGATTATTTAATCACCCAGGTATTAAGCCTCATATCCATTATTATTTTTTCTGATCCTCTGCCTCCTCCCAACCTCCAGCCTCCAAAAGTCCCCAGTGTGTGTTGTTCCTCTCTATGTCCATGTGTTCTCATAATTTAGCTCCCACTTACAACTAAGAATATGCAGTATTTGGTTTTCTGTTCCTGTGTTAGTTTCCTAAGAATAATGGCCTTCAACTCCATCATGTCCCTGCAAAGGATATGATCTCATTCTTTTTTATGCTGCATAGTATTCCATGGTATATATGTACTACATTTTATTTATCCAGTCAATCATTGATGGGTGTTTAGGTTAATTTCATGTCTTCGCTATTATGAATATTGCTGCAATAAACATACATGTGCATGTGTCTTTATAATGGAATACAGCCAACAATCATATGAAGAAAGGTTCAACATCACTGATCATTATAGAAATGCAAATCAAAACCCCAGTGAAATACTATCTCACACCAGTCAGAATGGTTATTATTAAAAAGTCAAAAAATAACAGATGCTGGTGAGGCTTGTGGAGAAAAAGGAATGCTTATACTGTTGGTGGGAATGTAAATTATTTCATTGTGGAAGACAGTGTGGTGATTCCTCAAAGACCTAAGGATAGAAATACCATTCAACCCAGCAATCCCATTATGGGTATACACCCAAAGAAATATAAATCATTCTATTACAGAGATTGGATATCTTAAGATCAAGGTGCTGGCAGGGTTGGCTTCTAGTGAAGCCTCTCTTCCTGTCTTGAACATGGCTGCCTTCTTGTGTTCCCACACAGCCTTTTCTCTGTGCTCACGAACTCCTGGTGTCGGGTTTTCTTATGAAGATACCAGTTCTGTTGGATTAGAGCTCCATCTTTATGGCACATTTAACCTTAATGGCTCTATTTCTGAATACAGTAACATTAGGGTATAGAGCTTCAACATATGACTCTTACAGGGGACAAAATTCAGTCCATATCAGACATATTTCATTAGATTTTTAATTTTTTTCTCTATAGTATTTTGAACAAAGGTTTAAAGAAAATAGAATTAAATATTCTGAGAGCAAAATAAATCCAGTAATAATTTTCCAAGAATAAAGTTATTATTTTAAATACAGAGCTTTGCATTTAAGTTTCATATAATAATTCCTTGACATTAAAATATGCAATAGAATGGGAAAATTTAAAGTCCAATAAAATTTTATCTAAAGCAATTAAGTTGATTTTTACATTTATTTTAGAGAAAATATTTTAATTGTATTCAAAATAATATTTTGTTTCTTACTGACAATACTATTTTCATAGTTAAAATTTAAGGAATATAGAAGTTTCTATTCAGAATTAAGCACAAACACATACACACACATATACACCTTAATTCTTACTTAATATCTTATTGGTGACCTACATTGTTGAAATTGTGCATGTGGAACTGGATGAACCAGAAATAGAATGTATTACTTTAAAGTCAGATGAAAGAGTGCAGTACTGGAGAAGTATAATATATAAGTTATATTCATATAGCTGAATATTTAATCTATAGGCAAATGAAAATACTAAACTAAAAATCTCAGAGAGTGAATGCATATTCAGCCTTAGATTCTAAGTGACACATCCACACTATAATACTTTATATTTATTCAAGAAGAGATAAGTATAAATTTAATTACCCAGCTGAAAATACCCAGTCTCTAAGTATTAAATAAAAATGTCAAAGGCAGTTTGCTTTAACTGTCTTTAGAACTTTAAGGTACACATTAAGAAAATACAAAGAAGCTGAGGCATATTGGTAGAAACATAATTAGAATTTATAGAGCAGAGGATGTTTGAGAAAAAGCCCTCATGTCTGTCCCCTTCTGTTGTTCCTAAACCTAGCTGAGTATCTGTGTGTGTTGGTGGGGGGTGGGGTGGTGTGTGCACATACGTGCAAGTGGGCATGCAATGGAAATATTACAGAAACCTGAGACACATTTGGAGATCTTTGAGCAAAAGAACTGCTGTTTGGCTATTAAGGTTCAGAGAAAGTAGTATATTACATAACTTACAACTCATATCAGAAAAGGAACATTAAAAATACTGAGATAATTGATGAAGAACACAGTAACCCAGGGAGCAAGAAAGATGAACAGCACTTGACCATCATAATCAGTGATTTTAGTAGGACCAGTAACCTCACCTTTGGTGCTGGGAAATAATAAATGCTCAGATGCCCAAGGTGAGCTAGGAACTACTATATAATTATGTTCAGTGTGCCCTATATACATACTAGGATGCTATATAATTTCTTTCCTCTCCCCTCTCCTTATCCAAAAACTTGTAATATCCATAGAGAAAAAGGAGGGAGAGAAGAAAGGGAAATAATAATTTTGAAATTAATTAATTTAAAGCTCATATTGACTTCAGGTGATGACTTTAAATGATTAATTCTAAAACTAGAAAATTACTACAAATGGGAAGATTATCTATTTTCTGTTACTTAGCAGAAATGATCACTTGTGGCCTAAGTAAAACGAGTTAAAGACAAATAAATTTACATATTTATATGTCTGATTAATAATTGGAATTTTCTACCAGTTACAGAAATGTATTTTTCATTCAAAAAGAAAGAAAAAGAAAACATATGATTGACAGAATTACTAAAAATCTCTAAGATATATTGTATGACGAGTAGGAAAGAAGGAGTTGGAGAAATGATGGTGGCAGGAGGCAGGCCAATTTCTAGGCAGACAGGGGTGGGTTCCCAGGAAGACCCCCTTCAGGCTGGAGACAGACTTAAGCCTGAAAATCAGGCTGCCCCTTCCAGGTGGAATCCACCACCAGGAGTGAGAACGTCCTTTATGTCTTTCAGCCAGCCTTTATGTCTTTATGTTTTCCAGGCCTGCCTATGGATCAATCAGCATGTACTTCCACTTGCCCATGGACCAGTTAGCACACACTTCTTCCATTCTGAGCCCATAAAAACCCTGGACTGAGCCACGTTATCGGGGCTGCCTGCCTATGGATAGAATCTACTCACTTCTGCTGACAGCTGTTCTGCCATTCAATAAAACTCCTCCACCTTGCTCACTCTTCAATTGTCCGGGTAACCTCATTCTTCCTGGATGAAGGACAAGAACTCAGGACCCAGATGAATGGCGAGTGTAAAAAGGAGTGTAACACGTTCTTGGCAGGTTCACTGCTGGGAGTGATGCCATGCTCCTGTTTGTTGGACCGCAGGAGTGAAGAGCAGTGACACTTCTGGGGTCCCAGACCTGTAACTCTATCACCCTCCCGTCCTCTGCCAGTAATCAGGCGGCCACCCCATGTGATGGAAAGTGGCGACAGGGCTAGGCCAGCCCGAGCGCCAAGGGCTGGTGGGAAGTGGCAGCACTAAACGAGCTGAAACAGGCTCTCCGCCATTCACTGGGCTGTGGGTAATGGGAACAAGAGAGCTGTAGAGCGCCCCCCACCTTGGGGCTCCAGGGTTGCTGGTATCTCTTTCTCGGGAACCACCACATTCTCTTCCTCCAAATGCTGCCACCCACAATGAAAGCTGCTTGTGGTATGCTTGGTCCAGCTACTGGTCCAGCTGTAGCCTCGCAAGGAGCCAATGCCTGTGCCAACACCTGGAGCTGCCCGCCCCACCACAGCAGCCAGCACGCCCGGCTGTGTGAAGTGGCTGGCCCCTGCACTCACTTGCTCACACACCCCTCACCCCTCTGCGCCTGGCTTGCCCTCAGCAGGCATGGGATCTAGGCCAGTAGCACGAGCCAAGTGCAGCCAGCTGGGCTGAGTGGGTGAAATGAGCCCAGCAGGCACGAGCAAAACTCAAGCAGAGGTGCCGCCAGCCACAGGAGTTTCTGGCTGGTGAAGTGACACCCAGAAGATCCTGTGACAGAAGGCATCTATGATAAACACATTCCCAGCAGTAGGAATCACATTTTTCAAAAATATGGCATTATGAAGGTTTATGACAATTTCAAACTAAAATAAGGTAAATGTAAAGAAGTGTGTGAGGCATGTTGAGAGAAGAAATCTTAGAGATAGGTGAGATGGAGAACATGACAAATCTTCAATATTTTGGTTTTTACTTTACAAAGATTTTTGAACTGTTAAAATAAAGGTATACAATTGATATTAATGGATTTTAAAATGATTTTCTGTATACAGTATGTAGACTAATTTAAAAGAGGGAAGAAATAGATGTGAGATACCTGTTGCAATAGTCTTTGAGAGAGATTATGATAATTTTGACTAAGACAATGATAATGGGCAGTCGATGTCACTAAAATAATAGAAATATTAAAGAAGGGAAAACAACAGGATTTGTTTAGAATTGGTGATGTAGGTGAGGAATAATGTGTCAAGACTTTTTTTATTTCTATTTTGCACAATCAAATAATTGTTACTTTTATTAAGAATAATATTTGAAAGGTATAATCATGATTTTTCAAACAAATTTAAAAGAAACACATGCCAAAGCTTTTAATATTACAAGCTGGTTTATTTTATTTTAGGTATTAGGAGAACTTTTAAGAAGTTACAACTACCTGTAGCTTAAAGGTGCATAACAAATATATAGGCAATCAGGAATGGAATGCTGAAATGAATTTGTTCAACGCATGTAAAAGTGGTTTATTTCATAGTAAGGAATGGAAATCAACTGAGTTTCTACCAGACAAAATTTATTTATGACTATGGATAAAAATAATGTTAATTGCTCTCAGTCATCTATTACTTAGAGAGTTGTCAATAGCTCAAAGACAAGGAAATGCAATATAATGCCATAAAATTCACAGAATTCACAGATAGATATGCCAGAAAGTATCTGATTTTTTCATTAAAGACATCCAGCAATCTTTTGGTCAGTTTGAAAATTTTTCTCAATATTTGAGAATAACTGTGAGTAGTAGATATTGATCAGTATTTCAATATTTGCATGATGATTTGTAGGTGAGGTGACCTTGAGAAATTACAGTAAAGATATGATGTAATGAGTTGGATATGTCAGTCTGGAAATCGTATCAAACTAATTTCACATAGAGGTGGTAATTGAATGAGGTCACCAAGGGACAAAAAATGATTAAGAAGTGAGAAGTTCTTCACCTGAGCCTTGAAAAACACCAATATTTAATAAGATTGTAAAAGAGCCTGCAAAAAGAAGCCGAAAGAGTGCTGGTGTTTTGCATTGAAAGGCATCAGAAATGAAGAAAGTCTAATCAGCATTATTAATCAGTATGCTAATGTTAAGTATAATAATGACAAATACTACTGCATTTATTAGGTAGGTTAAAGTTTAGAATGTTTGCCATAAAAATGTACATTTCGAATGCAATAATGGACAAAATCTCTCTCCACGTAAAATTGTGAGAAAACAAAACAAAACTCTCTTTCTCACAACTTACTGGAAGGGTGCCCTTAGAATAGGACCAGATTTTAATTTCAGTAAGTAGAGGTATGGGGAAATGTTGAGATTGCACTGAGTTTGCTAAATTTGGAGTAACAGTTGCAGAAGGCACACTAGGAGGATTTGAGAGGTGGGTAATTTTAAGGTTGTTACATACTTACACCTTAGTAAGTTTCTATTTCCTTTTCCCGACAGGGGAATTGCACTGGAATTCAATTTTGTGTCTGATTACTCATGAATATAAAAAACAATGATGATTTATTTGGAATGTGTATTCTATATCAAGAAGTCAGAGAACAAAACATGTTTCTTTTAAAATATTCCTTCTCATCAACTCAGCTCCATTATAGTACACAATTTGTTATCCAATATGGATTAATAATGGGAGTTTTAACTGCATATTCTGATTCACAAAAGAGTATAAGTCCAGAAATATATGAACTACCAAAGTTTAAGGAATTCGAGCAGGGTATTAGTGTACTGTATACAAACCAAGTTGGAGAAAATTTTATCTCTGTTGATTCAAAAGAATCGTGAAATCTCTTAGGGTCAAAATCTTTACCATTTCTCAGCACTGAACTGATGAAGCATACAAGTACTATCTGTCAGTATTTGTCATTGATATTTTGTTGAGTATTTAGTACATTAAGAAAACACAAATTGATTCCACTACTCTGAGCAATGAAATATCCCCTTATAAAACATAGATGGTTAGAAATACTGCCTGGAGAAAAGAATCTGCATTACATTTTCACAATAATTTATGAAAACATAACACGATAATCATCCTAATGCTAATTCATATTCTCATGGATGATTATCTGGCTCTATTTTAAATAAAAAGTAAGAAACATTACTGAATATTTGATTTACTAAAATGGATTTATAATGCTTTGCCAGAAATTATCTTCTAATTTTATTTAAATTTTCTGGATATGGAAACACTGATGGTTCTTTGGTTGATGAGGCCTTATTTGTTTAGAAATGAGCAACGGCACCCCCACAGGGTCACAGAGAAGCTTTTATCAGTAGCAGCCTTTAGGCCACAGTTTGCAATCAGTGAATATTTATATTAGTAGCAATTGCACCAGACAGTAATTATCTTATCACGGAGGAAAAGGTTAAAAAGAAGCTTCTCCATTGGACACCCACTGTGTGGATAATTAAGTATCTCCATGGCTTCTTTCATTACTGCATTCAATAATAGTTAAATACTAGGGAATCTAGCCATAATCAGACATGATTTGATGAGACATAGAGACAGATAGGAGCACACAATTTTTGTCTCTAGTTTTACTTGCTAAATTCCTTAACTTGATAGACATTGGTAAACATTTTTATAATATACTCTAGGTACCCACTGTTGTCCAATGAACAAAGTTATTAAGTGGAAGCATTTAATTGCATCTTGTGACATTCTAGAAAATACATTAAGATACCTAAAGCAATTTTTTTAAAGGGTGTTGAAAGTTATTTGTGAGTATAATCTTAAAGGCAATTTATTTCTGACATATTTAGGTGATATTTACATTATTATTTTGTCAGATAGGGGGAATAGACTCTTCTGTATCAATTCATCCCTTGAAGCCAATGAAGGTCTTTCAAAACGGTTACACACATTCTCTCCTTGAGGTTATTAAAATAAAATTTATTTAACAAAATATTAATACAGTTTATTAAATGTCACCTGAGAAGCACTGACACACAATGCATTTAATTGGACTAAAATTAATTTAGTAAAATTTTAAAAAATGCCCATAGCACTTTTAAATTATGCAGACTAATAATGGGCTTGATGATTCAATTTTGGGCAAAAAGTACTGCCTTAGAACATAGATCATGTCAGTTCTTCCCTTCTCTCTTCCTTAAACTCTCACTTCAGATCTCATGATTCTATAATCTGAGAACATAAAGTAGGCACAGAGAGTGCCTGGTCATGCATTAATTTATTACTTCAACCAAACATTGAACAGCTGCTATATTCCAGACACTCCTCTAGGCATAAAGTCAGCATTGGAAGCTTTAAAAAATAATAATATAATTTTTTACTGAGAGAAATTAGGGGACTGCATATCAATGGTTAGAAAATATTCACTACACTTCCTAATGTCAGTATACTCAATACTAGCAATCCAAAGTATATGATTTTTCAAGCAACAACATTGCATTTTACAGAGCAAGAGTTTTGCAGATTAACAGATTAGGCTTTTATCCATATTAATGAGACACCATTTTATATAATAAATATTTATTGATCTCCAGAATTTTGCTGCTCATGTTACAGTGAACAATATAGACACAAATTGCTTACATGCCTGTGGTCTCCAGTTTTGTAAGTTAAGAGACCAGAAAACCAAAAACCTGAGAAGGAGCAAGATAATTTGGGGGTGAGCCATCAATGGTAAGAAGAGAGCTGGGAAAGTGGGGTATCAGGGAAGCTTTAATAGGATAAACTCTTTGGAAGGCAGAATGGTAAATTAGGTAAAAAGCTGGGGATAATTTGAATTAGATGAGGATAAAGAAATGACAAGTGAGTTAGGCATATAAAGTTTGTTATTAACCTTGACAAGAACAATTTCAGATAAAAATCAGAGTTTGAATTCTTAATTGTAACTGAGATGCAGACCCAGAGTAAATAATTTCTTTTAAGACATATTGATGAAATAAGAAAGTGAGAAATAGAGACGATGTTTGATGCTGTATTTTTAAAGCTGGAAAATGCTTGAGTGAAATTATTAATATAAGGTTTGTGAATAGAATTCACAAGGTTTATGGAATTGAATGAGGGAAAATTTTCATGCTAATTTTCACTAATTTCTAATTAAATTTAACATTTATTTCTATTATTGATATAGAGAAAAACTTTTAAGGAATATAGCCATATCTGTCATTTCAACAGCAGTAGAAATCACAGTCATTTTCAAATAATGTAATAGTTACCCCAGATATTAATTACACTCATTTTTACTCAGAAATTATTGTTACAAATCATGCCACTAATCATTACTTAATAAAGTGCATGCATTACAATATCTAAACTTTGTTATTAATAATATTTTAAATAATATTTTCACTTAGAAATACAGTTGATTCTTGAACAATGCTGAGGTTAGGGTAACATAGCCCCTGCACAGTTGAAAATTCAACTATAACTTTTGACTACCCCAAAAGCCAAGTACTAATAGCCTACTGTTCACCAGAAGCCTTACAATAACATAAACAGTCAATTAGCACACATTTTTTCTGGTGTATGTATTACATACCATACATTTATGACAAGATAAGCTAGAGAAAAGAAAATGTCATTAAGAAAATCATAAGAAAGAGAAAATACGTTTACAGTACTATACTGTATTTATTGATACTGTAAGTCTATATCATCTGTTTACATGATGAATCCTCTGTAATCACTGCAATCATAGCTGCAGACCTCAGTCTATGGAACATATCCAGCAATTCAACTTTTTCTTATGTCATGGCTTTTCTATGCTGCTTGGGAGCACTTCCAGCATCATCAGTGGCACTTTGTATGGGTCCCATGCTGTTATTCAAGGTTTATGGTATTGCACCAAACATGATGAAAAACACACAAAAACCACGAGAGATCATTTTTCACTGTGATACGCAATTTACTGGAGAGATGAACTGCTCACATGGAGATGATTAGAGTCACATGGTGTTTTAAGCGGATACTTGCAACACTTGAGCTCACCTTAATAACAACGGGAGGTAGCTGCAAAATTATTACAGTAGTACAGTATGCAATTCAGGAAATTTTATGTAGTTATAATTTAATACGGCATCTTAATTTTTTTTTACATTTCTCTCTACTGCAAATGGAGCTATATATGATCTGTGATTATGTGCATCAGTTTTGATATATTTTAACTTTTAATAATAGATTTTTATAAATTTATAGTAGTAAAAGATAAAATAGACTAGCAGTTATATATATTTTTGCATTCATATTTTTTCTTATTTTAAAAAATATTTCTATTCTATGCAGTTTGAGTTTTTTCAGATTGCTAAAAATCTCCAATAAATGGTTCCCATATATTTATGGAAAAAATCTGCATATAAGTGGGCCCACACATTTCAAACTTGTGTTGTTCAAAGGTCAACTGTAATTTATTTTTATACAAATATGCACAAACAATTTAGTGGTTCCCTCAACCATTTTTGCTTAATGCAACATTTTACATTACCACTGTAATATTGTCAAAACCAGACAAAAACAAAAACAAAACATTAGTACACTACTATTAACTAAATTCTTAATAATGATTTCAAGTTTTTACACTGACATTCTTTTTCTGTTCCATGATCCAAGTCAACAGGCCACATTAGTCATATTTCCTTAGCTTCCTCTGGTCTGTAACAGTTTTCAGTCTTTCATAGTTTTCTATTATTTATGATTGGAGGAGTACTTCTGATCAGATATTCTGTATAATGTTTCTCTAAATTTGGGATTGTCTGGTATTTTTCTGGCATTATGCTATGCTTCATATGCTATGCTCATAATTTTCTGCTGCAGACTAAAATCAGCTACCTCTTTAAGAAGTCCTGATTTCTTTTATTGGAGAATGGTACTTAGAAAACAAAGTCTGAGCTTGGGGTGTGTTAATTGTTATACCATATACCATAGGACAGGCCTAAGGTATATTTATGTATATACTAACCCATGTGTGTACATATAGCTATTATTATTTCTGTATCTTTCCCTTTGTACATACATGAGTTAGGCCAGTTTCATCCTTTCCCACTTGCTCCCACTGACTTCATGTTAGTATGATCAGTTTCCCCTGTAATCCCATGGTTTTATTTTATGCAAGTTAATTTTTTTCAGAAGAGATCCATGGGCTTCACTGGACTATCAAAAATACCATCATACAAAAGATTAATAAATTCTGGCATTAGAACATGTTTTTATGCTGATGTGAAAAATCTAATGAAAAACAGCAAACGATTTTTTAAATATGATAAAGAGATCTATCTATGCAAAGGCAAAGATTTGGAAAAAGCAATAGATAATGTGATCTAGAGCATTAAGTGGATGAGTTAAAGCAAAACGAAGTCTTTTTTACATTATAGCAAATATAAAGACAAAGGACTTGGATAAAGTTGAAAAGATTTTTATGAAGGAAAATACAATGTGAAGTTAATAGGAGTAGGATTGGGTAGCTATGTTGGAAATTTGATAAGAGTAGATAATTTGAAATTAGATTTTGGGAAAAGAAATCTTAAAATAAAAATATATATTTGAATTATCATGTAATGTTGAGAGCCTATTAATTTAAAGAGAACTAAGTCAAAATTATTTGTGGTTTTTTTTGTTTGTTTGTTCGCTTTACAAAATCCAACTGCTTATGTGAAAAATAGATTATAGCAGATTAGGGATTTTTGAGGTAAGTATACCGGAAAGAAGGCCAAGGCAGTTGAGTCCATTTAAAAGAATGACTATAAATATATTCCACTGGAAAAGATTAATAAAAAGAAATAAAGTGAGATCATCAATGTCCTGGCAAAAAGTGAAGAATTGAGCATGTTGGATTGGGAATCTCAATGAAGATAAAAAATTGATTCACTTGAAGTAATAGCATAATGGAACATTGGACTATGATGGAATTAGAATGATGGAATATGATAGAATATTGAAGATAGAGACTGGAAAAGCTGAAATCAATAATTTGTAGTTGAGCAGTTTCTGATTAGATGTGAAGAATTAACGCAACTAAGATGATAAAGTCCTATCTTTGAATTTTTTATTTCCTGAAAATAATAAGAAGGATCAGGATAAATAAATAAATTAGGATTCATTATTAGAAATTATCAGAATGATGGCAAATGTCAAGAAGAAGAAACTTTGTTTCCAAAGTAATAGGCTTGGCCTTTTAGCATTGGTTTGATAACAGAGATGTAAGAATTTAATTTTCCAAGAGGTAATAAAAAACCTGAGAATAACTTCCCCTTCTGAAAACATTAGTAAAGACAGATAAAGAGAAAGCAATAGATTGGAAAAATCAATATTGTTAAAATTCCCATACTACCAGAGCAATCTGGAAATTTAATGCAATCCCAATGAAAATTTTAATGATTTTTTCACATAAATAGGTAAAACAATCCTAAATTTGTATTGAACAACGCAAGATGCTAAATAAAGCAATATTAAGCAAGTAAAACAATGCTGCAGACATCATACTATTTGATTTTAAAATAAACTACAAAATATAGTAATCAAAGGAGCATTGCACTGGCATAAAAAGGACAAAAAGACCTATGGAGGAGAATAGAGAGCCCAGAAATAAATCCATACATTTAAGACCAAGTTTTTTCCGGCAAAAATGCCAGTAATATACAATGGGTAAATGACAGTATTTTCAATAAATGATATTGGAAAAACTTGATATCCACATGCAGAATAATGAACTTAGACCTCATGTCATATCATATACAAAATTCAGCTAGAAATGGATTAAAAACTTAAACATAAGACTTCAAACTATAAAAAACTATTACAAGAAAATACAGAGGAAAATCTCTGTCATTGGTCTGGCTAACGATGTTTTGAATATGTACCCAAAAGCAAAGACAACAAAGGCAAAAATAGACAAATGGGATTATATTAATCTCATTGGCAAATGATAAGAAAAATATACTCTAAGTATTTCCAATGTAATGGAATTGGCCTGTTAGTACTGGTTTTATGACAGAGATGTAAGAAGACATTTTCTTCCAAGTAGTAAAGAAGCTAAAAAGACTGTTGATGGATGGGTAAAGAAAATATGGTCTAAGTACAAAATGACGTGACATTCAGCCTTAAGAAATAAGGAAATCCTCTCATTTGTGACAAAAATGGATGAACTTGGAGGACATTATATTCAGTGAAATACGGCAGGTACAGAAATATAAATAAGATCTCATTTATTTTTGTAATCTTAAAAAGTTGAACTCATAGAAACAGAAAGTCTAATGGTATTTACCTTATGCTGAGGATTTAGGGCACTGGGGCAAGGAGATTTTGGTGAAGGGATATGAAATTTTTGTTAGAAAAAAACTTCAAGAGATCTACTGCACATGACTATGTTAATAACAATATATTGACTACAGTTAATTACAATGATGATGACTATAGTTAATAACAATATATTTCATACTTGAAAATGATAAGAAAGTAAATTTTATATTCTCACCAAAAAATATGTGAGGTAACATATATGTTAATTAGCATGATTTAGCCATTTCACAATATATACATATATCAAATTATACACCATAAATATATACAATATTTATTTATTAGTTTAAATGCATAAATACACAAATAAATGAAATAATATATCTTGTTTTAAAAATATGACCTTTACAATTTTAGGAGAGAAGTCTAAATATATTCATAAAGGCAACAATTGATTTCTAAGAAATCTGGAGACCTTTGATATAAATAGCAGGTAAAACAGAATGATTGGCTCTGCTTAATGAACCTGCTGATGCAAATTTTAAAAGTGTTGAGGTTAATTCAATTATTCTTTGAAAAACTCGTAAATATGTAAATTTTATGGCATCATAGGTTTTTGCTTAAGGAAAATGAAGAGTACAAATTAAGCTTCTTATGTAGAAACTAGTGCAGTATAGGAAGTAATTCAACAGTTTCTCAGTTTTACCAAATGAAGTTTTTGATGATTAATGCCCTTTACTGAAGAAAATGTATATTTTAATATATTAATTATACTAAATATGTATACATTATATAATATTTTAGTAAATAATAGGCTCATATTTTATTTAAAATCTTCTTTGGAAGGTCAACTGAAATTTAAAGTTCCAGCCAAGAAAAGTATAAAACACTACATGTGTAAAATGACAAATGATTTTTTTAACCTGAGCAGTAGGGCTACTGAGGGGAAATCAGTAAGCAAAACAGATAGATAGATAGGTAGATAGATAGATAGATAGATAGATAGATAGATAGATAGATAGATAGATAGATGATAGATAGATAGATAGAAAAAATATTAATTAATAGAAACAGGTGGTTGAAAAGATAGAAAGAAATGAAACAATTATCAAACAATTTGTTTGCTAATTTTTTAGAAAAATAGTGTGTCTACAATATTTCCAAACACAAAATAACAATTTCTATTTACTGTTTTCAGATTGTTATCTTGTTGTAATTTTCAATGTTATACACCATTTTCATAACTGAGAAAAATATTTTGAGTAAAACACAAATAAATATAACAAGTTAACATTAAGAGGCAATATGACTACCAAGTTACATTTATTTACCTGACCACATAAAATTAAAACTTACCTTTTAATAGCATTAATGAGAGTTTCCACTATTTATAAGCTTCAGCCATTCAGTGGTAATTAGCATGGAGGTGTTATTCACTCTTGTCCTAATACAGGTTTCCTTTTAACCTCTCTTAAAGGTCTTGCTATTTTTTGCTTCATTACTTTGCTTTATTGAACATTATATGACATGGCAAGCAATTAAGTATGATTGTATAGGAAATTAAATCAGCAAAAGTGCATTAATGGTCAAGTTTAAATACATAGAAGCAACAAAATTGAAGTAAAGGTGGCAGTTCTATATTTAACTTACCTTATTTTGTCCAGGTATTATAGAATGTAAAATATGTTAAATTATTCATGCTTTGAAGATCATAAAAACACTTCTTCACAGTGAATTTAGTTGATGGCAATGCTTAAAATCCTGTCATGAAAGGGTCATATTGTCATTATTTAGTAATATAACCAGGGTTAGTTTTTATTTGTTTGCCTTATTCCTGGGGATAAATTGTAAATGGACAAAAATACCTAAGTGTATATGCAGTGTTCACTGAATTATCTATTTTCAACATATAAAATTGAATATTTGAATGTTATACCACTGTTCATTGTATTTTGGTTTTTGCTTTTCATTTTACAGAATGCTTGGTTTCATGAAAATAATGCTGGAAAATAAATCAGGACTAGAGATAAAATATTTTTATTGCTTATTTAAATTATTTTATATATTAAAAATGAACGGATAATTTTCTAAAATACAAGTTATGAGTACTTATTCACGAAGAAAATAAACCTGAAGAGACTATAATTTTTTTAAATTTATAAGATATTATTTACATAAATGCCTCAGCCCAGGATGGATACTGTGGCTCAGGCCTCTAATCCCAGCATTCTGGGAGGCCAAAGTGGGAGGATCACTTGAGCCAGGAGTTTGAGACCAGCCCAGGTAACATGGTGACACCATGTCTCCACAAAAAATAAAAAAAAATTAAAAATTAGTCTGGCCTCCTGGCATGCACCTGTGGTTCCACCTACTCAGGAGGCTGAGGTGGGAGGATAGCTTGAGCCCAGGAGGTCAAGGCTACAATGAACTCTGTTTGCACCACTGCTCTCCAGCCTGGATAAAAGAGTAAGACCTTACCTCAAAAAAAAAAAAAAAAAAAAAAGGGGGGTCTCAACCCAGATGGCTTCTTCAATATTTATTCAAACATTCTAATGTAATAAAATTATCTGCCTAAAAATGGATCATACAATATATATAAAATGGAAAATACTAAATACATTTTTGATTCTGGCATATAAAATCTGTTATCAAAATCAGGTCAAACAGAAAAACAAACAATAATACAAAAAGTATAGAATAGTTACAAGTGATAGGTAGGACTTTTATCTGCTAGATAAATTTTTGGGTAAATACTGACAAGGCATGAAAATGAACCACTTTATTAATGACCTATAAGTAGTAGTACAATCTCTTTTCCACTCCTTTAAATAATAATTTTACATTTTCTCTTTTCTTCTCAAACTTCCAACATATCCTCACCCTTTCTTAGCTAATGACTATCATATTTTACCGAGAAAACTGAAAAAGTTGAATTTTTACAAACATTCACCACTCCTTTGCCACTTCGGTCTGTTCCCATATCCTCTATATTTGTGATATCATAGATGAAATAGCTTTGTTCCTTGCTAGGTTAAAATACCTGTTTTTCAGAAAATTCTATTAAAGGACATTGCTTTACTAATTATTTCTTTTCTTTGTTATTATTTTGTTTTACTCTCTTCTAATTAAAACCCATATTTGGCATCCTACTTCACTCAGCAAATGAAGTCTACCTTGTGTGATGTGGCTCCCTTGCCACTATTAGTTCTATGACATTCTGTGACATCATCTCCCACTACTCCCTGCTCTCATTCACCTTATTCCAGCCATTCTGGCTTTTTTGCTTTCTTCTTGGAACATTCTAGGCCTTCTCTTACCTTAATCGCATTTGGTGTTTCTTCTGCCTGAAATACTTTGCTCTACATAGCTGCATGTTTGAATACTTCCCATCTGAATTTTGTGTGACAGTGAATTCTTGACAAATTAAAGTATTTCAACTTTGTAGCATGAATCTAATGTCATCTTGAAAACGTAGGCTAGAATAGATAAAAGATTAAAAATATGAGAAATTTTGCCTAATAAATGTTGAAATCTATTATTAAGTATCAATGATTAAATTAATGTAGCCTAAACAGACCATTGTATACAATATATGATACCTTAGTGTAGAAAAAATGATGTCATCTCAAATCAGTAGGAATGAATGTTCAAAGAAGCTACATTAATGGCTTGATTTTTCATAAAATAAAAATTTGCTTGAACCTTTGCCTCAGCATGCCCATGAAGATATTCATTAAATGGGTTAAAGAAAGTTAAATTTAAAATAAAAATCAGATTAAACACAAAGTGACATAAAGTAAAATTATCACTGATGACACTTCCAAGTCTTCAAAGGAGGAGATCTCTTCAAGCTTAACGAATGAAGTAATTCATTAAAGGAAAACCTAAAATATGTGAATATATACAATTAAATTAAGAGATTCTCTATGTCAGACAAAAGTAGAACAGAACAAACTGCTGAAAAGAAGTTGTATAGATAATCAGGTTTACATTTAGAGCTAAGAAAAATATAACTGACACCAGCAATAATTTATAAAAGAACTTAAAATGGTATTTCACATAAATTGGGTATTATATCATGGCTAATGTATATGAAGAAATAACACTCAGAAATGAAAAAAATACAGAGCACACAAATTAGATAAAATTTTAATTATAAAAGTAATGACTTAATTAGTAATGCATAACATTTCTTATAGGTGGGACTGTGTTTTGCTATATTTTAGCATTTTCGGTCAACAGTTCACTCTCTGAAGAGAAGCACTTCCAGAATGGTGGCGTAAAGAGCTTTTCAGACTTTCTTTCTATTGAGTCAATCATAATTGTTGAAAATTCTATATAAACACACACACACACGCATATACACACACAACAATTTACTATCTCTGGAAATTGTCCTAAGGATACATAGGATATGAGAAAACATTTGTTAAGGAAAATGTGGTCATCATTTTAGGAACAGCGACAGCCTGTGGCATTTGAGCCGTGATCCGCCCCTCACTCTTCCCCAGCTCAGCATGATGGAAGCCCTATTCCAAGTGGGCGCAATCATGAAGACAGAGTTTCCCTTTCCCTCCACCTCCCAGTCTAAGGCAATGGCTTCACTTCAGGAGTGGCAGGCTGCTCTCATATCTCCATCTCTGTTCAAAGAAACCCAGTTCCAGGTAAGTGCTGTTATCCGGGGCTCTTTATTTCCATAATCTAGTCCCTAATCATATGGCAGAAACTCTACCCTGTACAAGGCTGGCTGAGAATACAGTGCTATGATTGGGTTCACCCTAGCTTGATTACAGGGAAATTTTACATTGAAAGAGGCAGGTGAAGAGGATTAGAGGCTATTGCCCACCTAGCACTCTGCCTGTAGAGCAGATACGTTTCTTTGAGAGAAATGGGCTGCTGTCCTTGCCTCCAGCTCTGGAGCTGCAACATAGAGCTTCCACCCTGGGGAGAGGTAGGCCATGAAAACATATGGCACTTTAGCTCTCCCTAAGGGGACTCACTTTACTGGGACAAATATGTAAAAAAGAGTGCTGCCAGTTTTAGTCAAACAATACAATTTTAAATAATGGATATTTTGGCAATAAGAAATTAAGAGGAGGCTGATAGCTTCTTGAGAACAACAGCTAAATTTCAAACCAGCTAATAATTTATCAGAGAGAATAAGGGAAAGAGTCAGAAATAAGAAGAGCCCTGCTGGGGTCAGAGCAAGCCTCAAAGACTGGCCTCCATGACAATATCTCCAAAGGGGCCTACATTTTATTGTTTGAAATGTGGATCAGTTTATACCTTAGTGTATTGTTAAGAACAGTAGAGAAATAAGATTGCACTTAGTAGATGCTAAGAGCTGGATATATGCCAATAAAGGGATAAAATCTAGAAAGTACACAGGGAGATCAGGGAAAGAGACCCCCAAAGAGAGCTCAGGGAAAGCCACTGTCATGGGGGCTGGGAAGAGGGATTCAGATTAACCATGATTATGCTCAAGTCTGTAGCCTCTGAATAGTGACATCAGAGGCTGTATATCAAGGGGAGAATAGACTTTACTAAAATAGTTTAGAAAAGTTGGTAAACAAATAGGCAAAGAAGCAAAAAATATCAACAAGCTCTGGAGGTAGGGGACTCAGTGTCCAAAGTTGCTATATTATCTAAAACGTCCAAATACACACACACACACACACACACACACACACACACACAATATGAGAGGTGAAAAGAAACAGGAAAGTATAATCAAAACATGAAGACTGGAGTAGTGGGGAGCAGGCAAAATATTCTGGCTTTGTGGTTGCTTAGCAGAAAGAATTGTAATATATTTGAGAATAACAGTTCAAAAGAGGCAGGTAGGAGACAAGCGTATTTGAGTAGGAAATAAACCACCTGTTAACTTGGACACATTAGAAAAAATGAAGAGAAAAATAATAAATAAGAAGGCTAGTATAACAAATGCTGCAAATGTATGCTTGCTTGCTTGCTCGCTTTTCTCAGATTTTTTTATTTGTTCATTCACTTTACCTCTTTCAAATTGAGCCTTTAAAACAAATCTGATGATTATTGGTTCTTCATATTTATAAACACAGCAAAACAAAAGACAAGCTAATGTGAAATTTTGTAAGAACTTTGTTTTGGAGGAATTTACTTTAGTTGGATGTCCAAACAGGATATTTTGAGAGTGAAGAGCATGTAAAAATTACCTAAAACTATTTTGAAGTATTTATTATGCCAAAAACAGCTTTATGTTATTAGAAAAAATTTTAAAGCTCTTTTCAAAAATATTTTCTGAAAATAGCAAATGTCTGTGCTAAAGAAAATTTAAAGATCCTTTATAAACTATATAAATATTAAAATTGACATGCAAACTAATAATCTCTGTTTTTAAATGTATTTTAATCAGGGTCTTATGTCTCAAATCCATGTCACTGGTCTTTTTGTAAAAAAAGAAAAAAAGGATTTTCATGTATAATACTATTTTTAAAATATAAAATTGCCATCAAAGTGTTACCCAAACACTGGGGGTTTGGTCTAGGTCCTGCTGCTCACTGCACAGAAAGCCCGTCACTAAGATGAAAAAGTCAATCACCAAGACAGAAAGCCAATCACTGAGTATGGCCAAGGAAGAAGGCTTTAATCAGGTGCTGCAGCACAGCCCAGGAGATGGAAGCTAGCATCAACTCTATTTCCCTGACTGACTAAAACTAGGGCTTTAGTGGCAGGGAAGAAATTTAACAATGTGTAAGAAAACAAGAACTAGGGAGGGGCAAAAGGCATCTGGTGCTGTGATCTATTTTCAGTTTTTGACACTTTTTTTGAGAGGCCTGAGGTCCTTTCTAGGTGAAAGAACTCAGATAAAGCAAATACAGTTTTCAAGCTTTAACAGCAAAAGGGTCAATTTCTATGTTTATCCAAAAGCAACTGTCTATGGGACTCTTGGGCCTGTTTCAAAAGTTGATGTTTGTCTATCAAATTTGAACATTTTGACACCTTCAATTGATCCTCTTCGGTAGATCACAGAATTTTTAAATTGATAATATATTCTTCATATTAGCACTGAAATT
Organism: Pan paniscus; assembly: GCF_029289425.2. NCBI lineage: Eukaryota > Metazoa > Chordata > Mammalia > Primates > Hominidae > Pan > Pan paniscus. Next base: position 65,056,894 of record NC_073263.2, read on the forward strand.
TTTGGTTATCTTAGCAAATTCTGTTATTTGAAGGATTGTCTCAATCCTCATATTTTTATTATATTGAATTATATAAATATGTTGAGGTGTGTTCTTTCTCTCCCCAGTTAGCATTTCATATTAACACTGAAATTTTTGGTTGTCTTAGCAAATTCCGTTACTTGAAGGATTGTCTCAATCCTCATATTTTTGTTACATTGAATTATATAAATATGTTGAGGTATGTTCTTTCTCTCCCCAGTTATTTGAGGGTTTTTATCATGAAGAGATGTTGAATTCTATCCAATGCTTTTTCAGCCTCAATTGAAATGATCATAAGGTTTTGTCCCTCATTCTGTTGATATTACATTGATTGATTTATGTATGTTAAACCATCCTTGTATCCCTGAGATAAATCCCATTTGGTCATAATGAAAGACTTTTATAGGGTGTTATTGAATTTTGTTTGCTAGTGTTTTGTGGAGTTTTGCATCAATATTCATCAGAGATCCCGGACTGTAGTTTTCTTTTTTTGATTTGTCTTTGTTTGGTTTTAGTACCAGGGTAATACTGTCCTCACAGAATAGGTTTGAAAGTTTTCCCCCATTCTCTATTTTTCAGAATAGTTTGAGTAGAATTGGTATTAGCTCTTCTTCAAATGTTTGCTGGAATTCAGCAGTGAAACCATCACATCCTGGGATTTTTTTTAGGGAAAAATTCCTAAGGAATTTTTTCACTTGTTTCTAGATTTTCCAATTTGTTGCCATATAGTTGCTCTGAGTAGCCACTAATGATCCTTTGAATTTTTGCAGTATCAGTTGTAATGTCTCTTTTTCAAGCCTTATTTGCATCTTCTCTCTTTTTTTTCTTAGTCTAGTTAAAGGTTTGTCAACATTAACTTTTCAAAAAAAAAAACTTTTTGTTTTGTTTTGTTTTGTATTTTTTATTTCAATTGTATTTATTTCTGCTTTGATGGTTATTATTCTTTTTTTCTACTAATTTTTCATTTGGTTTGCCCTTGGTTTTCTAGTTCTTTAAGATGCATCATTACATTGTTCATTTGAAGTTTACATCTTTTTTGATGTAGGCACTTAGACCTATAAACTTCCCTCAAGGTACTGCTTTTGCTGTATCCCATGGATTTTGGTATGTTACGATTCTATTATCATTTGTTTAAAGAGATTTTTCAGCTTCCTTTTTATTTCTTCATTGACCCACTTGTTATTCAGAAGCATATTCTTTAATTTGCATGTGTTTGTATAGTTTCTAAAATTTATACTGTTATAATTTATAGTTTTACTCCATTGTGGTCAGAAAAGATGCTTTATATTATTTCAATATTTTTGAATATTTTAAGACTTGTTTAGTGACCTAACATATGGTCTTTCCTTGAGAATGGCCTATGTGCAGAAGAAAAACATGTGTATTCTTCAGTGGTTGTATATGTATGTTCTGTAAATAACTATTAGATCCATTTGGTCTATACTGCAGATTAAGTCCAATGTTTTTGGAATTTACCTTCTGGACGATCTGTCAATGCTGAAAGTGGGGTGTTGAAATCTCCAGCTATTATTATATTGGGGCCTATCTCTCACTTAACTCTAATAATATTTGCTTTATATATCTGGGTACTCCAGTGTTGGGTTCATATATATTTAAAATTGTTATACCATCTGGCTGAATTGACACTTTTATCATTATGTAGTGACCTTTGTCTCTTTTTAGTTTTTGTCTTGAAATCTGTTTTGTCTGATATAAGTACCATTTATCCAATACCTCTACCCCCATTGTATAAGTCTCATGACTCCTGCTTTCTTTTTTTTATTCCATCCACATGGAATATCTTCTTCCATCCCTTTCAGTCTATGTGTATCTTTATAGTTGAAGTGTGTTTCTTTTGAACAACTGATCAATGGGTCTTGTCTTTTCTTCCATTCTGCCAGTCTATGTCTTTTGATTGGAGCATTTTATTTATTTATATTTAATGCTATTATTAAAAAGTAAGGACTTACTCCTGCCATTTTGCTATTTGCTTTCTTGTTGTTTTATGGTCTTCTCTTCCTTCTTTCTTTCCTGCCTTTCTTCATCTAGAGAAGGTGACTTTCTCTGGAGATATGATTTAATTTTTGCTTTTTATTTGTGTATCCATTGTATGTGTTTTGGTTTGAGGTTACCGTGAAGCTTGAAAATATTATCTTACAACCTATTATTTTAACCTGATAACAACTTAACAGGATTTGCATAAACAAACAAGCAAAAAGAAAAACCCCAAATTAATAAAAACTCCATTCCTTAACTTTGTTCTCTGCTTTTTAATTTTTTGTTGTATCTATTTATATCTTATTGTAGTGACTAAGTTTTGAAATATTGCTGTAGTTATTATTTTGATTTGGTTATCTTTTAGTCTTTCTACTTAGGATAAGAGTAGTTTACACATCACAGTTACAGTGTTATAATACTCTGTGATTTTCTGTGTACTCACTATTACCAGTGAGTTTTGTACCTTCAGGTGATTATTGTTACTCATTAGTGTCCTTTTATTTCTGATTGAAATACTTCCTTTAGCATTTTTTTTTTGTAGGACAGGCCTGGCATTAATGAAATCACTCAATTTTTGTTTATCTGGGAAAGTCTTCATTTCTCCTTCATTTTTGAAGGATATTCTTTGCCAGATATACTACTCCAGGGTAAAAGTTACCTTCTTCCAGCAATTTAAATACCTCATGGCACTCCCTCGTGGCCTGTATGGTTTCCACTGAAAAGTATGCTTCCAGATTTATCAGAGCTCCCTTGTGTGTTATTTGTTTCTTTTCTCTTGCTGTTTCTAGGATCTTTCCTTTATCCTTGAACTTTGACAGTTTGACTATTACATTTCTTGAGATAGTTTCCTCTGGGAAAAATCTGCTTGGTGTTCTATCACCTTCTTGTACTTGGATATTGATATCTTTCTCTAGGTTTGGGAAGTGATATGCCTTGGCTCTGTCTCCACCAAAATCTCAACTTGAATTGCATCTCCCAAACTTCCCACCCAGGGGGAGGTAATTGAATCTTGGGGGCCGGTCTTTCCTGTGCTATTCTCATGATAGTGAATAAGTCTCATGAGATGTGAAGAGTTGCTCAGGGTTTTCTGCTTTAGCTTTTTAATCGTTTTTATCTTGCCACCACCATGTAAGAAGTGCTTTTCACCTTATGCCATGAATCTGAGGCCTCTCCAACCATGTGGAATTGTAAGTCCAATTAAACCTCTTTTTCTTCCCAGTCTGAGGTATGTCTCTATCAGCAGCATGAAAATGGATTAATACAGTACATTGGTACCAGCAGAATGGGATGTTGCTGAAGATATTTCGAAAAATGTGGAAGCAACTTTGGAACTGGGTAACAGGCAGAGGTTGGAACAGTTTGGAGGGCTCAGAAGAAGACAGGAAAATGTGGAAAAGTTTGGGACCTCCTAGAGACTTATTGAATGGCTTTGACAAAAATGCTAATAGTGATATGAACAATAAGATCCAGCCTAAGGTGATCTCAGATGGAGATGAGAAACCTGTTGGGAACTGGAGCAAAGGTGACTCTTGCTATGTTTTAGCAAAGAGACTAGTGGCATTTTGCCCCTGCCCTAGAGATTTGTGGAACTTTGAACTTGAGAGAGATGATTTAGGGTATCTGGTGGAAGAAATTTCTTAGTGACAAAGCATTCATTCAAGAAGTGACTTTGGTGTTGTTAAAGGCATTCAGTTTTAAAAGGGAAACAGAGCATAAAAGTTCAGAAAATTTGCAGCCTGATGATGCAGTAGAAAAGAAAAACCCCATTTACGAGGGGAAACTCAAGCCAGCTGCAGAAATTTGCGTATAAGTATCAAGAAGCCTAAAGTTAATCCCCAAGACCATGAGGAAAATGTCTCCAGGCCATGTCAGAGGACTTCACAACAGCCCCTCCCATTACAAGCCTGAAGCCCAGAAGGAAAAAGTGGTTTCATGGGCGGGCCCAGGCCCCTACGCTGTGTGTAGCCCAGGGACTTGGTTTTCTGTGTCCCAGCTGTACCAGCTATGGCTAAAAGGAGCCAACAGAGAGCTCAGGCTGTGGCTTCAGGGTGTGGAAGCCCTGAGACTTGGCAGCTTCCACGTGGTGTTGAGCCTGCAGGTGTACAGAAGTCAAGAATTGAGGTTTGGGAACCTCTGCTTAGAGGTCAGAAGATTATGGAAATACCTAAATGCCCAGGCAAAAGTTTTCTGCAGGGGTGGAGCCCTCATGGAGAACCTCTGCTAGGGCAGTGTAGAAGGGAAATGTGGGTCCAGAGCTCCAACACAGAGTCCCTACTGGGGCACCACCTAGTGGAGATGTGAGAAGAGGGCCACATCCTCCAGACCCCAGAATGGTAGATCCACTGATAGCTTGTACCACGTGCCTGGAAAAGCCCCAGGAACTCAACACCAGCCCGTGGGAGGGAGATTGTAACCTGCAAAGCCACAGAGGCAGAGCTGCCCAAGACCATGGGAACCCACCTTTTGAATCAGCATAACCTGGATGTGAGAACTGGAGTCAAAGGAAATCATTTTGGAGTTTAAAATTTGACTGGCTTGCTGGATTTCAGACATGCATGTCTTTATCATCAGTGTGAAAATGGACTAATACAGGGAGTTTTCTGTTATTATGTCTTTGAATAACTTTCTAACCCTATCTCTTTCTCTATCTCCTCTTTAAGGCCAATAAGAGATGTGCCCTTTTGAGGCTATTTTCTAGATCTTGTAGTCATGCTTCATTGTTTTTTATTCTATTTCCTCTTGCCTCCTCTGACTGTGCATTTTCAAATAATCTGTCTTCAGGTTCACTAATTCTTTTTTCTGCTTGATCAATTCTGCTATTAAAGGATTCTGGTGCATTCTTCAGTATGCCAATTACATTTTTTTAGCTCCAGACTTTCTGCTTGATTCTTTTTAATTATTTCGATCTCTTTGTTAAATTTATCTGATAAAATTCTGAATTTCTTCTCTGTATTGTCTTGAATTTCTTTCAGTTTCCTTAACATAGCTATTTTGAATTATCAGTCTGAAGGGTCACATATCTCTGTTTCTCCACAATTGTTCCCTGGTGCCTTATTTAGTTCATTTGATGAGGTCATGTTTTCCTTGATTGTGTTTATGCTAGGAGATGTTATTCAGTGTCTGGGCATTGAGGAGTTAGGTAGTTATTTTTGTTTTCACTGTCTGGGCTTATTTTAGCTATCCTTCTTGGGGAGATTTTCCAGATATTTAAAAGGATTTAGATATTGTGATCTGAGCTGTATCTGCTTTAGAAGGCAGCTCAAGCCCAGTAATTCTGTGGTTCTTGTAGACTTCATGACTCTGAGCACCATCTTAATAGTCTTGGACCAGATTTGGGAGAATTCTCTGGATTACCAGGCTGAGACCCTTATTCTCTTTCCTTACTTTCTCCCAAACATGCAAAGTCTCTCTCTCTCTCTCTCTCTCTCTCTCTTTCTCTCTGTTCTGAGCCATGTAATGCTAGGAGTGGAGGGACATAAGCACCCCTGTGGCTACCACTACTATGACTGCACTGGGTTAAACCTGAAGTCAGCACTGCATTTGGTCTCACCCAAGGCCTACACTGTAACACCTTCCTAGCTACTATTTATGTTTGTTCTAGGCCCTTGGGTTCTATAACCAGTCAATGGCAAAGCCATCTAGGCCTGTGTCTTTCTCTTCAGCCTGGTGAGCTCCCCCAGGCCCTGAGTTTGTCCAGAAGTGCCTTCCAGGAGTCAGAGGCTAGAGTAACAAACCTTAGAAGTCTACCTGGTAATACATTGTATTGTGGCTGAGCTGGCAGTCAGACCACAAGACTCAGTTCTTCCTACTCTTCCCTTCCCTTTCCAAAGGCAGAGGAGTTTCACCCAATAGCCACCACCACCCCAGGCCATGAGGAGTACTGTGAGACTACCACAGATGTTCTCTTACGGCCCAAGGTCTCTTAAGTCATCTTTGTCATGAATGCTGCCTGGCCTAGGATTCACCCTTTGGGGCAGTGGACTCTCCTCTGGCCCAAGGCAGGTCCAAAAATGCCATCCAGCCGTCAAGTCCTGGAATTAGGGACCCCAAGAGCCTGTTTGGTTCTCTAACCCCTGTAGCTGTGCTGGAACCTAAGGTACAAGACAAAATCTCCTTACTTTATCCTCTACTTTTCTCAAGGAGTTTTGCCTTACAGCCATGACAGCAGATAATGTGCTGAGTCTCACTTGAAGCTAGCAAGTCTCAAAGGCTCACCTAAAGTCCTTGATGTAGTACCTGGCTATCACTGCTGGTTATTCAGGTCCCATTGGCTCTTCAGTTAACAGGTAATAAATGCTGCCAGAACTTTGTCCTTTCCTTCAAGGCAGTGGCCTTCCTTCTGGCCAGGGGTGTGTCTAGAAATATCATTTGGGAATTGGGATCCGAAGCAGTAACTTCACGACTCTGAGCAGTGCCCTCTCCTGCTGTGGCTGAGCTGGTATCCAAGATACCAACATCCTTCCCACTCTTCCCTCTCCTCTCCTCAAACGGAAGGAAAGTATCTCTTTCGGAGCCTCAAGCTATGCAGCCTCGGGTTAGGGGAGTAGTGATGCCATCACTCCCTTGGCTGCTCCAGTGGATGTCTCAGTATGCTGTGTGCCCCCTCAGTCCACTGTCTCTGGGTCTAATTCATCCCTAAGACTTGCCTAATATTTGCAGTCCTTATGGCCTAGACTGCCTTTCAAGTTACTTGGAAACACAGAGTGCTGTATCCCTTGGTGGCAAGGTTTGCAGGCACTCAAGTTTGGATTACCGGGATCAGTGATTCCCTTCTTTTTAAGGCTGGTGTTAATGCTCCCTCCATGGGCAGGTGTTAGCTAGGTTTGGTCCTGGTTTCCTTTCTGCTCTACCAGGACAGCACTAAGTTCAAAGCCTCTGAACTGCTGTGTTCGCCCTCCTCCAGCACTCAGAGGCTCTCTCCACACCCACACCACTACTGCAGAGGGTGTGGGATGGGTGACATCAGTGATTCAAGACTGTTTTTTCTGTTTCTTCAGTGCCTCTTTCAGCGACATGAAGTTAAAACCAGGTTCTATGAGTGCTCACCTACTTTTTGGTTCTTAGGAAGTTAATTTTTTCTGTGTAGATAGTTGTTACCTTGGTGTCCTTGCAGTGGGAGTTGATTGGTGGAGCTTTCTATTCTGCTATCTCGCTCTGCCTCCCCTCCCTAGAATTTCTTATTGAATAGGAAAATATTGTTTTTAACACTATATTGTGGTTTATAAAACATTGTGGTCATATTGACAATAGTAAAATAAATTCATTTTATCTTAATTGTTAACTTTTTAGCTGAACTTACAGTAGATGCCACAAGAATGTCAGTTATTTCACTTTTGGAAAAATGTCCATTCAGAAGTCTTTAATTATTTGAACTGGATTTTTTAAATATAATTTTTTATTATTGCAATTAATTTATTTTCTCTTTGAAGAATCAAGCAACAGTGATATGGGTGTGGGGTGGTGAGGCACAACATCAGAGAAAAATTCTAGGCCTATAACTAATTCTTATAAAATTAATGATGAAAGATAACACTTTTCTGAGTCATTTCACAGCATGGGCACTTCAAGACACACAAACGCAAAATCAGCCATTACAAGAAAAGTGATTGATCCATGGATTTACATGACCAGTAATCCAAGACTGTCTATTCCACCTGGTGTCATACCTGGCAAGTAGCTTTAAAATAAGCAGTTATTTCAGCAATATTAAAGAGACAAATAGCCATAAAAAACTGCATTTGACAAGTGAAATATCTGATTGCTTTATACAGCCATTAGACTCTCAAAAGTAACAGAGAAATGCCTTTTTTAAAGATATTTAGTGAAAAGTCTCAAAAAGCAAAATTTTTAGATACGGAGCTAAATGACTAGAAAAGGAAATGCCATTCAGCTCCTGAGAAACTAATAATTCCAGCATGTAAATTATATGGGGTAAATGCTGACACAAGATGTAAAATGAGAAATTGAAAAGGTTCCACTCACAAAAGTAATATACATAAATGTATTGATGATATGTCACTTGAGGCTGAAGGGGTTTCATGTAATAAACAACATCTTCTCAATCTAGGTGGATGATTCAACAGATTTCCCCCATAAATGCCATGCTGAAGTGTTTATCTGATTTGTAAATGGTGGTGAAATTAAATACAACTCAGTCTGCAACAAATAACTGCCTGAGACAAGCAAACGCTAAGATATATTTAATGGTTTGTCTTCCCATGTAAAAATAAAATGTCTGCTTCGGAATTGCTGTGTTTGTATCTATAATGATGTTTACCTTGATGAGAGGTTTTGCTTCCCTTATGAGAAAGAAAACAAAAGAAAATCTGATTTGATAGACTGCATCTTTCACAGTGAGGTGTTAGTGTCAAAGATTCTTGTAGTTGAGAGAGGAGGGGCAGAGCAAGGTGGTGAAATAGGTCTCTCTAGCAATTGTCTCCCAGAAGAAACATCAGTTTGAACAGCTATCTATACAGAAAATATCTTCACAAGAGCCAAGAAAGCCAAGTGAGAGATCATAGTACCTGGTTGTAGCACAATAATAAGAAATGATGCCTTGAAGAACCAGGAAGGAAAATTTTACATTATCCACATCACCCCTTTCCCAATCTCAGGCAGCAAAGCAGAGAGAAAGATAATAGCTGCTTATGAAAAAGAAAAATAAAAGTGAGCACAGGGCTGTACCTTGGACTCCAACTTTGGGCCTGCCACACACACAAAAAAACAATTTGGCACCTGATAGACTCCCACTTCCCCAGACTCCAAGACCTACCTGTAATGAACTATCTGAAAAATAAATCAAGAAAACAATCCCATTTACAATAGCTACCAAAAAAATGGTATCTAGGAGGAATAAACATAACCAAGGACATGAAAAACCACTACACTGAAAACTATAAAACATCGATGAAAGAACATCAATGGAAGGATATCTCATGTATCTGAATTGGAAGAAAAAATATTATTAAAATGCCCATACTCTAAACCCTAAAATAAACTACAGATGTTCAGCAATAATAATGCATCAGTGTAGGTTCATCAATTACAACTAATAGACCACTCTGGTGGGGGAAGTTGAGAGTAGGGGCCGGAGTAGGTGGGACTATGTGTGTGTGGAAGCAGGTGGCACTATATATGGTGACCCTCTTTGTTTTCTGCTCACTTTTATGAACCTACAACTGCTCTAAAAATAAAACTTATGACTATTATCATTTTTAAATAAAAAAAGAGTAAGACTGTAACAGCCAAGAGATGCCTAAGGAGACATCACAACTAAATTTAATATGGTTTCCTGGACAAGATCCTAGAACAGAAAAATGTCATTGAGTAAAAACTAAAGAAATATATATTAAATAAAGTACAGATTTTAGCTAGTAACAGTGTATCAATATTGATTCATTAATTGTGCTGAATACACTCCAAAATATAAGCTATTAATATCAGGAGAAATTACATTATCTAATCATGATAATAATTTTAACAGGTAGATATTATTGTTTATCCCAATCCAAGATATGCAAAATCTGAGGGGTAAAAGACTAAGGTATTTGTTCAAGCACTCACAGCTAATTTGACAGGAAAATCAAGGTTTGTATTCAACCACCTGGGTTAAAAACAAAAATAAAAAACACTAAAAGAAAATTTAAAATAAAAAATTATAAAGGCAATAGAAAAATAAGTAACAAATTAGCAGGAAGTATTTCAACACATAGAACCAAAAAGTGAAGAAAAAGTAAAACTAATGTCCTCAATAAAAAGAAAATTAGAAAAAAAAGTGACGGATGTCTTGCAGAAAACATGAGTGATCGTTAAGTATATGAAAATATTTTAAAAATTAAAATGTCTTGTATGAAATGTTAAGTGTTCAATATTAGCAGGGTAATAGAAATATATGGAAGGGAAATAATTGTATATTATGTAATTAATACATGTTAATAATATATTGCATTTGTTTCTTAGCATTTTCCTTTTGATTCCATCATTACATTTAGGAATATTAATGATCATTATTGCTTTATTTTATCCTCTTCTATTTTGTCTGTGAACTTTTTGGGGGGCAGATATTCTATTTTACCTTAAATATTAGCATCTATCATAGCAATCTATTTTCAAAAATATAAATGTCTGTTAAGTGGACAAATAAATACTAATTTTCTTCTTCTCATTGGACATTCATGTTTATGGTGTAAACAGCATAGCAGGCATTCATCATACGCGTCTTTGTTTCATCCATCTAGCATTTTAAAATTTGATTTCCTATTATCATCCTAATGTCATCCAAGAGTTTATTTCTTCATTTCACCAAAACTTACATGATTTCAATAGTATCTCAATTTTAAATTAGTTCAAAGAATGTGAAGCACTTTAATTTAGGTTATTTCATTTAATTTATGTTAAAAAATGTAATTGTCATCCCAGTTTAATTGAAAAGACCAGAAGATGGAGAGATACAAAGTGGTTATCCAAGTTTATATCAATTACAAATGGTAAAGTCATAATCCCAATCCAGAACTTCAAATTTTTAAACTTTTTTTGATTACAACATAGCTGCCTGCTTATGTTGTAACTTACGTTGTAATATCCAACTTTGAAGTTCTATGACATTGATTAGTGGAATGTTCTTTAATAAATGGTGAAACAGAATTATCATCTATCATAATACTATTTTCTATTTATTTACAAATGAAATAAATAGAGAAATAATTAAAGATTTTACACCAACCTTCCAGGCAGGAAGTTTCTTAAGAAACATTTCTGAGATTTGTAATTATAAAATGAAAAGACTATGACCTTACTCTGAAAGTGTTAGATCCATCAGACATCTAAAGAAATTCTACATACACAGAATATTTGATATTTAGCAGTGTATAAGATGAGACGAGATCACTCTGTCAAATATAAAATAACTGGAAAAATGCAGTAAAGGACATATATAAACAAACTTAAAACAGAGCTACTACATAGGGACAGGTGCCATTGTAGCAGATTAGTAGTGTCCCAAGTAATTGCACTCTTTTCTATTTTTATAATTTTATACATAGCTGTATAAAGCAGTAATATTAGAATTAATATTTATACTGTTTCAAATAAATAATTTCAATGTACCTTATTACTTATGATTTAAAATATTGAGCTAGTTCATGCAATTGATGTCTTCCAAGTCTTTGCACATACAGGAGGAAAAAACGGGACCTAGTTGCTCTGAGTGTGTCCTTCTCTCAATATCTATGGTTCTGTAAACATGAAAATACTGTCTACAAGCTTTCACAGATTCAAATTACTATCTCTATGCAAGTAAATATTTATTTACACAAAAGAAACAACTAAAATAAAAACTATGCAATTCTCTGAACCCATAAGGTTTGTAATCTCATGTGTCTCTGAAGTTCAAGAATCATTCTTACTCCAGAAAACAAAAATTGGATTGACTATGGGTAAAAGTTTTTTAAAATAATTAAATGAAGCATTCTCATTCTGTACACCAAAAAGCCATTTTTAATAAGATAATTTGAGTTTATTGTCTTCTTTTTTTCAGATTTCTGTCTCCTGCTCTCACAGTGTAATTTCTGAAAAATGCTCAAAGTGGGGCTTTAATATTTACATTTAACAAATTATTTAATATCACTGTTTTTGTTTGCCCAGAGTGTAGATAAGGGAAAAAAACTTTAATATAAATTTTATTCTACAAGTCTACATAGGAAAAAATAACTCATTTTAGTGATATTATAACATTTTTCTTAAGTTGGTTACACATTAAGCTTAAAATGTTGCAAAGCAGTGGTGGAGAGGTTTTGTTTGACTTTACTATTTTTGGAAACCATATTTCATTTTTACATGTGCTTGATTTTTCCATGTGCAGAGTGAGTGACAGGAAGAAATAATCCCCAAACCCATTAACACTCTGATCTCTAACACCATATGTTTCACAGTAATTTTGTGCCCATTCTTTAGGGTATTTGTTGTGATATAATTAAATGGATTTGGGGAAATAAGGACACTAACTTCTGGTGGGTGAACAGATTGAAAAGGCAAAAATTGAGAGCATGGGTCAAGTTTGTGTCAATAGTTACGTGACTCTTTTATCATATTAAAATTTACTCTATCAAAAGTGAATAAAGTATTTGCTCATATATCAAAATTAGAAAATACAGTTACTTAGGAGACAAAGTTAGCCTTAGATTTTAGGACTTTGTAGAAACCCTTTATATGAATATTACTTGTATATATTTCAAATTTGACTTCAACAATCAGACCAAAGAAAGTATAAATATTGTAAAGTATTTTATTTATGCAGATGAGAGCTTATTACATTGAAAAATAAGAGGTAGAATTAGAGATTGAAATACTTGAGACTATTTTATGAATTTACTAAAATCTGTTTGAATCTGAAATAAAAACAAGTTCAACATCAACATTTGAGAATTTATAAGGTATAAATCATAACAGAAATTTTTAGAATATTCTTTCCGTTGCTACTTATAAATTAACATTTATTTTTAAACCATATATATATATGTATGTATGTACATGTGTATATGCTTGTGTGTGTGTGCGTTGTTTTCATGGGGGTTTTATTATCTTTGTTAAGGAAATACAAATTTCTTTTCTGAGAGCTATGTAATCAATCCAGAACCACCACATACTCATCTAATTCTTTTTTTAGTAGTGATGGGCCATAAATCCCCCCGGTTCTATGGCTTGATGTGGAAATCGGACCTGCCTCTTCATAGCAAGTGCCTGTCAAGAATGAATATCTAAAATGAGCTGTCAAAGAAAAATTGCACTAACGCAGTTAAATAGGCAAGGAAGATTGTGTTCAAAACTATGATAATGGTCAAGACTCTCGCAATAGAAGAAAAATTGAACTCAATTCCACTGAAACAAAAGGTGGGAAAATTTTTAAACTCTGAGATGAGCTAATGAAAAAATACAAGAGGACAGAACATTAAACGGAGAAGTGGATCAATGTGATTAGGTGATCTGTGTTTGATAATTGCCCCATATTGCTATTAGGATCCCACCCTCCCATAGACACTGGTAGACAGGAGCTCTAGCTATTTCGATGATTACATTTCAAATGAATGGTTTTGGGGTTCTTGAGAAAGAATTTGTTCTTGGTTTGTAAAACTGGCAAGGGGCTGAGAGAAGATTTACATATGAACAGGGCAGAGAAAAATCTGCAATTACACGGTTTTTTTTTAAGTGAATACTCCAGGAAAAGGGCGATCACGGGCATAAAGTCAGGAAGAAGTCTTCTAAAGGTTAATCAAAAGGAAAGGAATGTTAAGGTCATCTTAGCTAGTACTCGAAGAAAAGTATGCCCAAATACTTTCAGTAAGGTATGGTAAATTAATGATCAAGAATAAAAGGACAAATGATAGATATATGAGTGTAGAAATGACAGGAACAGGAAAATAGAGCAGAAAATGGAAGACTGCTCAAATATATTTAAAAAATCACAATTTCAGGTGGATATATATATAAAATCTCAAATAGTACAGAAATATTGACAGGACAAGGCTATTTAGAAGCTCTAAATATAATGTACAAATATACAAATAATAAAGTCTTAAAAGTCAGCTTTAACTTTTGACTTAAAATGTAGAAGTAATTAATACTCTGGATTGTTTTTGGTATTTCCATTTCCAGAATTTTAGCTTAATATCTAAAAGTTGAATTCTAAACTTCATACCAAAATAGGGTACAGGGGAAAAAAAAGTGATTCTCTTGAATCAACTAGGAGTATAAATATATAAATTCTAATGTAGAAATTGGGATTTAGTCACATATTTTAAGTATATAATTATGAAACACCAAACCACTTATAACACTGAATTTTGACTAGGGATTTCTAGGCACAAAATGCATTATCCAGTTAAGTGAGCAATGAACTAACAGGACTGCCAAGTTATATTAGGCAATTTCATAGTACTGAAAGGGCAATTTAAAATTTCACTGCTTAAACTGAATTATAAATTATAACTAAAAAGTGTTAGCCTACCCATTTCAAGGTCTTTTTACTATCAAATCATTGTTTTTCACACATTAAAGATAAATGTGAATAAAATTGACATATTCAAGAAACTGTAATTTGTAAAATATGTATGTCTATAAGAACATGTTTCTATTTACAAGGATCTGTAAAAGTGATATAAAAAGACATGGTTACATATTTGCACAAAATAAAAAATAAAGTTAAAAAAGATGTAGGGGCCTTATATGTTAAGTACTCAACAATGATGGTTTAATCTTATTGATGTAAATGTTTGCAGCAAAATCCTACACTTTCCAGGATTGCCTTAGCCAAGCTTTCATACAAGAGAGGCTAAGAGAATACTTACCTAATAACACTCAGAGTGTATTGTGGTGGTTGGGAGGGTATCTCCCAAAAGCAAAAATTAGGGGAAAAAAGAGAAGCAAGGCAGCAAAAAAGGAGCACATGTCACAGCATCACAATGTCACAGATGATTGCTTAGTCATACAAAATGTCACCAGAGACTACTGAAATCACTCAGTCTCAAACAGTCCATTGTGGATCGGGGAGTGGGGTGAGGGGTGGGGAGATAGCAATCAATTTGCCTGCTGGCTTCTTTCTGCTTTCTGCCTTTCACTGAGGAAAGAAAATTCACTCTTAGGGCACTGACTCCCTGTACTGTGACTTGGTGACAGACTGAAGAATCAATGCCAATCTTGTCTGGTCAGTGCTAAGACATAGTAAGTGGTTTTTCTTCTCATTTGGTATTGATAGTGGAACTCCTCGGGTCTGTGGTTCCTGTAGTACCGTGACCTATGAATTAATAAGACAAATTCTGTCTCCAGTTCCAACATTTACTACATTCTGTATATAAGGATGAAACAAGGAAAGCATAATGGCAATAAACATTGATGTTTGGAAGGAAATACTGACAGACTCACAGCAGTTACTGGTCTGGAATAATAATTAAATTCCTCTGAATATACACTGTCTGCTCACTTTGATCTGGCAATGAGAAAAATTCATTCAAATAATCACATTTTGCTCTCTGGAGAAGGGGAGTGACCTTGCCTATTATTCTCTTGTTTGTCATCTGGTTTTTGCCTTAAGTTGTCTAAAAATATACTCATGAAAGAGGGAAACAGAAAGACATTGTTGAGACTAGGAGGGTCTGCCATAATAATCTCTGCGTCCACTTTTGTAAACTTCAAGTCTTTTCTCCCAATAGGAGCCACAGTAATCTATTTAATAGATATCAAATCTTGTCATTTATCTAAATAAATCAGCATTTTCCATGGTTTCCCATTGGTTATTGAATAACATTATGGGAAATAGCACACCACACAAAGCACACTTTTAATTCGATATTGACCTGTGGGTCATTTTCTAAATCTCTTCTTGTTTCACTCTCTCTGACATTCACTACCCTCTAGTAGCTTACATTCCTTTAGTGCCTTTAACGCTGGAGCTATTTCATGGTTTGGAGGTTTTGTTCTGTCTAAAAGCTTCTTGTCTCTACTTGGTGTTTCTGCATAACTGATTGCTTCTCATTTTTCAGGCCTCAACTTACATTCTTTTCTCAGAAACATTTTTTTCTAGCCATGTTAGCTAGTGGAAACTCCAGTCATAATGTAATAATTCTCCTTTACTGAATTGCATTGGTTTCCTCTAGAGCTTTTACTGTGATTTTTTAAAATTAAACTTAAAACATGTTTCTAATCTCCTCTCACCTTCTATTTGTAATTGTTGCTTTCAGAACATTTCATGCAAAATAGGAAAATTCACATACACACATATGTGTGTCAGTATGAAATAGAAATATTAAATAATAAATACATCCTTTGTGATGAGATTTGATTCATAGGGTATTATGATTTTGAATCTATGTGATTAGCAATATTTGGAACTGTAGGAGAAAATTCTGAAAACAAATCAACTGGAAACAAAAGATTTTGTTAGTTGATTTGTTTCGTTATATTTTGCCGTTAACATAATAGAGAGTACTTTGAGTATTCTACATTTTTTTCTTTTTTTTTTTTGACACAGAGTTTCACTCTGTCACCAGGCTGGAATGCAGTGGCGTGATCTCGGCTCACTGCAACCTTCACCTCCTGGGTTCAAGGGCTTCTCCTGCCTCAGCCTCCCAAGTAGCTGGGATTATGGGCATGCACCTCCACACCCAGCTAATTTTTGTATTTTTTAGTAGAGATGGGATTTCACCATATTGGCCAGGATGGTCTTGATCTCCTTGTAACACCTAAGGTTCTTGCCTAGCCATGCCAAAGAATTAGTATTGCAGCTGACCGTGGCAACACGGACCAAGAGAAAGCAAAAGGTGTAGGCTTAATTGAGCAAAGTGAAAGTGTTACAGGGGCGGGGGTCCTTGCTCCCAGAGCTCCCAAGATGGTGTAGGGCCACTTCCAAGATGGTGGTGGGCCACGTCCAAGATGGTGGCAAGCCTCGTGTACTCTGACCTGGAGTTCTTGGCTTCAGGGATTCCAAGGAATGGAATCTTGGACCATGCAGTGAATGTTATAGCTCTATTAGAAGCCATGGGTCACAGAAGAGAACCGTGGAACCCAGTGACTAGTGTTTGGCTTGATTAAGACGAACCCAGCCACTTAGCCGTGCAGGAACAATGGCAAGCCTTTAGCTGGATCGGGATTGGCAATGGGCACCTCGCTGGATCAGGAGCACAGCTGACGCCCTGCTGGATCTGGAGGGATGGAAGTCAGCGGAGGGTCTGCGACAGCGGCCAACAGCACTGGTGGATGGTGAACGAAAGCTCAGCTGGAACCTAACAAACACGGACCAGAACAGTGTGCAGTTGCAGTATTTAATAGAGTGAAAACAGAGCTCTCATACAAAGGGAGGGGTCCAAAAGAGGGTAGCCGTTGCCGACTGGAATGCCTGGGTTTATATCCCAATCACTGTTGCTCCTGCTGTGCTCTCAGGTGATAGATGATTGGCTATTTCTTTACCTCCTGTTTTTGTCTTATTAGCATTTTAGTGAGCTCTCTTTACTACCTGATTGGTCCGGTGTGAGCTAAGTTGCAAGCCCCGTGTTTAAAGGTGGATGGTCACCTTCCCAGCTAGGCTTAGGGATTCTTAGTCGGCCTAGGAAATCCAGCTAGTCCTGTCTCTCAAAAGTACAAAGCTTCCACAGCATGGAAGGGGTCCCGAATGGGTAGCCTAGTTAGATTAAATGATTGCCCTTTAAACTCTTTAAGGCATGAAATATGTGCGGCGGGAAGATGTTACCAGAGTGAGAAACAAAGGCAGTAAATTATTTTGTGGCATGTCCTAGATTTTGAGGAAAACCGGAATTGCAACTTAGGTTTTATCTACTTTATGACCTCGCAGCGGCATGGCAAAGGAGACAGGATCTTACAGGACTTTACAAAGTATGTTTACAAGGAATTGAAATTGGGAGTGTAGATAAGGTCCACTGGTTACAGAAAAAAGGGCAGTTAACATTCCTTTTACTTCAGATTCGGGGGAGGGGGCAAGGAGAGAGGGAGAGAGGACACAGGCAAACTTACAGCAAAATTTTAGCTGTTTATAGCTTTCCTGGGGAAGAAAACACATGCACGAAACCTGGTGTTAGGAATAGTTTAAGCATGTATCTTCAATATTATTCATCCAGGACCAAAGTAAGTCCTGATGGAGGAAATGAGAGAGTTTCACAGCTTTCTGAGCTCCTACTCGACCCAGGAAGCCCAGCTGGCACCTCCTCTCATCCTGACCTTGTGATCCTCCCACCTTGGCCTCCCAAAGCACTGGGATTGCAGGAGTAAGCCACCACGACCGGCCTCTACTTTTTAATAAATAGAAAAAGTATACTACGTACACAGTGTTTGCAACTTAAATTATAATGTAAATAAAAGATTTTATACTTCAAAATATTTGAAATTTTTCTGGGCACCTATTTGAAATGCCAATAATCAGGAGATAATTAAGAAAAAAATGACTCCTGCCCTTGGAACTAAAAATAAAACGTGGAAAATTAATCGATTTATGTAAGACAGTACAACGTGAGTTTGCTAAAAATCTTCCTTTGGAAAATAGAGCCAAACTCAGTATTTTTGAAAGCCAAGGTTTTTTCAGTGGTCATTTGCACATCTATAATGTCAGCATTGATTTATACTCATGAATTGAATCATGAATAATTACCATGTCAGTTTTAAATCACCTTTGTTTAATCTTAAAAGATTGTCATCAGTGTTTCCTGTTGTCATTAAGCATCTGGACATAAATTCTCAAGCACCTTCTTACAATATTCATGTACAGTTATGCGTCACTCAACAATGGAGACACATCATAATAAATTTGTCATTAGGCAATTTTGTCACCTTGTGAACATCACAGAGATGGTATAACCTAGGCTATTACTCCTAGTCTACAAACCTCTGCAGAATGTTACTGTACTCAATATTGTAGGCAACTGTAACACAATGGTATGTATTTGTGTATCTAAACATATATAAACTTAGAAAAGGTCCAATTAAAAATATAATATTAGAATCTTTTAGGACCAATGTTATATAGTCTGTCATTCACCAAAATATGACTGTTTGTGTGGACTTATGACTGCACAACTGTATGGACTTATTTTGATGATGCCATAGTAGTGTTAGTAGGCCGCTTGTATATGGAATTGAAAATAATTTTCCTCCTACTGAGCCTTTTGCAGTACAAATCCCTGTGCTGTAAACAGTTGTATAAAATATAAAATTCTGAACATTTTCATCAACATATGAAAATCTACCCTGTAGTGAATCACCATTGATATATCCATAATATACTCCAATGTATGTATAGGAGATTTTCTCTGCCTATTTGCTAAGGGTGGAGTGTGACTTTGAATTAAATCCACTGCTCATTTGTATATTATGTTGGTGTATACTACTTATTATGGACACTGCCATTTAAAAGTGAATTGCATTTAGCCCAGAGATTCAGGCTCATATTTATTATCTATATCTGTGTCAATCTGTTCTACGCATAGAGAAGTTAGTATATGATATTGAATCTATCTTCTTGGTATTAACTGTGTAAAAAAAAACACATAAAGCTTGACTCTGAGGGCCTTTTATAACTTAAGATAAGTTAATTTCAGAATTTATATTATTTAAATATTTTTTTTTTACAAAATTATATACTTTACAAATGCTTTCCATCTATGAAAGAGACTTCAAAAATGATTCATTATTTCCAAATATTATATTTTAGCAGTCTTTGAAACAATGTGACCCTATTTTGGCTAAAGAACCTTTGTCATGTTCTTCCTAAACTGTGGAAATCTTTGCAAAATTGGCAAACAATTAGTATAAGTATTATTTATTTTTGTGTGTGTATGTATTTATTAATAATTGAATACTTTCATGCTACACTTATTTTTATAGACATAAACTTTTATACCAATGTCACAGAATTTGTAGAAATAAATGAGTGCAGACAACTTGTAGGCTATCTGCAATCAGTAAAATCATCAACATTTCTTTTCAAGTTCATTTTATTTACTCATTTTAGGAACTAAAATGTCAATATCTCCAAAATTGTAGATCCAGTAATTTTAATATGAGGCACAGGCTAAAGCTTAGTCAAATTATATTAACCAAGCCCTTTTATTTGTAGGTATATTAACAAAAATTCAGTACTTAGGGCATGCTACGATCTGAATTTCCACCTCCACACAAATTTCTGTGTTGAAAACTTAATCTCCAGTGCAACAGTGTTGGGAAGTGAGGCCTAATCGGGGGTGTTTAGGTCACAAGGACTCTATTTTTCATGAATGAATTAGTGTCATTATTAAAATGGCTTGGGAAAGTGGGTTTGCTTTCTTCTATTCTTCCGCTATGTGAAGGAACAACATTAATCTACTATTTGCCCTTCCACCTTTCACCTTGTGAGGATGCAGTAAAAAGGCCTTCATCAGATAGAGGCAATTTGTTCTTGGATTTCCCAGCTTACAAAACTATGAGAAATAAATATCTACTTTTTTTCTGTAAATTACCCAGTCTCAAGTATTTTGTTATGGCAGCACAAAACAGACTAAGACAGTGCATATGCTACCCAGTAGATGATAAATGAACTATATTTTCTGTAATGCATCTTATGTCAAAACAGACTTCATTTCTTAGTAAATAGAAAATAAGTGAAGAAACAATAATTATTTCTGCATCAAGTCTATTTCTATGAGTGTGGGTGTTGGTGGAGTTCAATTTAAAGCAATCATTATATTTCAAGTATGTTAGCCATATAGTAGAAATAATATTAGTAATTTACTCTTTTGATTATAGTTATTACTATTGTTAATATCATTATTACTATTATAAATTCAGCCATTCAGTTAATTGTCTTGGATGAAACAAAAGATAAACTTATTCCTCCTGAGGCTGTTCATAAGCCCAAGATATTTCCATTTGAAATACACTCAAGATATCTTTCCAAGTTCTTTTGGAAATAAAAATGTTACTATTTTCCTGAAGATATTACAGTATGTTTCTTTTACCTCAATCTCTTTAAATGTGTGAAATAGCTGGAAATAAAATCTAGGCAGATGTTTATTTTTCTTCAGCATGATAATGTTCTTAGACACTTGGATTCTGCAGGTATTGATGGTGATTGACACTTAGAAGTTTTTTAATTCTGTAAATTGTAAATTGAATTTAGCCCATTCTCCTAATTGCATTCTTTTCCAATTTCTGTTAGATGTATGTTGAAGCATCAGAATCTATCCTACAGGCCTTACACAAAATTTATGAATTTGTTATAAATTCTTGTTCTCTTTGTTTTATGGTTTTTGTGAGCAATTAGGTATGGTGTTCCATCTCATGGATTATCTTTCCAACTGTAGTCAGGAAAGAGTTTATCATCTCATTTATTAATTTCCATGACTCTGTTTTTTATTCTAAGCTTGCTACATTTTATTTAAAAATTTTATTTTCTATTATATGTTTATGTATCTTTCCTTTATACTGTCTTCCTAATTGTAAAGAAAGATATTCTTTGGTTAATCATTGAGGTGTCTGATTATCAAACCACAGTCACCAAAATCAGAAATCTTAAGTAGGATTCAAATTTGTTAATAATCTAAATGATACAAGTAATTGTCAGACAACTCTCCAGGTTTTTCATGTTAATTAAAATGAATCTAGTTGAGATTTAATATATGAAATTCTAAATGACGCATGTGGTGCATCCTTCACACAGAAAGATCTATTTCCGTTATAAAATATGTCTGATTTGTATTCTGATAATTACATAGGTGGTATTAATGTTTTAGTTTGCCTCATCAAGCCATAAATTTGAGGTTTTTAGACTATAAACAACCTAGAAAGGACAGGTATATCCTGCTAAAAATATTTGGTAAAAACTCCTTCTTCATTATTTAATGAGATTTGGCCAGATCATTTATTTTTTGTTTTTCTTCTCTCCAGAAGAACCTAGAGGAGGGAAAATGTAAGCCAAGCTTTCATTCCCAATTACATTTAGCCTCCTAAACATGTAATTGTAAAGTCTTTATCAGAAATTGTGATTAAATTAGTTTCAATAGGACTTCATTTATATTTAGTTTGTATGTGTGTGTGTTTAGAATTAGATTTGCTTACGTGCTTTGAAAGTTTGATTATTGCCTCAGTTGGACTAAGATAATGTTATTTTTTTCTTTGTATCTTTTTTGCCATGTCTCCTGTGCCATTTTCTTATCTTTCTAGTGTATGTGTCTGTAGTCATAACCCATTACTTTTCAGCTTGATAAAGAGAATTTTTAGGCCCTTTTTCAAAATCAGGAACACAAGTCTCAATTTCTATTGTTATACCTTCTATTGTTATACCTCATCTTTTGCCCCATTCACTGTTTTCGTTTGTTTGGTTTGGCTTGGTTTCTGATCTACTAATGTGTGTGTGTGTGTGTGTGTGTGTAATCTAGCTTTGTAATTTTTAAAGTTTTTATTTCTAAATTTTATCTATTTAGAATGTATATTTTCAGGAAAAGAAGCTAATCAAAGTAAGAAATTATGCAGCTAACTAGTCTGGAATATAATGTTTACTTAAATTTATATAATTAAACAAACTCACTTAAAATTTATACCTGACTTACCATAATGGAATGTGATAGCAATACAACTATTTGGAACACATAGTTGAATCATTTACTCAATTACACAAATAATTTTAAGCATATTTATTTACATAAAATAAAAATAATCAGAAAAACAAATTTGAAAATAAAAAACATATTGCATTATAGTTTAATTTTCCATTTATATTCTAATTTTAGTATTTTGCATTTAGCATTATATTTTAATTAAAGCCTAGATCAGCAAAGTCAATTTATTTCATAAGTGAAATGAGACTAGCTCAAATTTATTGAGATGGACAGAATAAAGAAAAAGAAATGTATGCTAAAGAAATAATATGTTTTGAGTAAATATATGACATCCTAGAAATTATGACAAGAGTATACAAATCAAAGTTCTTAAGGTATTGGCATCTATTTTTTAAAACAACAGCTTTTACAATTGTGTTCAAATTAATCTTAATTATTTTGTTAGGAAGTTTTATAAGCACATAATTATTATCACAGTATATTTATCATTAGGATTTGGTATTAATTGTCATTTACTGAGTGTTTACTATGTGCCATGTACTAAGTTAAGTGTTTTACATATTATTTACTTTCACTTCTTACAACATTCAATTAAATTAGGCTTTATTTGTGATCCACTTTTCAAAACAGAAAATTGAGGATTCTAGTAGGATCACATAAATCACAAGTGGCACACTGAATTCAATATTAAACCCCAAGCTACTGGAACTATTATCTTTTAAATAATATTTAATGATACTATTCTATGATTTAAAAAAATGTTTCAGCAACTATAGAATGATTTCTAAATTTAAGAGAAACCAAATAATTATATGAATATAAATATAAATACAAAGTTCTTTTTTCAAGTGCTTAATATAGTAAACCACATAAAATTAAGTCAAGGAGACAGACTTGTGTTTAGAATAACTCCTTTGTGCTTAAGTGAGCAAAGTATCAAATATATGTTATTGCATCCATTTTAATTATTTCTCAGTATAGAAATAGAAAGTGAATGTAGAAAATTCAAGCCCATTTTATTTATTAAGGCTAAAGAAGAGTAACTGACAACAATACATTTGTTTCTGACGTGTTGGAGCTTAGAACACAATACTTCAAAATGAAGGCTTCAGCAGCAACCTCAGAAACAAAAGTTTTCCTCTGACTTTTTCCTGCCCTCCTGTCCTGAGTCCCATTTTCCTCCAAAGCTAGCTGTGGAAACTAGAATCCCTTTTCTTCAAGGCAGGTAATGAAAACCAGAATCCCTTTTCCTCAAAGCCAGCCATAAAACCTAAAAATATTACTCTGTTTCTTCAATCTTATCTGTATAAGAACTGGCCACAAAAAAATTTATCTGACCTACCTTGTTTGTAGGTCGTAAGAACACCATTCCTGAGAGGGTCCTGCCCTATGCCCAGAAGGAAGGAAGGCATGCTCACAGAGGCCAAGAAGAATCTAGACAGACAGGTCTTCCTGGGTGCACACTCAGTCTGCTAATATAAGATTATATTCTATTGGTCCACTTATATTGCTACATGTCTATCCGTACTTTGTTGAATTTAAGCATAAAAAATGAACACATTTCCCTGTATCTTTGGGTCTTCTAAAGGCTCCCATGTATACGTGCTAAATAAATTTGTATCCCTTTTCTCTTATAATCAATCTGCCTCATGTCAGTGATTTCTCAGTGAACCTTTGGGAGACCAAGGGCCTCGGCCCCCACATAAGTTTCAAATTTTATGATTATATTTCAGATGTATTTTTGATAATATAGCAAGGTATAACTCTTAAAATACACTTTGATCCATAAGTTGAAAAAAATCAACAAAAATGCTTTTAAAACCTGGAAAATATGAAAATCAACTTAAATTAGCATGTTTACCTTTCACAAGAAAAGCAGGTGTTTTTATTTTCTTGCACTGTATTTTTCTCTTCTCATCTTATTTGCAACTTCAGTAAGGTAATGAAAAAATAAATATATAAAGTAGTTAATTCATAAGAATTAAACTCTTTTGTACTATATATATTACATCATGTTATATTAAGACTACAATCTTTTCAGAGTTTATAGTAAATTATTTTCTGTATGTGACCTATAGGTTATAATGCAATAATGCACACTAAGAAGTTTATATTCAATGTGCATGGCGTTATTGTGAGTACAGAAATCTCATCTATCTTATTCTCACTATATGCTCAGAATCTAAGAAAACTATCATATAAAATGTGCATAATAAATATGCATTGTGTTAATATATCTTGTATTCAAAAGTAAATTTTTAACTACAAGCATCAATGTATGCCATCTTTGAAAATAATGATGGTAAAAATGAGAAAAACATTTTGTGAAAAACAATCATATTTCAGCAAGATTTTAATAACAGTTGGATAAAAATTACATATATCAAATGAAAGGTAAAATGTAATTATTCTTATATCAATTAAATATTATACATTAATGAATGTACCTTTTGTTGATGGTGTTAAGTGTGAGGTTAATAAAAGCTTACTCTCTGTTATTTATAATGTGATTAAAACAGACCCCACTTTATAAACTTGTATTTACAGATACAATAACTAAGTCAGATTTGGGATAAGTAACTTTAACCAGATTACATCACTATTATGTGATGAAGTAGCATTTTATGTGGGTCATCTGCCCTCCAAAACCTAAACTCACCATGGATAGACAGGGTCTCACTCTGTCACCCAGGTTGGAGTGCAGAGTCACGATCATGGTTCAGGTAGTCTTGACTTCCTGGGCTCAAGTGATCTTCCTACTTAAGCCTCCCAAAGTTCTGGAATTACAGGCATGTGTCACCCACCTGGCCAAGCATTAGTTCTTACTACTTACCATATTATTTGTTAGACTCTCTGACATTATTGACTGATAGAGGTAGATAAAGATAAACTTTATGGAAGAAATGGTTCTGACAGACTCACAGTCACTAAATTCCTTAGTAACTTGACTAACAAAAGAGAATACTTTTAGTTATCAGTCACTGTATTCATGCAGTTAAAACTGTTTAAGCAGGAATAAAAATTGTGTCGCGCCACTCATACGACACTTGGTTTCATCATCAAAATAATACATAAGATTTAGTGAAATTGTGAATCTTTGTGTAACTGACACAGTTCAGAATTTAATAAATTATAATCATTGGCATATTTGACAAATATAATTTCAGAGGTCAGGGTAGTCCATACTTACTGGCCAAATTGGGTGTGTGTGTGTGTATCTGTTTTTTTGTTTTTGTTTTGTTTTGTTTTTTGAGATGGAGTCTTGCTCTGTCGCTGAGGCTGTAGTGCAGCAGCACCATCTCTGCTCACCGTAAGCTCCACCTCCCGGGTTCAAGATAGTCTCCTGCCTCAGCCTCCCGAGTAGCTGGGATTACAGGCGCCCACAATCACATCTGGATAATTTTTTGCATTTTTAGTAGAGAGGGGGTTTCACCATGTTAACCAGGATGGTCTTGATCTCCTGACCTTGTGATCCGCCAGCCTCGGCCTCCCAAAGTGCTGGGATTACAGGTGTGAGCCACCATGCCCAGCCTGTGTATGTGTTTAATTAAAGAACATTTATCATGAGGGCAAAGAAGAATACCTTACAGTATATATCTTATCAGATATTTATAAAATGAATAATACAAGCTATACTAATGTGTTACATGACAACTAGGAAGAGTTTAAGACTCGCTTGGCCCATTTCTCTTGACATTAAATTGAATAAATTAAGCAGTAAAGGTTTTGTATAAAAATGGTTAGTAATTGCTGCAGACAGACTTCCCCATGAGAAGCCTGTTAGGGTGATTCATTATTTATATACTTAAAAAGTAGGACAATGAAGTCTGATTTCTGTCCCTTAGGCACTCACTTTCTACTGAATAAACAACAGAGAACAATTGGTTTATAACAAAATCCTGGCATAAATGTAGTGTTTCCTGATAATATGCTAAGAGCTTTATGTAGGCCAAAGATTACTTATTTTGTAAGGTAAAATTATAAATTTTATTCCTATCCAATTTCTAACATGTTATTAGAGAAACAATTTAAGAATGTAAGGTCTAGGAATATTCTTGTGAAATAAAAAATTAAAGAGCTGGAGAATGAGGAAACATTGGAATTAATAATTAGGTGTCTAAGCAAAACAGCCTGTCTTTTTTTGGAGCAATTGTATTATTGTTTCAACTGTTAAGATATGCAGTATTCTGACTTTTAAAAAAGACATTTAAGATAAAAACAGCCTGGAATCTTTATGCAAACAAATTGATTTTACTTTTTCAAGAGTTCTCACTAGGAATGAAATGGGTATTTGAGATTTGGATAGGATATGATCCTTAAAATAAGCATGTATAATAATAGGCAAAGCTGATGAATCCTAAGAGGTGAAAGAAATGACATTAAATTCAACAAATATTCCAATTATGTTCTAATAACATTATGTTTGAGGTGACTGAATTTTTAAATTTATTATATTTTTTGCCACCTGTCTCCCAATACGTAATACTGTATTTACCAGGGCAAAAAGCATTCTAGGAAATTTTAAAATGCATATATGCATGAGTCAAAAGTAGGATAGAGAGCAGAATATGCAGGGCAATGTTCAGTACTCTGGCTTTAGGTACACACAATGAGAGAAAAGCTCCTACCAGGAAACCAATGGAAATCATTACCAAGGGGCTTTCAATAACCCATTGACATTTAGAAAAGCAAAATCTGAGGTAATAATTCACTTTCTCTCAGGCACTGGATCTATCCATAGACAATATGTGCTCCAAGGAGGTCTGTGAGTAGCCCCTCTTCATTTCCATATGCATTACAGTCACAAAAGAAAGAGTACTTAACAAAGGTATATCGTGTTAGTATATATCTATGATAAGAGAGATTTGAAAATATTGCATAATGTACTGAATGACGACATAGATATAGTTCTGTCTGAAATGTCTTAAATTTTTGAATGCCATATTATGAAATTATACATTTATAAAGGAGGAAATAATAATGATGTAATCTATCGCAATTTACAGAATGCTTTTTCAAATATTAGTTCTACAATTTTCTGTTTTTAATAGTAGTTAAAGACTAAAAACCATCACACAATTCTTCCCTTTCACTGTCCTATGTTTTCATTCCAATGAAATTAATTTAAAATAATATCCAGATCACATTAGGAAAAAACTAGTGGGATACAACATGAAATGTGGGTATGTTTGCAGGTATTACTGCTGGTATTTCTTGCATAATGGTGAGGCATATGCTGTGCATGAAAATTGAATACTAGTATATTAAAATGATCTCTTTATTTTCTTTTGTCTTGCTCTTCCAACACCTTTTTCTTTGTTTCTTTTCCCTGTAAGTATTCAGGGAATAATTTATTCCAGTTTCTAATAACTGAAATACTGCTTTATATCGTATTTTGTTAAAATTTAAATGTATTTGATATGGTCTGGCTCCATGTCCCCACCCAAATCTCATCTTAAAGTGTAATGTCCATAATCCCCACGTGTCAAGAGAGGGACAAGGTAGGAGGTGATTGGACCATGGGGATAGTTTTCTTCATGCTGTTCTTTTGATAGAATGAGTTCTCACGAGATATGATGGTTTTATAAGTGTTTGACAGCTCCTCCTTCACACGCTGCCCTTCCTGCCAGCTTGGGAAGAAGGCACTTGCTTCTCCTTGGACTTCCCCAATGAGCGTAAGTTTCTGGAGGCCTCCCCAGCCATGTGGAACTGTGAGTCAATTAAATGTCTTTCCTTTATGAATTACCCAGTCTCAGATAGTAAGTATCTTTATAGCAGTGTAAAAATGGACTAATACAGTAAATTGGTACTGTAGAGAGTGAGGCACTGCTCTAAAGATAACCTGAAAATGTGGAAGCAACTTTGGAACTGGGGACCAGGCACAGGTTGGAACAGTTTGGAGAACTCAGAAGACGGGAAGATATGAAAAAGTTTGGAGTTTCCTAGAGACTTGTTGAATTGTTTTGACCAAAATGCTGATAGTAATATGGACAATGAAGTCCAGGCTGAGGTAGTCTCAGATGGACATGAGAAACTTATTGGTAACTGGAGCAAAGGTCACTCTTGCTACACTTTAGCAAAGAGACTGGTGGCATTTTGTCCCTGCCCTAGAGATCTGTGGAACTTTAAACTTGAGAGGGATAATCTGAAATTGAAACTTATGTTTAAAAATGAAGCACAGCATAAAAGTTCAGAAAATTGCAGCCTGACAATGTGGTAGAAAAGAAAAATATATTTTCTGGGGAGAAATTCAAGCTTGCTGCAGAAATTTGCATCAGCAACAAGGAGGTGAATGTTAATATACAAGACAATAGGGAAAAGGTCTCCAGGGCAGGTCAGAGACCTTCACAGCAGCCCCTCCCATCACAGGCCCAGAGGTTAGAAGGGAAAAATGGTTTCCTGGGCCTGGCTCAGGGCCCAGCTGCTTTGTTCAGAACTCAATTCCCTGTGTCCCAGCCACTGCAGCTCCAGCCATGGCTAAAAGAGGCCAAGGTACAGCTCCAAACATTGCTTCAGAGGATGCAATCCCCAAGCCTTGACAACTGCCACGTAATGTCGGGTCTACGGGTGCACAGAAGTCAAGAACTGAGGTTTGAGAACCTCTGCCTAGATTTCAGAGGATATATGAAAATGCCTGGATATCCAGGCAGAGGTCGGCTGCAGGGGCAGAGCTCTCATGGAGAACCTCTGCTAGGGCAGTGAGGAAAGGAAATGTGGGGTTGGAGCCCTTACACAGAATCCCCGCTAGGGCACCGCCTAGTGGAGTTGTAAGAATAGTGCCACTGTCCTGCAGACCCTAAAATGGTAGATCCACTGACAGCTTGAACCATGCCCCGGAAAAGTCACAGGCACTCAACACCAGTCTGTGAAAGGGCTGCCCAAGGCTGTGGGAGCCCACACCTTGCATCAGCATGCCCTGGATGTGAGACAAGGAGTCAAAGGAGATCATTTCGGAGCTTTAAGATTTAATGGCTGCCCCTCCGGATTCTGAACTTGCATAGGACCTGCAGCCGCTTTGTTTTGGCCAATTTCTCCCATTTGGAATGGGAGCATTTATCCAATGCCTATATACCTGTATTATCCAATGCCTGTATTATCTAATGCCATGTATCCATTGCCCATATTATCCAATGCCATTATATATTGGAAGTAACTAACTTGCTTTTGATTTTACAGGCTCCTAGGCAGAAAGGACTTGCCTTGTATCAGATGAGACATTGGACTTGGACTTTTGGGTTAATGCTAGAGTGAGTTAAGACTTTGGGGGACTATTGGGAAGGCATGATTGGTTTTGAAATGTAAAAAAGACATGAGATATTAGAGGGGCCAGGGTCAGAATGATACAGTCTTGCTCTGTGTCCCCACCCAAATTTCATCTCTACTTGTAAACTCATAATCCCCATGTATCAAGAGAGGGACCTGGTGGGGGATGATTGGATCATGGGGGTGGTTCCCCCATGCTGTTCTCGTGATAGTGAGTGAATTCTCATGAGATCTGATGGTTTTATAAGTGTTTCATAGTTCCTTCACACACTCTTTTTCCTGTCGCTTTGTACAGAAGGTACTTGCCTCTCTTTGGTCTTCCACCATGATTGTAAGCTTCCTGAGGCCTCCCCAGCCATGTGGAACTATAAGTCAATTAAACCTCTTTCCTAGCCAGGCATGATGGCTCACGCCTGTAATCTCAGCACTCTGGGAGGCCGAGGCAGGCAGACCACTTGAGGTCAGGAGTTCGAGACCAGCCTGGCCAGCATGGCGAAACCTTGTCTCTACTAAAAATGCAAACATTAACTGGGCGTGGTGGTGCATGCCTGTAGTCCCAGCTACTCAGGAGGCTGAGGCAGGAGAATCACCTGAACCTGGGAGGTGGTGGCTGCAGTGAGCCACGATCATGCCACTGCACTCCAGCCTGGGTGACAGAGCGAGACTCCATCTTGTACTGTGAAAACAGACTAATACAGTAATTCTTCAGAAGCGTATTTGCTGATTAGTATGAGCCTGCAAAGAATTTTCTAAGAAAATGGAAGAAACAAACATTTACCTATCACCTACTATGTGACAAACACTATGCTAGACAAAAAGGCCTTGAACTTAGAAAACACAAGTTCTAGATAAAGATTTGAAGATTAACAAATACAGTAGACAATATGATGATTATTATCTGTTACTTGTTAATAAAATAGTTATTGTAATTATTATTGTATTACTGAAACATTCCATACTCCACATAAACCCTAACAATATTGCAAATATAACTTCAAACTTTATTATTTTAATTTAATATATAAGAAGGGGAAAATTTACTTTTAAAAACTTATTCGGGGGACTTAATGAAATATGAACATTTGGGTCCAGAGTTTACTTCCTTCTGATTTCCTTACTAGCATTCATATGTTCTTCTGAATCAAATTGAAAAATATTGTAAGTGATTCCTTCTCTTGATCATGTTCTTTACATAATCCCAAACTCTGCTGAAACAAAATCTCTGCTGAAACAATTGCTAGCTCAGAATGGATTGTCCACACAAGATAAAGGTTATGAAGATAATGTTATAAAATTATGATATGTTTGTGATGTCACAGATTAATTAATACTAAATCCACTGCCTTTCTTCTACACATTTCCAAGAAGCAACAACATTGAAACAAGCTAGATCCATGGCACATCAACATGAAGAGTTTACAATATTTTCAAAAAGCTTCCATGAAAATATATTTTTGTTTCAATATAGGAAATGGATACAATATATGCATAAAACATGTTATTAGTTGATTTTATTCAAGATTGATTGTAAAATGTGTTTAGTAATACAGTATTGCTATTGATATAAAATAAATTTTTAAAATTCCATTTTAACTTGTTTTTTTGAATAAGTTTTTCAAAATAGTGTTCCTAGTGTCATCCCTTCTCTAAAATATCATCACTTATCAAAATAGTACACATAAGGAAGTTATAATTCAGCCAAAAATATCATTTGAAGTCATCTTAAAATTCAGTGCAATGTAATAAATGCCTATTCAAATAAGAGTAGGTGCTAACTAAACATTCAACGTGCACTATTCTTAAAAATTCATCTTCTGGCAAAATTGACATATTTTGAGTTCATATTGTATGCTGAAAATCAGTTTATACATCCATATATAAAATTTATTGCTTAGCTTAAAAGTTACCTCTTTAAGAGAGGTTCTCAATCAATGTCAAATTTTTCTGTAATATATTCTCTTAGCACTTAATTTTTTCTTTATCAGCATTTGTCACAAATTTTAATTATAGCATAATTAACTTCCTATGTCTCTCCTTTAGAGTGTCTGCTTCGTAAGTGTAGGAACTATGGTAGTTAATTTTTTGTGTCAATTTGGCTGAGCTAAGGGATGCTCAGATAGCTGATAAGACATTCTTTCTGGATCTACCTATGAGGGTGTTTTCAGAAGACATTAGCCTTTGAATTAGTGGACTGAGTAAAAAGCTATGCCCTTACCAAGGTGAGTGGGCTTCATCCAATTCCTTCCAGGCCTGAATAGGACATAAAAGTAGAAAAGGGTGAATTTTGAGCTCGGACATTAATCTTCAGCTGAGACATTTGTCTTGTCCTGCTTTGGATATCAGAGCTGGTTCTCTACCTCACTCTCCCCAGCCTCACTATTCTCAAGCCTTTGACTTCAGACTGAGGGTTATACCATTGACTTCCCAGGTTCTCAGGCCTTTGGACTCATTGAATTACATCACCTGCTTTCCTGATACACTGGCTTGCAATTGGTAGAATTTCTAAGTCTCCATAATCCAATGAGGCATTTTTAATAATAAATATCTCTATAGATAGACTATAGATAGGTAGATAGATAGATAGATAGATGATAGATAGATAGATAGATAGATAGATAGATAGATAGATAGATGGATAGATACAGATTCTATTGTTTCTGTTTTTCTAGAGAACTCTAATACAGAACCTGTGTCTGCCTAAAATTAAAGTTATTTGTTCAATCTATAAATCATTAATAGAAGTAGTTTAATGTAGTCAAAAGATTTCTACAACTTAAAATAATGTTACTATCTAAAAGCTGCATGATTTATTTTGAATTTACTTCCTTGCAATTTCCTTACTAACATGTATATGTTCTTCTAAGTCAAACTAAAAAAATAAGAGATTCCTCATCTTGATTTTGTACTCATTACAATCCCAATCTCTGCTGAAATGACCATTAGCCCAGACTGCATTCTCCACACATGATGTGAGTTATGAAGATGTTATAATAAAATGTCTAACAATTTATAAATCTCATATTAAAATTCTCTCTCTGCCAATGTTTTGACAACACTTACCATTCTATAGTGCAAGACACTTTATAATAGCCAAGAGTTAGCCTAGCAAACATGGCGCTGATTTTTCCTCTTCCTAATGTTTCATATGCAGTTCCAAGGTGAAAGATTCTAAAGAGAAAAAAAACCATTCTGTGAACAATGTAGCTTAGACCAAACATGACTGCTTCTGGGGTATCAATTTCAATCTTTTATTGATCCTTGGAAAACATGGAAAAAAGTTTTAGTTGACTCTCAAAGCACCATTTAATATAATAAACTGTATTGATGTATAATTTATTTATAATAAAATGCATCTATTTTAAGTATATATTCTATGGATTTTTTTACAAATTTATACATTCTTGTACATTCTCACATATTCATCATCACAATGAAGATATAAAAACCATCACTCCAAAATCTTCCATTGTGTCCTTTCCCAGTCAATCACTCATGGTGCTGAGCATGTTTAATTTCATAAGAACCTGCCAAATTATGAAAGAGGTCAACAGAAAGAAGAAAAAATATGTAGGGTTTATAAGTCTAAAATCACATTCAAGTCGGTAAAAGACTGCCTTATCTCCCATAATCTTTGGAAAGTTTCAACAGATAAAAAGAAAATTTAAAATCATATTTAATTAAATTAACAGTCTTCTTACATCTCTTATGGCCTACAATTCTTCCCTCAGCTGCACCGAACCTATACTTTTTCTCCTTAGAAAGTCAGACTGTGAGTGATTGGCAACAGCCATATTACATGAAATATTCTCACCTACATAACACTCAGTACTTTCCATTTCGCCATCAGGAACTACAGACCGCCTATCCTCACCAATCATCCAATGTACCCCTAAATAAATTAAAACTGGGTAGTTTTGTATCCTAGCACAGACAACAGGAGAGGTCTGAGCCTTTCAATATCAGGACCTTTGTCTGTCCGGGCTGCTGTTACAAAATACCATAAACTAGGTAATTTGTAAACAATAGAATATATTGCTTACACTTCCTGAGGCAGGGAAGTTCAAGGTCTAAGTGCCAGGAGATAAAGTATCTAGTGAGTGCCTGTTCCTCATACAATGTGTGCTCTTATTGCATCCTCACACGGCAGAAGGGGTAAACAAACTCCCTTGGTTCTCCTTTATGAGGGCACTAATTCTATTCACAAGGGCTCCACCTTCATGATCCAATAACCTCCTAAAGGCCCACGGCTGATAATATTACCGCTATGAGGATTAGGTTTCAACATACAGCAATCACCAAAAACGAACTTATCAAGTATTATTGATGTTCCTATCAAGAGTAAAATAAAAAAGAATTGATCTTTGGATATTTCCTACTCAACAAAACAGCCATATCCAAATGATAAGATTGAGAAGTTAAACCTATTAAATATATTAAACCAAGGTTTATCAGAAAATCTCCATAAATAGACATCCCCAGAAGCTGTTTTACTGATGCAAGAATAGTGAAAGAAACAAGATTTTTCTAGATGTCTAAAAACTGTCATATTCTCACTTGCATACTTTTTCTTTTTCTTTTTTTTTTTTTTTTTTTTTTGAGACAAGAGTCTCTCTCTGCTTCCAGGCTGGAGTGCAGTGACATGATCTCTGCCCACTGCAACCTCCGCCTTGCGATTCTCCTGCCTCAACCTCCTGAGTAGCTGGGATTACAGGTGAGTGCCACCACACCCAGCTAATTTTTTGTGTTTTTAGTAGAGACGAGGTTTCGCCATGTTGCCCAGGCTGGTTTCAAACTCCCGACCTCAGGTGATCTGCCCGCCTCGGCCTCCCAAAGTGCTGGGATTACAGGCGTGAGCCACTGTGTCCGGCATGCATACTTTTTCTTTTTGTTTTATTTTTCAACTTTATGGTTCCTATACACGTTTTTAACGCTTCTTGTTTCTCACATGTATGTGAGAAACTTTTATCTAACATATTCCTTTTACTGATAATAACATGCCTACATTTGTGATTTATTGAAACTTTAATCACTCAATGTTTGTAATTTTGCTTTTAAAGTTATTTAAACTTTAAAATTGTTTTATTCTATTGCTAATAAGACCATCAATGGTATTTGATAGAAACTATTAATTCTGTAGATCACTTTGGAGAGTATGGGCATTTTAATAATTTATTGCTTTTAAAGTTAATATAGTCTATGGGTTTGGACAAATGTATAACAGTTTAGACTATAATGTATCCACTATTGTAGTAACTTGCAAAATAGTTTTCCTGCCCTAAACACCTTTGTGCTTTGTCTATTCATCTCTCTCTCTCTGTGAAGCCCTGGAAATTACTGATCTTTTCACTGTATCTATAGTATTGCCTTTCCAGAGACAAAGAATATCATATAGCTGGAATTGTACAGTATATAGTCTTTCCAGAGTTTTGCTTACTCTTAGTAATATGCATTTAAGTTTCCTATGTGTCATTTCACGGTTTGACTGCTTACTGCTTTTTATCACTGAATAATATTTCATTATCTGGATGGATCCTATTTATTCACCTACTCAAGGTCACAATGGTTGCTTCCAAGTTTTGGCAATTATGAATAAGCCTTCTGTAGACACCTATATGCAGGTTTTTGTGGACCTAAGTTTTAAACTCCTTTGAATACATACCAAGGAGTGTGGTTGCTCGATCATATGGAAAGAGTATGTTTAGTTTTGTAAGAAACCACCAAACTGTTTGTCAAAGTAGCTGTCCCATTTTGTATTTGGTTGTTTTAATTCTTGCCCATTCATACTATATTAGGACATGAACAAAGGTGACCTAGAATTATTTTTTTAACCATATACAAATATAATATTTATAAGTGTAATGTTTCATAGCAATACAATAGAAATGCACCAGCTGCATTTTTAGTGACCTAGAACCTTAGACCAAAAAGATGTCATGGTCAGAACTATTCTAGCTGGTATGAGTTTCATATGTAAATCTCTCCTCAATCCTCATTTCCTACACGTAACCAGCTCAAATATCTCATACATAAGAGCTTTGCTTAATGCATTTGCCTCTTAACTCTAATGGATTACCTCTAACACAAATTTAATCTTTATTTACAGTTTCTTTGTCAATTCAGACACACTTTCTAAACAAGTATTAGAATTGGTGAAGTAGCAACTTTGTTAAATTTTTATCTTGCAAATATCATGTGTACTCAACATAATTATTTAAATTTTCTAAGGTTATCACTGTAAACAATTATATTTATTTATTTTTAATTTTTTAAGAAATAGAGTCTTGCTCTGTTGCCCAGGCTGGAGTGCAGTGGCATGATCATAGTGCACTACAGTCTCAAACTCTTGGGCTCAAGCCATTCTCCCACCTCAGCCTCCTGTGTTGCTGGGACTACAGGAACACACCACCATTCTGGACTTATAATAGATTTAATAAGATATTTATTATAGGAAAATAATGGCCACAAAGAGAAAAGTTTGCAAATTGTCATAATCAAGAAACACTAAT
Source organism: Pan paniscus (assembly GCF_029289425.2). NCBI lineage: Eukaryota > Metazoa > Chordata > Mammalia > Primates > Hominidae > Pan > Pan paniscus. The sequence goes on from NC_073263.2 coordinate 65,092,769, forward strand.
AATGTAGCTGAATCTATTACAAGTAGGAACTATTGGTCAAAGAGTATGAGGAAGATACTTCAAAGCAGACTCTGTAAAGAGAAGGGATCAGGGTAAAGAATATCCCTTCCTTTTAGGGTTGTGGAAAACAGAAGTGGCAAAAAAAATGTGGAACTTGAGTTAGAAAAGACAAGTAATTAAAATAAAAAAATAAACAGTAAAATTTTAATTTTATAAATTTTTTTATAAACTGATTTTTTTTCAGACATTTGATATGAAATGGAAGATTTAGCTGCTCTACCAGATTTCAAAAAGGAAATACCTAAAGCTATTTTTATTTTTACAATTATTATGTTTTTGAGACAGAGTCTTGCTCTATCACCCAGGCTGGAGTGCAGTGGCACGACCTTGGCTCACTGCAACCTCTGCCTCCTGGGTTCAAGTGATTCTCCTGCCTCAGCCTCCCGAGTAGCTGGGACTACAGGTGTGTGCCACCATGCCTGGCTAATTTTTTGTTTTTTTGTTAGAGACAGGGTTTCACTGTGTTAGCCAGGATGGTCTCGATCTCCTGATCTCATGATCCACCTGCCTCAGCCTCCCAAAGTGTTGAGATTACAGGCAAAAACCACTGCACCCAGCCCTAAAACTATTTTTCAAAACAGCAATGTCCAAATATCAGTGGACACATAGATGGTAATAGGTGTATTACTCTTCCCCCCTCTAGCCCAAACCACACACACACACACACACACACACACACACAAACACACACACTCTACATATGCAGCTTCTTATGTTTATCTTGTTTCTATCTTGAAATAATCTGTTTATTTAAAGAAGAAAATCAAGAAGAGGCAGTTTTAGAAAATGTCAATTTAAAATTATTAATCCTAATTTAGACACTGGCTTTATTAACAGTTGACCATCTTTTCTCTAAATCTCTGCATGATTTAGCAATATTCTTCAACATTCAGTGGTTTTCATTGAGAAGGGTCTGACAAGGGCATTAAGATTGTTCTTAGATTACAGAGATATTCTTCCCATCAAGCCATATTCCCTGGCTCATTGCTGCTTCATCCTGAAGGAAGAAGCTCCCTTTTATCCAGTTTGCACAAAAATGCCTGTATGTGCTAGTAGCAAACTCATTTGTTAATAAATCAATTTTGTATAAAATGGAATTTATTTATGAAAAAAATCAGTGTAAGTTTAGAGCTCTATTTCAGGCTCCTCATATATACCACTTAGTGTTTAATTTCACCTGTGACATTTAAATGTTACCTGAATAGTACTGAGCCAGACAGTGTTCAGGGAACAACTGGATACAGGAATGGATAAATAGGTTAAAAACTGCAGTCTTTCTGGGGTTCACATTATCACTTGGAGGGAAAGTAAAACATATTTTTTTAGTGTTTACCTTGTGCCAAACACTCTTCTAAGTATGTCATGTATGTTACATAATATAATCTCACTGTATTCCTATGATTACACTGGTACTGAATTGTTCACATTTTTCAGGCAGAAAGCTGAAGCATAGAGAGATCAAAGACCTTGTTAAGAACCATGAAAAGAGTAAGTGCCAATGCCAGAACTAGAACCCAAGAATTCTGGTGAAGTGTATCTTCTAACCCTATATTCTACACTGCCTCTGATGCCAGTGGTGGCCTGCCTGGAGTGGCCACTGCCTTGATGCCAGCTGCGGTGGGGGAAGTGTGGCTGGGGCACGTGCTTCCCAGAGCTGGCAGGAACCAGGAACAGGCAGAAGCCTTGCCCCCTTCCGAGTTGGCAGGGTGGGAGCCTCACACTCCCTGGGTGCAACTGTGTCTGCCCAAGCTGCAGCTACGGACCCAGCCATCTCTGAACTCTCGGGGGCCTAGGAAGGTCCCCCTACCCCTGCAAGCTCAGAAGTACCTGCTCCCACTGCCTGACCTCTCCTCATTCCCAGCACTGCTCAGCAGGCTTAAAAGTGTCTGCTACTGCTGCCTGGCCTTTCCCTGCTACTGGCACCTGCTCCAATCTTGGGGCAAAGTTGAGGCCAAGCCTGGGCACTGTCACAGTCTAGCCAGCTGTGCACACCCTCAAGGCAGTCCGGATATACCAGTGCCCTGCCGGGTTGGACCCTTTTTGACATTGGGGGCTGATGAGCATGGGAGGAAGGCTGAGGGGCTACTGAGGGCAACTCAGCACTGGCCTGCAAGTGCCCCTTGGCACGAACAGCCTGCATGCTATGAATGGTGGCAAGACGCAGACAGGCTTCTGTGGGGAAAGGTGAGGGTTACTGATGAAGTCCCACCTTCAAACCGAGGAAGGCCTGAAGCCTGGGGTCTAGGCTGCCAGTCCTGTGGACTGGAGTGGGGACTTACGGTGCTATATTGGGGCCTGCCAATGGCCACCCATATACCAATCAGCATGCCCTTCCTCCCTTCTGAAGCCCATAAAATCCCTGGACTCAGCGAGACTTGAGACAACCAGACAACCAGCTGCAGAGAGGAACTACTCACTCCAGGGTCTCCTCTCTGCTGAGAGCTAACACTTGCTGACATATGCTGGCTGCAGAAAGGAGCTACACACCCACTGCAGATCTCTGAGCTGTTCTATCACTCAATAAAGCTCCTCTTGGCCTTGGTCACCCTCCATTTGTCTGTGTACCTCCTTCTTCTTGGCCACGGGACAAGAAATTGAGACCCACTGAATGGCAGAGCTGAAAGAGCTGTAACATAAACAGGGCTGAAGCACACCCCTTGCTTGCCACAACGTAGGTGACAAGAAGGAGAGAAGAGTTGTAGCCCTTCCAGGAGCCTAGACCTAGGAGCTCCCCGAGCCAGGGCTGTGACATCCTCTTTGGGGCTCTGCAATTCTTGGCATCTTCAAGCTTCCAGGAATTACCACATTCCCCAGTGCCATCTGTGGAAGCTGCTTGCAGGACACCTGGTCCAGCCACAGCCTCGCAGGGAGCCAGTGCCCAGTGCTGGTACCTGGAGCTGCCCAACCCACAACACCCAGTGTGCCTGGCTGTGCATAGTGGCTACACCCCATGGTCACTTGCTCACATATCCCTCACCACTCTGCTCACCCTTGGCAGGCATGGGATCCAGATCAGTAGCACAAGCCGAGCACAGCCTGCCAGGCCAAGTGGGCCCAGCAGGCCCAAGCAAAACTCAGGCAAAGGCAACACTGGAGACAGAGGTTTCTGGCTGATGAAGTAACACCCCAAGGATCCTGTAACACCTCTACAGTATTATGTTATCTCTGAGATGTCCATTGTTACTAAACACGTTAGACCCTAAAATAATCCATTTTTATTTGTTGTATCATGAAGAAAATGATCGGGACTTTCATTGCTGTGGTGGTGGTGGTTGTTTCTATTGTCCAAATTTACTTCATTTTGTATCTTTAGTAAAAATAAGAAACAAAATTAAACCGAAGCAGAGACTTCTCACTGAAAAGCCACATTACTTTGTTGTTGTTGTTTTGTTTTCAGACAGAGTTTCACTCTGTTGCCCAGACTAGAGTGTAGAGGCAAGATGATTGCTCACTGCAGCTTTGAATTCCTGGGTTCAAGAGATCCTCCCACTCCAGCCTCTTGAGTAGACTGGACTACAGGAAACTGCCACCATGCCTGGTTAATATACTTAGTTAGTTAGTTAGTTAGTATTTGTAGAGACAGGGTCTCACCATCTTGCACAGGCTGATCTTGAACTCCTGGGTTTGGACTCAAGTGATCTTCCTAACTTAACCTTCCAAAGTGCTGAGATAAAATTTTAAAATGTTAATGATTAAGAGACTTTATATTGTTAAAATTTGGAATAAAAGGGTAATAACAGACTGCCAGCAATTACTTAATAAAATATTAGCAACAATGCGGTTACTGGAGAATAGCTTATCTTTTTATTCAGAATGCTAGATTATTCTAAAGGTATCAAAGTTATCTTTATTGTGTAGCACTGAGACTGTCAACCTTGTTTGGAAAGACTTCATTTTATGAAAATATTTTATGCTAACTTGTCTTATGAAGGGCATTTTTTAGATCAATCTGGTATTATAAAAACTGACTGCATTAATTAGTTTCTATTACAAATTCTGTTGCTCAATTTTAACACACAAAACTAAATTTTTTATCTCAGGTTTTTATTTTGCTTACACATCGCTATACACTATCACCTTCAAAAATAATTCTTTTTAGGAAATATTGAGAATCTCTAGAGTTCATGTTACTGTGTCTACTGTTCTAACATTAAAACAGTGGTTTCTACTTCTGGGTCATTGAGTATAGATAAATTGTGTGCATTGGAATCACCAAAAATGAGCTTTTTTTCTTGTTTGTTTTTGTTTCTGATAAAATACTGACAATGTTATGAATAGCATATAACATTTTGTGTTAAAATATGTGTTACAAGGGACAATGGGGATAGCAATTCTCAAGGCTAGTAGCTGGAAGAACTTTGCAGAAGAGGAAGGATTTGAAAATAGATTAAAGGATGAAAGAAGAGTAATAAGTTAACATTTATTGATCACTGAATATGAGGCAGATATGTGGTTCTCATAATTTCTCTGGATGCTCATAACAACACAGTGGAGTTGATTGTTGCCATGTTTTATTTTACGTGTTAAAACTGAGGCACAATAAAATGAATTCACTTTGTTAAGGGGACCCCGTTAGTAGAGAAGTTAGTCAGTATTCAAACCTACACTGTTTGTATCTAACACTCATATTTTAATCCTAATAGATCTAAAAATTTATAAACTTTTAGAGAAGTAGGAGAGACAAAAAGTAATTCCAGACAGAAGTGACACAATTAACAAACTATCACACATTAACAATGTATAGCTAGTAAACATATTAACTATCATGAATTTGCTCTGAAAATCACTGGAGGGAAGCACAGAATCTCAGTATTTGAGGGAACCACCTTCCATCCTCTTAGCCTCACCTTTAATGTTAGCCACTGAAGGCAATATAAACTCAAAGATACACAATGTCAGACTAACTGTTGTAACAGAACAAAGTGGTAGTGTTGTGAGAATTTTCTGGAAAACATGAACAAATTTGTGAAGTGAGGAAAGGAAAGGAAAGAAAGTAGAAAAGAAGAAAAAATTTTAAAACGTGGAAAAAGAATAAAGATGGAGACGATAAAATACAGTGTTGGGGAAAAAGATCAAGAACATTAGAGAGAAAAATAAGATGAGAAAAGTGAAAAGAAGGAAGAAGACAATGGGGAATGAAAAATGTGTATATAATTTCTTTCTGTGGAATTTCTTTTGTAGGTATTTTAGGTGCCATTTAAGTTATAAATATGCTAGCCCCATTTGTGATGTTCCAGTTATAATATTGCAGGTTTAGGGAGAAGAGAGTTTTATAATATAAATTTTGAAGGACAACCTAAACTTTCTACTTTAAAAAACTTTTACTGATTTTTGATAAATGATTTTTTTTTTTTTTTTGGTATTGTTACTTCTTTTTTTTTGAGACAGTCTCTCTCTGCCACCCAGGCTGGAGTGCAGTGGTGTAATCTCAGCTCACTGCAACCTCTGCCTCCCAGGTTCAAGCAATTCTCCTGCCTCAGCCTCCCGAGTAGCTGGGATTACAGGCATGTACTACTATGACCAGCCAATTTTTGTATTTTTAGTAGAGACTGGGTTTCACCATGTTGGCCAGGCTGGTCTCGAACTCCTGAACTTAGGTGATCCACATACCTTTTTAATGTTATCTGCATGTCTGTCCTGAGAATGTATCTAAAAAGATATAGAAGAAAGGGGATGAATAAGATAGAGTTGCTTCTGGGAGAGACAGCTGGGAGACTAAGGAACGGTGATGAAAGGAAAAGTGACTTTGCACAAAATAATTTCCAAAACTTCTTTTGTTATTTACCATTTGAAAATCATAAATAGGTAAATTGGTGGAATAGTATTTAGTTATCGTTATTTTCAATAGAAATAGATAATGGCTGTCATTTTTTAGTAGGCACTTGTTTTTTGAATGAACTTGTTTGCTTTCTTAGCTGCTGGGTCTTTTAAACCATATTCCTGTCACTAGGTTTAAGTGACTTGATATGTCACTGACAACAAATAATTTGATCTACTCTCCATGTCAGAGCAGCGAGGAACATCTTAGAATTCAAGGTTAAATTAAAGCAGATTATAAGATTGAGTGTCATTGTCATCTTCCCCATGTGCTTTCTGAAAGCAGTTCTTCAGATCATTAAAAATAATAGAAAATTTTATGAACAATTTCAAGGAGTGATTGTACAGCCATCTGGGTTTCACAGCCTTGACTCAATTTACTATTAATTATTGCTAACATACATTTATAAATTCTGAAACTCTTGGATCCTATTTTGCTCCTTCTACATAGAAGCTAATTAATCATCTCTATGAAAATTACCCATCCGTATGTGACATTATTTCTTTTTAAAAATACTTACTTGGTTTTGCCAAGAACCCTGGAAAATTACCCATGCCAGTCACTAAAATGTTTCTTAGGCTGAGTGTCCTTTAGTCCCATACTCCACATTTTGTGGAATCTTCTCACATGCCATAAAGCAGAGAACAGATTCCTATGTAAGTCCCTCAATCCTAGCAGGAAGTGAGGCAGGTTCTTTCCAGAGACATTTCCCATGTCAAAGCACCTTCCCAATAAGGACTGAACTAGTGTTTCAGTTTTAGAATAAACATTTATTTTATAATTCTCAGTACTCCAGTCCCTGTTTTAATAAATGGAGCAGATAGAATATATCTGCATGATATGAGCATCTACAAATCTGCCGCTCAGGTAATAATGCTCAACATGAATTTAAATGACATTCCACATTCAATGGCACTAAAAGAATATAAATAATGAAGTTTAAAATTGTTATAATTTTCTAATTTGTTTTCATTGTTGTAAAGTTAAAATAGTTAAAAAATACCAAGTTCATATTCCTTATCATTATATGCTTATGAAAACTTCATACAAAAATAAACTCTTTGGGGATGAATTAAATATTTTAGCACCTTTCTAGAATCCTTACATGTACTGAGTTATCCTAAACCTTTTAGTAATACTTAAGGCCAGGTCATTCATGTACAAAGAGCCAAATTTTTGATCAAACAATTTGAGTTCTGTCAGTGATCTTTGATTGAAAAATAGTCTGAAAATCCTATCATAAAATTACACTCCAACAAAAAGCTAATTAACAAGTAATGTATGTTTAATTGACTATAGAGAGAATATTTTAGTAGTCTAACCAGTGTTCTTCTAATTCTCTTCCTCCTATTTCTTAGCAAATTATTATGAAATTATCCAATTTGAATGCCTTTAACCTAAATTCTTTATGTGATAGATATACTATGTTATATTACGTGTAATAAGTCTTCCCCAAAACATTTGCTAATATAATACTTTCTATGATATGTCGATAGATCTTTTTAGGCTAGTGTACTCTTTTGCACTACATATTTAGGCAGCAATTTGAAGCAATATATCACATTAAATAGTAGAACCTCAAGGTATATACACTGATGCAAAGCACAATAAATAATCCTGACCACTTTCCTTAGTTCTATAGGTTCTTCTCCTATATAAAAGACTGCTGGCATTTACACAGAGCAGCCAAATGTCAATTGAGTTAATGTTTACCAGTCAAATTCATTTTAAAAAATCAAGCAAAAAGTTATAGAAATAGAGTTCAAGGGTGATAGATATACATGGCTATACATAGTTCAGCATATTATGTTTCTATATTAGAAGTAAGACAAAGTAGATACTACAATCCTCTGGCTTAAATGTATTAACTGAATAGTTTGTATTCTATTTTATTAATTTTTCATATGAAATGATAGTCAATAAAATTTTATTAATATAAGCAATTTACATTTGTGTTTGTGTGTGTGTGTACACAGAAACTTCCTTTAACTCTGTTATTTCCATAAGAAAAAGAATAGTAAATTTTAAACAAGACACTCATAACTACTTTGAATTGGTTATCTTTATTCAAGTTACAGAAAGTGCTAGAAATATATTATAGTATGGCTTTTCAAATTTCTATATAGTAGAAACACTAGAACATAAAAGATGTTATTGTGGGCTTTTCCAGTGTAACGAAGTATTTGTAAATTAGGTAATTTCTAACATATAATTTTCAACTACCATTTAACATTTAAAACTAAACCAATAAAGGTACAGAAAAAAACTTTCTATAGTTTCCTTCGTAAAACTTGATGTTTGATGTTGTGAACATATGCAAACATTTGAACTATAAATATCAATAATAATTTTTATTTTAGTCAAAAAGCAGCCAAAAAGGAAGCACAGGTTATCACTCTAAATAATGTAAACTTTTACATATATGTATAAGAAGTAATATCTAGGTAAGAATTAGGATCTGACAAACTAGATGTATTTACTCATTAATTTTGAGACAGAGTCCCTCCCTGTTGCCCAGGCTAAAGTGTGATGGAACAATCTCGGCTCACTGCAACCTCTGCCTCCTGGGTTCAAGTGCTTCTCATGCCTCAGCTTCCTGAGTAGCTGGGAGTACAGACATGCACCACCACACACGGCTAATTTTTGTATTTTTAGTAGAGATAGGGTTTCACCATTGTGCCCAGACTGGTCTCAAACTCCTGGTCTCATGTGACCCACCCACCTCAGCATCCTAAAGTGCTGGGATTACAGGCATGAGCCACCGTACCTGGCCTAACTGTGTGTGTTTAAACGGCAGGAGAGCTTATTGAAAAGTTATTAAATTTCAATTTATTATTTACATTTCATGTTTTTTATAACATTCATTAACTAGGTATAGTATATTAATTTCCTGAAGTTAAAGGAATAGAATTTTATAAAGCATAAACTGCATTAAGGTAACATGAATATTTAATCCTTACAATTTTATAATAGTTGACCATACTCTAATTGAAATTGCTCCTGTGTAGTGACATTGGCTAAATTCAAAGTTCTCTTCTTTCCCGTGCATCTCAAAACAGATTGGCATAATCAGTGTTGTAAGCAGTAGAGCACCCTAATGAGTGTAGTCCTGTCAAAATGACTCTACTTTTTTGAAATTACTAGAATCAGCAGCTACTCTCTAGAGGAAATAAATAGAAACCACAGAGAACTCAACACTGCTATTATTTGTACATACTAGAATCAAATAAATAGGTAATATCATTTATTTTATGTAACTATGGGGGTTTGATCATATGTATGTTATGATCTTTGAAAAGATTCTAGTTTACTAGAAATCTAAGTAAGAAATCTCTATGCTTCTGCCAAAAATTTTGGTTTAGCATCTGCCACAGTAATTTCCAAATTTGGAACAGGTAGTGTAACCTTGAAATTATTGGAGCCACTTTACTTTTAGTCATTTCATTAGGAAATATGAGAGGTGAACACAGTGTGCCACCTTCACCATCATTTAATGCACCATTGTGTATTTTGACTACTCTCCTGATTGATATAAACATTTACATACTTTATTGTGTACAATTTATAAAACTTAATCCTAACTAACTCTACATTTACATTTTTGATAGTATGTGACTTTATAATGTATAAAATCATTTTAGTAGAAGAGAAATTATTTGGTGATGTGTAGATAAAAGGAATGTGAACATAAATGTTTTAATTTTTAATCACTTATTTTTGCATATGCAGCTATAATATATTCTTAAAGCAAATAATTGAGTCTTTTCTTCATGGTATACACATATGTATTTTTTATTTTTTCGTTGTGATGAAATGCACATATTGTAAAATTTACTATCTTGTTCCATTTTTAAATGTACAGTTCAGGGATATTAAATACATGAGGGTTGTCTAAAATCACAATAATTTGCAGAATTTATAATAAGAATAGAGCAACTAGGATTTGAGCTTATGAGCTTGCATTTAAATAGAGTGAAATCTATCTATCTATACTAAAAAAACAGCATTTAGTTGTGGCAAAGATCTCACTATGACTTTGTTATATATTACAAAAATAGGTGGAAATATATAAAATTGTCAGTTTAAAATAAAATGTATATAACATTTAGAAATTTCAATCCATTTAAGCATGAAGTGATCTAACTTATTCTTAAAATACTCAAAAGTGCTCTAATAATTGACCAAGTTTACTAAAATCATAGAGAGCAAATTTGTCCTTCAAACGTAAACCTTTAAAAAAATAATGTGGAAGATATTCACACGATAAGAGAGGTAAATTGAGGTAGAATAAAACAACTAGGGAGGAATAAAGGGAAAATCCAAAACTGAGTCAGCCTTTTTCTGCTTTAGGAGAAGACAAGAGAAGAAAGCTCATTTTTATCTTTTGAGAGAATCAATCAAGTAGTATTTGGTAGAAAGGCAGACACAAATCATTATTCATTCCTTTGTCATTCTGGGGAAAAGTTAAAAATCTAAATATCTATTTTACCTTTAAAGTAGATACCTAAATTTATCTATTTTAGGTATTTTAAATGTCTATCTTTACCTATTTAATAGGAATTCCTCAGGATTATCCAGTAGGAATTCTACCAGATTATCCAGTAGAAATCCGGTAGGTTTCCCTCAAAGTTCAAATTCTTATTTTGGGGACAGAGTCAGCTACAATATTTATAGAAATTAGGAAAGGCTTATATATAAAACTGATACACTTTCTATTGAGTTTTGATCACAACTACATTTTATCAATCTGAATATTTCTGGACTAAAACTATTATAGTCAATTTTCAAATGCCAATACCAATAAATGTGAAAAATATTTTATTCATAGTATTGTTAAATATGTATTGCTAAATATTTCTTGGAACTATATAATTATATTGGTTAATATAAATGTTTCATTTTAAAGAAAAATCTGATTATATCTTTTTCTCACTTAAAATTCTCCCACGTTGATGAAATGTTCATGCACTTAAAACTTAACAAGCCTTACTAAGGACCTTTATGCTTTTACCCCATCCAGGGTTGCGTTAGCGTTTTCAGGAAGTTTTATGATTTTGCTTGTTTCTGGTTTTTAAACAACCTCCACCTGGTGCTTTCCCTTGCGTTATTTCTCTGGATAACTCCCGTGTGTTTTTTAGGTCATAGATTATCCTCTATATCATTCTTAAAACTTTATTTTACCCTTTAAGTTAGGATGAAGTGCCACTTAAAATTGTTCCCATGACAACCTATACAAATGTCCATGGTAACACCACGATTTTCTAAATCATGCTAGCTCTGTTAAACTAGAAAAACTTCGAAATAATGTGAGAGCCTTACTGTGTAACACAGCTAATCATTTTCAATTATTTATTTATTTATTACTATTTTCAGAAGGTCATAAGTTGGCATAGCTCTTCGAGTAATATCACAGCCAATATTCCAATTCCTAGATTGTGCTTAGGTAGGTAAATAACATACCTATGAATTCTTTCACTTTATATTGATATATATCTCGCATGCATAATTTAACACTCTCCAAACGCTTTGTTTCTTTTACAACATACATAACATTCCATATTGCTGTATACATAAACGTATGTCAGTCATCTTCTCTATTGGAGGAAATGACATCTCCTTATTTATCACTGCACACCTTTTTCATCAGACTGCTTCTGAAAGTGACTGGTCCAATGCCTTGCACTTGGCACTCAGTGAATATTTGTTGAACTGAATCAAATTGAATTGAATATGGGTCAGTCGTCAGGTTTCATAATATCACTCTTCCATGCAGTTAAAGTTCAGTTACAGAGTCATAGATTCTTCAAGCTTTTCCTCAAAATGGTATGATGACAAGAAAGATGATACATTTTTCATGATAATGATATTTTTATGGAAATGCATATTTTTATCTTAGTCTAGTTGCTTTATTATACAGCAGTTTTCTACCAAGAGAATATATAGAGTTTTTAATCTGAGCCTATTTTTTATAGCCTCCACCTTCTGCAGCTTGACAACTTTCACATTATGTAGTCCTTTGTCATAAAACCAAATCTCTAGTTGCCATTACTGTTATTACACAGCTCATAGAAACATAGTGATAGATCTTCAGAAGGGTCAACTACATAGCAAGGAGTTCATCAAGAAGCTCTGAAACCAATTCTAAAAGAATGTGCTTCCAAGAAAGGAATGTTCTATCACACTTTGTAAACATTATTCTACATATAGAATTTAGAATTATTTACATATAGCCCTTTAGAAGAATTCCATTAATTAAAAAAAAATACAGCCTGGGCAACATGATGAAAGCCCATCTCTATCAAAAATACAAAAATTAGCCGGGCAGGGGTCATTTGCCTATAGGCCCAGCTAATTGGGAAGCTGAAGTGAGAGGATCACTTGAGCCCAGGAGACTGAGGCTGCAGTGAGCTGTAATCGCACCACTGCACTCCAGCCTGGGCGATGGAGTGAGACCCTCTCTCCAGAAAACAATAAAAATAGCAACAGAAATCACACACAAAAAACTAAAACACCATTTAATTTTGGCATGGATTTGTTAATTTATTTTTTACTGCTTTACCAAATGCACATTATATTTTTTGAAAAGTTTGTTTTTGATTATGGATTCTGATTATTAACTGGTTTTATACAGGTGAGCTTGTCACATAGCTGTTTTTCTATGGCAATTGAGTAGCGTTTATAAGATTAATAAACATTAAGGTGTATTAAAAAATTTAGGACGTCTATTTTTGAAATTTTATTGTTTCTTTAAATTAATTTTAAAGCTTATGAATAATTTATAAATTATAAAGTGAAAAGTGTGCCCAAACTAGTAAACAATAGAATTCAAAAATAGAAATGATTATAGAATTGAATTACTGATGTTTAATATTTGTCTCCTTAAAAGAGCTAAGAGATTTATTTATAAAGTACAGAAATTGAAGAAGGTAGTACTGATGTAATAAATGGAATGCCAGATCTGATCCCACTTTTTAATGACTTTTTCTCAAATATAATATTTGCTGGTAGAGCTTTGTAGCAATATTTGAATGATCAGAAGAAACCTAGCAGATTCACTTGGGTGACCTGGGTTGATTCTTTTACCAGTTGCCAATAGTATGATAATGTCTAAAATTGTGGGTACTTAAAGAAGGTGAATATACTTTCATTATAGGGAAGAGTCTCTGTGAAAGTCTGCAAGACTGGCTTCTGAGAATTAGGTGATTCTATCATAATGTTTATAGCAGGTATTATATAGGCATTAAATAGGCATTTATCTTCAAAAATTTGATTCCTTCTTTAACTGGTAATCTGGAAGTGATGAGAGATAAAAAGATAAATTATTTCCAAAGTGATATTAACCTTCAAAAACGGGTTGTGTCCTATATGATGTGGCTTTACATTATATTACAGAAATATGATTACAGAAATGTTCCTTAAATAACTCCATCATAGTACCTAAATTTACCTGAAGTAGATCAGGGGGTAAAAATAGGAACATGTAAATATGGAAAGAAAAGAATAAATATTTTTGGATTAAAGACATAGTACCTGTTTCAGCACAGCTTCCTTTGAATAGAGAAAATCTATTATTAATTCCACAGCTGTGGTAATTTATAGCTGTATATACAGAAAGTTTCCCTTAGCTCTTCCTGGTTTTGGCTTGTGTCCTAGTGCAAAGATTGAAAAGGAATATAATTTCTAATTATGTCTAAATATGACTTCTAATTAATGATGGTAATTTGGCCATATGTGTTTAATTTTTTTCCCTTTCGAAGAATCTTTAGTAAAAATAAAGTTTAAGGCATCAGCATATATGGAAAAATGGGACTATAAAACAGGATTTGCCACAAACAGGCTTAATACTTTAATGCAAAAGTCTGATTTGTGGCTAAGGAAACTTTCTGATAACAAGCAAAATTCTACATGATGAACAGTGAACCTAATCACTCACTATACTATTTTTTTATATTAAGAATGGCAGCAGCCAAGAGATTTGTCTCTAGACAAAGACAGCTGGAATCACAGGGGAAAAATACATTAAGTGTGTCTGGTGGTCACTCTCATCACGAACTAAAAGCCGACAGGTGTTTCCTCTGAAAACAAACTTTCAATCAAAGCTTTCATGTCTTACTCTTCCATATAAAGTGAATTAAGCAAGAGCTAAATATCACAGTATTTTAGGGAATAATCTAACCAGAAAGTGTCAAAAAACCCAAAACCATTCCATAACAAAATTGGAGAAAACAGAGCCATTCTTGCGTGCAGAAAGTAACTAAAAGCAAACAAATGAACAAATATATATCTATGTCATAAGAAATAAAGGAGAACAAAAACAATATAAAATGTAAAAAGTATATTAGTTAGAGAATGGAAACACTCTCCTGAGAAACTAAGTACATACGCTTGTCAAATAAACTGCTATAAATCTTAAAGGATGATTTTAAGGAATTTTCCCTGAGCTGATGATAAGTCTACTGGCTCTGGCAGAAGAAAATGGTAAAACTACTCTGAAGGGACAGCTCTGTGAGTAAATACAATGTGCGCATAGAGGGGATTCATCATTAGTATTCACTAAAAATGTGGGTTGATACTCCACAATCTTAAAAAAATAAACCTATCTGAATGAGACTATTCAGATTAATAAGATTCTATTAATCAGATATATGAGTATTTTATGATAGTGAAAAATAACACAAATTTAAGAAATGTAGTCAAAAGTAACTTTTAGAAATAAAAATATTTTTATTAAAAAGAAAAACTAGTGGAGAATTAAACAGACTCCATGCGGCAGAGAAAAGAATTAATGAAGAAGAATATAAAGCAGAAAATTACTTCCTATATTCAGGTGGTACAGAGATTTTACGCATGCATACACACACACATAAATTTTAAACTTGCTAAGAAATTTGGAAGATGGAACTAAGTAGTTCAGCAATTCTTTGTGTGTAGCTTTAAAATAAAGAAACTAGGCAATAAAAACAGAAATAATGTACAAGAATAATCTAGTGTTCAAGGAGCTCTTGAAGGAAAAAAAGTATAAGTATTTAACTAATCCAGGAGATCAAATATTAGACTAATTTGGGAGATTCAGGAATCACAGATAATCCAGAGAGAAGCAAATAGTAATGAAGTAATTTAAGAACATTTGACAGGATTCATATGAATTTATATCTAAATTTAAAGGGCTTATTTAATGCTGTCTGTAATATAAGAAAAGGGGGAAGAACCGCCAAATGGTATTATTACAATATTTTAGAATGCTAGAAATGCTAACATCTTCCAGGAAGACAGAATAAAAGGTACCTAGGTTAAAATGAGAAACAAAATAATACGTGGATCATAAAAAGTAGCATTGAAATAAAAAAAAGAGGCCTATGAGCAATGGCCTCAAAATTATGAGAGAAAATTAGAATTTTTAACTTAGCCAATTTATTAATTAGATAAATTTTTAGAATTAAAGATTCAGATTTGTGATTTTCTTTTCTTAGAAAGAAATAAGGAACACTCTTCACCAAATGAATAGGAAGCAAAAATGAAGGAAGACACAGGATTTGGGAAATGGGACAAGCAGGCAAGAGAAATCTCAGAATAATGAATATGAAAGAATCTGACAAAAACCAGTAAATTTAGTTAACTAACTAACTAAGAATAACTAAGAATGTTACAAAAAGATATCAAAATGACAATGAGGAAATTGTCAATCTCATGATAAATATAGGAAATTTATCATTTAGCCCTCTGCTGTACAGTATTTATACAGTCATAGTAATATAAACACATACTAATGATTCAGTTAAAATTAGAATCTAATTACCCAAGGAATTGGAGGAGAAATACATGGCAAAGTTGAAATAAAGATAATCTTCATTTCTTACAACGTGACACCAGTAAATAAAATTTAAAACGTCTAAATTAAAAACAAATAAATAAATAGAAATATTTTACTTAGAAATATGGAGGTGAAGCCTACTAAAGAACAGTAAAAAATTGGAAAGTTTTGGTTTTGGGAGCAAGACTAAGATGAGGTGACTTGCTATGATTCTATCATTCATTACAAAATTGTTAGTAATGTTGTATTAATTAAACTATGTTTATTCATCCTATTGATGAGATTGTAGACTTTTTGGATACAAAATTTAATGAATCAAGCTGCCAATTTTTGTTGTTCTTGCGATTGCTTTTGAGGACTTAGTCATAAATTCTTTCCCAAAGCTGATGTTCAGAATGACGTTTCCTAGGTTTTTTTCTAGGATTCTGTATTAGTCCATTTTTATGCTTTCATACCTGAGACTGGGAAGAAAAAGAGGTTTAACTGGACTTACAGTTCCACATGGTTGGGGAGGCCTCAGAATCATGGCAGGAGGCAAAAGGTACTTCTTACATGGTGGTGGCAAGAGAAAATGAGGTAGATACAAAAGCGGAAGCCAGAAGCCCTTGATGAAACCATCAGATCTTTTGGGACTTATTAACTACCACGAGAATGGAATGGGGAAACCTGTCCCCATGATTCAAATTATCTCCCACTGGGTCCCTTCCACAACACACGGAAATTATGGTTACAATTCAAGATGAGATTTGAGTGGGGACACATAGCCAAACCATGTCATTCTGCCCCTGGCCCCTCCAACTCTCATGTCCTCACATTTCAAAATCAATCATGCTGTCCCAACAGTCCACCAAAGCCTTAACTTATTTCGTTGTTAACCCAAAAGTCCACAGTCCAAAGTCTTATCTGAGACGAGGCAAGTCCCTTCTCCTTACGAGCCTATAAAATAAAAAGCAAGCTAGTTACTTCCTAGATACAATGGGCATACAGGTATTGGGTAAATACAGCCGTTCTAAATGGGAGAAATTTGTAGGGCCCATGCAGGTCTGAAATCCAGAGGATTTAAAAGCTCCAAAATGATCTCCTTTGACTCCAGGTCTCACATCCAGGTCACGCTGATGCAAGAGGTGAGTTCCCACGGTCTTGGGCAGCTCCGCCATGTGGCTTTGCAGGGTAGAGTCTCCCTCCCAGATGCTTTCACAGGCTGGCATTGAGTGTCTGCAGCTTTTCCAGGGGCATGGTGCAAGCTGTTGGTGGATCTACCATTTTGGGGTCTGGAGGACGGTGGCCCTCTTATCACAGCTCCACTAGGTGGTGCCCCAATAGGGACTCTGTGTGGGGGCTCTGACCCCACGTTTCCCTTCCACACTACCCTAGCAGAGGTTCTCCATGAGTGCCCCATCGCTAAAGTAAACTTCTGCCTAGGGATCCAGGCGTTTCTATACATCTTCTGAAATCTAGGTGAAGGTTCCCAAACCTGAATTCTTGACTTCCGTGCACTTGCAAGCTGAATAACACATGGTAGCTCCCAAGGCTTGGGGCTTGCACCCTCTGAAGCCATGACCAGAGGTCTATATTGGCCCCTTTCAGCCACAGCTGGAGCAGGTGGAACACAGGGCACCAAGTCCCTAGGCTACACACAGAATGGGGACCCTGGGCCCAGCACAGGAAACCGTTTTCTCCTAGGCCTCCAGGCTGTGATGGGATGGGCTGCCCTGATGACCTCTGACATGCCCTGGAGACATTTTCCCCATGGTCTTGGGGATTCACATTAAGCTCCTCCTTACTTTTGTAAATTTCTGCAGCAGGCTTGAATTTCTCCTCAGAAAATGGGTTTTTCTTTTCTGTCACACTGTCATGCTGCAAATTTTCCAAACGTTTATGCTGTGCTTCCTTTATAAAAGTAAATGCCTTTAACAGCCCCCAAATCACCTCTTGAATGCTTTTCTGCTTAGAAATTTCTTCTGCCAGATACCCTAAATCATCTCTCTCAAGTTCAAAGTTCCACAAATCTCTAGGGCAGGGGTAAAATGCCTCCAGTCTCTTTGCTGTAACAAGAGTCACCTTTGCTACAGTTCCCAACAAGTTCCTCATCTCCATCTGAGACCAACTCAGCCTAGACTTAATTGTCCATATTTCTATCAGACTTTTGATCAAAGCCATTCAACAAATCTCTAGGAAGTTTCAAACTTTCCCACATTTTCCTGTCTTCTTCTGAGCCCAACAAACTGTTCCGACTTCTGCCTGTTATCCACTTCCAAAGTCACTTCCACATTTTTGGGTACCCTTTCAGCAACGCCCCACTCTACTGGTATCAAGTTACTGTATTAGTCTGCTTTCACACTGCTGATGAAGACATACCCGAGACTGGGAAGAAAAGAGGTTTAACTGGATTTACAGTTCCACATGGCTGGAGAGGCTTCAGAATCATGGCGGGAGGCAAAAAGTACCTCTTACATGGCAGCAGCAAGAGAAAATGAGGAAGATTCAAAAGCAGAAACCCTGATAAAATCATCAGATCTTCTGTGACTTATTCACTGACATGAGAACCATGGTAGTCGTTCCTCATGGGGGAAACCACCCCCATGATTCAAATTCTCTCCCACTGGGTCCCTCCCACAACAGGTGGAAATTATGAGAGTCCAAAACAAGATGAGATTTGTGTGGAGACACAGAACCAAACCATATAGTTTGAAACCTTAAATTTAACTCTTTAATTCATCTTGAGTTAATTTTTGTATCTGGTGAAAGGTAGGGGTCTTATTTAATTTTTTCTGCATATGGATAGCCACCTGTCCCAACACCATTTATGGAATAGAAAATTGTTTCCCCATTGCTTATTTGTTGACTTTGCTAAAAACCAGATGACTGTAGGTGTGTGATTTTATTTCTGAGTTCTCTATTCTGTTCTATTGCTGTATAACTCTGTATTTGTACCAGTACCATGCTGTTTTGGTTAGTGTCACTTTATAGTTTAGTTTAGTGTTGGGTAGTGTGATGCCTCAGCTTTGTTCTTTTTGCTTAGGTTGCTTTGGTTATTCAAGCTCTTTTGTGGTTCCATATGAACTCAAGGATAAATATATTTTTTATTCCTAGTTCTGTGAAAAATGAGGTCAGTAGTTTGATAGAAACGATGTTGAATCTGTAAATTGCCTTTGGCAGTTGGGCCATTTTAATGAGATTGATTCTTTCAATTCATAACCACTAGATTGTTTTCCCATTTATTTACGTCATCTGATTTCTTTCAGTGTTTTCTAATTTTTCTTGTAGAGCTCTTTTATCTCCTTGTTAGATCTATTTCTCAATATTTTATTTTTTAATGGCTATTTTAAATGGGATTGAGTTCCTGATAGGGCTCTGAGCTTGAATGTTATTGGTGTATACAAATGCTATTGATTTTTGTACGTGGATTTTGTACCTTGAAATTTTATCAGTTCCAAGAGCCTTTTGGCAGAGTCTTTAGGGTTTCCATACCTATTCTAAGTATAGAATCATATCATCCAGGAAGAATGATAGTTTGACTTCTTTTCCTATTTGGACACCTTTTATGCCTGATTGCTCTGGCTAGCACTTCCAATACTGTGTTGAATAGGAGTGGTGAAAATGGACATTCTTGTTTTGTTCCAGTTCACAAGGGGAATGTTTATGGTTTTTGCCCATTAAGTAGGGTGTTGGCTGTGGGTTTGTCATAGATGGCTCTCACTATGTTACTTTGATGCTTGCTTTCTTGAGGGTTGTTATCAGGAAGGAATGTTCGATTTTACCCAAAAACATTTCTATGTCTATTGAGATGATCAACTTTTGTTTTTAATTCTTTTTATGTGGTGAATCACATTTATTGATTTGCATATGTTGAACCAATCTTGCATCCTAGGAATGAAGCCTACTTGAACATAGTGAATTAACATCTGATTTGCTGTTGTATTCAGTGTGATAGTATTTTCATGACGATTTTTTTTGCATCTATGTTCATCAGGGCTATTAGCCAGTAGTTTACATTTTCCACTGTGTCTTTAGTATGTTTTGGTATTAGGGAGATGCTGGCTTCACAGAATGAGTTAAGTAAGAGTACTTCCTCCTGGATTTTCAAAATAGTTTCAGTAGAATTGGTACCAGATCTTTTTTGTACATCTGTTAGAATTTGGGCTGGGCACAGTGGTGCACACCTGTAATCCCAGCTCCTTGGGAGGCTGAGGCAGGAGAATCACTTGAATCCAGAAGGTGGAGGTTGCAGTGAGCCAAGATTGTGCCCCTGCAGTCCAGCCTGGGCAACAGAGTGAGAGTCCATCTCAAAAAAAAAAAAAAAAATTGGCTATGAATCCATCTGGTCCCTGGCTTTCTTTGCTTGGTAAGTACATAATATAATGTTCCATGATTGTGTGATTAATGTTTTCCTTTGAAGGAAAATCATTGATTTTCTTTGGATTATATCCAAAAAAATTACTTTAAATGATAAGTGTATTTTACCAAGCTGCATTACAATATCTTTGGGTTTATGCAATGAAAAAGAAAACAATGTCTTTTTACTTTTCATTGATTTCAAATAGTCAAAAGTATCTTTTTAATTTTTAGAAAAAAATGTTCAAAGTTTGTAGCAGGTCTACCATGCACTGGTCACCAAATTGTGTGAGTTTAGTGAAATAGAAAATACTCATACACAAGTTACATGAAGTGGATTTATTATTCATGGATAGACAGAAAGGGGAAAGGGAAAAACACCCTAGAATCCAGTGAGAACTGGTCCCCCAAGACTCAAGAAAGCCTTCCAGGAGAGAAGAAGTCCTGACTGCCCATGCTCCACTTTGCACACCACAACTGAAGAACCCTGAAAGGCAGTCCATACCAAGTTATATACATCATGTGACAGGAGTCATGTCACATGCTGGGCAAAGCTTTGATGGACATTCTGCTTCCAGGGGAAAGAGGAACAAAGCCCAGGCTTTCCTGAACTTTTTCCTCCTAACTCAAGATATTACATTCCCTAAGAGGGTCAAGAACAGTCCTGCACTATTTCTGATAGCTCTTCCTTAAGATATTGCATTCCCAGGGTACTCCATATTTATTCCTGGAAAAACAAAACACAACAAAACAAAAACAGCAAGAAAAGGAGGGAACTGCACCAGCCTAAGGCCACCTGGAAAACTGTCTTGTAATAGTATATTTTTGGGTTTAGGTATATAATTAATTCATTTTTTCCTTGCTATTAAGGTTATTTTAAGGTTTATCTAGTAATCTTAAAGCTAAGATGTTGTTCCTCATTTGAGGCTAACATTGTGTAATTTCTGTTGTCAAAGGCATACACATTATTTTTCAGGTTTCTAACAAAAATCTATTGTCATTTTTGAATCATATTGAAAGAATATAATGTTTATTACAAGAGCCTTGGAAGAATTCTTTTTTTAAAATAAACTCAATTCTTTTGTTGCATGAATAGTCATGTACAAAGCCTATACCATAACAAGCTTTAACACATTCATCTTAATTAAGGAAACTATGGAAAATTCTGCCACAGTCCTTTGTGTTCGAGTTAGGAATGAGACAGCATTATCAGACATTTACTTATGGGAACATAATGACTCTTCAGGCTTAGTAAGATAATGGAGAAAACTACACTTAAGTTTCAAGATCACTGTACTACAGACTAGCTATATGACTTTCTGCAAGGCATTCACAATTTGTGCCCTACATTCTATACATGAAATGATGGATAAACTGTATATGAAACTTGGTAAGTAATGCCTGAATATGATTTTCTTATTTTTATAAAGAATATAAATAAAGAGCTCTCTTCTTCACTACTTAATATTATAGGAGAATAAAATTCTACAAACTTTATGTAATACCTGCTGTGTACCAAGCAATGAATATGCTGATATTTCACATTTGTTAAAAGTTAAATTCCAAGTCTATCCTAAATTTGCTAAAAAACCCCGAATGTGATGCTTTTGTTTGAGAAAGTTGCATTCCCAAACAACGATGTACACATTTATGAGGTCTTCAATAAGGTTTTTTTTTCATTCTGCCTTTGGCAAACTAAGGACAAAAAACAAAACAAAACAATGTGCATGCACGTAAACATACAATTAAATATGTGCAGTTTTAAGAGCTGTGATTTGCTTTATAATTTATATGTTCTTATAATATAATACAGATTATTATAATGGCATAGACTTCTCAGCTATGCTGATATTGAATGGTTTGTTGTTACCCTTATTTTGAATATTCTCACATAGGAAAATAAAAGGTTGATAATAAATAAATATATTTTAGTCGTCTTCTACCTTTTCCTCCTTGATTCATTCATTATTACACTTATTTATTTAGAACCCATCACAGTTCCACATGACTGGATAAAGCAGTGAACAACAACAAAACAGTTTTCATGAAGCTAACATTCTAATATGATACTAAGTTCAAGTAATGCTAGTTCCTGTAATGGATAAATCCAAAATGGGTTAAACAAATGAAAGTTTATTTCTTGTTTATGTCACCATACAATGAACTTAACACCTAGATGGCCGATGAAGAAAGAGAACATGAAAAACCACAGCAGTCTCTTAGCTGCTTCGGGTAGAAAAGGGAAAATCACTTTTTCTTACAACCGTCGATGAGAACAAGTTTCAGAGCACCACTTAGGACTACGGGGAAATGTCACTTCTGACTTCACAACTGCTTCTACGCAAAATTACACCCTGTAGAGAGAAATACAGACTCATATCGTCAGCTAACTGTTATTACAACCGTCCCCCATGGCAAGGAACAAATACCTCTTTCACTTTTCTTCTCATATAACATCGTGTCCTCTCCCCAAAGATGACAACTCAAATCTTCTCTAATAACTGTATCCAATTTAAAGTCCAGGTCATGAAGAGTCATCTCCACAAGATCTGGATGTGGTTCTCTCAAGGAGGCAAACTGTAAGCTAAAACAGATAAATGTCTGCCCCGCCAACTCTGAATCTATAGGAGTAGAGCCGGGAAAATTAACCGTGGTTAAAACTAACGCAAGCAGGAGCAACATGACACTTGAAGAAAGAATCGGGGCCACGCAACACTTAGTACTTCATAACAACGATGCAGTCAGTTGCATGGCATTGCGAAGATGACAGCTCTCCTATTTAGGCTAGATACTATTTTTTATTTTTGGTAGAAACTCCCTTATCCCCTTTACCTCGATATTCTTTGTTCTGCTATGCAGACAAGAGACAATTCTCCTTTGTGCTTTATCCTCCTTGGCAACATCTGAAGTCGAAGTAGGAACGTGTGCCTTTAGGAGGTGATGTAAACGTTTGCAGTCAGCTTTTAGCCTTTGCAAGTTTAATACTAGAGAGCTGTTTTATTCATGCTCAAAAATCTAAGGTTTAGTTTTTACTAGGAAAAAAAGAGATAACTAGCATTCCACTTTCAACATATTTCCTTAGACGTATGGCTTCAGAGAGTACATACTCAGCCTTAAATGTTGTGTCAGAAATTGTTGCAAGACTCTTCCTTAGTTCAGCTAAAAACGGGGTTCGTTGTTTCCTGGCCACGTAAATTCAGGCTCGCAGACATTTAAAGGGTGAGTGAAGCAGGATTTTATTGGGTGGAAAAGGGAAACATGGGGGAAACAAGGACTCTCCCATGGCCATAGTCCCTCCACTAGGGCATTTCCCACGCTGTAGTTTGAATCCCAGGTTCCACATAGGAAGAGGAGGAGCTAGGCTCCTCCCCGCTGCGAACAGCATGAATTTCCCAAGGCTCCACCCCAGTGGGCAGGCTGGTTGGAGTTTCTCTAGGGACCCCCTCCCACCTCGCTGTCTCAAAATGATTTTGTTTTATTTTCTATGCTGCCTACTAAGCCAATGACCTAGCTAACCTCTACTTAAAAAAACACGTTTCATTATAATTTTAGGTAATTCTAGGTGTAGTAAAATACAAACTCTGAAATCTCGGCAACTTATAATTAACCTTTATTTTGTTCTTATGTCACCATCTACCAGAAATTCTCCTCATCAAGTGTCCTTCCTCCTGCCTATTTTAAAATACATAATTCCTTCATATTGTGAATCAGCGAGGCCTCAGAGTCCTCTTCATTAAATGACAGGTAGGAAAAATGCCTCCTGGGAGAGTACATGTGATTGTTAACTCAGAAGAAACAGCACTTATTCTAAAATTTCCTTTGCTACTAGTAATCCTGTGGCTCCATTAAGATAGAATATGAAATTAGGAATGTAATCACATGCTCACATCCTCTTTCCAAGAACTGTCTTATTTAATTAGAATGAAGTTTGTGTGTTTGAACAATTAGTTGCTTGATGCATGAGGAAAGACTCAAAAATTAAAAATAAAACTGGTGACACAATGTATCAAGTCATGGTATGTCCTATGAAGCAAAATAAAGCTGGTCAAATGGATAGTAAGTGATAATGAGGTGCAAGGACTGTTATTTTATGTGATAGGGTATAGAAACATGAAGGAATTCAGGAAGAAAGCGATCCATTTGGGTACTTGGGGAAATGACTTCCAGACAGAGATAACAGCTATTTCAAAAGCTTTAGGCAAGACATACTTAGAATTGTGCAGGACAAATAAGGACAGTGTACCAACAAAGTATGAAAAAAATTGATGTCAGAGAAGTATCTAGGTCTGGATCATGTAGTATCTTGTAAGCCATGTTAATAATTTTGGAATTTGCTATGAGTGAAGTGGGAAGTTATCAGATGGCTTTTACGCAAAAAAGTAATATGATCTTTTGAAGAAAATTACAAAGATTATATTTCAAGAACCTATATTTCTTTCATGCAAGTTTTCCCAATGTTTGCATCTTATATAATCATAGCACACTTACTAAAACTAGAAAATTAACACTAATACAATATTATTAAGTGATTCACAGACCTTATTCAAATTTTAACAGTTGCCCCAGTACTGTCCTTCTTCTGACCCAGGATCTGTCCAGGATTGTCCATTACAGTTAGTTTTCATGCCTCCTTAGCTTCCTTCAATTTTGAACAGTCCTTCAATTTTACTTGTCTTCTATGACCTTGACACTCTTGAAAAGTAGTGGTTATTTTGTCGACTGTACCTTGGTGTGAATCTCAAATTAGACTGACTTTGTGCAGTTTTGGCAGGAATAAGAGAAGTGATGTTTTTCTCTTCCCAGGATATTATATCAGTAAGTAAATAATGTTGACATGTCTCCTTCCTAGAAATATTAACTTAGAACATTTTGTTGAGATGGTATTTGTCAGAATTCTCTACTGTAAACTTCTGTTTTTTCATTTGTAGTTTATCACTATCTTGTGGAAAGAATTTTTGTCACTATGAAAATATCCTGTTTATTATAATATTTTTGCCCACCCAGTTTAACATTCCTTAATTATTCTTGGCTGCAATAATTCTTAATGTGGTGTTTGCCAAGTAGGGATTTTTCTATGTCTACCATTGCTTTTATATTCATTGTTTTGAATTCTACTCTAAAGAATAACTCATTTTTTTGCATTAATTCACTTTCCTGATTATTTATAGCTTTATTTGGTTATGGATATTTATTTTATATTTTATGTGTTTTATTCCATTAGCCACACTGCTTTTTTTATTGCTCAAAATAACTTTAACTCGGTCATTGGGAGTTCTTTCATAGTGACTCCTGTAATCTTTTGATGCCCTCCTATCTTTTATTTTATTTTATTTTTTTGAGCAATTCATTACTTTCTGGCACTACAAGATATTACAGGCTCACCTTACACTTTCCTGGCCACAGTCGCAGAGTTAAGAATTTTTCCAAGAGGCTTGTTTTGTTTTGCTGGGGAATAGTATTTAGAAACCAGTATATAGATGCTAGATGTTCTCACTGCCAGGATGTTTTTATTTTTTATTTTTTTGTAGTTGGAGTGGGAGTCTATGTTGCCCAGCCTAATCTCAAATTCCTGGGCTCAAGTGGTCCTCCACCTCTGCCTCGCACATGGCTGGGAGTACAGGGAGGGGCCACCTCACCAGGCTCAGCATGTTAACTCTCAGAGTTAGAAAACAGACACACACACACACACACACACACAGGCACACACACGCACACGCACACACACACACACACACACACACAGAGTTTTTTTCCAATTTCCAAATCTATTTTAGGAAAGGACTGGTGTAACTGATGTGCCGTGTATGGAAATAAGAGTAAACTAACAGCCAGGAGCGGTGGCTCACGCCTGTAATCCCAGCACTTTGGGAGGCCCAGGCGGGCGGATCACGACCCGGGAGGTGGAGCTTGCAGTAAGCCGAGATTGCGTCACTGCACTCCAGCCTGGGGGACAGAGCGAGACTCAAAAAAAAAAAAAAAAAAAAAAAAAAAGTGAAATAAAATGAGGTTAAATATATCTGAAGGAGCTTAGTAAGCACAGCATATGATGTGATTCATGATAACAGAAGATAATTCTAATGTAAAAAGAGGATTAGAGTTAGAATCTGTAGAGATGTGAGATTCTAAATATCTGAAGGGCAAAAACAAAATAAATAAGGAGAAAAATAGTCAAGGAAGGGTGGGAGGGCACATAGTTGCCTCTTTTTTAAAAAAACATTTTACATTAATATTATGTCCAAAACTCATAATCTTTCCTTCCCATAGCAAGAAGGAAAATAGGAAATACTTCAGGGTAAAGATGAGTGAACCTCCAGAAATAAATGTCTAGGGCTGTTTTTCTCATTTTGAGTAAAAGCTTCATTACTGACCTTGTATTGGAAAAATAGTTCAAATGTCTTATCCTAAGTAGAAATGCCTCTGTGGTGTAAAGCCTAGCTCAGGAGTGATAGAGAGCTTTTAATCAAATTACACACAAAAAAGCTGGGACAAATCTCATGAATCATGACTGTGCATGTCCCAGCTGAGCTCTCTACTTGAGCTCTAGAAGATGAAAAAGAGAACACAAGTCAACAATGCACAGACCTCTAAACACTTCTTGGGCTGCAGGTAGATAGTCCCATAACTAAACCTCAAAAAAGTACAATTTATTCACATCGTACTTGGGTTCAGTGAAATGAGTTTACTAAATATATATGACACAAATAATCTACATAGTTACTTTTCAAAAAGAAAAACAATAAAGGAATTTTTTTAAGTTCCAATAAAAAAAAATTCATTAAAGGAGAAAAATTATCCAGGGAGTATAATTTTTCACAACAAATGCAGTTTTCTAAATGAAAAAGAGATTAATAAAGGAAAAAAAATCAGACACACAATTTTAAGTGTGTGCTTAATGAGGTATAGCATGATATTTCTAAGCTTGATAAACATGAAGAAAATTTTTTAAAGAAATATAACAAGAAGGAAATGTTTACGTTGCATATCTAATTTTTAATTATTGTTTTCTTTTTTATTTTTAGATCATAACTTAGAAAATTTAGATCATGTAAAGTATAAGCAAAGTGGTAGATTCATAGGACTATTCATGCACTATTCTAGGAAAACACTCAAAGAAAATCCTTACACAGGCCAAGCATAGGTATAATGATCTTTGCAGTGATTTTAGTAACAGAGATTTGAAGGCAGACTATAGTCTGTTAGTATAGGAATGGGTTGACATATGGCAGTCTGGCAAATTGTAGAATCCTATATCAACAACAACAACAACAACAACAAAAATGACACTTGTCTCCAACTTGAATAAGATTTTTAAAATTTAAAAAGACATATAGTACAAAAACATTCAAATTAAATAATTAACAAAGAAGCATACAACAGCAAATGCATATACCTATATTTAAGAAATACATACTGATCTATGATCACGTTTTAAATGTTTCAGGGTGGATGCTGGTGTGGAGGAGCACATAATGGGAAGTAGGAATGAAAGATTAAGCCATATTAAAATAATTATTTTTCTTTCAACAGGTCAGTAAGGCAATTGCGCTGTGACCCGATGAGTTGATTACCTTAGTACTGTACAGCAGACACTCAAAAGAAAAAAAAAGGATATTTATATAAGATAGATGCAATTCCTTTATGTTTGATGAAATAAGCGCTCCAAGGCTATTGTTGTTTAAGTGCCTATTTACCCTTTGTATTTTCAACAAACATTGATGATTTCACGAGCCCTGGCCCTGATTCCCATCACACACACACACACACATGCACACGCACATACACACACACCCCCTAATAACTACATACAAAGTGTTTTGGCATTTTTTTCTCAAAACATTGTTAACATCCAGAATCAAAAGTTTAGTCGCCGATGTAACTATAAATTTGCATCTTAATATAGTTTTGTTTTTTGTGGGTTCTATATTATTTGTGAGATAAATTGAAATGGAGTCATAGACTATTTTGCTAATTATATTTGCAATTAATTTTGTGACATAGCAGATTATTTATTCAAAAATATTAAATCTCTAGAAGCTACTTCCATCTCTTGGTTATTTTTAACTTGATTATTCCCTAGTTGTTATTATTTTTTCCTCATGATAAATAATCTTGAAATTTCACCTATGTTCTTATCAAAAGAACAATCATAAAGGAATGCTCCAATAGTCACAACCAGACACATTTCCATCTCAGCGTTTTTATATTTGCCGTTCTGTCTGTTTAGCACTGTTTTCCCAGATAGTCAGGTGGCTCACTCACCTCTCCTTCAAGTCCTTGCTTACATGAATGTTCTCAGCAATGCTTTCCCTGACCATCTCACGCAAAATTAACCTACCTCAGAGCTCTATTCCCCTTATCTATATTTGTTCACTTGTGTTTGCTTATTTGTTCACGTATATTTTTCTGTCATATTTTAGTGCAAGCAAGCTCCTTGAAGGCAAAGATTTTTATGACATTTTTCCCTTAAATCTCCAAATCCTAGCATAGCTGATAAATATGAGGTGCCTAAAAGGTGCTGAGGGAATGAATAAAAGCTGTTTTGTAAAGTAATAATAATAACAATGAACACTATCTTGTTTAGAAACATACACATAAAAGTTCTTGGGTTATTTATTCCTTTGCAAGGATTTGCTCATTTATATTTCTGCCTCTTGGGAATTGTCTTAGCTTTTATAATATAAAGCAACGGGAAAATAATTTTACAACTACTTTTGCTGAAATACATTGATAATAGATGAAATAACTATACTATACTAAATTCTCTCCTTAAAAAATACTTTTCTTGAGATATTTGACAGCACTGACCTTCGACAATCAGTAGCATACTGCTTCAAATAAATGATGATTATGTTTGACTTATTAAAATGTTGTAGAATCTCTGTTATACTATTTCACTATGAATTTTCTATGTCTTAGGGAAAACAAAGAGGTTTAAGCTTCAAAAATTACGATTAGCATAATACCCTTCAAATCCCGGGTCACTTACATAAGCTTCCCTAAAGTTTAGCACCACTAATTAACTCCAACTTACTTTACATAGCAATCCACAAGCCCTTCACATGGAAGAAATAAAAATATGGCTCTTTTAAAGGCCAAGAAATGACATTATAGAAATGCTTTGGGAGTAATAAAAATAACTTGCAAAATAATTCTGAGAAAGTTATAGCCTGTGAAAGTGTGTCATACAAAGTCCTTACTCACGTATGGGGTTTGATAAGCTTAGACAGCTGAAGATTCGTATGCAACCTATCATCCTTAATGTACCTAAGAATTCTCTCAATTATAAAGTAAATAGGGAGTTTAAGTAGTCTGAATGACTTTTTAAAATATTTGTTACTTACTCTGGATTCTTGCAGCCTAATATAAAGGATATTTTTACAATAAATAATTGGTATAATCTTACAAAATATATGTCACCTGGATTTTGTGAAAGAGACTAATTGATGAAATAGACTATTATAATTGCGAAGGCATCAGCCATAAAGAAAATAATGATAATTTACTACCATTTTACACTCCAAAGTTCTTATAATTGGCATTTTAAATGGTAATGGTGGCATTTCTGCAAATATTCAGCAAAACAAAAACTATTTTGATTTTAAAAAGGAGATCATGTTATTCTATAAATTATGTGGGAAAACTTGTAATTGCATGCTTTCAAACTAATAAAAGACTGGAATCCATAATATAATAGGAAAGGTTTTTGGTATTTTATATGGTATAGCAATTTGATTTTTATTTTTTTAAAAAAACTTATGATGGTTGTGCTTTCATAATGGAAAAGGAACTATATTGGATCTTTCTCATTTATATGCCTGCCCTCTCCAAGTGAGAGGTGAAGCCAGCTGTACTTCCTGGATTGAGTGGGGACTTGGAGAACTTTTCTATCTAGCTAAAGGTTTGTAAACGCACCAATCAGCACTCTGTAAAAGCACACCAATCAGTGCTCTGTGTCTAGCTAAAGGTTTGTAAACGCACTAATCAGCACTCTGAAAAAACGGACCAATCAGCACTCTGTAAAATGGACCAATCATCACTCTGTAAAAGGACCAATCAGCGCTCTGTAAAGTGGACCAATCGGCCAGATGTGGGTGGGGACAAATAAGGGAATATATGCTGGCCACCTCATCCAGGGGTGGCGACCCACTGGAGTCTCCTTCCGCTTTGTGGAACGGTTGTTTTTCTGCTCTTCACAATAAATCTTGCCGCTGCTCATTCTTTGGGTCACCGCCGCCTTTTATGAGTTGTAGCACTCACCGCGAAGGTCTGCAGCTTCACTCCTGAAGTCAGCTAGAGCCAGCGAGACCACGAACCCACTGGGAGGGATGAACAACTCCGGACACGCCACCTTTATGAACTGTTAACACTCACAGCGAAGGTCTGCAGCTTCACTCCTGAAGCCAGCGAGACCACAAACCCACTGGGAGGAATGCACAACTCCGGACGCCCTGCCTTTAAAAGCTGTAACGGTCACTGCGAAGGTCTGCGGCTTCACTCCTGAAGTCAGCGAAACCACGAACCCACCTGAAGGAAGAAACTCCGGACACGTCCGAACATCAGAAGGAACAAACTCTGGACACACCATCTTTAACTGTAACACTCACCACGAGGGTCCGCAGCTTCATTCTTAAAGTCAGCGAGACCAAGAACCCACCAATTCCGGACACGCAAGTATTCGTAACGTAATAACCTTACACATAGTTTAAAAAATCATCTCAAAGTTCCTAAGATTGTCTTTGTTTTTAAATAATCATTAATATAATGTTTGATTTTCTTTGGAGAAAAATATAGTTTTTCAAAATGCTTATCACCTTCTTATGATTGAACGCTCCCTATTCAAACCTGTTTTTGATTTTCCAAGTATCTCATTAAAAATAGTTATATATTTTATGTTGAAATGTTTTTACATATAATCAGGCATGAAATATTCATACTCAGAAGGTAACACATAAAACTCACAACAATCAAGATTGTCAGAGGTCATTCTTCTTATTTTTCTCTACTTCTTAGTACTTTCTAACCTCTTCACCCCAAGGGAGAGACTTATAGCATGGTGCAATTCAAGTTTGAACTTATGATTTTAAAATGGCTATTTAGTCTGGTAGTAACTGTTAATCAAGGACACAATGTTTATATGTCAGTGATGTCAAAGCAGAACTCGCTAATATTACAGAAGCCATGCTCAAACAACAGCTGGGAGATAAGCGGTGATTGAACATACTTAAAAATCCACCCCATGTACTGAACAGATTTCAGTGTCTGCTGTGTTTAAGGCCCACTGAGTTGTGAAATGGCTGTTTCATTCACACAGATGTTAATATCTCCAGGCTCTTCTCTAGCTTTGTAGCTTCTCATTTACATATCTGCAGTAAGTTTGGTGTTCATGAAGTGAGATACAGCTACTTGTCACTACTCTTTGTTATAATAAAGCATGTTCAAGACAAAATACGAGCGACTCCTATTTTGCTTAATTACAGCTCATTAAGGCTTAAGAAGAAAAATAATAAAGGAACATAGCAATAGGTGCTCAGTCACCAGTGCTTCATTAGTCCTTTTACTGTTTAAATACCTGAAGCTGATGAATATAAATTACTCATACAAATGCAGTTTAAAAAGTTTTTGCTCTCTTTTTTCCTCTGTGTAAACAGTATCAAATAATGAAATTGATTATTTGATATTATGAGAGTTAAATTTTCTTCTTGAGAGTGAAATTTTATTTTTACATGCTTAGCATATTTTTTATGTAGATATGTATGCTGAGCAGTTCCCAAGCTGTTTAAAAATCATTTGATCAAATAAAATGAACAATGCATGGATTCTAAATCAGAGGTTAAAGAGACATAGCATAGCTAATTATGTCTCACATTCCAAGATAACGTTACTTGTTCTGATGAGGTTGAACATACTAATGTCTAAATGCCAATACTTTCCACACAACTGGTATCTTTCAATTAAATATATTCTCTTGATGCACACAGTCAGTTATTTGCTACAATGACTCTACTTCAGGAAACTAAATACCTCTTGACAACAAGCTGCTCAATCCTGGAATTCATCAGGGTGCACTTTATTGTTTTCCCTTCACAGAGACTAACAAATAGTGTTACTTTTGATTTTAGTTTTGCAGAAATATACTCTGTAAGTAAATTTTATAGCTCACCTGGTACCCTGATTGGTCTTTCCATTTCCTTGAGAGCATTTTGCCAAAACGTTTTATATACTTTATTGAAATAATAATTCTTGCAAAAGTGATTTAGTAGAAGTCCCTCATTTTGATATTGTCATTTAACGTACATTTCCAGATTCGTAAGTAGTGCTCAATGAGAGTGGTCTTTTATTAGGATTTGAAGAGAACATAGTAATATTTTCCCTTACATTGAGAAGTGCATAGCAAATAGAAAATTATAATATTGCAAACATTTTTTCTAAGACATATCCAATTTTAATTGGTCATCTATCACTGACTCTGTGTGTGTGTATTCAATATCACATTTGAGAACAGAGCAATTACACTTCATTTCCTTCATGAAATTAGCAACTTACGAAATACTTTTATTCTATTTAATGTTCGCTATTTGTTCAAGTGGGATTTTGATGCAGGATTTTTCTTCTCAGTCACTTTGCAAGCCAGAGTCCCCTGGCCAGCGACGTCCCACCCCAGCCTCACTTGGCCATGCTGGCATGCCCCAGCTTGCTTGTGTTATAGCTTGTACCTGCATTCAGCAGTTTGCAAGCTCTTGTACCATGCTCGAGAAAAATGAGGATAGACAGGATATTGAAGGGCGAGAAGGGTGGAGAAGAATTTTTTTGAATGATGAAAATGGCTTTCATCAGAGAGGGGACATGGTGGGGATGGTTCCCCTACCAGAAGGTGGGAAAATTCCCCCCCTGTGGCTGTATGTTGGGCCTTTTATGGACTCAGAATGGGGAGTGTGTGCTGATTGGTTTGTGAGTATGCAAAAACGGTTAAAGAAAATATACCACTCAAAGATGGGCAGGACAGTGTAGAAAAACAAATTAGGAAAGGGTAGGTATAAGTAAAATAGGTAAAGGGTAGGGACCAATCAGAGGAACACATGCCAAACAGGAAGACAAGTTCTTAATCCAGTCTGAGGATTTAACTTGTAGCTTGGCTTTCAGGCTAAACTGTCTTTGGCTTAAAGGTGGGGTTTCACTCTGGACCCACCTACCTGCCTAGAATTTCTCTGCCTCCTGCCTCTATCAATTTCAAATGCATCTAATTAAAATATATGCATATATTTAAAATGCATAAACAATGCATATAAATTATTGTATTATACATTATGCAAATGTATACAAATATATATACTTAAAAGATAAGACCAAAGGCTTAAATGCACATATTTTTAAAGATGTGACAAGATTTTCCATCTGTTGGAATAATACCAAATTAATTTATATTTAGTATTTTTGTCACTAAACTACCAGTTTGTCATAGTAGGTTTCCAGCATTGGTTTACATAAAGGACAGCATAGGAATAAAATGCATTTTTCACACAATTCAGTAGGCTATTTTACAGCTGACTTTTTTTTTTTTTTGAGACCGAGTCTCGCTCTGTCGCCCAGGCTGGAGTGCAGTGGCGTAATCTCGGCTCACTGCAAGCTCCACCTCCCAGGTTCATGCCATTCTCCTGCCTCAGCCTCCCGAGTAGCTGGGACTACAGGCACCCACCACCACGCCCAGCTAATTTTTTGTATTTTAGTAGAGACGCGGTTTCACCGTGTTAGCCAAGATGGTCTCGATCTCCTGACCTCATCATCTGCCCTCCTCGGCCTCCCAAAGTGCTGGGATTACAGGCGTGAGCCACCGCGCCTGGCCAGCTGACTTTCTAATTTTCAAGAAAATTTAAAATTCTATTGCTGTTGAATAATAAGTATAAATATTACACGATGATTTTCTTGAAAGTTATTCATATTTATAGTATAGCTCTCTGTATATAACAGAAACTAAATCTGAAACCCTTTAGGAGGAAAAAAAAAGCCAGAGATTTAACAATTAAGATAAGGGTGGTAATGAGGGCGCCTCAGGTTATAAAATTTTTAGAAAAATTCAATGTGACCTAATTCTAGTAATTAGACCTGCATTTTGTGACCAAACCCTTCCTTGAAAACCTGTTTTGGTAACTAGGCCTCTAATTTATCTGAGTTTAAATTATGTTTTATCCAATACTATAACTCAGTATTACTTTTAATAATTGCAAAGGAGCTTAGCTAAACTGCAACATCTGAGAAAACAATTTCCAAAGTTTGCACTCATTTCAGACACCACCATTGATTTCAAGGATCCTCAGAAGCATCATCATTTCACAATAGCTATCTACAAATTCAGGAGTCTCTATGACTACCCTCAGGTTCAATAATTCACTAGAAACATTCACAAATCCCAGGAAAGTGTTATGTCTGATGATTACAATTTTATTATAGAAGAAGTATAAAAATTAGAATCAGTCTAAGGAAAAGATATGCATAAGGTGAATTCTGGGAGGTTTCTATTTTTTACTTTTCTTAGAGATGAGGTCTTGCTAATGTTATGGGAAAGAGGTCCCAGTCCAGACCCAAGAGAAGCTTCTTAGAACTCATGCAAGAAAGAATTCAAGGCAAATCCATACAGTAAAATGAAAGAAAGTTTATAAGAAAGTAAAGGAATGAAAGAATTGCTACTCCATAGGCAGAGCAGCCCCAAGGGCTGCTGGTTGCCCATTTTTATGGTTATTTCTTGATTATATGCTAGACAAGGTGTGAATTATTCATGAGATTCCTGGGAAAGGCATGGACAAATTCCAGGAGCTGAAGTTTCCCCTCTTTTTAGACCATATAGTGTAACATCTGGACATTGCCATGGCATTTGTAAACTGTTATGATGCTAGCAGGAGTGTCTTCTATGCTAGTGCATTATAATTAGCATATGATGAGCAGTGAGGACTACCAGAGTTCACTCTCCTCACCATCTTGGTTTTGGTGGGTTTTGGCTGGCTTCTTTACAACAACCTGTTTTATCAGCAAGATCTTTATTATCTGTATCTTGTGCCAACCTCCTATTTCATCCTGTGACTTAGAATGCCTAACTTACTGAGAAAGCAGTCAAGCAGGTTTCAGCCTTGTTTTACCCAGCCCCTGTTCAAGATGGAGTTGCTCTTGTTCAAATGCCTCTGACACTGTGTTGCCCAGGGTGGTCTCAAACTCCTGGCCTCAAATAATCCTCCTGCCTCAGCCCTGCAAAAGTGCTGGAATTACATGCATAATTCACCACAGCCAGATAGTCTGGGAGGTTTCTAAATGTGAAATTTCCATTATCTTCAGGGATGCTTTATTCTTCCAAGCATCAATTTTTGGCAATAATAGTAAAGTATAGCCACCGCAAGAAGCTCACTAGAGCTTCAGCTTGAGAGTGCCTATTGAGGCTTCATGAGATAGGCATGACTGATTCATTGCTTACATAATTGAACTTAATTTTCAGCCCCACTCCCCAGTATGGAGGTCTCATGAGGCCCATGGCCAAACCTTCTACCCCAAGCCTGGCTTTGATGTGACCAACCCCTACCACGGAGTCATCTCATTAGCATAAACTATTAAGGGGAACATCATGAACTGTCACCTGTGGCCAGCGATGCACACAATGAATAACAAAGACACTGCCATCACTTAAGAAATGCAAAAGGTTTAGAACCTGTCTCTCAGGGGCTGAGACAATGGCCAGACCTCTCTTTGGAAGTTAAATTCCTTAATACAAAATGAACCAATCAAGAACCCAAATCAGAATCTGATCTGCAGGTGTTAACTCCTGATATTTGCTGCTGCAGTGAACAGCAATTCTAGCCTTATGCAAGTCTGTCTACCCAGATCACAGGCCTTTGTCCGTGCCCAGCTTTTGTGTGATTGTGCTCCATTTTACACTCAGCACAAAATAGAAGATCAACCTTGACTTTTGACAATTTAAATGAAAAAGAGAGCTAACTGGCTAGGTAGACAGATAATCCCTTTCGATTTCAGCTAAAAAACAAATACAAAAACAAAAATTGACTTAAAATCCACCTAACTGACATTTATAATGGTAAGTTTTTGAAATTTTTTATAAATATCCAAAATGTTCCATTTTCTATCTTTGTTATTATCTCATATTGGGAACATTATCCCAATAATTTAGAATTTAAAAATTCATCTTCAATTGAGTGACCTTAATTTGACAAACTAACTCATGACTTTTGGCCAGTAGGCTCTTTTTTGTTACGGTAAGAGCATTATAGACCCATCCCCTTTTCAACCATTTGAAAGTGAATTGTTTTTAAATATGTATAGTCTTTCCCTATGAACAATGTCTGTACTCACCAAAGGACTCAGAAATAAACATTTGCAATCACATTGATTACTATTGTTTATAAGGCAGCTGGGTTAAAAATGAAATATATGCTTCATTAAATAAGCCAGGTCAAAAAAGAATTGGTGTCTACACCAGAGTAAGCAGTTACTCTGACATGTGCACAGTTTTGACTGTTTGTTGTCTTTTTGTACATAGATTCTAGTTCCACAAAGTCTTAGACAGAGTAATTATATTCACAGTAGATCCTTACATTTATTTATTTATTAATATTTATTTATTTTTGAGATAGAGTTTCACTCTTGTTGCCCAGGCTGGAGTGCAGTGGCGTGATCTCAGCTCACTGCAACCTTTGCCTCCTGGTTTCAAGCAATTCTCCTGCCTCAGCCTCCTGAATAGCTGGGATTATAGGTGTGCACCACCATGTCCAGCTTTTTTTTTTTTTTTTTTTTTTTGTATTTTTAGTAGAGACAGCGTTTCACCATGTTGGCCAGGCTGGTCGCAAACTCCTGACCTCAGGTGATCCACCTGCCTCAGCCTCCCAAAATGCTGAGATTACAGGTGTGAGCCACTGCACCCAGCCCTTACTTATATTTAAAGTAAAAGTTTTAAAAGATTTTTAGGTGCTGGCTCATGCAGGTAATTTATTTTGAGAATGTTGATTATATAAATAGTATCCATATAAGAATAAAATGTAAATAAATATACGTACTATGAAGCTCTGCACTCAAAGACTATGAGCAATGACTTTTTCTTAAATATTCTATCTATAAGGACTTTTTATTATAAAATGTATGTATTACATAAATACATGAATATTCAAGAAATTTGAAAGATGAAATATTAAACTTTTAAAAAAATGGTTACTTTCTTTTTTAAAATTTATTTTAAGTTCAGGGCTACATGTGCAGGTTTGATATATAGGTAAACTGCATGTCATGGAGTGTTTGTTTGTTTGATACAGAGTCTCGCTCTGTTGCCCAGGCTGGAGTGCAATGGCAGAATCTTGGCTAACGGCAAACTCCACCTCCTGGGTTCAACCGGTTCTCCTTCTTCAGCCTCCTGAGTAACTGAAATTACAGGCACCCACTGTCATACCTAGCTAATTGTTGTATTTTTGTAGAGATGGGGTTTCACCATGTTGGCCAGGCTAGTCTTGAACTCCTGACCTCAGGTGATCCGCCTGCCTTGACCTTCAAAAGTGCTGGGAGGTGTCATGGAATTTCGGTGTACAGATAATTTCATCAGTCAGGTGACATAGCACCTAATAGGTATTTTTATCCTCATCTCCCTCCTCCCTTTCTTCACTCTCAAGAAGGCTCTAGTGTCTTTTTTTCCCCTCCTTTGTGTCTATGTGTTCTCATTATTTATAAATGAGACCATGCATATTTGTTTTTCCATTCCTGGGTTAATTTTCATAAGATAATGGCCTTCAGCTCCATCCATGTTGCTGCAAAGGATATGATCTTGTTCCTTTTTATGGCTGCAAGGTATTCCGTGGTGTATTTGTACCACATTTTCTTTATTCAGTGTGTCATTGATGGGCATTTAGGTTAATCCCATGTCTTTGCCATTGTGAATAGTGCTGCAATGAACATATGCGTGCATTGGTTTTTATGATAGAAAAATTTATATTCCTTTGGGTATATACCAATAATGGGATTGTCGGGTCAAATGGTAATTCTGTTTTAAGTTATTTGAGAAATCACCACACTGCCTTCCACAATGGCTTAACTCATTTACACTCTCACCAGCAGTGTATAAGTGTTCTCCTTTCTCCACAGTCTTGCCAGCATCTGTTATTTTTTGACGTTTTAATAATAGCCATTCTGACTGGTGTTTGATGATGTCTCGTTGTTTGGATTTTCATTTCTATGATTACTGATGTTAAGCATTTATTGTCATATGTTTGTTGGCCACATGTATGTCTTCTTTTGAAAAGTATCTGTTTATGTCCTTTGCTCACTTTTTAATAGAGTTGCTTGTTATTTTGCTTGTAAATTTGTTTAAGTTCATTATAGATTCTGGATATTAGAACTTTGTCAGATGCATACTTTGCAAAAATTTTCTCCCATTCTATAGGTTGTCTATTTACTCTGTTGATAGTTTATTTTGCTGTGCAGAAGTTCTTTAATGTAATTAAATCCAATTTGTCATTCTTTTTTTAAAATTTTAATTGCTTTTGGCATCTTCATTATGAAATATTTGCCAAGTTGTTTTTCCAAAGTGTTATTTCTTAGGTTATCTTCCAGTGTTTTGATAGTTTTTGGTTTTAAATTTAAGTCTTTAATCCATCTTCGTTGACTTTGTATATGGTGTAAGGAAGGGGTCCAGTTTCAATCTTCTGCGTATGTCTAGGTAGTTATTCCACAACCATTTATTGAATAGGGAGTCCTTTCCCCATTGCTTGCTTTTGTCAGCTTTGTTAAAGATCAGGTGGTTGTACGGGTGTGGCATTATTTCTGGGCTTTCAATTCTGTTCCATTGGTCTATGTGCCAGTTTTTGCACCAGTATCATGTTCTTTTAGTTACTGTAGCGCTGTATTATAGTTTGAAGTCAGGTATCATGATGCCTCCAGCTTTGTCCTTTTCACTCAGGATTGCCTTGGCTATTCGAGCTCTTTTTTGATTCCATATGAATTGTAAAATAGCTTTTCTTAATTCTGTGAATAATGTTATTGGTAATTTGATTGAAATAACATTAAATCTGTAAATTTCTCTGGGAATTATGGCCATTTAAAAGATATTGATTCTTTCTATCCATGAACATCAAATGTTCTTCCATTTACTTGTCTCATATCTGATTTCTTTGAGCAGTGGTTTATAATACTTTCAATCTCTGGTTATCTATGTTCCCAGACATTTTATTCATTTTGTGGCAATTATGAATAGGATTGAGTTCCTAATTTGGCTCTTGGCTTGGATGTTGTAAGTATATAGAAATGCTACTGATTTTTATATGTTGATTTTGTATCCTGAAAATTTGCTGAAGTTGTTTATGAGATCAAGGAGCTTTTGAACAGAGACTGTGGGGGCTTTCTAGAAGTTATACCAACCACATCTCAGACCACAGCGCTACAAAAATAAAAATCAATACTAAGAAAATTCCTCGAAAGCATTCAATTATGTGGAAGTTAAACAATCTGATCCTGAATGAGTTTTGGGTAAATAATTAAGTCAAAAATAAAGGAATTCTTTGAAGCTAAAGATAACAAAGATACAACATATCACAATCTCTAGGACACCCCTAAAACAATGTTAAGATGGTCATTTGTAGCACTAAGTGCCCACATCAAAAAGTTATATATATATCTCAAATTAACAACCTAACATCACAACTAGAACAGCTAGAGAAGCAAGAACAAACCAACCCCAAAGTTAGTATAGAAGACAAGAAATAACCAAAATCAGAGCTGAACTGAAGAAAATTGAGACACAAAAATCACTCAAAAGATCAGTGAATCCAGGAGTTTGTTCTTTGAAAAAATTTAGAAGATAGCCTGCTAGCCAGACTAATAAAGAAAAAAGGACAGAGAAGATCCGAATAAGCATAGAGATGACAAAGGGGACATTACCGGTGACCTCAAAGAAATACAAAAAAATTATCAGAGACTCCTATGCACACCTCTATGCATACAAACTAGAAAATCTAGAAGAAATGCATAAAATCCTGGACACAGATAAATTCCCAAAACTGAACCAGAAAGAAATTGGATCCCTGAACTTGAGTCAATAATTAGTTCCAAAATTGAAACAGTAATAAAAAGCCTACCAACCAAAAAAGGCCCAGGACTAAATGAATTCCCAGCCAAATTCTACCAAATGCATAAAATAGAGTAGATACCAGTCCTACTGAAACTATTCCAAAAACTTGAGGAGGAAGGACTTCTCCCTCAATTCATTCTATGAGGCCAGCATCATCCAGATATCAAAACACAGCAGGCACACAACAAATAAAGAACACTTCAAGTCAATATTCTTGATAAACATAGGTGTAAGAAACCTCAAGGAAATACTAGCAAACTGAATCCAGCATCACATCAAAAAGCTAATCGACCATAATCAAGTAGGCCTTATCCCTGGGATGCAAGGTTGGTTCAGCATACACAAATCAGCAAATGTGATTCATCACATAAACAGAAGTAATTCTAAAACCATGTGATTATCTCAATAGATGCAGAGAAGGTTTCAATAAAATTCAATATCCCTTCATGTTGAATTAATGAGGCGTTGAAGAAACATACTCCAAAATAATAAGAGTCATCTATGACAAACCCACAGCCAACTTCATGCTGAACAGACAAAAGCTGGAAGCATTCCCCTTGGAAACTGGCACAAGACAAGGATGCCCTCCCTCACCACACCTATTCAACATAATATTGGAAATCCTGATCAGAGCAATCAAGTAAAAGAAATAAAAGGCATCTAAATAGGAAGAGAGGAAGTCACACTATCCCTGTTTGCAGATGACATGATGCTATATCTAGAAAAGTTTTAATTTGAGACAGAGGATTATGAAATATGAAGCATCTATAGCCTGCATAAAGTTTGAAAATAACAGAAAAAGATGCAGCCTTCTGATCAAATTCAGATGGGAAAGCAAACAGGGATTGTTCAAATTAAATTTGCCTGTGAATAACAGAATAGTTCTGGTGGAACCAGCAAGACAAAGTTTGCAAACATAGCCACCAATGTTACTAGTCCATTTACATTTTAAGAAATACTTTATGGTGTAAACATTTTTACATATTTGGTCAATCTCCCAAGATGTTAATAAAAGAGAAAACAATACCATTCATTACAAAAATATGGCAAATGTATTTAAAAAGTCAATGTTCTATTATGAAAGTGAAAATAAGACTTTCAAAAGAAATGAAAATGTTACAATTAGATTGAACTGTCAAAATTGCATAATGGCTAACTTTAGATTCATTTAATTTTAAATTATTTGTAGTTTGAAAATAAGACAACATAGAATGATAAGTATTATATTATCAAATCAATGAAGCTATTTTTAAAAATCTTAAATATTTGACCAAAACTCTTCCCAACATTTTATATCTTCATGTTTTGCTATTTATTTATTTATTTGAGACAGAGTTTCGCTCTTATTGCCCAGGCTGGATTGCAGTGGCATGATCTTGGCTCACTGCAACCTCTGCCTCTTCGGTTCAAGCGATTCTCCTGCCTCAGCCTCCCGAGTAGCTGGGATCATAGGCGCCCACCACCACGCCCAGCT
Organism: Pan paniscus; assembly: GCF_029289425.2. Classification (NCBI taxonomy): domain Eukaryota; kingdom Metazoa; phylum Chordata; class Mammalia; order Primates; family Hominidae; genus Pan; species Pan paniscus. The sequence goes on from NC_073263.2 coordinate 65,134,368, forward strand.
AATTTTTGTTTTTTTAGTAGATACAGGGTTTCACCATGTTGTCTAGGCTGGTCTCAAACTCCTGGCCTCAGGTAATCTGTCTGCCTGGGCCTCCCAAAGTTCTGAGATTACAGACTAGAGCCACTGTGCCCGTCCATATTTTATTATTTTCATAAGAATATATTTATCTAATTATACAACTTTATATATTTTATTATACAAGTCTTCAGAAAGATATACATCGACATTCTAATTAGTAATTTTTTCTCAGTATTGCCCATCTGATTCCCTCAGCCTCCTCCATCATTCCTGAAGAGGTAGATGAGGAGGAAAGAATGTAGAAGTGGTCACCTCTTCTGGGAGACAGATTGAATTTCACTTGCTTCCCACGCTCTTCTAAATAATCTATAGAGATTTAGTTTTCTAAATCCTCACAGGAAAGATCAATTCATTAAACAAACACTGCTGCTCTCAAAATTACTTCTACTCAAAAACAAATTTTTTTCTACCCTTATGAACCACATGCTCCCCTTGTCCTATAATACTGGAATTTCTTGAATTTTTCTTTAATAATAAAGCAATGTCATTTTTGAGCAAGATGGAAGAATAGGAAGTAATCTGCCAGAAGTTTCTCATGAAAACAAGAGTTCTGCAACCATCCACAGACAAAACTGTGGGAGCCTTGAACATCAGGTAGGAGGTTGTGAAACCCCAGTGAAGCCCAAGACCTAGAAAGATCATTTTGAGACTGCAAACCCACACCACATGTGGCAGGCTCACTGATCGTGTTCTTAGTTTCAGACCCAGAAAGTGTTCCTTTCCCTGACAGGCAAGGCTACAGATACCTTTAGGCTTTATCCTACTACCAAAACCATCTATCCGGAGGTCTAGGAGAAATCACTTACACTAGTGTTTTAGAAGACAGGCGTGTCTGCACTCTGATATCAGTCACCACTATGGACCTAAAAGTTATTTAGTAACTTAGCTCCAGCCTCCTTCTGCTGTAATCCCAGCTTAGTGCTCCTTGGACAAGGACCCAGAGGGAGACTCATCCATTTGTGCCACCACTAAAAGACTTGCCAGACTCTGTCTCACTGCAGATCTTGAAGGGGCCCTGTCTCAGCCATAGTCCCTCTTTTCCACAGCCCCAGAGTTATCCTACTTTACAGAAAACTCCTGACATGCTTTCTGAACTTTATCCCACAGAGGTTTTTGAAAGGGGCCTGAATCTCAGTTGTAGTCCCTCTAAGCTTTCATCTGTGAGCAATCCTGCTTGCATAGAGAACTCCTAACATTCTTACCCAATTGTGTCACCAGGTCAAGCTTGTCAACATCATTTCCACAGCAGATACTGAATTAGCCCTGAAACTCAGTTATAGTCCCTCTCAGCTGTGGTCTGGGGGAAGTTATTGCCCTGCCAGGTCTCTGTGGGAAGATGTGCTCATCTGAGTCCTTGTGGTAACCTTGATAATCTCTTTCCTATAGCCAATCCTTAAACATCCCTGTATCCTGATCCCAGCCCCTCTTGTCTATGGGCACAGAGCAGTTTTGCTTGCCTGGGGACTTGGAAGGAGGCATATTCAACAATACCCCTACAGTCTGATACACTGACCTTGGTTCCACTGTGGATCTTGAAGAGCCCTATATAGATTGTCTCCAAGCCTTCTCAACTGCCGTCTGAGAGCCAGCCTGTTCACCCAGAAACCCACCTGGAAATGCATGTATTTGTGAACTGGATACAGGTCTGAAGATCTTGTTCTTGACTGGGGACCTAAAACAACCATGAGTCTTAGATCCAGCACATTGCGCCATGGACTAGAGCAGACCAGCCAGCCTAGCAGTCCATCTAGTGATCCCATGGGAACCCTCCTAGAGACCCAGAAGAAGCCACACATGTCAGTATACCTGATAACAAATTGGCTGATCTGCGAACCCTAAAGTGTACCCTTATCCTAGTACCAGCCCCATAGAATGAAGTCCTGGAGACAGTCCAGGGCACTTAGGGACTAGATCAGACTTACAACCCCTGGAAATAGGCCACTAACTGTGGTATCCACTGTAGACCCAGCATCAACCATGTGAACTGACTCCAGCCCCATTTAACTACAATCCTAGAGGCAACCCTATCAGCCTGGAGAGCTAACTTTTCAAAATCAATGTTAAGAACTGAGAGTAGAGTTCAGTTCTTCAAATGCACAGTCATCAACACAAGGCTACATGGATAACAAAAAATTGGGCAAACATGACAAAACCAAAGGAACTAAAAGGCTCCAGTAACCAACCCCAAGGAAGTGAAGATATGCAAATTGTCTGAAAAATAATCTAAAATAGTAGCTATTTTAAAGAAATTCAATGAGATGCAAGGAAATACAGACAGACAACTAAATGAAATTAAAAAAATACATGAACAAAAAGAGAAGTTTGGTGAATAAATAGAAAGCATAAAATAAACAGAAATCCTGGAGCTGAAGAATACAATGAAAAAAATAAAAAATCAACAGCTTCAATTGAAGAGTTGGCATACAAAAGAAAGAAATAGAAAACTCAAAGATAGGTCATTTTAAAGTAACCAATTAGGAGAACAAAAAAAAGATGTTTAAAAGAGTAAAGAAAGCATAAGGAAACTATGGAATACTACTAGACATACAAATACAAGAATTATGGGAGTACTAGAAGGAGAAGAGACAAAGGGACGAATAGCTTTTTAAAAAAAAATGATGTCTAAAAATTTCCTAAATCTTTGGGGGCATATGAACTACAGATTTAGGAAGTTCAAAGAATCCCAAACATGATCAATTCAAAAAAGAATCCTCCTAGGCACATTGTGATCAAATTGACAAAATTCAGAGACAAAGAATCTTAAAAGTAGCAAGAGAGAAAAAACTTGTTATATATAAAGGATCTCTCAGAAGGCTATCAGTGGACTTCCTAACAGAAACCTTGCAAGCCAGGAAAGAGTGAGATTACATACCCAAAGTTCTAAAACAAATAATTGCCAGCCAAATAGACTGTGCACAGCAAAAATGTCCTTTAGAAATGAAAGACAAAAACACTCCAGAACAACAACAAAAATGCAAAGGGAATTCATCACCACCAGACTTGTCTTACAAGAAATGCTAAAGGAAGTTCCTCAAGCTGAAAGAGAACAACACTAATGATTAACACAAAAACATCTGAAAAGATAAAATTCACAGGTAAAAGTAAGTACACGGTCAAATTGAGACTACTCTAATACTGTGATAGTGGTGTTTAAATCACTTCTATCTTTAACATGAAGGTTAAAAGACAAAACTATTAAAATAATAATAGCGGCCAGGCACAGTGGCTCACACCTGTAATCCCAGCACTTTGGGAGGCCAAGGCAGGTGGATCATCTGAGGGCATGAGTTCGAGACCAGCCTGGCCAACATGGTGAAACACCGTCTCTACTAAAAATACAAAAATTAGCTGAGCATGGTGATACACGCCTGTAATCCCAGCTACTCGGGAGGCTGAGGCAGGAGAATTGCTTGAACCTAGGAGGCAGAGTTTGCAGTGAGCGAACATCGTGCCATTGTACTCCAGCCTGGGCAACAGAGCAAGACTCTGTCTCAAAATAATAATAATAATAATAATAATGATAATAACTACAATAATTTGTTAAGGGATATCGTATGTAAAGAGATGTAAATGGTAACATCAAAAATGCAAAATGTGGGGAGAGGAAGTGAAGTACAAGTGTCAGAATTTCTTTTTATATTTTCTGCTGTACGTATTTTACTTTAGAAAAACCTTATGCAATTATATGAAATAATATAAATTATATATTAATTTTAGTCTTGAATTGGTTATATTAATTTAAATAACTTTATAATTTATTTGCTTCTTCGATTAGCTAATTTATTAAAATCGACACTTTATATTATAATAGATTTCATAAATATGAGGCTTTCTGTTCTGTGTATCTATATGTGTTTTGGTATTGATGCCATTCTATTTCAGTTACTGTGGTTCTATTGTATAATTTTCCACAGAAAAGGACCTATATCATCAACTACTCTTTTTCCACAATTATTTTCCTGGATATTCTGTGAAACTGCTTTTCCAGATGAACTTTATCAAAAATATATGACGTTTCTCTACCAAATTCTATTTGTCCACAAATGAGAATTAAATTTAATGTGTATATTAATATAGTAAAGACCACCATGTTTCCACTATTAGGTTTTTTCAGGGTACAATAAAGTGTTTATCATTTTTTACATTTTCTTTATTTTTAATTTATAAAGTTTTGTTTCTAATCACTTTAGTCTTGCACTGTTATTTTTACATTTATACCTAAGTACGCATTTTCTTCTCTAATATATTGTATCTAGTTATTGTTGGAGTAAACAAAGATAAATTATTGTGTGCATTTTTTCTTTTGCTGGCCCTTTTAGTTGACATTTCCATACATATAGTTTTATATTGTACTCTGGTGGTAAAGTTGAATCTTCCTAAAAAGATTTTTAAGTCTTTCCAGATAGCTCACATGTTTTTCTTGTGGATATTAAAGTGTTTTGGAAAAACTCAAGCACTTTAATATTTAGGATAATATCAGGATATATTATCATGATTATGTCTTTTAAGATATACAGTCCAGAAAGCAGAATAATAGGTTTGTTGAGTAATAAATACTAAAATTTCTAACTTAGCTTTGATGCCTGTATATGTATGTACTACCTTAAAATAATTTCTGTTTGAAATTGTTCACTAGTTTTCCATAGGATACATCATGAAAACTAAGCTCTTCCTTATGTGTGGTAAACTGTCTCACTATTAGTCTATTCCTATTTGCTTTCTTGCAGTGCCTCTCTCTAAAAATACTTCCCTGGTCCATTAATTACAGAGTTGACTCTGTGACTGGCCCAATAAAGTATGAGAGGAAATGATATATGGCACTTTAGAATAAAAGCTTTAGGAGTCAATTTCTGTCAACTTCTTTCTTCAAGAACCACCAGCAGTGCCCCAGATAAAGGCTATTTCATTACCTGGGACCTGAAATTAAGAGAGCTACGTCTGACATACTAGAGATATATGTAACATAAGTGAAAATTTAGTATTGTGTAAGCTACAACATCCTAATATTGTTTGTTTTTGCAGCATAAACTCGCTGATCCTGAGACATCTCATTTTGATCATGATATGTTACTTAACTACCTCTCCAACCACTACAATATATCATCACTAGTACTCTCCACACTCAAACCATACAAAATAATACAGCCAGTGAAATCATTTTGAAAGGCAAATTTGATTGTTTTGTACCTCTAATTAAAATAAGTCCAATGTACAATCAGTCTTAGGTTACAGTATCTCTCATGGCATATTCTTCACTAATCTTTTACCACTTTCCCCCAGGTTCTTCTGTTCCAAGAACAATGGTCTTCTTACTTCCTTGATGGCTCACAACATGCTCCTTTCTACTGCAGGAACACTGTATAACTTCTATCAAGCATGAACTCCCCACCTCTGTTTGACATACTTCTCTACTTTCAGAACTCAGCTGAACTATCGCTTCTCAAGGGAGCATTCAAACTTCCTGAACAGAGTAAGAGATTTGTCTCTTCTGAAGTCACAAAACTTGATAATAAAACTAATGTAATGATATGACTATGTACTCAAATTGAAAATATCAATTACCATCTTTATCTACATTATTAGTAACATATTTTTGTTTGCATGGGCTCAAAATATTGGGTTCTAATTATATATCACATAATATGCAGAATATTTTGCAGCTATGGACTCCAGTCCTTAAAAGAGGATTGAAGATATGAGATCAATGGATTTCAGGAATGTTTTTTACTGAATGTCAGTTAGCAGCCAGAGATAGAATTCAGGTTTTTCTTTGTTAAAATCATTTTTCTAGTATATTTGTTTGAAGGAACCAAACAGAGCTCATTTTATAGGTAAGATCATTGTAATTTTCTTATTAAAAGCCAAAGAAAAAGAACAATAATTTTAATTATTCTGTTGCTTACTCAATTACTTAGATCTTAAAATTAAATATCTTTTTGTTTCTTTTTTCCCCTTTTCTCCAAAAAGAATTGTTTTTGAATCTTTAGTCTCTACTTCAAATTGATGATATTTTATGCCAATCCTGGTAATATTTCACATGTGATGGATGCCTGAGAATTTAGAAGAAATCATTAGACTAGAGAGTCCCAATGATTCTAAGTGAGCTAGTTTGTAACTAGATCTACTACCCTGCCCTTACTTTCATTCTTCTGAAGATTTCTTGCAATCCAAAACTTTCAACAATCTGTAGATATATCATAATGTTTCAAATTGTATATAGTGCAATTAAAATGAACTAGAAGTCTATAAAAGATGTCCCTGTATCATCTTTGCATAGAGTTTGGTCTTGACATTTTAATAATTATTTTACATAATTAAAAAATAAGACCAGCTCATTTGTTTAAACAATTCAGTTGAAGATGTACTTATCCTTTAATTAGCAGGTCAGTTAATACAAGGCAGTCTTTCACACTGACTTCACTAGCTAATTGTCATTTTAAAGTTATTTTTAATAATTTAAGTGATAACTTTTTAATGACAGTACTTAGTATACTTTTCCTTCAGTGATCAGACATGAGCACAGATAGTTTTTTCAGAAATGTGGGAAAACACAAATACGCCCAAAGACTTACTGGACATTAAATAAAAAGACTGTGAAAATAGTTATTTTCTTATACTCAAGCTTGTAGGCTCTATTAAAGCAGACATTTTTGTCTGTTTTTATTTATTTCCTTTTTACTTTTTAAAATTACAAATTGACAAATTATAGTTGTATGTATTTATGGGGTACAAAGTGATACTATGATATGTGAATTCAATGTGAAATAATTAAGTCAAGCTAACTAACATGTCCATCACTTCAAATACTTATTATTTTGTGTGGTAAGAGTGTTTGAAATTCACTCTCTTGGTAATGTTGAAATTTAAAATACATTATTTTTACTATATTCACCATGTTGTGCAATATATTCTTTTGTATCCCTTGACAATTATCTTCTTATTCTTCCTCCACAATCCATCCTCCCATGCTTGCAGCCTTCAGTAACAACCATTCTACTCTGTGCTTCTTTGAATTTGATTGTTTTGGATTCCACATATATGTGAGATCATGGAGTATTTGTCTTCCCATGTTTGTCTTCCTATGTTTGTTCCACATATATGTGAGAACATGGAGTATTTGTCTTCCCATGTTATTACACTTAGTGGAATGTTTTCCAATTCCATCCATGTTGTCACAAATGACAAAATTTCTTTCTTTTTTAAGGATGCATAGTAGTATTCTATTGTGTATATATACCATATTTTCTTTATTCATTCATTTGTTGATGGATACTGGGGTTGTTTTCACAACTTGGCTATTGGGACTATTACTGTAATGAACATGGGAGTGCAGATATTTCTTGGACATACTGATTTTAAAGATTCAGATAAATACGCAGAATTAGGATTGCTGGATCATATGGTAACTATATGTAAAGTAAAACTAAAATAGTTTTCAAAAATGGCTATACTAATTTACATTTCCTCCAACAGTGTATATAGATTACCTTGTTTTTAAATTTAATCAATGAATACCCAGGGTCTAGCATCATACTTTCCATATGGTAGTAATTCAATAAATACTTATTTAATAAGTAAGACAATAAATAATTTGTAAAACCTAATATGTTGACTTGTCCAGTAAACTGAAATTTTACAGAGAACCCATTATATTTTATGTCATATCCAGTTGATATATGAATAAAAATACCATAAATATGAATATATTATACATATGCGTATTCTTACATATGTAAATAAATACAGATATACATATGAATAGCACCTAAACTGTATACAGAGGCTTTTTATACATTGAAGGATTTATTTATAAACAATTCTAATTTTTAATAATCTATATTAAAATATTCTCTGTTTCTTAAATGATGTGTTTCAATATATTATAAGCACCTTTTATTGCTTGGAAAAATATTTGTAAATAGTTTTTTGTTACTATTTTCCCTTAAAATTTGTCTTTCTATTAATTCCTGAAGAATTGACATGATAAATTAGGTATCAAAATGAAGGCAAAAAGACAACTGAAATATATTTTTATTATGATTTCTATTATTATTATACATTTTGAAAAATAATGACTTTAAAATGTTATTTACTTCTATTATGCTGGGTCATTTTTAGGTATGATTCTTCCTACTCAGGAATATCAACAATAATACACCATACATGTTTCATAGCTATTATAAACAGTCTATTTCTATTGTAATGTGCTTTATCCTGTATAGTAATACAGGGGGAGGGAGATCAGAATGAATGAAACCCATAAATGAGTGTCAAAACTTTTTTTTTCTTCTCCTTTATCTCCTGACACATTCTCAATTAAAATATGAAGCAATGATCAAACATAGATTTAATGATAGGAAGTATGCTAAATTATTTCATTTTAGATAATAAAGGCAAATATTAGCTTTGAATTACTTATTAAGTGGAAATGATTATTTTATCTTAATAGAGTTTTAAAGCAAAGTGAGAACATTTATTGCTGCCTTGAATAGGAATACACATACATGCACATGACTGCGCACTTGTGCGCACACACATGCGTGTGCACACTCTCACTTTCAGTAAAATATTTTCTTCTTTCACCTGAAATCTTTATTGCATTAACTTATTTAAAAATTTTAAATTGCAATAGCTCTGCTTTTGGCCATTATATAGAAATGGCTTGCATTTCTGTTGTAGGAGTAAAGATAAAAGAAACTCAAACACATCTGAGATATGGCTGTATAGAATTTATTATATAGTAACAATGCAAAATGTTACGTGTGTAATAATTAAGACTATTGAACATTGTACAGATGTGTACAATCATGATTTCTTAAATTTATTTTCTAAGCATAACATTTTCTCAATTTCTATAAATCACTGTGAAGTAGTTTATCTTCTAAAGGGTAATATAGACAATCACATACTGAGGTGGCAGTATAAAACTTATGAAAATATATGATGCAGAAAAAAATTAGCTTATGCTAATATTTAAGTATCACACAACCTCTTTCTGGAAATTAGAGGTCTAAATTTTTTAAAATTTATATTTACTTCATCATAATAGCCTTACTTTCTGTTTGTAAGTAACTAAGACATTTTATGTTATTACTTTGATAGCAGCATAGTGAGTTCCAGTGTCAAGCTTAATTTGTCTATCATCCTGTATTCCAATGCATCACTTCCCTGTAATCACTTCACTATATTGGTGCCAGTTTCTCCATCTCTGTGTATAAACAGATGGAAACCACCATGGGAAATATGCCTCCAACTTCAAACAAAGCTGTTTATTTATATTAAAAAGTTGCAATATATTCTGCTTACATTTGGAAGCCCATAGTATTGTAGAAATATTTTGATAAAAGAAAAAGTTGTCTCAAAATCATTTTAAACATTTTTAATGATGCAGCAGAGACAATATCACCAAGTAACCAAAATTTTCACAGCACTGTCTTCTTTTCCCTTTCGCTAGATATTTAGCCAGATAAAAATCTGGCAAGCTTACCTGAAGGAAATGCACTCCTAATTCCATATGTCATAATTTCTAATTCATTTATTCCTCCAAAATCAAGTATTGGGACCATACCATATTTTGTTCTGTACTACATTCTGGTTCATGAAAAGTAAATTTAATAAAACAGCCATAGAGCAGCGTGATTGAGTTTCCCCCCAAAACAGACCCTGAGACGGGAATGTAAAATTATGCAGGCTATTATGAAACATAGGGTGGTGGGGAAGTGGGAAGTGATATTGGTAAAGGAGGGGGGTAAAAAAATAAATTATTATTAAGCCAGTTCCCATTGTGGGAAAGTAGAGCTTAATCCCCTATGGAAATTCTGGGAAACGGTGCAAAACACCCTAAAAACCAGGGTATTTAGGTTGAAGCTACTTAGGTGGGTTGGGAACTGAGGAGCTGTGAGGATGAAGGGTGAAGGAAGAGCTTGGGTAGCGGGTAGGAGTTGTAATTCACAGGCATTTGCGTTTCTGGCCTCTGGACAAAGCAGCTATCTACTGTTCTAAAAAGAATGTAGAGAGAGATGCAGACACTAGCTCTTTGAAGTGAGCTGCAGGGATACTACCAGGGCATAGTCATCTTCTTCTACAGATTGAATAGTGTCTTTAATCTGTGTGTTTATACTAGAAGTGCTTTCCTGGGTAATAAAAAAGAATCTAAAGAATGGAGAACATTAATCTGAGAGTTAAGACTTTAAACTCTGATTCCACATTGATGACTATAATGGGCTTCGGTAGTCTTATTTGTATGTAATCTCTGTTTCTGAGATACTATTAATCTTGATTCGCAGACATATTTAATAATGGAATACAGAGAGGATTTATGTGCCTTAAAGCCTGTACTGTGAAAACTTGAGCTCCCTTTACACCTTTGCCAAGTCATTTTTTGATCATCCAAGTGGTGTTTCACAACTTTGCATATTCTACTCTCCTTTTCAGCTTCATTCCACTAGGATGATGTCTTGTACTATACAAGTTTGCAAATCTAATACCAATGAACACTGAAAAAGTGATAATGCTGCTGACTCCCTTGCTATTGCCCTTGAACAGCCTTTGTAAAGTCATTGAAGGCTTACATTAATAATACAACCATGGCTTAAATAATAAGAATCAGATTTTCAACGTCCCAATATTTATTTTTAAACTCTTCTTGCAGGCCTCTTGCCTCACTATATGAGTGCATGGAAGCTAGGTTAGAAGGTAAACTACGTGAGACACAATGTTTTATTAAACACATCTTAACCATTCTTTCTTTTCTTGAAAGATGTGTGCTGGTCTCTTGCAGAATAAAGTCTGACTTATCTTAAAACCTCTTACTCAGGTTTCCTGATCTGTCAAAACAGTCATTCAGTAACACTCAAAACATTCTACAATCCCAGTATAGACAAAGTTCAATCAGCTTGCTCTGACTGTGCTGTGACGCTGACATTCTATGACTCTCTAGATGTTTCTGACCCTGCTGTACTATGCCAGGAGACGTGTGCTGGCCTGTGTGCAATAGACTGTGGTCTTGTGTTTTAGCTAGGAAGAGTAGATAGGGGATATTGAAGCAACAATTACTCCCTAGGCTAAAGATGTTTATGTGATATATCTCCCATATGTATTTATATATGTACATGTACACACATATACATTTATCAGGCTAAATATACATGAGCAACAATAAAGTAAATTAATCTTCATTAGTCTCTGCTATAAAGGTATTACGTTTTTTAAACATCAAAACCAAAATGATGCCTGCGTCAGTTTAATATTTAATAACTGTTCAGAAAGAAAAAGTGGAGAATATCCTTTTATAAGTTTACTGCTGGCAATTTATCATTATTGAAACAGAATGTCTTTTGTTCATGAATTTTGAACATGGATAGTGTGTCCTTATGTTCTCCTACAACTAAGATGGCATTGTTGACTTCTCACATTTCATATCCATCATAAGATGAAAGCCCATTAGCTAAGTTCACATCAGAATTTGTCCTCATCAATGAAAGTTTGTCACAAATGATTCCCTGTTGTTCCTTGTAAGAGTGTCAAGTGGAGAAATTTGTTGGCTGTACTGAAAGTAATAGCACGTTGTTGTGATAAAATCATTAGCATTGCCACTACTTCAGGAACGTTTTTATGTCACCTGTAATGTAGGACACGCAGATACAAAATATCCATGGTTATTTCATACTCAGAAATGTACTCCCTTTTGTGCACAGGAGAGCATCAAAAGTGAATTTTTGTTTCTGACAAAGAAGATTAATTACTCACTGTTATTTTCCCCATATTTCCTCATTTCTTGACCATATTTACCCTAAATAAGAGATCACAGGTTCAGTTGTACTGAACCAGCAAGAATTACTTCCCAAGAAGAAAGTTTACATTCTCTGTTGAGTATTGAAGTTTTTTTTTAATATCAGAAAAACAGGCAAAGGGGTAGTTGACAAATGGAAGCTGGAGTTTTGGAGGGTAAGATCCCAGTTCCATTTAATTTGATTCTATACAGAACCAAGCACAATACCAAGTATAATGCTTTCTGATAGATTTTGATTAGCTGTGCTCAGCTAGCTTCTCTTTACATTACTTTAGTTCACACTCATTTTAAAGACTAGATGGAATTTCTCCGTAGCAGTGGCACATCCATTTGGGGTAAGAAGTAATCAGGCTCAGCTACTATTTTCCTTGCTTACTCACATACACAATAACTTGCTTTCCCCTGCTGTTTCACCAGAATTATTGAAATATTTTCTCCCTATTGCCAGCTGGATCAGTCTCTGTGACTTCCTTCTATTTTGATCCTAAATATCATTTCAAAAATAAATGCATTATTCCTTAGAATACAAAGTAAGACTGGAAGTCACCTTGGATTCGCCAGTGTTTCTGTTGTCTTTAGTGTAAAACTTATCTAAACAAACCCTTTATAAGAATGCGAGTCTTTTTCCTAATGACCTTAAGGAAAGAATATTCTATAAACTTTTAATATTCTCTCCTCTATTTACCATGTTGCAATATTGACATGTTTAACCTGTTTCTGGAGATTAGGTTTGTCTCATCCTATATTTTTAACTCAGTGAAGATGGGAAAATATGTCTATGACTTATTTTTTAAACCAAGCTTGTGTGTTTCATTAATATTTATATAACTTTTAAATAGGCAATATTTAGCTTACACATTTTTTCTTATTTAATTATTGTTCTACCTCTCATAAAGCAATTAAAATGGCTACTTTTGAGTACGAAGAAAACAGAAACAACATATTCAACTTAATAAAGCTAAGCAAAAATTATATGTCTGAGGTTAAGATCAAAAGGAAATTTAAATAATATAAGCCATTAGTTGGAAGATTAACAGCAAAGTTTTCTATATTTGATAAACACGTTTTCTTATTATTTTCTCAAGGTAAAAGACACATGGGAAGAAATCATTTGTCTCAAAAAAGTAATTCATCTTCATCTTAATACATAAAGCAATTTTTACTTCAATTTCTACTTCACAGTTAGCACATATGTAGAAGTCCACAATGAGAATCTGCCTTAGTGAAGTAGCTCCTTGGCTCTTCCTAATTTGTTATTTTTTTCTCTTCATTCTCACTTCTCTAGCTGCTCGTGTGGTCACTTACCTCACAGCTGTCATAGATATTTATTTTCAAATGGACCAATTATCTCTCCTTGTCTCTGCAATGCATATTTGACTTTTATGTGCTTTGCATTCTACCCCAGGATGTGTCATTTTTAAATCCAGTTATGATATAATTTGTTATACCGTAACTAAGCATTTCCAAACTCATACTTAGTTTTAAGGTGTACCAACAAATGTTATAATACACTAAGAACAAGGTGATGTCTTACTGTAGCACCAAAGTTTTGAGATGAATGCTACAGACATAGAAACAGTATAGAATGTGTCAATTATGTGGAAAATAATTATGGTTGATTTATATATAACTGGGCAATGAATATTGTGTGCAGGTATGACATATTAAAAAGCACTTATTGTTGCTGTTGTTTCTGCAATGGTTAGTTTTATACCTTAAGTTGTCATGGACTTTCTTTGGTGGCAAAATTGAGGGTGTTGTGGTCATATGGAGTTAGCAATTAGTGCATCACTTCATCAATCTATTTTAATTAATTGGGTTGTGCAAAAGGTTTAGTTTGAAAAACAGAACTCTGCTACTAAAGAAAAGAAGCAAAAAGAAGTAATCATCATAATCATGATACAGTATATTATTTGCAGGGAAGTAAAATGATCTTTTATACATTTTAACAAATTTAGAACAAAAAATTCTAAATGAATCAGAAAGGTGTGCTAGTCACATCAAGTTTCCTATAACAAAATCTAGGTAAAAAGATAACATGAGGTTTAGTAAAGGCAGTAGCAATGTAGAAAGCGGTGGAAATTAAAGCGATATATAGTAGGAAGAGCTGACAATACTCCACAACATATTTTTAAATTCCAGGCAAAGGAAATTGGGTACATAATTGTGCTATTGTGATACTGGAGTCAGAAAAAGAAGCAAATCTTTCTGGAGGTGAGGGTTGGAAGAGCATTATGGTAGTTATTTTTGAAATATTTTGTTTGTTCTGCCCATAGGTGGGGAAGCTTGGTAGGTTTTAGAAATAGAATTTTGGAGCTAAAAAGAGGATCTAGTCTAGAAATTCAGATTTGGTACTCTGAGCATAGTAAATATCTAATAATGTATTGACATTGGTTGATGATGAAACATCCAAGGCCTTTTGACTTTTATTTTATTACACATACACATACACACACACGTGTGCATGCACACACAGGGATAATCTTAAGTCCATCAAGGACTTTTAAGTATCTTGTGTTAGAGAGCTCAGATACATATATATATAATATATATACACATACATATATATACACATACATATATACATATATATGTATATATGTGTGTGTATGTATATGTGTATGTGTGTATGTATATATATATGTGTATGTGTGCACATTTGTGTGTGTGTATATATATAGATTTTTTTTTTTTTTGAGATGGGTTCTCACTCTGTCACCCAGGCTGGAGTGCAGTGGCACAATCTCAGCTCACTGCAAACTCCAACTCCTGGGTTAAAGCGATTCTCCTGCCTCAGCCCCACGAGTAGCTGAGATTACAGGCACCCACCACGATACCCAGCTAATTTTGTATTTTTAGTAGAGATGGAGTTTCTCCATGTTGGCCAGGCTGGTCTTGAACTCCTGACCTCAGGTGATCTGCCCACCTTGGCCTCCCAAAGTGCTGGGATTACAGGCCCTTCCTTATGATTTAGTCTGCATCCAGCAAACTATTTTCTTTTTGTAGATAGGATGAACCTTTGTGCTCTATATCCACTTCTTCAAAAATAAGAAAAGTATATATTTTTTCCCATTTGCCTCAGAAGCTTTCCATTGATGACACTAAATCCTCTGAATTTTATTATTATGAATTACTCAACAAAGCTTTTGTTATTTTCTCACTTAAACTCAGATTTAATTTTCTGTTTTCATGTTATTCTCACCTACACAGCTAAAACCACCTAAGTTTTTGTTGAACTCTGCTAAGAAATATGGTGTTTGCTTACTAGTGCAGTATATTTGAACATATGTATTTTCTCCAAATGGAACTTGAGTGTAAAACCTCTTAAAATTTTCAGGTTGTGAAGTAAAACCAAAATAATTTGATTGGGGTCATTTGGGAATGTATAAGAAGGGCAACCTATAAGCTATGTAATGCAATATTAGCTACACAAGTTTAGGAGTCATGGTAGTCAAAGTTCAAATACCAAGTAAATGCCATTGTGACTTTATATCTATCTCTTAACCTTAAAACCTCATTTAACTCATATATTTAATTGTATAGGGAAGTATCCATCATGGATTAGCTGGGGCATTTAAGAGAAACATATAGTTCCTGATTACATAGTGGGTGCTCAATAAATGTGCTTTACCTTCTATCTGTCTTGATCGTTCCACATTCAAAGCCTAGGGCCTCTTCCTTTCTCTTAACCTTCCTCAATACAGGGAACTCTTATAAAAGATGAAAATATGGATGTAATTCACACATGCACACAAACGCGTGTGTGTATTTGGAGAAATTATAAAATTAAGTTTTGTACATGAATTCGTATTATCTGCAGATAAAGAAAACTAAATGAGTTAAAACATGGAAGATAATTTGGCTTTTTTATGATATGATAATTTTTAAAAATCTCTTCGATGACTTACCTAAAATTGCTTTCTTTTTGAATTAATTATGAGGCATTGTGTTAATCAGAAATCAGTATTAATTATGAATTATAGCCTACTCTTTACTTATAAATATCTCTCAGCTACTGAATCAAATCTATAAAATATTTCTTTTTTAAAAAATATTCAATGGCTTAATCTAACTATCATAAAAAGTTTGTAAGTAAAAAAACTTCATGTCAGTTTTACCAAACATCTCCCCTCAAATGATGTAATGAAATGATAGCATGAGGCTGCTATATTAATTTATTAAGGAAGCTATGAAATCTATTCATCTCTGTAATTAATACAATTTCATTTTTTGGCACAAATGACCTGGTTATAAAATATGTTAGGTTAAATTGTTTTCCAGTCAGAGACATACAGTCTCTGATGTATAGTGGGTGTTTCATAAATGTGCTTTACCTTCTATCTTGCTGGTTCTGTATTCAAAGCCTACGTCCTCTTCCCTTCTCTTAATCTTCCTCAATACAGGGAACTGTATATAATCTGTACACCTGTGTATAACTGTATATAAAACATATAACCACCAACATACCAACAAGCAAATAAAATATTGACCTTGTCTCTTTGTTTATTCTGTGTAATGTTGACCTTGTCTCTTTGTTTATTCTGACATGGACACAAAAACATTAGTCTGTTCTTTAATTGCACTCTATGAATGATGACTAAAATTAGGATTTTTGAAATGTGCTCTTACAGGAGAAAGCCCTATGCTTATAGTTGACCATGGGGCATTGCATAACCCTTTTGGTTATTGATATTGCTTTTGTTGGTTTTATTATTTTTAACACTTTTTATTTTCTGGTGTACCTTACTCCCATCTTTATTAATCTTGCTTCACCCTCAATCTTTTTTTCTGTATGCTTTACTTTCCAGTATGGTGCTAGTGCTCTCTCTCTACTCTAAGGTAAGTTTTACTTTTCTCAATTGGCTTCTGTACCTGGTAAGTTACTTAAGATCTTCACTCCTTCCCTGTACCAATGAGGCAATGGAATGAATGGCTAAAATGGCAGGAGAACTTGCTTCTTATTGTCAAAAAGGATTCTGATAAACCAGAATTATAAGAAGTAATAATGAATACAGGTACCATTTATTGAGTGCATACAAGTGCCTGAGGTAACACCACAAAAAATTGCCCAAATTTCGAACACAAGTATGTGTTTGACCACAGTGACCACAGTGATGGTGTCTTAACAGAAAAGTATAAATAATTTTGTGTCTGTGTTTGTAAATAAACAAACCACCTGAAACAAAACAAAATGGCTATTCTGCTTTATTAACATATTAAGAAAAATACAAGCACATTCGATCTTCAAGTGACCTTTCTTGCAGTAAGAAAGGAACCTATGTAGATTGTGAAATATAAGGTACAATAAATCTCCTTTATTGTGTCAAAGATCTCACTTTTTGATTCCCATAATATTTACTATAAAATTTACTTCTTAAATTTGAGACACTGAAGATCCCCATGAAATTCAAATTCATTATCTAATAAAAAGAAGAAGAAATTAACAAGCATTAACATTTTGGACTGAGTATATTAAATAACATAATCCATAGCTGTGTGTCTTGATGTCAGTAAAACTGCATTTGTGCAATTTTACATTTTTAGAAGCGAAAGGAATAGAAGAAAAAGGAAAATACTATACTATTCTTTTGGGATATTCTTGAAATATGTATCACAGACCAAATATGGAGCAAGACCAAGAACATAAGATAATGAAAATAATATTTGTTTAATCATTGAATGTTGTTTCTTATGGTGTACTTTAAAAGTAGCATACTTTAATTTAGTTCTTACAACTTCCTTGGCTAATAAATATGTCATTGTTCCAATTGTACAAATAATAAAATATAATAAATTGAATCTCAGATGAAAATAAGCTTTACTTTTAGTGGTATGAGAAGCAATTGGGGATATCAAATACAAGTAGTGGCATAATTTGACTTGCTTTACGTCAGGGTCACTTGGCTACTAGTTTAAGAAGAGAGTGATAAGAGGATGGGTTGAAGCTGGGAATCATTAGGAGACTATTGTAATAATTCAAACAAAAGATGAGGGTGGCTTGAATTAGGATAACAGTAGTTGTGAAAAGTCATCAGATTCTGAATGTATTTTGAAGATAAAGTCAACAAGATAGGTTGTTGGAATGACTGTGAGCTCTAGGTGAAAGGGAGGTGTCCAGTATATAATTGAGGTTTTTCATTAAAGCAACTAGAATGTTGGGCTTGCCAATGGCTAAGATAGAGAAGACTGTAGAAAGGAAAGTTGTGATAGGGAGGGTAGAATGGGAGCTGAATTTTGAACATGTTATTTTTGAGACTTCTATTAGATAATCAATTGAATATTTTAAAGAGGCAATTGTATACCCAATATGAAGTTGTTCAGGGCAGAATTTAATGCTGGTTATATCAAGTTATAAGAATTTAGATATCATTTAAAGCCACAAGAATAGAAGGAATTATTACAAAATTATTTTAGGTAGAAAGCCCTTAATAAATGAGGGAAATCCAAACTGATGACAAAGAATAAATGTTTATTGAGGAAAAAGAAATACAAGAAAATCTTACGTTTTCAAAGCCATGTAAAGGCCTAATTTCAGCAGGAAGGAGTGAAGTAAGTAAGCGAAGACAGAGAATTGACAACTGGATGTGAAAACGTGAAGATCACTGGAAACTTGACAAACAGATTTGGCAAAGTAATGGGATTAGGATCTTGATTTAACTGGATTCAAAGGAGAATAGGAATGGAAGGAAATAAATTAGACCAAATATACAAACGTCTTTCAAAGAGTAATTCTGTAAAAACTAAAATTCATGATTTAGTAGCTAACCAGGGAAATAGTCAAAGAGGCTTCTTAAAAATAGAACAGAAATAACAGAAAGTTTATATGTTGCTTGAAAATATGTAGAAGAAATTGTTGAGAATTCCTTAAGCAATGTCTTTGAATGACAAGAGCAAATGGGGTCTCTCTTTCAAAAGTAAGAGAGCAGTCTTTGGCCAAGTACATGGAATGTTACACCTCAGTAATAGAAAAGACAGGCCAGGCGCGGTGGCTTACGCCTGTAATCCCAGCACTTTGGGAGGCTGAGGCGGGTGGATCACAAGGTTAAGAGATCAAGACCATCGTGGCCAACATGGTGGAACCCCGTCTCTACTAAAATACAAAAAATTAGCTGGGCGTGGTGGTGTGCCCCTGTAGTCCCAGCTACTCCGGAGGCTGAGGCAGGGGAATCACTTGAACCCGGGAGGTGGAGATTGCTGTGAGCAGAGATCTCACCACTGCACTCCAGCCTGGTGACAGCGCAATGTATACATATGTAACTAACCTGCACAATGTGCACATGTACCCTAAAACTTAAAGTATAATTTAAAAAAAAAAAAGACTTAAAAAAAAAAAGACAAGGAAAGACAGAGATGGGGTTGTGGTGGTGGGAAGGTGTTAAGGTTCTCTTCAGACTGTGGAAAATTGGAATAAAAGTCATCATCTAAGAACAAGAATGGGGATGAAATTTTGAAAGTTTGAAAATTGAAAAGAATTTAATTAGGTCTTTCTAATTGTTAGAGACCATAAATTTTAAAGTCAAACTATTCAACATGATTATATGCATACTTCAGCCATGTACAATGGTGAAGATTTAGGAATGGAGAAGAAAGGAATTTGTGCTAATCTAGTGTTGGTATCTGGTCTAGGAAATAAGAAAAATGAGTGAAGGTTGAGAGGGTTGAAGGTATTCTACTGAAATCAGGATTTAACCTATTTACAGAAGAAACTAAGGACGTGATATGGCTGAAGAGGAAAGCTAGCAGGAGCAATGGATTATAAAGCTAGCAGGAGCAATGGATTGTGTGGTTAAAATATCACCGAAAGTTGTATGTGTCTCTTCATTAACTGACATCAGCTTGAGTCAAGGAAACATGACATGTTTTGAAACCATTTATTAAATATATACGTAATGAATAAGTCCATTATATAATCGAATAAAAAACTACATTTGGATTACTTTCTCCCATTTAGAAATTCTCTATCAATTATTTATAGAAAAGAGAAACTATTTATATAGTTAATATTAAGCTTCATTCATTAGATAAGTAGCTGCTTTAATATAAAACATATAAAAAATAAGATGAATAAATAAATGTATAGTAGCCACTCTCATACTATGCTATATTCCTCATCTAGATGTGTGGGTGAAGATGTGATAGAATTTCTTCTACCTAATAGAAACATCTTGCCTTTTTGAGTGTTGTGTGGGCTTTAAATACGACAGGTGAGAAACTCCTTCTCATTTATAGAGTGATGTTGACACCAGTGCCTTGTATTTTGCAATTTTTTTTTTTTTTTTTTTTGAGACGGAGTCTTGCTGTGTTGCCCAGGCTGGAGTACAGTGCTCAGTGGCACGATCTTGGCTGACTGCAACCTCCATCTCCCGGGTTCAAGCAATTCCCCTGCCTCAGCCTCCTGAGTAGCTGGGATTACAGAAGCCTGCCACCACGCCCAGTTAATTTTTTGTATTTTTAGTAGAGACGGCGTTTCACCGTATTGGCCAGGATGGTCTCCATCTCCTGACCTTGTGATCTGCCTGCCTCTGCCTCCTAAAGTGTTGGGATTACAGGCGTGAGCCATGGCGCCTGGCTTTGTGCTATCTTTTTAAATTTACCAAGTGCTTCTCTTTTTGCTTCTCATAAGAGGACTATACATTAAGTAGCACTGCCATACTACCCTATTTTACAAATCAGTCATCTCGGATTCAGAGAAACTAAATTACTACCCAAACCATAACAGGTAAAATGAGAGAATATTCAAATCTAGTGTTCTGAACGATAGCTTTTTGTAGCAAAAATGCCTCGTTGGCCATATTTGTGAGTATTTTAGTTAAAGCATAGTCTCATCACAAAAGAAATCTTAATTTTCCATTTTTTCCAGTATACACACACATCTCACAACACCTTGGATGACTATTTATTAGAATAAATCACAGAGCTTGAAAGCCTTTCCAGAGCTCAGTTAATACACTATTCGTATACTACCTCCCAAGCCAGAGACATTTTTTGAAATTATACACCCTTCACCATCATGAGGACCTAAATAGCGACACCAGTAATAACTGTGGTGGAAAGAAAAGGGAACTGGCTGGTGCACACATGGATATATGAAAATTTTCATACCATTTGGGGATTGTTAACATTTAATTTGTAGGCAAGTTAAATTTGGCAGAGTTTATCTGAACAAAGAACGACTCCTTAACTGAGTGACATTCAGAACCAGAGGAGTTTCATAGAGCCCTGCCTGGCAGTATGGGCAGGGAGCTTTTATAGGCCTTATTGGGTGAACACAGAAGCAAAGTAGATAAGTCATTTGCTACACTTAGGCATCCACCTCATTTGGGCATGGTGTGATGAGTCATCTGCCTTCTTTGGGCATGATGTAATGAACCATCTGCCTTATTTGGGCATAATGTGATGAACTGGCTGCCTGTGATTGGCTAAACTTGGCTTTGTTATATTCCTAAATTAGCTTTTTGGCATGTGTATGTACTAAGTTAGGTTGCAATTTGTTATGCAGGAACTCAAAATACAGAGACAGCCTCAGGCTAATGGCCTTCTACTAATTTAATAAGACATAGAGAAACAGTGCAAATGTCTGTACTCAGCATCATTATATTAGTTGGATTATTTAGGTTGTTCTAAAAGCGATACATTAAGTCTAACTCAGGCAGCACAGAAATATTTTAAAAATATGTATAGGCGTAATGAACATAAACTCCCATAGAAATAACAGAGTATAAAGCTTGGCCCATAGAGACAGTGATATATCCTTCAAGCTAGAAGTTTTAATGTTTACATTTTACATTATATCTTTTCTTTATTATATAAATTTATCAGTCTCTGTCATTATTGTCATTTATCTTCTTTTTAGTTTTTCTTTCACTGCATCTGCCAGTGCTATTCTGTATAGATTTTGTGTCTTGTGGTTTTTGCTTATTTGTGTTTCTATCTCCTCATGATGTGGGACCAATTTACTGCCCATTATTGTTTTTATTGCTTCATACCTTACATATATCCACAGTTTTATTGTCTATTTTGACTAGTAATTTCTTGATGCTTTCATATTTTCTGGTTATTTTTCCAAAGAAGAGAATCTTCTTGCATCTAACATTTTCCCACTTTCTTTTTTTTCTTGACAGACCACCTTAGATATTGCTGGCCAGCTCATGAATTGTGGCTTGTGGTCCAGCTAATCTTTCCTAGTCTATTCAGCTATGGCCAGAGAAGATGTGCTTAACTTGTGGAGCCTTACTGTTTCTCTAAGGTAGGAAACTTGGTATGGGGCAGCCTCTTTGCTAAGGTTACATGGGTACGGTAGCTTCCATGATTTAGCTATGTGTAATATGCAAGGTCTTAAATAGATTTGTAAGCAGTGAGGTTATATGTTATCATTCATTTATTACTGATCACATTTTAACCCAGTCTCTAGCTATAGGCAGCAGATGGATTTCCAATCTTACTCGTTTATCGCTTACTATTGCTGACACATACATAAAGGGCCTTTCTGAATATATTTAAAGAACTCATGAGAGCTCTTCATGAGATAATACTATAAAACTTAGATGTTAGGTGCTGGATAGCAGGATAATTTTATTAAATGAGGTGTTCAATTTCATTAGGTTATATTTACTAAAGTACTGTTTCCGTTCTTACAGTCTATGTGTCCCCTTTCTATAAACTGCTTGCAGAAGAAGCAAGGCATATCAGTTGGGGACTTGACCTGCAAGCTGGAATTACTCTTGTAAATGCTTCAAATTTACCAAGAGGATTACCTGTATATTTATGAGAATCTTTGATACTGGAGATAATCCCAGTATTTTCTGTTCCCTGCACCCAAAAGGAGCTTCACAAACATTTCAGAAGATAAATCCATCTATGTTTGGGGAAGTATGTGCGTTTTGTGCTGAACACATTTGTTTTGGGGGTTCACATGTACGTGGTAATGAGAGAAAAAGGTGAGATTTGTTCTCCTAATTTGTCCCCTTCCTTCCTCTTTATGTAAAAAACACCATCAATTTTACAAGTGCTTTTTAAAACTAATTATCTGAATACCACGGTAAATATAACAAACATAAAAAGGAACAAAGGTATAAGAATTCTTAAAGGCCCATTAATAATTGTCACTCATATCTTCATTGAAATGTAAATAGAATTAGATTTACCCTTTCTTAGTTGCCCTCTTACTCCTGCATTGATTTGCCTCCTATTCTTGTCTGGAAATTTCATCCTGCCCAAATATTTCCTCTCAACATACTACCCTGTGCTTATATCAATGAGAACATTTATCATTCTCTCTAATGATCTTGACTCCTTATCTCTTTCTCCTGCTGTTTTTTCACTTCACAATTTTAAAGGACAAGAGCTGCACCTAATTTATTTTTAAATTTCCAGAGCCTAGCATAGAAACAGAGAGAAACTAAGAATGTATAGTATATGAGTTATTAGATTAATAAATATACTTAGGAATTTTCCTTCTCCCTTTGGTAAGTCTCAGTTTCAATGCACTACTGTATTTTCAGGAGTTACAGTAGGTCATACATGTCAAATGTTCACATAATAGACCCAGAGAGATCAAGGAAAAGTAATTTGCATCTCACAACAAACTTTCTGTTATCTCAAAACTGTACTGTGTAGTGCAGCAAAATTATCTTATGCATTTCTTCATATGCTGTCTGAAACTTTATTTTTAACATATTGGTAATTTCTTGCTGAAAATGTACGTCTACATAAAAGCACTAAAATGACCTTTGGCTTAAGCATAAATCAAAATTTTTATTTCACCTTCCTTTTTATTATCACAGTGGTCACTTTTCTCATTTAAACTTTCAGTAAGGTCATTCAGCTTTGACCTATCAAGCTTTCATTTCCTGCTGTCTGAAATGAAACATCTCTCCCACCTAAAACTGACAAGAGTCACATTTCTTGTGGGATTGATTTCTTTCCTCTTGTTCTTTCTTGAGCCCTTATCTTTCTTTTACTTTCTCCCTTTCCTTCCAGTGATAAGGTCTCTATATTTTCTTGTTGTGTTCATCTTGTGCTTTTTGTCTTTCATTTATCAGCTTTCAGCTTCTTAATTTATACATTCTATCCCTATTTTTTCTCCACTTATCTATGATTTTATCTTGCTCTTTGCTCTTAATATTTTGGATTTTTCCCCAGTTAGCATATTGGCATCTTTTTTGTATTGCTATTATTACTGAATCTTAGATTATTGTTTCTGTTGATATTTTCTTGTTAATTTCTCTCTGTTTCTGCCTATTTAATCATATTCTATTTTCTATCCTTATTATTTGCCCTCACTAATTTAAGCTTAACTCAGTTTTATCAGATTGTTTATATCTAGAATATATTTTTCTTCTCTTTATTATGGTAACTGCACATACTGATTTTCTCTCCTATATTGTAGCCATGAACATTTTTCCACTGCTTTGTGGCACATTTTAGGACATCTTGAGTCTAATATTATCATTAAAATATGTAATTATTTGCCTTCTACAAAAATCTGTGGTACAGTATCATCAATTCCAGAACCAACTCTTGTCATAATAAATAGGAGGAGATACAGAAACCTAATAATGAAATTATGAAACATATTAGGTATCTACTGGTAACCAAATATTCCTGAATTGAATGCACCTACTTGTTCTATTCAAATTATTTTCTAATAGCTTTGTTAAAATGTTTCCTTAATTTAAAAAATTATATGATGTAAATAAAAAATGCTACAGTAGCAAAATGTATTTCCAAACATGGGTTTTCCAAATACTCAAGTAAATTATATGACAATTAATGATTTCAAATAATACAACAAAAGTGAATATTTTTTGAAACATTTTCCCCAAAGGAAAACTGTATATCTATATAGCACCATTCCACAAGGTTTCCTTGCTTGCTGCTCATTTCCACTTTCCAGTAAAAAGCCTGAGAGTAACACCCCCTCTTCCTTATGAATAATTTGCCTGTGAAATATACACTGTGCAGCCGAGCTAACTTGAAAAACTAGCATATTCCTCTGATTCTGGAAATCAATGAGGTGGTTTCTATGAAAACAGATAATCTTGACTTGTGGCAGCTCATGCGATGTGTCAGGCAATGATCCAGTGTGCACTCATGTGTCCACTGTACAATCATGTGTCCTAGACAAATTCTACAGCAGCAGTTTGTTCTCTGAAGTTTGTCTTTTAATGATTAATATCAAAATCTGGAATAAAATACAAACTGCAGAATTTTATAACTTATCAGTTCTGAGTATTTTATCTAATGTAAGTTAATTGAGACAAACTAGTATTTTATGTATCTAAGAAAGAAAAAAAACCCTGCCAATTAAAGTGTGGCAAACTACCAATTCTTAGACATATTATAATTAAATATACATTTACATATAAAAAAGATCTTAAAGTTTATAAAATCTAATCTAAATTTAGCAGACATATAGCTTTTAGAAAAAAATATTTCATATTCAATTGTTTTTACTAACTCCTTTTGGTATTAATTCTCAGATGGAATGAAAGATATTTTTTCTTTGATGATCCTACATTGACTATGATCTAGAAAAAGTTCTGGTACACACAAAGCATCAGTAACAATGACCTTGTAAGATTGTTTGAGATATAAATGTGTTAATCTAACTAAAGAGTTAAACAAAATGATTCTCAATCCATAAACTCAGATAAAATTTAAGTTAATATAATCCTGATTAAGAACACCCACACATAATAATATGGAAAAAGCCATATTACTGATTATTAAAGCTACCCCCACTTTCCATCCTAGATTATGAGATAATTCTATGATGCCTAATTGATGTAAGCAGTTTTAACCAATCAAAAATGGTCGCTACTAAAATTCCATGTATTTAAACTTTCAGTGCTCATTTGATGTCAAGCAATTCTTTGCTTGTCTATGGACAATGAGAAACTTTGCTGATTGGAAACGCCCGTACCTAACCATGCCAAGTAGACATCTTCTCTGAGGTCACACCATACCCTTTTGCAGTGCTGTGGAGTAGCTCTGGTCCTTCCTTCACAAGGCCTGCTGAAATATCAGATGTATTAGTCGGTGTTCTCTATAGAGACAGAACCAATAGAAAAGTTAGAGATAGATATATAGATAGGGATATAAATATGGATACAGACATGAACATGGAGATAGATATGAGTTGTGATTCTTAAGGGGAATCGGCTCACATGATTATGAAGGCTAAATCTCTTGACAGGCGGTCTGTAAACTGGAGACCCTGGGACGAAGGTGCCCTGTCTCAGTCCAAATCCAAAAGCTTCAGAACCAGGGAAGTTTATGGTGTAATTCTCAGTCCCAAGCATGGAGAGCCTGGAGTTCTGATGTTCAAGGGCAGGAGGACAAGAGTCCTTGCTTCAGGAGACGGAAAGTGTTTTGCTCTCCTTTTTTTGTCTTTTATCCAAGAGCCCAGCTCATTAGATGTTGCCTACCCATATTGCAGGTGGGTGGACCTTCCCCACTCAGTTCACTGACTCACATGACATTCTTCTCTGAAAACACCCTTCCCAGACTTACCAAAAGTAACGCTTCACCAGTTCTCTAGGTATTCCTTAACCCAGTCAAGCCGACACTTAAAATTAACTGTCATATCAGGGTTCTTAATCTCTGCTTCCACTAGTTTCACAAAGCCATTTTTGCTTTCTCCATGTCCCCTAAATAATTAGGCATAATTCCTTCAGTAAGTTTAGGCTGTTACAAAATACAAGATAAAGAGAGTCATATATTTCTGGAAGTTATATCTTACTACACTTTCAGTGTTCTCTAAGCAAGAATAAAACATTGCTTAAAATGAGGAATTGGGGGATAATAGATGTTAGGTGTTATTATAACTATTGCTCTTTTGGTTCCCCCAAAAGCATAGCTTGAGATAAGACTTTGGTTGCATGTATTTGCTTTGTAAAATAAAACATAAGAAGGGAGTATGGAAATGGAACAGGTAAAGTGAGAAAGTGATAGAGAAAATGCTAATAAACGGTGTGGTATGAAGATGACTGTTAAAGGACCGCTGAGATATAGGTACAGTGCTTCCCTGATCCTTTCTTCTGAAGGACTAAAGGCTAAAGTATCTGTGCCTTTGCTCCCCTGACGATCTTTTCTGGAGCTGACCATTTCACATTTCTGAGTTGGGCCTGCTCAAACTGAGCAGAATCTTGGACTTCAATGTAAAGTCTTGAAGCAGAAAGCCTGAGATCCATTCCATGAGTGCTTAGAATATAACTTTCAGCATGCAACAACCTCTCCTCCACATTTGTGCATGAAGTCAGAGGTGATTCAAAAAGGTGCAAACGATGAATCAAAGTGTCTGCTAGAATTCACTTCTTGCATTGTTCAAATGTCTCATGATTTATGTTAAATCCATCTCACTAACTTTTCCAGTTTGGGGTCAAGTGCAATTTCTTAGGGGGGGAAAAAAAGAAAGAAAGAAAAGAAAAGGGGGAAAGAAAACCAGACCATAAAACTAGTGGAATGAATCAGTATTTACTTCTGCAACTACTTCTGAAAATATGATATTCACTATTTTTTTCTTCACTCATCCAATCTAGATTTTCCTTACCATCAGTATTCGAATCTAGAATGGGTAATAGAAAAGGAAACGCTAACTATTAATTAATGCCTCGAGATCAGCTGCGGAAGATTATAGCTTATTCCAACCTACTTTTCTTGGCCAGACTACAGTAGTCACAAGGCCATAAGAATGAGCTTAGGGACAGATGTTAAGTGTAACATTGTAAGATACATAGGGGTTTGAACTACTCATTGAAATAACTTTTATGTTCTTCAAGCTTTTTTGGCTTCAATCCCAAATGCATCATTTCCATGGTACAATGGATTGCTGCAACGCTTCCCTGACAGTTATAACCTGGTAGATCAGAAAATACTCTAGGTACTCAATTTTGGCAGCTTTATTCCCATAATCACTTGATGTCCTATGAAAAGGTGTTCAGTCTCTACTAAGAATCCAGGAAACCTTTTACAAGTATTAAGTTATTATCTTCCATAAAAGGCAAGGCTTTGCTCTAGATCCTTAGGGGTTGGTGTGCAACTCTTTTATTGGCTTTTCCCAGAAAGTCCATCCAGACTTTTCTTATATACATGGGGCAGAGATATTTCTCCACCATCTCTCATTCCTTGTTCAGTAAAGGGTACTTTAGAGACATTTAACTCCTATACTGTCCCAGGGTTGTATTAATAACTGTGTGTTTAACAATCTCCTAAATAACTTAGGAGCAAAGCCTTGAGGCAGAAAGCCAGATTCACTTTGCCTTACAAGTGGGGAGGCTGTCACAGTGCACTGAGTGCTCCACTACAGCCGTGTAGCCAAGATCAGCAAGGATGTAATGTAGGCCCCAAAGCTTCTAAAACTTACAATAGAAATCTGTGTATTTTTCTCACATTTAAGGTGTTCAGTGAATTGGATAGAATTACTCTGTATTTTACAATGCTTAACTTCTCTCAATTAAAATTGACTTATTAGATATTTTGAACATATTTTATTGTTCCCTTATCATTTTTCTTGAAATACATGACAGATATATTTTACCTTTTGGAACCTTAATACTGAGACTGAAGAATTTACTACCTGCCACTGTTAAAATGCATGCTTATTTTCTTTTTCTGTGGGACATTCTTCTACATAATGTTGCGTCAGTAGAATAATTTTCTCACCAAGTGATAGGTAAGCAGATTCCAGTAAGGATGAAGGATAAGATTGTCGGAACTTTTATTCCTACCTCAAACTATGGGCCATAGTTATTTTGATTAACACTTAATTGCTGTTTCATTTACCTAGCTTAGAAAATATAAACCATGTAAAAACTTGTTTCTCTGCTGCCTTAATTTAATACTTAGTATAGAAGCCTTAACTACAGCATTTGACCCTTGCGTTTCAAATGGTGAGAAGGAAGGGGAAAACTTAAAGTAAAAAACTTACATTTATCAAATTAAATTTAGTCTATGTGGACACCTACCTTGATAATGAACAGTCAAAATTATGTTTATGTCCAATATTATATTGATATATAATTTATTTTTCCTTTTTTATGTATGGTTTATGTTAGAATGAATGCTAATAGTATATTGGACTATGAGGTTGACTTCTGATTTTTCTTTCTCACCCAGCATCTGTATTCTAGTAGACAACATGCACTCTCTTAACTTTCAGCCCATGTAGTTTGGGTGGGATTACCCTCATACCTCTTTTCAGAGGAAGGCTTGTGGCTGTGGATTGATCAATATGAATACGGTGCCTGCTGCTACTGTAGTGACTGGTTCTGGTAAACATGAAGCTATCTTGCTGATGCTGTCAGGGAAAATGTGATACATTGCATTTGCTATGAAGAGTATAGGATGTATCATAGGAGACAGTTATCATCTTTGCCATTACGCGCAGATCTCAGGCATGAAGAGCCTGGTGGAGATTAAAATCAACACATAGGAAACAAACTTTAGAAAATATGGGGTAGATAAGAACAAAATTCTTGAAGTCTTGGATTCCTCCATGCCTAATTACAGCTTATTTTTTCAGCTAGGTAGGTCAGTAAATCCTCTCCTACACCATAGTTATTTGCTTTAAGCCAACTTGAAGTGAACTTCTGTCTCTTCTTTAATCTGGTAAGCCCACCCTGCTCCTTGTTATATTATAAGGTAAAGTTTTATGATAAATGATGTGTCTCCCTATTTCTAGGAACTTGATGCAGTCCCTTTTATGGCAAGTCAAATAGTATAAGAGGCACTTGTCTTTACAAATTAAAAAAACTATCAAATTTTAGTAGTATAAGCATTAGGCAAAAACATGACAAATAATAAGAGTAGCAAGCAAATGGATGTTTACTTCATCAAATTCACTTTGAAGTAAGTATATCAAATTTAGTGCACTTAAGTATTAATTTACTAAATGGTACCTGAGTCACCTGAATTAATGGAGTATGAAGATGTAAATTTCTTATTCTGTCTTGTAAAGTAGAAAGAATTTGGATCATTAAATGCCTAAACATTCATGATGGGATGACATCTGTTATATGTGCATATACATTTTTTAAGTAGATAGTGTTTTTTTTACCAGTTATTTAAATATCCATGTTTTCAGTAATTAAAATGTCTACAGCTATTTTTCCTTTTATATTATTTAATGTTCTTCTAGGCAGAGGAAAGAGAGAGTAATAGCATATGAATAGCTATTTCCTAAAAGCTCTTGAAAACCTGACAAAAGTGGAGAATTGTGTTTGTTCTTTAGTGAAGAGTTCTGTTAATATTTCAAAAGTGGAGCATCAAACCTTTTAATTGGTAGCATAAGAGTTGTCTGTATACAAATAAGGGATTTATGATTCACAGAGCTATTGATTTAGGTAGTGATATCAAGACAAAAAGCCAAATGAATAAATGTTTAATGACTGTGTACTATATGAAAATCTTGGTTCCCACTTAAGCATTTTGTAGTTGCTATATATTTTCTGGGAGAACCCCACATCATACGCTCTCATTCTAAAATTTCTCTTTCATTCATCAACTCATCTATTAATTAAAAATTGAACTTTAAAGTGGATTCAAGAAAACAGAATTTTCAAAATCACAGATTTTATCATTTGATATATTCAATCACGTCAGTTTCTAAACATAGGACAAAAGTAATGAATTTAAATGTGATTGTCCTTAAACTGGAAAAATACTCCAAAGTTTATGTACTTGCATGAGCAGAAAACGTATTAATATTGATCATTAAAAAATGTCTGTTTTTCTCCAACAAAGAGAATCTTACGTCTTCAAGCCCTGTTCACACCGCTTGTCCCAGTAGAATAAACTTTATTTAAGGTAAGTAATTTGTAAATTAAATAAGATGAATGAAAATGACCTTTTTTGCAAAAGATAAAATTTTCACAGAATTTTGAAGAATATGATTGTGAATAGAGAGATTTTTTGGAGTAGTTGGCAAACCAGAGGCTCTTTATGGCATGATTTATGAGAAAATTGGGGGAAAAAGAAATGCAGCTCTTCAGTGTTGCTGTGACTATGAATTCGATGTTTTTAATGTTCTTTGATAGATGTGAGTAAAGAATGGAATTTCTTTTTAATTATGTTTGCATGGTGAACTGTGTGTAATGTTCAGAGTCTGAGCTCTTATGTTTGTCAATGTATTTTCTTTAAACAGTTAGATATCTAGCAGATTACCAAGGAGGAGAAGGATCAGCATCAATATCTTGTATTTCATAAGGCTCTAACATTTCAAGCATCATCTCATAAGTTCACTAACCCTGGTTTCAGTTTGCATATTTGTTGAAAAAACAAGAGAAGTTCGTTCAACAGCATTAAAATTCATCCCTGCTAACATTCGACAAACTTTTTTTAGGAATTAATCAACTGCAGTGGCTCCTGAATAAAACACTCACAATATAATATTTTAAGCCACAGCTAGCTATTAACACTCTGAAAGATGAACTGCATACATGTTTCACGAAGATTTATATGAAGGACTGATCTGAAATATATAAGAGATGCTGATAGAGAATTCACCTGGCTTTTAAATGAGGCAATACTCTCCCAGAATTTATTTATTACCAATGTATTTCAATTGTGAAAGATGGTGTAAGAACTTGGAACCCACAAGCATCTGGATAGAAATATGAAGATGGCTTGACCTTGCAGGTGATGAGTTATTTGCCGCTGCTCCCGGGTATTATTCCACCTGCTTTGGGTAAACAGCATGATATTGCCAACAGGGGGAGCTACAGACAGAAGACGGATGAAGCCGATTTTGTTTAGGAGTGTAATTTAGCTGAACTGACAATATATTATACCTTAATAGTCCCTCAGAGTGAATTTAATTGATGACCCAACTTAGATATTCTCTTAGAGTATCTTTGTACTGGATTGGATGCAAGCTGGGTGCTTATGTTTGCTTCCCTGTTGTTAATAGAGTTACTGCCATCTGGAGAAGATATCTGCTAATATGTTACGGGAGTTTTTTCCATTGTTGCTGCTTCTGTGAAGAACTCAGAAAGGTTCTGATAAGCCAAGAGAAAAGACAAAAGTAATGCTTTTCTCAGCGAGATCTAAGAACGTTTAGTAGATTGACAGAGATCATTAACACTTTAAATGTAGTTTTACTTCCATTTTCAATCAGGTGAAGTGAAAGTAAAAGTTTATACTGGATAGCAAAATTAAATAATGTTTTTAGTGTTGAGACTGCCTATTATACACTTACACACACACTTACACACATATCCATGAGAGAAAATATTTATAAAAAGAAAATTACAACTAAGAAATCTTGTTTGATAATACTACTTTAAAAGCTAAGGCACATAAAAGAGAATTAGATCTCTGTCATTAAGATTGTCCATAAAAATGCTTGTTTCTCATACATAAGACAGTGGGAAAAAAGGTTAGGACTAATCAATTTTTATCTTCTTATGAATATAGTAGAGAGCTTAAGCATGTAATATTATGAAACTTTACAATACTGATTTAAAATGTGCTATAAGCACACTGGCCCCCACAGCCCTGCTAAGTTTACTATAGACATCAGGTCTTTTTTTTTTAATATGATATTTGTTAATTAATTAATTTATTTATTCACCAAACATTGTTTATTAAGCATATTGTATGTGTTTAGCATAAACTTAGGGGCAAGAAAATTAATGACTAAGAAATTTCCCCTGTCTTCAAAGTGTGCATAGTTTAATAAAAAGAGACAGCTATTTTAAATATGTGACTGTAGTAAAATTACAGATGTCAATTTAAAAATATGCATAAGACAACGCACAAAAGAGGCAGTTCTACTGCTAATTTTGTGGTGGATGGACAGTTTTACCACATTGATCTTCGTTGACCAGAAAAGGTCAGCTGTGATCAGTCTGTAATCTGTTCAATAGAAGACTTATACGAGGCATGTATCATTTTGAGACTCTGTGATTGTTGTTTAGAATACAAAAACAAAAGGTCATGTCTTTGAAGAATTTACAGAGCTTAAAAGAATTTAAATACCTTAGCATATTTCCCAGGCCCTTGTTGGGCACTGCTTGTCTGGATGATCCACTAGTATCTCAAAGTCAATGTATGCTACACTAAATCTTTCTTTCTAAATCTTTTCCTACACTTATGACTCCATCATATTTCTAGTCTCTAAAACTTAAAGACTCAGAGTCTCTGTCTTCATCTCACTGATTACTCACATGCAGCCACTTCCTGCTCTTTTATTTCTGTTACCATTGCACAGTTCAGGTGCTTTTGTAAGACCACCCAAACTAATCAGCATCACTAGTCTCTTTCCTTTCCCATTCCAATTTATATTAAAACCACTTACTAAAAAGTTTTAAGACACACTGCTTCTAACTTAATATTCCCTTTTAGTCATAAATGATTTTAATGATTACACTACACATTTAGAAAAAAATAATAAACAAGAAACCTTAAATTGCTATATAAGGCCCTTTACACTCAGGACCTAGTCAATTTTTTCAATCTGTATTTTATTATTTCTGAATATCATTCAGCATTCCATTTAAATGGAATTATGTAGTATTTCCCATACCTGTCCTGCAGTTTCCTGATTCCCTGCTTTATTTTCTCTTATA
This sequence comes from Pan paniscus, assembly GCF_029289425.2. Classification (NCBI taxonomy): domain Eukaryota; kingdom Metazoa; phylum Chordata; class Mammalia; order Primates; family Hominidae; genus Pan; species Pan paniscus. Next base: position 65,167,806 of record NC_073263.2, read on the forward strand.
ATTCAATCTAGACTGTATTTTTCTATACAGAAATCTCATTCCCCTTGTTAGATCGAAAATGCTATTTATCGGATGTGTGAGATTTTCTTCAATATAGTCCCATGAAAGGCTTCTGTGAAATTTCGTAATATTTTATGCACACTTGAAACAGAAGTGATCATTTGGGGTTCCTTGTGGTGTAGTACAGAAAGCATTAGATTTAAAATTAGACCTGTGAATTTCAATTGTCCCTGTCACTATTGTTTCTGAGACTTTAGCTAAATCATATATACTGCTAATTTTGTGGTGGATGAACATTTTTACCACATTGATCTTTGTTGACCAGAAAAGGTCAGCTGTGATCAGTCTATAATCTATTCAATAAAAGACATATTTATTGTCACCTCAGAAGTAATAATATATATCAATAATAATAATATTACTCATTGAGAGTTAGAGAAAGTAAGTGCCAATACATTTTGTAAAATGTTAAACTGAAATGAGAGATAGATATGGGTTTTAATCTTTGGTTTTCATCTGATTCATGAAACAAGATTATTTTGGGTTTTATTTTTCTATTACCATTGAGGCTACATAATAGTCACTTTAAGTTTAAAACAAGCATAAAGGTAAATGTGAAGAAGTGGGTTTATATTTAATAAGCACAAGAGATATTTGTCAATTGAATAAATAAATGACTGAATGAGTAGATGAACTTCAGCAAGACATATTACATCTTTCCTAAATAGTGTCAGGTTGCATATAAAAATCAGCATCTACATATATTCTGAATTCAATTGAGAATAACATGTGATTCAGGAGTTAACAGTATTTCCCTGATGCTCAAAATCAGCATTAATGAGATTTAATATGAAAACAAACGAACAAAACTTTGGTTTAGGTTAAGAAAGCAAAATTAGTTTTATGATCTCGACAGTTCTCATAACGAAGATCAAACACATTAAGAAAGAAAAACATGCTAAAAAAAAGAATAAAACAAAGTTACAGAGAGATATGAGGCAGTTTTTGAAAAGCCAAAGATAAGTGCTTCAAAAATGTTTTTTTGAGCTCCCACTATGGCCTAGACATACATTAGAAGTGAGCTTATAACCATTCTTCCTCTTAAAGTGATGAGAGCTTCATTATTTTTCTTCTCTATTGATCTATTAGCACAAAGGTACATATCAAAAACTAAAACAAAACCCTAACTCAAACAGCTGCTATATATTCACTATCATCAACCTCCATTTAAAACTGCAGAAATAATTTTAAGAAATCTCAAGTATCATGATATGTGAAATTATAATAACATTATAATTTATAATAATAATAACATCTAATGGGCACCAGAAGAATACATCTTCACAAGAAGGAAATTTTAAGTGACATTAAATGGTGGACAGGTTTCCTCAAAAATAAAATAATAATCTAACCCACAGAACAATGTTTCAAGTTTTCAAATAATTGGCAGATATACTGGTAGATAGTTATTTTTATTTTTTCAGGTACAGTCACTTTCTTTAGAAAATCATTCACACTAAAGCTGAGGAACATTTAGTCTGAATTCTAACCTCAGGCTTTTTTAGTATGAGAGTGACTGAGAGCAAAAGCGTCTTCTGCATGAAGGCCAAAGTGTGCTTTGACTGAATATGTTTCCTGGCACCCATGTAAGACATATACTCACTTGACTAACTTCAGAGCAGCAGGTTTTCATTGAATCCATTCTTGCTCTATTAATCTTCAATACCTATTTCATAAAATTATAGAATTTAGAGCCTAATGGGTCTTTCTCTATTTCAACTCTGTCAATTTACAGATACATAAGCTAAGGTCTAGACAGGTTGAGAAACTTGCCCAAGGTTAAACAACTTCCTATTAACAGAGTGAAAACTAGGATGATCTCTCTCTCTCTCTCTCTCTGTGTCTCTCTCTCGCTCTCTATCTATCTATACACACACACACACACGTATATATAAATATATGTGTATATATATGTCTTTGTATATGTGTGTTTGTGTGTGTATATATATATCTCAACTTTAGAATAAATACATAATCACTCTCTAGTTTTGCCTGCCGGCACTATGTAATTGATCTTTCCAGGCTTTTGTACATAAAACTCATAAGATATAAATTGTTCTCTATACAACAGTGAAATAATTTTATAACTCCAAATATATCCATAAATCTTATCTTGAGTTCAACCATATATGATAGGATGGGGGATAAATATAGATTTTTCTACAATATACTGTACTAACAAAAGAAAAGCAGGCGTTTTAAGTAAGCCAAGTTTTAATCTATAATAGATGACATTTCTCTATATCTCTTGGAATTTCTAAATTCTTTTAAAACTACAACATTTCCAAAATGTGAATCAGAATCAGAATCTATGAACTATGATTTTGGAGACTCAGTTTTAAACAGTATATATTGTCTACTGTTGTAAAGTTAATGTTTATGAAATTATGAAATCAGATGGCTTAAGAAAAAGAGAAGCATTTGAGAAGTCAGTGTTTCTTAAATGTAAGCTGGGCAATGGCAAACTTTTAACTTTCTATTTTAACAGTTTATTTTTCGTCTTATAATCAAGACTGTTTTTAAAAAAAACACTGTGAAACAAAAAAGTGTGATTACTTTTATTTTAGTATGTTTAATTAAATCTAAGGATAATTAATAATAATTGACTCCTATGAAATTGAATATGAATAATTTCATCAATGAACAAATGCATTGAAAACATTAACAATGGATCTAAAGGCCAGTTGCTAGGTATCAAAACAGTATATTCATAAAATGTAGCAATGCATTATATATGTATTTAATGTTAATTTGTTAAGCATGTTTTAAAGTTTTTCTCTTTTGATATATAGAAAAATACTAAAGAAAAAATATCTAGCAGTATTATTACCTCAAATATATGCATATATAAAATTAGGGTAATGTATACTCATTTTGTTTTCCTCACAAGCTCTAAACTTCCCCCACTCTGGGCTTACCTTGCAAACCACGAGGCAAGCTGAGACTTATATACAAGTCATGACACCCTCTTGTTCATTAGCTAATGGAATTATTCTAGGCTTTTTCATTCTACTACTGGGCAAGTTGTTCCTAATGTTTTAAGAGGATGTTAACTTTGTATTTGGAATTACTTTCTTTAATTTGCTGCATTTTTAATCAAGTTAAGCTCCAGACATATCTTAAAGTCCCAAAGAAAATGCAGCAAATTAAAGAAAGTAATTCGAAGGAGCCTTCTTGTTAAACTGAAACCTAGATCAAATGGTGAGAGAACATTACATTCAGAGGATTTGCAAACTGTATTTCACAGCCTATTGGCCCCTTTATTCAATGTGTAAAACTAATAAAAATTGTTTTTGAAGTTAAGTAGACACTTGGCACTGCATGGTTTGAAAACTATTGATTTAGTTCAATCCCATGGAATAATGATTCTTAACTATCTGTGGTAGAGTATTTTTTGTTTTAGCATTATTTTGTTTGCTTGTCCACTCTAATGTTTTGCAAAATACAATAAAATTTAATAATTAAGAAAATTCAATGAAAAAATATACATTTTTAAGTTGTCCATTTTTAAAATTTTGTAATTGACAAGTAAAACTTGCATATACTTACAGTGTACAACATGACGTTTTGAATGTGTATACATTTCTGAATGCCTAAATCAAACTATTTAACATAAGCATAACCTTACATACTTATATTTTGTGATGAGAACACTTCAAATCTACTGTCTTAGCAGTTTTCAAGTATATAATGTCTTGTGACTAACTATAGTCACTGTGATGTACAACAGATATCTTTAACTGGGTCCTTCTGTCTGACAGAAATTTTGTACCCTTTGACCAACTTTCCCAAATCCCTCCACTACCTGACCTGTGGTAACCACCATTTTACACTGCTTCTATGATTTTGACTACTTTAGATTCCACATCTAAGTGAGATCATTCAGTATTTTTCTATATGTGCCTAGTTTATTTCACTTAACCTAATTTACTCCAAGGTCTCCTGTGTTGTCACAGACGAAAGTATTTCATTCTTTTTTTTTTAAGTTTGAGTAGTATTCCATTGTCTATATACACCACACTTTCTTTATCCATTCATCCATTAATGAACACAGGTCGATTCTTCCATTGGTCGACATGTCTATGTTCATGCCAGTTCCATACTGCTTTGATTATTAGAGTTTTATAGTAGATCTTAATATCAAGTAGTGTGATGTTCTTTTTGTCAAGTTTTGTTCTTTTGCTTAAGATTACTTTGGCTATTTGGAGTCTTTTGTGGTGACAATAATACAAGAGAAGTTGTTCCTTACCCATGAAAAAATTAAGAAAAATTATAAACTTTATTTTGATTAGGTCAACTTATGTGTTTCCGTAAAATGTATAAAATTTATGGCCTTATTATTCTAAATATTAGATTTAATAAACCTTAAATAACATTACAATCAATAAATCAGAAAAAAATTGCAGGGTAAAAAAAGTTAAATTGTATGCATAGTTTATTGAAAGTATGCAAATAGATGTATAATTTAGAAAATTGTTATTACACAGATAACATTTTGTTGTTAGGGGTAAAGAAGGATTATGCATTGTGCCTATATGGCTATATGCTCACATTAAACACAATTTAATATCAATTAAATAAAAATGTAATTTATATTAAAATTTTTATGGAACAAGTCAGCTTGGTTTTGTTCAATTTATCTATTTAAATTAATATTCATCTATTTCAATAGATGATTTGTTTATTGTAGGGATGCATAGTAACAATGTTGTTCACAAGGTATAATATATATTGAAAATTTTTCTGTGTTTTGTTCTAATAACTCATAGAGTAGAAACACCCATCTCACAGAGTTACCCTGTTGAGAATGGAAGATGTTTTAAAGAATTCAAGCAAAGTAAGGATATCATGTTTTATTTTATCCAAAACAAAGGAAGCAATATTATAATTTTAAATATTTTATTACATTTTTGATTAGAAGTCAGTGTTATTCATTTATTTATTTGTTTTTCATTTAGAGGGAGGGTCTTGCTCTGTCACTCAGACTGGAGTGCAGTGGCATCATTATAGCTCACTGCAAACTCAAATTCCTGGGCTCAGGCAAGCCTCCCACCATAGCCTCCTGAATAGCTAGGACTATAGGCTCAGATCACCATGCCCAGCTAATTTTAAAAACTTTTTGGAGAGATGAAGTTCTTACTATGTTGCCCCAGCTGCTTTTGAACCCTTGGCCTCAAGCCATCGTCCTGCCTTGGACTCTCAAAGTGCTGGGATTACAGGTGTGAACCATTCCACCTGGTGTGATTCTTGAATTTTTCTTCAGTGAAATTAATGAGTCATAATTTACAAACTAACCTTAAACTATCACATACTGTAACATGGTTATAATTGAAATGATTAGTATGCCGTTCTTAACTTCCAGTGACTCACCACACAATTTCAAAAACTCATCTGTACTTTTAATTAAAACAAACCCACTGATCACAGGCTTGCATGTTTCAGCAGTGTCACATTGCTCTACAAGATTAGAAATGTTTAGTCTCAATTTATTTATATATCTTATCACAGTTTAATAATAAACAGTGTGCTGCCACTGGTCTGCAGAACATATTTGAGTAGCACTAATGTAAAAACAACCAACCACGTATCATTTGTGTGTTGGTATCTAGCTTTCATTCTCCCCTTCTCTCATTTAAATCCATTCAAATTTTCCTAGAAGAACAATTGTTCCCTCTCAATTTGGGTGGAATCAACTCATTTTCCAAACCCCATTTGGCCTATGCCAATCAGTGGAATTCCATTCCCCATGCAAGGGTGTTGGTTCAAGTTTAGGTGCTTGGCAAAGTAGGCCCAATTAAATAAAGCTAAATTTAAAACAAAATTAATGGCTAAAAGATAAATACTCCCTCTATTAGGATGGATACAAAAATATGTGCCAGAAGTTATGACACCAGAAAGAAAGATGGCCATAGAATGAAGCCGTGACTGGAAAGGCAGAGTGAGGGATAGAAACCACACTCTGCCACATAATGTGGGTCTAACCACATAATTTATCTTAATTAAAAATGTATGCATACAAAACAGCACTCTTTTTTTGTTGAAGTATAAACAAAACACCAAAATTTCACAATAAATACATACATTAAAATGACTACCTATAACATAGAATGTAAAGGAGGATGGGAGTGCAAAATGGGGTTTAATGAAAAAAAATTAAAGGAAATTTATATTGGAAACAATAAATGTAACTAACAAATCTCCAACACCTACTGTTACGTATAACTATACCTATGCCAATACGCGTATGATATCTGTATCTATACTTATGGCTATAAATATAAAGGCAGGTGCTTGTTGATATTATTGAGCCATTGAATCAAATAAACCTTGAAACTTGCCGCTGATTATAGAAAATACAAGGAGCCTGCAAACAGTATAACATATAGAATTCTGCTCTTGTGAACTTTAGTTCATTTTATAACTTCAAGGTAGCAATTTTGTTTTGACTGTTAATCTTTGTTTATGTTAACTATGCATTTATTTCTTTTCCCTTCTTTTTTTCCCCAAATTTTCTATCTTTTTTTAGTTTCCTCCCTCTAGAAATATAACTTTCAAAATGTTCTTTAAAGGGAGCTGTCAATAGGAAAATCTATTTTTCTGAAATTAAATTTATTTTAACTTTATTATAAGATAATTAAATTCTAGGTTGAAAGTCATATTCTCTCAGCAAATTTAGAAATACATTGTCCCACTATTGTCAGATTGCCAATGATGAGAAAATAGATAGCAAATATGACGTATTTTTTAAGATATTTTGTTCTCCTCTCCTAACCCCACTTCTATCTGCTTTTTACATTTCCTCTTTTTCTTTTTCAATCAGCAGTTTGTATCTGATATTCTAGGTATGGATTCATTCTTACTTATCACTTTGTGAATTTCACTAGGATTTTAGCATTTCTTCAGATATATCTGTAATTTCACAAATTCCTTTTCAATTAGTTCCAAATCTGTATTAGAATTTTTTATTTTAAAATATTCACACATAAACATCTTGTTTTATCATTTTTTTAAACAGGTGGCCATTTTTAATATTTTTCTCGTGTGTTTTCCTTTCAACATATTAAGAACATATTTAATATATTTAATATTTTGTCACCGATGGTTATAGAATTTCTAGTCTTTGAGAGCCTAACTATGCTCTATGTTGTTTCTGTTTGTTCTTATTCACAGTGTCTTTTTTGATGTTTACAATTTTTACTTTTACCTTCTATATTTAGGAACTTGATTTGACAAAATTTTGAGGTCTAGTTTGGAGATTAATTTCTCCAGAGAGAATTTGCATTTGTTATTTCCAGAATCTTGGTGATACTAATACACTGAAAATTCAGGAGGCAAATCCATATTAAAGGTGAACTTGTACATTTTTTTTTAAAGCTCTACTTAACTTCACGTTTTTGGTCAGAATATTTTATTTGGTGTCTTCTAAGTTTAAGTTTTATGTTTATTTCTTTTGTTATATACTTACACTAAGTGCGTCACCCTGGTCTTCCCAGCTTTGTGAATGGGCCAGGGAGAGGTGCTCTCACCTATTAGACTGCTTATTTTGGATGAATCCTGGCCTCCGCTTCTCCACAAACTTCGAGTTTATGAAAACTGAAATTTTATTTGATTCAGCTCAAAAAGTTATCTGTGCTCAACTTTCATTTAGTTTTTGCATAGTATATATCTTTGTGTTAGTTAACTGATATCTACCCTTTCACTGGGAGATTAGGCCAGGGTTCCAGGTAACACTTCTGCTAGAAATCAAAATCTCTCTTTTTATTCATTTTTAAAATATTTTCAATTTATTTTAAAGCGATAACTGAACTGAGATCCATATATGCATACTCTGGATATTTTTGGAAGAAAAATTGGATATGTACGATTCAAAGTAATTTTATTTTGTATTATATTCTCTATGAGTGTGAGTGAGTCTCTTGACTACTGCGAGCTTACATATAGTTACCTGAGTATTTAGCACTATCATTTGAATCTGGTCTTATGTTATTTCCCCTTAGGTGTGCTTGTACACACACACACACATGCACACACACATATAGATACACACAAAGTCTCTTAAAATGGTTTAAAATAAACTTTTTGTAAAATTGATAATGCTACTGATGAGAATAAACATGTCAAAGAAAGCAATTATTGTTAGCATAAAAATAAATAGGAATAAATATTACAATATTAAAAGCAGTCATAGCTTAAATTCCTGATGACATTTAAATGTTTTCAAGATAATAGACTGAGTACAAAATTCTAGAGGAAGATAAGGTAGAGGTGAACGAAATCAGGGTTGGAAAACGAGCTTTCAGTGAAAACATCTTAGGAAGTTTTTCCGTAATGTTCTATGCATGCTTATTCTCCACTTTTAGATTCTAAAATAACCTTAGAAAAGTGGAGTGGAAGTAGAAAATCAGAGAGATATACTGATAAATTAAAAATCATATTTTTGGCATTTTCCTATTAAGTAGAAATTATTTGTTTTTCTACGTTAAAGCAAATACACTTACAAATGGCCTTTATGGACTTCAGATAACTACCCATCTCAATACTGGTTATAATAATTCAAAGAGATGAGATTTAACATTTTTTGCTATATTTGTAGGTTAAACAGAAAGGTAGATTTTTTTATAACTTATTTGTTTCATCCACAATCATATCAACTTTGTTGATGCAAAAATATAATTCTTCTTGCCCAATATTTTATATAATGTTTGAGGAATGAAGTTACCTTTTGCTGAATCCCTTTTCTGAAATAACTTTTGCAAATTAAATCCATGAACCTTTGCTGTCAGTTTAACAGATAGCTGACATTGTCTCACGATGTGAAATTTGCTCATCCAAAGTAGAAAGTGATGTAGAAAATGTTGAGTTTTTAGATTATTTGTTGACAGAAATGGGACATTCTGGAAATGAATCTGATCTACACATCCAGTACAATTCAACTGATGTTTTATCAAATTTAGGCCATCAGAAAAAGATACTGAAGTCATTATTAAATGAATTGAACTTGGCAGCTCCATAGATCCACTGCCCTACATGTATCTAAAGAGAGATGGCATTAAGAAAAATAAATTATTCTTTTAAAACTTGACTTTATCCCTCTTTAGCAGATATGCAAACCTACAGTATAAATTGTTGTGCTATGTCTAAAATATAAAAGGAATGCAATAGAGCTACACAAGTTCATAATCAAATTGTTCCAAAATATAATCTGATCTACTATAATATTCTTTTTTTGGTTATTTAGAATACTGTTTAATGTATATTCTATTAAAAATGTGTAGCATAAACTCAGAATGTTATGACACCTCGTTCATTTTTCATTTATTAATTTATAAGGAACAATGCATTTCTGCTCATACATGAAAATAATAAACCCAATTTTATTATATACGTGTGCTGTGGTTGAATGTGTTCTCCAAAATTCAGGTGTTGAAACTTAATAGCCAATGTAATGGTATTAAGAAGGGAGGGGCTTTAAAAGATTATTAGGACACAATGGCTCCTCCCTAGTTAACAAGATTAAAGCCCTTATAAAAGAAAGTTTTCATAGCTTTCTGCTAGCTTGCTCTTCTGCCTTCCACAATGGGAGGATAAAACTTTCCTCCCCTGAACAGATAAAGCAAGAAGGTGCCAACTTGGGAGCAGAGAGTAGCCCTTTCTTATCAGACAACTGAACCTACCAGTGCCTTAATCTTGGACTTCCTAGCTTCCAGAGCCATGAGAAAATAAATTTATGTGTTTTATTAATTACCTGGTCTCAGATGTTTTGTTATAGCAGCACAGACTAAGACAGTGTGTTAATGAACCATCCTTCAAATTTGTGATCCCTTAGTTGAATTTTGCAGGATGAATATGAAATTTTAAAATTATTTTCTACAATTTCTTTATATATTAGAGGATACAATTCAGATAATTGCTTTTGTTTATTTTATATTATTAGCATTTAAAAACTCTTAATATTTTGTTATCTTTGTTGAAAACACTGATTTATTGGAAGTAGGAATGACTTCATGAATGTAAAGTGACAGAGAAATTATTAGTTATTTTTTATTAGTTCATGCCCTAAAAATATTTTAATCTAAATAGTGTATTAAATTTAAGTCATTTTATAAGTCAGAATTTGTTAAAATTAATATAATTAATACAAAATTAATACAATATATGCAATGATATTGTACCAATTAAAGTTAATACAATATCAATATATCAATATATGTTTCAAACAATATATAACAAAATATACATTCTTCCCAAATTTTCAGTAAGGTAGAGCTATTGTGAAACCTGAGAGAGGTAATTACCTCTTTTCCCTTTACCTAGAGTATTTGATTAAAATACTCCATAATTAAATACTGCCTTGGAATGAAAATGCAATTTAAAATATGAAATGTGATTTGGCAGATAAAAGATCTGCTATAGAAGTAGCAAGTATAGATTAATGATGAGTTTTGAGCCCAGTTTTAAGGCATTTACCACCCTTCACATAAATTAGAGCATTTGACCTTTAAGCATACAACTGTCTTCAATGAAGTGATAACTGCTGTGGAGAAAAAGAACAATCAAAGCAAAGAAAACTAATCAGTTAGCTCTACTGAGGAAGGAAACTGCAGAATTTAGGCCAATGTTTTAAGTCCAAGCAAGAAAAAAACTGATTTCCCATAGACTTTCCATTTTGACAAGATTATCTGAGCACACTTAGAAAAGCAAAAATGAATTCCGCCAAAAAGATGGAATAATATTACAGATGTTAGAAGAGATAGAAAATAGATTCCTTGATGTGCACAAGAGATTGTATTTGGGATAATAAATTCCATTTTAGGTTGAATCTACTGTGGGAACCTAAAATCTTAAATCTTCCAGGCTTGGTAGAAAGGTTAGATAGTCACAGCTTGGGTGTCAGGGGTTATAAACCCTACTCTCAACTCAATTATTTTAGTGGCGAAAACTACACACACTATTTTACAGTTACAATAGCAACTCATTGGATCAATGTAAAATACCTGTGATAAAGTGTGTTTCTTTGTTTTTGTTTTTAATTTTAAAACTTGGGAGGTGTGTTTAGTATAACATTAACAGACAGTTTAATATACATACATATACACTCTTCGTCTAAATTTTAGATTTAATAGTTACTGCTTTTAATTACAAAGAATGACCAGGCTAAGACTGATAAAATGTCCTCTTCCCCTTAGAAAAGGTGAAATGTAACATTATGCAAATTTATTTCACTGTGTCTTCTTTGTGACTTTTTTTTTTCTCGGTCTTTTTGTTTTATCACTATCTTTGACATGTGGCCCATGCGAAAATGTCCTGCATTTCTAAACTTTGGGACATTGACATAGTTTTGATTAATGAGCTTATTGTTATTCATCCTAGTTAGAGCTTGCTGAACAAAAGTCTCCTTATTATCCCTAATTTATATGTCTCACTTGTATTTGTTCTGCCACATTTCCTCTAATGACTTTCTATATTTAATCACTATATTTAAGAAAAGGAATTTAATGTAATTCCTTGCTGTGCCACATAGTGTTTGGAGTGTATTTGCTATTTTACATGAGTTGTAGCTGTAATGTGATGGGTACACCACCAGGGTTATGTAAGGATGAATGTCTGCTACCTGAACCCTGAAGGCTGGGCAGTGAGCCAAGGCTATGGTACCCAACCAAGGAGCAAGTGTCCCTGAGAACCCACAAATCCCAGAGAGTATCTGAGAACCTACCAAGGAAAACAGTCCTATCACATACATACAGTAGGCAAAGAACCCACAAATCCTAGAGAGTATCTGAGAACCTACCATGGAAAACAGTCCTATCACATACATACAGTAGGCAAAGAACCCACAAATCCTAGAGAGTATCTGAGAACCTACCGTGGAAAACAGTCCTATCACATACATACAGTAGGCAAAGAGCCAGAAAAATAGCCTGAAAGCAGCTTTGAGATGGGAGATGGTGCAGATCTCTAGATCTGTCCTGCCGTCCCCCAGAAGAGTCCCATACATAAATCCTAATAAACTTATCTACTGGTCAAGCTAGACTTGTCTGAGTCAGTCTTGATCTCTCGGCTCCTTCCCAGTTTGGGGGGTGGGGAGGGGAAATTAAAGTCACAAGTTTTTCTCATATCAATAGCTAGATATTATTTGAAATGTCTCGTTTGAGTGAAACCAAGATAAATTCAGGGAAGTTAGTTTAAACTCACCATGACTAGAATGGTGAGTTAAAAAAAAAAAAAAAAAGAGGGAATAAAAATGTGTTTCCATTTAGATGTGCATACACACTTTCCTGTAACTTGATGGAAACATTCAGACTTGAATTTATTTTATGTCTGTAAGTCAAACAAAAGGTCATTTTATTTATTGCTTATGTTTTTTTGTTCTGTATGTACTGGCATCGTTATTAATTATTTATTAGTTAAATAGAATTTACTTTATAATTGCCAAGGTTTTATTCTGAGATTTTACTGAACAGGAGCATATCAATTAATTTGTTTTGCCTGTCTATATCATCTGTATCATCTCTCTCTCTCTCTCTCTCTATATATATATATCTCATATATATACACACACATATATATATGTATTACCGAAATCAAATTGATCAAGACGCCATAGGATCAATTGTTAAGGTAGCCAAACAAATTGCAGTATTTTCACGTGAGTGTAGCCAATGCATTTTTCACAGAAATGTTATAATATGGTGAGTTTGATCTAAAAGCAATTTAAATATAAACAAAATCCGGCCTGGCACGATGGCTCATGCCTGTAATCCCAGCACTTTGGGAGGCCGAGGTGGGTGGATCACGAGGTCAGGAGATCAAGACCATCCTGGCTAAGACGGTGAAACCCCGTCTCTACTAAAAATACAAAAAATTAGCCGGGCGTCGTGGTGGGCGCCTGTAGTCCCAGCTACTCGGGAGGCTGAGGCAGGAGAATGGCCTGAACCCGGGAGGCGGAGCTTGCAGTGAACCAAGATCACGCCAGGGCACTCCAACCTGGGCGACAGAGCGAGACTCCATCTCAAAAAAAAAAAAAAAAAAAAAAAAAAAAGTAAATAAATAAATAATAAATAAGTAAATAAATGTAAACAAAATCCTTGGTATTAATTCAGTTGTAATCTGTTGATTTTCTCTATACTTGCGATGTGAATGTATTTTTAATATAATACAGCTTCTGTGAAGCAAACTATGCTATTTTTATGCTTCATTTTAAATGTAAAATATTAACTTTCTTGCAAGCAATCACTGGTATGGAGAGAACATTGGGGAACATATTGGAAGTTAACATAATTATATCAATAGTTCCCTAGTGGTCAAAAGCATTAGTACTCAAATTGCATTATGAATATGAAAATCCAGTAATTTTGATTTAGGTCATTTGTCACACTGGCATCAGAAATTGCAAGTCACTGCTGTTGTCTAAAATTTTGAATTTCATATGACTGGTGATTAAATTCAAAAGAACCTTCTGGTTCATCAACAATCTATCCAAACTGTGTAAAATCCATTCATAGGCACATTTCTTCTATGTTCTAATTTTATGTAAGTACTAACACACATTCCCCTTTCTATTCACATTATATTTTTGAGCAATGGAAATGCATTGGATGGAAAATAGTTCTGAAACTGATATGATCAAAAGTAATTACACTTGGATAGAATGTGAATTTAGAATTAAACTTACATTCTGTTTGCACACCTAACTAGTGAATATTGCTCTATAGCAGAAGGATTATTACTTTTTAAAAGTGAGTTCAGATCATTATTTTCCACTGCAAGTTCAGATATTCAACTTGCAGCTGGATTTATATAGCATGCAAACACTTGTACAGGACATAAAATTTGGACAGGTCATAAGTGCACAAATGCTGTTGCTAGATACTTATCTCTGGCTGACAAATAGGTGCAGTTCAATGAAATGGATATTAGAGTGTTATACTGCAGTATAATTGAACCACTCTAGTAAACACAAGGTAACTATTAGTAGCATACTAAATATTGTTCTGAATTAGATCATTCTATTCAAATATAAACATATAAAGAAAATAAAATAAATGAAAAAATAATACATTTAAAAACTATTTTTCAATTGCTTTAAATGTTTCAAAAATGTTTTAAAAACTTTTTTTTAAAAAAGAAAAAACAATATTAGCTACAAAATGGTTTCAATTCAGGAACTTTCCTGTTCCATAACCTTGTCAAATTAAATGACCTCTCTAAGGTTCATTTACAGGATGGTTAGAAGTATTAAATGATAGTATTTTCATAAAACACTTAGTATCATGTTTAATATATAAAAGATACCACAACACAACTTAGAAAAGATATTTATTATTATAAAATATAGCATTCTTTGGAACAGTAAATACTGTTTAGTGTTTTAAAGTTACCCTTCTGACCTCATTTTCTTTTTTATTTGTTTATTCACTTATTTATTTATTTTTTACTTTGAGTTATGGGATACATGTGTAAAATGCGCAGGCTTGTTATGTACGTACACATGTGCCGTAGTGGTTTGCTGCACCTTTCAACCCATCACCTAGGTTTTAAGCTCCGCATGCATTAGGTATTTCTCCTGATGCTTCCCCACCCCTCGCACCCCCTCCCTGCTGAGAGGCCCCAGTGTGTGTTATTTCCCTCCCTGTGTCAATGTGTTCTCATTGTTCAGCTCCCACTTATGAGTGAGAACATGTGGTGTTTGGTTTTCTGTTCCTGTGTTAGTTTGCTGAGGATGGATGGCTTCCAGCTTCATCTATGTCCTTGAAAAGAACATGATCTCATTCCTTTTTGTGACTGCCTAGTATTCCATGGTGTATATGTACCACATTTTCTTTACGTATGGCATTTGGATTGGTTCTATGTCTTTGTTATTGTGAATAGTGCTGCAATGAACATACGTGTGCATGTATCTTTATAACAGAATGATTTATATTCCTTTCAGTATATACCCAGTAATGGATTGCTGGGTCAAATGTTATTAATGGTTCTAGATCCTTGAGGAATTGCCGCAGTGTGTTCCACAATGGCTCAACTAATTTACATTCCCATCAACAATGTAAAAGTGTTCCTATTTCTCCACAGGCTTGCCAGCATCTACTGTTTCTTGACTTTTAATAATCGCCATTCTGACTGGTGTGAGATGGTATCTCATTGTGGTTTTGATTTGCATTTCTCTAATGATCAGTGATGTTGAGTTTTTTTCCATATGTTTATTGGCCACCTAAATGTTTTCTTTCGAGAAGTGTCTGTTCGTATCTTTTGTCTACTATTTGATGGGGTTGTTTGTTTTTTCTTGTAAATTTGTTTATGTTTCTCAGAAATCCTGGATATTAGGCCTTTGTCAGATGGGTAGATTGCAAAAATTTTCTCCCATTCTGTAGGTTGCCTGTTTGCTCTGATGATAGTTTCTTTTGCTGTGCAGATGCTCTTTAGTTTAATTAGTTACCATTTGTCAATTTTTGCTTTTGTTGCAATTGCTTTTGGTGATTTCATCATAAAATCTTTGCCCATGCCTATGTCCTGAATGACACTGCCTAGGTTTTCTTCTAAGGTTTTAATGGTTTTGAGTTTTACATTTAAGTCTTTAATCCCTCTTGAATTATAAGGAAAGGGTCCCATTTCAGTTTTCTGCATATGACTAGCAAGTTTTCCCAGCATCATTTATTACATAAGGAATCCTTTCCTCATTACTTGTTTTTGTGAGGCTTTTGGAAGATAAAATGTATGGTGTTATTTCTGAGATCTTTATTATGTTCCATTGGTCTATATGTCTGTTTTGGTGCCAGTACCATGCTGTTTTGGTTACTGCAGCCTTGTAGTATAGTTTGAAGTCAGGTAGTGTGATGCCTCCAGCTTTGTTCTTTTTGCTTAGGATTGTGTTGGCTATGTGGCCTCTCTTTTGGTTCCACATGCCTTTTAAAGTAGTTTATTCTAATTCTGTGAATAATGTCAATGGTAGTTTGATGAGAATAACATTGAATCTATAAATTACTTTGGGAAGTATGGCCATATTGATGATATTGATTCTTCCTATCCATGAGGATGTAATATTTTTTCCATTTATTTTTGTCTTCTCTTATTTCCTTGAGCAGTGGTTTGTAGTTCTTCTTGAAGAGGTTCTTCATGTTCCTTGTTAACTGTATTCCTTGGTATTTTATTCTCTTTGAGCAATTGTGAATGGCAGTTCATTAATGATTTGGCTCTCTGCTTGTCTATTGTTGGTGTATAGGAATGCTTGTGAATTTTGCACATTGATTTTGTATCCTGAGACTTTGCTGAAGTGGCTTATCAGCTTAAGGAGTTTTTGCGCTGAGATGATGGGTTTTTCTAAATATAGGATTATGTTATCTGTAAACAGAGACAATTTACCTTCCTCTCTTCCTATGCGAATACCCTTTATTTATTTCCATTAAGCCAGTTTATTTAGAGTTTTTAGCATGAAGCCATGTTGAATTTTATCAAAGGCCTTTTCTGCATATATTGAGATAATCACATGGTTTTTGTCATTGGCTCTGTTGATATGATGGATTACGGTTATTGATTTGTGTGTGTTGAACCAGCCTTGCATCCCAGGGATGAAGCCAACTTGATTGTGGTGGATATGCTTTTTGATGTGCTGCTGGATTCAGTTTACCAGTATTTTACTGAGGATTTTCACACTGATGTTCATCAGGGATATTGGCCTAAAGTTTTCTTTTTTTGTTATGTCTCTGCCATTTTAGTATCAGGATGATGCTGGCCTGATAAAATGAGTTAGGGAGGAGTCCCCCCTCTTCAATTGTTAGGAATAGTTTCTGAAGGAGTGGTACCAACTCCTCTTAGTACCTCTGGTAGAATTTGGCTGTGTATCCATCTGGTCCTAGGTTTTTTTTTTTTTTTTTTTTTGGTTGGTAGGCTAGTTAATATTACCTCAATTTCAGAACTTGTTATTGGCCTATTCAGAGATTCGACTTCTTCCTGGTTTAGTCTTGGGAGGGTGTATGTGTCCAGAAATGTATCAATTTCTTCTAGATTTTCTACTTTATTTGCATGGAAGTGTTTATAGTATTCTCTGCTGGCAGTTTGTATTTCTGTGGTATAAGCGGTGATATCCCCGTTATCATTTTTTATTGTGCCTATTTGATTTGTCTCTCTTTCCTTCTATTAGTCTAGTAGTGGTCTATTTTATTAATTGGTTTTTTTTTGTTTTTTAAAAAAACCGGCTTCTGCAGTCGTTGATTTTTTGAAGGGTTTTTTGTGTCTCTATCTCCTTCAGTTCCACTCTGTTCTTAGTTGTTTCTTGTCTTCTGCTAGATTTTGGATTTGTTTGCTCTTGCTTCTCTAGTTCTTTTCATTGTGATGTTAGCGTTTTGATTTGAGGTCTTTCCAGCTTTCTGATGTGGGCATTTAGTGCTATAAATTTCCCTCTTAACATTGTTTTAGCTGTGTCCCAGAGATTTTGGTACATTGTCTCTTTGTTCTCATTGGTTTCAAAGAACTTCTTGATTTCTGCCTTAATTTGATTATTTACCCAAGAGTCATTCAGAAGCACGTTGTTCAATTTCCATGTAGCTATGTGGTTTTGATTGAGTTTCTTAATTGTGAGTTCTAATTTGATTGCACTGTGTTCTGAGAGACTGTTTGTCAAAATTTCCATTCTTTTATGTTTGCGGAGGAGTGTTTTACCTCCAGTTATGTGTCTGACCACATTTTCTATCAGTGGCCATCTCCCTCATTTCCACTACAGCCATAGTGGATCTCCTTGCTTATTGGACACTTCAGGCTTGCACTTTCCACAGGATCTTTGAGTTTACTGCTCTCTCTTCATATAGCCAGATGGCTCACTTTTTCACTCCTTTCAGATTTGTGCTCAATTCACACTCTAGCAATAAGACCTCTCTGACTATATACCCTCCTTAAAACACTCACAAACCGTATATAAAATAGCAATATTCCCACACTTAGCACTTATAGTCTCTGTTATCCTGCTTATTTTTTCTTTTTAGCAATTTTCACTATTTTCTCTACAATTACTTATTAATTTGTTTGTTATCCTGTTATCCCATTTCTTATTCTAACTAAAAGGTAAATTCTGTGAGGGTAAGAAAGTTGTCTCTTTTCTTAATGCCCTGTCCCTGGTACTTACAACAGCATATGCTAAAATCAAAAATATTGTTTGTAAATGAAGGACTTAAGAATAAATGTATTTTCAATTTTTAAATATTAATTACAGTTTAATATGCTACTTAACAATATGACCTAGCGTCTACATTTTAATCTAGAACAATATAAATCTAGATTCTTTTGGCTCTGGAGTAGATTTTTACATTTATATCAATTAATTAATTTCAGGTTGGCCTTAAATAACTATTTTCCTTTTATTTCATGGATACACATTATGTCTGTGGGCTTTGTCCCATCAATAAATAGATATCAATTTGTTCCATTGCAAGGTAATAATAGTTATTGATCTCTGGTCTCCATCTTAAATAAAAACTAAAGCTAGCTGCTCAGAAAAAAATATTTAAAGTGTGACACACTCAATTCACACAGTATTTATCAAGTACCTACCATATGTGCTATAGCTCTAAGTGCTACAGTGAAAATTAAGATAAAAACAAATGTCATTTCCTTGAGAATGTATAATATTTTAGGCAATGTAAAATGGACCTAATAACTTTAAAAAGGATGGAATATGATGAGTAAAATAAAAGAAATAAAAATAAGAACCTTGAAGAGCTATATCTTATGTATTAGAAATATTGCCATTAAGAGTAGGAATTAGGCCTTTTCACATAAGTAGAACAATTTTACTGTATATAATTAATTGCTTAAAACATTTCTAGTCATCTCAAAAGCAGAAATATGAATTATATGAACCATAAACTTCACAATAAACAAATCAAAGCTAGACCTATTGTTCTCTTAAAAGTAAGTGCATGAGTATAAATTAAAATATTCATCTTAGGATTCATCAGATATGAGAGAATTTTAGTACCAAAGATTATTCTTGGAGAATATATATTATCAAGTGTATTAATAACAAATTAACAACTTCTTCTATCTTTTCCTGATGTATTGCTCATTTATACTAAATATATTGACAGGATAAGCACATTGGGAGTCTCACTAAGTTAAACATAAATGTCAGCTATTCAACAGAAGCACTTCTCTGGGGCTGTTGGTAGTTTCAAGGTAGAAGAGTCCGTCCTTATATTAAAACTAGATGATCTAAACTGAAGGGCTGTGTCAATGAAAACACATAACATCAGAAAAAGACGTTTATCAGTTACATAACCAATCATCACAGAAACATATTGCTTAAAAGTAAATTTAAGTATCTTTGAAAGATTTTTTATTTATTACAAATATCAAACACATTTATTATTTGAATTTTTGTGGTCTCAGTAAATATGACTAATTCAAGAAAGTCTTTGAGATTTTTAAAATTAATTCCAATAGGGTATATTCTTTAGCTTGAAAAGAACACGATGGTGTTTTAACTGAAAATGCCAAATAATTTTGAAAATTCTTAATACTCCTGAAAATGCCTTAGATGTTCTAAGTAAATTTCATATGGAAGGTGTCATCTAAATTAATATTCACAAATATACTATAAATGAAAGGACATTTGCTGTAAGTTAAGAAATTCTTAAAAGATAAATGTGTAAAACAAATATTGATTGTAAAAGGCAATTCTAGTCATCTCTTAAGTTATTACGTGTTTATTTTTAATCTACCAACGTATGTCCTCTTCCTTAGAGTACATGAGTATTAACCAATAATTGCCTTTATTTTTCTCAATATGAGGGAAACACATGCTCACTCCCAACCATCATTTTTTAAAATAAAAAGTGTGATATTCCTAAAATGTATTAATGAAAGCTTATATTTGAGAATATTGTTAAAAGTAAAAGACTCATTTGTTAAGATAAGCTTCTGACCATGTCCTTATTCAAAAATAATATCTTCCCTGACTATTAGAAATCACACTAATTTCCCTCGTTATGCAATGACATCAACCACACCACTTTAGTAAAATTATATACCACGATGTGCTATTATTAATTATTTGATTGTGTTAATGTGATTTCACAAGATGACAATTTCTTTAAAACCTGCACAGTGTTATAAACATATGTCTCAATTTCTCAGGCAATTATACAGCAACAATTTTATATCATTTCTTTCATGGGATTTGCTAAAAGATAGAAATTGTATAATATATATAACTAATATATAATATATGTTACATATATAATATATGTAACATATATAATATGTTATGTACATATATAATATATGTTATATTACATATATAACATATATAATATATCATATATATAACATATAACATATAATATAATATGTTATATATATTATATATAATATATTATATATATATTTTATATATATAATATATAACATAATATGTTATATGTTATATATTATATATGTTATATTTTATATATGTTATATATAATGTTATATGTTATATATGTTTTATGTTATATATGTTATATATAAAACATATATAACATATATATATTATATATTTCATATATATTACATATATATTTCATATATATTACATATATATTTCATATATATTACATATATATTTCATATATATTACATATATATATATATAATATATATAGTTCCTTCCTCTCAGTGATCCTCAAAATTAAAACACAGGTGTCTTCTCTGTTCCTTGAACAGCTAAGGTCTTTCCCATCTCAAGATCACTACACTGGCTGTTCCCACTTCTAGGAATGCTCTGATTGGAATCCCATTACGTCTTCCACATTAAAGGAAGCATTGTTTGTTCTAGAAGCAAAGGTAACTTCAGTATATCTATGTCTATATTAATCTGTATCGAGAATTCTAAGCCAATATAATTTTTAAAAACCAACTCTTATTGCACCTGAAAAGCAGCATTTGGTAGTATAACATATCCTATCCATAGTGAGGTTTTTTCCTACCTTAAAATATTTCTTTTGTAAACATGTTTTCATCTAGAGTAAAGTTTAAATTAGAGTAGATGGTAATATGTTAGGAAACATGTCCAAGTTCTAAGGATGTACATGAAGTGAAACCACAAAAGGAATGGTTTTATTTTACTAGAAAGAAAATGACCCCATTTACATAAGATGCAGGGCTAGCCCGCGTTTCCATGCATAGCAGTACTTGCACTGAACCATGAAGCTATTGTGCTAGCGATGTACCTTTGGCTTCTTTCTTAGATGTACTTCTGAGCTTAGCACACAGGCCTACAGCTTCATCAACATTTAATTGTAACAGACATACTCTGGATCCAGCAATTGCATTTTGCCAAGTACCTGCTTCTCCAAGGGAGAGAAGAATTAGAAAGCCAATGTAAGTGGGCTTTCTGCCTCAGGAAAAAAAAAATGTGATTTTTGGTAGAGAAGATTTGCATTCATGTTTGATTATTAGATAATCTAATAACACAAACTGTTAAATAGAAATAATGTCAGGCCACAGTGAAAGGCAGTAAAGCCATTTTTATTCTGTACTATTGCAATGAGAGTATTAAAACTGAGTTCAATTTCAAATACAGCCAGAACATGTAGGGATTTAGAGCCAAAGAGCAGAGGAGGGGGATAAGTCAATGGAAAATTATTAAGAGGCGACATCAAGGGTAGGGAGATTCTTGTTAAACTGATTCAACAGGATTACTGCTAAAGGCAGATCATGGTGAATCGGATTTTAAAGCCAGGGAATGAGAAACTTGAACAGATGTCAAGGCAAATCATATATGAAGGGTGGAGGGATTCTTATTATTAATACATTTACATAACAGGATTCTTTTCAAAGCTGGACTATGCAGGCTAAGTATAAAGATCAAGGATGAGGCCTAGTAGAAAGTGGACTCATAGGAGCCTGTCTAAAGTTTGGTCAAGAGAGTCTTTATAAAAACTCACATCTCAAAGTTAACATATCCAAACTGAAAGTCCTTTTTTCAGCCTTCCAAATCTGATTATTTCCCAGCCTCTCTCTTATCAAAGGAAACTATTGACCACCTAGCTGTCTGTATAAAAATCTCCAAAGTCTGATTCATCAGGAAATCTTGATAGTTCCACTGCATAAACATATTTTGAACCTTCTATCATCACTGAAATATTACATCTAAAAGGGCCTTTTTTTCCTTTTTTTCTAGACAGGGTTGTATTCTGTCACCCAGGCCAAGTGCAGGGACATGATTACAGCTCACTGCAGCCTCAACCTCCCAGGCTCAAATGAGCCTCCTGCCTCAGTTTCCTGAATAGTTGGGACTACAGGAAAATACCACCACACCTGGCTAATTTTTATCTTTTTCTATTTTTTTTTAAAGACGTGATCTAACTATGTTGCCCAAGCTAGTCTCTTCGAGTCAAGAAATCCTCCTTCCTCAGCCTCCCAAAGTGCTGAGATTACAGGCGTGAGCCACAGCACCCACCTGGGTCTTGCATAATTTGACTCTGGCCTGTTCTCCAACATCAACTCCTACAATTCTCTTCCTCGCTATTCTCTGGACATGCCAGTTTCACATTCATGAATAGTCAATGAACTTGAAATCTTCAATTATAACTGTGAATTTGTCTATTTCTCTTTTCAGCTCTATTGGTTTTTGCTTCATATATTTTGAAGCTTTATTTTTTTAGTGTGTATACTTTTATGTCTTCTTGCTGGTTGAACTTTTATCTTAGTCACCCCTCTTCTTGTCTCTAGTAATTGTCGTTAATTTAAAGTCTAATGTTTCAGGTACTAATATAGCCAGTGTATTGGTTTTTAAATTACTATCGCATGGTATATATTTTCTTCATATTTTTATTCGCAATGTGCTAATGTCAATAAATCTGAAGTGAGTTTCTTTTAAGCTGCATATATAGGTAAATTTTTAAATCCAGTGTTTGTTTTTTGATTGCAGTATTCAAATCAATTACATTTAAAGTAATTATTGATATTCTAGTACTAACCTATGATATTTTACTATTGATTTTCTGTGTGTTTCTCTCCTTCTCTTTTCTGGTATTCCTGTGTGCTATTTGGGCAATGTTTTAAAGATTCAACCTGATATATGCTTAATGTTTCTGAGTGTTGTATTCGTATTGTTTTGCTGTTTGCCTTTACCTATGAGTCAAATTCTATTAGTTCCCTTCATTCCTGGGGCATAGTGTCACCATATATATAGTTCACTATTGATTGTACTTTTCTTTCAGCATTTGGAAAGTTTTGTGCCAGTTTCTTCTGGCTTCCATAGTTTCAGATGTGGAATTTCTAGCATTCAAATTGATGTTCTCCTATAGGTAGAGTCATTTTTCTTTGGTTGCTTTCAAGTTTTGCTTTGCCTTTTTTTTCTGTTTCAGTCTCAGAAGTGCAATTACAATGTGTCTTGGCATAAATTTTTTGAAATTACCTTGTTTGGGGTTTGTTTTGCTTCTAGAATTGTAAGTTTCTGTCTTTTGTGAAATTTGGAAACTTTTCAGCTATTATTTTCTCAAATAATCTTTCAATCTCACTCCTTTTCTTCTGAAACTGTGGTGACAGGAATATAGATGGTCCCTGATATATGATGGTTCTACTTATCATTTTTTGACCCTACGGTGATGTGAAAACAATACACATTTAGTAGAACTGTACTTCTCTTGCAATGCTGAGCAGTGGCAGCAAGACACAGCTCCCAGACAGCCATGCATTTTCTACTTATAATATGTATAACGCAATGGGGTTATTGGGACATAACTCCATATCACCCTGGCAAGGAGAATATGTATTGTATATCTTATTGTAGTCCCACAGATTCCCAAAATCTTGTTTAATTTTTTTCTTTCTCTTCATTATTTAGATTGGGTGAATTGTGTTTATCTGTCCTAAAATTCAGTGACTCTGTCTTCTATCATCTCTACTATTGAGCCCATCTGTTCAGTTTGTTTCCTTTTTTGTGTTTTATGTTTTTCATTTTCCTAATCCACTGTTTCTTTTTTCAATTTATTAACTGTGTCTTTTAAAAAGTTTTAAGTTTACAAAAGAATTGAGCAGAAAATTCAGAGAGCCTCTGTAGTCCTCACCTGCTGGATCACGCACACAGTGTCCTCTGTATTAACATCTTGCATTAATGTAGTATTTTGTGTATAGTCGATTGACCAATATTGATACATTATTAACTAAAGTCCATAGCTTGCATTAGGGTTTATGCATTGTGTTGTACATTCTAAGGGTTTTGACAAATGTAGAATGACCCACGTCCACCATTATAATATCACATGGAAGAATTTTACTACTCTAAAAATCCCTTGTGCTTCATCTTTTCATCCCTCTTTTCTCAAGAATCCCTGGAAAGTACTGGTCATTTTAATTTTGGCTTAGTTTTCCTCTTACCAGAATGTAATATAGTTGGAATTATACAGCATGTGGCCTTTTCAGGATGGTTTATGTCACTTAGCATTATGCTGTTAACCTTTCATCCATGACTTTCCACAGTTGATAGCTGTCTTAGTTGTCAGGCTGCTATAACAAAATACCCTAAAATGAGTAACTTATGAACAATAGAAATTAACTTCCCACAGTTCTGGAGACTGGGAAGTCTAAATCAAGGCATCAGCAGATCTGAGGTCTGTTGAGGGACTGCTTTCCCTTATATGGCTGACTTTTTACGGTGACTTCACATGGCAGAAGGGGAAAGGCATCTCTCTGGAGACGCTTTTATAAGGGCACTAGCCCCATGAACCTTTATGGCCTAATTGTCTCCCAAAGGTCGCACATCCTAATAAAATGACATTGGTGATTAGGCTTCAGCATGAACATTTTGGGGAGACCCAAACTTTCAGATAATAGCAATAGTTCTTTCTTTTTATTGCTAAATAAATAGTCCAGGCTATGGACGGAAAAATGTTTATCCATTTACCCATTGAAGGAGATCTTGGTTGCTTCCATATTTTGGCAATTACTAATTAAACTGCCATAAATATTCATGTGCAGCTTTTTGTGTGGACAGAGTTTTAATCTCATTTGGGTAAATATTAAGGGGCATAATTGCTGGACTTTATGGTAAGAGTATCTTCAGTTTTGTTAGAAACTGCCAAACTGTTTTCTGAGGTAGCTATACCATTTTGCATTTCAAACAGCAATGAATGAGAGATCCCGTTGTTCCATATCCTTGCTAGCATTTGGTTTTCTCAGTTGTTTGAAGTTTGGCCATTCTAATTTGTATATTGTGGTATTCTGTTGTAGTTTTAAATTTGAAATCCCCTAATTAAATATGATGTTGAGTAAATATGCTTATTTGTCATCTGTCTATCTTCTTCAGTGATGTGCCTATTTAGACCTTTTGACAATTTTTTAATTGAGTTGATTGTTTTCTTCTTCTTGAGCTTTAAGTGTTCTTTGTATATTTTTATATACTAGCCCTTTTTCAGATTTGTGTTTTGTAAAAATTTTCTGCAGTGTGTGTTTTATAAATATTTCATTCTCTTAGGGTTCTTAAAAAGCACAAAAAAACACAATTCACCCAATTAAAGTATACACAATTTAATAGTTTTTAGTATAGTCACAGAATTGTGCATTCATCATAGTAATGGATTTTAAGATATTTTCATTATTCCCTAAAAGATACCCTGTACTCTTCAGCCATTGCTCCCTAAGTAACTCATCCCCCTCAATCTTAGCAGACAGTCTTACCATCTGCCTACACAGATTTTAATATTCTGACCATTTTATATAAATGGAAATCTATAATATATAATTTATTGTTACTGGCTTCTTTCACTTAGCATATGTTTTCAGGGTACATCCATGTTGAAGCATGTATCAGTACTTCATTTCTCTTCATAGAAAATGAAAATGAATATCTTTTTACAATGTTTTACTGTATGCACTTTTGGTTCTGTTTATAGTTTTATTTCTTTGTTGAGATTTTCTATTTTTAAATTCCCTTCAAGATAATTTTTAATTAATTTTTGAAACTTTGTTATGGTGGCTGCGTTAATATCCTTGTCAAATAGTTCTAATATCTGATTTATCTCATTGTTGGTATTTTCTCATTCAAGTTGTAATTTCCTTGGTTCTTTTTATGACCCTGACTATAATTGTACCCTGGATATTTTGTCTATTAGGTTAGGACACTCCAGGTTCTATTTAAATCTTTTATTTTAATAGGCATTCACCCTGCTTAAGTTTAGCATACAGATCTTGGCCTCATTCTGTGGTCTCTGATTCCAATGACAGTTTGAATTTTAGAGGCTTTGCAATGATCTGCTTGGTTTATCTGATGTCACAGGGTTTCCATGTGTCCCTGCTGATGGTGTTTGGCTTATGGGACATAACAGACTTCCCCACGTTGGGCCATTCGGCATCTCCTGGGGATAGAGTGGAGTCTCCAGAATATAAAGTCTCTTTGTTGTGCCTCCTCATTGTGGCTAGGTGCTTTTTGCCAGTTGTTTCCATCTGCCTCAGTGTGTGCCAGTGTGGAAAGAGAATCTCAGGTCTATTAGGATGAAGAATACTCCTAGACCAAACCATTTGTTACAATGGAATCCCCCAAATGTGTCCCTTGTCTTCCTTTTTGTAGTGTCTCTGCAGAGGATAATTTCAAGTCTAGAGGGACAAGAAAGACTTCTTGTGATGAGTTCTCAAGCCTGCATGGAAAACAAAGTACTTCTTCTGGCTGGTATTGTTACTGGGGCTCCTGATCAGTCCCCCTTGTAAGTCTACCATGCATGCTTGTTGTTTCCAGCTGGACTCTCATTTTGTTGTGGGGGGTGACTGGAACTGCCTGGGCTGCCTTCTATTGATAAATTGAGGGTTACTTAGTCTGGGTCAACTTCTTCCATGGGATGTTTGCAAGTAAGATTGCCCTGAGACTGTGTTCTTTTTCTAGTCAAACCAGTTTTCGTTCTGTTTTAGTCAGTTTTTGTGTCACTATAAAGGAATAACTGAGACTGGGTAACTTATAAGGAAAAGAGTTTTAATTTGCTCATGGTTCTGGAGGCTGTACATGGAAGCATGGTGCTGGCATCTGCTTTTGGTGAGAGCCTCAGGAAGCTTACTGTCATGGCAGAAGGTGATGGGAGCCAATGTGTCACATGATGACAGTGGGAGCAAGAGAGAGAGTAAGGAGGTGCCAAACACTTTCAAAAAATCAGCTCTGGTGAGAACTCACTCACTGTCTCCAGGACAGCACCAAGCCATTCATGAGGGATCCACCCTATTACCCAAACACCCCCCACCAGGTCCCATCTCCAACATTCAGGATTATATTTCAACATGAGATTTGGAGGGGACAAACACGCAAACTGTATCACCTTCTTAGTACCTTTCAGTGATCTCCTTGATTACCTCCTGCATTGTTTCTGGGGTCTGTAGTCTAGCAGGAAGGAACAAAAAAAACTGGCCTACCCTTGTCTAAACTAGAAGTCCCCTTAACTGTAATTTTAATTTTTCACTTATCTTCTTATTTCTATGCACATGCTAAAAAATGAAAGACATACAAATACAACAGAGATGCTAATTTTTAATTTATTGGCATTACTTGTCTCTCAGATCTTATGAAAGCGCTAGATATTCCTTCATTAATAAATTAATTGTAGGCCGGGCACGATGGCTCACACCTGTAATCTCAGCATTTTGGGAGGCCAAGGCAGGTGGATCACCTGAGGTCAGGAGTACAAGACCAGCCTGACCAATATGGAGAAACCCCGTCTCTACTGAAAATACAAAATTAGCCAGGCATGGTGGCACATGCCTATAATCCCAGCTACTCGGGAGGCTGATTCAACAGGAAAATCACTTGAACCCGGGAGATGGAGGTTGCGGTGAGTTGAGATCGCACCATTGCACTGGGCATGAAAGCGAAATTCTGTCTCAAAATAATAATAATGATAATAATGAATTAATTGTTTTACATACTTGCTAGTGAGAAGAAAAAAAAACACATACTTGGATAAATTCATGTAACAAGTAAATTAACAAGAGACTTCCCTCTATATTTTGCTCATGGTAATGTAATTTATATTTATACAAATTTGAGATTTCAACATAAAAAGTGCACAATTTCAACTTTCATAGTTGAAAGTTTAATGCAACAAGAGATTTAAAGTGCAAGGGTTTCTATTAATAATGCTGATTCTTCTGCTGCCTTTTGAATACATAGAGTACTATTTAATGGTTTTTGTAGGGAGCCCCTTAGCACAAAGATCTTTATCCCAAAATACAGAAGTGAACTCTTTTTATAAATATTTTAACTTCTAACTCACCCGGAGTTCATGTAAAACAAGAGCATAGATACCATGTCTACATTTGTTAATGTAGATACCATTAACAAATCTGTTTTACGTATGCGAGCTATCCTCAGATATCTAGTGTGGATTTTAGGACAATTGTCTAATTGGGTCCCTGACTCTAAGAACACAAATATTAATGTCTTACTTTTTCTTTTTAAATAATATCAAAATACTTTATTTTGTAAAGTGGCATCTTACTTAGCCTCTGCCAAACAAGTTAGGATCACTTTAAAATATATAACATTAAAAAAAAGATGTCATTCCCTCAGTTCAAATAAAATTAAGTTTCAGCCTGAGTAAGCTCTGAAATAGAAACATCAACTGAATGAACTTCCTGTCCTTAGAGAGTTTGCCATCTCAATTCTTGGTCCAGCAGGGAAAGTAAATGTGGAAACAGATCATTAAAACACAGTGTAATAAAGACCAAGATAGAAGAAAAAAGATCAGACTTTCAATTTCCAAGACACAGGACAAATACAAGAATAAATATGACAGAATGAACAAAAATATATTCATTTTTGCCCATTGTCTTGATACATACACCTTAAATAACAGTGGCATAAACACAAGAATGAAGGAGAGCTAAACTTCAGGTTAAGTTTAGAAAATGCCTCTTTCCAGAAGTTTTTCATTGTAAACTTCTATGATGTGGGTTTTTGATTAAGGAAATCTTAACTCTAAAAGTTGTTAAGAATTTTGAAAACTTTTGGTAAAAAGCAGTATGTATTGAGAGAGTTCTTTCTTCTTGAGAAGTAAGTTGTGACTCTGGAGAGCTAGATTAAACCACAATTTAGACTGGAAGAGATTAATAAATATATTTTATGATGGGAATATACTGAGATCTACATTTAAGTAATTCTACAAAGATTTAAGTGGGGGGGGTTCTCTGAAAAGCCATCTAGAATATTCTTTCTAGTGAAAAAATGTAGAAAAAGATGAAGAAACTCTCAACAGACTCTCTTTGCAAGATTAATTTTTTTTAGTTGATGTATTAGGCAAAATTCTAATATGGGTTCCATGTTCTCCAGCACCTGGTGGATTTCCTATAAATACTCTCACCTTGAGTGTAGGTGGGACATGTGACTCACCTCTAACAAAATACGACAAAGGAGATGAGGATAGAATGCAATCCCTTTGGTTAGGTTATATATAATTATATCTATATATGCATTAGATAGACTTTCCTACTTGCCTTGAAGAAGAAAGATGCTGTAATATGAACGTCCCATGGAGAGGACAACATGACAGGAAACTACATCTGTGAGCTGAGACATTTTCTTTTAGTCCTACAATGGCAAGGATCTGAAATCTGCCAATAACCATGTGAATTTGAAAAATAATTATTTATTCAAGCTGTCCCAAGACATGTGACCCATAGAAACTGGGAGATAATGTTCTAAATGTTTTATAAATGTTTCACCAATCTAAACTCAAGATTGTATAGAATTCCTGGGTTTCAATGATGTATTTCAGTAGAATTATGAAGAAAACTAAGTAAAAACATCATACATCATACATCATCTATTTCTTTGCCCTTCCTATAATGGAAAAGTCTCAAGGGAAATATTCAGGGCTGCTTTGATGGTTCCACACAGTCTTCAGAAACTCAGGCTTCTAGTAGCCCTCTGTAGCCTTTAGCTTCATGATTTCAGTATGACAGCTGTAGCTTCAGACATATCCATGGTCCAGGAAGCAAGAAGAGAAAAGGGACAAGTACAAAAGAATGTTTATGAAATCATCTCTTTTTGTAAGAAATTCTTTTAGACAAATCACTCAGTAACTTTTAACTCTGATTCCTTTAACTGCAATTTAATCAACTAGCAACTCCTATTTGCAATAACATTGGAAAATTTTAGCTTTTTAATTAGGCAGATCAGGCCTGATTCTCCTTTTCAAACACATATGTACTTTTCTTTATTTTCTGCATATATCTTGAACTCATTCTCTCTGACTTACTGGGAAAAGCATTTTGTGATAATTACACATCATTTGTGATGAGTCAATGAGTATTATGTAAGTTCTGACAATTTTCTCATTTATCCTCAGTATACTATGTCTCTAATAAGAAACATTATTGGAGACTAAAATATTTAATTTGTGATGTTCTTCAACACTAATCACTTCTTATCATTGTAAAAATTAAAATATGTGCTTTTAAATATGAATAGATTAGCTAAAATAAAATATTGAAACCCCATTTAATGCTTATTCCATTTTCTACTGTATCTAATGTCCTGTCACTGTTATAATTATTCAAAACTTAAGATAGAGTAGAAATTCTATATAATTCAATAATAATGTGGTAAAGGTAGTCAAAAGTTTTTTTTTTTTTTAGAATGACATGCTCTACCATAATAGAGGCAGATATTTAATTAACATTTATTGGAGTTTTTCTGAAAATTACAAATGCCTGCACCTCTTTCTCACTCTTCCTGATGTTATAACCAATTTAGAAATACAAAATAAACCTGTAGAAATAAAGTGGAATATATTTTTATTACTGATAAACCTGATTAATAACTTAGCTTAGGTTTAAGGCAAATGTGCTTTGTAACACTTTTACCACTGAATTGAATTTACTCATATAGACACACATAGGAAAAGCTGTAGATGTTACCCAAGTGTTATATCACTTATCTCATGACTGAGGTAAACATGTACATCCAGGAGCAGTTTCTCCAAAGGCAGAGAATGCAGGGTTCCTAAGATACTCACTCACATATGTCTCCTTCTGTTCAGAAATGTGCCTCACTCCTTGTTTTATATGCAGAAGCTAGAAAAATTTGGTTTTGGGTAGAAAGTAGAGCTTTTCTCATAGCTTTTGTTTTGCAGAATTGAAGTCAGTTACCTTCTATGAACTATAAAGGGTCGATGATACATATTACTCCCTAGGATGTTTTTGGCATTAATAGTGCTGCTTTTAATATGTTCTTTAAATGTTCAAGTAAAAATTCTTTTACTAAGGTACATATTGAACTTCAGTAGTAACAGTTTCTTTTAGTGAGGGTTTATTTATACACCTTGCTAAATCAAAGACTTAAACATAAAACTTGAAGCTATAAAACTCTTAGAATAAAAGATAAGAAAAATTCCTCTTCTCACTGGTCTTGACAATAAATTTTTGTATGTGACACCAAAAGCACAGGCTACAAAAGCAAAAATAGACAAGTTTGATTATATCAAACTAAAAAAGCTTCTGCACAGCAAAGGAAACAATCAACAAAATGAAAAACAACTCATGGAACCCCCAAAATGAGAAAAACTATTTTAAAACTACATACCTGATAAGGAGCTAATATGCAAAATAGATGACACTTATACAAGTCAATGACAAAAATACAAATAGCCCAATTTAAAAATGGACAAAGGATCTGAATAGTAATTTCATGGAAGAAGAAATTCAGATGGTCAAGAGGCATATGAAAAGCTGCTCAACATGTCTAATCATCAGGGAAATGCAAATTAAGACCACAATAAGATATCACTTTAGACCTATTAGAATGACTATTATCAAAGACAAAGAGTAACAAGTATTTCCAGGATGCAGCGCAAAGGGAATCCTTGTACACTGTTGGTGGGAATGTGAAACTAGCATATGAACAAGCAGCTCTACTTCTGGGGATCCACCTAAAGGAATTTAAATCAGGATCTCCAATAGATATCTGCACTCCCATGTTTATTGCAGTATTATACACAATAGCCAAATTGGAAACAACTTAATTGTCCTTCAAAAAAATGAACAGATAAAGAAAATGTGGTATATAAAATGTAATATTAATCATTCTTTAAAAATAAGGAAACTGTGCCATTTGCAACAGCATGGGTTGAATTGGAAGACATTGTGCTAAGCAAAATAAGCAAGACAAAGAAAGAAAAATACTGCATGATGTCACTCATATGTGTAATCTCAAATATTCCAACTCATAGAAGTAGACGGTAGAATGGTGATTTCCATGGGCTGGGGAGAGGGGATAACGGGGTGCTGTTTGTCAAAAGTTGCAAAGTTTCAATTATGCAAGATGAATAAGTTCTGGAGATGTAATGTACACTGTAAGAAATAGTTAAAATATTGTATTGTATATTTGAAATTTGCTAAGTGGGTAAATCTTAAATATTCTCTGCATATACACACCAATAATTACCATGTAGAGGTGATTGATACGATAATTAGCTTGAACGTGGTGATTATTTTACAATGCATAAATATATCAAAATATCAAGTTGTACATTTTAAATATATCTAATTTTTATAGGTCAGTGATATCTCAATAAAGCTTTTAGAAAAAAGTAGAGATTAAGATTATGTAATTGGTGGACAAAGACACGTGTATATATATTTTCATATATATTTATAGATTCCTTTTATTTTTCAGAAAGGTTGGAAATTAGACTGTATATTACAATTTACACTTTATTTCATAAAGTTCTTATGTAATTTGAAGACAAGGCATTCTTCTGGAAAGAAGACTCATTGATAGAAAAATAATGCTCTTTTTTTCTTGAAGAGTCTATGAAACATATTTTTCTTTTTAGTCTAAAGACCAAGGAGTATATAAAACGATACTTTGGAGGGAAGACTTTGCTAATTATGATGCAGAGAATCTGACTAAAAATTTTCGGTTTTAATATTGTCACTACAATTGTATAAATAGTACAGACAGTACAGGAACAATGTACAATATTTCTCTTTCCCAAGAAATGTGCTTCTTATGGCAAGAGTCCTGGAGAGCGGCATAAAATACAGCTTACCCTCCCTCATTACTCTCATTCCACCAGTGTTCGATGGCTCATTCTTAACTATCATATATTTGAATTTAGAAACTACCATAATTGGTGTGATATTAGATAACCGCATAGTTTGCCCAACTGTATCACAGACACATGTTTAGGACTTTATAGAACCATTATACTCTAGAGCAATGTCATGAATGGCCTCATTGTGATAGGTGGGTAATGTGTTATGTTAGGCACAATCGGAGTTGAATTTCATGTTATCTTTTTATTTGTAACCATGCTGCTGGTGAAATATGCATGTGATTAATAAAATTTAGGTATTTTGAGGCACTTTGATGAAACTGAAAATGCATGATTTAGAAGTAAACACTTAAAATTACACATAATTTTCAGGGGGAAGATCCTTGACTAAAATATTGTTATTTTGAGAAATCTAGAATCACTAGATTTATATTTTCTTAATTTATTGATTTTTTGTTTCTAGTGCCACATAATAAACATCTGGTACTTAGAAGACTGCAGATTAGGATACATTTTTAATTCTCTAACAGGCCTACTAAAAGTGAACAGATGGTAAATGTAAATCTTACTTAATTTGAAAACTGACATTATGAGAAGTAAATAAGTAGGAAAATATTTGTGTTAAATACACTTAGAAATTTAACCGATTATGTCACTTTTCTAAATATCAGTTTATGTAGATATCTTTAATTTAAAATTGTATACTAATTTTACATAAACCTTTTAAAAATAGTGTTTATTTGTAGAGAGGGATTGGTAACCAGTACATATAATAAGTACAATCATACTAAAGATGATCATTTAATAATACTTAATAATCTCTACTAAATGAATCTACCACACTTTTTTAAAAAAATTTCTATGGCCTACAGGTGATAACAAAGAATTTCTTCTTAATATTGTTTACAGGGCAGAAGATAATCATGTTTTACGGTTACACATTTTACAGCCTCATTTCCATTAACTCTGGAATTATTTCACTGATAAGAACTATCAGAAGAGATATAGGCATAGGCATGAAATTTATAAGCCTCCTCCAAATCATGATTCCTGTGAATGGCTGCAGCTCACTGTTGCATTGGTTGGTACATACTGTCACCATGATAAAATAGTTATAATCATGTTGTCTTAATTTAAAAGATAGCAGTCAAAAAGGTGAGATTTCCAGAGGAAATAAAATAAATTAAAATGAAGATAATAGAGAGAAAGAAGATGGGATACTGTACCATTTAGTGCAGTAATGATGAAGGATGATAGATAATATGTAATGCTTGTACTAGGAATGTGAATTGTATTTTTAAAAGCATTTGTTTCTCACTCTAGTATTCCAGTAACTCGCAAATGAGCACCTTGGTGTTAAATAAACTGAGTGCTTGGAAGAACAGATTGTTTCCATCCCAATTTCACTTTAACAAGACTTATTAGGTAGCATGAGAGAGTAATGAAGAGGATGGTTACATAGAAAAATGCCTTTAAGTATAATTTCAATGTTGATGTCCTGAGTGGATCCAGCTTATCAGTTAATACTGTCTTTTGTTTCCAAAGTGTGCATGCTGCCAAAAGTCTACTAGAGTACTAGTTGTCTACAGATCTAAATTTGATTGTGGGGAAGTAATAACATAACCTAATCATATGAAACATTTCTCAGTTCATTGTTCAAAACATAGCAGTTTCAACTGCTAAGGCTTTGGAATTCATCTCAGCTTTTTGTCTAAAAATACACAGTGTGATCAAGATTCTTTGAAAGATTATTCAGCATTACCAGGCAAAGACTAAAATCACTGCATTTGATTATGATGGGCACAGTCACCCACCTTAAGTCATTCACATTACTTTCTGAGTCCTTTAGTAGAATCAAAATCCATCATTAAGTACGCTCTCCCCCAGCACAGGGCAGTATCCAATTTCATTTTACATTCATATAAAAATACTCTAACAAATCTTAAGGGCTTTGAAGATCATTGGAGATTTATTTTGTGGGTAAGAAAACTGAAGACTATGAAATGCAAATAATTATTTAGCTTCTTATTAGCTGATTGTAAAACTAGGAAACATTACATTGTCAGCCCACTCTGATCTTAAAATTTCATATGGGATTGAGTGTCAAGTCCTGTTAAAATGAAGCCTTCACAAGGCAGGGGATGTGTTTGTGTGTATATATGCATATCTGCCTATGTATATGTGTGTTTCTGTGCTGTACCGCACATGCTTGGACAATGCCTGGCATAGAAATGCTTAATAAATATTGGTTCAATGACTGTATGAAAGTTGATATTCAAGGTAAAAACATTTTTATGTGTGATATCAAAATTGAGGTTTGCTTATTTGAAAAAATGGTTGAGATTAATTTTCTTTTTGTTATTATATTGTGGCAATTCCTGCATAGCTGTTCTGAAAGAGCTTTAAAAATGTTGTATCATTAAATTACGGTGTTGCAAATATTCTTAAAAACAAAACTGTTAAATATTTATATGTCTATTACAATATTACTTATTGCTGAAAAGAGAAAATTCTTGTGGAGCAAATTTGGACAAAGACTAGAAATATTCTCGATAGGAGTAAGGTGACATAACTATCTAAAAGAAATTAAATGTTGCAATTACAGATTCCCAGCATGCATTTACATGCATTAAAGGAACATTTATCATTAATACATTATCAGCAGGTCTTTTTCTTAAACAGTTTAATTGGTAATACTGTGAAGCGAATTCAGTTGTTTTACTTCCTAGAATGTGTAAATGAGCAATTATAAGGCAGTCCTGGAAATGGAGCATTGTCCTCCACCGAGCCAATTACTTAAGTCCAGTCTCAGACTTTACCCCTCATTTGCTTAACTTTCTTGACATTCACTCTTTCCCCTAAACACAACATCTGACCATTTATCCATGTTACCTTAAAAAAAATGGGTTATGTGGAAAAAAATCAACTAGTTGTTTGGCAAGACAGAGATAAGATAATCAATTAAATGAAAGGTATATAACTTTTCTAATGATAGTAGTAGAATAAATGGGTTATTTTGATCTTAATTCTAATATTATTTATTTATCTAGACAATTACAATGAGTAGATTTTGCATATCTGATTTTAAAACTCCAAATATTAAAAATTTAGTGAAATTCATATCTAAACTTCGAGGTCTTCAAAATTTAATTGAGATTTAAAATTAAACTCAAAGAAGAAATGCAAGGAACACTGATACTTTATTAACTACCAAAACATAATACATGTAACAAAGAAATTTATATTATCAGCCTGTTTTATGTGTGTGTATGTGGTTTTCCAGGTAAGTCAACAATCACCTCAGTTTTCTTCTGGCTGTAAAGTAGGAAATGTGTGTTCAGGGAACATAAATCTACTGTGGCTTTTCTATCTAATTTCAGTTGTTCTACAGCCATTGATTCCAATGTGTCACACTGTGTCAGGACAATGAAAATTAACACTATGTTGGGACTGCCAAATTCATTTCACACAACAGTAATCACAATAATAATCAAAATAATATATAATCATCCATGAGAATAAGCACAATTCCATGAATCAGAGTCCCAAAGAAATCACTTTCAGTCTAAAGAAAATTAGACAAATGTTTTTAAAGATACCACTCATTGTATTCCATTTTTAAATTTTGTTTTTATGAGCATCTCTTATGTGGGAATACATTGTTTTTTACATTTTTGGCTTCTGTTTTTAATGAGGCAGATGTTTGTATTTTTTTAGTCTAGTCATTGAGGGAGTAATTAGAAGCAATGAAGTTGACAAAAGGAGGAAGTTTGCCCAAATCTATTGGTGAAGCTGAATTTTCAAGAAACAACCTGTGAAATAGATTTTACTCTTTGTATCCAAGCAGAATAATCAATAACACCTCACTTTCATTGTCACATAATAACTTTGCCAGTGAAATAAGTGAAAGGTGTTTTCAATTTTTGAAAAATACAGAAAGTTGAAACAAAGATAAATGTTTGAAACAAAGCATAGCCAGGCTTTCTAGTGTCACAGAATCTTCTCATTGTTTCTCAATTCTTGTGAAAATATATCTTTGGAGACCCCTTGTTTGCAAGATATGATGAAATGCTAATGTATTAAACCTAAAACAACTAAGCATAAAATACTGAGCAAATTTATAAACGATATTAAAAATATATTCTAATATTGACTATGAGGACCAGCTGACAAATGTAGAGAGGGATAAATATAAAACACCTGACATTAGGAATAATATACATTCTGTCTGAAGAATATTTTCTTTAATAACATACAAAATACATTAAGCATGCACAAAAGATATAATTAATTAAATTAAAATAAAACCTCTTTTTATGGTATATCACATCATATACAAAGTTCAGAATTAAGTGGTGGACTGAGAGGAGGTATTTACAAAATACATAATATATAAAATAAATAAAATTATTAATAGATGTATAATTAATACAAAAGTTAGTAAATGGAAATCTAGAATATATTTGAGTTTCCACAAATTTAAAAATAAAATACTTATAACCCAGAGGAAAAATAGATAAAAGTAAGAAAGAGGACAATAACAGAATAAGCAAATAAATAGTAAATGAATATAAAGAGGTGTTCAATCTCACTATTGATCAGAGAAACAACAATAAATTACCTGTATCTACCCAAATAAACTTGAAAACAATTAGAATTTGGATTAAAATCTAAAGTCATTAAGTTTGTGGAAAAAACCTCTCATATACTGCAGGTATTAATGTAAATAATTGAATTATAATGAAGAGTGATGTAACAGTTTTAATTAAAGGGAAAACTGTAAATACTAGGCAATCAACCAATTCTGGTTCCAGAATTTTGTACACTGGTATAACTTCATCACACAGAGATATTGCCAGTTTCATTCCAGACCACCTCCATTAAGCAAATATCACCATAAAGTGAGTCACACAAATTTTTTTGTTTCCGTGTGCATATAAAAGTTATATTTACACTATACTGTAGTCTATCAAGCGTGCAATGGCATTATCTCTAAAAAACAATGTACTTACCTTAATTTAAAATACTTTATTGCTAAAAAGTGCTAACATCCATCTGAGCCTTCAGTCAGTTGTAATGTTTTTGCTGATAAAGTGTCAAGCATTGAGGTTTACGACTACTAACTGATCAGGGTGGTAGTTGCTGACAGTTGGGGTGGCTATGACAATGTCTTAAAATAAGGCAATAATGACTTTGATGAATTGATTGACTTTACCTTTCATGAAAGATTTCTCTGCCCAGCATGTGATGCTGTTTGATAGCATTTTACTGACAGTAGAATTTCTTTCAAAATTGGGGCCAATCCTTTCAAACCCTGCCACTGCTTTACCTACTAAGTCTATGGAATATTCTAAATTCTTTTTTGTCATTTCAATAATGTTCACAGCATCTTCACCAGAAGTAGATTCATAAAAAAAAAACAAACTTATTTTTATCATCCATAAGAAGGAACTTTTCATCCCTTTACGTTTTATCATAAGATTGGAGTAATTCAGTCACATCTTTAGGGTCCAATCCTAATCCTCGTTCTTGTGCTATTTGCACTACATCTGCAGTTACTTCTTCTACTGAAGTCTTGAAACCCCAAAGTCACCCAGGAAGGCTGGAATCAACTTTTTCCAAACTCCTGCTAATGTTGATATTTTGACCTTCTTCTGTGAGTCATGCATGGTTTTGATTGCATCTAACATGGTGAATTCTTTCCAGAAAGTATTCAATTTATTTTGCCCAGATCCATCACAGAAATCACTATCTATGGCAGCTATAGCTTTATGAAGTCTATTTCTTAAATAATAAGACTTGAAAGTCAGAATTTCTCCTTAATTCATGGGCTACAGAATGGACATTGAATTAGCAGTCATGAAAACAATATTAATCTTTTGATACATCTCCGTCAGAGCCCTTGGGCGACAGGTACACTGTCAATGAGCAGTAGTATTTTGAAAGGAATACTTTTTTCTGAGCAGTAGATCTCAGCAGGGGGCTTAAAATATTCAGGAAACCGTGATGTAAACAGATGTGCTATCCCAGTCTTTGCTTTTCCATTCTAGAGCAAAGGAATAGTAGAATTAGCATGGTTCTAAGGGCCCTATGATATTTTGAATGGTAAGTGAGCATTGGCTTCAACCTAAAGTCACTGGCTACATTAGCCTTTGTCAAGACTCAGCCTGTACTTGGAAGCTTTGAGGACAGGCATTAACTTCTCATCTCTAGCACTGAAAGTCCTAGATGACATCTTTTTTTATGTAGAATGCTGTTTTATCTAAATAGAAAATCTCTTCCGCAATGTAGTCACCTTCATCAGTTGTCTCAGCTAGATCTCCCAAATCACTAGCTGCAGCATCTCCACCAGCACTTTCTGAATCGTCTTGCACTTTTATCTTAGAGAGATGACTTCTTTTCTTAAATTCATGAACCAGCCTCTCCTAACTTAAAAAACTTCATTTCTTTTAGCCTTCATAGAATTGAAGAGCATTCTGGCTTTGCTCTGGATTAGACTTTGGCTTAAGGGAATGTTTTGGCTGGTTTGATCTTCTATCCAGAGAACTAAAACTATCTCCATATCTGCAATAAAGTGTTTTTCTTTCTTAGCATTCATGTGTTTACCAGAATAATACTTTAATTTTTTTTCAATAACTTTTTTTGCATTCACAACTTAGCTAACTCTTTGGTGGTTAAAGAGGCCTAGCTTGTAGCCTTTCTCAGCTTTCAATATTTCTCTTTTACATCTTTTGATTTAAAGTGAGAGATGTGCTGCTTTTTCTTTCATTTGAACACTTGGAGGCATTTTATTAATTGGCCTATTTTTAATAATGTTTTGTCTCAGCGAACAGAGAGGCCCAAGGAGAGAGACAGGGTAATGTCTGGTCTATAGAGCAGTAAGAACACACATTTATTAGGTTCATTGTCTCATATAGTCAGGGTCATGGTGTCCCCAAATAATTACAATAGTAACATTAAATATCAGTGATGATAGAGCATCATGACAAATAAAATAATGGTGAAAAAATTTGAAATATTCCAAGAATTACTAAAATGTAACACAGAGACACAAATTGAGCACATCCCTTTGGAAAAATGGTGCCAATAGACTTGTTCAAGGCAAGGATGCCATAAACCTCCAATTTATAAAGACATAATATGTGTAAAGTACAATAAAATAAAGTGCTATAAAACAAGGTATGCCTGCATAAGAAATGGTATATCAGAGCATACAGTGTGCCACTAATTACAGTATTAAAATGTGGAAATAATAAACATTTTTTCCGTAATGAATGGTTAAAAATAGTTTTTGTAAAAACCAGTTATAAAATACACTGAAATTCTAATAACAGTCAAATAATTTTAGAAAACCATACATAAAACATCACCTTATATTTATATGAATTTATATGGTTGTGTGTGTATTTGTGTGTGTGTGTGTGTGTTTGTGTTGAGGTAAATGTAAGGAGAATATACCATAACTATATAATAGAGTTCCCAAGGGGATGAAATAAGGCTGAAAATAGGAGAAAAAGATTGGAAAAAATGTAGTTATAAGTGGTCTCTAAATGTTTTCATAATCAAATCAGAATAAAAATATAATTGTATCCATTAGTATACTATTGATATCAGTGTTATTTGGGAAAATGCTTCCTTTGTTTAATATGTGGGCCTTCAGATTTATACAAAGAGGTCTGCAAAAATAAATGGAGAAATGTTCTTGAAAGACAAAGATAAATTGGGTATCCAGCCCGGGGAATCTTAGGTGTTTTGGGGAGGATAAGAAAAGTACCCATTGGGAAGTTTATGATACACGGTAAGAGGAGGGAAAAAAGAGGGCTTTTGTGGTTCAAAGGAGGCAGCCATCACAATCACTTGGAGAGGAGTTCTTAAAGGAATTTCACGTATGCATCCGTACTCATGACAAATATGATAAGCTAGATAAAATTTCAAAAGGAGTCAACGCTCTTCACATTAACAGAAAATCCTTTAAAAGGGAATTATAGCATTAAAATACAGGAAAAGCATAATACAAATTAACTTAAAAAGTTTTTAGCCATTGAAGGAACACCACAACAGATTTTTAACATTGTTGCCAACCTGGTGAAACATTTTAGTTTTCATCAACTGATTGATTTGCTTTGTAGCAGGGTTGAGATTCAAAAGCCTTACAGGGCAAAATATTTCTAGTTCTTGGACATTCAAGTTTGTTCATTCTAGAAATAAACCAGAAGAGAAGCACAAATATAGTCTCTGTATTAGCTTTTCCATATTCCAAGTTTCACTATTGTTGCAAAAGATTGCATAACGAGTTTAGAGAAAATGTAAAATGTGCCTCTCAAATGCACTTACCTCAATGAAAGGACTCTTTAAAAATTAGAGTTTAAAATGTTATGTTAGGTAAAACTTCTGATTTACTTGCTTTATATGGTATATATGAATATCATTCTAAAGAAATGTGGAATTGTGCATTTGTAATGGAATGCATCTGGCAAATTCTGAGTTTACACATCTGTATCAGATATGTACATAGGCAGAGACAACTAATTGGGAAGTATAACGAGCATCTCTTATATAAACATAGCCTAAACATAGTCCTTTTAATCACTCTTTTCTTCACCTGCTTTATTTTTCCTCTTCATTACTCTCTATTCTCCTATCTTGCCTTAGTCATCACCACTTGGCGAAGTTGGTTTGTACCTGTGTTCATTGTCTCTACTATTGGAATATAATCTCAGATTATTCTGACACTGAATATCTGTCACCACTCCCAGCATGGATGAACACATTAACTAGAAAGACTGGTTGGTTGCATCAGAGGGAAAAAAATGAGATGAAACAGACAAAAAGAAAAAAGCTGCTTTTTTTTTTTTCTGGCAGCATAGCTGTACATGTCACTTTTGAGTGAAACTTTGTTAACACTAAAACATTGTTTGAGAAAAAGAGCAATGCTCTTTAGCTAATGTTCTAGTATCTATTAAGTGGAAGGACATTTTTACTGTAGGATTGGAGTCCTGTGTCCTACATATAGATGATTTGTCATTATACAAAGCAATCCCAATTAAAATATCTCTAGGCTTATTTGAACAATGTTTATAAAATTAAATTCCTCTCCAAATAATTAATATTGCTACATATATAATATGCATACATATATACGTATATAAATTTTGTTTAAATATAATGGTGAATTTCATTCTTTTTTAACATTTTTTTCTATTTTTTGCTTCATATTTATTCTTACAAGTTTTATTAATGTAAATGAGGCGTTTCAGGTGACCTCCATACTGCCACAAATGTTTTAAGGGATTAAAACCTGTAGGTAATATATCCATATATGCAGGAAGAGAAGTGGGGGCAGGAGGAAAGTCCTCTGGATTGTTTAATTCCCAGATATTACATAGTATTTTAGCAATGAATATAGAAATCAGAGAGATTATATATTTCAATGGAGGTCCATCTCTGATTCAGAGCAATGTATACATTAAATTGTGCTTGTTATTGCCGACTGTTGTATCTGAAGTTGAATTTTCCCAATTTCTCAGAAGTGACAGTTAAGTTATAATCTCAGCATGTTCAGCATGCTTAATGAACTCCTTGGGGAGACCAGAATATCTGTAACACAATTAACTTCTCATTCTCATGTAAATGAGGAGTTTCAGAGTCCCTGATGGAAGCTTGCTTTTTGGCTACAGTTAGCAAATGTATGCTATTAAATGACACATGGAGCCTGAAGCTGAAATTTAGACTTCACTAATTTGTGCTGTGACATGTGCAAAGTGCTTTGGAGGAAATGTGAAACCGAGTTGTTTAAATGTAGTTGATGAAATAGGGATTATCACCCTTGGCTAAACTGTCATTGGCAACCTGATTGCTTTCACTGTTTTCTGCTCTTACAGAAGGCGTATTTGACATGTCTTTCACTTGCAGTATTTGCTTTAACATGACTGTTTTCTGATTACATAAGTTATTTATCTCAGAGGAAACAAACATAGTAGAAAAATAATTGTTTCTTTTTTTTCCAATTCTCCTCAAAAGTGAATATTCATTAGGTCAATATTTAGTGTCCAAATATGTCATTTCCTATACGAGTTTTAAAATTATACTTAAAAACTAAAAGGTAAATAACAGCATAAAGTGTATCAATTAGAAAACTGTAATACACAAAATTAAAATATATTATTTTGTGTAATTTAACATGTGTAGTATCTGGACAAATTTTATGTAATGTACTTATTAAATAAAAAACAAATCTGAGATTTAAAGTTTATTTCTTTTATAAATGATGCAGAAATAATATTTTAAATAAAATTATCTAGCAGAGAGAGAAAATCTAAAAAATAAACAAACACACTAAAAATATATGAAAAATCACCTTCAGATACCAGGAAGCAGGATGATTGCTAACGGACAGGAGATTTTCTTTTGACTGATGAAAATTTTTTAGAACTAGATGGAGATGGTCATTGAACACCACTGTGAATGTAGTAAATGCCACAGAATTCTTCACTATAAAAAGGTTCAGTTCATATTATGTGTATTTCACCTCAATAAATGAGTTAATGAATCCAAAATTACTGTACTTG
The DNA here is from genome assembly GCF_029289425.2 of Pan paniscus. Taxonomy (NCBI): domain Eukaryota; kingdom Metazoa; phylum Chordata; class Mammalia; order Primates; family Hominidae; genus Pan; species Pan paniscus. The sequence goes on from NC_073263.2 coordinate 65,211,436, forward strand.
CCTTAAAATAAAAATTAAGCTTAAAACTAAGGTAAAATGTGACTATTTAGTTTTCTTGAAGTTAAAAGAATTCTTAAGAGTTAATTTCTCAAAACTGAAGATACTGCTTGGCTCTATTCACTGTAATTCACAAGAACATTGAGTGTAAAATTTACATCTTGCATTTCACATTGTTTGAGAAAGGCCTCACTAAGGTCTGATTTTAGCACTTAGGCCTGGGTAGCTAAGCAAAAGCCAAAAGTTTGTTTCCAAAAAAAGCTGGCTTGAGTGAAAATAGAAAGAAAAAAAGAAAAACATACTTTTTGACATCTGCCTATCTTTGCCCAGGTATTTTGCAAAACTTTTAAACTGATTTTCTTCTTAAAACATAGACTTTGTGTATCCAAGTAATTCTTAAATTTTATAAAATATTTGTCAGTAGCACTAGGTCTAAAAATTCTTTTTTTTTTTTTTTTTTTGCCTATAAATGGATTTTTAATGGTATTTTTACACAATAGAACACCATACAGCAATCAGCATGAAAAATCTACAACCACAAACAACAATGTGGATGAATCTCACATATACAACAAGTGAAAAAGCCAACACAAAGGAGTACAAGCTGTATACTTCCATTTAAATAAAGTACAAAAATGGATAAACCTAACTTTATACTATTAGCAGTGAGGATAGTGAATCCCATGCGGGAACAGTGACTAGAAAGGAATATAAGGTGACTTCTCGAGAGTCAGTGATGTATTTCTCATCTGAGTGCTGGTTACTTATGACTGTCTGTTTGTAAAAATTCCTGATAACATTTTCAGGCTTCATTTTATTTCCTAAAAAAACATATAAGCATCATTATTTTTCCATCTGTGTCTACTAATTATATTATCTGGAATCCCTGTATGCCTCCTCTGTGTTGGTTCTTGCTATTGGAATCTTCCTTCCTTTTGTGTCTTTTTATCTTTGAGTTTATGTTGGATATTGTGCTTGAAAAATTATTATTATTATTATTTATTTTACTATAAGAAACATGCAGGTTTGTTACATAGGAGGTATACATGTGCCATGGTGGTTTGCTGCACCCATCAACCCGTCATCTAGGTTTTCAGCTCCGCATGCATTAGATATTTGTTGTAATGCCCTCCCTCCCCTTGCTCTTCACCCCCTGACAGGCCCTGGTTTGTGATGTTCCCCTCCTTGTGTCCATGTGTTCTCATTGTTCAACTCCCACTTACAAGTGAGAATATGTGATGTTTGGTTTTCTGTTCCTGTGTTAGTTGCTAAGGATGATGGTTTTCAGCTTTATCCATGTCCCTGAAAGGACATGAACTCATTCCCTTTTATGGCTGCATAGTATTCCATGGTACATATGGGCCATATTTTCTTTATCCCATGTATCAGTGATGGGCATTTGGGCTGGTTCCAAGTCTTTGCTATTGTAAATGGTGCTGCAATAAACATACATATGCATGTGTCTTTATAGTAGAATGATTTATAATCCTTTGGGCATATACCTAGTAATGAGATTGCTGGGTCAAATGGTATTTCTGGTTCTAGATCCTTGAGGAATCACCACACTGTCTTCCACAATGGTTGAACTAATTTACACTCCCACCAACAGTGTAAAAGCACTCCTATTTCTCTGCATTCTCAACAGTGTCTGTTGTTTCCAGACTTTTTAATGATTGCCATTCTAACTGGCATGAGACGGTATCCATTTGTGGTTTTGATTTGCATTTCTCTAATGATCAGTGATGGTGAGCTTTTTTTCATATGTTTATTGATTGCATAAATGTCTTCTTTTGAGAATTATCTGTTCATATCCTTCACCCACTTTTTGATGGGGTTGTTTGTTTTTTTCTTGTAAATTTGTTTAAGTTCCTTGTATATTCTGGATATTAGGCCTTTGTTAGATGGATAGATTGCAAACATTTTCTCCCATTCTGTAGGTTTCCTGTTCGCTCTAATGATAGTTTCTTTTGCTGTGCAGAAGCTCTTTAGTTTAATTAGATCCCATTTGTCAATTTTGGCTTTTGTTGCCATTGCTTTTGGTATTTTAGTCATGAAGTCTTTGCCCATGCCTATGCCCTGAATGGCATTGCCTGGGTTTTTTTCTAGGGTTTTTATGGTTTTAGGTTTTACATTTAAGTTTTTAATCCATCTTGAGTTAATTTTTGTATAGTGTAAGGAAGGGGTCCAGTTTCTGTTTTCTATATATGGCTAGTCAGTCCCAGCACCATTAATTAAATAAGGAACCCTTTCGCCATTGCTTGTTTTTGTCAGGTTTATTGAAGATCAGAAGGTTGTAGATATGTGGTGTTATTTCTGAGGACTCTGTTCTGTTTCATTGGTCTATATATCTATTTTGGTACCAGTACCTTGCTGTTTTGATTACTGTAGCCTTGTAGTATAGTTTGAAGTCAGGGAGCGTGATGCCTCGAGCTTTGTTCCTTTTGCTAAGGATTGTCTTGGCTATGAGGGCTCTTTTTTGGTTCCATATGAAATTTAAAATAGTTTTTTCTAGTTCTGTGAAGATAGTCAATGGTAGCTTGATGGGATTAGCATTTAATCTATAAATTACTTGGGCAGTAAGGCCATTTTCAAGATATTGATTCTTCCTATCCATGAGCATGGAATATTTTCCCATTTGTTTGTGTCCTCTCTTATTTCCTTGAGCAGTGGTTTGTAGTTCTCCTTGACTAGGTCCTTCATGTTTCTTGTAAGCTGTATTCCAAGGTATTTTATTCCCTTCACAGCAATTGTAAATGGGAGTTCACTCAAGATTTGGCTCTCTGTTTGTTCTTATTGGTGTAGAGGAATGCTTGTGATTTTTGCACTTTGATTTTGTATTCTGAGACTTTGCTGAAGTTGCTTATCAGCCTAAGGAGTTTTGGGGCTGAGGTGAGGCCTTCAATGAAATTCAACATCCCTTCATGCTATAAACTCTCAATAAACTTGGTATTGGTGGAACATATCTCAAAATAATAAGGGCTATTTATGACAAACCCATAGCCAATATCATACTGAATGGGCAAAAGCTGGAAGCATATCCTTTTAAAACTGGCGTAAGACAAGTATGCCCTCTCTCATCACTCCTATTCAACTTAGTATTGGAAGTTCTGGCCAGAGCAATCAGGCAAGAGAAAGAAATAAAGTGCATTCCAATAGGAAGAGAGGAAGTCAAATTGTCTCTCTTTGCAGACCACATGATTGTATATTTAGAAAACCCCATTGCCACAGCCCAAAAACTCCTTAAGCTGATATGCAAATTCAGCAAAGTCTCAGGATACAAAATCAATGTGCTAAAAATTCTAAGAATGTGAAAACAGCATTGTCTTCAATTGTTAAAATACAATTCTACCAATAATGGACTGTAACTGAATAGAACAGTACTTTAAGGAAAAATGTTTCCCAGATTCTAAATAAGTTATGTGACATGATGAATATATTAAATATATCTTGCATAATTGGAATTGGTTAGTAGTAAAAGCATATATACACAAAAACAGGAGTATTAGGTGACTATTAACAGGATTCTTTCTGGTCATTTTAGGGGAGAGGAATCTTTGTTCTCAGGGCTTTCCAGCCAAGCCCAGGCAGTACATACATATAAAGGAAGTATCTTTGTTTTCCCTTCATCTGATTCTATTCTCTCAACATAACACCTCGTTGCTTTAATTGGCTTCTCATTCATATATATTTAGATTTTTGCTCTTGTAACTCTCTAGTGAAGCAAATTTATTATTTCTGCCTTGCTAATTTAGGTTTTTGAGAATGAAAGTCTGAAGGCCTCAACCCTGCCAAGAAACAAATTATTCACTAAAATGACACCACTCTAGGAATCTACTAGTGAAGCCAATTGACATGGCCAGGCACATCTGTTTTGCTTATTGCTATTGTAAAATGTCTATTTAGAATTTATAATCCATTAATGGGTTCCCCACCCCAAAGGCATTTTCTACTTTAAACTGTGAAGATTAAATGTAAAATTTAAGAGAAATCTACATTAGCAGAGTCTGCCCCGGAAAAAAGCAAGACAAATGTATATTTTTCCCTTATTAACTTGTTTTCAAAATACAAGCCTGCTTACCAGAAGAATCAGTTAAGTTTTTGGTTGCATAGCATTGAGATTTCCTTTATTTTCATATATTTGAGTATTTATCCTGCCTTTCCTGTAGAATGTCTTTTCCTGGTGATCAAATAGTTGATAAGGGGAAATTCTCCCTACATAGAATTATTCTATTTGATATATGGAGAAGACATAATAGAATTTTAAAAATCATGTTTTGATATTCTTTATAAAATAATAGATCTAACCAATGATTATCGGTAGTTGCTAACATCACACACACACACACACTCACACACAAAAGACAACCAGATATTGTATATCTACTGAAGAAAATTCACTGCATCTCCTATAAGGTATTTTTACCTAAAAGAAACTGCATTGATAAATGCCTTAGATGCAACAATAAATTTAAAGAAAATAAAGAACACAGATAAGCATATCACCATGTCAAACAAACACAGAAATGTGTCAGCAAAACTCCCGACCCTTGCTGGAGATATTAGAGATTGAAATTATTTACATAATGTTATTTGGATATTATTTTCCTTTTTTGCTGTATGGACATTGACATTAATGTGGACAAAATAATGGTGGCATCTTACCACAAATTGAGGAAGTGTCAGCAAGTTGTACTAGTATCATTGTATCTTTTATTGCCATACACACACACATTTAAATAATAGTTTCACATATGATGGTCTTCATTGAAGCAATAATTATTAGTTTTATTGGCACCGATACTTGAGTTTTAAAATTCTTTTGAAAAACATTGGAAGTAAAAATAAAGCACTTCTATTGAATACTGAATTACAATGTCCCAAGGCAAACACGTTTGTGTTAGTATGATTTGTAAGCTGAAATAGCTGTTTTTTCATATAATATATTTTATATTTAAAGGAACAACTAAAAGTCAAACTCTGGTTGTTCAGACTTGGGAGTTTGGCAGATATTTCTCAAAAATGAATCAAATGAGCCTATCACTTCATGGAAAACAGCTAGCAGTATTTGTTACTAATGATAGCATTGAGAGACAGGACTAGCTGGATTTTCTAGGCTGACTAAGAATCCCTAAACCTAGCTGGGAAGGTGACCGCATCCACCTTTAAACACGGGACTTGCAACTTAGCTCACACCCAATCAGAGAGTTCACTAAAATGCTAATTAGGCAAAAACAGGAGGTAAAGAAATAGCCAATCATCTATTGCCTGAGAGCACAGCGGGAGGAACAAGGATCAGGATATAAACCCAGGCATTCGAGCCAGCAATGACAACCCCCTTTGGGTCCCCTCCCCTTGCATGGGAGGTCTGTTTTCACTCTATTAAATCTTGCAACTGCACTCTGGTCCGTGTTCGTTACAGCTCAAGCTGACTTCATTCTTCTGGATCTGGCCGGGTATCTGCTGTGCTTCTGATCCAGCGAGGCGCCCATTGCCATTCCCAATTGGGCTAAAGGCTTGCCATTGTTCCTGCACAGATAAGTGCCTGGGTTCATCCTAATCGAGCTGAACACTAGTCACTGGGTTCCAGGGTTCTCTTCCATGACCCATGGCTTCTAGTAGAGCTATAACACTCACCGCATGACCCAAGATTCCATTCCTTGGACTCCATGAGGCCAAGAACCCCAGGTCAGAGAACACGAGACTTGCCACCATCTTGGAAGCGGCCTGCCACCATCTTGGAAGCGGCCTGCCACCATCTTGGAAGCGGCCTGCCACCATCTTGGAAGCGGCCTGCCACCATCTTGGAAGCGGCCTGCCACCATCTTGGAAGCGGCTCACCACCATCTTGGAAGTTCTGTGAGCAAGGACCCCCGGTAACAACATTAGAGCTTATAAGCAAAATACCATCAGCATGAAGAAGAGAAGAATCTTGGAAAATTCTTTAGAAAATCCCCCACTCTCACCTTGGCAGCTTCATAATATGTAATACTTTAAAAAGGAGTTTACAGTGATATAATCAGTGATATAGTAAGTGTAATTTTTAAATCTTATGTAAAGATGTGGAAATTTAGAAAATCTGCACAATTCAGTAAACAAATATTTTCCAAATGGCAATGCATGATGTGTCTACATCCATTTAAGGTGCAAGATAGACAATGGATTTGCATGCAACTTACTACATAAAGTTAATATAGGTGAGAATTCCGGTCACAATCACCTTAAAGTACCACTTGTTGAATTTTATATAATGTCAAAAAAAAATCTGCAATTACCTGAAAAGGTACATAAAATAGGCCTCTCTCAAATATATATTTGGTCATTAAATCTGATTTTTTGGTATTAAATCTGATTTTTAAGTATATTTTAGCCCAAAGTATATATCAGCAAATATGATGCAGAAATAGATGTATGAAACCAACTGCCTTCTACTAATTCAGATATTAATGCATGTGCAAAATCATGAAACTCGTTTTCACTACTTTTAATTTTGGTATCGTTATTTATATCATAAATATAAAATTTATCAAATTTATAGAAATATATAAGCATTTAAGTATTTTCCATTTTAATTTCTAATATGGTAACTACTGATAGATATAAGCCAAGTAAACAAAAGATTTATATGGTTTTCAATACATTTACAACTGTTAGGTAGTCCTGAGACCAAAATGTTTCACAACAGCTATAGATTAAAGAAACATAATAAACAACAACTGTGGAAAATTGTGCTGATGTTTCCAATTTTTTACTCCTCCTTTAGCTTGCCATTTTTCATTTGCCTTTACAGTGTTCTCTTCATTGAGTGGAGCTGAATTCTTTTCTTTTTGTTTCTGAGTTTGATTAGGTGACTTCACTTGGAGAATGAAAAGCTAGCAGATCTGATTAAATCAGAAGCTTACAAAAATATATTGGTGCAATTGAACTTACTCTCTTGTGAGTCTGTTACTGATGTAAGAACCTCTAGGCTAGCCTACTGGTTACCGGAGGAAAGTGAGATGCTCATGGACAAGAGCAGAGCCAAACTTATTGAGCCCAGCTTTGATGAGCTAACCTGTAAAATTGAAGAAGAATGTGCAAGCCTAGATGAAATCACTCAAAAATGAACTCACTGAGTTTGAGGGTGAATTGTTTTGAGGCAATAATAACTGGTAAGAGAGGCATTTTGTCAAAACACTGGACACTGTTTAGATCCTGAGTTAGAAGAAGAAAGAGGTGAAGGAAGAGGAAGATGAGACAAGATGATAATAATCAACTGAAAATTACAAGGTAATTGGACAAATTTTAATATTATTTAATGAACAATAATTATTGTTACTTTCCTAAATGTGTAAAATGTGTGTGGTCCTATTTATTGAAATATATTTATTGTTTTTAACATATCCAGTATCTAAAAATTACGGATGAAATGGTAGAAAAGGGGAGAATCAGATGAGATTATAATAGAAGCAAGTATACCTGTGAGTTGATAAAATTGAAGTGGATGGTGAGCATATGGCGATCCACTATATTATTTTTTTCTGTTTTTGAGTATCCTTGAAAATTTCCATAATAAATATATAAAACAAAATTCATAGTAAGATGAGAGGAACGATAGATATTTTTGCTGTGGTCATAGAGCACTCCACATAGATGGATTGGCTACAGAAATAGTGACATAAATGGTAGACCAGGGTAAAAGAACCCAAACTCTATTATCACGTAAGATCACACACATTCTGAAAAAGGTAGCATTTATGAGCAGAAACACAGAGACTTTGAAATCAGGAAAATATGCACTTCTTTCCTACATTAGTTACTTACTGGCATTATGACCAAGTATTTAACTTTCTGAGTCATAGTTAACTATTTGCAAAACAAATGAATGAATAAAATAAAATAGAACAACTAGTAGATTTTATGACGAATAGCACTTGCACAAAAGTTAGAGCTATTACTATTATTCAGTCTGCTTTAATGTTTGTGACATACACAGGTAAGTTTAGCTTCCTGTAATAATTCACTGAAAAGAAACTGTTAGATGTCATTGACTATAGCATCTGATATCAGAACTCATTGTGATCAAAATCCAACTTGCAATAAAAGAGGTAAAAGCATATCTTTACATTTTTTAGATTATATTGATAGCTAAAATTCTTATACAAATGTGCTTGATCTATGCTAATGAACAATCTTACGGAGCAACAATGCATTTATTTTAAAATGCCTGCATTAGTTTGCATGTCTTGCTTGTAAATATCTGTTGCTGCTTCTTCCAATACTAAAATATCAATTATTTTTTCAACTTTTGAAAGTCAGAGAACTAAATATGTACAAATAGTAGCTGGCAGAAAATACATCAAAAAGTTTCTGTTTCCTGCCACTGAATTATTCTTAAAAGCACCTCCAAATGCTCTATAAAGACATTTCAATGTATAAAGGCTTACCTTAGGTTGAACTGGAAGAGTTGAAATAATAAACAGTTAACTCTGAATATTTTATATTTTTGAAAGGTCAGCTTAGAGTTGGAGATTCTTTAAGACTGTTGCAAAGCTGTTTTTGACAACTTCCATGATTAAAGCAATGGGTGGAGAAACAGTAAGAATACAAAAAAAATCTTTGAAGTGCTACTATATATTGTCCTGCCAGTGCCATATAGTTTTGTAATGCATGTTTGCTAAGTATTTAAAAATATTCTATTCTAACACAGGGAATAAGAAAAATTAACAAGGGGAACAATAAAGAGAAAATATAAAAGTAAATATAGATAGCAAATAAGTGAATAGCTTTTGAGACACAGGTAAATCTTATAAGGTGTGTTTATAAGTAAGAATATAGAAATTAATTTATAAGTTAAATTAGATATGGAATAAATGGAACATATGTGAGTTGAACCAAAGTATAAAGAAAGTAATTAATTAATATTAATTATATATAGGAAGAGATGGAAGCATCACATACATTGTAATTATTCATAAAGGACATTTTATGTCACTTCCATATTGACAGGTATAAAATCCCGAAATTAACTACCCATTGGTGACATACACTCTGGCCCCATGTGTCCTCTGTGCCAAACACAGCAATAAAATCATAGCTGCTCATCAGGCTATCTGCAAATTACCATCGTAGCCAGATGTACTTGCATCTGCATCCCTTCTGTTGAACAAGGGTGATTTAATTTCTGACTCATTCAGACTCTAAGGCCTCTCACTCGCTGTCTACTTGGGTCCTCAAAATCATACTATTAGTGGGGATGGCTGATGCAGCAGAAAGAGGAACAGGACACATGGGGACTAAACGGGAAGTAATTCAGTAAGTGTGGTCCTTCTGTCCCGAGTGCATTCTAAACATTTTCGCCTACCCAATATTTTTCCCTTTACTTCTTGCTCGCTTTAAATGGATCCAAGAAACCAGGCAATTCAAATTGAATATCATTCATCTGTGATCCATTCTGTTCCCTGACATCTGGCATAGTCTGACTAGTAGTGTACTTGCCACAATGTATATTCCATTATGAACACTTTTTTGGTCTTGAATTTGTAGATCAGTATATATACACACACACACATATATATACATTTACGTGTATGTGTATATATCTGATTTGTAAATATGTATTGTATTTTATATGTTTTATATACATAAACAGTATGTTTGTATATATATATACACACACATATTTTATATGGTATTTTTAAGAATATGTATTTTATGACTAAATCTGGAATCTACTGTATTTACAGGTTATTTCTATTGAAAATTAGAGTTGAATTTTTGATTTTTAAATCAATAAAATTTGAAGCACAGCTCAATTGCATTTCTGTGCATTTTTAAAATCTTTATTAATTTTCCTTAGTAACCTATAACAGGTCTATTTTCATATGGTTTTAATATATGCTATAATGCATCATTTGTGATATTATCATTAATTTAACCTCTTCACTGTATTCAGCAGTATGGGGTAAGCATACAACTAAGATAATCATCTCTTAGAGAAATATTGATTTTTGACTCCATTTGTATGCTGCAACACGTCTGGAGAAACCATATCGTGCATTGCATTGTATTCCTCTCAGATTATCTGAGAGCTGTATATACAGCCATGAACACATTTCCATTGACTTCTGTTGTAGATGGATAAGCAATTTTTATTTTAGCAAGTGAAAATCCTATCTGACTAGTTGAAAAAAGGGAAGTAGTCCATACTAGAAAGGTCAGATTTTCCACATAAAAGTACAGAGGAGCTTCAAACAATAAATTTGACCAGTCACTAAGCATTGAACAACTGGTAAATTAAAATTATATTAACAACTATGTTAAAACAAATATGTCAAATCAAATGAAACACATTTTTAATATTGAAGAACTCAAGTTAAAAATTATGTAAAGTAAAAAATCACAGTTTGATTATGATGGAGTTCATCAGATAATTCGATATATCCAGGTTATTAAAGGGTTTGTTTTATTTTAAAGCACTTATAAGCTCTTTTGCAAAATAGTCCTTCTTTTTTTTCATGTTCTGCATTAAGCCCAATAGATCTATAAAATGTCTTTATCCAGTGACGATAAGGACCATAAAACAAGCTCCATAATTGAACATTTCATGTTACTTCAGCACCAACTAGTCTTATAAAGTTCACTTAGGGAGTGACATTTTTATATTTTTTTCCCAATACCAAATTTTTCTTAAATCTTAATGCCTCTTTTGTGAAATAATATTTTAAATCCCATTTAAAGTTATTAGATTTCTCTGATGAATATTTTAAAGATGTGTCTCATGGCACTTTTAAAATAGAAAAATAAATAATAGAGAAAATCCCTCTCATGTCAAGAAACTAAATTTTGTATTTAATTTATTCAAACCCATGGTAATCAATGTACAATTTTATTTATATGTTTCATGTACAATTTTAATATCAATCCACAAAAAATATACAAAACATTTTAGATGCCAAGAGCAACATGTTAAAAGTGGAATAAAGTGCAGATAAATTTAATAGCTTTAACAATTTATTTTACATGAAACATAAAATCATTATTGCATGTTTTACATTTTTCTTTTATTAAAAATATTTTAATTTTTGACAACAATAAGCATAAAACTTTATACCATGAAGGACAGAGGTGAAAACAATATATGAAGGCCAACTTTTCATTTGATTAACTGAATTGCTGTATTAGTTTACTATGCCTGCCATCACATAGGTGGCTTAAGCAACAGATATTTATTTTGTCACAATTCCAAAGCGTCAAAGTCCAAGATAAACCCTCACGGGGGTGTTTTCTTCTGAAAAAGGAAAAAATTATTGCTCCTTGGCATGTAGAAGGCTGTCCTTTCCATGTTTTTGTGTCCGGAATTGGTGGGTTCTTGGTCTCACTGACTTCAAGAATGAAGCTGTGGGGCCCTCGCGGTGAGTGTTACAGTTCTTAAAGATGGTGTGTCATGAGTTTGTTCCATCAGATGTTCAGATGTGTCCAGAGTTTCTTCCTTCCGGTGGGTTCATGGTCTCACTAACTTCAGGAGTGAAGCTGCAGACCTATGAAGTGAGTGTTATGGCTCATTAAGGCAGCATGGACCCAAAGAGTGAGCAGCAGTAAGATTTATTGCAAAGAGCAAAAGAACAAAGCTTCCGCAGCATGGAAGGGATCCAAGCAGGTTGTAGCCGCTGGCTCAGGTGGCCTGCTTTTATTCCTTTTTCTGTCCCCACCCACATCCTGCCGATTGGTCCATTTTGCAGAGAGCTGATTGGTCCGTTTTACAGAGAGCTGATTGGTCCGTTTTGAAAGAGTGCTGATTGGTGTGTTTACAATCCTTTAGCTAGACACAGAGTGCTGATTGGTGTGTTTATAATCCTTTAGCTAGACACAAAAGTTCTCCAAGTGCCCACCAGATTAGCTAGACACAGAGTGCTGATTGGTGCATTTACAAACTTTTAGCTAGACACAGAGGGCTGATTGGTGCATTTACAATCCTTTAGCTAGACACAGAGTGCTGATTGGTGAATTTACAATCCTTTAGGTAGACACAAAATTTCTCCAAGTCCCCACCAGATTAGCTAGACACAGAGCACTGATTGGTGCATTTACAAACCTTTACCTAGTCACAGAGTGCTGATTGGTGCATTTACAAACCTCTAGCTAGACACAGAGTGCTGATTGGTGTGTTTACAATCCTTTAGCTAGACAGAAAAGTTCTCCAAGTACCCACCCAACCAAGAAGCCCAGCTGGCTTCACCTCTCAATGGCACTTGCCATGGCAGTTTGTGGCACCTAGCCAGGGCACTCCAGCAGCCCAGAGGGAGCTTGTCCCCCGATCAAGCCCAGCACGTGCCCACTGGCCAAACCGAGTGTGGGCCCGCCAAGCCCGTGCCCTCCCAGAACCCGTGCCGGCCCAGGAGAGCCATGCACAGCCCTGGCTCCCGCCCACACCTCTCCCTCCACACCTCTGCGAGAGCAGAGGCAGCTGGCTCCAGGCTTGGCCAGCCCAGAGAGGGCCCCCCACAGTGCAGCGGCAGGATGAAGGGCTCCTCAAGAGCAGCCAGAGTGGACGCCGTGGCCGAGGAGGCGCTGAGAGCGTGGAAGGGTTGCTAGCACATTGTCACCTCTCATCTTCACATGGTCTTCCTTCTTTCACTGTCAGTGTACAAATTTCCTCTTTTCATAAGGACACCAATCATATTGAATTAGGGTCCACACTTATCTCATGTTAATGTAATTATCTTTTTAAAATTTCTGTCTCCAAATATAGTCACGTTCTAGGGTACTGGGATTAAGACTTTATCATGTAAATTTTGGAGGACATATTTTTGCCCATAGCAGTTTCCAATAAAGGATACCAATTTGAATAATAAAAAAGCTATTACTGTAAATTCATTCTACTCCTTGAGCTAAAGAAATAGGCATCTCTTAAGTGTCTGCTGGGTAGACACTTCATGTACAGAATGGCCAATGCAGTTTTTTATTCAAATCACTAAGAAGCATTGGTATACATACTTTTTGTATTAATCTGGGTTTTCCAGGGAAACAGAATAGAAGAAGAAGAATAAATGATTGATAGATAGATAGATAGATAGATAGATAGATAGATAGATAGAACTGGCTCACAGCATTATGGAGGCTGAGATATCTCAAGAATTGCAGCCAGCAAGCTGAAGATCCAGAAAAGCTGATGGGATAGTTCCAGTTTGAGTCTGAGTTCAAAGGCAGAAGACCAGTAATCCAGTTAAAAGAGTCAGGCAAAGGGAGTGAATCCTTCCTTACTTGTCTTTCCTTCCTTGCTTATCTTATTCTTCCTTACAAAATGTTTTTTAGTTCTCTTGAGGTCTTCATGGTTTGGATGAGGCCCACCCAAATTGGAAAGAGCAATCTTTTTTCCTCAGTTTACCATTCAACTGTTAATCTCATTTTGAAGACACCCTCACAGACATAACTGGAATAATGTTTAACAAAATACCTGGGCACCCTGTGGCCCCATGAAGCTGACATGTAAAATTAACACTGTTTGTCTCCTGCACTATCTCCTAAAACAATTAACAGACACATTTTGTGAGTTGAAAAATTTTTATGATTTTGAGGTCCACTGCCAGTAGCAGAAAATCTGTGCAACTTATTTGGCATAGATTTCATTTCAGTTCAGTGACCGCGTCCCAGTATGAGTCTCCCACAGGAGATTTGTAGTTTGCATTTAGAGTCTCAAAGACATTTATTTTGCTTCTACACAGCCAATTGGCCAAAATAGCAATTGATCTTGTAGTAGGTCAATCGTGTGTTAAACACTCCCTATAGCCAAAAGCTGTTCTACTCCAGGGTCATTTGTCACTTAATCTACTGCTGGTCCCCAATCGGTGGCCTTCTTCATTTACTCAAATGGCTTTCAGTCTTTCCTATTAAAACACACTTAAGATTCCTTAGTAATCTTTCAGTCATAAAGAGAATCTAGTTCTGAAAAGTTAATGCAGCCAACAGATCATCAATTCTTTTTGAGCAAGGTAATGTGTCCCTTGGAGGTTGTGATGACCATTGGGTGCAATGGCTAATCCACTATTACCTTTCCTGTATTTTGTCTTCATCCCAAAGGGACTAACTCCTATACCGGGGAGGCTCAGCTGGCCCTGATTGTTAGACTCACCCCCAGAAGGCTGGCCCAACCCTAGAAATCACACATGGATTCCTTTCGCTTTTTCCAAAATTCTCTAAGCAAGAAACAGTGGAATTATTTAGGCTACCATCAATAATATAAGGAATCAAGATAAATTTCTTAAAGTATAAAAAGTAAAATAGTTGAAATGCCAAATAAAATAGGATAAAATGGAATTCACTAAGTTAAAGAAAACTAAAAACAGAACACGCTTTGATAAAATTGTATTTATGCAATTTATCAGATTTATATCATTCCTTTATAGCCTTAGTTGTATTCCTTATATGATTTCTTATGGCTTTCATTTAATGTTAAATTTAATAATTCTTGAAATATTTGTAATTTCTATAGCATATCATTAATATGACAGCAATACTTACGGTATATAGCGTTACACAAATGTCTGTAGAGAATTTATTGTTAAACATAATTTTCTTGATACAGCTAAAAAAAAAACTTCACTCCTGTAGATGACTCATAAATATTTAAAATACTTGCTAGCCAGCATTTAGAATACTAACGCTAACACAAATTATTGAAAAGTATAAACAACCATCACTTTAGCCAAGTGCTCATACTTTTACTTGCAAAAGAATGCATGGTCATGATTTGTTTTGCCTGCTTTCCATACAGAAGAAAGTTTGCTAATAAGCATTTTAAAAGATCGGATAGCAGAAAACTAGATGTAGAAGAAAAAAATGAGTCACAGATATCTGAAACTGAATAAACAGTCTTTGTAAAGTAATAGTTAACCATGTTAAAATAACAAAGCAATTTCATAGATGAAATTATAGCTATGCATAGCAAAATATCATTTTTATGGTAAAGAGGACAGATTAATTTTATTGTTTACCTGAGATGGGCTTGTGTAAAAAAAGAAAAATCATAGGCATATTTTATCATCTGAAATTTCTTTGTAACGCTTTTAATATTGTCAAAGAATATTTATTTTTGGAAAAAATTACTTCATGTACTTTTTGATTGTTTTTAACAGAAAGTTACAGTTTGATTTTAAGCAGGTGTGACTTTCTAAAATCAGCTTTTATTATAGATGTTTGGCCCACTTTGTTTCTAAAATATGTCATTTCTGAATTCACCTTTGTTACTTAAAATCCATGTTTTTCACTCATTAGTTGAAATCTATTTTTCTATATCCTTTTTATGTAAAGATCTCCAACTCTGTGTGATTGTGATTTGCTACATCAGGAACAAGGAAGTAACCTATAACTAGATAGGTTTACAGTGTATTAATTCAAAATGCTTAATATCTGGAATGGGCCAAAAACATAGACTTGGAAGCATTCTCCATCCAGGAATCTTCAGTGGAGATGAAATTAAATAATTCTTGAGGAGCTTGTATTATTTTCAGATTGAAGAAATCCTGTATTATTGAGTAAGTGTTAAGCAATAGATTCAAATCTACACTTACCAAGAACCGGTTGTGTTTCATGCACATGTTGAGTTAATTTGCATTATTTATCCCATTTAATATTTACAACAGCACTATGAAATTTTTTTATCTTATTAAGAGAATTACTAGTATGGTATGGATTTGGTTTATTTTTTAAGGAGAGTGTGGATTCATGGGCTCACTTTATTCATATTTTAGTTTGTACCTATGTCTCTTTTTTCTCTATAATTCTATGAATCACCCCTTTTCATTTTAATAATTTCATATATTCTTAAATCATCAAAGTTTAAATCATTTCCTTATAAATAAAATCCTTACATCCAGTCACCAGTCATAAATGAAGCTGATTAAGAAACTTGCCAAAAATATAAATCAACACTATTCTTTCTTCATCAAGCAAGTAAGAATAAAAACAAAACAAAATAGCAGCTGAATTCAACACAATACTTCATAAACTGCAGAATAAATACTATATTAAACGTTGGATTATTGTCTTTATCACATGATTAATGAGAATATGATCATTAATAGCTATTATCACATGCTTAGGTGCAATGGTTATCAAGGTGGAAATTTCTGGAATTAACATTTTGCATAATAAGAAACAAATTTGGTACCAATTTAGAGGTCTGAATTGAACCCCTAGATTAGCTTATTTGTCTGAAAATATTCAATAATTCATTTATAACCTCCTCATGGGAGAAATACAAAATTATTTCCTGTGGCAGATAAGATCAAAAGGCAAAAATTAGACATTTGTAAGAATAGAGTTTCTTTGTATTTTTATTACATTATTAAGAGATGATCTGGCTGGATACTGTGCCTTATGTCTGTAATCCCACACTTTCGGAAGTCAAGGTGGGAGGATCACTTGAGCCCACAAGTTCAAGACAAGCCTGGGTAACAAAGTGGGGCCTGGTCTTTACAAACAAACAAACAAAAAAAAAATCAAAAAAATAGCTGGAACATACTTGTGGTGTGCACCTGTAGTCCCAGCTACTCATGAGGCTGAGGCAAGCAAGAGAATCACTTAAGCCCAGGAGGTGGAGGCTGCAATAAGCCATATTTGAGCCACTGCACTCCAGCCTGAGTGACAGAGCAAGACCTTGTCAAAAAAAAAAAAAAGAGGGGAGGTAGTGGCTAGGTGTGTTGGCTCATACCTGTAATCTCAGCACTTAGGGAGGCTGAGGAAGGAGGATCACTTGCACCCAGGAGACCAGCCTGGGCAACACAGTGAGACTATGTAACTACAAAAGTTACAAAAAAAAAAAAAGGCAAGGCGTGGTGGCCCACCTGTAGCTCCAGCTACTCCAGTGGCTGAGCTACTTAGGAGGCTAATGTGGAAGGATCAACTAAGCCCTTTTGGCAAAGGCTGCAGCAAGCTGTTATCACACAGCTCTACTCCTCCTGCCTGAGCAACAGAGTGAAACCCTGTCAGGAAAGAAAAAAAGAGAGAGAGAGAGATGATCTGTAATTTGGTCATAATAATCAAGAAGTAAATTATGAATCCTAAAGCTTTATATTTAATGTAATATCTTGAATTGTCAATGTAAGAACATACCTGCATGTTGGAAATTTAGAAATGAGAATCACCACAGTGCTACTGATTTGTGGACATTGATTTTGTATCCTGAAACTCTAATGAATTTGTTTATGAGATCTAGGAACTTATTGGATGAGTTCAGGGTTTTCTAGGGTACAATCCTATCATCAGAGAACAGCAAGAGTTTGACTTCGTCTTCTCCAATTTGTATGCTCTTTATTTCTTTCTCTTGTCTGACGGCTCAGGATAGGACTTCCAGTACTATGCTGAATAAAAGTGGTGAAAGTGTTTGTCTGAAAAAGACTGTGCCTTTCCTTCATTTATGAAGCTTAGTTTTTGTAGATACAAAATCCTTGGCTGATAATTATTTTGTTTTAGGAAGCTGAAGATAGGATCCTCATGCCTTCTAGTTTGTAGGGTTTCTGCTAAGAAGTCTGCTGTTAATCTGATCAGTTTTCCTTTACTGGTTACCTGGTGTTTTTCCTCACAGCTCTTAATATTATTTTCTTCATCTTGACTTTAGATAACCTGATGACTATGTGCCTAAGTGGTGATCTTTTTGCAATGAATTTCCCAGGTGTTCTTTGAGCTCCTTGTATTTGGATGTCTAGACCTCTAGCAAGGCCGGGGAAGTTTTCCTCAATTGTTCCCCCACATATGTTTTCCAAACTTTTAGATTCCTCTTCTTCCTTAGGAACACCAATTATTCTTAGGTTTGGTCATTTAACATAATCCCAACCTTCTTGGAGACTGTGTTCTTTTTTTTTATTTTTATTTTTTTAATTTGTCTTTGTTGGATTGGGTTATTTCGAAAACCTAGTCTTCGAGCTCTAAAGTTCTTTCTTCAGCTTGTTTGATTCTATTGCTGGGGCTTTCCAGTACATTTTGCATTTCTCTAAGTATGTCTTTTATTTCCTGAAGTTGTGTTTTTTAATTTATGGCATCTATTTCACTGAAGATTTCTCCCCTCATACCTTGTATTTTTGTTTTTATTTCCTTAAGTTGGACTTCAACTTTCTCTAATGCCTCCTTGCTTAGCTTAACAATCAAATTTCTGAATTCTTTTTCTGGCAATTTAGGGATTTCTTCTTGGTTTGGACCCATTGTTGGTGAGCTAGTGTGATTTTTTGGGGAGTGTTAAAGAACTTTGTTTTGTCACATGACCAGAATTGTTTTTCTGATTCTTTCTCATTGTGGTAGGCTATGTCAGAGGAAAGATCTGAGGTTAAAGGCTGCTGTTCAGATTCGTTTGTCCCACAGAGTGCTCCCCTGATACATTACTCTCCCCCTTTTCCTGGCAATGTGGCTTCCTGAGAGCTGAATTGTAGTGACTGTTATTTCTATTCTGGATCTAGCCACCCAGCAGGGCTACCAGGCTCTGGGCTGGTACTGAGGGGTATCTGCACACAATCTTGGGATGTGAATCACCTTCAGGTCTCTCAGCTGTGGATACTTTGGTGGAGGTGGCAGGGGAGTGAAATGGACTCTGAGCAGGTCCTTAGTTGTAGTTGTTTTATACACTAGTTTTGTGCTGGTTGGCCTCCTGCCAGGAGGTGATGCTTTCAGGACAGCATCAGGTGTGGTAAGTATAGGGGAGGATCAGTAGATGGGCAAGGCTCTAGAACTCCCAAGAGAATATGACTTTTGTCTTCGGCTACCCGGGTGGGAGGGGAAGAACCATCAGATGAGAATAGGGTTCGATGTATCTGAGCTAGGACTCTCCTTGGGTGGGGCTTGCTGCTACTTCTGTGGGGGATGGCGGTGTGTTTCCTACGTCAATAGAGTTATGTACCAAGGAGTATCATGGCTGCCTCTTCTGTGTCATGAAGGTTGTCAGGGAAGTGAGGGAAAGCTTGCAGTTTCAGGCCTCACCCAGCTCCCTCACAACCCAAAAGGCTGGTCTTATTCTCACTGTGCACTCCCACAACAGCACAGAGTTTGTTTCCAGGCAGTGAGTGAGCAGGGCTGAGAACTTGCCCCAGGCTACCACCCTCTCAGCTGAGCATGCAAGCAGGGCTTTCACATCATTCCGCCTGTGGAGTCTGCACTCTGGATTCATGTTTTCCCCTGAGCTCTGGCCAGGACACTTCCAATTTGTTTGGAATTGTTACCAAGTTCAGCTGGAGGTTTCCCTCTCCATGTGTTTTTTTCCCCAGTTCCTCTGGCAGCTGTCCCCACGGGGACTCCAGTGAGACAAGTCAGAAATGGCTTTCCGGAGGACCCACAGGGTTTTTACAATTGCTTCCTCTACCCCGTATTTCACTTGGCTCTCCAAATTGTCTCACCTCCAGGTAATTTTATGGTCAAATCCTTTTCCCATGATCCGCCTCAGGTTCCCCAGTGCAGGTCTGTATTTGGGGGAGGATAATTCCTTTTTCCCACTTTCACAGTTTGGCACTCACAGTATTTGGCTGTCTCCTCGGTCCTGCAGGAACCATCTGCTTCCTTCAAAGGGTCTGTGGATTCTCTTGCCTTTCCTGGTTTATTTCTGCAGTAGTTCTTGGAGCAGAAGTTCACAATGTGAGTCTCCACATACTGCTCTGTCTGTCCCAGTGGGAGCTACAATTTAGTCCTGCCTCTTATCTGCCTTTTTTTGCTACTAAATTCTTATTTTCCATTCCTATTAGTATATTATTGTAAGACTGATTTCTATGTTAAGATTGTGATTAAAACAAAACATCAAAACAGTTTGGAGAGTTATATAGGTTTCATTTTGTTCTGTTTCCTTTTTTCTATTTTACATTTGTTCTGATTATATTTACTGAAATGTAATTTTATGTTTGTTGAATCTAATAATAAAAAATTTGTTTCTATTTTGTGTGTATAATGTTTAATCTCATTTTATTTTTTATAACATTTTTATTTTCATAATTGTATCACTCCACAAAAGACTGGGGAAAAATAACCTTTCAGCTCAGACAGTTGGAAAAGCACTGCCATTAGCTCTTTTTGTGGTGTGGTATTATATATATTTGTCTTATTTATTTTTTGCTATATCACTGCCATTTTCATACTCTAAACTTCTAGCATTGCACGCTGCATGTTCCATGCTTTTCGGAAAAGAGTAATGAGTAAATAAACTTCCAAGGCACTTGAAGTAAGCAATGAATTCACAACAATGGTTACATATGGTGGCCTTGAGGTTCAGTAACTTCAGTTAGCAAGAAAGAATCACAAATTTGTGATGTACCCAGGATGAGGGATAATTTGGAGTTCACAGGCAAATGGGAAATGCACATGACATTTACAGTCAAAATTTGGCTTTTTCAGAATTACGCTAGCTAAACAAAACATGGCTTCAGATTCAACTTTTCCTGCATTTTCAGGACCTCTGGTTAAAACAAAAGGCTTTAAGTAAACAGTTGGAGACAAAATAAGCTAATTAAAATGTCTTCTTACTTTTCCTAAAATTGCCTTTAATTGTATCTCTTTCTAAATTTTTAGTATCTATCAATCTATCCACCTGTCTTCCTCTAAATTTATCCAAATATCTGATATCCGTTAACTACAATCGGTCTCTTTAGCTGTTATTCTGAACTTCCAGGTCCCTATAAGACTCAGTATCCAATTAGTATTTCAAACACCACAGACTAAAACTGAACTCATCTTACTTTTCTACAAGTCAGTTCCCAAACATGAATTTCACATTTTTATTAGTGCCACAATCTGTTACTGATTCATATTTCTAAACCTGTAGTCATCTCTGACTTTTGTTACTATCTTTTCATATACTCTATTGGTAATATCACAACATGCCCAGCAGTTACATATTTTTTCTTTATTCTGACCTGCTTGTATAATTTCTGACTCAAATGTCCTCAGCCATATTTATATATGCAAATCAAAACAATATCTTAAAGCCCAGCTAAAACGTCATAACTTTTCTAGTTTCCCTTGATTCTCTCAGCATAAAGTAGTCTCTCCCTCCACTTTACTACTTTAACACTCCATTTTAAACATCTTTTGCTTAGAGAACAACTTTACTGTATAATGTCATTTTTTATTTTGGAGGCAGAGGATGTCATTTATGTCTTTCTGTATATACCATACTATCATGAAAACACTGTCATTTGTATATGGCAAAATCAAAGTTTGCGGAAGGAAGTTTTTGCAAAGATTTCTCAAATTACGTTTCTCAGTAATTTTAATGTTATACAAAGATACATACTATAAGAGGAGAGGAGAGTACATATTTAATACTTTTTCACTTAGACTACTAAACAAATATAAAGGATTATATTGTCATTGAAAATGTTGAAAATTGCATTCCGAACAATAAATGCTTTTATTTGCTGCAAAATAAAGTATTTTTAAGTCATATGGAAAAAGTTCATCATGTAAGGAGTCATGATGAAAAAGAAGCAATTATTGCAGAGCAATAAATAAATGGTTAAACTGGTAAACCAATAAATGAAATGCATTAGCTATCAGAATGGGGAACTTACTGATAATAGCTTGAAGAATGTACACAAACTTGAGGGAAGATTTCTACCCTATTTCATACAAAATGTTGATGTCATTAGAAGTTCCAGACACATGAGAAGAGTAAACTGCAAATCCACATGAAAATAGAAGTTTTGTTTTGTGTTTGTTTCTAAACAAAGCCACTGGATAAAAAGAAAGGCAAAATGATGATGATATTATCAGTTTCATTTCAAAAAGTACTGTGTCAGACGGGCGTGGCGGCTCACACCTGTAATCCCAGCACTTTGAGTGGCTGAGGCGGGCAGATCATTTGAGTTCAGGAGTTTAAGACCAGCCTGGCCAACATGGTGAAACAACATCTCTATTAAAAATACAAAAATTAGCTGAGTGTGGTGGCTCAGGTCTGTAATATCAGCTTCTCGAGAGGCTGAGGCAGGAGAATTGCTTGAACCTAGGAGGCAGAGGTTGCAGTGAGCCAAGATTGCACCACTGCGCTCTGGCGTGGGCAACAGAGTGAGACTTCATCTCAAATAAATAAATAAATTAAATAAATAAATAAATAAGTGCTGTGTCAAACAGAAATAGTTTCAATTCTCTAGAAAATATTTTTCAACTTTAATATAAGCTTTCAGGCATATATGATAAATGTGCAATATGTTTACAAAAGTTAAGAAGTTGGTTCTTAACTTTGGCAAAAGTAAAAGTAAAGTTTAAAGTTGGCAAAAGTAATCATGGTTTTTGCCATTATAGTAACCTCTTAGAAACAGAAAGATTGAAATCATATAATCATGCCATACACAAAGACAGGTATAATCTAAAGAAGTAAAGATTATTACAAATATTAACATTAATTCAGAGTTAAATGATTGATTGGTTGATTA
Organism: Pan paniscus; assembly: GCF_029289425.2. Taxonomy (NCBI): domain Eukaryota; kingdom Metazoa; phylum Chordata; class Mammalia; order Primates; family Hominidae; genus Pan; species Pan paniscus. The sequence goes on from NC_073263.2 coordinate 65,233,809, forward strand.
ATTGATTCAATCAACATTTATAGGGAACCATTACATAGACTACACTCTCCACAGTTGAAAAAAATGCACATAGTATAACCAATTTCCTCAAGGAATGCAGTCTGGTGAAGGAGACATACATAAAAATAGTTTTAATGCAGGATGTGATTTGTAAAACTTTCTGTAGAAAGCTTTAGGAGCATAAAAGAGAGAAAATAACTGAGAATGAGAGAACAAGAATATAAAGAAAAAGCTTTATATAGATGAAGTATTGACTGGCTCTTAAAAGTTGTATTGGTATCAATGTGTTTTTGTTGTCTATTGCTTGCAATGAATCACCCAAATTTTAGTGGTTTGAAACATTAACAATTATTTTATATCTTTCACAATTCTGAAGGTTGCTAGTTTGAGACAGACAATTTTCTTTAGTGGTCCCTCAGGAGTTCATATTCAGATGGAGGTGGAGGCTAGAGTCGTATTGAATTTTTCTTCACTCAAGTGAATGCTGTTTGATACATTAGATTGACAATTGACTCAGGCCAAATCTGGTGCATTCAGTTAAAAAAAAAAAACATAGAAAAAGGAAACTGTACAAGGCCATTTTATGTTGTCTGACTTTCTTTGTGGTATCGTGGCTTGGTTCCAGGAGTCAGCATCCCCAGAGAACAAGGCATATTTTTGTGACATTTTTGTAACCTAGACTCACGTGTCATTTACCCTCACTTCCATTATATTCTCTTAGGTCAGTCACAAAGGATTGCCCAGGTTCAAGGAGAGGACTTTGAAAGAGCATGTGGAATAAAACATACTGTGTCAGACATGTTTGGAAAAGACAAGCTGTCGCCGTGTGTTTCATATTCAATGTGTGAATGAACGAAGAGAAGTAGGAAACTTCAGCCAAGTTAGCAGCTTGTGGAGAACATTGTGATTTTCTCGCCATTCATTGTATCTGCCCTAGATTAGATGCCCTTGTGGTTCCAAGGGCTGAGCCAATCAACAAATTTCATTCCCCTGGCCAGAGTCATTGCTTCAGTTAAGTACCTGCCCCAATTTGCCAAATCTGAAGCAAGCTTAGGACATTCTTCATAATTGAAAAACTCTTCTCAAACATGGATGAAAGCTTATGTAGCCTAACAACTATTTGAAGTCATTTTAAGTTCATGAATAGTAATGCATCAAACTGAATTTGAAACTATGAGTGGCAGAGAGGACAGATGAGAAGTTTTACATTTGTGACATTACTGAGTCACTGGAATGGGCAAACCCTGAAGTCCACACTGCCTTCCAAGTATGTGAGTTAATAAATTTTACATGATTTAAGCCAGTTACCATGGAGTTTACTAGAAACATAAACACTCCGCAGTAAATGATTTGGACTTCACCTTGTTAAGAACGTGATATAATTAATGAATTTGTAATGCAAGAGGTGGATTGATCTGATATTTGCCCTAGGAAGATCAGCTTAGAAGCAATATGGAACACATGTTGGAAAGAGACATAACTGCAGACCAGTTATGAGATGTGAACTGTACCAGTTTTTAGGAGGCTTAGAGTGGAGATGGCATGTGAAATGAGAGAGTCATTAGGAGGTTTATCTGATTTTTAAAATCATAGGATTCTGTTGAAAGTAACTGGCTATATAGTAGTGGTATAATTCAAAAAAATATGCAACATAAGAAAAGCTAGATTCAGGGAAAAACAAAATGTTTCTAGTTTAATATGGATATGCAGAGAAAAAAATTTTTTCTCTCCCTAGATTTCTGAATATACTTTTTTAATTTTATTTAAAAATATGTCTTTGAATAGCTGCCCTGCTATGGCTTTCATGAATATAGAGAATCCATCTTGAGTTCAGGAGAGGACAGAATTGTAGACAAGACACAGACCTTGTTTTTGAAGTGGTTTAGAAAGATTTTTTAAAATAATTTTGTTAATGGACATATTGATTTTGCATTGTGTCTTAACATATTTCATAAAATTAACACTGAAATTTAGGGTGGGATGCTTTCTATTACTGCTTCTCATGCTTTCATCTTCATCTCAGTACTTCAGCACCACATAATAATCATTTTTTATGCATTAAATGAGAACTAAAATAACTAATACAAGATCTTTCCTGCTACCTCATAAAAATTGCTACTCCCCAAATAAGTTAGTGCCCTGTAACTAAAATATTTATAAATATAAAGAACATTTTCAAAAGGCTTCCAATTACCAGGGAGAGGCCAGAGGTCTCAGACAATTCTTTCCTGGGGCATGCACTGAGGAAGATTATATTGCCCTCCTAGGTATTTAAACAATTTCCTGACTGGTAAACTGTAATCCTGGATAAAGTGTGCCTAGAGAATAGCAGCTTGGGTTTGCTGTTATTTCTGTTATTTTCCCTGCTGAGTGGAAACTAAATATAATCTTCCTAGGTGACAAATAAGTCCCAGTTAGGCAGTGCACACTAAATCATCTTAGATGTAGCTTCCAAATTTTATGGATATACTTGGCACCTGTTAAAATATTGTTTAAAATTGAATAATTTATCTTATCTACTTGAATAAAATTGTTTCAGTGACTCTGCTGTGGTTACTATTATGATTGTATCTCTTCTTACTCAAATTCTAAGAAAATATCCTGCTAGTTCTGGAATACAGACAGTATTATTTGTCCTCCCAAGTAATATTAGAATACCAGAGAAAAAAGCTTTATAACCCCCAACAGAGTTTAGATATGGCTCCTTTATAGGCAGATATAAAAATTATAATACAGTAATATAATTTAGATACACAGTGGTAGGTCTGAAAAAGAAACAAGTTCAAATTTACTATTTTTTCCCTTGGAACAAACATCAAGATAAAATTGTAGTTAAGAACAAATAAACTGATATCTTACTCCTCAAAGTTTCTAGAGCTTAAGGTTTTGATCAACTTTATATTAGGTATAACAATACTGAACTATTATTTTCAGATAACTTTTAAAAACCACAACTCTTTTATATTTGACCTCTCTCTGTTCACCTTTCTCTTCTCCAACCATGGCAAATCTATAAAACCAATTTTCTTTTCTTATTGTATTATTCTGTTAAAAAGTTTTCTATTTTCCAGTGGACACAGGCTGACATTACAGCTGGATTAACACGAACATGATTTATTCCTTCCTATGACTTTTTTAGGAAGCTAGCCTAATTTGCTGCCATTGTTATTAAGACTACTACAATAAGTCAAAGTGTTTGTCTCCCCAGAGACAGTATTAAGAAAATATACTCTGCAGGTGTCTTTTCACGACCTTGAAAGAAACTTGTACATAAAATTTTGCATCCTAGTTTCCCTCCCCACTATAGCTCCAGGAAGCACTATTGCTAAATTGGTTAAGCTGGAATTGGTACTGACAGAGGACAAGAAACCAACCAAAAAGAGTTACCTGAAATTTAAGCCAGTCCTAGATGCCAGCTGGTATCCAAGGAAAAATTCCATCCAAATTTAGGCTACTGCAATTTAAAAGTGCCTTTATATGATCTAAATCAAAACATGTTTTGAAAAATGCTTTCTTTAGAAATGTTGTATTAAGAGCAAGTCTCCACAGATAAGGAATGAATAAAAGTAGTTACATAATTCAGTGAAGATACTGTAATGCAATACTTTAACTTTTCTCTGTTGAATCTCTTTGAAATAATTAATTAATTTAGGACTATCACAACCTTTGATAAAGAGGGAGTAATTAATTATAGTATTCAGTTCAATTTCAATAGACAGTATGTTTTCTACTTTCTATATTATTAATGTCCTCATCCCCCACTTTCACTTCTTTTCTCACTGCCTCCCATTGTTGTTTTGTTAATATCTATTTTCATTCACAATCAATGATAGCGATCTATTTATATCTCTATCTATATATATCTATATCTACATCTATACCTATATCTAATTCCAGGTTTACTTGTTTTCTTTTTCATTCAATACTTTGCTTTTAACTTATATCCATGATGTTGAGTGAGTGTACATTCAGTTTATTGATTAAAACAACTGCATGGTACTACGTGGTAAATACTCAGTTTGCTACCTATTCTCTATCACCGTAAACAACTGCTGTAGGCCGGGCACAGTGGCCCATGCCTGTAATCCCAGCACTTTGGGAGGCTGAAGCGGGTGGATCATTTGAGGTCAGGAGTTCAAGACCAGCCTGAACAACATGGTGAAACCTTGTCTCTACTAAAAATACTATATATAATACATATATATATTAATTATATATAATATATAATATTATACTAAAAATACTATATATAATATATTAATTATATATAATATATAATTTTAATAGATATATAATATGTAATACATATATAATATACAATTAAAAATATATAATTATATAATATATATTATATATAATACATTATATATATAATGTATAATACATATTATATATAATTATATATTATATATAGTATTTTTAGTAGAGACAAGGTTTCTATATACATTATATATAATATATAATATATAATATATATATTAATTATATATATAAGCCGGGCCTGCTGGTGGGCACCTGTAATCTCAGCTACTGGGGAGGCTGAAGTGGGAGAATTGCTTGAGCTGGGGTGATGGAGGTTGCAGTGAGCCGAGATCGCGCCACTGCACTCCAGCCTGGGTGACACACCAAGACTCTGTCTCAAAGACAAAACAAAACAAAACAACAACAACAACAGAATAACTGCTGCATATATCCCCCTTACGAAGCAATGTGAAAATGTCTTTAGGATGTTATGCAATAGTAGAGTTACACACAAGTATATCAAATCACCCTCCTCAATGACTATAATAGGCTATATCCATTCTGTTACATATATGTAAGTCCAGTGAAGCTTATAAATATTTAGTAATTATAATTATAAAATTGGTAAATCAGAGTTTAAATAAAATAATAAATTATATATTATATCAAATATCTTCATGTATAAACTACTGTTTGGCTTAAAGATGTGATCATGCAGCAGTATTCAAGTCTTGAAACACAAGTGACATATATTTGATACCCATTTGATATGTTTTTATTAAAGACACATACATATTCATAACAAATGCATGCAAAGTCAGAAAAAAGTGTAAATCACATGTATGAGATTTTGTAGAAAAAAATCCTAGGAAAATACATATAATATGTTCTATATCACATTTCAAGTAAGTGTGTTTGTGTGTATTTGTTTAGTTTTAAATTTATATATGAATATATATATATTTTTAAGGCATCTGCTTCCATCAAATTTACTGTATGAAATATAATTTATATTTTTAACTTAGCACTCTTGGAATAAGCATGCTTTTATACTAAAAAATAAAATTGAAAGAAAAATAAATATTTTTCTAAATGAATTGGAACATTATTAGTAGGATTTGCCAAACTAATAAGATGTTGTATGTAGCTATCTTTTGGAAAAGTCAATTAGAAACACAAGTAGAAATTAATGTGAGACACTTCTATTGGGAATTGCAAGCATGTATTATATCCAGTGGGAAAGTGAGAGAAAGAAAAATACTTGAAAGAACTTTGAAAAATGAGGATACCTGACTAATAAAACGTATTTTCTTTCTGTCAATCCTTCTCAATTATTGCGGTAAAACTTGAATTATTCAGGTAGAATTTATTCCTATCACAATTCTATTTTCAACTGGCAAGGATAATATGAGAAAGAGGAAATAATTGAATGCCTCCATTTATTAATTTTTATTTGGTAGTCTAACTTGCTAGGTTTGCAAAGTGTTCAGACTGAGTGCTATATATCAATTTAAGAATGCTCCCTGGATTCTTTTCCAGTGCATTTATAGTGCCAAGGATGCATTGATCAAATGCATAAACCAATAAAGTTACTTTAAAAGAATATCATTAATCCAGAGTTGTGACATGATAAAGTTCCAGGCAAAAAGAGAAAGAATTACTCTGTTATATATTTTTAAAAGATGATTTATGAAATAAGTCAAATGATACTATGATACTACACTAGGAATAAATATTTTTAAAAGACATGCTTTCTCACTTTAATTTTAATGGCTTTTTAAGGCCCCAAACCAATTATCGTTTAAGTAAAAAATCATTATATAATATAAAATATAGAACCAATGAGATAAAAAAATACTCATAAAACCACTACACCACCAGAATTACTTAGCAGAGTGAATAATTATTACTGTTTTTTTCCCATCTCACAGAGATGCAATCACAGAAAATAAAATTGTGTGTACTTTGTTTGTGTGCTTTGGGTTTATATAGACTTATATGTATTTTCCATGTTGCCACATAGTCTTTATTGACTTCAATTTAAATGGATACAGACACAAGCTAAAGTAAATACAAGGGGACTTCAAAAAGTGTGTGGAAAATGGAATTAAAAGATAAAATAAAAATACAAACTTTATTTATTAACATAAACTCCATCAAGTTCAAGACACATTTTAAGCAATAATGTTAGTCATTTAGTTCGTTCCTTAAGAATTGAAGGTCCTGGGAATTTGGCCATGTCAATGCAGTCTTTTCTGCGTTATTGCCCAAAGATAAATGGACAGCCTTTAAATATATATTTTTAAGATTAGGAAACAAAAAGAAGTCATAAGGAGTCAAATCAGGACTATAAAGTGGATGCCTAATAATTTCCCCTGGAAACTCACACAAAATTGCCCTTGCTTGATGAGAAGAATGAGCTTGAGTATTGCCATGGTGGAGAACGACTCTCTGGTGAAGGTTTCCTGGGTGTTTTTTCACTGAAACTATGGCTAACTTTCCCCAAAACACTTTCATAATAAGCAGATGTGATCATTCTTTTGCCCTTCAGAAAGTCAACAAGCAAAATGCTTTGAGCATCCCAAAAACCTATTGCCATAATCTTTGTTATTGACCAGTCACTTTTGCTTTGACTGTGTCATTCCCACCTCTTGCAGGCATTGCTTTCATCATGCTTTGTCTTCAGGATCATTCTGATAAAGACATGTTTCATCTCCTGTTACAATTCTTTGAAGAAATGCTTTAGAATCTTGATTCTGCCTGTGTAAAATTTCCATTGAAAGTTCTACTTTTTTCTGGAGCTAATGTGGGCACAACAGTTTTGGCACCCATCAAGAGAAAAGTTGGGCCAACTTTAATTTTTCAATCAGAATTGTGTAAGCTGAATTGATTGAGAATTGTTTGGTGTTGGCTATAGTTTCTGCTATTAATTGTTGGTCCATTTCCATTAGAGAACAAAGAAGATAAACTTTTTTCCCCGCAAATTGCTGTGGATGGTCGCCACTGCAGGCTTCAACCTCAATGTTGTCTTGTCCCTTCTTAAAATGAGTTATTCATTTATAAGCTGCTGATTTTTTGGAACATTGTTCCCATAGGAAACTTTTCATAAAACATCAATAATTTGATCATTCTTCCATCCAAGCTTCAGCATAAATTTGATGTTTGTTCTTGTTTCAATGTTAGTTGCATTAGTATTTTCTTATAGGGGCTCTTATCCTTCTTAATACCTCAAACTAGATCCCAATTCAGACATGTAATAAGAAGTTAGTGTGACTTTATTTTTGTGCAAAAAGATTTGAAATCCATGCATTGTGTTTTTCATAATACGAATTTTACAGAACTTTATGAAGATCAGTGGTATACTATGACCCATTGATCCATTGTCCTGTTATTGGATGTTTGAATGTGTTTGCAATTATGGGTAACATCATTTAAAACGTCTTCTTTATTTTAATGTGCTATTTTCCAAATCACGTTTTATATATTATTAAATTTGAATTATTGAACAAAATTGTATAAATAGTTTTTTAAGGCAATATTGCCGTATGTTTCCAAAATTGGATGCTTCCGTTTAAAAGCTTTATTAAGGCACACTTTATTTCTACTTTACTTCCTTAGCATTTTTTAATCAATGATATTAAACTTATTTTATCAATAAGTTGTTTAGTAACGGTACTTATTACTCTGTTCATTCTTAAAATTATTTTTTGTGTTACAATTAAACTACTACCTTATTTTGTGATAAACTAATTATGTGAAATAATTCAAAATATACCAACCTATTATAATTTACTCAGTTGTGTTCTTTTTATCCTCAATATAAGTAGTGCCGATGTTTTTTAAAATTTAAAACATAATATTTGCTGCCTAAAGGTAACATTTTATAATAATATTCACTCTATATAAATAAAAAGAGACTATGATATATTATTAGCTATAATTTCCCACCAATAATATCTTCATTGTTAATGTGATATCTGGATCAGTCTGACAGAATTATATCTGGTTTGAAATATAAACCTTTGTATTTTCTTCACAGATGTAAGTAAAGCTTTAAAAATTGTTTGATTTCTGGCTACATAATGTTTCTTTTATGTGATTGAAAAATTCAGGTTGAAGTACTTTATATTCACTGAATGCGCTTGCCACGATGTCTTATTTTTTCTCCTTGCTGACATCAAATTTTATTTATTTATTTATTTATTTATTTATTTATTTATTTATTTTGAGACGGAGTTTTGCTCTTGTTGCCTAGGCTTGAGTGCAATGGTGCTATCTTGGCTCACTGCAACCTCCACCTCCTGGGTTCAAGAGATTCTCCTGCCTCAGCCTCCTGAGTAGCTGTGATTACAGGCAAGTGGCACCATGCCCTGTTAATTCTGTGTTTTTAGTAGAGACAGGGTTTCTCCATGTCGGTCAGGCTTGTTTCCAGCTCCCAACCTCAGGCGATCAATCCGCCTCGGCCTCCCAAAGTGCTGGGATTACAGACGTGAGCCACCGCGCCCGGTCGACATCAAATTATTTTTAAGCATACTTACTTACATGAAGAAGGGAGAGAGAAGTGAGTGTCCTGAGCTGCAAACAACTTTTAAAATATAGAAAATGCCAGAAATATTTGATCAAAATGTGTTGATCATCAGACTTATAAAATTGTTTTTCTGAAAAATATATTTTAATTACTTCAGTGTTCATTTATTCAACAAGTACTTATTGCGTCTGTACTATATGTCAGGTATTGCTGAGACATAAGACAAGTAATTGCCCTCATGGAGCTTACATGAATGAGACAGATATGAAATTAATGATGTAGACAGTAACAGATAATAGAAACTGAAGGGGTGTGTGTGTGTGTGTGTGTGTGTGTGTGTGTATTGGGGGATAGGAATCAGAGAATAATTTCACATATGTGGTTGTTGAAAGCTTCCCTATGGAGATGACATTTATAAGCAATACTTGTCAGAACTCTTATGTACAGTTAGCAGATGGTAACATTTAAGTCCCACACAATGCTGAAGCATGCCATTCATAATGGAGTGGCTGGCATCTTGGCTATGAATAACCTGTGCCAGAAATTTTTAGAGAATCCTTGGGGGGTGCAATGTATGGGTTGATTATGTACTTTTCCTTTAATAGATTCTGAAGCTTAGGGAAAAAGAGAAAGAGGGCATGCAAACGAGGGTCAGGTTACCTTCATTTGGTGTACAAGACAAGAAATTCCTTCACTTAATACTCCAAACTCATAACAGCATCTGACCTAATTCTGAGTCTATTTTTTTCAGTATTATAGAAAGAATGGTCTCTCCGGTGCTGTTTACAAGCACAAACTCTCTGTTCTCTTCTAGACGCGGTTTCACACAATATTATTTCTTTCTCCTGTGTTATAATTCTCTCCCTTTGTATCACATACTTTTTACAAAACCAAATAAACTCTCATAATCTTGCGTGAATAATTTGCCTAGCTGTTGTCCTATCTTTTCTGTCCCTTTACATAAGGTTTTTCTGTCCCTCTATACATTTTCCTGGGAATTACAAGATAAACACAATTTTAAGCTTTTTCACTTGTGAATATTCCTCCCATAGTTTCTTTTTACACTTGGACTTCCTGACAGAGAAAAATATCATTTTTAGGAATGAGTCTGATGATCATATCATTTTAGCAATCTTTCCTTCTATCAACATTAAATTTTATTCACGCAGTGTTAGACACCTTTTTATTTGTACTATTGACCTTAAGTTACTTGAAAAATGCGTCTTATTCAATTTATTGTTCACACTACTAAGCCTAGAACATGTATATAATGGGAGTTCCATAAATATTTGTTGGATGATAAATTGCTTAAATGAATGAATGAATAAATGTTAATTGGCTAGATATTAGCCATACAGCCTAATAATCATTTAATTCAATCCAACAATTGAGAACCTACCATCTGTGAGGCACTCTGATATGACCTGCTAGTACAAAGGCAAACAAATGAAGAACCTTATGATGGCTTTTCTCATTATTTTAGCAGAAGATTAAAAATGGCAATATAGGCCAGGCGCAGTGGCTCACACCTACTGTAATCCCAGCACTTTGGGAGGCCAAGGAGGGCAGATCACCTGAGGTCAGGAGTTCAAGACCAGTCTGACTAACATGCTGAAACCCGTCTCTATTAAAAATACAAAAATCAGCCAGGCATAGTGGTGGGCACCTGTAATTCCAGCTACTCAGGAGGCTGAGGCAGGAGACTCGCTTGAACCCAGGAGGCAGAGGTTGCAGTGAGCTGAGATCGTGCCATTGCACTCCAGCCTGGGCGACAAAGCGAGACTCCGTCTGAAAAAAAAATGGCAATGTAAATCATAAATGCAATATAATTTGCTGTGAAGAGGTATGCAAAAAATTACCTAGCACCACAGAGGACAGAGTAATGTATTTAACTGAAATGGTTAAATAGGGTCTTTTGGAGTAAATGATGTTTGCAAAATATCTTAGAGAAGTAGACATTCTCCAGGCAGATTAAGATCAAAGTCATATAGACAGAAAAAAAGAACTTGTTAAAAAATGATGAATAAAACAATTGTACAGAAAGTAAGAGGGCATTGGAGTCAGATGATTCCAGAAATAAATTATTAGTATAAGTTATTGATATTTTCTTGGGGATAAGTGGGCTTTATTGAAAAGTGACTTGGTCACATGCACATATTTTTAAAAAGGGATTATTCTGAGAGCAATGTGGAAGGAGAAGGATTAGAAATTAGAGAAAGTGAAGAATTAGAAATAATTTACTATTTATCAGGCATTCTGCTAAAATTTTTAATTTATTACTTTGCATTTAACCCTAGTAGTTAAAATGTAACTTAATTTTACAGATGAGTAATATGGACGATAAAAAAAGTACCAAAAACATACAGGAAGTTCGTGGAGTTTAAATTTGAACTGTTATTTTTATTCTGTTTTATTCTGTGAATTTAGGCTATATAACTTAAACAATGCACTATAATATTTCCCACAAAATAATCATAGACATTTAGAGAGTATCTCACATGAACTTGACACTACACTACACTTTTAAATATATTTTCTCATTTAGTGTACATGCATACTCAATTGAAAGCCATTTTTCTTATTTTGTGGATGAGCAAGCTTCAGATGTGCAAGATGGATAATACAACCAGATTTATACAAATGGTCAAATACAGAAAAAAAAGTTGTCTGATTTCTAATTCCAATGCTTATTCTACTCTAAGATATTACGGTAATTCTTATGAATTGCCATACTAAATAGAAAGCAGAGGTCTAGAAAATAGATAAGAATTAGAAAAAGAAAGTGTGCGTTTGTTTAGTAAAATCAGATTGTTATTTGGGTGAATATTAGAAAACAGGTAAGAAATAAGAAATAATAGCATGAATGGAATCAATGAAATGTAAGAGCTGTCTATGAAAAACGCACTCAAATAAAAATAAATACATTTTATCACATTTCCTTTGTGTTGTTGAAATTAGCAAGTGATGTAAAACATTGTAAATTGATGTAAAAATTGTAAAGTTGATGTAAAACTAAGCATATTTGATATAATTTTATTTTCAAAGAAGAAAACAAGACTTTCTGGTATTTCTAGACCATTTTTCATTGATTTACTGTTTTTCAGCAAGATAGATACAAGAGTATACTTGTGACCAACCCATATGACTATTGAAACATAAACCATTCTGCTCAATTAATTGCATTTTCTTAAAAGAAAAGACATATAAAATGGATTTAAGAGAGAAATTTCAACTTCTAGCTAAGCTAGTGGCATTTCCCACAACACCAGTGAAAATTCAAATATTTATATGCCTGTTAACAAGAACAAAAGCTCTGCATATTATCGATGTAACTCTTAGTTGTAGTTTTCTATGATTGATAATTAAAATAATTTTACAACTTTGGTGCTTAATCATATTATATGTATTTGACATTTCATATATGAAAAGCTTGACTAACAGCAATTACTGGAAGTCAATTTAATAATTATAAGTTATTTATAAGTGTCAAATCCCAAATGTAAAAATGAATAAATTATGAGTGTACAAGCAAGTTAAATAAGTCTTTAATTTTGACATGATCAATATATTGAAGCTTTAAAAATTTTTGTCTGAATATTTATAAATAGTGTCCCAGGAGCAAAGTAAATCAGGTTTCAGAAGAAGGGCATGTTACCATATGAGTGGTAATTTTGAATTAAATTGAATGTCATAGTCCACTGTTCCACCACGTGTTCCCACGTGAATATAGACACAAAATTCTTCAACAATACACTAGCAAACAGAATCCAGCAATATAAAAAATGACTTATATTCTCTGAACGATTGAGACTTATCTAAGGAATGCAATGTTGGATTAATATCTGATAATCAATTACTGTAATACCATACCATAATAATTGAAAACAAGACAAAAAGCACATGACAATCTCAGGAGACACAGGAAAAAATCATTTGACTAAATCCATTCCCCTCTTATGATAAAGACCACTCAACACACTAGGAATAGAATGAAATTTCCTCAATATGATAAAAAGCCTCTGCAAAAACTCACAGGTTGCATAATCTTAATGGTGAAAGACTAAATGTTTTGCCCTAAGTTCAGGATCAAACAAGGATGTCTAATTGTATATTTACTGAGACCTGGTATTCTCAAATAGGCGTCCTGTTTGTCTGCTGGCATTAGGTCTTATCCATGCAAACTATTCCATGGTGTATATACACAACATTTTCTATATCTGATCTGTTATTGCTGGACATTTAGGTTGATGCTATGTCTTTGCTGTCATGAGTAGTGCTGCAATGAACATACGTGTGCATGTATCTTTATGATAGAACAATTTATTTTCCTTTGGGTGTATACCCAGTAATGGGATTGCTGGGCTGAATGGTAGTTCTGTTCTTAGGTCTCCTAGGAATTGCCACACCATTTGCCACAATGGTTGAACTAATTTACACTCCCACCAACAGTACCATTTGGCACAATGGTTGAACTAATTTACACTCTCACCAACAGTGTATAAGTGTTTCTTTTTCTCTGCAAACTTGTCAGCCCTTGTTATTTTTTGACTTTTTAATAATAGCCATTCTTACTGGTGTGAGAAGGTATCTCCTTACAATGCAGAAGATATTGGGTGCCAATATCCAATATTTTCAAATTGAAGAAATTGCAACCCAAAATTTCATATCCAGCCAAACTAAGCTTAATAAGAAAAGGAGAAATAAGATCCTTTTCAGACAAGGAAATGCTGAGAGAATTTGCTATCATTTAACCTGCCTTACAGCACCTTTGGAAAGAAGCACTAAATATGGAAGTGGAAGACCATTACCAGCCACTACAAAAACACACTTATGTTCACAAACCAGTGACAATATGAAGCAATCATATAAACCAATCTGCATAGTAAATAGCTTACATTATGATAACAGGATCAAATCCACACGTATCAATATAACCTTGAATGTAAACAAGCTAAATGCCCCAATTCGAAGGTACATATTTGCAAGTTTGATAATGAAGCAAGACCCAATGGTATGCTGTCTTCAACAAACCCATCTCACATGCAGTGACACCCATAAGTTCAAAATAAAGAGATGAAGAAAAATCTACCAAGCAAATGGAAAACAGAAAAAAACAGGGATTGCAATTCTAATTTCAGACAAAATACACTTTAGCAAAGATAAAAAAAGATAAAGAAGGGCATTACATACTGGTAAAGGGTTCAATTCAACAAGAAGACCTAACTATCTTAAATATATATGCAGCCAACACAGGAGCACCCAAATTCATAAAGCAAGTTATTAGAAACATTCAAAGAGATTCAAATAGTCTTTGAATACTCTGGAGGAAGTGAAGAAAGAGGGATCGTGATTTAGTATTTTTAAATAAACTTGATTTGATTTTCTATCTTTTTGACACACACATTTAAATAAAAGCTTGTTAAATAAAACTGCACTTGTACAACTTAAAGATAAACTGAGGTATGCCAAACATGATCTTGATTCAGGAAATGGTATATTTTTCTCCTTTATGTTAATATTTAATTAATTAATTAATTACTTTTTTAGAGACAGGGTCTCACTCTGTTGCCCAGGCTGGAGTGCAGTGGAGGAATCCTCGCCCACTGCATCCTTGAGCTCCCACATAGCTTCATGGTAATATTCATACTGTTTTTTCAATACTGTTTTTCTATTCTCTCTATTACCTGTGAGTTTTCATATCACAGATTTTTGGAATCAGATAAAATGGGGAGGGAAAATAAGTTATGCTCCCTGAGCCTATGTCAGTGGTCCCTAAGACTTATCCCAGGACTGGCAATTTGCTAGGAAGGCTCAATGAACTCAGCATATAGTTATATTCATGTCTATTATTAAATGCAGCAAAAAGATACAAAGATAAATCCACAAAAGTAAAAGGTGAATGCAGCAAACTTTACAAGAAACTAGGTACAAGTATCCAAAAGTCCTCTCACAGTGGAGTCACACAGGCCTATATCCTCCAACAATGAGTTATGACAATATATATGAAATATTGTCTATCAATAGTTTATTAATTCATTCATTAGCATATTCTAATTAGCTCATTAGAGACTCGGTGTCCAGGGTTTTTACTGGGGTTGGTCACATAGGCACTTTTTGTTTTGTATGTATCAAAATTCTTGGTTCTCAGAAGGTAAGTAGGTATTCGGCATAAACCATACTGTTTGCAAAAAAAGTTTAGGTATAATAGTTTCTCTTATAAATTTTGGGAATGGTAGGAACTCTCCTGTAATCCATGTTCCCAGATCAGCTAACAGACAACCATAAGAGCAGTCCTTTCTAAGGATATCAGTCTCCAAACTACTACATTAACTCTTTTCTGCGCAATCTTTATTTGAAAATTAGAATAAATGCTTATGTTAGAATATAGTTTATTATAAATAATACAAACATAGCATGCCTGTGGCAGGGTTACTTATATAATGCTGTGTTTACTATTTTTATATTTTTTATTCATATATATCATTTCCCTGTGTATATTCGCCAACAAGAATTGAAGAAAAGTCAACTGTTTATTCTTTTCCTTCAGTTAATTCTTACATCCAATTCATGGATTAGTACTTTGTTATCAGTCATTTCAGACTGTCATAAGAAAATATTGTAGTCTGAGTTGCTTACATGGTAGCAATTTATTTTCTTACAGTTGTGGAGGCTAGAAGTCTGAAACCTGGATGTCTGGATGTCAGCATAGTCAGGTTCTGCCTCTCTTTCTGGCTTATAGACTGCTGCTGCCTTTTCACTGGGTGCTCACATGACTTCCTTTTTGTGCATGCAAAGAAGGCAAGCTATATGTAGTCTATGCTTGAAAGGACACTGACACAATTATAAGGGCTCCATCCTTGTGTCCTCATCTGCTCTAACCTCCAGAGGCTTTATATCCAAATTCTGTCACACTGAGGGTTAGGGCTTCAACATATGAGTTTGGGGGAGGGGCAATCATTCAGTTTATAATAGTTTAATTTTTCTAACTTTATATGGAATCAGCTGATTAACAAAATCATTAACTTGTCTGGGATCATACTGAGAGTATCCTTTTTCTAAATTCCTGTCATCTTGTTATTGTTATGCCATTAAAACCTTTGAGAAATATATTATAATTGAACATATATAAAAAGTTAGAAAAACAATACAGGATAATAGAGAGTGGAAGGTAAATACGTAGTTTAAGCAAAATTAACAGAGCTAGCTATTGTCAGAAAGTGATTTCCAAAGTAAAAGAAAGCTTTTCTTAAACTCCAGATGTTGAATTTGAAGATCTAATGCAAGTCTCACAAATTAATATTGATGTGAAACCTACGGCAGTCACTTAACCTCTTTAAATGTCATTGTTGTTACCTGTTAAATTGAAATAATAATTAGACTCGCATCACCTTTGAAGTCCCAATTACCCATGCCTTTACTTTCTAATTGTTTTAGAGTTTCACTTGTGTGTGTTTGGGGGGAGGGTAAAATTCTGGTTTATTTCTGTTAACATCTCCCTCTGCAGCTCTGTAGACATTTCATTTTCTGCTTGCCCCATTCTCCTAAATTATTTACTTTGCTGCAACCACTTTAAAGCTTTTACAATTATGTTGAAATATTCTACCAATGTTTACTAATATTCTTATCTTTGTAGGCTTCTAATTAAAAAAATTCTCTCATTGTACTAATAAAAATTGGTGAATAAAACGCTTTCTATTAAAAACTTTGCTATTTAATAGCAAAGAGAAGAAACACAACGTAAACAATATTTGAAATTGAAATGATTTTATATCATATGTTATGTACATTAATATGACAAGGAAATTACAAAAAAAAAGTCAGATTGAGATTCCAGATATGTGATTTTGTTCTAGAGAAAACAGAATTTGAAACAAATGGGATGTTTAGGCTATTCTGGTACAGCACTAAGTTTTATATGGGCCTAAGGTATAGAGCATAAGTTAAGGAATAAATGAGAGGCCCATTGGAGGAATGATGAGTATTTAATTTTGGTATAAAAAGTTGTAGAAATGGAAGACAAAACTGGAAATTTACTTACAAATTTTATAGTTCTCTCACATATTTACTGTATTTACCATTATTGAGAACTAGATTAAACAAAATGCACAGATTCTATGAATTGCAACCCATTCAGTTTTCATGCTCATGATATGGCCTTAGATTTCAAATGTCAAAATAGAAAAGCATTATTATGTTTATTCAAAATGTACATTTATTTTCATGTCAGGTTTACTATCTTGAAAAAAAAAACGGCTATGATTATTTCCTTCTCTATATCCAAACCCCTTTCCATGTGACTTAGCAGATTCTCCTAAGAAATGTGGTGAACTTTCTCACCCTTTCATAAGGGCTGGCCTTGTGTGATGGTTAATATTAAATGGCAACTTAATGTGATTGTAGGATGCAAAGTATTGTCTCTGGGTATATGTGGGTGTTTCTGGGTGTTGCCAGAAGAGATTAAGATTTGAGTCAGTGGACTAGGAGAGGAAGACCCATCCTCAGGAAGACCCATCTACAGTGTGGGTGGGCACCATCCAATTAGCTGCCAGACTGGCTAGGAAAAGGCAGAAGAAGGTGGAAGAAGCTGACTTGCTGAGTCTTCCAGCCTTCATCTTTCTCCCATGCTGGATGCTTCCTGCCCTCAAACATCTGACTTCAAGTTCTTTGGCTTTTGGACCCTTGGACTTACACCAGTGATTTGCCAGGGGCTCTCAGGCCTTTGGCCAGACTGGAGGCTGCACTATCGGCTTCCCTGCTTTTGAGGTTTTGGGACTTGGACTGAGCCACGACTGGCTTCCTTGCTCCTCAACTTGCAGATGACCTAATGTGGAACTTCACCTTGTGATTGTGTGAATCAAGTCTCCTTAATAAACTCCCATTCAGATATACATATATCTGATTAGTTCTATCCATCTAGAGAACCCTGACTAATATACCTGGGACGTGCTTCAGTCAGTAGAGTGTGGCAGAAGTGACAGGTTGTCAATTTTGAGCGTCCCTCAAGATATCTAGTATATTTTTGCCCTTTTTCTTGGGTTTCTGAAGAGCAAACCCAATCTAGGATGGTGGTGCATAAGAAAATATGTGAGGTAGAGCTGAGTCAACTGTTTCATCTCTACCAGGTTTCCAGATACACAGAAAAACCTAGCCAAGATTAGCAAAGCCAATCTGCCATTGATCCTCTAACTGACCTCTAAAAATTGAGCAAAACTCTCTTAGTCATTTTCCAGCTGACCTACTGATTTGCCAGCTAAATAAATGCAGCTATTTTACGCCACAATATGTTTTGAATTGTATGTTACATAGCAATGACTGTTACATTATCAGATGGAAAGTGCTATTATTCAAAGTACATTTTTTGTACTAGTATTTCCATTACCTAATATAGGGATTGGAATGTGTATATGCACAAAATGGAAATGAAATTACAAGTACTTAATAAAATAAATGAATAAATACAATAATAAAATAAAATAAATAAAAATTATAAGTACTTAAAAACATAAAGAAATTGTCATAAAAAATCCTTAAAAGATGGTTACCAGAAGCTGGGAAGGGTAGTTGGTGGGTGAGAGGAAGGAGGGGAGATGGTTAATGTGTACAAAAAATAATTTAAAAGAATAAATAAAACCGTAGTTGATAGCACACCAAGGGGACTATAGTCAATAGTAATTTATTTTGACATTTAAAAATAACTAAAAGAGTATAATTGGATTGTTTCTAACACAAAAGTTAAATGCCTGAGGGCATAGATACCCAATTTTCCACTACGTGATTATTACACATTGCATGCCTGTACCAAAATATCTCACATACCCCATAAATATGTACACTGACGATATACCTAAAAAATTCAAAATTAAAAAAATCTAATTAGAAATTGCTTAAAGATATTAATGAAACAGCAAACAAAGGGTTTGTACTAGTTTCTTCTCACACTGCTATGAAGAAATACCTGAGACTGAGTAATTTAAAAAGGAAAAATGTGTAATTGATTCCCAGCACTGAATGGCTGGGGAGGCCTCAAGAAACTTACAAAACGTCATGGCAGAAGGCAAAGGAAAAGCTGACACCTTCTTCATATGGTGGCAGGACAGAGTGAGTACAAGAAGGGGAAATGCCAGATGTGTATAAAACCATCAGATCTTGTGAGAATTCACTCACTACTGTGAGAACAACAGCAGGGAAACCGCCCCCATGATCCAATTACCTCCACCTGGTTCCACCCTTGACACATGGGGATTATGGGAATTACAAGAGATTTCAAGAGGACACAAAGCAAAACCGTATCAGGGGCACTCTTCATTATTAATTGTAATTTTTAATAAAAGTATTACTTCCGCGTGGTGCATTTTTTTATACACTGGTATTTGTTTAATCCTCCTTGCGTAGCCCAGTGCTTAGAATATAGTAAAAGCATTGTAAGTACATGTTCGTTTTAATAAATAATGTTAAAATATTGAAGGTGAATGAGTCTTACATAATTTACTAATTTAATTTCTCTTATTTTAAAATCTTATTATATTCATTCAGTCCTCCCTCCATATTTATGGGTTCTGTATCCATGGATGTAACCAAGCTCTGATTAAAAAAAACTTATAAAATGCAATAAAAATAAGTCAAATAAAAAACAATACAATAAAACAACTATTCATATAGTTGTATATATAAACATATATCAATAGCATTATATATGTAAATGTATTACATATATAATGTAATATATATAGCATTACATATATAAATAGCTTTACATATAAATATAGCATTACATAAAATAAATATAACATTGCAAATACTACACCATTTTTGTATCTATAAGGAGAATTTTGTATCTATTAGGGGTCCTAGAACTAATCACTACATGATATCAAAGGATAACTGCATGGTTTAAATGGTAACTTTTCATTAAACAAAATAGTCAGTGACCTAGAGTAATTAATCACATCTCTGTTTGTGTGTTTGTTTATATGCGTGTGTGTGTGTGTAACTTCAAGCAAAATGTGTTCCATGTATCACAACCTATGTAAATGTTTATTTTAAATAGGTATTGTTACTGAAAGCCAGTGAAATAATGAAGTATTTCTGATTGATTATTTTTTAGAAATATGAAAATAGTCATTTAAAACCTAATTCAACAAGAAATAGCCAGATGTTCAGAAATGAATAAAGAAATTTCATAGGATGACTTTTAAAAATTGGTTTCTGTATCCAATTTCATTAAAATGTTTGAACAACAAAACTCATATTTTCATAGAAGATATAGCATCATTTTGTTAAAAATTACCCAACTTCAAAAATTGTCTCTTATGAATAATAATAAGTGTACAATTTACTTTCTAATGTTACAAATGCTGCAATGTATAAGAAAGCTTGAACGTATAAAGAAAACAAAAAATTTATATTTAAAAAAAGGAAATTTGTATCTATGTCAGTATAATTTTTAGGTTTAATTAAATAAAAATAAGCTGGTGAAAAATAAAACCACACTGACTTATTTTGAATTCATATATATGCCAAACTATATCATTATAAGAAAAATATTAAACAAAAACATAAAACTGACCAATTTATCATGTGCAGAGCACCATCTCAACAAAGTTATTTATTAAAGCTGCATGAATTCCAAATACCCATATGAGGTATAATTGTAGCTGCTAATAAGTAACTACATATAATTCAAAACTATTATAACCTAGCTGTCTAATGAGACAGTAATTTCTTCCACTGACAGCTTCATTTTAAAGAATTCACATTATTTATGCTCCATCATGGATTATAAACTATGAAAAGGTTAAATTATAATGAGTGCTGATTTTCTTTCACTGCAAAGGGCAGAGAATTTATAAAGAATGCATATTAATTTAATTACTCCTCTAATAATAATACTATGCACATGTGAAGAAGATTAGCTCAGAAGAAAGTAAGTCTGAAAGCCCAATGGAAGACAAAGCAATATGAAGAGGCTATAATAAATTGTTAAATGGAATTTGACTTTGACTCTTGACTTAGTAACAGCAACATATTAGCTTAGGTAAATACATCAATCATGATTTTTTTTCATGTAGGAGGTATCAGTCAGGATAGAATGGTTGTGTTGTGCTAACAATGGATATGACACGACTGAAATATATCTCTCAGTTCCAAGCATTCTCAATCTTCCAAAGGTTATCTTAGCATTTTAGTTAGGTTCCTTTGGTCTCCAGGGCACCTGCTCATAAACATATATTCACATGGACTGGATCTGGATAATCAAGGATGAGGAATTAAACGCTTCTGCCCAGAAATGAGAGCTATTACTTTTTCTCATATTCATTGTCACAAGCAACTCATTTCACTATGGCCTAACTTTAAAAATACAGGAAAGTTCACTCTTTCCAGCTGCCAGAAAAGGAAGAGAACCTGATGTGTGGTTTACTTGTGATATCATTTACTCTTCCATGTTTTAGAAATTTTGCTATATACTTACGTTTGTTAGGGATAACATACTTAATTGAAGAATACAATTTTAAAGTTAATCACCCAATGGTGATGAAAATCATGCACAATATTGCATGATTCTTTCAAAGTGAACATTTCTTGAAAGTTCCATGACTTTAAAACAGACAGCCTAGAGCTGACGGCATTAATTTGCCATTTGGCACTTTAAATTGACTATTAGTAATCTTTGATTTTCAAAAGATAAGTGTCTTTTTTTACAGTTAAATCAACGCATTTTTTAAAATCAGATTTAAAAGTTGTAGTTATGACAGAAAAAGGCATTTAAAAAAATTTTCTTAGGAAAACGTAATTGCAATAAAGTTAAGACAGCACTTTAAGAACATTTGCTTTTCAAATATAGTCAATCAAAAGTTTTATCCAAATGCCTTAATATTATTACAACCACCAACCTATTGCAAAATGTACTGATTTAATTAAATGGTAAGAGAATCATTTAAAATTGCTCCTGAAAAATCTACAATTTAGAAAATAAATAATTTATTATTACTGCATATTAATTGAAAATCATTTTTATTTGTGACATTATATAATTATGTACTTGAGTTAAATTTTTCAAAAAAATCTTTGGTGAACCTGTATTAATTTATAATGTGAAAAATTATGGTTTCATATTCATACTATAGAAAACTTTCTGTAGTATCATAGCCCAATGATATGCATGAACAAGATATTAAAGCCAGCTGCAAAATTAACCTTTGCTCTTATGTAATATAGCAAAACATTCACTATTTAGAGGTGAAAAGCCTGCCTCTACTTATCCTAATTTCATCGTATACTATATTGTTGATACTGGCAATTATCTTCTTTTTCTATTATATTTCAGAAATTTTATCTATAAAATAGTTTCTGTTTATTGTGGACTACGAGAAGTCTACTTTAAAGATAGCATTCGTAATTTAGTTGTTTTTTGAACTTTTATTATAAATATTAATCCAAAATCTTATAAACTCTGGATTTCAATACTATTCAACTAACTTATATTCTACATATTCTTCATTGCTTGAACAGAATGGTAAAATTAACAACAATAACAGCAATAAATTATAGTAACAAAAGGAGAAGAGAAAAAAGTGAAGGATACATGATGGGTAAGATGAAGAAAAAAATTGAACTTGCCAGTCATCAATGACGAACTTTTCTTCTGTGCTCTATGGGTTAAGAAAATCATCTATATGAATTTTAGTTGGACCTTATAAATTATTTTGTTCAGTGTATTAACATTTAAATTTATTAAAGTTTTAATATATGCTCTACTATTACCTAAGCATTTAAAACATGCATCCAGAATGAAAACTTTCCTTATAATTTCTTCACATGGAAGAAAACTAACCTTTTTGGTAAATTATACAGCACACTCTTTCTATCTATATCCTACTAATCTGACAAATTATCGAACTTTCAATCAGAAAACCACCACATAAACCATAATATTGAATTCAGTAAAGTTTTTGGATGTTAAAACAAGTGGAGAACCAACTAAAGAAATGAATTATTAATGTAATGAAAGTTTCTGACAGGTGGTAAAAGCCCTAGTGTTATGAAGATCAATGTACAGACATCCTTCAGATGTCAAATCTTGTTCCTAACAGAAACATAAACATGTTTGGGAAATATGTATTAAGGAATAAAAAATTACTTTATCCACATCTAGGCTTTAGAATATATCTTTCAGCTAAAAAACGAAAATATAAATAATACAATCTATAATATGTTCACATAAAATAGGATTGTATTTTGTATTTTCATTGGATGTATTTTTATTTTATATTTTTCTCCATTTTAAAAGACACAAAAATACTCAACAAAAATAAATTTAAAAAATATTTCCCAAAAGAAAGTATAATAATAAATACTAGAAAACATATATAAGGCTTTTATTCCTATTTCAAAGCATTTTATGTTTTCAGGTTTAAAGAAAAGTCATAAAAAGTGTACCTTTTTCCAGAATTTTTGAATTTGCACTTTTACAAGACTAGAATGGCATCCTTCATTAGAATAATTTTACATGGTTGAGATATTGTTTAAAAAATTGAAGTTATAAAGAGCATTAGAAACAGCAATAACTCTTGATTAATATCCACAATCCTACTATCAACTTGCTAGTCTGGTAGATGAATCAGTAAAATTCAGAAGTTTTTATAAATTACTGGGAAGAAACCCAATTCTATTGCAAAGCAATAAAAAATTAGATTTAGTGATATTTTTAAAAAGTAACTTTCTTGAGCCTTTTCAATATATCTTAAATGTGTTATTTAGCCCTTCCAATAAGCCCATTTATAGATATTATCTTTATTTAGCTGTTATTATAACAACTGTTAAAGTCATATTTAACATTACTGTCTTATTTCATCCTCACAGCATCTCAATGAGAGGATTGGTATTAATTTCCTCATCATTTGATTGACTTATAATCAGCTTTCATCATTTCATAGGTGAGAACACTGAGGCATAAAGAGGCTAGAAAACTTGCCTGTGTCACACAGCTAATTTTTGGCCACATAGGCTTGAAGTTCTGCCTAGGAATGACATTATTCTTCTCTGAATAGTAATCTTTACTTAGACTCTTAAATATCCTCCACAATTTTAAAAAGCATTTGCCTTAATCTCTTTCTCCTTCTTATTGCTCTATCCTTCCCCACTCCCCTTCTTTCTGTATGAATGGATAAGTCTGAGTTTGATTTTAGCACATTTAGCACTTTGAGTTATCTTTATGACATGGAATACCTAGGAGTGTTTAGAATAAAGGATCAATAAACAAATATAATATCCTTCTGAGTTCTACTCACATTCTTTAGATACAAATGTCTAAGAACAACTTTTGATGCCTGTCAATAGTTATGCCCTTCTGAGTTAGAAAGACGTAATATAATCAAATATTTTTTTCATATATTTTATAAGCTCAATACCAAGAACAAACAAATGAAAGAAAAGTTTATTAATATATCCTATCCTTATCCCTGCATTGGATATTTTAAAATATACTCTTTTCTCATTTTAGACTACTTGCCCAGAAATATATCTATCTTCTAAAATTATATTCATAAGTAATTATTAACATACTTCAGGAACAAGGATCAAAGTATATCACCTTGTTTTCTGCTGAGAAGTAAGTTCTGAAAATGTAATGGTGGCATTCTAGTCCAGGAAGCAACGCTTCTGCTTTTTCCACAGTAAGCAGTTATCAGTATTTCTGAGCAGCCACAGTGATTTCAGACACACTCTGATAAAGGTTTCACTATTTTCAGACTCTGGCCTGATAAGTCAAGATATCGACTTTTGTCAAACTGCTGAGATATTTAGAAACTCAGCAATCGGATTCACTAAGTAATCCTTTATAATAGCAACAAGACTCCTAGGACACTTTCTTTTTTGAGTAGGTTTAGGTGAATCATCTGGTTTAGCTTGACCTCTTGTCTTCTTGTACCAGCTAAGACAGATTCCTAATTTAAAAATACCTGGGGAGTAAAATCGGTAACATCTGGAAGGGAAGGCTTTGTAGCATCTGGAGTGATGAGAGCTTTTGATCCCCATTTCCCTGTAGGTCTCTGACTTTGCAATTACATTTGAAGGACTTCTCTGTTGAATAATAGTTCCAGTCAAGGTGATATAATCATAGACAGGGGGAGAGGAAACAAGGGAGGAATAAAAAACAAAAATCTTCGAATGGAGACTGATTTTCTTTGTTATTATAATACAATAAAATGATTGTTTTTCCTGGCTTAAACACTCTTACTTATTTCAGTTAGGTGCCTTGACTCTTATTAGGCATTTCACAAATAATCTTTATCTGTTGTGTTTTTAAATTGTATAACCCCTGCCAAGTTGAAAGCACACACCTTAACAAAGAATTTAGGCAACTAAACCTTTCTAACAGCTTCATCAACCATGGAGGTTGGCCATTCTAGTCATTTCCACATTTGATTGCTTTATTTTATAATTATAGAAAAAGTTTCCGTTAATCATTGGCATGTTTTCAGTGACAAGTAGCAAGGACAAAAATCAAAGGAAAAAAAAATGATGGGAAGGGCATAGTGTACCCAGGGATTGCTTTACTGAGGAGCAGGTATGTGAACAAGGAACTGCAAGACGCCAGGTAGCTAGGCAGGTATATGTCTGGGAAATAAACTTTTGAGATGAAGAGAACAGCAAATTCAAAGAACTGGAGGCAGAAGTGTGCCTGACATTTTTGAGAAAGATTGAGGTTAGTGAAACTGAGCCAAGTGAACAAGTGGCAGAATGGGAGGAATTGAGATAAAGGCTCGGGAGGAAACAAAAGCGCTGGATGTTCTGGGATCTTGTAAGGACTGTGGCTTTTACTGTGAGAAGGTATGAAGCAAAGGAGGGGCAAGATCTACTTTTGAAGAGAATCACTCAGACTGCTGGATGGAAAATAGACTGAGGAGAGGTGATAGCACAAAAGAAGAGTGACAGTTCAGAAGGCAATCACAGTGACCCAGAGTTGCTGGAGACTTGGGCCAAAGAAGTAGTAGCTGAAGTTTTGAGATGTAGATGGATTGTTGATAAAATTTGGAATTTTCTATGAATAGATTTGATGACCAATTAAATGTGGGGACACAAAGCCTAGGGTGATTCCAAGGTTTTTGGCCTGAGAAACTGGAACAATGAAGTTTCCATTTATTGAGATAATGTTGTTGGATTGTCCTAAAAATATACATTATCCGTGGTGATTAAAATGATGCTGAGAAAACTGGTGCTTAAAATTACTTTATTGGCTGGGCGCAGTGGCTCATGCCTGTAATCCCAGCACTTTGGGATGCTGAAGCGGGTGGATCACCTGAGGTCAGGAGTTTGAGACCAGCCTGGCCAATGTGGAGAAACCCCGTCTCTACTAAAATACAAAAATTAGCCGGGCGTGGTGGCGGGAGCCTGTAGTCCCAGCTACTCAGGAGGCTGAGGCAGAAGTATCGCTTGAACCTGGGAGGCAGAGGTTGCAGTGAGCAGAGATCACGTCACTGCACTCCAGCCTGGGTGACAGAGTGGGACTTTGTCTCAAAAAAATTACTTTCACAAGTGTGTCTGTTAGCATTGAGGAAATAAGCCCCCTTGAGTGTGTTTTACCATGAGTGAACACAAAAAGCAACTCAAGACATGAATGTGTATTTTTTTCTAATAGAAAACAAAATATGACCTACCTCAGACAAATTTAAAATATAAGTTATCTGTGCTGTCTTTTGCATCTTTTTCTAGAGTTTTTTCAAAGAAACATTATGCTTGAAATGGACTTTTCTATAGCGGCTTATTTCTTTGTTTTATCTAGTGAAAATTAAGTTCAATATATATATTTGAATTGATAATATACATAAAACACTGTTTTAGGTGCCAGGTAAATTTTTGTTAAAGAAACCATTTAATCAAGTGTCCACTGTAATAGAAGCATAGATTAGGTAAGTATGACATTACATGTTTCTTGGATCCAAGAAACAGAAAAAATAAGACCTGCAGTATTCTGGTTCAAAGTATTCCTATCACAAACCTACTGACATAATGAACAGAGGACTTTATATGACAAGACTTCACCTTGATAGATACAGATCCAGTTGTGGTCTCTTACACAGCAGTGTTCAATGACAATTTTGAGCAATTTAAAAATCAGGCCTCATTATTACCTTCTGATTTTAAACAAGTAATTAAACTGCTTTCAGTTTTTATTTCTTCAGATGTAAAGAAAAGAAACTAAGGGATATCCAGTCAATAGAACAAATTGAACCAATATTAAAGGATTGTTTTCCCCATCTCATTTGTCTAATTTCAGATTAAAATACTGAAGCAAATAATGAAGGAAAATAAGTTTTAATACATATTTGCATCTGAGACTACCTAAGATGGGCTAATCAGCTACTCTGGATTGACCAATTCTTATTCCCAAGGTTTCTGGGAGCCTGACAAGACTTTTGGGCCAGTGCTATGAAATATATGGAATAGAAACAAATAATGTTTTGTAATCATAGATCTGTGAGTTGTTTTGGGAGCAGACCATACCATCCTAGCTATTTATTAACAGTAATTGAATGTGTGATTTTAAACTTATGTTTAGTGAAGCCTGAAAAGTTTTGATAGATAAGGCTTGGTCACATAGCTGGAATGTGCTTACACAGCCAGCTTATATAAGAAATCAGGGCAGTCTTTGGACTTCCTGGTACAAAGTGCATTGCAGGTACGCTGGTGATGGTTTCAGACATGGAGGTCCAGGAAACCCAACAGTATGAGGAAGAATACGTCTGTGCCTTAGCTGTCAGGACACATTTCAGTGAATATCCTTTTCCTGATACTGCTGTACTGAGTACCTTGCCTGTATAGGAAAGCTGTTCCACAAGTATGAAACCTTGTGGGCCCAGTGATTTGCCTTATAGTCATTAATGCACAATTAAAGCTAAAACCAAGGCAGGTAAATTCCAGGTTCCAGAAATAAAAATCGAATCTAAGTCAGAAGAGTAGGTAAAGCTAACATTTCTCTAGATCTTAAGAATCGGACATGGGTTTCTGAAGTTTGAATGCCTCTTATGAGGAGAGAAAGAATGTAATTGTCCCACAGTCAGACATCATGGCTATGATTTTAGGATCCCATCCTGTAAGACAGTTGTCTGAATGGGCTTGGACCAAACCAGTTTTATTCCCTTTCTTTCTTGTAGTTCTCAAGAATAACTGTAGAATGTGCTGGGAATGCAACACCTTGAGATTATGGGAAGATGCCTGAAACAGCCCAGGATCTCTTCTAATTCCCCCTGGATATGGGATGACTTTTATTCTGGGGATCTCATTGCCCCAGAATAAAAAACTTAGGATGGGCTGTTTTTCAGACTCCCTCAGCTACAGTGCAAGGGGGCACACACACAGGAGACTCCATCTGCCCCAAGCAGTGTTTCTGAAGCTTAGGGGACTGGCTCACATTGATTCTCAGGGTTCTGTTGTCCCTTTCTGCCTATCTGTAAGTATTAATAATAAACTCACTCCATGTAACTTGTATACATGGGTGTTCTGTCTCACCAGACCCAGAAAAGTTGGCAACCAGTGCACAGTGAACCTGCTTCACACATGCTGATTTGGCCTTTTATAGAGGAGAAAGTATATGAACCCAGCAGCCACCCCAAAAATTGTCTGCTGAAACATCATGTTTCCAGATAAAAGAATCATTTAATGACTTGCGAGGTACTCTCATTGTGTCTCAACTTCTCCACAGTGACCATTGTAACTAGTTAGTATCTATTGTAATTGTCAGGATATCCTTCTGTTCCTTAAATATGCCACTCTGAATTTGAAGAAGAAAGTTTAAGGAAGAGGAAGAAGTGTTAACTTTATTTGTCCTGCGGTGTGTGGTGTGTGTATGTGTGCGTGTGTGTGTCTGCACACACAAGTGTGATTGTCTGTGTCTTGCTGAGTTTTACAGAGATTAATCTTTTGTGATCACCAGGTTGTATGGCAGAATTTGACACATGTTATTCTATTTAGCTGTTCTATGGTAACCTGGTGTGGTTAGTATAATCTCTATGTTAAAGATCAGTAAATGGAAGCAGACAGAATTTAAGAGGCACCTCACAGATGACATAACTTGTTAGTGATTTGGCTATGACTGGGATCCAATTCCAAAGTTTTACTAATTTACCATTCTATTTAAGGATAGGAGGGAGTTACTTGAATCCATGTACTGGCTCAACAATATTTTCAGAGAACTAATGTTGCTTCTGTTCTAAAACTGAAAAATCCAGTATGCAAAATATGGCAAATACATTGAAAAAGACACTGGAAATTAGCCAGTGAGTTTGAAGGATTGAAATGCTGTACCTTGTTTTAGTTAGGGGAGTATTGCTATTGCTATTTTGTTCTTTTGTTTGAACTCAAAGATATTCTGTAGCTAGTTTTATTCTGTTGTTAAGACTGTAACAGAGCCAAAGAAGGAAAAAGCATACAGAGTGCTGCTTTGTTGTTTAAAATAATTCACTTTTAAATATTAGGGCAGAGAAAACAGGAGACATAGCCCTTTGGGTAAAAATAATCAATAAGAATTATACCTCCTTCATGGACAAGTGTGTAGATACTGAAAGTAGCCAGTTTAAATGAATCATGGTGTCTAGGTTTTGCTCCTATGAATGACAAAGTCTGATTCTATGAGTAGTATTCCAATCTTTTAATTTTAAAAAAATAACTATTTTAGCTCAAGAGGAAGGTATGTCAGTAGGACTGATGATCTTCCTATTTTCAACAGAATGATGAACCTCTAAAGTTGATTCAAGCTCTTGCACTCTTATTAAAAAGCTCTTGACAAAAAGTACCAAGTTTTGAAGCAATCCTATCCTTGTGGAGTGATTTAAGAATCTTGGTTTAGAATTATTGGATGCCTATTTTTAGAAGTTCCCTTCTCATGTATCTTTATTGATTCAAAGTGTCATTACATTTCTGGAGCTGTAAGGAAATTGTCTGCTCACAATTCAAGGATTCACGAATGTTCTACTACAGAAAAAACCTTGGGTAGTTCAGCTTTTCATTTTCATTGGAACTGAGGGAAATTGCTCAAGTGAAATATAAAGTGCTGAGTTTAAAAAATAGCCTTAAGGTTTTACTAAGTAGACACTTCATGTATAGTTGACAGAGTTTCTAGGCAAATATTTAAGTTCATCTAACTACAGGTTATCTATAAGTGGGGAAGAAAGGGAGATGATTTTGTTTGTGCATACAAGACAAACACAAAGTAAATATATATATATATTTCAATAAATTATTTAATGAAATTAAATGGCAGAACAACATAAGCTGATAAACATCAATGCAGCATTATATATATTATCTTTCAAACATATGATCAAGGATGACATTGAATTTCTATAACAATTGCTCTAGCATGAGCTTTAGCTAACAAAATGCACACCTGCCATACTGGAGCAACCTGGGACCCACTGGTGCATATTGGCTAGATAACAGCCTTATTCATGGCCAAGTGAAGCAATGGTGAGATTAGAAATGTAGCCTGTATCACTATGCAGTGATAGACATAAAGAACCCTAACATAAATTTACAAATTGTTATGGCATCATTGTTATTAGCAGTGCAAAAAAGAAGTATACAACACATACCTGTGGTTTTAATTGCATTTTATATTTGAACAATTTGTCTATATTTTTCAATCATGTAACTAACAAAATACTTCTATTTCAGTAAATCAAAATGGAAAGAGGAGAGTATATGGACAGAAATATTTTTACATTAGCACAAGAAGCTGCATGGCAGATTTAGAAAGAAGAGTGATTTCTCAGCAAAATACTAGTATGGGCAACAAGGTGAGAATAAAAGCTTCAAAAAACTGGCAACTGCTTATGAAAACTGCTATGAGATACGCAATAAGATTCAAAAGGTATTCTACATGCAATAAAATTTTAAAATCTCTGACTGAAGGAGTGTGTTTTTATGATATTTGAGTGAGCTGTCAACAAAGATGTAAGTACTCTACAGTAACTAAGCAGACAGTTAGAGGTTCACACACTTAAGGATGAGCAGCTCAGTTATACAAAAAAAAAGTCTAAGGACTGAATAATTTTATAATATAGCTAGACTTCAGGTTTAGCAAGGAGCAAATAAAGCCATAAAAAGTTGATAGCTGGAGAGATTAAAGTTGGAGGCAGCAGGTTGTAGAAAAGAGAGCTGAGAAGTATAAATTTTTGAAAAGGACTGATAGAAAGTAATGTCAATGTGTCATCTAAGTGCTTATACTTACACCAACAAAGCTTGTTAATTTTAGGAAAAATATAAAAGTAGAGAAGTAAGTAATGGGTTAAGGTAATACCAGTAAGATGTAACAAATAAAGCTTGAAATGTAGTGTCCTAGTTCAATAAATACTAATTTCTAACTCACATAAAGACTGACTTCTAAATCGTTTACTGAGTTCAGGTGTCACATTTAATGTCACACCTAAAGATATCAAGTCTTGAATTCTATTTTTAGGAAAACTGACATCCTAATAGGGGATGGGTAAATAGCAAGTGTATTATAAATCAATTAGATTTAGAAATAGATAAAAACAAAAGATACAATAGGAAATAAACTAGGCAATTTCTGAACATTTAAATATATTTACCTTGAAGAAAATATGCAAATTTTTGACATAGTATTGAGGGGAAAGTAAGTTTCCTTGTCATTAACAGATGTATCTGTGAATAGCCTGTGGTGAAATCATGTGGCAAAAGGGGAATATGTTCTGACTGATGGGATATGCAGCAGCACAAGACAATTCTTTTTCCAGTCCCCTCTACTAGACGCCTCTACTCTCTCATGGTTTTGCCTCTGAGAGAGAGAGATCTGAAATAATAATAGTAGTTTAGAGTGAAATTAACTAATATCTAACTACAATTGCAACTAATACCCCAGATAGAGCTTCCTGAATGGAAAAAGTCAAGACATCCCCTAACACTTGGAGATAACAATTTATAAAATGATTTTCTCTACCCTAATAGAGAAACCTTACAACTTACCACAACATTAATCAGACTTCTGTCTAATAACAGGGGATCTGAGTTGGAATAACTGAGACTCAGACTTTTTAAAAGTCTCTAGAGAAACTTCAGGACAAGAAACAAAAGGCACTAAAAGGAAATGTTAGCCTTTGACACTTACAGCAACAACAAACAGTAAACACAGCCTAACTCTTAGATAAACATAAAACCTCACACTAAAGATCTATTTGCTTCAGTTCCTTTTACCAACACATCATGTTTAGCTTTCAACCACAAATTACAAGCACATTATGAGGCAAAAGAAAACACATAATGAAGCGATAAAGCAAGTATCAGAAACATACTCAAATTAGATTTTGGAGTTATCAGACAGGTAATTTAAAATAACTATGATTAATATGTTAAAAGCTCTAACAGAAAAAGAGAACAACACACAGGAAAAGATGGGTAATGAAATAAAGAGAAATGAAAAGTCTAGGAACGGATCAAAGGGAGATGCTAGAAGTCAAAAACACTGTATCAGAAATAAACAATGCCTTTGACAGACTCATCAGGGAACAGAACATGGCTAAGGAAAAAATAATTAAGGTATGTCTAATAAAATTTCCCAGACTGATAAACAGAGAATAAAATGAAAGAATTAAACAAATGAACAGAATATGTGAGAGCAGCGGGCCAGTTAGAAAAGGTACCACAAATGCAAAATTAAACATCAGAAGGAGAAGAGAGAGGAAAAAAAAAAACAAAAAACAGAAGAAATACTTGAGGTAATAATGACTGAAAATGTTCAACTGTGAATATGACTCAAAGCCATAGGTCCACTAAACTAATAAAAACACTAAGACGGTTAAACGTTTTAAAACATTTTAAAAATCGAAACATGAGCATAACATACTCAAACTTGCAGAATTTCAAAGGGAAAAAGAAAATCTAGAAAAAATTCAGAAGAAAAACACCTGTAGTTCTGAGTCTTCTCTTTCATGTGGTTACTTTGGAATGTTCACGGCACATAATACAATCGGTATATTTAGTGATTGTGTATTGGTGAATTGGTGCTGGCTCTCAGTTCCCGCCTCGCGGGGGGGGGGGCCTGACCACCCCTGCGATGGGTGTCCTAAGAGCCAGGGGGGGAAGAGGGGCTGCCTGTCAGTCCCCGCCTCGCGGGGGATGCCTCCTGCCCCAACGATGGTGGTCCCAAGAGTATGGGGGGGAAGAGGGGCTGGCTTTCAGTGCCCGCCTCGCGGGGGGTGCCTCCCCCAGGTGCGATGGGGGTCCTAAGAGCCAGGGGGTGAAGAGGGGCTGGCTCTCTGTCCCCTCGTCGCGGGGGTTGGATCCCCCCCCTGCGATGGGGGTCCCAAGAGCCAAGAGGGGAAGAGGGACTGGCTCGCAGTCGCCGCCTCTCGGGGGGTGCCTCCCCCCCTGCGATGGGGGTCCCAAGAGCCAGCTGGGGAAGAGGGGCTGCCTCTCAGTCCCCGCCTCTCGGGGGGTGCCTCCCCACCCTGCGATGGGGGTCCCGAGTGTCGGGGGGGAAGAGGGGCTGGATCTCAGTCCTCGGCGCGCGGGGGCTGCCTCCCCCCACTGCGATGGGGGTCCTAAGAGCCAGGGGGGAAGAGGGGCCGGCTCTTACTCCTCGCATCGTGGGGGGCGCCTCCCCGCCCTGCCAAGGGGGTCCTAAGAGCCAGGGGGTGAAGAGGGGCTGGCTCTTACTCCCCGCATCGCGGGGGGCGCCTCGCCCCCCTGCGATGGGGGTCCTAAGAGCCAGGGGGGAAAGAAGGGCTGGCTCTCAGTCCCCGCCTCTCGGGGGGTGCCTCCCCACCCTGCGATGGGGGTCCCGAGTGTCGGGGGGGAAGACGGGCTGGATCTCAGTCCTCGGCGCACGGTGGCTGCCTCTCGCCACTGTGATGGGGGTCCTAAGAGCCAGGGGGGATGTGGGGATGGCTCTTACTCCCCGCATCGCGGGGGGCGCCTCGCCCCCCTGCGATGGGGGTCCTAAGAGCCAGGAGGGGAAGAGGGGCTGGCTCTTACTCCTCACATCGCAGGGGGCGCCTCGCCCCCTGCCAAGGGGGTCCTAAGAGCCAGGGGGGAGGAGGGGCTGGCTCTTACTCCCCGCATCGCGGGGGGCGCCTCGCCCCCCTGCGATGGGTGTCCTAAGAGCCAGGTGGGGAAGAGGGGCTGGCTCTTAAGCCGGGGGGGAAGAGGGGCTGGCTCATACTACCTGCATCGTGGGGGGCGCCTCGCCCCCCTACGATGGGTGTCCTAAGAACCAGGGGGGAAAGAAGGGCTGGTTCTCAGTCCCCGCCTCTCGGGGGGTGCCTTCCCACCCTGCGATGGGGGTCCCGAGTGTCGGGGGAGAAGACGGGCTGGATCTCAGTCCTCGGCACGCGGGGGCTGCCTCCCCCCACTGCGTAGGGGGTCCTAAGAGCCAGGGGAGGAAGAGGGGCTGGCTCTTACTCCCTGCATCGCGGGGGGCGCCTCGCCCCCTGCGATGGAGGTCCTAAGAGCCAGGGGGAAACAAGGGCTGGCTCTCAGTCCCTGCCTCTCGGGGGGTGCCTCCCTACCCTGCGATGGGGGTCCTGAGTGTCGGGGGGGAAAACGGGCTGGATCTCAGTCCTCGGCGCATGGGGGCTGCCTCCCCCCACTGCGATGGGGGTCCTAAGAGCCAGCGGGGATGAGGGGCTGGCTCTTACTCCCCGCATCGCGGGGCGCGCCTCGCCCCCCTGCGATGGGGGTCCTAAGAGCCAGGGGGGGAAGAAGGGCTGACTCCTACTCCACGCATCGCGGGGGGCGCCTCGCCCCCCTGCGATGGGGGTCCTAAGAGCCAGGGGGGAAAGAGGGGCTGGCTCTCAGTCCCCGCCTCTCGGGGGGTTCCTCCCTACCCTGCGATGGGGGTCCTGAGTGTCGGGGGGGAAGACGGGCTGGATCTCAGTCCTCGGCGGGCGGGGGTTGCCTCCCACCACTGCGATGGGGGTCCTAAGAGCCAGGGGTGGGAGGAGGGGCTGGCTCTTACTACCCGCATCCCGGGAGGCGCCTCGCCCCGCTGCGATGGAGGTCCTAAGAGCCGGGGGGGAGGAGGGGCTGGCTCTTACTCCCCAATCGCGGGGGGCGCCTCGCCCCCCTGGGATGGGGGTCCTATGAGCCAGGGAGGAGGAGGGGCTGGCTCTTACTCCCCGCATCGCGGGGGGCGCCTCACTCCCCTTTGATGGGGCTCCTAAGAGCCAGGGAGGGAAGAGGGGCTGACTCCTACTCCACGCATCGCGGGGGGCGCCTCGCCCCCCTGCGATGGGGGTCCTAAGAGCCAGGGGGGAAAGAAGGGCTGGCTCTCAGTCCCCGCCTCTCGGTGGGTGTCACCCCACCCTGCGATGGCGGTCCCGAGTGTCGGGGGGGAAGACGGGCTGGATCTCAGTCCTCGGCGCGCGGGGGCTGCCTCCCCCCACTGCGATGGGGGTCCTAAGAGCCAGGGGGGATGAGGGGCTGATTCTTACTCCCCGCATCGCGGGGGTGCCTCGCCCCCCTGCGATGGGGGTCCTAAGAACCAGGGGGGGAGGAAGGGCTGGCTCTTACTCCCTGCATCGCGGGGGGCGCCTCCTCCAGGTTCGATGGGGGTCCTAAGAGCCAGGGGGTGAAGAGGGACTGGCACTCTGTCCCCTCGTCGCGGGGGTTGCATCACCCCCCGAGATGGGGCTCCCAAGAGCCAAGGGGGGAAGAGGGGCTCGCTATCAGTTTCCGCCTTTTTTTTTTTTTCCTCAGTCTTTTAGACGCCCAGCTGCACAATTTGATTGCCTTACAAATGACCTGCTTCCAGGATGCGGAAATTCCTAATTTCTTCTGTTACCCTTCTCAACTCCCCCATCTTGCGTGTTGTGACACCTTCACCAATAACATAATCATGTATTTCCCTGCTGTCATATTTGGTTTTCTTCCCATCTCGGGGACCCTTTTCTCTTACTATAAAATTGTTTCCTCCATTCTGAGGGTTTCATCATCACGTGGGCAGTATAAGGCCTTCTCCACCTGTGGGTCTCACCTGTCAGTTGTTTGCTGATTTTACGGAACGGGCGTTGGAGGGTACTTCAGTTCAGATGTGTCATCTTCCCTGAGAAAGGCTGCAGTAGCCTCAGTGATGTACACGGTGATCACCCCATGCTGAACCCCTTCATCTACAGCCTGAGAAACAGGGATATTAAAAGTGTCCTGCGGCGGCCGCACGGCAGCACCGTCCAATCTCCGTATCTTCTTATCTGTTCCATTCCTTTTGTAGTGTGGGTTAATAAAGGCAGCAAGGTCAAATAAGAATGATATTACAGGGCGAACACCCAAAGTGATATTAGGAGTAATACTCCCTAGGATATAGAATATACTGTCACAGAGTATACACAGATGGGGTACACCCACTGTGATATTAGAAGCAATATCTCCCTAAAGTATGAGGAAAAATATCACAGGGTGTGCACACTGTGTGATATGAGGAGTAATATTTACCCTGGATATTACGACTAATATCAAGGGTGT
The DNA here is from genome assembly GCF_029289425.2 of Pan paniscus. Lineage (NCBI taxonomy): Eukaryota > Metazoa > Chordata > Mammalia > Primates > Hominidae > Pan > Pan paniscus. The sequence goes on from NC_073263.2 coordinate 65,270,050, forward strand.
ACACACACGGGGTACACGCACTATGATATCAGGAGTTGTATCTCCCTAGGATATTACGAATACGATCACAGGGTTTATACTATGTGTGTACATCCACTGTGATATTTAAAGTAATATCTCTCTATGAGATTGCAAATAACATCAAAGCGTGTACACCCCTGTGACACATTAGGAGTAACATCTTTCTAGGGTATTACAGATAATGTCACAGCGTGTACACCTCTGTGACATTTTGTACACACTTTTTGACATTAAAAGAAACATCCTCCTAGGATATTATGAATAATAACACAGGAGGGGTACACACATGGTGTACACCGCCTGTCTCATCAGGAGTAACATTCCCCTAGGATATTATGAATAATATCACAGCAGGTGTACACACATGGTGTACGCCCCATGTGACATTCGGAAGAGCATGCCCCTAGGATATTAGGAATAGTATCACAGGCGTTGAATATGCATTTTTAATGTGCAATGTCAACCCCGGTGACATTAAAAATAACATCCCCCTTGGATATTATGAATAATAGGACCGGGAGTACACACCGTGTGACATTAGGAATAACATCCCCCGAGGATATAACGAATAATATCAGAGGGTGTCCATGCATTGTGACCTTAGTAGTAACATCTCTTTAGGATATTACAAATAGTATCACAGGGTGTACAGGCATTGTGACATTAGTAGTAACATCCCACTGGGATATGACGAGTCATATCACAGGGTGTACACCCCCGTGACAATAGTAGCAACATTCCCCTAGAATATTAGGAATAATATCACAGGAGGTACAGCCCCTGTGATTTACGAGTAGCATGTCTATAGAATATTACAACTCATATCACTGTGTGACTCTGTGTACACCCCGTGTGACTTTAGGAGTAACATTCCACAAAACTATGATGAAAAATATCACAGGGTGAACACCCCCTGTGACCTGAGGAATAATGTAGTTTTAGGATATTATGAATGATGTGACAAGGTGTACACACCATGTGACGTTAGGAGCAATTTCCGTCTAGGATGTTAGGAAGACTATCACACGGAACACACCCCCTGTGACATTAGGATATGACAAATAATATCACAAGGTGTACACGCATCGTGACATTAGTGCTAATATCCCTCTGGTACACTATGAATAATATCACAGGGTGTACATCCCTGTGACATTAGGAGTAACATCCCCCTAGAATAGTAAGAATAATAACACGGGGTGTACACCCCCTGTGACATGAGGAGTATCATCTCGCTAGAATATTACGAATAATGTCACAGGGTGTTATCGTCTGTGCCAATAGGAGTATAGACCCCTGGGTAATTATGAATACTATCACAGGGTGTACAGCCCTGTGACATTAGGAGTAACATCTTTCTAGAATATCACGTATAATATCACAATGTGTACACCCCCTGTGTCATTAAAAGTAAAATTGCGGTGGGATATTACAAAATAGAACACAGGGAGGACACCCCGTGTGACATTAGAAGTAACATCCCCTGAGGTTATAACCAATAAGATCAGAGAATGTACCTGCATTGGGACATCAGTAGTAACATCTCTTCAAGACAATACTAATAATATCAAAGGGTGTACACACATTGTGAAATTAGTAGTGAACTCCCGCTAGGATATTAGGAATTTTATGACAGGGTCTACAGGCCCTGTGACATTAGCAGTAACGTTTTCCTAGAAGATTACGAAGAATATTAAAGGGTGTACAGGACCTGTGAATTACGAGTAACATTTCCATAGCATATTGCACGTAACATCACTGTGTGTACATGCCGTGTGACATTAGGGGTAACATCCCACAAAATTATAACGAATAATTTCACAAGCTGTGCACTCTCTGTGACATTAAAAGTAACATTTCCCTAGAATATGACGACAATGTCACGGAGTGTACAACCTCTGTGATATGAGGAGTGACATCTTATGAGGATAATACGAGTAATTTCACAAGGTGTACAAACTCTGTGACATAAGGGGTGACATCCCTCTAGGACATTATGGATAATATCAAAAGGAACATACCCCGTGTGACAATAAATGCAACCTCCCATTAGGAGAATAAGAATAACACCACAAGGTGTACACACAATGTGACATTATTATTAAGGTAAAGCTAGGATATTGGGAATAACATCACAGTGTACAGAGTCCTGTGACATCAGGTTTAACATTCCCCTACAAAATTACGAATAATACTGAAGGGTGTATGCCCCCTGCGACTTTAGAAGCCGCATCTTGCTAGAATATGGAAGATAATGTCCCAGGGTGTGAACCGAGGGTGGCAGTATAGAAAGGATCCTAGGAAAAATCCGGGAGTAATATCACCCCACTATCGCCCCCTGGATATGAGCATCCACATCGCGGGGGGCACCCGCCCTCCTGCGATGGGGGTCCTAAGAGCCGGGTGGGGGAGAGGGGCTGGCTCTTACTCCCTACATCGCGGGTGGTGCCTCACCCCCCTGCACTATTCACAATAGCAAAGACTTGGAACCAACCCAAATGTCCTTCAATGATAGACTGGATTAAGAAAATGTGGCACATATACACTGTGGAATATTATGCAGCCATAAAAAGGATGAGTTCATGTCATTTGTAAGGACGTGGATGAAGCTGGAAACCATCATTCTCAGCAAGCTATCACAGGGACAAAAAAAGCAAACGCCTCATGTTCTCCCTCATAGGTGAGAATTGAACAATGAGAACACTTGGACACAGGAAGGGGAACATCACATACTGGGGCCTGTCAAGGGGTGGGGAGAGGGGAGAGGGATAGGATTAGGATATATACCTAATGTAAATGACGAGTTAATGGGTACAGCGGTGTTGGTATAACATGGGACATGTATACATATGCAACAAACTTGCACGCTGTGCTCATGTACCCTAGAACTTAAAGTATAACAACAACAACAACAACAAAAAATATATATATATATTTAAAATGAAGCTGGTTAGGTTTTAAAAGGCTCCTCAATGACAATTACTTATATAGCTGAAGAAATGGGAGACAAAAGGAGGGCTTCTCTGCCTCCCCAGGGTCTTGGTTTGCCTGGAGGATGGAAGGAAAATATAAGAAGCACTTGCAGATAGCATACAGTCTGGCTTTGAATGATCAGATGTGAATATGTTTCTTGGGATTTGAGGGAGGTTGGACAAGGGGTAGGTGTGGAAGTGCAGAGTGAGTTGGAGAAAGAAGTCTGGCAAAGAAGTTGTAATGACTCAGGAAAGGGAATAGGGTTGTCTCTTTCCCTATGGGTAGAGGTAGATATTTTAGGAAAAAAGAGAGAGAGAGAAAAAGGATAAAATTTTGTTATGATCCCCCCAAAACTTGTTATGTAAGATATAGATCTACTGATAGGACATTTTGAAAATTAGTATCAGCTTTATATTTGGGCACATGATTTCACTGAGATGGTTCTTTGGCAGAGCAGATTAAAATGATGTTCCTGAAATGAAACTCGAGTCTCCAAAATAATTGGCTCATTTTAAGCAAAATATTATTGATGATCAACAGTGACTGGCACATAATAATTGTTTAAATATTTGTTGGCTAAGTCAGGGAATGAATGATATGCTTTGGCAATTACTGACAGTATATAAAGGTCTCAGGGAAGTAGAAGACGTCCACACCTCAGAAGCATCTTCTTGAAACCCATCTCAATTCTCTCCTCTTGACAACATGTGTTGCAACTACTACGGCAACTCCTGTGGCTATGGCTCCAGCTATGGCTGTGGCTATGGCTCTGGTTATGGCTGTGGCTATGGCTCCAGCTATGGCTGTGGCTATGGAACTGGCTACAGCTGTGGCTATGGCTCTGGCTCTGGCTGTGGCTATGGAACTGGCTACGGCTGTGGTTATGGAACTGGCTATGGCTGTGGATGTGGCTCTGGCTCTGGCTACTGTGGCTACCGGCCATTTTGCTTTAGAAGATGCTATTCTTCCTGCTAAAACATCACTGTCAGAGGACCATTTGCTTCTAAAATGACACGTCTAAAGATAATACTGATTCCAGGATTCATACTCCAAGATTTCCATATCCAAGAATTACATGCTTGACAGAGTCTTGGACCTCTAGCCTCATATTTCTTTGAATGAAAACATGGCCATAGGATCCACGGTGTCATCTGACTGTTTTCCAAATGTTATCTTTTGCTCCCTTAATCTCTGATTCTCTGTTATGAATGTGTTAATGATCATAACATCTACAATTGGGGAAGTCAATCATTTGTAATAAAAATGGTTCTTTATTCCAAAAAAAAAAGTTTTAGTACAAAAGAGTCAAAAAGCTAAAATAAAATATAGTTTATAAAGCAAAACATTATCAGTAAGCTAAGTTTAATGTATTATTGAAGAAATAAAATGTATTTTATACATTTACCCTAATGCCTAATGTTTAAGACATCTACTGTAGTGTACAGTAATATCCCAGGCCTTCACATTCACTCACTAATCACTCACTGATCCACCCAGAACAACTTTCAGCCCTGTAAGTGCCATTCGTGCTAAGTGGTCTATATAGGTACTGTTTTATTATTATTATTTTATACTGTGTTTTTACTGTATCTTTTCTAGATTTGAATAAGTTGAGATACACAAATATTTATTATTGTGTTACAATTGCCTATATTATCCAATATGGTAACATGCTGTGCAGGTTTGTATTCTAGAAGCAATAGGCTATACCTTATAACCTAGGTGTGTTCTAAGCTATATCATACAGGTTTATGTAAGTACACTGTGAAATCTGCATGGCAAACATCATTGCCTTATGATACATTTCTCAAATTTTCAGAACATATCCCTGTTGTTTAGCAGCACGTGAATGTATTTGATTTATTGTCTTGATGTCCCTTTGCTTTCCCCATGTGTTACCATCAACTGCCTAATGAAACAGCCTGGGATTGTGTAATGACTAACTTAGTGCTTTCAGTTTAATTCTTTTTCAGCCGCTGTGGTATGTTGATTACTATATTAATAATGTGTCTCCTTTATGTGTTTTTAAATAGTTACTTGGTCATGAACTATTTATAAGCTTTGGAAACATGATTTCATTTATTCTGCAGGATAACTTCAGGAAGTGGGTATTAATTCTCACTGTATAAGTGAAGACATTAAGCACCAGAGTTTAAGTAGCTTGGTAAGTGTTATTCCAGTAATTAAATAGGCATAAATAGAGTTCAACTTTCTCAGTTCTATCTCTAATTTCTCTCTATGTATGGGCTTATTTATATCAACCAGTATACACCTTGGTTTCGGCAATCAGTTATTGACTTTCTTTAAAGAAGGAAGAGAAGAAAAAAAAGGGAAGAAAAAAAAAACCATAACGCTTTTACTATCAGACACCACATTTTTATCTTCCACATTATCTTCTTTAAAGAACTGCATGTTGCAGAGTCCATGAGTGCAAGTGCTAGAAAGGCCAGGTAGAAATATTAAAAGTGATGCAGTTCAATACTGACAGTGATGAAATACAGAATGTATGGACCCTAATTCACCGTGGAATACTATGCAGCCATAAAAAAGGATGGGTTCATGTCCTTTGTAGGGACATGGATGAAGCTGGAAATCATCATTCTCAGCAAACTATCACAGGGACAAAAAACCTAACACTGCATGTTCTCACTCATAGGTGGGAAATGAACAATGAGAACACTTGGACACCGGAAGGGGAACATCACACACTGGGGCCTGTCGTGGGGTGGGGGGAGGGGAGAAGGATAGCATTAGGAGATATACCTAATGTAAATGATGAGTTAATGGGTGCAGCACACCAACATGGCACGTGTATACATATGTAACAAACCTGCACGTTGTGTGCACATACCCTAGAACTTAAAGTATAATAAAAAAAAAAAAAAGAGAGAATGTATGGACCCTATAATCTCAAGGAGGGGCGGCAACCTGGTTGAATATTTTTTCAAGCCAGTTTAGGGAAAGATTGATAAGGTTTCCAATTTTTCAAAAGGACCCATAATCCAAATTTTTATATGAAATCTAATTTTTAATTTGAGTTGGAAATTAAAATCAATGTGTTATTTATGTTATGATCTCCACTTTTGGTTCTATGAGATTATTACTTGTTTAACTCTCTGTAATCTGAATTCTGCCACCCACAAGCCATATTAATGGAGATCGTGAATGACTTACATATTGTCTTTTGAATACATATTAATTTGCATCTTAATTGACCTGCAAGCAGTTTAAAACTCTTCAGGTGTGTTTATCAAAAGATTCCTTCATGTGACTTTTTATCTTTCTCTACTCTTTCATCAGTCTCATTTATTATTAAATTTCGGTTATCAGCTGCCTTGCCAATAACTGCCAACTGTAAACATTTATGACAGTTTACTATGCAAGCTTTATAGGAATATTAATATACTTCATATTCACATATTCAGTATACATCTTAAGTATTAATTCCCCAAACATATGATTGTCGTTCAGGAGACTTTCTTTGAACCTCAATAAATGTCATTCCACTTTACAGCACTCTATTTTTGTTTCATAGAACTTCACTGTTTTATTAATCATTTCTTTGGATAATATCATATATCTTCTACAAAAGTATAATTTCTATAGGGAAGATAATTTTATTTCTTATTTTTACTATGACATTTTAGCATCTACTATGCTGGCCAGCACGCCACACATTTGTCAATAAATAATGTATTGCCTCTCAGCTCCAAATTTACCCCGCAATCACTCTGCCATAATGTGTGGAATTCCTCTTGTATTTACTTCCGCATAGTGAGCACAGTGTTCAAGCCTTCTCAGTAGAGGGCACCGGAGAGATGTTGTAGGAAAGGGCTCTCCTATGGTGCCTGACTCCTTACAGTGAGTGGGTGGTGTGAGTGTGAGAACATCTAGAGGTGCTATACTTCAGAATCTGAGGTCCCTCAGGAATCCTACAGCTGGGGCTGGCTTCCTGCAGCCTTCTCAGCTTGGACACCACAATTTCCAGATTTCATACCTCCACAGGTTTTTTGATTCCCTCTGCCCACCTGTGTACCTGGGCACTTGCTAACTTTTGCCTGTGGCCTGCTTGCAGTTAAGAATTTGTCATTAAAAAAAAAAAAGAACTTGTCATTGGCAGCCGGGCGCGGTGGCTCACGCTTGTAATCCCAGCACTTTGGGAGGCCAAGGAGGGCGGATCACGAGGTCAGGAGATCGAGACCATCCTGGCTAACACGGTGAAACCCCGTCTCTACTAAAAATACAAAATTTAGCCGGGCGTGGTCGCGGGCGCCTGTGGTCCCAGCCACTCTGGAGGCTGAGGCAGGAGAACGGCGTGAACCCGGGAGGCGGAGCTTGCAGTGAGCCGAGATCACGCCACTGCACTCCATCCTGGGTGACAGAGTGAGACCCCGTCTCAAAAAAAAAAAAGACTTTGTCATTGGCTCACTCCTTCTATATCCTTTTACCTAGATCCACTGAAAGAGATTCAACTGTGTGGAACCTATGCCGCGGAGAATTGCTTTCTGCCATTGTTATTGTCCAGCAGTTGCCGAATAGCTCTGACCTGAGCAAAGCAGTGAAACGCGGTGCTGTTGAGTGGGTTGCCACTGCACCTTTTTCAACTACTCTAGTCTTGTGGAGAAAACACCCCTTCTAAATTTTTTCTTCATTGAATACTCTCCCTCAGCTCCAGGGTACTATATAGAGTTTTCTTGTATTTTAGAGTTACTGTTTTATCAAAGTTTACCAGTCTTTTGTATTACATTTCTCCTGTCTAAATCAACTGTGTGGTTTCTACTCATTATGGATATAGATTGATACAAACTCAATAAATATTTTTGAATGAATAACTCCACAGTCCAAGTTATTTTAATCACTATACAAAATCTCCAGAGTTTCTTCCATATTTCTGAACATGGTAACTATGTATCAAGAGACAAACCACAAATTTAAAGAAGGTGTGGTCAAATTTTATAAGTGTTTATAACATTTGTAAATGTTTGGCATCTAGAATACATGTATAATTCCAACAAATAAATAAGAAAAAAATAAATAATCCAGTGGGATATTGGGCAAAATATTGAAACAAAAGTGTCATAAAAGAGGAAATATTACTTTTTAATACACGTGGAAAATGTGTACCCACCTGAGCAATCACATAATGCAAATGAAAGTTAAAACAAAATACAACAAGGCAAAAACAATTCCCTTGCTTAAGCCTAATGTAAACAAACAAACAAAAATTCATCAAAAGACTATTAGTTTCTATACAGTCAAGGATAATGTCCAAAATCTGGAGCCGGGAACTGATTCAGTGAGGAAACCACGCTCACCACCATTAAAGATAAGTTGCTATAACTTACATGGATGTCACTATTGTTTCAGTAACTTGATCTTGCCCCTACTGCTATTGCTACCAGTGAGAATTTTATAGTGCTTAAATGTATCATTATATCATAATTAAAATTCTGGGGAGTGGGTTAACCTAATTGATAGAGCTTAGGTCATCGGGCATACCCTAGCTGCAACAGAGACTGAGATAATGATTACCGTTATCTTCAGCTTCTATAGTAGGTGGCAAGCTCTGCATTGCAACAACAGGTACAAAATAAAAGGTTTCTCAATCATATAAAGGTGATTAAGATACTGAGCAGCCGAAATGCACATATGTACATAAATAGACACTCTCATTACACATATGCCCAAAGAGATTTATTTCAGTATTCTATATAATATTAAAAAGTTGAAGAAAATCTAAATATTGGCCAATACAAAAATGCTTGAATAAATGGTGACATGTTATTGGCAGACGTTATTATTAGCAGCCATAAGTCAGTCTCTATATGCCACTTTCTCTGGCATTCTACTATGGAAAATAAACAAATAAACACTTTCAAAGTTTCTCTTTTGCCTTTTAGTCCATGTAAATTATATCTAGGTTAGTAATATTTGAAGAGAGATCTCCTGTGAGGTTTATGAGAACGTTATTTCTCTTCCTATAAAGACGTGTGTGTGCGTGTGTGTGTGTGTGTGTGTGTGTGTGTGTGTGTTGAGGGGCTGTACATAGGAGACCAGCCTAGTTCTTGATTAATAGTGAGGGCATAATACGGTGAATTGAAGCAACTACCTTTCAGTTATGAGGCTACGGGTCTAAGAATGAATGTGAGGATTGCTGATGGAAAGAAGTGAGCCTGGCTTACAATAACATTATTTAGGGACTGACTCTCTGTCCAAATCTTTATTATTTGAGAAAACAACCACTAAATTTAAATGGAAGGTTGTCGGGAATTTCTATTAAGTAAACTGAAAGTATCCTTAACTTACTCAACATTTATTTCATAGAATATTAAACAGCACTTGATTATGCTGGACCCAAATGCATCAATGGGAATAAATCTTAAAAGTATAATGTTGAGTAAGAAACCACTATGTTTGGAATAAGTATAATATGATGAAATGTATTAATTAAGAAAAATTATAAAACATTTCTGAATATTGTTCAAGCATACATATTTAATGATAATGTGAAATATGAATAAGAAAGTTGCACAGCGACACCAGAGAGGGAAAGAATAAAATAGAAATCGTTCAGGAGAGGAAAATTTTGACTCCCTCTTTAATACTCAGAAATAATATAAAGCAAGTTTAATTAAAATTGTTGAATATGGAAGTAAATACGTGGATGTCTATTACATTATTCTATTTTGTTTTGTATGTTAGGCATATTTCAAACTTAAAAACTTTTAGAGTGCTTTCCAAAGTAATGTGCAATTAAATTCTTAGAGAAACACTGTTAAGAAAGTAGTATTTTCTCATACTACAGAGTAAACTACTGAGCCTCACTGACATGAAGTAATTTGCACAATTGTTTCTACTCCAATTGAAGTATTTTACAAATTGTTATGTCACAACCGGGGATTTTTCTTTTGCGTTATCATCATAGATATTCAGGAAATATCTACTCATATGTTCATAAAATTGCCTTAAAATGTTTTTTACCAAAGAGACAAATGTTTTCATAGCCTTCATTCTTCGAAAAACCATCTATAACTTTAAACTCATGATAATGTGTTTCAAGAAATACGTGAAATATGAAATTTTCCCACAGATTAAGTGGTAAAGATGAGAGCTCAGTGGTGGATAAAGGACAATAATAAATAGCTATTTTTGTATTTCTCCTTTTTTACATATTGCTTTTCTTCACTATAAATCAAATATACATTAAGTATTTTATTAAAATAAGTGAAACACTAGAATCTAAATATCTACAAAAATTAAGTGAAGAAATATATCAGAACCCATTGTAGGTTGAGCAGTCTGAATCTGAAAATATGAAATGCAAAACGCTTCAAAATCTGAAACATTTTAAGTGCTAATATGATGCCACAAGTGGAAAATTCCACACCTAACTTCATGTGATAGGTTGCAGTCAAAAGGCACAACCCACAGTTTATTCAGCATCTCCAAGGAAAAATGACCATCTTAGCCCACTTCAGCTGTGATATATCTTCTCCATGCCCTTCTACGAAGGGTAATAAAATGGCACATGCACAGGCTGGATGTGTGTTCCCACCAGTGCCCTACATGGGGCCAAGACCTATGTGCATTACTGACTGTGCTTTTTCTTGCTTATTCTCTGCTCTTTGGTGTAAAGACATTACTGAAAATGTCAAAAAGGTCTGCAAATACCTCTGTGGGTAATGGTAATAAGAAAAAATAAAAGCGTTTCTGTTTATCTATATAAGAGAAAGTCAAGTTGCTAGAGAAACTGGACAGCAGTGTACGTGTGAAACATCTTACAGAAGAATATGGTGGTAGAATAACTGTCATATATACCCATGGAGAAACACAAGGATAGACTGTTGAAGATCTGTGCTGAAAGTGATGAGCAGAAGATATTGAAAAATACAAAAACACTGCATAAAGCTAAAAATAAATATGTAAGTTGTGTAACCAAAGTGGATATGTTAGTATCCCTGAAGAAACACATATATACCCCTGAAGAAACTTAAGGGTAAACTGCTGAAGATCTGTGCTGAAAGTGATCAGCAGAAGATAATGAAAAATACAAAACCACTGAATAAAGCTAAAAATAAATATGCTTTATTTATAAAGCATGCCACTTAATGGTGTGTGGATCATGACATTAGCAAAGATCTATTACAATGAACTAGAAAATTGAAGAGAACTCTGAATATTAAACAGATTGATTGCAAAAATTTAAGAAAAGTCATGACATTACATTTTTAAAGATTTATGGGGATAAAGCATCTGCTGAACATTAGGCTGTAGATAAATTAATTAATGAGTATACCAAGATTATCGCTGATGAAGACCTGATGCCAGAACAAGTCTATAATGCTGATGAAACATTCATTTCTGTTTTGGTGTTGTTGCTCTAGAAAGACATCGACTATAGCTGATAAGACAGCCACTATAGGAATTAAGTATGCCAAGGACAGAATAAGTGGCTGGGATGTACTAATGCAACAGGCAAACATAAGTATAAACTTCCTGTGATAGGAAAAAGCTTGCATCCTCACTCTTTTCAAGGAGTAAATTTCTTAGTCCATTATTATGCTAACAAGAAAGCATGAATCATCAAGGCGTCTTCTTTGACTGGTTTCACAAACATTTTGTACCAGCAGTTCAAGCTCACTGCAGCGTCGCTGGACTGGATGATGATTGCAAGATTTTGTTATTCCTTGACAACTGTTCTCCTCATCGTCCTGTTGAAATTCTCATCAAAAATAATTTTATGCCATGTGTTTTTCCCCAAATATGACTTCATTAATTCTGTCATATCGCCAAGATATTGTTAGATCAATAAAGAGTAAATATAAAAACACTTTTTTTGAAGAGCATGCTAGCAGCAGTGAACAGAGATGTGAATGTAGAAGGTTTTCAAAAGAAGTTTAGCATGAAGGATGCCATCTATGCTGCTGCCAATGCTTAGAATAAAGTGACTAAAGACACAGTTGTGCATGTCTGGAATAGCCTCTAGTCTGTAACCAAGTTTAGTGATGGTGATGAATAAGGTGGTGGGTTTGAAGGATTCCACATATCAAGTGAGGGAAAAAAAACGATGTCTGATCTCCTTACATATGCAAAAAATACCTTCAGAGTCCCTCAGTAAGCCGGAAGAAGTGGAATTTAGGAAGTTTTTAACAGTGATAATGAGAATGCAGTTTTTCATTCATTGACTGATGATCAAATAGCCAAAATGGTTCCGAATCAACGTGATCATGAAAATAGTGATCATGAAGATGATTTATATGTTGCAGAAAAAGAGCCCACGACAACATGGTGAAAATAAGTGATGAGCTTATTGAAGGCCTAAAGCAGTGTGCACTCATAACAGAAACAGAAATCTTCTCAGTTCATAAAATCAGAAAGTGACTTCTAAGATAAAGAGTGTTGTTAATGAGACAGATGATTCTGGAGGAAGCATTTAAAAAAGCCATCCAGCTGAATGTCTCCTCATCCCTAGAGGATCCACTTCCTGGTTGGCGACTGTTTCTAGTGTTTTTTTCTCACCTACAAAAGATAAAATACTGTCTACAGTAACCTTTTAATCAAAACACAGCTTCTTATGTGGAGACTGAAAGCCTGCTCTTCTTTTTTGTTGCTGTTGTTTAACAGCTGTTAAAGGTATTCTGGTGAAGCTGGTGTGCTGATTAGTTACCCTAAACCTATTATGTTTTCACTGTATTAATATTATGTCATATTTGTTATGGTTAAGTGCTTATGTGTGAAAAAAATATAAGAAAATGCTTATCAGTAGTTATAAATTCAGAGTTAGGAATGATGGTGTTGCCAAAAAAAAATCCCCACAGACTGTTCACGTGGGTGGCTGAGATAGTAGCACTTTTGGTTTCTGATGGTTCACTGTACAAGAACTTTATTTTATGCACAAAATTGTTAAAAATATTATGTAATGTTAGCTTCAGACTATCTATGAAAAATAAATTTTGTGTTTACATTTGTGTCTCAACCTCAAGACGTCTCATTATGTGTATGCAAATATTTCAAAATCCCAAACAATTCAAAATCTTACACACTTCTGGTTCCAAGAATTTTAGACAAGGAATAGTTAATATGTATGAATAAACAGCACTTAAGAGAGAAAATGAAATTAAATAAAAGCTGAAAGAAGAATAAAGAAATTTTACTTCACTAAGAAAAATAAAAATAGCAGAGAAGAAATGTGATGTGTCACTGTGCTAACCTAGAGTTAGAGTTATGCTACCATTGCAATGACTTTCAGGAATATTTGATGATATCAACAAGGTATTGCTTCTGCAATACATGGAAAAGGCTACAGAGATAGTTTCGGCTTAATTGAAGTGGAGCTAACATTGTTAGTTTTACTAACAATGGAAGTGATATGCATGATATTAGAATTATATAATTGTTCTGCAGGTTTTGATTGCATGCTCTATGTCACCAATTTTTAATATTACAAAAGTATAAGAGTGGGAAAAGTACAAATGGGCATTATTTTTTGTGTGTGCTTAATGTGTTGCCAAAATGTAAGGGCTGGTGATTGGTAATTCTATCAAAACGAACACACACACTGCATACATACATATCCTGGAAAGAGAAGATTTAAAAGAAAAGTGAAATTAAGATCAATAGAGTCTGTGCTAAATAATAGTTGACATAACAGACATTGTATACTATTTCAAATAACAATTTCCATAATAGCTATAAGATAGGTTACCATTATTATTCAAATTTTAGAGATAAGGAAACTGATTTATGGTTTTATTTAGCACTGGAGAAAGCACAGACAGTAAGTAGTAGATATTTACTTAAAACAATATTCCTATTTTATCTAGAGCCCACAGTTTGAACATAATATCATAAAGGATTAAGTTGGAAAAATTAAGAACTATTAGAAGGTGATGACAGTCATAGGTTTACATCATATTCTTATAATTTATTAATTTTTCTTCCATATTTATGTGTATTTTCTGAACCCGTTTCCTTATCTTAAAAATGGAAGTGTTAATACTAGTCTTGTAAGAGTTATTCTATCTTTCCCACAATTTTATCATAGACAAAAAAAAAGCTGATAGCTACATATAAACGCATGAAAAATGAAACGATATTCATTGTTCAAATATTTTATCACATATATGTACACCTCCTGTTAAACTTTATTTTTTCACAGAAAATGATACAAGTTATTATTAAATTTGTTGCTTAATCAATGTCTTATAAGCTTAATTTATAAGTTTGTAGTTGGCCATTTTATTCTCTATTTTATTGAGAATTATTCACTAACCATGCAGTAGTATTGTTAGTACCTTTCTTTTTGATCATATGAATGATTTTTTAAAAAGTGAAGATAGAGTTTTGTGGATTAAATACCATTCAAATTATAATTTATTGTTTTATTTCACTGGCACTGCTAGAAAACTAGTAGGTTTAACTATGTAAAGATGCTCCATGTTTTTCATATTTTAACTAAATGATATATTTAGTTTAACTATATAAATATTAACTTCCTAATACCCCAATATATTACTCACAAGCCATGAATGAACATACTTTACATGGTAGTCATTAAAAAACAACTTTTACAAGTAGACTCAGATGCCAGTATGTAATTCCCAAAAGGCTAAGAGGCTAAGAACTTGGTCTTGTGTACTGCTGTATTACTAATGGCTGAGAAAATGCCTGGGACTCAGTGAACACTCCATAAATATTGATCCTATGAGCGTGAGAGTGTGTGTGTGTGTGTGTGTATGCACGCATGTGTCTGCGTGTGTGTGAGAGAGAGAGAGAGAAAGAAGAGAGATCAACTTCCATCTCATTATTTCAGGCAAGAGCCACCATAAACAATGTGTACTAAGTCGTAAGAAGAAATGGAATTAGAGCTTTATTTTGGAATGAGTACTCACTGATATTAAGCAATGTCAAACATACAGAATATTAACGTAATGTTCAGGATTTGAGTAAAAATAAATCAGAAGAACTGGGAAAAGAATATATCTGCTTAAGTTTTGAAACCCTACAAAACAAAGTAGCAGCTTACATATATCAAAGTCTGGCTGTTTAGTAACTATTTTCTACTTCTGTTTAATTTTTATTGTGTGTGTGTGTGTGTGTGTGTGTGTGTGTGTGTGTGTGTTCGTGTAGCCTTAAATTTGCAGAATAACTTAGGACCATTTCACATTGTTATCAAATTAATGCAGCAAATGAGGGAAAATGTCAGTGTATCTACATCAAAAAGCAAGGGTTATTTTTAACATTAATAGTAATGAAATGTTTAAATGCATTGTTTAAAATACAAAACAGAAGTGATAGGTGCCCATTTTTAATGAGAGGAGGCAAATGAACATTTGGGAATTTTCCAACAATTCCACAATTAAAGAATATATAAAAACTACATATTGAAAATGTGTATATCATCAGGGTGTTTGACTAAAATGTACTGTCTGTCCTGATGAACCAGAGCAAGTAAGTGTTTCAGGAGTTCATCAGTGTTGAACAGTTGCTGACAACTTTGTTCTAATTTCTGAAAACAATTGTTTGCTAAATTATGGGGTACCTGATGAATAGCTTTAATTAGATTCGCATCAAGAAAAAAGAATAAAAAAGAACATATTCTTTAACTACATCTGGCCAGATGTATTATATCTATAATTTTAGAAGATAGATATATTACTGAATTCAATATTATGGTTTATGTGGTGGTTTTCTGATTGAAAGTTCGATAATTTGTCAGATTAGTAGGATATAGATAGAAAGAGTGTGCTGTATAATTTACCAAAAAGGTTAGTTTTCTTCCATGTGAAGAAATTATAAGGAAAGTTTTCATTCTGGATGCATGTTTTAAGTGCTTAGGTAATAGTAGAGCATACATTAAAACTTTAATAAATTTAAATGTTAATACACTGAACAAAATAATTTATAAGGTCCAACTAAAATTCATATAGATGATTTTCTTAACCCATAGAGCACAGAAGAAAAGTTCGTCACTGATGACTGGCAAGTTCAATTTTTTTCTTCATCTTACCCATCATGTATCCTTCACTTTTTTCTCTTCTCCTTTTGTTACTATAATTTATTGCTGTTATTGTTGTTAATTTTACCATTCTGTTCAAGCAATGAAGAATATGTAGAATATAAGTTAGTTGAATAGTATTGAAATCCAGAGTTTATAAGATTTTGGATTAATATTTATAATAAAAGTTCAAAAAACAACTAAATTACGAATGCTATCTTTAAAGTAGACTTCTCGTAGTCCACAATAAACAGAAACTATTTTATAGATAAAATTTCTGAAATATAATAGAAAAAGAAGATAATTGCCAGTATCAACAATATAGTATACGATGAAATTAGGATAAGTAGAGGCAGGCTTTTCACCTCTAAATAGTGAATGTTTTGCTATATTACATAAGAGCAAAGGTTAATTTTGCAGCTGGCTTTAATATCTTGTTCATGCATATCATTGGGCTATGATACTACAGAAAGTTTTCTATAGTATGAATATGAAACCATAATTTTTCACATTATAAATTAATACAGGTTCACCAAAGATTTTTTTGAAAAATTTAACTCAAGTGCCTAATTATATAATGTCACAAATAAAAATGATTTTCAATTAATATGCAGTAATGATAAATTATTTATTTTCTAAATTGTAGATTTTTCAGGAGCAATTTTAAATGATTCTCTTACCATTTAATTAAATCAGTACATTTTGCAATAGGTTGGTGGTTGTAATAATATTAAGGCATTTGGATAAAACTTTTGATTGACTATATTTGAAAAGCAAATGTTCTTAAAGTGCTGTCTTAACTTTATTGCAATTACGTTTTCCTAAGAAAATTTTTTTAAATGCCTTTTTCTGTCATAACTACAACTTTTAAATCTGATTTTAAAAAATGCGTTGATTTAATTGTAAAAAAAGACACTTATCTTTTGAAAATCAAAGATTACTAATAGTCAATTTAAAGTGCCAAATGGCAAATTAATGCCGTCAGCTCTAGGCTGTCTGTTTTAAAGTCATGGAACTTTCAAGAAATGTTCACTTTGAAAGAATCATGCAATATTGTGCATGATTTTCATCACCATTGGGTGATTAACTTTAAAATTGTATTCTTCAATTAAGTATGTTATCCCTAACAAACGTAAGTATATAGCAAAATTTCTAAAACATGGAAGAGTAAATGATATCACAAGTAAACCACACATCAGGTTCTCTTCCTTTTCTGGCAGCTGGAAAGAGTGAACTTTCCTGTATTTTTAAAGTTAGGCCATAGTGAAATGAGTTGCTTGTGACAACAAATATGAGCAAAAGTAATAGCTCTCATTTCTGGGCAGAAGCGTTTAATTCCTCATCCTTGATTATCCAGACCCAGTCCATGTGAATATACGTTTATGAGTAGGTGCCCTGGAGACCAAAGGAATCTAACTAAAATGCTAAGATAACCTTTGGAAGATTGAGAATGCTTGGAACTCAGAGATATATTTCAGTCGTGTCATATCCATTGTTAGCACAACACAACCATTCTATCCTGACTGATACCTCCTACATGAAAAAAAATCATGATTGATGCATTTACCTAAGCTAATATGTTGCTGTTACTAAGTCAAGAGTCAAAGTCAAATTCCATTTAACAATTTATTATAGCCTCTTCATATTGCTTTGTCTTCCATTGGGCTTTCAGACTTACTTTCTTCTGAGCTAATCTTCTTCACATGTGCATAGTATTATTATTAGAGGAGTAATTAAATTAATATGCATTCTTTATAAATTCTCTGCCCTTTGCAGTGAAATAAAATCGGCACTCATTATAATTTAACCTTTTCATAGTTTATAATCCATGATGGAGCATAAATAATGTGAATTCTTTAAAATGAAGCTGTCAGTGGAAGAAATTACTGTCTCATTAGACAGCTAGGTTATAATAGTTTTGAATTATATGTAGTTACTTATTAGCAGCTACAATTATACCTCATATGGGTATTTGGAATTCATGCAGCTTTAATAAATAACTTTGTTGAGATGGTGCTCTGAACATGATAAATTGGTCAGTTTTATGTTTTTGTTTAATATTTTTCTTATAATGATATAGTTTGGCATATATATGAATTCAAAATAAGTCAGTGTGGTTTTATTTTTCACCAGCTTATTTTTATTTAATTAAACCTAAAAATTATACTGACATAGATACAAATTTCCTTTTTTTCAAATATAAATTTTTTGTTTTCTTTATACGTTCAAGCTTTCTTATACATTGCAGCATTTGTAACATTAGAAAGTAAATTGTACACTTATTATTATTCATAAGAGACAATTTTTGAAGTTGGGTAATTTTTAACAAAATGATGCTATATCTCCTATGAAAATATGAGTTTTGTTGTTCAAACATTTTAATGAAATTGGATACAGAAACCAATTTTTAAAAGTCATCCTATGAAATTTCTTTATTCATTTCTGAACATCTGGCTATTTCTTGTTGAATTAGGTTTTAAATGACTATTTTCATATTTCTAAAAAATAATCAATCAGAAATACTTCATTATTTCACTGGCTTTCAGTTACAATACCTATTTAAAATAAACATTTACATAGGTTGTGATACATGGAACACATTTTGCTTGAAGTTACACACACACACACACACACACGCATATAAACAAACACACAAACAGAGATGTGATTAATTACTCTAGGTCACTGACTATTTTGTTTAATGAAAAGTTACCATTTAAACCATGCAGTTATCCTTTGATATCATGTAGTGATTGGTTCTAGGATCCCTAATAGATACAAAATTCTCCTTATAGATACAAAAATGGTGTAGTATTTGCAATGCTATATTTATTTTATGTAATGCTATATTTATATGTAAAGCTATTTATATATGTAATGCTATATATATTACATTATATATGTAATACATTTACATATATAATGCTATTGATATATGTTTATATATACAACTATATGAATAGTTGTTTTATTGTATTGTTTTTTATTTGACTTATTTTTATTGCATTTTATAAGTTTTTTTTAATCAGAGCTTGGTTACATCCATGGATACAGAACCCATAAATATGGAGGGAGGACTGAATGAATATAATAAGATTTTAAAATAAGAGAAATTAAATTAGTAAATTATGTAAGACTCATTCACCTTCAATATTTTAACATTATTTATTAAAACGAACATGTACTTACAATGCTTTTACTATATTCTAAGCACTGGGCTACGCAAGGAGGATTAAACAAATACCAGTGTATAAAAAAATGCACCACGTGGAAGTAATACTTTTATTAAAAATTACAATTAATAATGAAGAGTGCCCCTGATACGGTTTTGCTTTGTGTCCTCTTGAAATCTCTTGTAATTCCCATAATCCCCATGTGTCAAGGGTGGAACCAGGTGGAGGTAATTGGATCATGGGGGCGGTTTCCCTGCTGTTGTTCTCACGGTAGTGAGTGAATTCTCACAAGATCTGATGGTTTTATACACATCTGGCATTTCCCCTTCTTGTACTCACTCTGTCCTGCCACCATATGAAGAAGGTGTCAGCTTTTCCTTTGCCTTCTGCCATGACGTTTTGTAAGTTTCTTGAGGCCTCCCCAGCCATTCAGTGCTGGGAATCAATTACACATTTTTCCTTTTTAAATTACTCAGTCTCAGGTATTTCTTCATAGCAGTGTGAGAAGAAACTAGTACAAACCCTTTGTTTGCTATTTCATTAATATCTTTAAGCAATTTCTAATTAGATTTTTTTAATTTTGAATTTTTTAGGTATATCGTCAGTGTACATATTTATGGGGTATGTGAGATATTTTGGTACAGGCATGCAATGTGTAATAATCACATAGTGGAAAATTGGGTATCTATGCCCTCAAGCATTTAACTTTTGTGTTAGAAACAATCCAATTATACTCTTTTAGTTATTTTTAAATGTCAAATTAAATTACTATTGACTATAGTCCCCTTGGTGTGCTATCAACTACGGTTTTATTTATTCTTTTAAATTATTTTTTGTACACATTAACCATCTCCCCTCCTTCCTCTCACCCACCAACTACCCTTCCCAGCTTCTGGTAACCATCTTTTAAGGATTTTTTATGACAATTTCTTTATGTTTTTAAGTACTTATAATTTTTATTTATTTTATTTTATTATTGTATTTATTCATTTATTTTATTAAGTACTTGTAATTTCATTTCCATTTTGTGCATATACACATTCCAATCCCTATATTAGGTAATGGAAATACTAGTACAAAAAATGTACTTTGAATAATAGCACTTTCCATCTGATAATGTAACAGTCATTGCTATGTAACATACAATTCAAAACATATTGTGGCGTAAAATAGCTGCATTTATTTAGCTGGCAAATCAGTAGGTCAGCTGGAAAATGACTAAGAGAGTTTTGCTCAATTTTTAGAGGTCAGTTAGAGGATCAATGGCAGATTGGCTTTGCTAATCTTGGCTAGGTTTTTCTGTGTATCTGGAAACCTGGTAGAGATGAAACAGTTGACTCAGCTCTACCTCACATATTTTCTTATGCACCACCATCCTAGATTGGGTTTGCTCTTCAGAAACCCAAGAAAAAGGGCAAAAATATACTAGATATCTTGAGGGACGCTCAAAATTGACAACCTGTCACTTCTGCCACACTCTACTGACTGAAGCACGTCCCAGGTATATTAGTCAGGGTTCTCTAGATGGATAGAACTAATCAGATATATGTATATCTGAATGGGAGTTTATTAAGGAGACTTGATTCACACAATCACAAGGTGAAGTTCCACATTAGGTCATCTGCAAGTTGAGGAGCAAGGAAGCCAGTCGTGGCTCAGTCCAAGTCCCAAAACCTCAAAAGCAGGGAAGCCGATAGCGCAGCCTCCAGTCTGTGGCCAAAGGCCTGAGAGCCCCTGGCAAATCACTGGTGTAAGTCCAAGGGTCCAAAAGCCAAAGAACTTGAAGTCAGATGTTTGAGGGCAGGAAGCATCCAGCATGGGAGAAAGATGAAGGCTGGAAGACTCAGCAAGTCAGCTTCTTCCACCTTCTTCTGCCTTTTCCTAGCCAGTCTGGCAGCTAATTGGATGGTGCCCACCCACACTGTAGATGGGTCTTCCTGAGGATGGGTCTTCCTCTCCTAGTCCACTGACTCAAATCTTAATCTCTTCTGGCAACACCCAGAAACACCTACATATACCCAGAGACAATACTTTGCATCCTACAATCACATTAAGTTGCCATTTAATATTAACCATCACACAAGGCCAGCCCTTATGAAAGGGTGAGAAAGTTCACCACATTTCTTAGGAGAATCTGCTAAGTCACATGGAAAGGGGTTTGGATATAGAGAAGGAAATAATCATAGCCGTTTTTTTTTTTCAAGATAGTAAACCTGACATGAAAATAAATGTACATTTTGAATAAACATAATAATGCTTTTCTATTTTGACATTTGAAATCTAAGGCCATATCATGAGCATGAAAACTGAATGGGTTGCAATTCATGGAATCTGTGCATTTTGTTTAACCTAGTTCTCAATAATGGTAAATACAGTAAATATGTGAGAGAACTATAAAATTTGTAAGTAAATTTCCAGTTTTGTCTTCCATTTCTACAACTTTTTATACCAAAATTAAATACTCATCATTCCTCCAATGGGCCTCTCATTTATTCCTTAACTTATGCTCTATACCTTAGGCCCATATAAAACTTAGTGCTGTACCAGAATAGCCTAAACATCCCATTTGTTTCAAATTCTGTTTTCTCTAGAACAAAATCACATATCTGGAATCTCAATCTGACTTTTTTTTTGTAATTTCCTTGTCATATTAATGTACATAACATATGATATAAAATCACTTCAATTTCAAATATTGTTTACGTGTGTTTCTTCTCTTTGCTATTAAATAGCAAAGCTTTTAATAGAAAGCGTTTTATTCACCAATTTTTATTAGTACAATGAGAGAATTTTTTTAATTAGAAGCCTACAAAGATAAGAATATTAGTAAACATTGGTAGAATATTTCAACATAATTGTAAAAGCTTTAAAGTGGTTGCAGCAAAGTAAATAATTTAGGAGAATGGGGCAAGCAGAAAATGAAATGTCTACAGAGCTGCAGAGGGAGATGTTAACAGAAATAAACCAGAATTTTACCCTCCCCCCAAACACACACAAGTGAAACTCTAAAACAATTAGAAAGTAAAGGCATGGGTAATTGGGACTTCAAAGGTGATGCGAGTCTAATTATTATTTCAATTTAACAGGTAACAACAATGACATTTAAAGAGGTTAAGTGACTGCCGTAGGTTTCACATCAATATTAATTTGTGAGACTTGCATTAGATCTTCAAATTCAACATCTGGAGTTTAAGAAAAGCTTTCTTTTACTTTGGAAATCACTTTCTGACAATAGCTAGCTCTGTTAATTTTGCTTAAACTACGTATTTACCTTCCACTCTCTATTATCCTGTATTGTTTTTCTAACTTTTTATATATGTTCAATTATAATATATTTCTCAAAGGTTTTAATGGCATAACAATAACAAGATGACAGGAATTTAGAAAAAGGATACTCTCAGTATGATCCCAGACAAGTTAATGATTTTGTTAATCAACTGATTCGATATAAAGTTAGAAAAATTAAACTATTATAAACTGAATGATTGCCCCTCCCCCAAACTCATATGTTGAAGCCCTAACCCTCAGTGTGACAGAATTTGGATATAAAGCCTCTGGAGGTTAGAGCAGATGAGGACACAAGGATGGAGCCCTTATAATTGTGTCAGTGTCCTTTCAAGCATAGACTACATATAGCTTGCCTTCTTTGCATGCACAAAAAGGAAGTCATGTGAGCACCCAGTGAAAAGGCAGCAGCAGTCTATAAGCCAGAAAGAGAGGCAGAACCTGACTATGCTGACATCCAGACATCCAGGTTTCAGACTTCTAGCCTCCACAACTGTAAGAAAATAAATTGCTACCATGTAAGCAACTCAGACTACAATATTTTCTTATGACAGTCTGAAATGACTGATAACAAAGTACTAATCCATGAATTGGATGTAAGAATTAACTGAAGGAAAAGAATAAACAGTTGACTTTTCTTCAATTCTTGTTGGCGAATATACACAGGGAAATGATATATATGAATAAAAAATATAAAAATAGTAAACACAGCATTATATAAGTAACCCTGCCACAGGCATGCTATGTTTGTATTATTTATAATAAACTGTATTCTAACATAAGCATTTATTCTAATTTTCAAAAAAAGATTGCACAGGAAAGAGTTAATGTAGTAGTTTGGAGACTGATATCCTTAGAAAGGACTGCTCTTATGGTTGTCTGTTAGCTGATTTGGGAACATGGATTACAGGAGAGTTCCTACCATTCCCAAAATTTATAAGAGAAACTATTATACCTAAACTTTTTTTGCAAACAGTATGGTTTATGCCGAATACCTACTTACCTTCTGAGAACCAAGAATTTTGATATATACAAAGCAAAAAGTGTCTACGTGACCAACCCCAGTAAAAACCCTGGGCACCGAGTCTCTAATGAGCTAATTAGAATATGCTAATGAATGAACTAATAAAATATTGATAGACAATATTTCATATATATTGTCATAACTCATTGTTGGAGGATATAGGCCTGTGTGACTCCACTGTGAGAGGACTTTTGGATACTTGTACCTAGTTTCTTGTAAAGTATGCTGCATTCACCTTTTACTTTTCTGGATTTATCTTTGTATCTTTTTGCTGCATTTAATAATAGACATGAATATAACTATATGCTGAGTTCATTGAGCCTTCCTAGCAAATTGCCAGTCCTGGGATAAGTCTTAGGGACCACTGACATAGGCTCAGGGAGCATAACTTATTTTCCCTCCCCATTTTATCTGATTCCAAAAATCTGTGATATGAAAACTCACAGGTAATAGAGAGAATAGAAAAACAGTATTGAAAAAACAGTATGAATATTACCATGAAGCTATGTGGGAGCTCAAGGATGCAGTGGGCGAGGATTCCTCCACTGCACTCCAGCCTGGGCAACAGAGTGAGACCCTGTCTCTAAAAAAGTAATTAATTAATTAATTAAATATTAACATAAAGGAGAAAAATATACCATTTCCTGAATCAAGATCATGTTTGGCATACCTCAGTTTATCTTTAAGTTGTACAAGTGCAGTTTTATTTAACAAGCTTTTATTTAAAGGTGTGTGTCAAAAAGATAGAAAATCAAATCAAGTTTATTTAAAAATACTAAATCACGATCCCTCTTTCTTCACTTCCTCCAGAGTATTCAAAGACTATTTGAATCTCTTTGAATGTTTCTAATAACTTGCTTTATGAATTTGGGTGCTCCTGTGTTGGCTGCATATATATTTAAGATAGTTAGGTCTTCTTGTTGAATTGAACCCTTTACCAGTATGTAATGCCCTTCTTTATCTTTTTTTATCTTTGCTAAAGTGTATTTTGTCTGAAATTAGAATTGCAATCCCTGTTTTTTTCTGTTTTCCATTTGCTTGGTAGATTTTTCTTCATCTCTTTATTTTGAACTTATGGGTGTCACTGCATGTGAGATGGGTTTGTTGAAGACAGCATACCATTGGGTCTTGCTTCATTATCAAACTTGCAAATATGTACCTTCGAATTGGGGCATTTAGCTTGTTTACATTCAAGGTTATATTGATACGTGTGGATTTGATCCTGTTATCATAATGTAAGCTATTTACTATGCAGATTGGTTTATATGATTGCTTCATATTGTCACTGGTTTGTGAACATAAGTGTGTTTTTGTAGTGGCTGGTAATGGTCTTCCACTTCCATATTTAGTGCTTCTTTCCAAAGGTGCTGTAAGGCAGGTTAAATGATAGCAAATTCTCTCAGCATTTCCTTGTCTGAAAAGGATCTTATTTCTCCTTTTCTTATTAAGCTTAGTTTGGCTGGATATGAAATTTTGGGTTGCAATTTCTTCAATTTGAAAATATTGGATATTGGCACCCAATATCTTCTGCATTGTAAGGAGATACCTTCTCACACCAGTAAGAATGGCTATTATTAAAAAGTCAAAAAATAACAAGGGCTGACAAGTTTGCAGAGAAAAAGAAACACTTATACACTGTTGGTGAGAGTGTAAATTAGTTCAACCATTGTGCCAAATGGTACTGTTGGTGGGAGTGTAAATTAGTTTAACCATTGTGGCAAATGGTGTGGCAATTCCTTGGAGACCTAAGAACAGAACTACCATTCAGCCCAGCAATCCCATTACTGGGTATATACCCAAAGGAAAATAAATTGTTCTATCATAAAGATACATGCACACGTATGCTCATTGCAGCACTACTCATGACAGCAAAGACATAGCATCAACCTAAATGTCCAGCAATAACAGATCAGATATAGAAAATGTTGTGTATATACACCATGGAATACTCTGCATCCATAAAAAACAAAAACAAGATTATGTCCTTTGAAGGAATATGGATGGAGCTGGAGGTCACTGTCCTTAGAAAACTAACGCAGCAACAGAAAACCAAATACCAGAAGTTCTCACTTATAAGTGGAGCTAAATGATGAGGACACATGGACAAATAGAGGGGAACATCAGACTCTAGAAGCTGTCAGAGGATGGAGGGAGGGAGAGGATTAGGAAAAATAACTCATGAGCACTAGGCTTAATACCTGAGTCACAAAAACTAATCTGTACAACAAACCTGTGACACAAGTTTACCTATGTAATAAATCTGCACATTTACCCCTGAACTTAGAATAAAAGTTAAAAAATAAATTTAAAAAAGAATATTTAAGAGAAATTTAGTAGGTCCAGTTATTTGTTAAAAATTTTAACTCCAGAGAAAGCAAATACTTTCTTTGGTCTTCTTTTTCTAATTTTCTACAAGAATTCTCATTGGACAGGAATAGAGAAGAGCACATGAGCTTATCTTAGTCTCACATTTATGAAATACTTTATTTTTCTCTATTTTCTTCAAACTCTGTTTTCCCTGAACACTACTCTCTTTTCTAAGAAGACATTCATCTCTTTTCTGAGAAGGCGTTTCTGCAAAGGCATTCATCATCATCAGGTATTTTAAGCCTGGGTAACACCAATTTTGTGGCCTATAGATATGAGCTAATCTCTTTGGGCATGAAGATCAGAGCAATGAAGTTTGCATGGATAAGACCTAATGCCAGCAGACAAACAGGATGCCTATTTGAGAATACCAGGTCTCAGTAAATATACTGATTGTATTATGTGCCGTGCTCTCAACATAGGTGTACTGAAGAAAGGGATATAGGCGTAGATGAGAAGGAGAAAATAATCAGTGTAAGAGGAAAATCAGTAAGAATATGGAAAAACTAAACCAAAACAAAGGGAAACTTCTGCTATGGAATTCTCCTTGTACTGCCTTCACCTACTTCATGCTCTTTTCTGTCAAAGATTAAAGAAGGCCTTTTACAATTAAATAGCTATGGCCTAAAAACAAATTAAAATTTGCTGACAATGTAATATTTACTTCTAATTATGATTTACATAATTTATTAAACAAATATTTCTCAAGCTACCACATTTTGCTAGGTAGTAAGAACACAATGTTAAGCGAAATTTGGTTCATTTAACCATGTATTGGTTTTAAGAAATCAAAATAGATCACCTTAACACAAATTATTTGGCTGATACTAACGCTGCCACATAAAAGTGTTCTGTTTTTTTAGTGGGTGTTTTCATAAGAAAATTAATAATATATTTCTATTGTGTTTTTAATATGCTGAAAAATGCATTTGAAAGAGGAAAACAGTTTCCTTCACAAAAAAATGAGAAGATAAGTGAGATGAAAACTTGTAATTAAGATGACCTTGGTTCTAAAGTTATTAACTAAATATTGGATTTATTCAGGAATTAAGATATAATACAGTTCCTTGGATTAAGAATGTTTGCCATCATTAATTATTCCATAATTGAGGTCACTGGACTTGGAAATGTAGTATGTCAAAATTAATTCACCAATACAATATCTAAAATCCTTTAATTCTGTACTTGGAAGTTTGAAAATATGTGTTTCCAGATCTTGAAATCCTTAAATTGAGTATTATGTGTATCTATAAATGCAAATAGTATACAAGTCATAAAATTGAATATAAATATTGGCTAAAGTTTAAACAAAAATGACAAATTAAATTGTTTGGTAGCTGGTTATGATAATGTTTATGCTTTTAGATTTTATAATCATAGAGAATATTTAGTTTACTATGTCATCTTCTAATTTGGAAATTTTTTTTAATTATGGAGAAAGTACGGGGAATTTTATCTGACTTATACTTTGCTCTTAATTATAGTATGCATAATGTTCTTAAAAACTGTTAACTAAGGTTAGGTTAATGTGCTAATAGGTTATTTGATAAACCATTATTATTATAATTTTAGATAGTTATTAATCTATTCTTGCTCAGACTTCTTTGATTAAAACATCCCTTTAGATATGATTGTATATGTTTAGATCACTATGCCATTTGAACTTTATTAAATTAAGAGAATTTCAGGTACAAGCTAATATGTTGGGTTGATTGGAAAAATGACTACAAGTCTCAAATTTTCCATATTAATGTCATCTGCAAATCCTCTCATCAAGAGTTTGAATGTATTTTCTCACTCTTAGTTAGCCTAGGCTGGCTTCTTTCTTTCCTTGAACTAAGAAAAGTTATAGTATGCTAGTTTCAAGTGTAGTCCTCGAGTCTTCACACATTTCCATTTTCTATTGAAACCAACATGAGGACAAGTCTGTGCTAACTTGTTAAAAAATAAGAGTGCAGGTGGATGAGAAATAAATTGTCCAACCGAGGACATCCTTGTGCAGTTAGACCACAGCCAAATCAATTCATGGCAGACACAAGCCTAAGGCCAGATTAACTGAGTCTGCCCTAGCAATCTCACATAACTACCAGTAATAAGAAATAATAATTGTTCTCGTTTTAAGTCACTGAGATTTGTGGTATTTTATTACAGAGTGATATTTAACTGGTATGACTAGGAAACCTATTTTTTTGTATAAATATTATATTGATAATAAAAATTGGAAAATTATTTTGGAAATAGCTTCTGAAAGTGCAATAGTGAGATTCTGCTGACATATTTGTTATTAAGCACAAGCCTTAATTTCATTAAAATTTGCATGTAAGATGGATTTTAAATTAAAAATTGTTTGTCAAAGAACTGTAATAGATTCTAATAAATGATATGTATAGAATGAAAAACTCAATAAATAAAACTAAGAACGTAATGCATGGATTTAAAACACATTATACATAGTTAATAAGATAGCTAATAAACTGAAAAAAAGAAAGAAATGTCCAGAATAAAGAAATAGTATGGAGTCATAGGAGGTAGAATCAAAATGGCAAACACACTGCTAATTGAGTACCAGAAAAAGAGGGGGAAGAAAATAAATCAGCATCAATATTTGATGACCTATTGCATGAAAGGCTCATGAAATTGATGTAAGACATGAAACTATGAATATAAAAACCACTATAAATACTAAGCAGGATAAATAGCAAAAGAAAAATATTCTGAAGCATTACACTATACAACTATCAAAAATCTAATATGAGAATAAAAATAATAAAAACAGCCATGAAAAGTTACATAAGGTAAAAAAGACTAATTATTTTAATGCTAATTGGTTTTAAAAATGAAGAAACTGATCTTTCAATGTCATGTGTAATTTATTAAGGCAGATAATCCAAATAAGAGAACAGGGATTAAAACCCATTTATACCTGCCTCAAAAGTTCATGTGTTTTCCACTGCCCTACCTTCCCCCACTTCACATATTCCCAGCTTCCACAGATTACTGGACTTAAATTGGTTTCTTTACTTGTACAAAAGCTGAATAAATGATAAGTTTTTACGTCTTTGTATTTTTCTGGTTGTTGTCCATCTTGAATACATGTAATCTAATTGTACGCTACATGACTTAAAATTCTGTGCAGAGAGACATCAAGTAAGAGCTGTGACTAATTAAATCTAAAATGGTTTAATAAAACATAAAATTCTCATTATGATCATGATTATCATCACCTTCATCATCAAAAAATAGAAGTGCAGTGCCTGTATGAACATGATATATCTTGTTAGGGTTATAATATGCAAATTTAGACTAGCTTGATTTAGATTCTAATTTCTTCTATTACTGGCATAGAGCTTTGAAGAAGTCACATAATCCTTATTTTTTTCCTTCTATAAATAGGAAAAGTAAAAATGGTTCCCTCATTGTATAATTTTGTTAAATAAACAAGATATTCCATATAAACCAATTGTTGCAGTGTCTAGCATAGGGAAACCACAAAATAATTGTTAATAAAAATAAATATTACTATTTAAACCAAAAAGTCCATTATTGAGAGTTTATAAAGTGATACTGAAAATCTTAACAGCACATAAACGTTTTTTCAAAAATAAAAAAGTTTGAGTAAATATAAAAGTTCTGACAATTGCATTTGCATAGGCAATGCATTTTGCAGAATGAATTTATACATAAAAGAGTTTGGAAAAAATATTTAACGTCATTTTTACCTTGAAAAATCTTCAGCTCTCCAAAAGTGATTTTATCAATTTTTGATTTAATTTAGAGAATTCTGACCACAAAAATACTTGTGATAAACTCAGGATAAATGATACTACTTTACTCATTTTTACACAATGTTCAACATATATGTTAAATGTAGTTGACATTTTAAATTGTATCATATATATCTTGTAGCATAAAGAGTATGTCAGTGTCAAATCTGTCCCACTTATATCTAGTACACAATCAGAAGACCTTAACATTTTTGAAGTATGTAAATATATTCTATTAAAGATAAACTTAAGAGAATACATGAATAAATTTGATAGACTCAAAGCAAATAAATTACACCTCCATATAAAACACAAGAATGTAGAATTATGCTGAAATTAATATAGAAAACCTGAAGCAACAATAGATGAAAGACAAGCTTTATCCATGTCTATGTGATGTTACTTTACTATGGCAATAACTTTAATACATAATGGAAAACACTGCTGCCTTCAGATGGCAATACATCATCTCGAAGCTTTATTCTTTGACTGAAAGAAGTGATTTTATTTCATTAAATTTTGTCCCTAAGACATGGTCACTCCACATGACCTTAGTTTAGCAGTCACTATTATCAAACTCAGGGAAATTATAACAACATTTATACATCTCTCTTGACAATGGTTTTATGTAAGGAATAACTAGTAAAAGACTCTATTATAAAAAAGAAGACATCTAAAAGAATTCTTGGATGCATTGCAGCATAATTTCTCACCACTTGATACAAGTAAAACACAAGTTTTCAGCAATAGCATGCCTTTTATTGCCCCAGGGAACAGAGAAGCCACATTCAAAAGAACTCTTCCTTCGGGATTGCCTCCAAGAGTGGCAGACAAATCTTTTACGCTTGTAAAAAAAAGAAAAAAAAAAGTCCAAAGAGCTCCTGCTTATACATTCACACTTAATAAATCCAGTTTTAGGCATATCCCTATTAGAATGAGAACAAAATCCCCTGAAACTTTCACTCCTCACCGTCTTCACTCTTCGATGTCTTTATTTTAGACTTCCATTTAAATTTTTGAATAAAATTCAGCTTCTGCTAACTTAGTGTGCAATGTTTACAAAAAAAATAGCTGCTAGTGCGTTACACAGAAAGCATATTTGCAAACATTCAACACACCATACTTATTTAGGAAATAAGGAACTACCTGCAATTTTTTATTTCCCAAGAGATATTGCTGGGTAAATTTTCTTATCATCACATGGATATTTATTTTCTTTCTAACATATGATCAACATCTATCCTTTAAATAAAACTTTTTTTTGAAGCTTAAATATGCAAGAATACATGAATACAATTACACTGAAAAAATAAAATGGCAAAATGTTTTATTCATCCACTAGACAAATATATATCGGGTGCCTACTGTGTGCCAGGATGTTTTAGATTCTTGGGAGACAACAAAACAAGCATAAACCTTGCTCACCTGGGAGCATATCAAACATGGCCAAGATAAATAAATTACTCAACAGGAATACATAGAACCCTGCCAGAGTTTGTACTTTTTTTAGTTGTAATAGAAAGCTACTGGAATGTTTTAAGCAAAAGAGAAACGGGATGATTTATGTTCATGGAGAATCTTTCCTGCTCCTTTGTGGTAAGAATGGAAATGAAGAAAGCAGCAAGGAGACCATTAAGAAGGTCCAGGTATGAGATGATAGTGGTCATTAGAAAGTAGGCATCAAGGTTAGTGGGGGTGATCATATGAAGTGGTCAGATGTAGCATGTTCCTGTAGGAGGTAATCTCTTAAAATGTTAATGTCTTGAATATATTTATCTTTCTAATAAATGTGTGAAAATTTGGGTAGTACCCAAATTACCAGATAAAGGAATGTTTTAAACTACAGAGATGGTTACAAACTGTTGGTTAATTTGAATCTTATAGTAATTAATCACTTCAAGCTATGTAAAAAACGGTTTTTATAGTTTTTAATTTTTTTCATTGTGAACATTAAGTGGAAAATAACTGACAACTACCTTTGAAAACAAGTGTTACCTTTGAAGTAATCATATTTTAAAACAACAGAATGAGTTAACATGATAGTTTTGTATTTTAATATATACCTATGCACATGATTAAATAATATTTAAAGACTAAACTCTAAAATTTGTTAACTCCTTTGAAAATATACAATTTTAACCTATTAAACTATTCAGTGTATACATAGTTGAGAATAGCAAAGAAATAGTAAATACTGGCTGGGCGCGGTGGCTCATGCATGTAATCCCAGCACTTTGGGAGGTCGAGGCTGGCGGATCACAAGGTCAGGAGATCAAGACCATCCTGGCTAACACGGTGAAACTCCGTCTCTACGAAAAATACAAAAAAATTAGCCAGGCGTGGTGGCGGGCGCCTGTAGTCCCAGCTACTCTGGAGGCTAAAGCAGGAGAATGGTGTGAACCTGGGAGGCGGAGCTTGCACTGAGCGGAGGTCGCGCCACTGCACTCCAGCCTGGGCGACAGAGCAAGACTACGTCTCAAAAATAAATAAATAAATAAAATAATAGCAAATACCTGTTCAACCACCTCAGTTGAAGAATCCCAACTATTTCTTACCATATAATTAGAGAGAATGAAACACATTGACACAAGAAAGTGTAAAGTACAAAGGAGTGTATTATTTTACGATTCTATTATGAAAATGACTATGTGGGCAATTATTTGGCATACACTAGTAAGCTGAAACAAATTTCTATTCATTAAAAATGGCAGTTTCTTAAAATATTAAGAAGTCTGGCATTTGACCCTCTATAATGCAGTTTTTTTTTAAATACATTAAGTTCTTGAATACATGTGCAGAACATGCAGGTTTGTTACATAGGTATAGACGTGCCATGGTGGTTTGCTGCACCCATCAACCTGTCATCTGCGTTAGGCATTTGTCCTAATGCTATCCCTCCCTCAGCCCCCTACCTGCTGACAGGCCCCAGTGTGTGATGTTCCACTCCCTGTGTCCATGTGTTCTCATTGTTCAATTCCCAATTATGAGTGAGAACACACGGTGTTTGGTTTTCTGTTCCTTTTTTTTTGCAGGGACATGGATGAAGCTGGAAACTGTTAAGAATGATGGTTTCCAGCTTCATCCATGTCCCTGCAAAAAACATGAACTCATCCTTTATTATGGCTGCATAGTGGTGTATATGTGCCACATTTTCTTCATCCAGTCTGTCACTGATGGGCATTTGGGTTGGTTCTAAGTCTTTGCTATTATGAACAGTGCTGCAATAAAAATATGTGTGCATTTGTCTTTATAGTAGAATGATTTATAATCTTTTGGGTATATATCCAGTAATGAGATTGCTGGGTCAAATGGTATCTCTGTTTCTAGATCCTTGAGGAATCACCATTGTGGAATCTGTCTTCCACAATGGTTGAACTAATTTATACTCCCACCAACAGTGTAAAAGCGTTCCTATTTCTCCACATCCTCTCCAGCATCTGTTGCTTCCTGACTTTTTAATGATCGCCATTCTAACTGGCATGAGATATCTCACTGTGGTTTTGATTTGCATTTCTCTAATGACCAGTGATGATGAGCTTTTAATCTTTTCTTTTTTAATTATACTTTAAGTTCTGGGATACATGTGCAGAATGTGCAGGTTTGTTACATAGGTATACACGTGCCATGGTGGTTTGCTGCATCCATCAACCCGTCATCTACATTAGGTATTTCTCCTAATGGTATCCCTATCCTAGCGCCCCCCACCTCCTGACAGGCCCTGGTGTGTGATATTCCACTCCCTGTGTCCATGTGTTCTCATTGTTCAGCTCCCACTTATGAGTGAGAACGTGTGGTGTTTGGTTTTCTGTTCCTGTGTTAGTTTGCTGAGTATGACGGTTTCCGGCTTCATCCATGTCCCAGCAAAGGATATGAACTCATCCTTTTTATGGCTGCAGAGTATTCCATGGTGTATATGTGCCACATTTTCTTTATCCAGTCTATCATTGATGGACATTTGGGTTGGTTCCATGTCTTTGCTATTGTGAACAGTGCTGCAATAAATATACACGTGCATGTGTCTTTATAGTAGAATGATTTATAATCCTTTGGGTATATTCCTAGTAATGGGATTGCTGGGTCAAATGGTATTTCTGGTTCTAGATCCTTGAGGAATCGCCACACTGTCTTCTGCAATGGTCAAACTAATTTACATTCCCACCAACAGTGTAAAAGCCTTCTTATTTCTCCACATCCT
Organism: Pan paniscus; assembly: GCF_029289425.2. Lineage (NCBI taxonomy): Eukaryota > Metazoa > Chordata > Mammalia > Primates > Hominidae > Pan > Pan paniscus. Next base: position 65,303,849 of record NC_073263.2, read on the forward strand.
TTCCAGCATCTGTTGTTTCCTGACTTTTTAATGATCGCCATTCTAACTGGTATGAGATGGTATCTCATTGCGGATTTAATTTGCATTTTTCTAATGACCAGTGATGATGAGCTTTTTTTTCATATGTTTCTTGGCCACACAAATGTCTTCTTTTGAGAAGTGTCTGTTCATATCCTTTGCCCACTTTTTGATGTTTTTTTTTTCTTGTACATTTGTTTATGTTTCTTGTAAATTCTGGATATTAGTCCTTTGTCAGATGGATAGATTGCAAAAATTTTCTCCCATTCTGTAGGTTGCCCATTCATGCTGATGACAGTTTCTTTTGCTGTGCAGAAGCTCTTTAGTTTAATTAGATTCAGTTTGTCAATTTTGGCTTTTGTTGCCATTGGTTTTGGTGTTTTAGTCATGAAGACTTTGCCCATGCCTATGTCCTGAATGGTATTGCCTAGGTTTACTTCTAGGGTTTTTACGGTTTTAGGTTTTAAATTTCAGTCTTTAATCCATCTTGAGTTAATTTTGTATAAGGTGTAAGGAAGGGGTCCAGTTTCAGTTTTCTGCATATGGCTAGTCAGTTTTCCCAACACCATTTATTAAATAGAAATCCCTTCCCCATTGCTTGTTTTTGTCAGGTTTGTCAAAGATCAGATGGTTGCAGATGTGTGGCATTATTTCTCAGGCCTCTGTTCTATCATTGGCCTATATATCTGTTTTGGTACCAGCACCATGCGTTTTGGTTACTGTAGCCTTGTAGTGTAGTTCAAAGTCAGGTAGCGTAATGCCTCCAGCTTCGTTCTTATTGCTTAGGATTGTCCTGGCTATACAGGTTCTGTTTTGGTTCCATATCAAATTTAAGTAGTTTTGTCTAATTCTGTGAAGAAAGTCAATGGTAGTTTGATGGGGATAGCATTGAATCTATAAATTATTTTGGGCAGTATGACCATTTTCACAATATTGATTCTTCCTATCCATGAGCATGCAATATTCTTCCATTTGTTTGTGTCCTCTGTCATTTCATTGAGTAGTGATTTGTAGTTCTCCTTGAAGAGATCCTTCACATCCCTTGTAAGTCATATTCCTAGGTGTTTTATTTTCTTTGTAGCAATTGTGAATGGGAGTTCACTCATGATTTGGCTGTTTGTCTATTATTGGTGTATAGGAATTCTTGTGATTTTTGCACATTGATTTTGTATTCTGAGACTTTGATGAAATTGCTTATCAGCTAAAGGAGATATTGGGCTGAGACGACAACTGGGTTTTCTAAATATAAAATCATGTGGTCTGCAAACAGAGACAATTGGACTTCCTCTTTTCCTAATTGAATACCCTTTATTTCTTTCTCTTGCCTGATTGCCCTGGCCAGAACTTCCAATACTGTGTTGAATAAGAGTGGTGAGAGAGGGCATCTTTGTCTTGTGCCAGTTTTCAAAGGGAATGCTTCCAGTTTTTGCCCATTCAGTATGATATTGGCTGTGGGTTTGTCATAAATAGTTCTTATTATTTTGAGGTACGTTCCATCAATACCTGCTCTATTGAGAGTTTTTAGCATGAAGCAGTGTTGAATTTTATGGAAGGCCTTTTCCGCATCTATTGAGATAATCATGTGCTTTTTGTCATTGGTTCTGTTTATGTGATGGATTATGTTTATTGATTTGCATATGTTGAACCAGACTTGCATCCCAAGGATGAAGCTGACTTGATTGTGGTGGATAAACTTTTTGATGTGCTGCTCGATTCAGTTTGCCAGTATTTTATTGAGAATTTTTGCATCAATGTTCATCAGGGATATTGGCCTGAAATTTTGTTTTTTTTGTTGTGTCTCTGCCAGGTTTTGTTATCAGGGTGATGCTGGCCTCAAAAATGAGTTGGAGAGGAGCCTCTCTTTTTCATTTGCTTAGAATAGTTTCAGAAGGAATAGTACTAGCTCCTCTTTGTACCTCTGGTAGAATTTGGATGTGAATCCATCTGGTGCTGGGCTTTTTTTTGTTTGTAGGCTATTAATACTGCCTCAATTTCAGAACCTGTTATTGATCTATTCAGAGATTCAACTTCTTCCTGGTTTAGTCTTGGGAGGGTGCATGTGTTCAGGCATTTATTCATTTCTTCTGGATTTTATAGTTTATTTGCTTAGAGGTTTTTATAGTATACTCTGATGATAGTTTGTATTTCTGTGGGATCAGTGGTGATATCCTCTTTGTAATTTTTTATTGTGTCAATTTGATTCTTCTCTCTTTTCTTCTTTATTAGGCTGGCTACCAGTCTATCTATTTTGTTAATTTTTTCAAGAAACCAGGTCTTGGATTCACTGATATTTTGAAGGGTTTTTCATGTCTCTGTCTCCTTCAGTTCTGCTCTGATCTTAGTTATTTCTTGTCTTCTGCTAGCTGTTGAATTTGTTTGCCCATGCTTCTCTAGTTCTTCTAATTGTGATGTTAGGGTGTTGATTTTAGATATTTCCTGCTTTCTCTTGTGGGCATTTAGTGCTATAAATTTCCCTCTGAACACTGCTTTAGCTGTTTCTCAGAGATTCAGATACGTTGCATCTTTGTTCTCACTGGTTTCAAAGAACTTATTTATTTCTGCCTTCATTTCGTTATTTACCCAGCAGTCCTCCAGGAGCAAGTTGTTCAGTTTCAATGTAGTTGTGCAGTTTTGAGTGAGTTTCTTAATCCTGGGTTCTAATTTGATTGCACTGTGGTTTGAGAGCCTGTTTGTTATGATTTCTGTTCTTTTGCAGTTGCTGAGGATTGTTTTACTTCCAATTATGTGGTCAATTTTAGAATAAGTGCTATGTGGTGCTGAGAAGAATGCATATTCTGTTGACTTGGGGTGGAGAGTTCTGTTGATGTCTATTAGGTTAGCTTGGTCCAGAGCTGAGTCCAAGTCGTGAATATTCTTGTTAATTTCCTGTCTAATATTGACAGTGGGCTGTTAAGATCTCCCACTATTATTGTGTGGGAGTCTAAGTCTCTGTATTGGTATCTAAGAACTTGCTTTATGAATCTGGGTGCTCCTGTATTGGGTTCATATATATGTAGGATAGTTACCTATTCTTGTTGCGTTGATCCCTTTACCATTATATAAACCCTTCTTTGTCTTTTTTGATCTTTGTTGGTTTAAAGTCTGTTTTATTACAGACTAGGACTCAACCCCTGCTCTTTTTTTTTGCTTTCCATTTGCCTGGTAAATATTCCTCCATCCCTTTAATTTGAGCCTATGTGTGTCTTTGCACGTGAGATGGGTCTCCTGAATACAGCACACCGATGGGTCTTGACTATTTATCCAATTTGCCAGTCTGTGTCCTTTAATTGGGGCATTTAGCCCATTTACATTTAAGGTTAATATTGTTATGTGTGAATTTGATCCTGTCATTATGATACTAGCTGGTTATTTCGCCCGTTAGTTGATGCAGTTTCTTCATAGCATCGATGGTCTTTACAATTTGGTATGTTTTTGCTGTGGCTGGTACCGGCTTTTTCTTTCCATATTCAGTGCTTCCTTCATGAGCTCTTTTAAGGCAGGTCTGGTGGTGACAAAAATCTCTCAGCATGTCTGTAAATGATTTTATTTCTCCTTCGCTTATGAAACTTAGTTTGGCTGGATATGAAATTCTGGGTTGAAAATTCTTTAAGAATGTTGAATATTGGCCCCCACTCTCTTCTGGCTTGCAGGGTTTCTGCAGCGAGATCCGCTGTTAGTCTGATGGGCTTACCTTGTGAGTAACCCAACCTTTCTGTCTGGCTGCCCTTAACATTTTTTCCTTCATTTCAACCTTGGTGAATCTGATGATTATGTGTCTTGGAGTTGCTCCTCTCAAGGAGTATCTTTTTGGTGTTCTCTGTATTTCTTGAATTTGAATGTTGGCCTGTCTTGCTAGGTTGGGGAAGTTCTCCTGGATACTATCCTGAAGAGTGTTTTCCAACTTGGTTCTTTTCTCCCTGTGACTTTCAGGTACACCAGTCAAACGTGGGTTTGGTCTTTTCACATAGCCCCATATTTCTTGGAGGTTTTGCTTGTTCCTTTTATTTTTTTTCTCTAATCTTGTCTTCATGCTTTATTTCATTAAGTTGATCTTCAGTCTCTGATATCCTTTCTTCTGATTGATCAATTCAGCTATCGATACTTCTGTATGCCTCACAAAGTTCTCCTGCTGTGTTTTTCAACTCTATCAGGTCATGTAACTTCTTCTCTAAACTCTTATTTTAGTTAGCAATTCCGCTAACCTTTTTTCAAGATTCTTAGCTTCTTTTCAATGGTTTAGAACATGCTGCTTTAGCTCAGAGTTGTTTGCTATTACCCAGCTTCTGAAGCCTACTTCTGTCCATTTGTCAAACTCATTCTCCATCCAGTTTTGTTCCCTTGCTGATGAGGAGTTATGATCCTTTGGAGGAGAAGAAGTATTCTGGTTTTTGGAATTTTCAGGCTTTTTGCAATGGCTTTTCCTCATCTTCATGAATTTATCTACCTTTGGTCTTTGATGCTGGTGACTTTCAAATGGAGTTTCTGTCTGGATGTCCTTTTTGTTGATGTTGAAGCTATTCCTTTCTGTTTGTTAGTTTTCATTCTATCACTCAGGCCCCTTTTCTGCAGGTTGCTGGAGTTTGCTGGAGGTCCACTCCAGACCCCCTTTGCCTGGGTTTCACCAGCAAAGGCTGCAGAACAACAAAGATTGCTGCCTGTTCCTTCTTGTGGAAGCTTCGTCCCAGAGAGGCATCTGTCAGATTCCAGCAAGAGCTCTCCTGTATGAGGTGTCTGTGGACCCCTGCTGGGAGGTGTCTGTCAACCCCTGCTGGGAGGTGTCTCCCAGTCAGGAGGCACAGGGGTCAGGGACCCACTTGAGTAGGCAGTCTGTCCCTTAGCAGAGCTCGAGCACTGTGCTGGGAGATCTGCTGCTCTCTTCAGAGCCAGCAGGCAGGCATGTTTAAGTCTGCTGAAGCTGCGCCCACAGCTGCCCCTTCCCTCAGGTGCTCTGTCCCAGGAAGATGGGAGTTTTATCTATAAGCCCCTGACTGGGGCTGCTGCCTTTCTTTCAGAGATGCCCTGCCCAGAGAGGAGGAATCTAGAGAGGCAGTCTGGCTACAGAGGCTTTGCAGAGCTCCAGTTTGCTCCACCCAGTTCAAACATCCTGGTGGCTTTGTTTACACTGTGAGGGGAAAACTAACTACTGAAGCCTCAGTAATGGTGGACGCTCTTCCCCCAACAAAGCTCGAGTGTCTCAGGTTGACTTCAGACTGCTGTGCTGGCAGTGAGAACTTCAAGCCAGTGGATCTTAGCTTGCTGGACTCCATAGGGGTGGGATCTGCTGAGTTAGACCACTTGACTTCCTGGCTTCAGCACCCTTTCCAGGGGAGTGAATGGTTTCGTCTCACTGGTGTTCCAGGTGCCACTGGGATACGAAAAAAAACTCCTGCAGCTAGGTTATTGTCTGCCCAAATGGCTGCCCAGTTTTGTGCTTGAAACCCAGGGCCCCAGTGGCATAGGCACCCGAGGGAATCTCCTGGACTACAGGTTGCTAAGACTGTGGGAAAAGCATAGTATCTAGGCCGCAGTGCATTGTTCCTCACGGCACAGTCCCTCACAGCTTCCCTTGGCTAGGGGAAGGAGTTCCCGACCCCTTGTGGTTCCAAGGTGAGGTGACTCCCCACCCTGCTTTGGCTTGCCCTCCATGGGCTACACCCACTGTCTAACCAGTCCCAATGAGATGAGCTGGGTCCCTCAGTTAGAAATGCAGAAATCACCTGACTTCTGTGTTGATCTCACCAGGAGCTGCAGACTGGAGCTGTTCCTATTCAGCCATCTTGCTAGCAAGCTCTTCTATAATATAGTTTTAGAAATTCTTTCTAACTTAAACTTGCATATATTCTAGACATTTCATTCCTAGATATTTATGTTCACATGAAGATTTATATACAAATTTTTATAGCTTTATTTGTAAAGCACCAAACTGGAAACATTCCAAATATCCATCAACAGGTAAATGAATAAACAAATTGTATACCCATAAAGCAGAATACTATTCAGAAATTTTAAAGTGTTGATTAACACCAAAATGTGAATAAATCTGAAAACAAAAACAAGGTAGTAAAATAAACTCCACAAAGTGAGTACATAATGTGAGATTCCACTTATATAAAATGCTTAAAATAAGAAAAACAAAATATAATGACAGAAAGGAAATTAATAGTTGTAGAAAGGAGAGGTTGTAAGACTCTATATGAATTACAAAAGAAGATACTCTTGGGGCTGGTGGGTATACTTATCAATTTAATTGCAGTGTTTATTTGAGTGGCTTATATGCATATCAATTCAACAAATTAAACACTTTATGCACTGATTATTGTATGTCAATTAAACCTCAACAAAAATATTAAAATGCATTAATCAGCATGTTAAATATTACTAGAAGGAAGCACTTTTAAAAGGATTAATATAAGTCATTAAGATTTAAAAATTGCTATATCACAAATTAATATATAAATGATGACTATAGTAAATCCTAACATTAAATAACAGTTTTCATTATTATACTGTACATATTAATTTCATATTATTTTGTTTTACTTTTGTTTATGTTTTGCCTTTTTGAAATCTGTTAGTAAACTAGATATGGGAAATTTGCTAACCATTTTAAAAATAGCTTCATAATTCTGGAGTCAGTAAATAAATGGGGTATAAATACAAACCACTTGGGATTTTAAAAATATACTGTCATGCTCACTTTGGCACTTATACTAAAATTGAAACAATAGAGAGAAAACTAGCATGGCCCCTATGCAAAGATGACACACACATCTTTGAAGCATTCCATATTTTTACCAGAATAGCCAGATTAGAGAGAAACATAACTGACCTGATGGAGCTGAAAAACATAACATTGGAAATTCACAGTGCAATGACATGTATCAATAGCAGAATAGATGAATTGGAGAAAAGAATCTCAGAGCTTGAAGACTATCTTTCTGAAATAAGACAGGCAGACAAGAATAGAGAAAAAAGAATGAAAACGAATGAACAAAACCTCTGAGAAATGTGGGACTATGTAAAAGGACTGAACCTTTAACTAACTGGGGTACTTGAAAGAGACAGGGAGGACAGACCCAAGTTGAAAAACACACTTCGGGAGGTCATCCAGGAGAACTTCCTCCAATCTAGAAAGACAGGCCAAGATTCAAATTCAAGAAATCTAGGGAGCCCCAGTAAGATACTTCACAAGAAGATCAATGCCAAGGCACATAATCGTCAGATTCTCCAAGGTTGAAAGAAAAGAAAAAATGTTACGTGCAGCCAGAGAGAAAGGCTGGGTCACCTACAAAGGGAAATCCGTCAGTATAACAACAGACCTCTCAGTGTAAACCTTACAAGACAGAAGCAATTTGGGGCCAATATTCAACATTCTTAAAGAAAAGAATTTCCAACCCAAGGGAATAAGTCACCTCCAGGCCTGCTTTGCAAGAGTTCCTGAAGGAAGCACTAAATATGAAAAGGAAAAACTGTTACTAGCCACTACAAAAACATACTGAAGTATACAGACCAGTGACACTATGAAGTGACCACATAATAAGTCTGCAAAATAACTAGCTTGAATTATGATGACAGGATCAAACTCACACATAGCAATATTAACATTAAATGTAAATGAGCTAAATGCCCCAATTAAAAGACATAGGATGGCAAGCTGGACGGGGTCAAAATCTGTTGGTATGCTGTCTTCAAGAGACCCATCTCACATGCAAAGACACACATAGGTTCAACATAAAGGGACTGAGGAAAATTTACCAAGCAAATGGAAAACAAAAAAGTAGGGGTCACAAACCTAGTTTCTGACAAAACAAATTTTAAACCAACAAAGATCAGAAAAGACAAAGAAGGGCCCTATATAATGGTAAAGGAGTCAATTCAAAAAGAAGAGCTAACTATTCCTAAATAGATATACACCCAATATAGGAGCACCTGGATTTATAAAGCAAGTTCTTAGAGACGTACAAAGAGATGTAGACTCCCACATAATAATAGTGGGAGACTTTAACTCCACACTGACAATGTTAGATGGATCATCAAGACAGAAAATTAACAAAGGTACTCAGGACCTGAACTCAGCTCTGGATCAAGCAGACCAGATCGATATATACAGAACTCCTCATCTTGCAAACAGGATATACATTCTTCTCATTGCCATATACACTTACTCTAAAATTGATCACATAATCTGAAATAAAACATTCTTCAGCAAATGCAGAAGAACTGAAATCATAACAGTATCTCAGATCACAGCACAATCAAATTAGAATTCAAGACTGAAAAATTCACTTAGAACCACAAAACTACATGGAAATTGAACAAGCTGTTCCTGAGTCACTCGTGGGTAAATAATGAAATTAAGGCAAAATCAAGAAGTTCTTTTAAACTAATGAGAACAAAGAGACAATGTATCAGAATCTCTGGGATGCTGATAGAGCAGGGTTATCAGGGAAATGTATAGCACTAAATGCTCACATCCAAAAGCTAGGAAGATGTCATATTAATAACCTAATATCACAACTAAAAGAACTAGAAAACCAAAAGCAAACAAACCCAAAGATGGCAGAAGATAAGCGATAACCAAGATCAGAGGGCAACTGAAAGATAAAGACATGAAAATTCCTTCAACAAATCAATGAATCCAGGAGTTTTTTTTTTGCAAAAAAAATAATAAAGTAGACCACTAGCTAGACTAATAAAGAAGAAAAGAGAGAAGAATCAAGTAGACACAATCAGAAATGATAAGGGGGATATCACCAATGACCCCACAGTAAAGCAAACAACCATCAGAGAATACTATGAACACCTGTATGCACATAAACCACATAAACTAGAAAATCTAGAAGAAATGGATAAATTCCTGAATACATACATCCTCCCAAGACTGAACCAGAAAGAAATTAAAACCCTGAGTAGACCAATAATGAGTTCTAAAATTGAGTCAGTAATAAGTAGTCTACCAACCAAAAAAGCCCAGGACCAGATGGATTTACAGCTGAATTCTAACAGAGGTACAAAGAAAAGCTGGTACCATTTCTATTGAAGTTATTCCATAAAGTTGAAAAGGAGGGACTCCTCCATAACTAATTTTATGAGGCCAGCATCATCCTGATACCAAAAACCTGACCACAATACACCAAAAATAGAAAACTTCAGCTAATATCCCAGATTAACACTGATGCAAATATCTTTAATAAATACTGACAAACCAAATCCAGCAGCACGTCAAAAAGCTTATCCATCACATTCAAGTTAGTTTCATCCCTAGGGTGCAAGGTTGGTTTAACATATTAAAATAAATAAATACAATTCATTACATAAACAGAGCTAAAGACAAAAACCACATGATTTTCTCAATAGATGCAGAAAAGACCTTTGACAAAATTCAGCATCCCTTTATCTTAAAAACTCTCAATAAACTAGGTTTTAAAGGAATATACCTCAAGATAATAAGAACCATATCTAACAAACCCACATCAAATATCATACTTCAAGGGCAAAAGCTGGAAGTATTCTCCTTGAAAACCATCATAGGACAAGGATGCACTCTCTCACCACTCCTATTCAAAATAGTATGGAAGTTTTGACCAGGGCAATCAGACAAGAGAAATAAATAAAGGGTATTTAAATAGGGAGAAAGAATGTCAAATTATCTTTATTTGCAGATGGTCCTATGTCAAGAAAATTTCATTGTCTCAGTCAAAAAGCTTCTTAAGCTAATAAGAAACTTAAGCAAAGTCTCAGGATACAAAATCCATGTGCAAAAATCACTAGCATTCCAATACGCCAGCAACAGTCAAGCAGAGAGCTAAATCAGGAATGAACTGCAATAAACAATTGTTACAAAAAGAAAAAAATATTTAGGAACACAGCTTATAAGGGCAGTGAAGGATCTTTTCAAGAATTATGAACTATTGCTTAAGGAAATCAAAGAAGACACAAGCAAATGGAAAAACGTTCCATGCTCATGAATAGGAAGAATCAATATTGTGAAAATGTCCATACTGCCCAAAGTAATTTATAGATTCAATGCTATTCGCATTAAACTACCATTGATGTTCTTCACAAAAGTAGAATAAACTATTTTAAAATTCATATGGAGTCAAAAAGGGAGCCTGAATAGCCAAGACAATCCTAAGCAAAAAGAACAAAGCTGGAGGCATCATGCTACTTGACCTCAAACTATACTACAAGGCTACAGTAACCAAAACAGCATGGTACTGGTACAAAAACAGATACAAAAACAAATGGAACAGAATAGAGACCTCAGAAATAAAACCACACACCTATAAGCATCTGATCATCAAAAAACCTGACAAAAACAAGCACTGGGGAAAGGATTCCCTATTTAATAAATGATGCTGGGAAAACTGGCTAGCCATATGCAGCAAATTAAAACTGGACCCCTTCCTTATACCTTATACAAAAATTAACTCAAGAGAGATTAAAGACTTAAATGTAAAACTGGAAACTATAAAAACTGTAGAAAAAAATCTAGGCAATATCATTCAAGACATTGGCACCAGCAAAGATTTCATGATGAAGATGCAAAAAGCAATTTCAAAAGCAAAATTTGACAAATGGGATCTAAGTAAACTAAAGAGCTTCTGCACAGCAAAAGAAAGTATCATCAGAGTGAACAAGTAGCCTACACAATGGGAGAATATTTTTGCAATCTATCCATCTGACAAGGCTTTAATATGGAAAGTCTACAAGAAACTTAAGCAAACTTACAAGAAAAAAAGCAAACAACCCCATTAAAAAGTGGGCAAAGAACATGAACAGACACTTCTCAAAAGAAGACATACATGCGGTCAACAAACATGAAAAAAAAATCTCAACATCACTGATCATTAGAGAAATGCAAATCAAACCCACAATGAGATATCATCTCGTGCCAGTGATAATGGCAATTATTAAAAGGTCAAGAAACAACAGATGCTGGTGAGGTTGCAGGGGAAAAGGAATGCTTTTACACAGCTGGTGGGAATGTAAATTAGTTCAACCATTGTGGAAGGCAGTGTGGCAATTCCTCAAAAATCTAGAGTTAGATATATTATTTGACCCAGCAATCCCATTACTGGGAATAATTTATATTCCTTTGGGAATACTATAAAGATACATGCACACATATATTTATTTATTTATTTATTTATTTTTGAGACAGAGTCTCTCTCTGTCGCCCAGGCGGGAGTGCAGTGGTGCGATCTTGGCTCACTGCAAGCTCTGCCTCCTGGGTTCACACCATTCTCCTGCCTCAGCCTCCCAAATAGCTGGGACTACAGGCGCACACTGCTACACCTAGCTAATTTTTTGTATTTTTAGTAGAGAGGGGGTTTCACCATGTTAGCCAGGATGGTCTCGATCTCCTAACATTGTGATCTGCCCGCCTCAGCCTCCCAAAGTGCTGGGATTACAGGCGTAAGCCACCGCGCCCGGCCTCATGCACACGTATATTTATTGCAGCACTCTTCGCAATAGCAAAGACATGGAAATAACCCAAATGCCCATCAACGATAGACTGAATAAAGATAATGTGATACATATACACCATGGAATACAATGCAGCCATAAAAGGGAACAAGATCATGTCCTTCGGAAGGATATGGACAGAGCTGGAAGCTGTTATCCTCAGCAAATTTTTGCAGGAACAGAAGACCAAACACTAATGTTCTTACTTAAAAGTGGGAGCTGAACAATGAGAACACATGGACACACTGTGGGGGAAACAACACATATTGGTGCCTGTCAGGGCAGTTGTGGTGGGAGGGGGCTCATCAGAAAGAATAGCTAATGGATGCTGGGCTTAATACTTAGGTGATGGGATGATCTGTGCAGCAAATCACCATGGTGCACATTTACCTATGTAACAAACCACATATCCTGCACATGTACTCCCGAACTTAAAAAGTTAAAGGAAAAAAAAGAAAATGTAACCTAATTAAATTTAAATTGAATCATTTAAATTAAATGAAAATGATTTAAACCATTTGATTAAAAGATCGAATCAAATAAGATCTAGTATTTGAGAGCACAGCATGGTGACTACTGTCAACAGTAATTTATTAGGCATTTTAAAATAACTAAAACATTATAATTGGGTTGTTTGTAACACAAAGAAAGGATAAGTACCTGAGGTGATGAATACCCCATTTACCCTGATGTGATTATTATGCATTGTATGCCTCAATCAAAAGATCTCATGTTCCCCATTAATGTACACACCTAACATGTACACACAAAAATTAAAACTTATTTAAAAAGACAAAATAATGCCTATTCCCGTCTTTTATATATTTAAATGTGACAAATAATAAATATAAATAATGCACAAAGGCTTTACTTAGCATAGTTACCTTATTGTTACCTTAGCCTTATTAATAGCAAAATATTTTATAAACGAGTTAAATATCATCGATAAAGTTCTAATCAGCTGCCCATAAGATATTTAAGACATTTTTCTAAATACAAAAAATTAAGTTTCCATGCTTTTGATGGAGCATCTACATGGGAAAATTTTAAATTGCATCAGAAAAGGCAGAGAAAAGTGAATTATGATTTCCAGGAAGATAGAGTAAACTTTGCGTTTTAATAATAAGTATGTGATTAATGCCAGATTCCTATGACAATTCATAACTATATTCTTGGATATTTTGATTCTACCTGGCTTGACTAAAAAATAATCTTAATAGAACATTAAATGAGGAGTAGAGAGACAACCTGTAATCAAAATCAAATTATTCTCTGATCTAATTCATCCCGAAGATTCTTAGAATAGTTTATTCCTCACAGTATATTTACTGATACATTGCTGCTTAAAAAAATCACTTTATTTAATAACGACTTGGTTATATATGACTACAGGTAACAAGAACGTCTTTTTCAGGAATCAAATACAAATTTCTGAAACAGTGACTGATAATGCAAAACAAAGGGAAACTAGTGTTTAATGGAATATGGAGGGTCAGATGTGGATAAAATATTTCAAAAAAAAAAACAGGAGTACCTTAACACTGTAATAGAAATGCAAATGTTTAATAACTCTTTATTCCACCAGGAGAAATGCACTTAAAGTAATGTAATACTAGCCACAACTTATTTGAGAAAAGAATCAAAAGCAAAGATGCCAGGCAGAATTTATATTAAGTTGCAAAAAGTCTGGGTTAGATAGAAAAGCAATTCTCTCATTTCACATGATAGAAATAACAGAATATTTAGACTACCTTTTCTTCTCATGAGAGAACACTCAATAAATTGAGATAAGAGCATTTTCTCCTATTTCCATTTTAGACATTATATTATTTTTTCGTTTCTCATGCCTGGTTTTGTTAAGTAAGCACTCTCTTGTAGCCAGAAATCATTCTGTCAAGGGATAATAATTCATTTTGTTGTAATTTTGTTTAGTTTAACACAAACACACACCCTTATTCTTTAACTTGTATACTGGATTACTGATTAATTGTTGAGGCACTATTTGGACAATTAAAAATTAGAGACTCCTTTTGGTATAATGATTTTTATAAATTGATTTGGTTTAATATTAATCATTATGAAATAGGTAATAGAGTATTTTTCCAAGATAATTACATATATATATGTGGATGATTTGTGCCCTTTTCAGTTTTTTCTCGCTTTGTATTTTTAACTTGTTTCTCAAGGATTTTGTCTGCAAACATACTGTCATTTGTTACTTGTGAGGCGAACGTTGTTAACATTAAAATTTGTCATTGGTGATTACTGTAATCCTAAATTTGATGTGAAAAAATTGCTCCTACATTCCTGCTACTATATTGGTAGAGTCAACTGTCAAAAATAATAATATAAATTTGTAATAAAACAGACATTGTTGATTTTCAAAAGAATAACAAACATTTCAAAAGAATAACAAATAAGAGGGAAAAAAGTTACATACAAAGCTGCCTACACAGAGAAATAACCCTTCAACAATATTATAAAATTTATTTTAGCACTGAAATGTGTTGATCACATTTGCATGAGGAAAAACATCATATTTTACAGTTATTTTAGATATTTACATAAAAATGAGGCTCATAAATAAATCTATATTGACAAAGAAGGACAATGTTTGTGCTGTACTGAGAATGACAACTGTGATGAATCAAGGACAACTGTGAGAGTTAAGTTCAAAAGGAACTGACTTGATGAACAGCAATTTTACCTCAGGCCACAAAGTACACTAGGTCATTGTCTGCAGGCTCTTCTGAACAGCCTGTGTTCATCCAGAATTATACCGGAAGGACAGAAGCTGTGTGAGATGAGACAGAAGAGATCACCTTTACAGCCCCAAAGTATATTAATGCTCTTTTTGCAGCTCTCACCATCTTTTAGAGATGCTTATGTTGATGCTTTTTTGATAAACCGCTTAGCCAAAAAATATCTTGAGAAAGTGCTAAACAACTACAATTGAACTTTTATTGCTGGTAAATAGAAAACTTTGATCATTTAATGCACAACACTACAGTGAATGATGGCGGAGTTAAAGATGAAACATGCCTGATTATATAATTATGGTCAAGAATATGATACGCTTTAGCTATAAAGTGCTTTTATTGGAAACAATTTGTCCACTCACCTTCAGATCTCAGTATAAAAGTGGGTTCTCAGACTGGTCTCCCTAAATGCACAGAGTAAACTAGATTCAACTACCATAGGCATTTGCAAATCTCTATACATGATTTGGAAATTATTTGTCACTTTAGTGATATGTCTCCGTTGTTCACTAGACAATATGCTCTATGATAGTAGGTCACATATTTGCTTTGTTCAATACTGTGCCCCAGAGTAATTTTGGGGGTACATATTAGACATTCTGTGCATATTTGCTAAATACATATATGAATCAATTGATTTTATAAGTGAAAAACTAGAAGAACCACCTGTATAATATGGATACTACATAAATGCAATGTGTTATAATTATGAAGCAGCATATGGTAATTCATATTTCATTAACATAAGAGGTAGAGACATTTTTCAAAAAGCAGAAAACCAAGAATCACAGGATTGGGTTTATATAAGAAGTGTCACTAAAATTTGTGTGGTCTAGGCAAATTTACTCATAAAATTAGCGTGAAAATTCACTGAGATAATAAGTGTAAAATGTTCCATAACACTCTGTATTTTATATATTTGATGAGTCATAGATATTAGTAGTAAAATTGTGGCAACATAACACCTGGCCTTCTGCATAGGTGACCATGCTACATGTGTTTTTCTTCCTGGCAGTTGCCTTCCATACAAGACTACAATTTCTCCCTGTTCTACTCAGAAATATGAATGTGACTCTTGTTGGCAATGAAAGGTAGAAACGCATGAATCAAGTGCAGATGTCTTTTCTCTTCTGCTGTGATGTATGGAAATAGTCTAGATAGAAGCTGCTTTGCGATTTGAGTCCTGCAAATTAGATGACATTGAGCAGAGCAACCACTGACCCATAATTAAAATAAAATGGGAAGATGAAATAAGGTCTGTTTTAATAAGTTTCTATGATTTTTAGAATGTTTTCTACAGCTGCATGGCATGACCTAATCCGACAGATTTAACAACCCTCTTTTTTAGTTAGAAGCACTGAAAATTTGATGGCAAGATTACATAAAGAAAGAATGATAGCTATAGTGGCCCAAAACATGATCCAGAAACTTATATTAGAAGAGCAGTGTTGAGAGTAAATATTTTACATTTTTCAAGCAAGCATTTTTTTTAACATTGAAAGTGCCATTAGAGTTTTAAAATAGTAAGCTTTAAGGCAATCTTAAGATTTACACTATAAACAACTGGTGGGAAATAAAGTAGAAAAACCAGCCTAGCACAGGGCAAGAGTCTAGAAGTAGTGAAGACAATGTTTAGGTGCTAGTGAGTGCCTGAGAGGGCCCTGTGCTTGTGTGATTCCTGGTTTTCTGCTTTTTAAAAAATGTATCCACCACTCACGTGAATGAAATATGAATGATTGTGCCATAGGAACACCCTCCACCCAAGAAAAATGTGGACATCTGAAATGAGAGAAAATGTGCGGTCGGCATTTGATGAGGTGCCAGACCTCATGATCACTGTCCACTACTAGCGTGATGAAGCACTGGAGGCAGGTGTATGGTGAGGCACTACTAGGCTGAGGGTCTCTAAGAGAATCTCTAGCTCCAGCCTAGATACCAGACTACTGCTGCCGTATAATTGACTCTAGGTAAACAAAGAGAAGAACCACCAAGTTTGCCAATGCACAGAATCATGAGAAGTAATTAATTGTTGTTTAAGCCACTATTGTGTTATGGAATGTATTAGCCTACTTGGGCTGCCATAATAAAATACCACAGCCTGGCTTAAATGTCAGAAATTTATTTTCTTACAGTTCTGGGGTCTATACATCTAGATCACGGTAATGTCAGGGTTTGTCTCCAGTGAGGTCTCTTCCTGGTTTGCAGATGCCCCTTCTGGCAGTAGCTTCACATGGCCTTTCTTCTGGGTGTGCACAGAGATAGAGATGTCATTTCTTATAACATCATCAGCCCTATTCTCACAATAATGACTTCATTTAACAATTATCACTTTTGTATAGGCTCTATCTCCAAATAAAATCCACTGGGAGATAGGGATTCAACATTTGAATTTTGCCACAGTTCAGCCCATCACATGCAACTAAGGCCAACTGAAACAATATATATTTTTGAAGTGTTTTAATGTTCCATTAATCAATTCATTTATTTCTGGAGCAATATTGTAGTCTTAGTTCACAGCTTTAATAATGGCATCTATTTGCCTGGCGCAGTGTCTCACGCCTGTAATCCCAGCACTTTGGGAGGCCAAGGCGGGTGGATCACCTGAGGTTGGGAGTTCAAGACCAGCCTGACCAACACAGTGAAACCCCATCTCTACTGAAAATATAAAATTAGCTGGGCATGGTGGCACATGCCTGTAATCCCAGCTACTCAGGAGGCTGAGGCAGGAGAATCGCTTGAACCTGGGAGGTAGAGGTTGCAGTGAGCCGAGATTGCACCATTGCACTCCAGCCTGGTGACACAGTGAAACTCTGTCTCAAAAAAAGAAAAAAAGAAAAAAAGAAAGAAAGAAAGACATCTGTTAAGATAATTTCCTGCTTTTATTATATTTTCCCTTTTTTTGACATTGATTTATTCAGAAATATATTTTAGTTTCCAAACACATTTTTCCTGGTTTCTCTTTATTTTTGCTTAATTGGATTGTGGTTATAGGCTTCTATTTTTAAAATAAAATTCTGTTAGCTTTATTAATATCTATTGACAAAAATTATATATATATGAGTATACAATGTGATGATGTGATATACATATGCCTTGTGAAATTTTTATATACCTGTTATATTTATACAAATAAAAAGACACAATCTTTTTAAATGACTCTGTTTTTAATATTTGACTGTTGGATAGCTTTGAGGCCTAAATTGCCCCTGTTTTTGTGCTATTTCTGGAAAAGCAGATAGAGCCCACAGGCACCTTTCTTTGATGAACAGGAAAGATCAAACAACACAAACCCAAGATCCCATGCAGAAACCCTCTCTCTGCTCCTCCACCTTAAACACTCAATCAAAAAATCCCATTATGTGAGTAATAAATCTTTTTATACCTTGGTGTATTTGTGGTATAATCAATCTCCACATCCATATCAGTTTTTGGTTGGAGGGATGGATCCCATAGTGAACCAGAAAACAATTGGTATGTGAACAGGATAGCCTAGGTAATGACCACCACCTGTGGCCCTTTACGTCCTGGTTCACTGATTGGCTCTACTCTCTGCTGGACAGTATGTACTTTGAGCTGTTGCCAGCTGACTTCCATGTGCTTTGAGCTTTACTTCTTAGTGCCACATATGTTACTTCTGTCAAGGTTCTGCTTCATATTTAACTGGCATTATTTGAAAATTTTGGTAGTTGGTGCTCAAGAATACCAGCATGGGATTAGGGATCTTCCTTAACATGGCACAGATTGTGTGTTTCAGCCTACGCCTATCTGTGTGTCAAATTAAATCATTTATTTTGATCTAACCATAAGCTTTGATTGAATCTAGACATCAATAAAACATTGACTCACTTTCTACTGAGTGCTTGGGAAAACACCTATATACTGTACAATTTATGGACCAATTAGGTGGTTGCTTAAATAACTATAGTCACCATTTTTGAATGCTGATGTCAACGCTCTTAATATCAGATAGGTCTCTAGGAATCCAAATGCTGCTACCGCCATCTATACTTCTATCACAACAGAGATTCTGATCCTCAAACTTAAGGAGGAAAACATCCAAGGAACCTTGGCATAGATCTTGGGAAAAGTTGTCTTGAATCCTTTATATCGCCTTATCTTCCACCCACCTCTTCTTTAAAAAGCCAGGGGGCATCATCAATCTATTGGACAAGGATAAAATGGTTGGACTGCGAGTCTGATGAATGTTGTGGCTTGTCAACATACCAAAGAGATCATTCAAACCTGGCTTTTGCCTAGTGCCTCTAAAGCCAGTAATGCAATAAGTACCGTGGGGAGCCTCTTTACTGTGATGACAGCAATTTGGGAACTTCTGGAGGAAGAAACTTATAAATATTAGGAGTGTAGAGAAGGACCCTAAGAACATGGGCACTAACAGGGACAAATACACAAAATGAGCTACCATCAGCACAAAAACCAAGACAGACACCTAGATACATGATGACAAGCCAGAAACTGAGACAGAGGCCCACAGTCTGATATAAATGGAAATAAATTTACTTACTTAAAGAATTTACCCAATAGGTTTGACATTTAATTCTCTACATCATCGGTTCTAAATTAATTCTAAAATCTGCTGAAATGTACGTATTGACAACTATTCATGGCCTTAACTGATATAGGTGACAAAATTGTTATTATACATGGAGGTCCCACTAAATTCACTAAATTTAAACAAAGTACCTGCTATTTTCTTAAGGAAGTTACCAGGCATAAAACAGAAAACTAACAGATATGTGTTACCTTAACCATGAGAAATGTTGCTTTGCCAAAATTTCTAATGGCCATAGTATTCATCGCCCTTAAAATATCCTATAGTGGTCCCTTTGACTCAAGTAAATAATTGAAATAAAATTATGTCTTTGGCACTTAAAATCGACTTGACAAATAAAACCCGATGGATCTTCTAGTTTTTTTAATTAAAAGAGTTGATAAAGCCTAATATAAATTAAAATGTGGGTTTCAATGTTTGAAATCTACTTTGTAGCCCTATGTAGAAAAGGATGATTATTTTTACTATTTTACTATTAAATAGCCCAATTCAATCTGTTCTTAAAACTGAAAATAATGGTGGACATCTTGCAGTGGCAGTGGATGACCATGAACTCAGTGTGGCTCTACCCATTAAAGCCCACACCTATAATATTACTGAAATCATTGATTACATCCAATCAACAACTAGTAAATACTTTATAGTACTAGATTTGATTAATATGCTCTACTCAGTGCCTAGTTAGGTGAACATGTTCTGTTTAGTGCTTATTTCAGCTGCAGTGCCTTCACCTTTGAAGGGATATGCATTTTCCTGGATACTGATGGGGTGATTCAATAGCCTTGCATTCTTTTACAGTCTTTGTAGGAAAGATCTTAGTTGTATCTGGCTTTCTCCAGGAGCACAGGTCTGACATTACATTGATGGTATCTCCTCCAAGGAGATTTATTTGTCACACACACATGCAGGACATAAAAGTAATCACAAAGGCGTTTACAAAAAGTAGCGGTGGAAATAGGTTATAACTCTGCATTTACAACAAGGTCCCACTACTTCAGTTAGATTTCTGAAAATTATTTGGTTTGTTAAAAACTGTTCCATCCCTGACACTGTTAGAAACAACAACAACAACAACAACAACAACAACAACAAACTATTGATCATCTCAGCGCCAAGAATGTTGAAAGAATCTTGACTTCTTTTAAGGCTTTGAAGGTTCTGGAGGCAATATATTCCTATTTTAAAATTTTATTTAGCCTCATTTATGCTATAATTCACAAATCAGCCCACTCTGAATGGGATTCTCTGCAACAAGAGGTTCTAGAATCTGCCTAACTTGAAATTCAACAAGCAGTCTCATGAGTATCCCCTAAAGATTTCCATAAAGGAGAACTTCTCTGTTTTTAGTCTATTGTCAGATGAAATCACGCTGAAGAAAATCACCTTCTCACAGAACAACTGGCCAGATATACAACCCCCAAAATCAACTTGATAATGAGAACTGAAATTCATATACTCTTCTGATGGTAGAACCACCAAATACACAATGAATACCGCTAGGTTTCTGCTGCTACCCATCCCCTAACCAGAACATAAATTTTTAATTTATATATTCTGAAGATGTGCTGTTAGGAATATTTACATTTATACATTTTAAAAGATTTAGATATTTAAGGGTAATTTGAATTCTTATTTTCTAGTAAAAATTTTATGTAAAGTCTATATTGTCAGATATAAACGTGGCTATCTCCGCTATTTCCAGTTACTACATATTTGGCTAGATCATCTTTTATCACTCTTTTATTCTGAAAATTTGTTCTTTGTTTTTACATATGTTTATTTAAAAAATATATAGATAAATTTAGTAGTTTAATGCAGTTTTATAATCTTTGTCTTTTCTAGGTCTTTTTTATTAATAATTATTATATTACTGAACTACTGTTATTTCTCAAATATCTTATGTAATTTCTGTTTATACCATCCCTTAATGTGGTTTTTCTATTTTCTTATGTTTTAATTGATTTAAATTTTTTCTTTATTTTCTCTAATAATTTGTAACTTAAATATGTCATTTCTATTTCCCTAATATTTTCTGACAGATTTTTGCTATAAAACTCACCTATCAACGTTAGGGCCACTATTAGCATATGATTTGTCATCTAATTCAGGGCATTGTTGAAAGTATGAGTTATATTTGTATTTATAGTGAGACATACAGTTTATTTACATAATTATACATTTAAAATATCGTGGGAAACCAGAATGTATGTCAACCAAGTAATTGTTAAAATTAATATCTCTTTCCTCATGCTAAATGAAATAATGATTTTTAAAAATTATGTCTTTGTTTCTATCAACCTACAAATTTATCAATTATTTTCTTTATCATTACTTTTTGAATCTCAAATTTTACATTTGAAGTAATTTTTCTTCATCATAAAAATATCTATTAGATCTTTCATTAGAAAATATCTTTCATAGAGAACATTTGTTAGTAGAAAGTATTTTTATTCCACGATCATTCTTGAAAGATATATTGACTGTGCGTTAGAATTCTAAGCTAATTATTTTCTCTTAGTACTCTGCAGACATTCATTTATTCTCTGACTTCCAGTTATTATTTATCTCTTCTCTGGCAATTGTTAAAGTCTTTTTATTAACTCTAGCTTTACTAAGATGCATTGAAGTGAAATTTATATTTTATGCATTATGATTTGAATTTGGGGCTTCTTAAATCTGTGTGTCAACACTTGCCATAAATTTTACCATAACCTCTGAAATTATTACATATTTACACATTTATTTTTATGTTTATTTCCAGAACTTCAATTAGATGCAGATCATACTACCTTACTCTGCCTACCATGTCTTTTTATTGCTTTATTTTTTACATGCTTATTACTTTGTCTTCTCAGAATTTTCTTGTTATATATTTCAGCTTATTACCTGCTTTTCAGTCTTGTCTGCTAAGTAAGCAATGTTGTTTTATATAAATTATCTTTGTAAATTTCTAGTGGTTATATATCTCTTTCAACCGAGCATACTGACTAGATCATCCTCCCCCCATGCAAAGCTGACCCAAAACACAGAAAAATAACATTAAAGTTGACCTCATTACAAATATCATATAAATATTGCATTCTCATTATTTTTTTCTTTCCCTTTATACCTTTTGAGTAATTCAAACTGGATGCTTATGAAAACTTTATTTATCATTTTTGTCTGACTTCATATCTAGAATTAATTTGGTTCAATGCAGCTTCTAACCACCAGGATATGCAGGGATAAAAAATGAGTTACAGAAAATATATTTTCATACGCAGCTTATGATTAAAGAAGAGAAATGGCATTTTCATGGAAACCCACAACATGCAGAATAATAAAATGATTTCCATGTAAGAACAGATAATATCCAGGCACACTGACCACAGTGTTCTTCTTTCAACACTCCCCATGACTGCAGGGCACATCTCTAAAATATTTGCTTGGCATCTCCTTTACCTTTCTCAAAGATTTGCTCAAATCTCATCTTCTCTATGTGTCGTTATGCCCACAATACTGCACCATGAGGCATTACCATGGGAACCGCTCATAATCCATATTCTACTTTAAAAAAATGTAACATTTACCATATATGCATATATATTTTTATATGTAGATGAAATAAGCCACCTCTTTTTTTTTTTTACTTTTAAAGATTTTATTTTTATTTAGAGCGGTTAAGCTCATGCCACAATAGAGCAGAAAGTACAGAGAATTACAGTAGTCTCTCATTATCTGTGGTTTGACTTTTCAGTTTCAGTTACTTTCATGGTCCAAAAATATTAAATGTAAAATTCCAGAAATAAACAATTCATAAGTTTAACATTGCACATCATCTTGAGTAGCATGATGAAACCTCATGCTGTCCCACTCTGTCCTGCCCAGGGACCAGGGCCACAAATCATCCCACCCATTAGTCACTTAGTAGACCCCTTGGTTATCAGATTGATTGCCATGGAATTGCAGTGCTTGTGTTTATGTAACCCTTATTTTATTTTACTTAATAACAGCCCCAAAGTACAAGGACTGTGATGCTGGGATATTTTTATCTGTCATATTTTATTGGTAGTTGATATGGTTTGGCTGTGTACCCACCCAAATATCATCTTGAAATCCCACGTGTTGTGGAAGGGACCCAGCGGGAGGTAATTGATTCATGGGGGTGAGTCTTTCTCTTGCTGTTCTCATGTTAGTGAAAAAGTCTCATGAGATCTGATGGTTTTAAAAACGAGAGTTGAGCTGCACAAGCTCTCTTTGCCTGCTGCCATCCACCGAAGATGTGACTTGCTCCTTCTTGCCTTCCACCATGGTTGTGAGGCCTCCCCAGCCATGTGGAATGGAACTGTAAGTCCTATGCACCTCTTTCTTTGGTAAATTTTCTCAGTCCCAGGTATATCTTCTTTTTCTTTTTTTTTTGAAATGGAGTTTTGCTCTTGTTGCCCAGGCTGGAGTGCAATGGCGCAATCTTGGCTCACTGCAACCTCCGCCTCCCGGGTTCAAGTGATTCACCCACCTTAGCCTCCCAAGCAGCTGGGATTACTGGCACATTCCACCACCCCCGGCTAATTTTGTATTTTCACTAGAGACA
Organism: Pan paniscus; assembly: GCF_029289425.2. Lineage (NCBI taxonomy): Eukaryota > Metazoa > Chordata > Mammalia > Primates > Hominidae > Pan > Pan paniscus. The sequence goes on from NC_073263.2 coordinate 65,327,235, forward strand.
GGGTTTCACCACGTTGGTTAGGCTGGTCTCGAACTCCTGACCACAGGTGATCCACTCACCTTGGCCTCCCAAAGTGCTGGGATTACAGGCGTGAGCCACCGCGCCTGGCCCCAGATATGTCTTTATCAGCAGCATGAAAACTGATTAATACAGTAATATTGTTATTAATTTCTTAATATAATTAATAAATTAAAGTGTCTTTATTGTAGATAGGTATATATGTATAGGAAAAACACATAATACTCAGTTGACCCTTGAGCATTACAGATTTGAACTAAGTGGGTCCACTTATGTACAGATTTTCTTCCACCACTGTCACCCTTGAGGCAGCAAGACCAACCCCTCCTCTACCTCTTCCTCTTCAGCCTACTCAATGTGAAGATAATGATGATAAAGACCTTTATGATGATCCACTTCCACTTAATAAATATTAAAACATATTTTCTTTCTTAAGATTTTAATATTTTTTTTCCTAGCTTACTTTATTGTAAGAATATAGTATATAATACATACAACAAATATGTGTCAATTGACTCTTTTATGTTATTGATAAGGCTCTAGTCAACAGTAGCTATTAGTAGTTAAGTTTTTGAAGAGACAAAAGTTATATGCGGGTGTTTTATTGCATGGGGGACTGGCACCCCAAACCCCTATACTGTTCAAGAGTCAACTAAAAATACAAAGTTTGGTACTATCTGTAGTGGTTGCAGGCATCCACTGGAAGTCTTAGAACTTCTACCCTGTAGATAAGATGTGACTAGTGTGCTATATACCCACTGCCCACACCCATGCATTTGCTCCCCTATTATCTACATCCCCTCCCACAATTATACCTTTGTTATAATTGATGAACCTATATTGGCATCTCATAACTTAAAGTTCATAGTTAACATTAGGATTTACACTGTATGGGTTTGGACAAATGTCCAAATATCAAACTGACAGAATCATACAGTATGTATCTTTTCAGATTGTTTTATTTCACTTAGTCATATTCATTTAAGGTTTCTCTATGTCTGTTTATGGCTTGATAATTCATTTATTCTTAGTGATGATTAATATTTCATTGTCTGGATGTGTCACCGTTTATGTACCCATTCACTTATTAAAGGACATTTTGGTTGCTTCCAAGTTTTGGAAATGATAAACAAGGCTGCTATAAAAATATGTTGTGCAAGTTTTTGTGTGGATATAAGTTTTCAATTCCTTTGTTAAGTATACAGGTGGACAGTGGGCAATTGCTGGGTTTTATGTTTATTTTGTAAGAAAGCGCCAATGGTCTTCCAAAGTGACTGTACCATGTTTAATTCCCACCAGCAATGAATGAGAGTGCCTATTACTCAAAATACCTGCCAGCATTTAGTGTTGCCAGTATTTCAGACTTTGATCATTCAAAAGATGTGTAGTGGTATCTCATTCTTATTTAATTTGCATTTTCAATCAGGTTATTTGATTTGTTATTGTTGAATTTGAAGAGTTCATCGTATTTTTCGTAACAGTCCTTTATCTGATGTGTGTTTTGCAAATATTTTCCCCTACCCTGTGGATTGTCTTCTAAATATCTTAGCACTGTCTTTTGCAGAACAGTTTTTAAATTCATCTTACCAATTTTTCTGTTTCTTGGATCATGCGCTTGACGTTGTATCTAAAAGGTCATCACCATACCCAGGATCATCTAGGCTTCTTCTTATGTTATCTTCTGGTAGTTGTATACTTTTGTGTTTTACATTTAGATCTAAGATCCATTTAGGATTCAATTTTGTGAAGGATGTAAGGTCTGTGTCTAGATTTCATTATTTTGCATGTGGATACACAGAAGCTCCAGCACCATTTGTTGGAAATACTGTCTTTCCTGCATTGTATGACCTTTACTCCTTTGTCTAAGTTAAGTTGATTTAAGATCACTTGTATTTATTTGGGTTTATTCCTGGGCTTTCTATTCTAGTCTTTCTCTTTCTTTTCTATTTTGTTGATCTATTTGTTTATTCTTTCACTAACATTTATCATATTTTAGCCTCTATAACATTTTCTAACTGATTGTACTTTTTTGGTTATAATCCATCTCTCCTATCCAGAATATAAAACACACAAAGATGGAGACCTTCATATATTTTGTTTTTTCTTTTATCTTTTTCCTATTTTTGTTTTCTATTTACTCTAGTGTACCCCAAATGATGACTTCAGTTCCTGTATATAATAGTTTCTCAGTACAGATCTCCGTCTCAAAAAAAAAAAATTGCCCAATGCTATGCAGTAATTTTTTCAATCAGAAGATTTTATCTGCTTTTACTTAGGCTACATTTTTTACAATTCTATTTGCAAAGTATGTTCTGAGCCTCTAGATTTTTCTGATGTATAGCCTACTTGGACAAACTCTTGTTTAAAAGCATGTGTCAAAATATTTGAAGCTGTATGCTTGATTTTAAACTTTTTTTTTTTTTTTTTTTTTTGAGACGGAGTCTCGCCCTCTCGCCCAGGCTGGAATGCAGTGGTGCAATCTCGGCTCACTGCAATCTCTGCCTCCCGGGTTCAAGCGATTCTCCTGCCCCAGCCTCCCAAGTAGCTGGGATTACAGGTGCACGCCGCTATGCCCAGATAATTTTTGTATTTTTAGTAGAGACGGGGTTTCACTATGTTGGTCAGGCTTGTCTCGAACTCTTGACCTCGTGATCCGCCCGCCTTGGCCTCCCAAAGTGCTGGGATTACAGGCGTGAGCCACCGCGCCCAGCCTGATTTTAAACTTTGAATACAGCACAACTTTGAGTTGTTCACATTTTTAAGAGGTGCACAAGTTTCCCTGACATCACTTAGCAACTACCTGCAGTAGTTGTGCCTTAACACTCTCAGTTTCACATGGTAATATAGAAGACCAACAAACACTAGTTTTGTTCCTTCCAAGAGAGTTTACCAAAATACTTTTTAGAAATAGCTGTGTTTCACTGTTCACGGGGCGGTCAAGCTGTGCTACAGGACAGAATATAAAATGAGTGTGGCCAAGGTTAACAAGCAGATGAATGCCACCCAGGGAAGAGACCTGCATGATTTGGGGTCACTGAGAACCGAAGACATGTACACTAGGCTCCAGTGGTATGGTACAGCTATTTATTTACAGAAAAAGAAGAAAAGCAGTGCAAGACTTTGTTTCCCCATGGCCAGAGAATCCACTCCATAGCCGATGTGGTTAGTGTGGCTGCAGGTCCCTCACTTTGTACTGCACTAAAGGGACCATGACCTCTTCCCCTTGGGTCTGAAATATAGAAAGCTGGGGGAGTGCCAAAGGATCACTGAAGCTTGGGCCTAAGCAGAATATTTATGGAGCATACATCAAGCCTAAACAGGGAAAAGTATTTTCTTGCTGGAAATATGACAAGCCCAGCCCAGGCTGTGAGGGTTTTTTATCTCCCAATAAGAAATATTACAGGCCCAAGGCCACTCTTACGCAGCCATGCAGGCAGCAAGAAGTTGCATATGCTGCCTTTCTCAACTTGTTTGAACTTAACTTTCTAACCTTTAAGCTAACATTTAATTTCGTACCTACCACATCTTTACCTGGGGCAAGCTTGCCACACAGCATGTTGGACTGTTTCAGGAGAGTCATGGCCAAGATTTATTTACTGCTGCAGCAACTAACAAACATCCATCTTTTAGAACTGGGTTGTAAGAAAGCATAAATTCTTGTTTATTTGGTAATATCTTAAGTGTATTTAGGGGTGCCTAATAATATGTGTGATGGAAGACTGATTATATTACCATTAATTATAAAATTATATTACAGGTAACATATTATAAATCTAAGTAGTTAAGTAGGATGCTTGAATTCTAATAAAACAGTGAATAAGACTATTACCTATATACAGTATTCAAGTTTTTAAAACTTGTGCTGTAAAAGTGGATTTATAAAAATTTTCAAAACCATTTATTTTATATAGTGTTCAAAAGCATGATAACTAAACATTAAAAGGACTTTACTTTTTAAAACAATATTGACATATTTTATTGATTATAGCCTAAGTGATCATTTATATTCAGTTCATAATGATAATTATTTCAAAGAGCTACAAGGTATCAAAATTCTTATTTAGAACGACATACATTTTATTGTTGATAAAACAAACAAGCTTCTGTTGTAATCAATAGATGAGATATATAACTAATTATTTTATAATTGTATTTAATCCTATAACTCTAAATCATCATTTGATTAGAGAGCTGAAAAGAATTCAGCCTACAGAGGTTGAATATAATTAACCTCTGTGACATAAATGAATATAATTATTTATGTCACTGAGCACAGCATATTATCTAATTTGATATGCAAATGGGTACGTAATAACATAAATTACATGTTAAATTTCAGATATAGAACAATAATGAAACCCTTGCACCTTGCAGTTTATACAGGAAGATTATAATGATACTGGTTTTCTTGATCTTTTGGACAAACAAAATGTATAGAGGTAGTTCTCTAGGTCAGAAAAGTGCCCTGTTTAAAAGATTATCACAGGAAAAATTAGCATAAGGTCAGTTTTAAAATGTTCAAAAGACACTAGTATACTCATGAAAGTAGTTATTTTAATTGCTAAAAGTATTCACATATGGAAAATTGTTTCTACCATTTGCATAAAACATGCATGATATGTTTACTGTCCAAAAGAGGTTGGGAAATTTTAACAAAAAGCAGCATATCTGCTGAGGGGCCTATATGTTTTAAAAGCTTAAATAAAATCCAATGCATTTAATGGGATTGTTGTAAGATTTATATCTGGGTGGGGGCATTTTTAAATGAACTTACGTTGTTCTTAAATATTATTCTTTGAAAGAATTTCTTGAAAAAACTGAATATTGATGAATAATTGAGCTTATCTTAAAGTCCTTTAATTGACATAATCTAGCAAAGAAATGAGCTCATGTTTCAGAGCTCATTTGTGTATATAGAACAAACATCACTATATTTTTTCAGTATATACTTACATTTTCTCAAAAATTAGTATACCAGAATAGTTTTTAAGATATATATGCATATGTACACATATACACATACACACATATATATACATACACATATATATGTAGTGTACATATGTGTCCCACACATTAGAGAAAATAAAGGACATAGAATATAATTTTATTCTAATAAACTGCTTATCTGACTTAAGTGATAAATACAATAACCTTTGGTGTTAAACTTTGTCTTATGGAAAAGCACACAAAACAGTGAGAAAATATTGGTTATAGCTCTTCAAAATCAGTAGCTAGTTGGGATAATAACTCGCTATAGAACATTTTCTTCAGGAAAAACATTGTTATTGATTATCTTCATAAAAAAATTTGTGTTTGATTTGACTCACATCATTCTTTTGTTACGAAGTTTTCCAGGTTAGCTTGAAGCCTAATCATGTATTCAGATTATCCTCAATGGTTCTCATCACTGTCTGCACAAAACGATCACCTGAGGCTTTATATAATACAGGTCCCTGGGTCCCATCTCTAGAGATATTGATTTAATTGGACTGGGTTGCATCCAGCACACTCGGGTTTTTAAGACTTCAAGGTAATACCAGAATGCAGCCTAAGGAGAGAACCACTGATGTAAGGGATTGATTTTTATAAATACTAGACACATTCAAGATAATCAAAATTTTAAAACTTACATTTATATCTGCATTGTTTCCACACAGCTCCATCATTTTAAAACCAATCAGCCATTAGTTAGATATATTTAACACACATTTTTTGCACCAAAGGGTATAACTATAATTATAAATCAAATAGTTGATGATGATACTCCTTTCTCCAAACTCAAAATATAATTATGTATTTGTTCATTCATTATAAAAATATAAGTAGTTAAACAAGTTGGAATTTTTATGAATATACTTTTATATCTGAATTAAAATCACTTCCCGTGAAATTCTGTAGTGTTTGGTGAGGTGAGACATTTCCCAATGGGAGGCTCTCTTGTGTCTCATTATTATTAGGAACTTGTGTGAAAGTAAGTGTAACATCCACTAATTATGTAATGCTTCCTATAAAAGAATTGCAAGAGCCCCCAAATTAGTGTTCTATTAAGGTATTGTTTTAATGATGGTAATTATCACTGATGGTAATGTGACTGCTTCCTAGGAGCTAAAGTAAACAGTCTTACTTTGAAGAATGTAATACAGAACATAATGACTCATATAAATGAAATAGCCTGATAATCTTGTCAGATGAACTGTAACACCTTGTGGGACTATTAGAAACTATGTTAACTTGGATCTCTTCCTATTTACATAACGAGTTTTAATTTATGTCATATAAATTTCCTACACTGAGTTAGACTGAGGTCAACTCTGGATAGTCTCACTGTTCCAACAGAAGCCTCATGAGATCTGGAGTTCCAAATTTGTCTACAGAGTACTCTGTAAAGACACACACACATAGGTGCATGCAGACATACACAACCACACATAAACATACCATGAAGAAACAGAGGCAACTACAGCTAGATAGGAAAAAAAAAAAAAAAAGAAAAAACCTCAAAGAACACAAAACTACAACAATCAACAATACAGAACCTCATTATAAACAATAAAACCATTCACAAATAGAACAATCAGAAACAATGAAAGGTTAAAGAAACAATATTGTCTATGAGAGATAGCTACAAATAGGCTCAGGCATGCATTAAAATGATTACTAAGCCTAATGTTCTTCCACTGATTCTTCTTAGCCAGAGTAGCTGGGGACAGGAATGAGATAAAGGGAGTAATATTCTTCTATACTCAAACCTTATCATAGGCTTGTGATTGAAGCCTGGGTGACAGGGGTGTGTTTCTCTGCAGGATTTCTAAGATACACTGTTATCTCTTTGGGCTTGTGCCTTGTAGCATTGTAAAGATGAACACTATATAACCTATGATCCTATGATCTGATTTCTGCACTTCAAAATAAGTACTGCCCCAATTACTAATTGACATTTTCAAGTGTAAATTCTACAGAATAATGCATTCACATCCTTAAATAATGGGATTCAATTCATTATTTTAAAGCACATCTTTTTTTCAAGGGTAAATGCATAGCGCTGTACTTTTCTGGAAACAAAGAAGCAAAAAAAGGGAACATCGATTTTACAAAAGTTAATTTCAAATACGAAAATAATTTACTTTTTATGTTATTGTTAACATGACGTGTTCATTAAGTGAGACATAAAATTATTAAAATTTATCTAGCAATGCCCTTTTAGGCAGCATTAACAGAAAAAAAATTATTTCACAGGTGTGAAATATATTTATTAACTCACTCAAAAATATTTCTTGAATGGATGCTATGTTCCAGGCCTTATTCCATGTTCCAAGAATGTAACAGTGAACAATACAGACACATTTCCTGACCTCACAAATCCTCCAATCTTCTGATCTTTGAGTCGATTTATTTTTAGTAACTTCTGAAGATAGAATTATTCTTCATGGTGTCATTATAATTTAATCCCTACATTCCCAACAAAATCCTTACATCAGTACTATAGTTGACAATTATAGATACTAACCTTTAAAAATAAAAACTTAATTTACTCAACATATTTTCAATTCACTAACAACTTATAACTACAATTTAAAATTGTAACAGATCTAATTTTAAAATAATCTTCATGTGGTCGCTATAAAAGTTTCTGACATGCTATGGTTTATGTTACAACATCCAAAAAAAAAAAAAAGATATAACATTCTCATTTTGAAGTTAAGAAAAAAAGTTCTATTGTATCAAAACTGAATCAAAAGTTAAGAAAAAGGTCATGCACAGCTGTTTTGATTGTAATTGCATTACTTTTTTTTAAATTTAAAATATAATTGTTAGGACTAATCATCCTTATATTGTTATTTACTACATAGTTCTGTAAAAGTAGTGTTTTATTATATTTTTGGTAGTTGATTTTTCTTTCCTCTAGCAACTTTATTTAAATTTCCTGTACATATTTGAGTTTGTGCCCCCTGTTTTATAGCATCACAATGGAAGTGCTACTCTGTTGGAGTGAGGAAATTCTATTTGGAGGGACAAGGTACTGATTTCCCACTGTAGTAGGATAATGGTTTCTTAAATATACAAGTCTTATTGAATAGGAGGGGAGAAATGTGATTCAACAGACAGATAAACCATGGGTATTTATAATCAGGGTGTGGTTACCAAAAAGTCTGATCCTAAGGTGTGGCAGACCAAGTGCCAGGCAGACTCTTGGGAAGCATCAAGGACCACCCAGTTCGCTAACTCAAGAAGCCCACTGCATTTACAATCAACAAACACAATTTATGCTCGTATGATTTTGGCCTACCTGATTCTTCATATCCACTCAAAAGTCTTATACTTATCCCATAATGATCTGTGGTGTTATTCACAACAAACAAACCAATGTTCCTTATCATTTCTCCAAACTCTCATCTATTTTGAAGCTCATGACAACAGTTTATGACACACATTGCCCCTTTTTGCCACAGCTATTTACAGATCTCCAGATCTGTAATTTTGTCTCCCTCCTTCTCTGGAAGTTTAGTAATTCAGCTTACTATCATTCTCTTCCAAACTATCTGGGCAACTTTTCAGTAAATTTCCTATCCATATACACTATGCTTTCAAAATCCATTTACACACGCAGTTCCTTTAGGAATTCTCCTTCAATGGACTTCTGGTCCCTGTTAGTTCAGCCATCTGAACTTTGAAAATTACCAGTAACAGCTAACCCCTCTTCCTCACTTATTACTAGGTTCATCCCATCTTCCAATCAATCCATTGATACTACTGTATTTTCACTGTTCACCATGTCTTTCCTACCTATCTGACTTACATCTTATGACCACTCATTATAATCTCTTTCCATTGTTCATAAAGCCTCAATACCATTATCAACACCCCTGTTTTATTTTCCTGAAAAAAATGTTTACTGTTTTCACTGGTTTTTCACTGGTCACCTGTTCTAAGTCATCATCGAATAAGTGAACTTAAAGGAGAAAACCTCACAACAGTGTTGAATGATCTCATTTTAATATCCTGACCACTGAACTCAAGGGATTCCTTAAGGCTGTAGGGTGATACCACTCTATCTCCTTATTCAATTTGCTCTCCCATTATTCTGCGTAACTGTTCCAATTATTCCCCACTCTATGGAACTAGAGCATTTTTCTTCCAGATACATATTCATGGCTATTATTTCACTGAGAAAGTAGAAAGTATATGAAGAAAATGCCTGCATGGACCCATCATCGAGTCTATCAACCTTCCTATACTCCTATCCTCTTCCCACAACAAATAAGCTATATGCTCCTATATAAGTCTCAGCTCTACACTTGTGCAACAGATCCCATTACCTCTTGTTTGCAAAGTGAATTACTCCGGCAACTTCCCTGTCATGTTCCTGTATGATCAATGTTTTCCTTATTATTTGGGCATTTTCATTTGCATAGAAACATTGCAGTTTCTACGGGCTTAGAAACAAAGCAACAACAAAAATAAAAGTCCATTGACTCTGCCTCTTCCTCTAATGCCTGACTTGACTGTTCTATTCAACAAAACTCATTGAAAGTGTAACTGTACTTACTGTCTGAACTCTTTCTCTTCCCATCCTCTCTCCAACAAACTTCAATCAGACTTTGCTTCCTCTACTCTGAAGAAATATCACATGCTGTTGTCATCTCTGCTCACCTGAATCCAGTGGTCAATTATCAGTTCATGTTTAAGTTGACTTAACAGTATCTTTTCACACCCTGTTATCATTCTACAACTTTTAGAACATTAATTTCCTCAGACCACAACTACATTCTACCTTGGCTTAATTTTTTTTTTTTGCAAGTTTAAACTGATAATTTATTTGTGAGAAAAAAGGCTAGTTTTGATGAGAAAAAGTTCAGTCCTTTCCTTGTAAATACAAAGAAACTCAACAGGAACTTTAAAGGTAGTAGGACAGAAAATGCAAGAGTAACTCTTATAATCCTTTTCAATTATACAGACAAATCAAGTTGAAGACAAGTGTTAAAATACTATTCGGCCTGAATATTTATCAGCCTATACATCCTGTTGTTCAATTGTCTTTTGATTTAAAAAAAAAGCAAACCAACAAACTTATAAGAGGTATCGCCCCATTTAGAGTGATGAAAATAACTTAGTTCCCCTCCCCAAAGATATTTTTTATCCTCTAAAAATGCTACATAATATCTTACAAAAATTAACCAGTGTTTTTACAAAAGTAATGCAGTTTTGGACTGATGATATTACACTGTATTTGTGGTAAAGTACTAGGCACAAGATATATATACCAATTAGGCATTTTCAGTCTAATCAGTTTCTAAGGATATCATTTAATTCTTGGTAATATATAATAACTGGTATGATTTTGATACTTAAATCATAAATTGTGGAGAACAAGAAGCAATGTATTATAGTAACAGGGTTTCTATCTAGCAAACAGTTGCAGTGTTGAACAAAGCTCTTCTATGAACTTACTGAATGTGTTTTGCCGTTGGTAACTTGTTGTAGAGCTTTGATTTGATTGTTCCGTCTTCATGCTTTCTCCATCTGCAGTCTTTAACATTTCTTCATCTTTGTCATCATGTAGGTCTTTTCAAATTAATTCTCTAGCTAGTTTGATATTCAGTCCTTCATTGTAGTGAAGCTTCCTTTTCATTTCAAATTGTCGCCTTTTTTCTCGTTCTTCAGGTGAGAGGTCACTAGCCTCCTCTCCACTGCTTTCTTGTTCCTGAACCCGATACTTTGGGTTCAAGCCTTCAGCAACAGCTAATTTCTTAGCTAAGATATCTGGTGCCACGGCTTCAGTGGTTTCTGTATCACTACACGCATCTTCACCATCACCCATCTTACGACAGTAAGGAGTGCTTGGTTCATCTATTTTCATTAAACCATAGTCTTTGTCCGCTGGATGATATGTCGCCAGGATGTTCATTTCTTCCCACTTCTGGGATTTTTTGCTCAGCTCCTCCTCGACACTCCCGCTGGGCTGTTCAGCCGAGGCCACCATAGAGGAAGCTGTAGAGGTCTTGTTCTTCAGGATCCCCTTGACTGGCCAGTGCGAGGCAGTCCAGGCCGCCATTTCTGGGCGCTCTGGCTGTTGGCTCAGGGTCGCTGCTTGGCGTGGAGTCCGGAAGAGAAGAGTCGGGCACTGGCAGAGACCGTCCAGGGAGCCGCGGAGCCCGCTCAGGGCTAAAGCGGCCGCATCTGCCGTCTCAGAAACGGCTACCTGGGTGGTTGTCACGAAACAACGACCCCGGCGCAAGAGCCAACGCCGAGGGAGTGGCGGCTGCTCACGGGCCCTTAGCCGCCAGCACTTCAGCCGCTGCTCGCGGGGAGACGCCGGCAAGAGCTCCAGCTCGGGAGCGACGCCAAGCCTAGCGGGCCCGCCCTCTCGCGATATCTTACCTTGGTTTAAATTCTATCACATTGGCAGCTGTTTCTCACTCCCCTTTGCTTATCCTTTTTCATTTTATGGATCTGGAATTTCTTCTGTGTCTACGAACTGAGACTTCCAACCACTTCTCTATTATAATTTCTGCACCCTGTTGCTAAGTTATTTCGTGCAGTCCAATGCCTGGAAAAGTAGTCTGTATGTTTGATGACTCTGTTATACCACTTTATTCCGAGCTCGGCTTTTGTTTTTGGCACATCATAAGTTCTTTTAAAATACTGTTTGAATAAATATGGAGATGAGTGAGACGGAAAATATCAGGTATCTTTATGCAAGGAGCCATTGAGATGGCTATTAGCAGAACCAGTGCTAGTCGTTGGATTTTTGATCTTATTTTGAGTCCAAATTAGGAATTCCTTCTTTCATCATGAATTTAAAATGCATTATTTTTCTCTTAAAAATGGTGCCTGCCAGATGATTGATGCCTTTATACTTGAATATCAGTCATTAAACATTTCATTTACCGTCAAAATATACTTAATATACTCAGCACTATTAAATCTCGTTAATTCTGAGAAGGGATTGAATGACTTGCAGTGTCATGATATCTAGCAATTGGGATGTTATAAGAAATACAGCTGATAGAGATAAATAGATGATAAATAACATAATATTCTTTACACAAATTTTTAAAACAAATTACAGCTTTTATTTTTATTTTGGACTAAGATATAACTGGTATCAAGTCAGGAATAGTGTGATCTTGGGAAATTCATTTATAACCTCACATTCCTCTGTTGTAAAATGAAAAAAAAATAACTTTCTCACTGAGTTGTAAGGAGTAAACAAAATAGAATAGTGTCTGACAAAAAAGAAGCTCTTTACAAGTTAATAATAATTATGTTATTATGTAATCTCTTAATTCAAATTGACATCAAATTAGAAGTATATTTATTAAATACATTTGTGATGTCAAGATACACTAATATATCTAAGAGATTTAAAACCGAATCATATTTGACTTCTTTTCAGTGTTCATTCCTTTTGTAACAAGTGTGTGGTACTTATTTTAATATTTTTGTTATTGTTTTACTTGAACCATAAAATCACCACATGCTTTCAGAATACAGCATTCCTAGATTCATTCCTGATTCACAGAACTGGCTATCGTAAGAAAACAATAATAATACATTTTAAGCTGATTATTTTATATGTTCTCCAAATCAATCAGTTTCTAGACTACCTCCCTTGGCCCACTACTATAGCATATTTTTTGCAAATGTCAGGGCATATCTACAGCTTCTGTAATCATAAAAACTAATTTTCAGTCTTGGCACTAAGACTGTTTGCATATATTCAAAAGAATATTTGACTTTTGACCTTCTATTCATTTCCCTAACACTTTTCAAATTTATCCTTATTGATTCAATTCATTCTCTGTGAAATGTACTTTTTTCATGCCTGCGATATTTTTTGTGTTTGACACAAATGTTTAAGTTAATATAAAATTTAGGTTAAGTACATCAAATACTAAGAATTCTAGTTCAATATATGGTGACCTTTAGAGAATTACTTATGTTAGAAAATACACTTTGTCAATGAATACTTACTTAGAAAAGCACTGTGTCCTGCTCAAGTGTTGCTTAAATAGAATTTATACAGTAATAGGTCACCTTGAAAAAGTATGCCAGATCATGAAGGAACTGAGAAATAGGTTGAGCTAATGAAAAATGCATTGATGATGCTAAGACATTTGTCTGAATTTATAGAGCAAATTGTTGGGGGAGGCACAAGTAAGAAGGAGGCTTAATATTCAAAAGGTATTTTTTTATTAGTATCAGCGGAGCAAAGAACTATGTCTTCTCCCAGTATCTTAAACTAAGAAAGTAGACTAGTGACACAGGAATTTTCGGTGCTGCTTTGCCAGCTGGTGACTTCTGAGGCTGGTGACGCCCCTACCCAGGATTGCCCTTGGATTGCCACAGGAGGTACCCCACCCACTTAGTTCAGTGGGCTGCCTTTGGCTTGTGCTCCAGGCTGGATCGAGCACTCATGGTGGGATCCCACACTCAGCCTGCAGCTCAGCCGGGCATGCAGCAACCTTCTTCCACCTTGGGCACCTGCATCTGGATGAGGGGAATGCAGTGGCTGCCAAGAAACTCGGAGACACCAGCAACTCCAGTATTATTATTGAGGGGGTATCATTCCCACCCTCTGCAGCTCAGTGTAAGGGGTGTGTTAACATCTTTTTCAGTCCTGTTGCCCAACTCTGGCCTGTGGTTCCTGGGCAGACCCAGCCCCACTGCTACTTTCTGTTGTCTAGAGCAGCCACCGGACACTGGTGGAGGACTGTGGGCTACAGTGCTTCAGCCTTTTTCATACCAGCGTTTGGCAGGTCCCAAGTTCTTGTCCCACTTCCAAGAAGAATGAAGTTACTCTGATAACTGAAGGATGAGGAGGGTGGAGACTTTTACTGAGGGACAACAGCACAGTTTTTAGCAGAGAGGGGACCCAAAGAGAGCAGCCCCCTACCCAAAGTCGAGTAGCCTGTGAGGTGCCTGAGTCCGGTTGAGACCTTGGTTTTTATGGGCTCAGAATGGAGGAAGTGCATGCTGATTGGTCCATGGGCAGGAGGAAGTGGTTCTGAGTTGGTCCATGGGTGAGTGTGGAAAAAGCGCCAACTGACTGGCTGAAAGGCATCAAGGAAGTTCCCACTCTGGGTTGCAGACCCTACCCGGAACTGGAAGCCCAGCCCCCAAGCTTTAGGTTATCCTTGACTTGATGGTTGGGCCCCACCAGGGACCTGCTCTGCCTAGGAACCTGTCTGCCTCCCGCCACCACCGATAGCATCTTTTATTAATGTAATTTCACAAATACTACATCTTAGATTGTAACCATTTAGCGCTAGCATTGAATAATTATATACTATAAGAGGAAATATTTTAAGACAGAATTAGTGACTATAGTTATAAAGTTATAAGTTGAGCTATTATCTATTCATTTTTGGATAGTGGGGTGTCTTTATAGTTGCTAAAATTTTAATTCCGGTTTAATACAATACACTTAAAAAACTGTTTAGTTAAAATGTATATTCCATCAACTTAATTCAGTTTTTATGTCTCCTCATGCAAGGAGCAAGAGGTTGGTAGACAGTTTAATTCAAATGAGAGTTCAGAAATTAGAAACTTGGCAAAATTGCCAAATAGCTTGCACCAGGCACTCTTTTAAAGTAAGCATTAAAAAATATCAACTCATCAAGCTGTGTCAACACTTTTATTCTCCTCATTTATTCTGCAAGGCAATTCAAAATCCATGAGATTTGTAAGATATTAACCATAATGTTTGCATCCTCTATGTTTTAATGAAATCCTTTTTTCCCTATTATATAAGGGCTCCCAAAACAAACTCATTATATTCTACATCAAAAATATAATATTTTAATTATGGAAAGTTCTTTTAACTTTCCTTAATAGTCTTAAAGTATTTATTCCATAACTCTAGGTACAATTATATATGTGAATACATTTATATGTTTTAAAGTCTCAGTCATTTTTGTGTTTTATGAGAAAATGAATTGTTTTCAAACTCAGTTTGAAATCTTCATTAAAAATAAAATCTAATGAGTTATGTAGTGAAACTCATTTTAATGTCACTTATATATAACTAGAATTAAAGAATTAAGACAATATTTCCCATAGTTTCAAAAACTATCCTTCTCTTCCACTATTATTGACATAGTCAGTGAATAAATTATCTAATTTACCATGTTCTCACATAGAAGTGATGGTTTCACCTTTTTGAAACCATGGTCTTCTAGAAAATGGGGAAACGCCAGCATGCTAAAATCAGCAATCTCTATGATGCCACAGGCATAAGCAGAAAAAAAGTCATGTTTCCCTAAGTTAATTTCTGAATAAAATAAAAATGTGTGGAATTGGGAGAGCATAAGATAGAGAGACAAAAGAGGATTAGAGAAGTTACAGAAACTCCTTGAAGAAGTGACAAGCAGAACAGAGACAGGTCAAAGTAGATTTATTTTTAGGTCAGTATTTACTTATAAGTTGTGATGGGCTTCTAAGCTTACACTTTTAATGTGTCCCTTCTTTTCTCATAAAGTGATGAAGCATGGTTTTATTCGACTGAAATTAGTTTGGACAAAAAGTGATTTGAGAAATTATCTCTTTTACATAATGATGATATTTTATGGATAATTAATGTTCATAACATTAGATTTTTAAGAAAGCAAATAAAACAATGCTAACAGCTGTTCTGATCCACATTTTAATATAACAGTTTTCACAGATAGTTTGTGATTTTGTTTTTAGAATATCCAGGGAAGTGGATGTGTTGTGTTTATATGTGAAATGACATACAATTACTTTAAGATTTTGGAGAATATGATAAATGAAGACTTAAAGAGTCTCATTTTTCAGCTTCTAATGTTCCCTTGAAGAGAATGCCTAAGGTAAAAGCAATGTTAGTTTTTCACCTCATTTCACTGATGAAGTGGTAGTTCACAAAAGTGCCTCTGTAAGTTGAGAAAGTATATCCAGGTGTACAAATTTGAATGCATTCGAGCATTTGGTTTTTGCTTCAAGCTGCATTTTTCCTTTATATCAGAAAACCTTTGAGACACAAGTGGTTAAATGAAGAATAATTAGAAGCAAGGTAACATTGAATAAGCATAACCTAAGTACAGAATGATGCCTCAACACTTTGTTAATGAATATTTATGTCCTTTTACTGCTTGTGCAAACACATATTTCTGTGCATATTCAGTTAGCTTCAATATTTTAAATAAATTTTTAAAAGGTTTAATTTTAATACCTAACTTTTGCTTAAAATATATCTTTATTCAAATTATTTATTCCATTGTGCACATCATAACCTTTTACTTCAGATTCTGGATGGTTCCATAATGTTTGGTTAAGAATTTGTTTCTCTAAATGCTGAATAATTCATGCGTTTAATGAGAAATATATAATCTTGTATTTCTCTAAACTTGCAAATTCACTTATACTTCACCTAAGAATGCACCATCAGTTTATTTATTTTTAAGAAAAACTGAAAAGAATGATTAAGATAGTATTATTTGAATTTATATTTCATTTTAGAGCATAAAATGAAGTAATGATTCTCGTATCTTCATAATATATATTATAATCCTCAAAGGTCTCTAATATACAAAGTAAATTTTTCACCTTCCTTCTTTGCTTCTTTACCCTATTATTATTCTTGCTTTGTGCCATTTTGTTTCTGCCATCTTATTCACAAAAATAAAAATATTTTTAAACATATGTCATATTAATGTACTTTGAAATGTATTATATATTGTAAGTAGCCTCTGTGCAAATTAATGCTCTTATCTTATTTGAAGTTTGTTTATTAAAAAATATGATTAGATTTTCTAGATATTTTCTGGTTTACCTTTCCTTAAAGTGTTTGCATTAATCACTGTGATTACTATATTTTTTTTAATTTACTTTTTGTTCTTCCTCCTATAATATGGTCATTCTCCCTTTCCTTCAGCCAACTGGAATACTTAGTTAATTTATTCTTTTCCTAAATGAACATTTAATTATTTACTTTATAATTGTGAAAAAGTTTTATCTATATCCTGTGATATTTTATGTCATGGAAAGTTTTCTTTTTATAAAATTTATTTGATTGTTTGCATTTTTATTTTTTGTGGAAACTTTAAGCAAATCCTAAGGAATCTAGAAGAGCCAAATCAATCTTGAAAAAGAGCAGAGATGGAGATTATGCCCCACAATATATCAAGGATTCCTATTCTGCAATAATTAAAACAGTGTAGTATTAAACAAAAATAGGATGTACACTAATGGAACAAAAGCCAGTCCAGAAAAAGACTCACCTCTATAGGCTCATGATCTCTCTCTCTCGCTCTCTCTCTCTCTCTGTCTCTCTCTTTAAATATATATATGAAAAAGTATAGCTTATTTTTTAATAAGTCATGCTGAAGAAATTTGATATTCATATTGGATTTAAAAACACCTTGAACTTTAACCTCAATCCATAACAAAAGTCATGATTTCCTAATAATTCAAGAGAATTCAATCATTCTCTTTGCGTGTGTGTGTGTGTCTGTGTGTGTGTGTGTGTGTGTGTGTGTATACACACATGCACAGGGGCCAAGACTGGACTGGGTACTGCAAAAAAGAGTATAACCAAGTTGCCTGAAAGCTAAACGTATTCCAACTTGCTCATTAATCTTTGGAGTCTTTCAAATTAAACAACAATAAGATACCAATCCTCACCTATCATAATGTTTATTTTAATTGTGCTAAGTAAACATTATTCCCTCCATGTATTTAATAATCTTTATAGAACACATAGCACAATATTGCTTTTTCTCATTAGAGAATCACAGTGCATGTTTCCTGAAGTAGAACAATATTCTAAGTAACATTTAATCTCAGTTCATAACTGACTGAAATTCAAGGGTAATTTTACAGTTTTAAAATATCCGCAGGTGAAAGAAATATTGTATTCCTTTTTTTCTTCCTGAGCAAAATAAATCTGTCCCACTCCCCTTACTCTCTCCAGAGTTAATCTTTAATTGTTTATGAAGATTGCCAGTTGAAAGCATTTGAGCATCCTGAGTGTCCTCAAGTTTATACACTTCAGGGAAATGGGAAGAACTTCCTGTTGTTGCCATGGCTGACATGCACCTTTCCTGGGCCAACATGGCACCTTTCTTGTGTCCACATGGCCCCTTCAAAGTTCAATAGTAAACTCCCCTAGAATGATCTTTCCTCCCAAAGGCAACATTCAGCCAACAAGGCCTTTGCTTAGAATCCCAAGGCAGAAGTGCTACATGTTCATTTTCAGCCTCTGCAAAGACGTATATATGCAAATTATTTGGTATTATTCATGCAAACAGCATTCAAATACCTAATGGTCTCAGTTTAGGATTTCCAGCACTATTTCTAATGCCATACTACTCCTGTCTCCCACATCAAAGCACTGGAATTTCAATCTGCCCCGCCTCTGAGATAATCCACTTTAATCTATTTCACTCCCTATTGCCCCTAGAAGCCAATATTAGATAAAATTTAACATTTCATTCATTCTGGGATAAAGATAGCATAAAATCATACTGTGGTGCTTGCACATGATGTTTGTAAAAAAGAAAAAATCAATAAAAGTATTCCTTTTTCTCTGGTAACATATTCTCTATTACCAAATTTGTGAATGTGTGGGGAGGAATCCATTCACTAGGGGAAGGGAATCAACAAAGCTCTATTTATCTTAATAATTCCCGTGCTCCACAAACAAGAATAAAGTAAATTCCACCAGAGTAATTCAGGAATCTTTACACAGGATAATATGTTCCTTACCTAAAATGCATTTATAGGCATTTATTTCTTAACATCTCTTTTTTCAGCCACATTAATTTTCACACTGAAATCTGTGATGCTTTATACTTATTGATGGCAATTAGAAAAGAGAAGAAAAAGGAAGTTGGCAGTAAAATGCGAAGTAAAGAAAAAGGTAGATAGATGGGCACATTTTTGCAACAATACTTGGAATAGGTAAATGATGCAGATGAATAAATAAACTCAAAGCTACAGGCCAATATCTATGAGAAAAAAAGCTGAAACAAAAGGAGGAGGTTATGCCAGACTTTGTTTTTTTGCTGTGGTGGAATCAAAGGTAGAAAGGTAGAACTAGGTATATATTTAGCAGAAAAATTGTGTGCCTACTGTACTAAATAAAAATTATCTTGGTGACAATCAGGTTTAAAAAATGAAAAGTAAAAATTTTAAGAAACTGAAATTCTAGATAAAAATTGGATAACTACTCTAGAAAATACAAATTTGAATAAATATTTTTTGAAAAATAGAAAAACTCAGGTTAAGTTTCATAAAAGTACCATCTGAATACTCTAGAAAGAATAAATCCTGACAAAATTTTTAGCAAATAAGGATTGGTAAGTGAAAATTAATTGTCTAGGGGCTTTTATAAGTAATTTAAGTGTCTATGATTGCTTGACTTGATGTCCATGTTATTGAACATTTCAATGATCAAGAATCAACGATTACGACACTGAGCTATCAAAACTGGTAAAATTGTTACAGAGCTTAGAGAGGTACATGTAAATAGGCGACTAATAAATGTATTTTTTGAATAAATGAAATATATTAAATACGAAAATAGATTTCTGGAATATTAAAGAAAGTTTACATTTATAGATATAATTTAGAATTGATGTGACTAGAGTTGATCATTGAATACTAGATTGGCTAGCACTTTCTGGGAAAAAGCATTAAACATAACACTGACAGTGTCCAAAGCTGCTCTTTGAAAATATTCAACAGAAAGTGCTCAATTGAATAATTTTACTCATTAAATTGATGTGATATATCAGATATGCTTAATTCAAATCTCTTTTAGGAGTGGATGGATGGCTTAGATTTTCCTTCCACTACAGTACCACAGACAGTAATAATCAAATGATGGTTGTAAATGCTAGTTGATTGATTACTAAGCAACTTATAAGCATTTTTTCCCCTTTAATAATGTTCTATACTTACCAGGTTGGATCAGTGATGAAATGTCCAAGGCCTGAAATTTCTACGATTAGTGTCATTCTTTGTGATAAGATATTATTTAATCAGAAGGACCATGTCCAAAAGAAAATTTGTTTCCTGGGAAAGGGAGCGTATCAGCCTATTATGATACATTCATGGATAAGAATGACCAATCATGAACTCTGGGTATTTCTACTTTGATGCTGCAGAGATTGCAATTACATTTGCACTGATATATTTTCAGCCTGAAATAATATGTTAAGCTTTTGATATATGCCCTAAGAAATGATGATGTTGGCTCCGAAAAAGATTTCTACCATCAAGGGGACTAAAGGAGTTTAAAACTGGAAGCACACCCTGGTATTAAAACCAGGAAAACAGTGGACTGTAAGAGATAGACATCTGCTTTTTAAATTGTATTTTTTGGGAAAAACAAAAAGGTTTTCTCATTAATAGATTTCTTTCACTGAATATAAACATAAGCTTAGACCTTGATGTAGTTAAAGAATATATTCTTTTTTATTCTTTTTTCTTGATGCTAATCTAATTAAAGCTATTCATCAGGTACCCCATAATTTAGCAAACAATTGTTTTCAAAAATTAGAACAAAGTTGTCAGCAACTGTTCAACACTGATGAACTCCTGAAACACTTCCTTGCTTTGGTTCATCAAAACAGACAGTACATTTTAGTCAAACACCCTGATGATATACACATTTTCAATATGTAGTTTTTATATATTCTTTAATTGTGGAATTGTTGGAAAATTCCCAAATGTTCATTTGCCTCCTCTCATTAAAAATGGGCACCTATCACTTCTGTTTTGAATTTTAAACAATGCATTTAAACATTTCATTACTATTAATGTTAAAAATAACCCTTGCTTTTTGATGTAGATACACTGACTTTTTTCCTCATTTGCTGCGTTAATTTGATAATAATGTGAAATGGTCCTAAGTTATTCTGCAAATTTAAGGCTACACGAACACACACACACACACACAAACACACACACACACACAATAAAAATTAAACAGAAGTAGAAAATAGTTACTAAACAGCCAGACTTTGATATATGTAAGCTGCTACTTTGTTTTGTAGGTTTTCAAAACTTAAGCAGATATATTCTTTTCCCAGTTCTTCTGATTTATTTTTACTCAAATCCTGAACATTACGTTAATATTCTGTATGTTTGACATTGCTTAATATCAGTGAGTACTCATTCCAAAATAAAGCTCTAATTCCATTTCTTCTTACGACTTAGTACACATTGTTTATGGTGGCTCTTGCCTGAAATAATGAGATGGAAGTTGATCTCTCTTCTTTCTCTCTCTCTCCTTCTCTCTCTCTCTCATACACACGCAGACACATGCGTGCATACACACACACACACACACTCTCACGCTCATAGGATCAATATTTATGGAGTGTTCACTGAGTCCCAGGCATTTTCTCAGCCATTAGTAATACAGCAGTACACAAGACCAAGTTCTTAGCCTCTTAGCCTTTTGGGAATTACATACTGGCATCTGAGTCTACTTGTAAAAGTTGTTTTTTAATGACTACCATGTAAAGTATGTTCATTCATGGCTTGTGAGTAATATATTGGGGTATTAGGAAGTTAATATTTATATAGTTAAACTAAATATAACATTTAGTTAAAATATGAAAAACATGGAGCATCTTTACATAGTTAAACCTACTAGTTTTCTAGCAGTGCCAGTGAAATAAAACAATAAATTATAATTTGAATGGTATTTAATCCACAAAACTCTATCTTCACTTTTTAAAAAATCATTCATATGATCAAAAAGAAAGGTACTAACAATACTACTGCATGGTTAGTGAATAATTCTCAATAAAATAGAGAATAAAATGGCCAACTACAAACTTATAAATTAAGCTTATAAGACATTGATTAAGCAACAAATTTAATAATAACTTGTATCATTTTCTGTGAAAAAATAAAGTTTAATAAGAGGTGTACATATATGTGATAAAATATTTGAACAATGAATATCGTTTCATTTTTCCTGCGTTTATATGTAGCTATCAGCTTTTTTTTGTCTATGATAAAATTGTGGGAAAGATAGAATAACTCTTACAAGACTAGTATTAACACTTCCATTTTTAAGATAAGGAAACGGGTTCAGAAAATACACATAAATATGGAAGAAAAATTAATAAATTATAAGAATATGATGTAAACCTATGACTGTCATCACCTTCTAATAGTTCTTAATTTTTCCAACTTAATCCTTTATGATATTATGTTCAAACTGTGGGCTCTAGATAAAATAGGAATATTGTTTTAAGTAAATATCTACTACTTACTGTCTGTGCTTTCTCCAGTGAAAAATAAAACCATAATTCAGTTGCCTTATCTCTAAAATTTGAATAATAATGGTAACCTATCTTATAGCTATTATGGAAATTATTATTTGAAATAGTATACAATGTCTGTTATGTCAACTATTATTTAGCACAGACTCTATTGATCTTAATTTCACTTTTCTTTTAAATCTTCTCTTTCCAGGATATGTATGTATGCAGTGTGTGTGTTCTTTTTGATAGAATTACCAATCACCAGCCCTTACATTTTGGCAACACATTAAGCACACACAAACAATAATGCCCATTTGTACTTTTCCCACTCTTATACTTTTGTAATATTAAAAATTGGTGACATAGAGCATGCAATCAAAACCTGCAGAACAATTATATAATTCTAATATCATGCATATCACTTCCATTGTTAGTAAAACTAACAATGTTAGCTCCACTTCAATTAAGCCGAAACTATCTCTGTAGCCTTTTCCATGTATTGCAGAAGCAACACCTTGTTGATATCATCAAATATTCCTGAAAGTCATTGCAATGGTAGCATAACTCTAACTCTAGGTTAGCACAGTGACACATCATATTTCTTCTCTGCTATTTTTATTTTTCTTAGTTAAGCAAAATTTCTTTATTCTTCTTTCAGCTTTTATTTAATTTCATTTCTCTCTTAAGTGCTGTTTATTCATACATATTAACTATTCCTTGTCTAAAATTCTTGGAACCAGAAGTGTGTAAGATTTTGAATTGTTTGGGATTTTGAAATATTTGCATACACATAATGAGATGTCGTGAGGTTGAGACACAAATGTAAACACAAAATTTATTTTTCATAGATAGTCTGAAGCTAACATTACATAATATTTTTAACAATTTTGTGCATAAAATAAAGTTCTTGTACAGTGAACCATCAGAAACCAAAAGTGCTACTATCTCAGCCACCCACGTGAACAGTCTGTGGGGATTTTTTTTTTTTGGCAACACCATCATTCCTAACTCTGAATTTATAACTACTGATAAGCATTTTCTTATATTTTTTCACACATAAGCACTTAACCATAATAAATATGACATAATATTAATACAGTGAAAACATAATAGGTTTAGGGTAACTAATCAGCACACCAGCTTCACCAGTATACCTTTAACAGCTGTTAAACAACAGCAACAAAAAAGAAGAGCAGGCTTTCAGTCTCCACATAAGAAGCTGTGTTTTGATTAAAAGGTTACTGTAGACAGTATTTTATCTTTTGTAGGTGAGAAAAAAACACTAGAAACAGTCGCCAACCAGGAAGTGGATCCTCTAGGGATGAGGAGACATTCAGCTGGATGGCTTTTTTAAATGCTTCCTCCAGAATCATCTGTCTCATTAACAACACTCTTTGTCTTAGAAGTCACTTTCTGATTTTATGAACTGAGAAGATTTCTGTTTCTGTTATGAGTGCACACTGCTTTAGGCCTTCAATAAGCTCATCACTTATTTTCACCATGTTGTCGTGGGCTCTTTTTCTGCAACGTATAAATCATCTTCATGATCACTATTTTCATGATCACGTTGATTCGGAACCATTTTGGCTATATGATCATCAGTCAATGAATGAAAAACTGCATTCTCATTATCACTGTTAAAAACTTCCTAAATTCCACTTCTTCTGGCTTACTAAGGGACTCTGAAGGTATTTTTTGCATATGTAAGGAGATCAGACATCGTTTTTTTTCCCTCACTTGATATGTGGAATCCTTCAAACCCACCACCTTATTCATCACCATCACTAAACTTGGTTACAGACTAGAGGCTATTCCAGACATGCACAACTGTGTCTTTAGTCACTTTATTCTAAGCATTGGCAGCAGCGTAGATGGCATCCTTCATGCTAAACTTCTTTTGAAAACCTTCTACATTCACATCTCTGTTCACTGCTGCTAGCATGCTCTTCAAAAAAAGTGTTTTTATATTTACTCTTTATTGATCTAACAATATCTTGGTGATATGACAGAATTAATGAAGTCATATTTGGGGAAAAACACATGGCATAAAATTATTTTTGATGAGAATTTCAACAGGACGATGAGGAGAACAGTTGTCAAGGAATAACAAAATCTTGCAATCATCATCCAGTCCAGCGACGCTGCAGTGAGCTTGAACTGCTGGTACAAAATGTTTGTGAAACCAGTCAAAGAAGACGCCTTGATGATTCATGCTTTCTTGTTAGCATAATAATGGACTAAGAAATTTACTCCTTGAAAAGAGTGAGGATGCAAGCTTTTTCCTATCACAGGAAGTTTATACTTATGTTTGCCTGTTGCATTAGTACATCCCAGCCACTTATTCTGTCCTTGGCATACTTAATTCCTATAGTGGCTGTCTTATCAGCTATAGTCGATGTCTTTCTAGAGCAACAACACCAAAACAGAAATGAATGTTTCATCAGCATTATAGACTTGTTCTGGCATCAGGTCTTCATCAGCGATAATCTTGGTATACTCATTAATAAATTTATCTACAGCCTAATGGTCAGCAGATGCTTTATCCCCATAAATCTTTAAAAATGTAATGTCATGACTTTTCTTAATTTTTTGCAATCAATCTGTTTAATATTCAGAGTTCTCTTCAATTTTCTAGTTCATTGTAATAGATCTTTGCTAATGTCATGATGCACACACCATTAAGTGGCATGCTTTATAAATAAAGCATATTTATTTTTAGCTTTATTCAGTGGTTTTGTATTTTTCATTATCTTCTGCTGATCACTTTCAGCACAGATCTTCAGCAGTTTACCCTTAAGTTTCTTCAGGGGTATATATGTGTTTCTTCAGGGATACTAACATATCCACTTTGGTTACACAACTTACATATTTATTTTTAGCTTTATGCAGTGTTTTTGTATTTTTCAATATCTTCTGCTCATCACTTTCAGCACAGATCTTCAACAGTCTATCCTTGTGTTTCTCCATGGGTATATATGACAGTTATTCTACCACAATATTCTTCTGTAAGACGTTTCACACGTACACTGCTGTCCAGTTTCTCTAGCAACTTGACTTTCTCTTATATAGATAAACAGAAACGCTTTTATTTTTTCTTATTACCATTACCCACAGAGGTATTTGCAGACCTTTTTGACATTTTCAGTAATGTCTTTACACCAAAGAGCAGAGAATAAGCAAGAAAAAGCACAGTCAGTAATGCACGTAGGTCTTGGCCCCATGTAGGGCACTGGTGGGAACACACATCCAGCCTGTGCATGTGCCATTTTATTACCCTTCGTAGAAGGGCATGGAGAAGATATATCACAGCTGAAGTGGGCTAAGATGGTCATTTTTCCTTGGAGATGCTGAATAAACTGTGGGTTGTGCCTTTTGACTGCAACCTATCACATGAAGTTAGGTGTGGAATTTTCCACTTGTGGCATCATATTAGCACTTAAAATGTTTCAGATTTTGAAGCGTTTTGCATTTCATATTTTCAGATTCAGACTGCTCAACCTACAATGGGTTCTGATATATTTCTTCACTTAATTTTTGTAGATATTTAGATTCTAGTGTTTCACTTATTTTAATAAAATACTTAATGTATATTTGATTTATAGTGAAGAAAAGCAATATGTAAAAAAGGAGAAATACAAAAATAGCTATTTATTATTGTCCTTTATCCACCACTGAGCTCTCATCTTTACCACTTAATCTGTGGGAAAATTTCATATTTCACGTATTTCTTGAAACACATTATCATGAGTTTAAAGTTATAGATGGTTTTTCGAAGAATGAAGGCTATGAAAACATTTGTCTCTTTGGTAAAAAACATTTTAAGGCAATTTTATGAACATATGAGTAGATATTTCCTGAATATCTATGATGATAACGCAAAAGAAAAATCCCCGGTTGTGACATAACAATTTGTAAAATACTTCAATTGGAGTAGAAACAATTGTGCAAATTACTTCATGTCAGTGAGGCTCAGTAGTTTACTCTGTAGTATGAGAAAATACTACTTTCTTAACAGTGTTTCTCTAAGAATTTAATTGCACATTACTTTGGAAAGCACTCTAAAAGTTTTTAAGTTTGAAATATGCCTAACATACAAAACAAAATAGAATAATATAATAGACATCCACATATTTACTTCCATATTCAACAATTTTAATTAAACTTGTTTTATATTATTTCTGAGTATTAAAGAGGGAGTCAAAATTTTCCTCTCCTGAACGATTTCTATTTTATTCTTTCCCTCTCTGGTGTCGCTGTGCAACTTTCTTATTCATATTTCACATTATCATTAAATATGTATGCTTGAACAATATTCAGAAATGTTTTATAATTTTTCTTAATTAATACATTTCATCATATTATACTTATTCCAAACATAGTGGTTTCTTACTCAACATTATACTTTTAAGATTTATTCCCATTGATGCATTTGGGTCCAGCATAATCAAGTGCTGTTTAATATTCTATGAAATAAATGTTGAGTAAGTTAAGGATACTTTCAGTTTACTTAATAGAAATTCCCGACAACCTTCCATTTAAATTTAGGGGTTGTTTTCTCAAATAATAAAGATTTGGACAGAGAGTCAGTCCCTAAATAATGTTATTGTAAGCCAGGCTCACTTCTTTCCATCAGCAATCCTCACGTTCATTCTTAGACCCGTAGCCTCATAACTGAAAGGTAGTTGCTTCAATTCACCGTATTATGCCCTCACTATTAAGCAAGAACTAGGCTGGTCTCCTATGTACAGCCCCTCAACACACACACACACACACACGCACACACACGTCCTTATAGGAAGAGAAATAACTTTCTCATAAACCTCGCAGGAGATCTCTCTTCAAATATTACTAACCTAGATATAATTTACATGGACTAAAAGGCAAAAGAGAAACTTTGAAACTGTTTATTTGTTTATTTTCCATAGTAGAATGCCAGAGAAACTGGCATATAGAGACTGACTTATGGCTGCTAATAATAACGTCTGCCAATAACATGTCACCATTTATTCAAGCATTTTTGTATTGGCCAATATTTAGATTTTCTTCAACTTTTTAATATTATATAGAATACTGAGACAAATCTCTTTGGGCATATGTGTAATGAGAGTGTCTGTTTATGTACATATGTGCATTTCGGCTGCTCAGTATCTTAATCACCTTTATATGATTGAGAAACCTTTTATTTTGTGCCTGTTGTTGCAATGCAGAGCTTGCCACCTACTATAGAAGCTGAAGATAACGGTAATCATTATCTCAGTCTCTGTTGCAGCTAGGGTATGCCCGATGACCTAAGCTCTATCAATTAGGTTAACCCACTCCCCAGAATTTAAATTATGATATAATGATACATTTAAGCATTATAAAATTCTCACTGGTAGCAATAGCAGTAGGGGCAAGATCAAGTTACTGAAACAATAGTGACACCCATGTAAGTTATAGCAACTTATCTTTAATGGTGGTGAGCGTGGTTTCCTCACTGAATCAGTTCCCGGCTCCAGATTTTGGACATTATCCTTGACTGTATAGAAACTAATAGTCTTTTGATGAATTTTTTTTTGTTTACATTAGGCTTAAGCAAGGGAATTTTTTTTGCCTTGTTGTATTTTGTTTTAACTTTCATTTGCATTATGTGATTGCTCAGGTGGGTACACATTTTCCACGTGTATTAAAAAGTAATATTTCCTCTTTTATGACACTTTGGTTTCAATATTTTGCCCAATATCCCACTGGATTATTTATTTTTTTCTTATTTATTTGTTGGAATTATACATGTATTCTAGATGCCAAACATTTACAAATGTTATAAACACTTATAAAATTTGACCACACCTTCTTTAAATTTGTGGTTTGTCTCTTGATACATAGTTACCATGTTCAGAAATATGGAAGAAACTCTGGAGATTTTGTATAGTGATTAAAATAACTTGGACTGTGGAGTTATTCATTCAAAAATATTTATTGAGTTTGTATCAATCTATATCCATAATGAGTAGAAACCACACAGTTGATTTAGACAGGAGAAATGTAATACAAAAGACTGGTAAACTTTGATAAAACAGTAACTCTAAAATACAAGAAAACTCTATATGGTACCCTGGAGCTGAGGGAGAGTATTCAATGAAGAAAAAATTTAGAAGGGGTGTTTTCTCCACAAGACTAGAGTAGTTGAAAAAGGTGCAGTGGCAACCCACTCAACAGCACCGCGTTTCACTGCTTTGCTCAGGTCAGAGCTATTCGGCAACTGCTGGACAATAACAATGGCAGAAAGCAATTCTCCGCGGCATAGGTTCCACACAGTTGAATCTCTTTCAGTGGATCTAGGTAAAAGGATATAGAAGGAGTGAGCCAATGACAAAGTCTTTTTTTGTGTGTGTGAGACGGGGTCTCACTCTGTCGCCCAGGATGGAGTGCAGTGGCGTGATCTCGGCTCATTGCAAGCTCCGCCTCCCGGGTTCACGCCGTTCTCCTGCCTCAGCCTCCAGAGTGGCTGGGACCACAGGCGCCCGCGACCACGCCCGGCTAAATTTTGTATTTTTAGTAGAGACGGGGTTTCACCGTGTTAGCCAGGATGGTCTCGATCTCCTGACCTCGTGATCCGCCCTCCTTGGCCTCCCAAAGTGCTGGGATTACAAGCGTGAGCCACCGCGCCCGGCTGCCAATGACAAGTTCTTTTTTTTTTTTAATGACAAATTCTTAACTGCAAGCAGGCCACAGGCAAAAGTTAGCAAGGGCCCAGGTACACAGGTGGGCAGAGGGAATCAAAAAACCTGTGGAGGTATGAAGCCTGGAAATTGTGGTGTCCATGCTGAGAAGGCTGCAGGAAGCCAGCCCCAGCTGTAATATTCCTGAGGGACCTCAGATTCTCAAGTATAGCACCTCTAGATATTCTCACACTCACACCACCCACTCAGTGTAAGGAGCCAGGCACCATAGGAGAGCCATTTCCTCTACAACATCTCTCAGGTGCCCTCTACTGAGAAGGCTTGAATACTGTGCTCACTATGAGGAAGTAAATACAAGAGGAATTCCACACATTATGGCAGAGTGATTGCGGGGTAAATTTGGAGCTGAGAGGCAATACATTATTTATTGACAAATATGTGGCGTGCTGGCCAGCTACTAGTAGATGCTAAAATGTCATAGTAAACATGAGAAATAAAATTATCTTCCCTATAGAAATTATACTTTTGTAGAAGATATATGATATTATCCAAAGAAATGATTAATAAAACAGTGAAGTTCTATGAAACAAAAATAGAGTGCTGTAAAGTGGAATGACATTTATTCAGGTTCAAAGAAAGTCTCCTGAACGGCAATCATATGTTTGGGGAATTAATACTTAAGATGTATACTGAATATGTGAATATGAAGTATATTAATATTCCTATAAAGCTTGCATAGTAAACTGTCATAAATGTTTACAGTTGGCAGTTATTGGCAAGGCAGCTGATAACCGAAATTTAATAATAAATGAGACTGATGAAAGAGTAGAGAAAGATAAAAAGTCACATGAAGGAATCTTCTGATAAACACACCTGAAGAGTTTTAAACTGCTTGCAGGTCAATTAAGATGCAAATTAATATGTATTAATATGTATTCAAAAGACAATAAGTAAGTCATTCACGATCTCCATTAATATGGCTTGTGGGTGGCAGAATTCAGATTACAGAGAGTTAAACAAGTAATAATCTCATAGAACCAAAAGTGGAGATCATAACATAAATAACACATTGATTTTAATTTCCAACTCAAATTAAAAATTAGATTTCATATAAAAATTTGGATTATGGGTCCTTTTGAAAAATTGGAAACCTTATCAATCTTTCCCTAAACTGGCTTGAAAAAATATTCAACCGGGTTGCTGCCCCTCCTTGAGATTATAGGGTCCATACATTCTTTTTTTTTTATTATTATACTTTAAGTTCTAGGGTATGTGCGCACAACGTGCAGGTTTGTTACATATGTATACATGTGCCATGTTGGTGTGCTGCACCCATTAACTCATCATTTACATTAGGTATATCTCCTAATGCTATCCTTCTCCCCTCCCCCCACCCCACGACAGGCCCCAGTGTGTGATGTTCCCCTTCAGGTGTCCAAGTGTTCTCATTGTTCATTTCCCACCTATGAGTGAGAACATGCAGTGTTTGGTTTTTTGTCCCTGTGATAGTTTGCTGAGAATGATGATTTCCAGCTTCATCCATGTCCCTACAAAGGACATGAACCCATCCTTTTTTATGGCTGCATAGTATTCCACGATGTATTAGGGTCCATACATTCTGAATTTCATCACTGTCAGTATTGAACTGCATCACTTTTAATATTTCTACCTGGCCTTTCTAGCACTTGCACTCATGGACTCTGCAACATGCAGTTCTTTAAAGAAGATAATGTGGAAGAGAAAAATGTGGTGTCTGATAGTAAAAGAGGGTTATGGTTTTTTTTTCTTCCCTTTTTTTCCTTCTCTTCCTTCTTTAAAGAAAGTCAATAACTGATTGCCGAAACCAAGGTGTATACTGGTTGATATAAATAAGCCCATACATAGAGAGAAATTAGAGATAGAACTGAGAAAGTTGAACTCTATTTATGCCTATTTAATTACTGGAATAACACTTACCAAGCTACTTAAACTCTGGTGCTTAATGTCTTCACTTATACAGTGAGAATTAATACCCACTTCCTGAAGTTATCCTGCAGAATAAATGAAATCATGTTTCCAAAGCTTATAAATAGTTCATGACCAAGTAACTATTTAAAAACACATAAAGGAGACACATTATTAGTATAGTAATCAACATACCACAGCGGCTGAAAAAGAATTAAACTCAAAGCACTAAGTTAGTCATTACACAATCCCAGGCTGTTTCATTAGGCAGTTGATGGTAACACATGGGGAAAGCAAAGGGACATCAAGACAATAATCAAATACATTCACGTGCTGCTAAACAACAGGGATATGTTCTGAAAATTTGAGAAATGTATCATAAGGCAATGATGTTTGCCATGCAGATTTCACAGTGTACTTACATAAACCTGTATGATATAGCTTAGAACACACCTAGGTTATAAGGTATAGCCTATTGCTTCTAGAATACAAACCTGCACAGCATGTTACCATATTGGATAATATAGGCAATCGTAACACAATAATAAATATTTGTGTATCTCAACTTATTGAAATTTAGAAAAGATACAGTAAAAACACAGTATAAAATAACAATAATAAAACAGTACCTATATAGACCACTTAGCACCAATGGCACTTACAGGGCTGAAAGTTGTTCTGGGTGGATCAGTGAGTGATTAGTGAGTGAATGTGAAGGCCTGGGATATTACTGTACACTACAGTAGATGTCTTAAACATTAGGCATTAGGGTAAATGTATAAAATACATTTTATTTCTTCAATAATACATTAAACTTAGCTTACTGATAATGTTTTGCTTTATAAACTATATTTTATTTTAGCTTTTTGACTCTTTTGTACTAAAACTTTTTTTTGAATAAAGAACCATTTTTATTACAAATGATTGACTTCCCCAATTGTAGATGTTATGATCATTAACACAGTCATAACAGAGAATCAGAGATTAAGGGAGCAAAAGATAACATTTGGAAAACAGTCAGACGACACCGTGGATCCTATGGCCATGATTTCATTCAAAGAAATGTGAGGCTAGAGGTCCAAGACTCTGTCAAGCATGTAATTCTTGGATATGGAAATCTTGGAGTATGAATCCTGGAATCAGTATTATCTTTAGACGTGTCATTTTAGAAGCAAATGGTCCTCTGACAGTGATGTTTTAGCAGGAAGAATAGCATCTTCTAAAGCAAAATGGCCGGTAGCCACAGTAGCCAGAGCCCTAGCCACATCCACAGCCGTAGCCAGTTCCATAGCCACAGCCAGAGCCAGAGCCAGAGCCACAGCTGTAGCCAGTGCCATAGCCACAGCCATAGCTGGAGCCATAGCCACAGCCATAACCGGAGCCATAGCCACAGCCATAGCTGGAGCCATAGCCACAGGAGTTGCCGTAGTAGTTGCAACACATGTTGTCAAGAGGAGAGAATTGAGATGGGTTTCAAGAAGATGCTTCTGAGGTGTGGACGTCTTCTACTTCCCTGAGACCTTTATATACTGTCAGTAATTGCCAAAGCATATCATTCATTCCCTGACTTAGCCAACAAATATTTAAACAATTATTATGTGCCAGTCACTGTTGATCATCAATAATATTTTGCTTAAAATGAGCCAATTATTTTGGAGACTCAAGTTTCATTTCAGGAACATCATTTTAATCTGCTTTGCCAAAGAACCATCTCAGTGAAATCATGTGCCCAAACATAAAGCTGATACTAATTTTCAAAATGTCCTATCAGTAGATATATATCTTACATAACAAGTTTTGGGGAGATCATAACAAAATTTTATCCTTTTTCTCTCTCTCTCTTTTTTCCTAAAATATCTACCTCTACCCATAGGGAAAGAGACAACCCTATTCCCTTTCCTGAGTCATTACAACTTCTTTGCCAGACTTCTTTCTCCAACTCACTCTGCACTTCCACACCTACCCCTTGTCCAACCTCCCTCAAATCCCAAGAAACATATTCACATCTGATCATTCAAAGCCAGACTGTATGCTATTTGCAAGTGCTTCTTATATTTTCCTTCCATCCTCCAGGCAAACCAAGACCCTGGGGAGGCAGAGAAGCCCTCCTTTTGTCTCCCATTTCTTCAGCTATATAAGTAATTGTCATTGAGGAGCCTTTTAAAACCTAACCAGCTTCATTTTAAATATATATATATATATATATATATATATATATATATATATATATATTTGTTATACTTTAAGTTCTAGGGTACATGAGCACAACGTGCAAGTTTGTTGCATATGTATACATGTCCCATGTTATACCAACACTGCTGTACCCATTAACTCATCATTTACATTAGGTATATATCCTAATCCTATCCCTCTCCCCTCTCCCCACCCCATGACAGGCCCCAGTATGTGATGTTCCCCTTCCTGTGTCCAAGTGTTCTCATTGTTCAATTCTCACCTATGAGGGAGAACGTGAGGCGTTTGCTTTTTTTGTCCCTGTGATAGCTTGCTGAGAATGATGGTTTCCAACTTCATCCCTGTCCTTACAAAGGACATGAACTCATCCTTTTTATGGCTGCATAGTATTCCACAGTGTATATGTGCCACATTTTCTTAATCCAGTCTATCATTGAAGGACATTTGGGTTGGTTCCAAGTCTTTGCTATTGTGAATAGTGCAGGGGGGTGAGGCACCACCCGCGATGTAGGGAGTAAGAGCCAGCCCCTCTCCCCCACCTGGCTCTTAGGACCCCCATCGCAGGGGGCAGGTGCCCCCCGCGATGTGGATGGTCAAATCCAGGGGGCGATAGTGGGGTGATATTACTCCCGGATTTTTCCTAGGATCCTTTCTATACTGCCACCCTCGGTTCACACCCTGGGACATTATCTTCCATATTCTAGCAAGATGCGGCTTCTAAAGTCGCAGGGGGTATACACCCTTCAGTATTATTCGTAATTTTGTAGGGGAATGTTAAACCTGAGTTCACAGGACTCTGTACACTGTGATGTTATTCCCAATATCCTAGCTTTACCTTAATAATAATGTCACATTGTGTGTACACCTTGTGGTGTTATTCTTATTCTCCTAGTGGGAGGTTGCATTTATTGTCACACGGGTATGTTCCTTTTGATATTATCCATAATGTCCTAGAGGGATGTCACCCCTTATGTCACAGAGTTTGTACACCTTGTGAAATTACTCGTATTATCCTCATAAGATGTCACTCCTCATATCACAGAGGGTGTACACTCCGTGATATTGTCGTCATATTCTAGGGAAATGTTACTTTTAATGTCACAGAGAGTGCACAGCTTGTGAAATTATTCGTTATAATTTTGTGGGATGTTACCCCTAATGTCACACGGCATGTACACACAGTGATGTTACGTGCAATATGCTATGGAAATGTTACTCGTAATTCACAGGTCCTGTACACCCTTTAATATTCTTTGTAATCTTCTAGGAAAACGTTACTGCTAATGTCACAGGGCCTGTAGACCCTGTCATAAAATTCCTAATATCCTAGCGGGAGTTCACTACTAATTTCACAATGTGTGTACACCCTTTGATATTATTAGTATTGTCTTGAAGAGATGTTACTACTGATGTCCCAATGCAGGTACATTCTCTGATCTTATTGGTTATATCCTCGGGGGATGTTACTTCTAATGTCACACGGGGTGTCCTCCCTATGTTCTATTTCGTAATATCCCATGGCAATTTCACTTTTAATGACACAGTGGGTGTACACATTGTGATATTATTCATGATATTCTAGAAAGATGTTACTCCTAATGTCACAGGGCTGTACACGCTGTGATAGTATTCATAATTTCCCAGGGGTCTATACTCCTATTGGAACAGACGATAACACCCTCTGACATTGTTCATAATATTCTAGAGAGATAATACTCCTCATGTCACAGGGGGTGTACACCCCGTGTTATTAGTCTTACTATTCTAGGGGGATGTTACTCCTAATGTCACAGGGATGTACACCCTGTGATATTATTCATAGTGTACCAGAGGGATATTAGCACTAATGTCACAATGCGTGTACACCTTGTGATATTATTTGTCATATCCTAATGTCACAGGGGGTGTGTTCCGTGTGATAGTCTTCCTAACATCCTAGACGGATATTGCTCCTAACGTCACAGGGTGTGTACACCTTGTCACATCATTCATAATATCCTAAAACTACGTTATTCCTCAGGTCACAGGGGGTGTTCACCCTGTGATATTTTTCATCATAGTTTTGTGGGATGTTACTCCTAAAGTCACACGGGGTGTACACAGAGTCACACAGTGATATGAGTTGTAATATTCTATAGACATGTTACTTGTAAATCACAGGGGCTGTACCTCCTGTGATATTATTCCTAATATTCTAGGGGAATGTTGTAATTATTGTCACCGGGGTGTACACCCTGTGATATGACTCGTCATATTCCAGTGGGATGTTACTACTAATGTCACAATGCCTGTACACCCTGTGATACTATTTGTAATATCCTAAAGAGATGTTACTACTAAGGTCACAATGCATGGACACCCTCTGATATTATTCATTGTATCCTCGGGGGATGTTATTCCTAATGTCACACGGGGTGTACTCCCGGTCCTATTATTCATAATATCCAAGGGGGATGTTATTTTTAATGTCACCGGGGGTGACATTACACATTAAAAATGCGTATTCAACGCCTGTGATACTATTCCTAATATCCTAGGGGCATGCTCTTCCGAATGTCACATGGGGCGTACACCATGTGTGTACACCTGCTGTGATATTATTCATAATATCCTAGGGGAATGTTACTCCTGATGACACAGGCGGTGTACACCATGTGTTTACCCCTCCTGTGTTATTATTCACAATATCCTAGGGGGATGTTTCTTTTAATGTCAAAAAGTGTGTACAAAATGTCACAGAGGTGTACACGCTGTGACATTATCTGTAATACCCTAGAAAGATGTTACTCCTAATGTGTCACAGGGGTGTACACGCTTTGATGTTATTTGCAATCTCATAGAGAGATATTACTTCAAATATCACAGTGGATGTACACACATAGTATATACCCTGTGATAGTATTCGTAATATCCTAGGGAGATACAACTCCTGATATCACAGTGCGTGTACCCCGTGTGTGTACACCGTTGATATTAGTCATAATATCCAGGGTAAATATTACTCCTCATATCACACAGTGTGCACACCCTGTGATATTTTTCCTCATACTTTAGGGAAATATTGCTTCTAATATGACAGTGGGTGTACCCCATCTGTGTATACTCTGTGACAGTATATTCTATATCCTAGGGCGTATTACTCCTAATATCACTTTGGGTGTTCGCCCTGTGATATCATTCTTATTTGACCTTGCTGCCTTTATTAACCCACACTACAAAAGGAATGGAACAGATAAGAAGATATCGAGATTAGACCGTGCTGCCGTGCGGCCGCCGCAGGACACTTTTAATATCCCTGTTTCTCAGGCTGTAGATGAAGGGGTTCAGCATGGGGTGATCACCGTGTACATCACTGAGGCCACTGCAGCCTTTCTTAGGGAAGATGACACATCTGAACTGAGGTACCCTCCAACGCCCGTTCCGTAAAATCAGCAAACAACTGACAGGTGAGACCCACAGGCGGAGAAGGCCTTATACTGCCCATGTGATGATGAAACCCTCAGAATGGAGGAAACAATTTTATAGTAAGAGAAAAGGGTCCCCGAGATGGGAAGAAAACCAAATATGACAGCAGGGAAATACATGAGTATGTTATTGGTGAAGGTGTCACAACATGCAAGATGGGGGAGTTGAGAAGGGTCACAGAAGAAATTAGGAATTTCCGCATCCGGGAAGCAGGTCATTTGTAAGGCAATCAAATTGTGCAGCTGGGCGTCTAAAACACTGAGAAAAAAAAAAAAAGGCGGGAACTGAGAGCCAGCACCTCTTCCTCCGCTGGCTCTTAGGACCCCCATCGCAGAGGGGGAAGCACCCCCACTGAGGAAGGGACTGAGAACCAGCCCCTCTTCCCCCCTGGCTCTTAGGACCCCCATCGCAGTGGTGGGAGGCAGCCTCCGCGAGCCGAGGAGTGACAGCCACCCCCTCTTCCCCCCCCGACACTTGGGACCGCCATCGCAGGGTGGGGAGACACCCCCCCCGAGAGGCAGGGACTCAGAGCTAGCCCCTCTTTCCCCCCTGGCTCTTAGGACCCCAATCGCAGGCGGGGAGGCACCCATCGAGAGGCGAGTACAGAGAGTCAGCCTCTCTTCCCCCTCTGGCTCTTAGGAGCCCCATCGCAGGGCGGGAGGCACACCCTGCGAGGCGGGGACTGAGAGCCAGCCCCTCTTCCCCCCCGGCTCTTAGGACCCCCATCGCAGGGGGGGGGAGGCACCCCCCACGAGGCAGGGACTGAGAGCCAGCCCCTCTTTCCTCCTGGCTCTTAGGACCCCCATCGCAGGGGGGGGAGGCACCCCCCGCGAGGAGGGGACTGAGGGCCAGCCCCTCGTCCCACCTTGGCTTAGGACCCCCATCGCGGATCCTAAGAACCTTAGGACCCACCTGGAGGACTGTGGGTATTAGGTGTCCAAGAAGAAAGCTCAAATCTGCCGACGGCAGGTACCTTACTTGGGATTTACTCTCCGACAGGGGTCCGAACTCAGCCCGGGAACAGAAAGAAAGCAGGTTATTTGCAATCTACCGGAGCCTAAGGGCAGAAGGCAGGTGAGGGAATTCTTGGGAGCTGTGGGGTTTTGTAGACTGTGGATCCCAAACTTTGCATTATTAGCCAAGCCTTTGTATGAGGTCACAAAGGGGGCGGGGACCGGGAACCTTTGGAATGGGGATCCCAACAACAGCAAGTCTTTCATGAGTTAAAGGAAAAACTTCTGGCAGCCCCAGCCCTGGGATAACCGATCTGACAAAGCCTTTTCCATTGAATGCATCAGAGAGAAAATAGATGGCAGCTGGACATTTAACCCAAAGTGTGGAGCCCTGGCTGAGGCTGGTGGCCTACGTCTCTAAACAACTAGACAGGTTTTCTACAGGATGGCCCCCCTGTTTGAGGGCAGTGGCAGCAACTACCCTGCTACTAGAAGACGCAAATAAGCTGACTCGGACAAAAACTGAACATAAAGGCCGCCCATTTTGCGGTGGCTGAGAGTCAGCCCTTCTTACCCCCTTGCCTCTCAGGACCCCCATCGCAGGGGGGGGGGAGGCACCTCCCACGAGGCGGGGACTGACAGGCAGCCCCTCTTCCCCCTGGCTCTTGGGACCCCAATCTCAGGGGGTGGAGGCACCCCCGTGAGGCGGAGACTGAGAGCCAGTCCCTCTTCCCCCCTTGGCTCTTGGGAACCCCATCGCAGGCGGGGGGGAGGCAACCCCCGTGACGAAGGGAAAAAAAGAGCCAGCCCCTCTTCACCCCCTGGCTCTTAGGATCCCCATCGCACCTCGGGGAAGCAACCCCCCCGAGGCGAGGACTGAGAGCCAGCCCCTCTTTCCCCCCAGACTCTTTGGACCACTATCGCAGGGGCGGAGGCACACCCCGCGAGGTGGGGACTGACAGCCAGCCCCTTTTCCCCCCATGGCTCTTAGGACACGCATCGAAGGGGGGGAGGCATCCCCCGCGAGGTGGGAACTGAGAGCCAGCACCTCTTACCCCGCCGGCTCTTAGGATCCCCATCGCAGAAGGGTAGGCACCCCCCCCCAGGCAGGGACTGAGAAGCAGCCCCTGTTCCCCCCTGGCTGTTAGGACCTCCATCGCAGTGAGGGGAGACAGCCCCCGCGAGCCGAGGAGTGAGAGCCACCCCCTCTTTCCCCCCTGACACTTGGGACCCCCATCGCAGGGTGCGGAGGCACCCCCCGCGAGGCGGGGACTCAGAGGTAGCCCCTCTTTCCCTCCTGGCTCTTAGGACCCCAATCGCAGGCGGGGAGGCACCCACCGCGAGGAGGGTAGTGAGAGCCAGCCCCTCTTCCCCTCCCTGGCTCTTAGGACCCCCGTCGCAGGAGGGGAGGCACCCCCCACGAGGCGGGGACTGAGTGCCGGCCACTCTTTCCCCCCTGGCTCTTAGGACCACCATCGCAGAGGCAGGAGGCACCCCCCGCGAGGTAGGGACTGAGAGCCAGCCCCTCTTCCCCCCTGGCTCTTAGGACCCCCATCACAGGGGGGCGAGGCGCCCCCCACGATGCGGGGAGTAAGAGCCAGCCCCTCTTCACCCCTGGCTCTTAGGACCCCTATCGCAGTGGGGGGAGGCAGCCCCCGCGCGCCGAGGACTGAGATCCAGCCACTCTTCCCCCTGGACACTCGGGACCCCCATCGCAGGGTGGGGAGGCACCCTCTGAGAGGCGGGCACTGACAGCCAGCCCCTCTTCCCCCCCTGGCTCGTAGGACCCCCATTGCAGGGGGGCGAGGGGCCCCGCGCGATGCGGGGAGTAAGAGCCAGCCCCTCTTCCCCCCTGGCTCTTAGGACCCCCATCGCAGTGGGGGGAGGCAGCCCCCGCGCGCCCAGGACTGAGATCCAGCCCCTCTTCTCCCCCGACACTCGGGACCCCCATCACAGGGTGGGGAGGCAACCCCCGAGAGGCGGGGACTGAGAGCCAGCCTCTCTTTCCCCCCTGTCTCTTAGGATCCCCATCGCAGGGGGGCGAGGCGCCCCACGCGATGCGGGGAGTAACAGCCAGCCCCTCTTCCCCCCCTGGCTCTTAGGACCCCCATCGCAGGCCCCCCGCGATGCGGGGATTAAGAGCCAGCCCCTCTTCCCCCCCCCCGGCTCTTAGGACCCCCATCGCAGGGTGGCGAGGCGCTCCCCGCGATTCGGGGAGTAAGAGCCAGCCCCTCTTCTCCCCCTGGCTCTTAGGACCCCCATCGCAGGGGTGTGATGCGTCCGCCGCCATGCGGGGACTGAGAGCCAGCCCCTCTTTCCCCCCTGGCTCTTAGGACCCCCATCGCAGGGGGGCGAGGCGCCTCCCGCGAGTCCGGGAGTAAGAGCCAGCCCCTCTTCCTCCCCTGGGTCTTAGGACCCCCATCGCAGGGGGGCGATGCATCCCACGCGATGCGGGGAGTAAGAGCCAGCCCCTCTTCCCCCCTGGCCCTTAGGACCCCCATCGCAGTGGGGGGAGGCAGCCCCCGCGCGCCCAGGACTGAGATCCAGCCCCTCTTCCCCCCCGACACTCGGGACCCCAATCGCAGGGTGGGGAGGCACCCCCCGAGAGGCGGGGACTGAGAGCCAGCCCCTCTTTCCCCCCTGGCTCTTAGGAACCCCATCGCAGGGGGGCGAGGCGCCCCCCGCGATTCGGGGAGTAAGAGCCAGCCCCTCTTCCCCCCCCTGGCTCTTAGGACCCCCATCGCAGGGGTGTGATGCGTAGGCGCGCTGGTTAGGAGGGGCTGGCTCCTAACACCAGTTAGAATGGCAATCATTAAAAAGTCAGTAAACAGCAGATGCTGGAGAGGATGTGGAGAAACAGGAATGCTTTCACATTGTTGGTGGGAGTGTAATTAGTT
Source organism: Pan paniscus (assembly GCF_029289425.2). Lineage (NCBI taxonomy): Eukaryota > Metazoa > Chordata > Mammalia > Primates > Hominidae > Pan > Pan paniscus. Next base: position 65,367,614 of record NC_073263.2, read on the forward strand.
CAACCATTGTGGAAGACAGTGTGGCGAATCCTCAAGGATCTAGAACAAGAAATACCATTTGATCCAGTAATCCCATTACTTCGTATATATCCAAAGGATTACGAATTATTCTACTATAAAGACACATGCACATGTATGCTTATTGCAGGACTGTTCACAATAGCAAAGACTTGGAGCCAACCCAAATGCCCATCAATGATACACTGGATAAAGAAAATGTGGTGCATATACATCATGGAATACTATGCAGCCATAAAAAGGGTGGGTTCATGTCCTTTGCAAGGACATGGATGAAGCTGGAAACCATCATTTTCAGCAAGCTAACACAGGAACAGAAAACCAAACACAACGTGTTCTCACTCATAAGTGGACATTGAACAGTGAGAACACATGAACACAGGGAGGGAAACATCACACACTGGGGCCTTTTGGGGGATGGGAGTCAAGGGGAGGGATAGCATTAGGACAAATACCTAATGCATGTGGGGCTTAAAACCTAGATGCCGGGTTAATGGGTACAGCAAACCACCATGGCACATGTATACCTATGTTACAAACCTGCATGATCTGCACATGTATCCCAGAACTTAAGGTAAAATTGAAAACAAAAACAAAAATAAAAATATCATTCTATTGTATTACCAGAAAAAGTATCTTTATTTATTTAGGTAATCATTAATTTTTAATAGTGTTTTATAATTTTAGCTGTGTGAAACTTTCACATATTTTATCAGATTTATCTGGAGGTATTTTGTATGTTTTGCTATTATAAGTACCATTTGAAAAAATTCAATTTCATATTGTTCATTGCTCTTGTATAAAATGATTTTAATATTATATATTATATTCGATTTCTGAAACCTTGATTAAAAAAAGATTTTTTTTTCCAGGTTGACTTTAGACATCCTGATAACTACATGCCTTGGCAATGTCTTTTTGCATTAAATCTCCCAAAAGTTCTTGGAGCTTTTTGTATCTGAATATCTAAATCTCTAGCAAGGCCACAGAAGTTTTTTCAATTATTCCCCCAAATAAATTTTTCCAACTTTTTGCCTTCTTTTTTCCCTCAGGAATATGAGTTATTCTTAGATGTGGCCATTTTACTAATCCCCTATTTCTTGGAGACTGTGCATTTCTTTATATTCTTTTTTCTTTATTTTCTTCTGATGGGTTAATTCCAAAGCCTTGTCTTTGAGCTCTGAAATTCTTTATTTAACTTGATCTAGTCTATTGTTGGAATTTTTCACTGCATTCTGTAATTCCCTAAATGTGTCTTTCATTTCCACAAGTTCTGATATTGTTAAAATATCTAACTCTTTAGGAAGTTTTCATTCATATTCTGAATTATTATTTTTAATTTCTTCATGTTGGTGTACACCTTTCTCTTTTATCTCATAGAGTAGTTTAATAATCAACCTTTTGCATTCTTTATCTGGTATGTCAAAGATTTCACAATGATATAGATTCATAGCTTGAGAGGTAATGTGATCTTTTGGAGGTGTTACATACATACTGTCATATTGCCAGAATTATTTTTCTGGCTGCTCATTTGGGTAGACTATTTCTTCAAATTATTTTTGAATTGACTGTGTTTTTTTTTTTAATTTCTTTTTTCCCCTTAAGGATGTGACTTCCATGTTTATAGTTAATTGTGGTGTAATTCAGCTATTGATGTTTTCAGGGGTGAAGACTGTATCAGCTCCTTGGTTATAGAGGGCCTGTGTATGTGGATTCCTCAGATGATGGTGTATGAGCAAGTTTACTGTCTCCTATGAAGCTAGAATGGCAGAGGTCTGTTGAAGCCTATCTCATTCCCTTGTGGTTTTCACTTTATTTGTTTTTCCACAGTATTTTATTTATTAGGTTGAATCATTCAAGCTGCAGTCCAGTAGGGAAGGTGTCCCTGGGTAGAAACAAGTTGTCACTAAAGCAGGTGGGTAAATGCAATATGCAATGATAGACAGAGGTCACAGCCTTGAGGGTGACTGAGGGATCTCCCAATGTAACACTTTGAGGTCTTATCACAGGGAAGAGTGGGAGCCACCTCAACTCTCCTGCCAGGCCAGCAGGAAAGTGATCCATCTTACAGTTGTATTAATCCATCCTTACACTGCTATAAAGAACTACCTGAGACTGGGTAATTCATGAAGAAAAAAGGTTTAATTGACTCACAGTTCCACAGGCTTAACAGGAAGCATGACTGTGAGGCCTCAGGAAACTTAAAATCATGACAGAAGGTGGAAGAGATGCAAGGACCTTCTTCACAATGGCAGCAGGAGAGAGACACAGAGAGAGAGAGAGCACAAAGGGGTAAGTGTCACACACTTTCAAACCAGATCTCATGAGAATTCACTCACTCACTGTCAGGAGACCACCAAGGGGGAAGCCCTCCTGTATGATTCAGTCACTTCTCACCGGGCCCCTCCCCAGCATGTGAAGATTACAATTTGAAATGAGATTTGGATGGGGATACAGAGCCAAACCATATCACAGTCATTCTCTTGGCCCAGTATTCTGGCTGTTCAGATCAGACAGGCACCTCTTATCATCTGTAGGAATATCGAGAGGACATTCAAATAGAGAGGAATTGTCACCTTACCCCTCATGCAAGCCTGAACCTGAAGAGCACTCCTTTGGTGGTGATGCAGTTGCCCTGAAGTGTTCCAGAAAGACCGTTTACAGGTACACCCATGCTGATGTCCCATGAGAGAAGTCCCAGCTGTGTCTGTAGTGATGAATGAGTGGGAAAAGAAGTCCCCTTCTCCCAGACCTCTCACAAGTATCAGGGCTGCCTGAGTATTTGGATAGAGCTGCAGGTATTCCCCACTGAGCCCAGCACTGCACCTATGCCTCTACTAAAAGAAACTTCCCACCGGCAGAAAAATTTTGGGACTCAAAGCCTGCCATCTGGATTGTTTTGTCCCACGGAATGTTCCTTTGATGTGGTGCATTCTTCTTTCTCTTAGGAGTAGAAAGCCCTGAGAGCTATTCTACCGTGTATGCTGCTGCTCCTCTGGGTCTAGCTGTACAGTGGGGCTGCCACACTTCATGTGGGTGCTCCGGAATGTCTGCAAGGGATCCAGTGATGTTACCTGTCCTCAAGTCTGTTTATAGTTACACCCATGCTGGGGTCCCATGAGAGAATTCCCGGCTGTGTCTGTAGTGATGAATGAGTGGGAAAAGAAGTCCCCTTCTCCCAGACATCTCACAAGTATCAGGGCTGCCTGACTATTTGGATAGAGCTGCAGGTACCCACAGCAGTGGGTACCAACACCAGCTCTGATGGAGGTGACAGGTTAGTGACATAGACCCTGTGAGATTCCTTGGTTATAAATAGCCTTAGTGTGTTGGATTTCTCCAATGCTGGTTGTAGTAGGAATTAACTGGTCATGTGGAAAGACTCAGGACCTCCTGGTTAGCCAGGGTGTTGAAGGCAATGATGATAGCTGAGGTTATGCGCAAATTTTCTCCTTCTTGAGCACTGCATTAATCTGCCTGGAGATGACATAATGAACTGTGCCAGCTGACCTCCAGCCAGAAGATGACAGTTGCAAAAGAGTGCCAGTTATGATGGTAACAGTGGGATTTGTGTTTGCCTTATGTTACCTAGGGAGTTATTCTGGATTCTCAAGGAATGACCAGGGACATAGAGCTCCCAAAAGTTTCTGTCTGTTGTGGTAAACTACTAGGGCAGGCTCAGGGGCAAAGCCAGGTGGGGGCTGGATCAGATAGGTCCGTATTCTGTCTTTCCATGCATGGGACAAGCAATAGCCCCTGTGGGGATTTGTTGATGATTCTCTGGCTGCTGGGATAATGTTCTAGGGGGAAGCAAGGCTGCCTTTGTTGCACAGTTTACATAGGGAGTGTGGAGTAGCAGACAACAGTAAGCCTCACCCAGCTCTCATGTAGTTGGCAAGGCAGGTCTCACCCCTGTAGTGTTCTGCTAGCTACAGCTAGCTAAATTCCAGGCATTCTGCACTTAGAAATCAAAACTGGCCCAGGCCATAAGCCTGACTTTCAGATCATGCTCCTCCTTGACCAACTGTTAAGCAATGGCACCCAGCTCCATCACAGTAGCTGCAACACACTTCCCACTCACCCCCTGGTTCTGGCCAAGGGAGTTCATGACCACTCAATTATATTGTGAATTTTAGCTGGGAGCTTCTCTTAAGCTGTTACCACTGCCTTATTTAGCTGGCAGACTTCCCTGAGGTCTCCTATGAGGTAGAGTCAGAAACAGTCTCCCTCCAACTACACTGGAGACTGGGAATGCACGCAAGGCTCTTCCAGTAGCTGTACCTACTTTTATATTCCCCATTGCTTCCTAAATCAGTTCCAGAGCTGGGTAGGGTTAAGGCCTTCCCTCGTGGCCTGGGTTGCCAGGTTCCCTGCTGGAAGTATATATCCTGGAAGTAGTTCATCTCCCTCTCAGATTCTGGGAACTTACAGTTTTCCACCAGGCTCACAGTATAGCATGCAGCCTGCAGCTTTTTTTTTTTCAACGAGTCTGGGGTTTCTTTTAGTTTTTCTAAGTTCCTGAATCTCTTTTTGGAAAAAAGTTCATAGTGTGAGACTCTACACATTAGTTTGTCTTTCTATGTGGGAGAGGCATGCTAACAATGCATTTTTTTCGTTAGATCCTTGTTCTATAAGTTTTTTTCTGTTTTTTCCTTCTCTTTTTCCTTCCTTCCTTCTTTCCTTCCTTCCTTCTTTCTTTTTTTTTTTTTTTTTTTTTTTTGATGTAGTTTAGCTCGTTAGCCAGGCTGGAGTGCAATGGTGGACCTCGGCTCACTGCAACCTCAGCCTCCTGGATTGAAGCGATTCTCCTGCCTCAGTCTCATGAGTAGCTGGGACTATAGGTGCATGCCACCACACCTGGCTAATTTTTTTTTTTTTTTTTTGTATTTTTAGTAGAGACGAGGTTTTGCCATGTTGGCCAGGCTGCTCTCAAACTCCTGACCTCAGATGATCCACCCGCCTCAATTTTAATTGTTATTTTCTTTACTTTTAAAACATTTTGTTAAAAATGAAAACACAAACACACATGTTAGCCTGGGCCTACACAGAATCAGGATCATCAATATCATTGTCTTCAACCTCCACATCTTGCCCACTGAAAGGTCATGTTGGACAACATGTGTGGAGCTGTCATCTCCTATGATAACAATGCTTTCTTCTGGAATATCTCCCTAAGGAACCAGCCTGAGGATCTTTTACACTTAACTTTATTTTTATTTTTTAAGTAGAAGGAATACCTAAAATAACTATAAAAGTATAGTAGAGTAAATACATAAACCAGTAACATGGTAGTTTATAATCATTATTAAGTATTATATACTATACATAATTATATGTGCTATACATTTATGAAGGTAGGTTCATTTACACCAGCATCACCACAAACGTGTAAGTAATGTGTTGTCCTATGAAGTTGTGATGGCTACAGCATCACTAGAGGGCAGAAATTTTACAGCTCCATTACAATCTTATGGAACCACCATCCTATATGCAGTGGATTATTGACTGAAACTTCATTACGTGCTATGTGACTGTAATGTACATTAACTGTCTTAAATAAAAATCTAAAAGTTTTTAACCTTTTATTTCTTGCCTTACTGCTGTTCTTTTTAAAATTATTCGTTTTAAATAACTAGAAATACTTATATTGAAATAGCTCCCAAATCAAGATTCTAAAAATATATGGCACCTATTCTAACAAAATATTCTCAGGGGAATTTTGAAAAGTTCTAAAACGACCCCTCAAAAATGCCCACCACAATTATTTTTATATGGCTAGTAATACATCATGTACACATTCTTAGAATGGTAAAATTTAGGGGTATATCTATATTATTAGATGAAAAGATAAAGCACTGTTTGATTAAGTATTTATATAGTGTTATTTTCTCTCATTTTGGCAACATAGTGATGATTATTACAGATATATTTCTGTTCAAGGTCAAAATACTATTCTAATACTGACACAATTTATTTTACATGTTAGACATAAATTCTCGCTTTCATTTAAAAAGTTTTATGTTATGTCTGAGACATTATGTTCAGAACTATTTTCACAATGTCAACTAATATTTGAGTAAGTTTTGCTTTGAAAATTTCCTAGACAAGTAACTAGATTTTATTTAATGCATTCAATATTTAAACTTTTTGTTAACACAAATTTATTATTACAGTAAATCAGATATTCCGTAAATAACTATATAAAAATATACTTACCAAAAAATATAGGTAATAGAAGCACTCGGGCTGAAAATATCACTAATGAAATATTATATAGGGATTTTTTTATTCCTGTGATTAGCAGTTCTTGAGCTTTTTATTATTTGAGAAAGAGCAGTAATCTTAGAATTTATTTCTCTACATAGATAAAGTCTAAAGAGTACATATGTATGAAATAATCAGTACACACACAGCACTCAAGCCATGCTTTCTATATCTTGCACTTTTGCCATTAATGTGTAGATGGAGAGGCATGCATAGTTTTTTTTATTGTTTTCATTTTTTATTTTGACATGTAAATTGAGTTAAGTATAAAAATTCAAGCTATATCTTTACTGATTAAAACATTTCTGGTAGAATCATTGCGGGTGAGTGAAAGAACAAACAGAAATCAAAGGAGAAAACTTATTTCAATTGATTGCAGAAGAGTGAAATTGTTACAAAACCCCCAAATTTAAGTTTGAGTACCCAATGCACAATAAGCCAAACACTGATACATCAGCGCTTAGGAAGAGAGAAAGGCATTATTTGATTTGGCCAAAATGAGAGAGTGCGAGAGGCAAATTCTCAAATCCGACTTGCCTTTGAACATAACCAGAAGCTTTTATGAGTAAGGTCGGTATGCAGGAGGTGAGATCTCCTGGTCAAAGCTGTGTCCATCCCTCCTCTGATCAGACTTCTGGATGCCATCAAGGAGGTCTGCATAACCTAAGATTATTGTTCTTTAAAACAAAAACAATGTCATTAATCTTGTAGGCAACACTGGGGGGTTAGAATATGAAGTTAATCAATTACTAGTGACTATCTTCTATCAAAATGACTGTGTGCAAGCAAGCATGCATGCAGGAAGAAAAGCACAAAGAGAAAGAAAATAAGTGAAACAAACACCTTATGATTTTTATAAGTTACAAACTGATATAAATGGGATTCAAGGACAAAATAGAAGTTTTAGTAGTATTAGCATGTGTCACCTGTTCATGAGGCCTCTAAAACCTGCTTATACATACTCAATTTTAGTACACCCCTACACTTCGTGGACATTAGCATATATGCAATGGCTTTACTTACAGACTGAAAATTCAGGAAAGTAAGCATCACAAAAAATTAAGCAAAAGATAGAGAATATGTTTGTGTAAGTGTATGTAAGCATCCTTCTCAAGTCTCCTAGATATCTATGATACAATAAACATGAACTTGATGGCACATTAACAGTGACACTTAGTTTCCAAGTTAAGCTTCTTCTTTAGATGCTTTGGCTAACAATGACAATTATACACTTTAGGATGACTTAAAATTCTTTCATTTTACCAACTTTACAAATGTGATATTATATTGATATAAGTAAAATAGTGAATGTTTTTATGCTTGATTGTTTTATCTCTTGCCTTTCAATTACAACAAAAACTTAAGAAAAGCTAAGTTATTTAAAAGAAGACAGAAAGAAAATAGGTAAATTGCTATTTTATTTCCTATTCAAAATATTCTAAATAAGAATCAGTATGTTAAATGTTACTAGCAACCAAGGATAGTAATGCCCATTTATTACTATTTTACACATAAGAAACTGAGACAATGAAGTTAGGTCAGTATCCCATAGCACTCACTCCTAGCTGAGAGCTCAGCTGGGATGAGAATCTCCTTTTTAAGTTTTTTTTCTAAAGTCTGTAATGTTCCTATCATCCAAGGTTCTCTCTAAAACATAAAATTGTCCAGAATTAATTACTGTTGCATATGCCGTCAATTCTAAACACTTTGAAAGTCATTTTTATTGACCTTGTCAAGATGTTATGCTACACTGATTAAAATATAGTTGACAGTTAATACTCTATAAAGATCCCCTTTGAGTATTGTGGTCATTGATGGATTCACATGCTAGTAGAAACTCTACATTTTTCAGTAAAATTTAGATAAAATTTTAGATTTTTTATCTCCAACACAAAAGAAAATATTTCTTGTAGTTTTAGGAGAGTTGATATAATTATCAAACCATTCATATAAACAACCTATTGAATTTACTTTAATGTCAATAATGGCCCATCAATATAGATTAAGCCACATGTAAATCTTTCATATAACACTTTCAAATAATTACATTTTAAACATTTACATTTCAACACAGTGGGATAGTGTAAACTTCATCTAGCAAAGGTAGTACTATTTATATTACATTCCCTATTGCATTTTGCCTATCAATGTATGTGAAAGTTAAAATATTGATCTGTACTCTATTGGTGTATAATCATTAATAATCAAGAATAATGAATAGTCATTAAAATAGCAACGAATAATCTTTAATTTTTGAGATATCATAGAAAATTTGGAATAACATCATTTATTTAAAATATGAAATATATGCACATTAATGTAACATTTAGCTTCCTTAGAATATTCCCATATAAGAGAAGGCTATAAGTAAATGAATACATAAATATAAAGAACATATTTACTTTTTTTTTCTATGCAGGAGTCCATTTAACAAAGTATAACGGAAGATAAGTTTCTTGAAACATTTTTAAAAGTGTAATATAGGTACGCATTCTGATTTCTTACTATCTGTCCTTATATATACCAAGTTTGACATTACCTCTGCCAAAACAGAGAATGGCATATCCTGTCAAGCACCTAATGTTTTCTGAGTAAACTCTTGTTTTGAATGATATTACTGAATCAGGTTAATCGAATGATTCCATTAAAGGTGTTTTCACAGCCTGAGTTTCTGCTGTTATATTCAATTGTTTTAATTACCTTGATCTTCATTAGATTTAAATGTTCTAAACATAGACTCGAGTTTCATATTATAATAACCTGAAAGTACATCAAAGAGGAAAATTTAAAAAGAGACTAATTAATTGTGATGCCTTTATATTCCACTGATTTTTTTTATTAGAGAAGGTTTAAATTGTTCATCTTCACATTTTATCACTTCATTAGGAAAAGCAACCTGTATTACCCAAGTTCAAAACTAACATCCAACAGGAGCCGTAAACTCTGATCTTGCTAGATTGAGCACCGCCTTTTATCTTCTTTCTCATAAATACACAGATAAAATAGACACTCAGCTGGATGCACCCTTTAGCAATTATTTCCCCTATGATCTTAACACTAGGATAACAGGCCACATGTGAAAAGACTTATGCACTCTGATAAAGATTCTCAGTACAAATTCAGATTTACTGTATTTCATTCCGACATTTCTTACACAGGTGTTTTTTTTTGGTGACTTGCTTACTTAAGAGGTGCCACTTCTTATAGATGGCTAACTATTAAACTTTTTGAAGCTTTGGCTTTATTCTGCTTTTGCCATGACATAATTTAAAAAAAAAAAAAGCGATGTCTGCCTGAAGTGATAATTGCATCATTTACATACTGTGAAAATTCAGGAAGGAGAAAGTCGGTTCTATTGTGTATTACAATGAAAAGATTAGACATGAGAATGATATTTGTCAAGATATTTATAAATAAATGCTCTGACTTCATGTCTTACATGTCATGCCAATATTTATTATAGAATCTGAGAATATAAATACTTACTCCTTATTTAATGTGAAGATAATCCAGCGCAAGGATGAGAAAGCACTCCATAGTTTAGTTTTGTTTCCCTGGCAGATTTTAATGTAGCTTTAAAATCCACACTGAACTTAATATTTTGTACTACTATATTTTACTCTTAAGGTTTTATTTCTAAATAATCATTTTAATTTTATGCGTATATTATATTATTGTCTGAGATCATGTCTATGTCTTTCCAAAACTTTGCTAATGAAGAAACTTTAAACTCGAAGTTTTACATTTACTTTACCTGAACTTAACCCATAAAGTATTATGAAAGTATTTCTTCCCACTCATGACACTTTGTCACATTCATTTATACTGATTATTTTTAGTATTCTATAACTAATCTGGAATATGTGAAAAGGTCATCTTTCCTCATATGGGATATATAAAGCATCAGGCAAAAATGGTATCTCAAAACACAGTTCTGAAAATAAAATAAATTACCAAAAAACAGATGCTGGTTTTCAGGGTCGCAATATCTCATAATCAAATTTTTTACTTGAAGGGGGCACTTCCTTGTGAGTTCTTGATTTATATCATCCAGAAAACCTCCCCACGAAGGAAAATGCTTTTGATATTTTTCTTCCTCTCGGTTAGCTATCCAGGCTCATCAATATTTTCTCTTGAGCATGACAAGAGAGATTTCTACTATAATATAATGATGTCCATCATCAAAAATTTCTACTGAAAGATAATTCCAACTGTGAGATTATAATTCTTAGAAGTGTAGTTCTAGGAGTATAAAATATTCCATTAATAACAGATTATTGACTGTATGGTCAAGCAAAAAATGTCATAACATGAAAAGCAAATACAAAAGTGAGAGAAGAATGCTTCTTCCCCAAATGTATTCTTATGGTGAAAAAGGCCTGTTTAAATCACTATTTCTAGGAATACAAAGAGGCTCAGAGATTTTATTTTTTCTAAGTCTTCCTCAGCTCTTCTCCCTCCTGCTTGCAGTTCTCAGAATTTATCAAGAATGCAGCATCCAGAGATAAAGGGGAGATGTCTGAAATAACCCAGACTATGTCCTTATTCCTCTCAGAACAGGATGTTCTGCAAACCTGAACTCAGTGTGACAAGTCGTTTCCAATGTAAAACCCACAATGGAGTGCTCTCAGGTCCCTTAGCTGCAGTGTGTTGTGAGGCATGCACAGACGAGACTATTTAACCTAGGCAGTTTTCCTGAACTTTGGAGTTCAGCTTGCAATGGATCCTAGGGCTTGTTTATCCTTGATGCCTATCTGCGAATGATATGTATACTTTGCTTGACTTGTTGTGCCAGTATTCTGTCTCAGCAGACTCATGCAATTGATAGAAAACCTTTAGGGTGAATCATTGCAAGGAAGCAAGAATGGAAACTATAAGACCTCATAAGGCCTCAAAGTTACACAACATCATTTTGCGACTTTGTGTTGGTCTGTGTGAGTCACAAGGCCAGTTCAGGTATTAGATGTGGGAAAATGGCTACTCAGCAGCAATCAACTTACTGGGTTGTAGACAGACGAAGGGTGATTTAGTCAGGACCATTATTGTGAAAATCTACCTTATCTGCAAAGAGTATTATTAAATTGACATAAGCAATGGTAAAATGTAATTTAAATACCATTTGGATGTAAACTCAAGCGGTAACGCTATTTTTTATCACCATTTATTTTCTATCACCATTTATTTTTTATCACTATTTATTTTCTATTTCTATCACTTGACCTTAACTAGCACTAAAACCATGTAGCGTTTCTTTTTAAAAAATTTGTCTATCTGGGTGATAGACACTGTTTTAACAATAAATAGTTATTAAAATGGATGTATATAATTAATAATTTATCATTGAGAACTAAAAATGGACAAGGATAATCTGCAGACCTCTGTGAAATAAAAATAGACCTGTGTTTATCACTATGTGGTACATTCCCCCAAAAAGTACTTATGTGAAATATTGCTAAGAATATAATATAGGATATTGGAATGAGAAGTAAGAGCTTTCATGAAAGAACAGTTTGAAGTGAATTGGAGAAAATTTTCAGAAGTGTGCAGTTTGTTATAATTTGTATTGTATATTTAATAAGATTAATTTATTTAAATATATTTAGTTGACATAAAAATTGTATATATATTATGTATACATATATATATTGCATACCAATTGTATGTATAGTATATATTAACGCATCTATCACCACACACAGTTACCATTTGTGTGTATGCATGCATGTGCATGTGTGTGTGTGTGTTTGTGTAGGATACTTAAAATTTTCCTTATCAAATTTCAAATAAACAATACAATATTGTCAACTATACTCACCATGCTCTATGTTAGTCCCATAACTTACTTATCTTACAACTGAAAGTTACCAACATTTTCCCAATCCACTTCCCCACCAGCCTCTGACAACCACCTTTTCACTCTCTGCCTTTATGAGTTCTATTTTTTCAGATTCTACATAAAAGTGAGATCATGCAGTGTTCATTTTTCTCTGTCTGAGTTATTTACTTAGTGATTGTTGTTGCAAATGGCAGGATCTTCTTCTTTGAGTGAGATTTTTGAGATGCCTATATGTAAGGGGAAATGAAAGGGTTACTTACAATTTCTGTTCTTTCTGAAGGTAATATTTTTTCTGTATTTTTAAACTTAAGACATTTACATATCATAAATCACATCCAGGAAGTTTAGTAGAGGGTGGGATTTTTAAAAAAAATTGTTATCTATATTATTATGCTGTTTAATAATTATTACATATATATGCATTTAATAAAACTGTAAGAAAAGAGAGATTATCATCAAATTTCATAACTATTTTCATGGTTACATAACATTTTTCTGCCTACTGATCTTGCTCTTTCTCTAGTTCAGGATGTTGATTATTTCATGCTGTTAAGAATATTTGATACAATCCCATGATCAGCAAGACCCTAGGAGAAAATGAAAAGGATTGTGTCAATAGAGAGGCTGGTGCTCTCCCACTGCCTTTTATTGTTTGTACATTGCATTTCTTGGGTTTCAAAATAAAAGACTTTACTCTGTCCATAGTGTTTATTATTATTATAGATTTTAACAACATAAATGTAGAGATTATATACATAACGCATCCCCACATTTGATAACACGAATATAGAGTTGGTAATGATTACAAATGCTCCTTCTAAAATATCGAATAAGATGTACTGATTAGTTATCACTTGCTTTTAATGATTTATATGTGTTGCGCTTATGAACTGAGAAACCAAAGCTCTCTCTGATAGATTCTTATGACTGACCTGCAGATAGAATATAATCAGTCAAAAACTTGAGCATCATTTCCTAAAGAAAATCAATATTTATTAAGACATGAGTTATATAGTGTTATAAAATAATTTTAAATAGCTCCTTGGAAAACCAATGTATATTGTTAGAAATTGAAAACGATACTGAAATTTTAAATTACAAATAGAGTAAAATTGATAAATGGAATAATTTCATAAATTATAGTAAGTGTGATATCATGAGCCCACTTCAATTTTTCTATGGCCCATAAAATTTCTCTAGGAGTCTATCTGCATGAAGGATTGAGGAAACTCCCCCAAAAAGTGGAAAAGATAGTGAGGAATGTTTTTTATGTGCAGTGCTGTAAGTTTAAGAGAAAGAAAATGAAAGATATTTAACAGACCATGGTGCATGTCATTTAGAATAAAAGTCTCCCACCCATTTTCCACACAAACACACACATTCTTCACCTCTAACTCTCTAGGGAATAAGTAGAGTGAATTGTTAAAAAGAACGTAAAAAAAATTTTCAAACTAAATAGCTGTGAGAAGACTCCAATAACAACCCAATGGTGCCTTTGTACCAAAATAATAGAATGTGTCACAAAAGTGGAAATAGGAGTTCTGTCTCCTTGGGTGGGATGAATTCAGGGCAGGGCAGTGATGTTGTCAGGTTATTTCTGTGATACTAACAGAAGGCAGATGCTGTGCTACATGTGTTGCCTTCTGCAAAAACAGGGTTACTGAGCAGCATCTAACAAAGAGCCTGATACCTATTAGTATTTAATTAAATATGTATGTAATCAATGAAACTGAACTGACACTGTTGCATATCCTAGCTTAAGAAAGAGATAATGATTTATTCAATTGCACTAACAATGTCTTGAGTGGTGCAGCAGTGCAGGTGGTAGGAATTGTAGAACTTGTATTTAATACATATGAATAATTTTAGCAGCTCCAGAAAGTAACTCTGGTAACTTTAAAAGGAACATGATTCAAAAGCATTATAATAACATTTAGTTTCCTTTATGATCATCTTTTTCAGGTATCAAGAATGGTGCTTCCTTCATGAATAGTACAGGCCTTGCCAACGGATGAAATTGACAGAAATAAGAGGGAATTATTTAATTTACTTTGGAGGTTGAGAGAGACTTTTCTTAAACACACAATAAATGCATCATAGGGGCTCAGATGTTTCTGGCAAGATTATGAAGATAGACTGATTGGTGTTCATGTATTGTGATGGTAGAGACTGAGATCAGCAAAATATTATGTATGCAGTTGACATCTTACACGAAGAATTTGGAGTATGGACATTACATGATTGTCTCTCAGCCACCCTATGGAAAACAGAATTGTCTGGCTCTACCTACCTGGAATTTCAACCCATAAATTTAACTCAATTATTTGTAGCAGAGGTTCTTAAATAAAGCAGCATTATTTAGAATTATCTTTGAATCTTTAAAGATATACTGATGTCCAGAACCCATCCTCCATGATTTTGAGGTGAGGCCAAAGCATGTATTCTTAAAATTCTCTCCAAATAATTGAAATATGCAGCCAGGTTTGGGAACCACTTACTTGGAAGAAAGTTTGTATGCTCCAGTGACAAGAGTAGCACACCTTGGTCTTCTGAATTAACCTCACTGGCTAATAGCAATGAGTCATAATTAATAAGAACTTTTAAAATAGAACTTTGTTTTGGATGAGTTAATCAAGTAAGGTTATAGAGTAGAACTTTCTATCACTAGTTACCTTAGTTTACAGGTATTTCTCACAGAGAAATTATATGGGCTCATTGGTTTACTTCTTATTTAGAAAACTAAATGTTAAAAAACATACACATTAATAGTCAAATGGAGGAGAGGCTTCATGATGGCTGACTAGAGGCCTCTGGTACTTACCTTCTCCATAAAGAAGAAACAAAATAGCAAGTAGATAATTCAAATATCTCATTTAAGACTGGACACTGGGATTCAACTGAGAAGTGATGTAAAAAACCAAAAGCAAGGAAGGAGACAGAAGTGAGGCAGCCTGACTGGCCTGGATTGCCTAGAAGCCTGGAGAGGCTCCCCAGTATGGGATACAGTAAGTGAGAGAACCCCAGTGGTCTATGTTACCATGGAAAACTCCTGCAATTCCTGCCATGGGAGTGCCCCTTGACTCTTCTGGTCCCTGAGACTTAACATAGGAAGGTGCATGGGAACCATGCAATGACATTGCTTCAAAGAGGAAGCTCACACTGGGTCCCACATATCTCCATAGTCATAAGCAGCTACAGCAAGGCACCATTTTGAGAAATAAGCCCCCACCATACTTCATTTTGCCCTGGGGACTAAAAATTTCTGCATCTCCACATCCTGGGAGCCCCATTGACATTAGCTACCTCCAGCCACCATTGTGGTTGGCTGCTGCTGCCAGGGCTGAATCGTGAGCCACTTGCAGTGACCCCTGCAGCAACAGAGCCATTGTGCATAAACAAGGGACCTGGGAACAGGTTACCTCACCTGTAGTCACCAACTGGGGTCTTAGTACGTGCTCCCTAGTCACCTACCTATGGTTACTGCCATTGGAAGGAACGTTGCTTACCTTCCTCAATAGCAGAGCCATAGCACAGTCACTGTCACCCCAACCTGAGTATTCCACTGAGGGAATGGGGATAACCCTGCACCTGTCTACCACAGCCAGTACCTACACCCGCCAATGTGGGACCTGAGGACAGGTGCACCTGGCCCAGTTCTGCCCATGCTCTGCCCCCATGAGTGCCAAAGCATGCCATCTGAGACTTGGGGATAGCCCAGCCAAGGCAATGTGGTTTGTACCTGTGCATTCCTCACAAGAACCTGAGGTTGGGACCACTCTACCTGCCATTACCAAAATAGCTGGAACCCACCTGCACATGCCACCTGCAGACCTGAGGAGTGGCCCACACAGCCACCACCAAAATCAATATGGACCACTTTTGACAGCCAGAGGGTTATCCGACCATGTTATTGCCATTGCCTATGCTATGCATTTTGCCCAGGGTCACAAGTCCCAAGAACCCACCCACCTACCCCTCCCACTGCTGCCACTTCCAGCATTTAAGCAAGTGGCCCAAGAATCAGCTCACCTGACCAGGTAAAACCAGTGGCAGTGTATACCACTCAAGGGCCCAATGACAAGCAACCTGCCACTGAAACCACTGTGGCCTGACTACGGGCCCACCTGACATAACAATTCCCAGTAAAAGATTATAATAACCTGCATTAAAACTGCACCCTAAGCCATTGAAGAAATCACAGCACCAGTAGTACTTGTTTATAGCTGAAGAAAACACGTGGAGACGACATTACTATATGCATCCAGAATCAAAGCCAAAGTACCCTACCCACCTGAAGTAGTTTGGATATTTGTTCTTATTAAATCTCATGTTGAAATTTAATACTCAATGTTAGAAATGGTGCCTAATGGGAGGTGTTTGGCTCATGGGGGCAGATGCCTCATGAATGGCTTGATGTCCTCTCTGAGATAATGAGTGGGCTTTCACTCTATTCACACAAGAGCTGGATGCTCAAAAGAATATCTCACACTTTCTATTGCTCTATCTTGCTCCCTTTTTTGCCATGTGACACCTCCCACACCCGCCCCCCCGCCATTTGCCTTCTGTCATGATTGGAAGTTTCCTGAGGTACTCACGAGAAGCAGATGCTAGTGCCATGCTCCTTGTACAGCTACAGAACCATGAGATAAATAAACATCTTTCCTTTACAAATTACCCAGTATCAGGTATTCCTTTATAGCAACACAAATGGATTAACACACCAACTAACATAATAGATACATCTTCAGAATAAAGCCCGCCCCTATGAAAGCAACTTCAAAACATTGGAAGAAGCAACCCTTACACTAGAAGCACAGAAATCAGTGTAAGAACACAAACAGCATAAAAATATTAAGGAAATATCATACTTTTCAAGGAAATGGTGTTTCTCTAGCAATAGATTCCAATGAAAAAGAAACTTATGAAATTCCAGAAAAAAAATGATATTAACAAAGCTCAGTGAGATACAAAAGAACACAGAAAAATAATACAAATAAATCAGAAAAGCAATTCAGTGCATACATGAGAAACTTACCAAAGAGACAGAAATCATTAAAAAGGCACAAACAATCCTGGAACTGAAATAGTCAAAGAAAAACAAAGAAAGAAGAATGAAAAAGAATGGATAATGCCTACATGATATATAGGACACCATAATGCAACTAAATATTCAGATTTTTAAGTATCATAGAAGAGGAAAAGTAAACAAAAGGGATAGAAAACAAATTTAACAAAATAGCTGAAAACTTCCCACACCTAGCAAGAGATTTAGACATTCAGATGCAGACAGCTCACAAATTTCCAACAGATACAATTTGAAAATATCTTCTTCATGGGACATTATAGTCAAATTGTCAAAAGTTAAAGAGATATAGTAAATTATTGAAAAAGCAAGATAAAAGAAGCTAGTCATTTATAAGAGAGCCATAACTGGACCAACAGTAAACTTTTCAGCAGAAACTTCAATGGCCAGGAGAGAACAGAATAGTATATTGAAAATGCTGAAAGAAAAAACAAAACCCAAACCAAAAAAACCTGCTAGCTAAAGCTACTGTATCCAACTAAGTTATCTTTTATAAATGAAGAAGAAATAAAATATTTTCCAGATAAGCAAAAGTTGAAGGGACTCATCACCACTAGACTGGTTCTAGAAGAAATGTTTAAGGAACTCATACTTGGAAGTGAAAGAAAACTTCCTACCATTATGAAAACACATGAAAATATAAAACTCACTGATACAGCAAACACACAAATAAAAAAGAGAAAGGACTCAAATGTTGCCACTACAGAAAACCACCAAACCATGAAGATAAACAATAAAAGAGAATGAAAAGAATGAAAGAATCATAAAAAAACCAGAAATCAAATAATAATATGACAGAAAAAAGCCTTCATATATCAAAAATAACCTTAAATGTAAAATGATTAAAATTCCCACTTACAATATACAAACTAGCTGAATGTGTAAGAAACAAGATCCAACCATATGCTGCCTACAATGAACTCATCTCACCTGTAGTCATACAGATTGAAAGTAAAGGCATGGAAAATATAGTACAAACAAAAACCAAAAGAAAGCAGGAAGAGCTATACTTAGATAAAACAGAATATAAGTCAAAAACAGTGCAAAGAGAGAAAGAAGGTCATTATATAATGATAAAAGGATCAACTCAGCAAGAAAATATAAAAATTCTAGAAATATATGCACCCAACACCAGAGCACTCAGATATATAAAGCAAATGTTATTAGATTTAGAGGTAGAGATAGAATAAAACACAATAATAGGAACTTCAACATCTCGCTCTTAGCATTAGACAGGTTATCTGGACAGAAAATTAACAAACATTGGATTTAAGCTGCATTTAAATAAAAGGACCTAACAGACATTTACAGAACATTTCATCTAACAGCTACAGAATACACATTGTTCTTAAAAGCACATGGATCACTCTTTAGGTTAGACCATATGATAGGACACAAAATAAACCTCGACAAATTTTTTAAAATTGAAATCATATCAAGTATCTTTTCAGACTTCAGTGGAATAAAACTAGAAATTGGTAACAAGGACTTTGGGAACAGTTACACGAAATTAAACAAAATGCTCCTGAATGATGACTGGGTCAATTAAGAAATTAAAGAGGAAACTATCTTAAAGCAAAAATCAAAACACAACATACCAAAACCTATGGGATACAGAAAAAAACAGTGTTATGAGGAAAGTATATAACAATAAACACCTACACAAAACAAGCGGAAAGTTCAAAAGAATCTAGTGATGTGCCTAAAGGAATTATAAAAACAACAAACCAAACTAAAAATTAGTAGAAGAAAAGAAGTAATAAAGATCAGAGAACTAAACAAAATAGAAACTAAGAAAACAATACAATGGAGCAATGAAATGAAAATTTAGTTTGTAAAAAAGATAAAAAATTTAATATGGTTCTAGGCTAGAGTAACCAGAAGTAAAGACCCAAATAAATAAACGAAATAAAATTAGAAATTAAAAAGTAGACACTACAACCAATACCACAGAGACTATTATGAACAACTATATACTAACTGACTGGAAAACCTAGAGGAAATGAGTATGTTCTGAGACACATACAACCTACCAAGACCGAATAAGCAAGAAACAGAAGAGATGAACATATCAATAATGAGTAATGAATTCAATCGGTGATAAAAAGTCTCCAAAACAAGAAATGTCCAGGACTAGATGACTTCATTGCTGAAATCTACCAAACTTACAAAGAAAATCTAATACCAATTATCCTCAAATTATTTCAAAAGAATTGAAGAGGAGGAACTTCTCCTTAACTAATTCTCTGAGGCCAATACAACCATGATACTAGAACCAAACAAAGATGCAACAACAACAACAAAATACGAACCAACATCTCTGATGAATATAAACACAAAAATCCTCAACAAAAATATTAGCGAACCAAATATTTCAACACACCAAAAATATAATACACCAAGTTCAACTGGAATTTATCCCAGGAATGCAAGGATGAGTCAACATATGTAAATCAATCAGCATGTTACATCACATCAAGAAAATGAAGAAGAAAAACCATATAATCATCTCAGAGATGCAAAAGCATTTGATAAAATTTAACATCTCATGATAAAAACGCTCAAGAAACTGGGCATAGAAGAAATGTACTTCAACATAATAAAGGCCATCTATGACAAATCCACAGCTAACATCACACTGAATGAGGAAAAGCTAAAATCCTTTCCTCTAAGAACTGGAACAACAAAAAGATATCCACTTTTACCACTTCTATTCAATGTTGTACTGGAAGTGCTAGCCAGAGAAATCAGGCAAAGGAAAGAAATAACAGGCATCCAAATTGAAAAAGAGGAAGTAAAACTGCCC
Organism: Pan paniscus; assembly: GCF_029289425.2. Taxonomy (NCBI): domain Eukaryota; kingdom Metazoa; phylum Chordata; class Mammalia; order Primates; family Hominidae; genus Pan; species Pan paniscus. The sequence continues at coordinate 65,387,621 of NC_073263.2, forward strand.
TTCTTTGCAGACAATATAATCATACAGCTAGCAAAACCTAGAGAATTCACTAAAACACTGTTAGATCTGATAAATAAATTTAGTAAAGTTCCAGGACACAAAATCAACATACAAAAATCAGTGGTTCATTCTTTCCTTCTTTCTTTCTTTTTCTTTCTTTCTTTCTCTTTTTCTTTCTTTCTTTCTTTCTTTTCTTTCTTTCTTTCTTTCTTTCTTTCTTTCTTTCTTTCTTTCTCTCTCTCTGTCTCTCTCTTTCTTTCTTTCTTTTCTTTCTTTCACAGGGTCTTGCTCTGTCACCCAGGCTGGAGTGCAGTGGTGCAATCTTGGCTCACTGCAACCTCTGCCTCCCAGGTTCAAGTGATTTTCCCACCTCAGTATCCTGAGTAGCTGGGACTGCAGGCATGCACCACCAGATCTGGCTAATTTTCTCTATTTTTGGTAGAGATGGGATTTCACCATGTTGCCTACGCTGGTCTTAGATTTCTGAGCTCAAGAAATCTGCCTATCTTGGCCTCCCAAAGTGCTGAGATTATAGACGTGAGCAACCATGCCCAGCCAGTAGCATTTATGAACTAACTGACAAAGAAATAAAAACGGCAGTCCCATTTGCAATAGCTACAAAATAATAAAATGGGATTAAATACAGCAAAAGAGGGGAAAGATCTCTACAAGAAAAACTACAAAACATCGATGAAAGAAAAGAAAGGGGTCACACACACACACACACACAAAGATAGACATCCTATACACATGGATTGGAAGAAATTAATATCATTAAAATGAACACACTACTCAAAGCAATCTCCAGATTCAATGCAATCACTATCAAAATACCAATGTTATTTTTCACAGAAAAAGCATAAAGAATCTTAAAATTTGTACAGAACAATAAAAAAGAACCTGAATAGCTAAACAATCCTGAACAAAAAGAACAAAACTGGAGTCATCACATTCCTTGACCTCAAAATATATTGTAATTGCATAGCAACCAAAACAGCATACTATTGACATTAAAAAAGGTCACACAGAACAATGGAACAGAATAGAGATCCTTGGAATAAATCCATGTGTTTAGAGTTCAGTGATTTTCGACAAACATGCCAGAACATAAATTGAGGGAAGGACACTGTCTTCAGTAAATGGTACTGGGAACATTGGATATTCATATATACAATGATGAAATTGGACACCTATCTCTCACCATATGTAAAAATGAATGCAAGACAGATTAAAGACTGAAGCATAAAACCAGAAACTATATAACTACTAGAAGAAAACATAGGGCAAACACTTCAGGTTATTGGTCTGGGCAAACATTTCATGAGTAAGACCTCAAAAGCACAGGCAACAAAAATAAAAACAGACAAATGGGACTATATTAAACTTAAAACTTCTGCAAAGCAAAGAAAAAATTGAGTGAAGAGAAAACCTGTTGAATGGAAGAAAATATTTGCAAACCATTCATCAGACAAGTAACTAATATCCACAATATACAAGAAACTCAAACACTTCAAAGTAGTAGTAGTAATGATAATAAGTGGGCAAAAGGACATGAGTAGATATTTCTTAAAGGAAAACAGACAAGTGGCCAACAAGTACATGAAAAAATGCTCATCATCACCATCATCAAGAAAATCTAAATCAAAACTACAAAAACATATTACTTACCCCAGTTAGAACAATTTTTTTAAAAAAGACAAAAATAACAGATGCTGCTGATGATGTGGAGAAGAGAGAATCCTTATACATAATTGGTGGAAATGTAAATTAGTACAGCCTTTATGGAAAATAATATAGAGATTTCTCAAAAAACTAAAAACAGAACTACCATAAGATCCAGCAATCCAAATCTGGGCATTTAACCATAGCAAAATAAATCAATATATTAAAAATATATCTGCATTCTTGTGCTTATTCTAACATTATTCACAATAGCCAAGATATGGAATAAAGCTCGGTGTCCATCAATGAACAAATGGATAAAGAAAATGTGGTATATATACACAGTGGAATATCTTTCAGCCATAAAAAAGACTAACATCATGTTGTTTGCACAATGGGAATGGAATCAGAAGTAATCATGTTAAATGAAACAAGCCAGGCACAGAAAGACAAATATTGCATGTTCTCATATGTGAGAATTAAATAATTTGATCTCATGGTGATAGCAGAATGATAGATAGTAGAGGCAGGGAAGGGTGTGTGTGATGGGAGGGATAAAAAGAGATTGGTTAACGGGTACAAACATACAGTAAGAAAGAATAAGTTCTTATGTTTGATAGTAGTGTAGAGTGACTATAATTAAGAAGAATGTATTCAATATTTCAAAATAGCTAGAATAGAGAACTTGTAATGTGGCCAACACATTGAAATGATAAATATGTAAGGTGATATACACCCGAAATACCCTGACTTAATTATTACACATTCTATGCAGGTAACAAAATATCCTAAGTATCACATACGTATGTACAAATATCATGTATCAACAAAAAAGTGATTCAAAATTAATATAAATGGTGCAAAGTAAGAATATTAGATTAGGCTGTAGATTGTAGAGTGTGTTAAAGCCTACATCCATCATCTATTTTTATTGTAAATCATAAATTAATAGGCAAAATATCAGAGTTAATGTTTGGCCTGATTTCTGCTTGAGTCCATGCTGTTTCAACATCATTAAGTTTTTTACCAAGTTTCTCTCTCTGGCCCAATAGATCACATAATATTCAATGGTCAATTATGCATATTTCTGGGGTTCCTTTTTCTAGTCATGGTTTAACTAACAGTAACTCTTGAAAATGGTATGGGGAGAAAAAAGCATACAGCTTTTTCATCCTCCTATTTTTAATCCCTATGAAAAAAATAGCTCTGTTATTATTGTGGGCGAGGATGCAGGAAAAAGGAGGGACACTGCTGAGAAGAAAAAATATGAGGGTGAGCGGAGAGAAGTCAAATATAAAGTGGGAGATAAGAACATGGATAAGCAGGAGATCAGAGACAGAAAGGAGAGAACAAGGTGAGAAAGGAAAAAAAAAAAGAGGAGAGGAAGAGCCAGGATAGGGGGTCCAAGAGTCAGCTTTATTCCCATTTTCTATTTATTTAAGTCAGATCTTGGTCTCTCAGCCCCGGTTTTGGCCAATCCAAAACGACTGTGGTCTTACTCAGCAGAGGAATAACTTTCAGATCCTATCTATCATAAATGTGAATAATGTATTGTTTGTATATAACTTTTTAGGCATACCGAACTTTTTAAATAGCTGTTTTCCTGAGACATTATTAAACAATTG